>NC_090938.1:323804903-325278653 GCF_040938575.1 Ambystoma mexicanum
GGGCAGATACATCAAAACACGCTCCTCCAAGGTTGGACAAGCAAGTTATCTTTATTTGAGTGAATGGCTCTACTGTGCGGGACATTCTTCCGGCGATCTGAAAGAAATCATGACACATTTCCAGAGAGATATTTTTTCAAAATAAGGGTAAAGGCCTTATGCTATATCCTATGCTGAACTGGAAGCCAATTAAAGTTTTTGTCGGGCACCAATAATTTGTTCTTGTTTTCCTAGACCACATACTGCCCGTACAGGCCCATTTTGAATACCTTCACATTTTTTGAGGTTCGTCAGTGATTTACCCATCAATAGACTGTTGCAATAATCTAGCTTCGAGTTGATGAGGGCAGAAGCTACTAACACCCTTTTTTTCTCTGACAGGTAAGAGCGAATCTGCCAGAGCAGTTTAATGGTATAAGAGCAAGAGGATCTAATGTAGGCAATGTGTTTATTTAACAAAATATGTGACTCCAAATAGACTCCAAGGGTCTTTACATGCTGGGCAACCAAAATACACAATGCAATCAAAAATGGACTATACTAGGGATCCAATTTCTTCAGTCTAGGGGACAACCTAATGATAAACAGCTTGTTTTTTTATCATTAAAGCCAAACCATTTAACGCCATCCAGTATTCAATAGATACATAAATGTCATTGCTGGCTCTTGAACCCTGTGCATAATAAACTGAGAGTTTAAATAAAATCTGTGTGTCCTCTGCATAGTTGGTGTAAGACACACCCAGACCATGAAAAGGATAACAGAGAGATTTGGTGTAAATATTGAAAAAAAGAGGCAATAAACACAAGCCCGGAGGGACCCAACATATAAGGGTAGCAGGTGTGGTTTTACAATTATCCTTAGCCAGCCTAGCAAAAAGTGGTCCGAGAAAGGATTCAATCCGCGAGGCAGCTTCATTGGAGCATCTTCCAATTTTAATCAGCATTTTCAACAATTGTGCGTGATCTACCAGTTCAATTGCAGCAGAGAGGAATAGTAGCATCAGTAGTGCGATGTGGCCTTTGTCAATGATGTTGGCAATGTTTGATTTTAGGTCCAATAAAGCAGTCTCTGTTCCATGCTCCATACGGAAATTGGATTACCTTAATCCTAAAACATTATGAGTTTCCACAAACTCAAAGATATGAGAGTAGGCAACCTTAGCCAAGATTTTTTAAAAGAAATGGTACATTCGTATTAGGTCAAAAAATTGGCTGTAACAGTGTAGTCCAGATTATCTTTTTTGAGAAGTCGGGTGATTCAGGCCCACTTAAGGCATTCAGGGACCTAGGCTTCTGCAAAAGGGTGGTTAATAATTCTGGTAATCCACAGTAGTAATACATTTAAGGAGTCCTTGATAATATGAGCATGCACACATCTCCCTGACAAGTAGTGGGTTTCATATTTTTTACTATAGTACATACCTCGCTCTCAGCTACTTGCCTGAAAGAAAACAGAACCTGGTCCTCAGCAGGTGCTACCTGGTCTAACAGGGAATAAACTATTGTAGGAGTGGATTTCTCTTACAGCAACAAATATTTCTTGAGAGCTTCTTGATGATAAAGATTCTTCTGTGAGCTCATCCTATATGGATTGACACCAATGATCATTAACTTCTTCAATGGAATTACGGGACAATGTCCTTTCTAATTGACGCACAATAGAAAACCATTCCCTAAAATTGGAATTAGCTGCAGAAATTCTCTCATCATAGTGCAGCTTGACAAGCTAAAGTAGAACATAAACAGCAAAGGCATCAGAGGTGACTTTTTTTAAAGTTCTAGCCTGCTTAGAGTTCCCATGCAAAGTACATAGGGGCACTTGTGATACTGGAAGGAGGAGGTTAAAATAAATTAAATAGTGGTTCGACCAATGACACACTAAAGTGGCAATCGGAGAGATTTTGGAGTTTCTGGGTCAGTACCCAATCAAGAGTGTGACTCTCTGTATGAATAGCCATCTTGACATGTTGACAAATGCCAAGAGCTTCAAGGCGTTCATGAGGAAAATTTCAACAGAGTCTGAGCTGGCATTTGCCCAAAAGTTAAAATCACCTAGAAGGATCACCTGGGATGAGGGCTTCAAAGATTCACTTAATGCTGCTACCAATTGTTCTTAAAAGTCTGGTGTTTTATCTGGGAGCCTGTATAATATTAAAATACTCACAGAGGTAGTTGAAACAGCATTCAGTTTTACAAATAGAAGATTGCAGCGGTCAAAATTTAGCACAATGGCAGTGTACATTTCCAGGTCTTCTTTAAAAATAAGAGCAACTCCCCCTCCACTGGCGCCAGCTCGATCGACCCTTAACAACTTGTAACCCTATGGGGGGGCAGAAAAGAGGCATGTGTAGATGACTCCTGGAGCCAAGTTTCCTTGACTGCAAGCAAATCCGCTTGAGAGAGATTTCATCAACTAGTCAGCTAATTCGATGGCATGACAAACTAATGACTGAGTATTCAAAAGGACACATTTTAGATGAACAGAAGCATCACTAGTCTTCAGACTAGGAACCTCTAAAGGCTTCAGCTCATTCTGCTCCGGAATGGCCTCATCGGTGAGGAGTACTCAACCTTGATATGAGGTGGAATTATGCTGTTCTTCTAACTCCATAATAGAGAAGGGATACTGTACTGATCCCTCTCCTAGGGAGGCCTCTAGAGGCTTCCGCTCTTTCTACTCCACCACAGACTCATCCGTGGGGGGCAATCATTTCTGAGACTAGGGAGCATTATGCTGTTCCTTTCAAACTATGACCTACAACAGAATACAGAATAGTATTGCTAGGAGCAACAAACGTTATCTCTTGCTGTGCAACAGCCAGCACCATAGTTTTAGACAAAGCATGCTTGCTAACTGAGTAAGGCGAAAATGCTATTGAATTATTTGGTGTTCCCTCCCACAGAGTCAAACCGGTAGTGTCAACAGAGGACAGGGTTTTCTGGCCAATTAAGCTGTAATTGGGATTTTCATTCATATTTTTTTTCAAGGTTTGGCCTCGCTTTCTGCATAGTGTTAACATTCACTGCTACAATATCAGCATGTTTATGGCAACTCCTTTCTAGGAGGTTAATTTCCATAGCCTCAAGTCATTCCAAAGGACTAGGCGCGGGGCTACAAAGATAACAGTAGATGGTGGTTAAGGAAAAACCAAGCACCATCCACCAGAAGTAAAAACAAACAAAAGTCTACCTTGGATGCTCAAATTAAGTACAAGCAATCCAAGGAGAGAAGCACTACCTGTCGTGATCCGGCGCAAACCAGAATCAGCGGCGTTCAAGCACCGATCTACGTTGTTAAAAAGACAGACGGACCTGGGAAATGTAGTCCCTGCTAACAGTCTCAATCTGGAGAATTAAATAGAAAACAAAACCCCCCAGAAGTTCTAAAGTAAATTCAAGCACTAAAATTAAGTATGGCATCAATTCAGGATATATAAGAGCACACTAAAACTAGGAACATAAAAGACAATAAAAATAGCTTAATAGCTCGATAAAACAGGCAGAAACAATACAAAGTTATTTCCTTAACAACAATTAAACCGCCATGTGCAGCATGAATACATTCAAAAATTCCAGTGTGGACTCTTCAATGGTGGGGGCTACCCACCAGCTCCGCGCCCGAACTGAGGTCGCCCAAACACACATGCCTAGGAAAGATCGTAGTTCAGTCGTGGTTTTGGGGGGTTGCGCCGTGTTGAAGGCTACCACTTTGTCTGGATCCGGCCTCAACCCCTTCTCAGAGAATATGTGACCGAAAAATCGCAACAACCCCTTCCCGAACTCGCATTTGGCCTTGTTGAGAGTCAGTCCCGCCGACTCTAGTGCGGCACACACCCTCTGTCGTATGACTTTGTGTATTTCCTCTTGAAAGATTTCTGCCGCGGACAAGATGGAGAAACGGAGTCTTTTGTATTGAGAAAGTCCTAGGTGAGTCACGAAGGTTGTGATGTATACATGACTCAGGCGCAATTTCGATCTGATGGTACCCTTTCGTGAGGTCAAGTTTGGAGAATGCCTTTGCACCATGAAGTAAGTGAATCATGTCTGTGATTCTTGGTGCCTGGTATCGCTCCCTTTCAATTGCTTTGTTTGCCCTGCATGTACATGCACAGGCATATCGACCCATCCAGGGATTTTTTTGCACCTAGGACTATGGGCGACAGACAGGATGCGTAGGTGTCCTGCAACCCTGTGGCTGATACCCTTTCCACAGGGGATTGAAATGGGCAGATGCAAAGGAAATCTACACAAGCCTTTTTTGTGGATTTACTCTCGACATGCGGAATCCAGAATGAGGTTGTTACCAGCGCTGGGCGTATGTTATGTTAAGTTTACTTTTACCACACACGCTACTATTTTCATGGTCTCTAGGCACTCACGTGGCTCTGCAAGGGAAAGTGGGTAAGATTGGTTAGTGGCGATAAAATGATAAGATGGATGTTGTGCTTATCTGTTGGTGTGCGCAGAAGCAAATGGCATCTGTGCATGTGAGCTTTCTGGATGTGCTTTGTTTTGTGCACTGGGCTTGTTGTGTCTGGAAGGGCATTGTCCAGTGTTTGTTTGTTGTCTGAAGTGGTTGGGTTTGTAGTTGGTTGCAGTGATGTGAGTTTAGCATGTTTTGGTGGGTTCATACACTAGCCCTCTGGACGTGTTTTGTAGCTGAGGAGTGTGGCTTGTGTGGGAGAGAAGAAGTGGTTAGTGGATGTTGGATGATGCCTGGTTATTTGTAGTTATGTTAGTGTTTTCCATTCTAAATGTATCCCTTGTTTTCCTTGTTTCCAGTTTATGGTTTATAGCAGCAGGGATTGCATGGGTTGGTGAAGAATCTCGGATCAGACTTATTAAAATAAAGGGATTTATTAAGATGAGGGTTTAGCCCACCGGCTTCTTCAACAGCAGAGCAGTAACTGAACAAATTTGGTGCATCTTTCCCTTAGCATTCTATGTTCTCTGTTCCAAACTCCACTTAGGAATGGTGGAGATGCGGTGATAGGGCATAGAAGGCTACAGTATGGCCGTCTGTTCATGGAGTGGTTGTTAAATGGTTGATCAGTGTTCATCTTGATGAGTTGAAAATCCTGATTTTTTTTACTTATCCTGAAAGTAAGTTGGTCATCCATCATTCTGATTTCCTTAGGGATTGAGTTCCATAGTTTGGGTATCAGCTGGAAAAGGCAGTTCTTCCAAATTGTCTCTTCTTGTAATGTCTTGTTTCTATTTGGAGGTCAGTACTGGATCTTAAGTCTTTCCTCGACTAGTATCGGGTTATTTCTGTTTGGATGAATTTGGCTGCTTGTCCGTGTAGTGATTTATGGGCAATGCAGAGGGCTTTGAAGTTGATGCATTTTTTTTTTACTGGCAGCAGCTAGTGCATTACCCCTTGGATTGAACCAATGCACGTACCCGGAAGCCTGAGGGGAGGGACACTCAGGACACTCAATGCCTGGGAGCACAAAACACCAAAGTTCAAAGAAGGGAACCAACTTGTGAGGGAATTTGAATGATGCTGCATAGATGTTTTAGATCAAGGTTAAAAACACTGTATTAAACCCATGATAAAAAACACATTCAACAATACATAATAATTGAAAGAATTTAATAAAAATTCAAAGACCTGGAATAGATGCGAAAGATCACACCCCGAATCTACAGGTTGAGTTATAATTGCACATATAACACTGACACATTTGCTAAACACCAGCCCAGATTTGTTAATGCAATGTCCTAATCACATTGGCCTAACCCTACATGTTTCAGACCTCAATACTTTAAATGTTTGACCTTCCTCAGGGGTACCAGAAAACAACTATACAGTGGCTTTGGGCAAATAATATGCTGTAAAATGATAGGGCACCAAGCCAACTGCAGGCGCTATTATCTATGATCATGGTCTGACGATCCAGTGTCCAGAGACTTCATACGACAGATGTTCTCAACCGTTCACAAGAAACCATGGATCACTCGTGTATATCTTTGCAGCTATCAAAAAATAATTAATGGCCGGCATGGCAAACTCATAAGGAACCTCACGGGTAGGTAATTCACTGATTCAAAGGTTCTGGTGTGTATCCTGGAACCGCTTACTCAGGAGTAGCGGCATGCCTTCATTACTCTCTCAACCTTGATACAAACGCCAACAGCAACAGAAACGGCAGATGCGCATTCAGTCACTTTCCATACAGCGCATACAGGCGTGGAATCTTCAAATGAACTCCATAATGGAAACTCCTGTGAGTGGAAGCAGTCCCTCCATTTACCACTTGGGCCTTCTTCCTTCTGCCTGTCCAAAGTTTTGAGTCAGTTGCCTTAAAAAGTATAAATAGTTTTTCCTCCTAGGGGAGAATATAAAAGGAGTCACATCAGGAAAGACTACTGTTTTCGCAATGGTACACTTGTTGCTGATTAATCCTGTTCGTTTTTCTTTTTTTTGTGTTTAAGCTTTGGAAGCCATTTCAAGAGGGTATATCTTACACCGTAAGTAGTAGGTAATTATGCTCACCCACACCGATAGTGTGAAATGCTGCATCAGCTGTGAGTGCATTGAATGCTCTCACTCGCTCCCTCCTGCCTCCCTTTAACCTTCCTGAAAGTTTCAGAGGATGCTGACATACATCCCTCGAACTGGGCCGACATTACAGAGAACAAATAACATTGAGGGACGCATTTGACCTGCACAGGAAGTGTTTCAGCATCCAATCCAGATGTTCTAGCACAAGTGGGATGGGGAACTTGGTCAATACCTTGGTGCTGTTTTGCTGACAAGGGAGTATAAAAGAAGTCTTGCTCTCTGATCTAGCTCGCATAGCCCAGAAGTGCGGCACAGAACCAGGAACAATACCAACTGCATAACATGGAACAGCAGGGCTTTGTTCTGTTCTCCAGGCTCACCCTACAACATCCTAGATACCTTCAATCACTATTTCACTACCTGACCTCAAGCAAAGGAATGTGGATATAGTTAATTAGAAGTTCCCTCGCTGTGCAAACTCAATCCCTGGGCATTGATCCTTCTGTTTCCACTCTTTCGTGATTGAGGGAGACGAGAGGGAGTCAGGGCTCAAGTGGTGAATACCTTTGGTGTGGGATCACCAATGAAGTAACTGTCTCTCCTTAAGAACCTAAGTTTAGTGGCCTTCTTTTAAAGGGGTATTTTGGTCAGAAATTATATTGGCACAATCGATCGGACATGTATTTTAGAGCATACATTGTTTGTTCTTAAAAAAAATTCAAATACAACGTAACCAAGTTTTTCTCACTTTAACACATGCAAAAATGACAGGTCGGGTACCCCTGAAGTGTTTTTGTAACATGGCTGTTTCTTTGCTTGTCTTTCTTTAACATTCAATGTTAATGGGAAACCTCTTTTCCTTACTGTATACAAACAAAAACGTTTTTATTTACCTCACTGTTGATTCTGTGCTTCTTCAATGTTCAGGAACTATGAGAACAATTCAGTCCTACCTGTACGAGTCTGAATATTCGGAAGAGGAAATCCTCGAAAGAGAAAAAATTCAAAGATGTGGAATTAGATGAAAGTCATGAGGGTCAATCACCGGAGCCTGAACCCAGTCTCATGGAACACATTTCCACCTGGTGTACCTGCCATTGTTGTGAGCATATGCCTACTCTGGTGGAGAACTGCTGTTACAGAGACAACTCTATCTGCCTGGCCTGGATTGCCAAAGAAGACACACCACTGCTATGCGTTACCAAGATGCATGACTTCAGGTCCGCCTGCCCCACAAGATCCCTGTTGCGAATGATGATGGTCCTTATGCATGAACTTCGAGTTACAGTTCGCTCTCATAATCCAAGTGACGAGTAAGTTCACTCTATATATATTGTGTGTTTAACCACTGAGACAGCTAATATAATATGTTGTTTCCCTACATCAATATAACTTTGATGAATAATTGACAAAATAATGTTTCTGTAAATTGAATAAATGACTCGTTCTAATCTGAAACCAAAGTGTTCATCTTTAGATTTATCGTCCAAAAAATTACGTTTCTTTCACTTCGAAGTATGATATGATATGATAAGTTATTTATAACATGCTTAATACCCAGAGGTTTCTAAGCACGGACACGGGGATCGAACCTGTGGTGCTCCGTGTCGTCTTTCTTCCAAGGCGGGCACGGTGCCCCTGAGCTTTCTCCCAAACAGTTTTTTGCTGGAATGTGCATTAAAATTTCTAATTGAACCCTGCTTGAAATTACAAGTACTGTTAGTACTTTGCACGAAAAGGTACTTTTTAAAGCATAACAATGGCTTACATTTTACAAGGTAGTGCAATCAAAAAGAAATGCAATTGTTGGGTACATTCAAGTAAACTATTTCTGTATCTCTTACATAGGTGGTATAGACTTGTGGCATATCGTGCCTTTACATGGTGGATTCATGGCGGACTGGGATTTTCATGTTCGCGAGTAATACCTACCTGTGTGGTTCGAGCAATTCATGATGAATTTGCCAGTGACCATGGACAATACTGTGGATTTATACAGACAGTACCTCAACCACAGCAGTATGATTTGTAGTGTCATTGCCAGCCACTTTACCAAACTAGATTAGAAAAAATAAAAATAAGTTAATCTGAAGTTATTTGTAAATCAACAACACGTCCAAACATCTAAGAGCTTCATACAAGATTGGTGTGCTTTAAAACATCCATACCCCTCTGCTGTCAATGGCAGTAATCACCTGTGGGCGTGCGCTTGCAACGGGGCTTGAAGGGTGGGAACGCACAAGGTGCCGAACACCATGTACACCAGAAAGGGTTCTTTCGCATGGGCACCCTTATACACATGGCAACCCCAAACCCGGTGTTGCCAGACTCCCCTTTGAAGACCGCGTCCCTGAAATCAACATATGTCTGTGTCCTTTGACTGTCTTTTTCAGGCCTATTGCACTCGCCTTATCCAGGCCTCATCCACATCCATCCCCCCTCCGCTATCAATGGCTGTTCACACCTGTGGGCATGCGCTAGCAAGGGGGCTGCACTGGCGGGATTGAGGATATCAAACATTGTCATAGAGGCCCGGTGGGTGTGAACAAACACATCAGACATTCACATATAAACCCACTGTAATCCTTTATAGACAATGTGGGCAATAAAAAGAAAACATCTTTGAGATTGATAATGGATATCCCCAACTCTCCACTTTATCTTGCTTGGTGAGTCAGCTCATCTGTTCTTCAAAGTAACGGTTAGTCAACTTTTACTATTGTTTTCTGTAGTGTCAACGTTCTCTGCAAGGCCACATCCTATTTCTTTATACTCAATGCACACCCTATTCTCATTTTACTTTACTGAAAAAGTTTACACCATTATGAACCATCCTGTGCATTTTTAGCTCTGTAATTAGCACATAACATTACAGAGTATTGTTTCCAAATGTAATCTTTCATAGTGCATTTTTTCAATGCATGTTTGCTTTAGGTGCCATTTTTTATAAAGTAGATACATTGAATAAGAAAATGGCTCTTGAGCTGCGTAATTCCTGTGTGCGAAATTGAAAGCACAGCCAAGGATATATTGGATGACGTGAGGGGCAATCGATTCCATGTCTTTAGCATGCACTTCTCAGATGATATGTACGAACAATCACAGTACACCAAAAAGTGTTGCCCCAGACTCCTTCGCAAATTACTTCCCAATGCAGTTTCAACTGAATTTCAACCTGCACTGGTGTTACGCTCACCTGGACCCCACAGGGGTGTCGATCGGACCCGGACAGCTGCGGTCTCCGTCATCGTGATGCGTAGTGCAGAGATGACTGTCTGGACTGGCCCGCCTAGTCTTGTCTGCTGGACCCGAAGAAGTATTTTCCTGCAAGTGGAGACAAGGATTAGCCACCTGTGGGTTTTAGTGATGGCCTCCCAACTGTTCTCGCTCTTCCCCACTAATCACCTCCGATATCCCCTTAGTAACCTCACCTTATGTTTGTAAAAGATGAGCTCTCCATCCTGCGTGTCTTGCAGGGGCGCGTAGATACCAGTTACTTCACTGGTTTGAAGGCATTGGGAGAGTTCCGGTAAGCATTGACTCTGAAGTCCCAGGCGGGATTGGTAAGTATCAAGTTCAAAGAGTTCAATGTGCCCGATGTTCACTCTTGTCCCCTTCCTTCCTTAAGATGCAACTGAGTTTGTGAGAAGAAGGTCTCGTAGCTGCTGCTGGAGTTCAGGTAAGAGTCTGTGTTGCCCAACGCTGTCCGGTAACTATTGCATGCATTAACGTGTTGTTTTTCTCCCTCTTTACAGATCCGGCATATGAAGATATGGAGAATAATACCGCCAGTGGTAAATCAGGTAAGTCTATGGTGGTAAGAGGTATTGGTTGATTCCCTTGGCTCACCTTGTTATTCTTGTGCCCCTAGGTGCCGGAGTACGGCGAAGAAATGATGGAGACAGTGCCGGATCGAAAGATGCTGTGAGAACTGGTGAGTATGGCGCCATGCTGGAACTGGCGAAGTGACGCGTGCAGGACTGATGTACTTTCCAGGTCGGGAGATGAAATGGATCTGGAATCAGGTGAGGAATTTGAATTAAGTTCGTTTTCTAACCTTGTCCTTTTCTTCCTCTTTATTCTAGGAGCTCCGGATTTGAGGTGGGCGTGGCAGAAGACTGGATGCTGGCTGCAGGCACGCGGGCATGGCAGAAGACTGGATGCTGGCTGCAGGCACGGTGAGAGTCACGCTGCTGGATGCAGAAAAACACAAAGCATGTGCTGCTGTTCGGGCGTGGTTTAAATAGCCTCCAAAGTAGTCCCAAGAAAGAAGTTCCCCAGGACCACACCCGAGTAAAAAATAGTCCCTGTAGTAAAATAGTCCCACCCAGGCCTCACGTTGTCTTGGATTTATTTGCAGCATGGTCTGCATGAGGTAAGTAATGTCAATGAGCCTGGCGCCTATGGCGCCAGGACTGATTTTTATTATGAGCCTGGTGCCTACGGCGCCAGGATTGAACCCAGGCAGCCCCTAGCTTTGGCTGCTGGGGTTTTTGTAAATGTCTGGATGCCTGCTCCCGGGGCTGATGGGCTTGATCCAATTGCCCGGGGGTAGGCATCATGACAGCACTCCCCCCCAAGGCCCCTCCTAAAGTTGTTCTTCCCTTGGCCCTGGTTTGTCTGGGAAGTTCTGATGGAATTTCTTCACCAACCGAGGTGCATGAACGTGGTCACTAGGCTCCCAAGTCCTTTCCTGTGCTCCGTAACCTTTCTAGTCGATTAAATAAAAAAGTCTTGATTTAACCAACTTAGAGTCCAGGATATTCTTTACCTCGAATTCAGGTTCTCCATCTATTAGGATGGGGTCCGGTGGTTTGGCAAGTCTTGTCCCGGGTTGAACTGGTTTCAGAAGTGAAACATGAAAGACAGGATGGATCCTCATGTTAGAGGGTCATTCCAGCTTGACGGCCACCGGGTTGATAATGGCCTTAATAGTGTAAGGTCCGAAATACCTAGGATTAAAAGTCGAGTTCCTTTTAGAGGTATGTGTTTTGTAGCCAGCCAAACTTGATCCCCAACCTGATATCGTGGAGCATCGCTTCTATGTTGATCAGCTTTTTTCTTATGTTTCTCTTTCGCTTGTTTCAAATGTTCTATTGCCTCCTTAAAGGCTTGTGTAATAGTAGAGTGTAAATGACTAACTGCAGGCATTTCTAATTGCTGAGGCGAATCGAGTTCTGAGGTTCGAGGGTGATGTCCGTATATGGTATAGAAGGGGCTTTGTCCGGTTCCAGAATGTACTGAGTTATTGTATGCATATTCGGAAATCCATAAAATATCCTTCCAATTGCTTTTGGTCTGGTGCAGCATGCAACGTAGGTACTGTTCAAGGGTCTGGTTGGTCCTCTCTGTCTGACCATCGGTCTGGGGATGGTGACTGGTTGATAACCTCACGTCGATTTGCACCAATTGACAACATTTCTTCCAAAATTGTGAAATGAATTGACTGCCTCGGTCAGAGACCAATACAGAATGAAATCCGTGTATTCGAACAATGTTTTGGAGGAACTCCTTGGCCAAAATTGAAGCGGAAGGTAATCCTTTTAGAGGAATAAAGTGGGCCATCTTGGAAAAAAGATCCACAATAACTACGATGGTGTTAAATCCATTACATGGAGGTAGATCTGTAATAAAGTCTAAAGACAAGGTGTGCCATGGTGTAGGTGGAATATCCAAAGGTTGTAAAAGGCCAGCGTGTTTTTTCTTCTGGCTTTTGTTTTGGGCGCAAATGCCACAAGACATCACAAATTACTTTACGTCTTTTCGCCAAGTGGGCCACCAGAACTGTCTCTTAATTTTCGCTTCAGTTTTTGCGATACCTGGGTGCCCTCCCATCAGGGTGTCATGGTAATTGGAGATGACTAGTTCTTGTATTTCATTGTGTGTTAGAAATAGTCGTCCTTGATAGTAAGGTAGGTCATTGACGACTGAGTAGTCCGGCCCTTTCTTTAACCAGTCCTGCAGGGTTGCTGGATCGAAGAGTTGTTGGATTTTTGAATGGATATCTTCTAGTGTCTGTTGAGTAGTTATGACAAGAATTCTTTCCTCGGGAATTATTGGCACCGGTTCCGGGTTTACATATGCTTCTCCCATCTCTATTCGGGATAAGGCATCTGCTTTGCCATTTTTGCGGCCTGGTCGATAAGTGATCACGAAATCGAATTCGGCAAAGAACAATGCCCATCGAAGTTGTCACGATGATTGGGCTTTGGCTGTTTTTAAATACTGCAGGTTCCGGTGATCAGGGATTACGGTAATGGTATGCCTGGCACCAAGAAGGTAGTGCCGCCAAGCCTTAAAGGCGGATTTGATAGCTAATAGCTCTTTATCGGTAATCGCATAGTTTAACTCAGGTGCTGAGAACTTTCTGGACCAAAACGCTACTGGGTGAAGTTGACCGGTTTCAGGATCCTTCTGGGACAGGACAGCTCCCATGGCTAAACTGGATGCATCAGTTTCTACTATGTATGGAAGCTCAGGGCGTGAATGCTTTAAGACAGGTGCTGATGTGAATTTCGCTTTCAGCTCTTGGAAGGCCTTTTCAGCCTCTTCGGTCCACAAGAAGCGTTTGTTTTTCCGCAAAAGTGCTGTGATGGGGTGTACAACATGGGAGAAGTCCGGAATGAATCTGCGGTAGAAATTAGCAAATCCGAGCATGCTTTGTACCCCTTCGACTGAACTGGGTGATGGCCAGTTGAGAATTGCGTCCACCTTTCGAGAGTTCATTCGGACTCCCTTTGGAGTCAGGATAAATCAAAGAAATTCAACTTCCGTAGCATGAAAAACACATTTTTCCAATTTTGCATATAACTTGTGCTGGTGTAGTTTCTCAAGGACTGCACGCACGTGCTTAACATGGTCTGATTCTGAGGAGGAGTACACTAGAATATCATCTATGTATACGACGACACAGACGTCAATGAGTTCACGAAGGACATCGTTCATAAAATACTGGAAGGCAGCTGGTGCATTGCACAACCCGAAGGGCATCACCTGATATTCGAATAATCCGTACTTGGTGCGAAAGGCAGTCTTCCATTCGTCGCCTTTCTTGACACGTACCAGATGATATGCCTTTCGGAGATCTAACTTAGTGTAGATACAAGCATCCTTTACTTGGTCTAGTAATTCGGGGATCAGAGGCAATGGGTATCGTTTTTTTACCGTAATCTGATTTAATGTGCGGTAATCTATGCACGTTCTAAGGTCACCTTCCTTTTATGGCACGAAGAATAAAGCTGAGGATGCAGGAGACTTGGAAGGACGAATAAAGCCATTAGCAAGGTATTGGTCCAAGTATTGCGTAGGTGAAGATTTTCAGGTTCCGTGAGGGCATAGATTCTACTGCATGGGGGTTGTGCACCGGGTAGGAGGTTGATTTGACAATCGTATGATCTGTGAGGAGGTAATGTATTGGCCTGTTCTTTTTGAAAAACATCCTGAAATTCTTGGTATTCCCGAGGTAACTGCATGATTGGGTTAACGACTGTAGCCAGGCCTTTGTTCAAAGTTTTCTCCTGGTAACAGGTGTGTGCACAATCCGGGAAGGTTATTCTCTTCTCTCGCCATTCTATACAAGGATTATCAGGCCGATTCATGGAATAATTAGCGCGGCGCAAGTGGGCAAAAACGTGCGAATCGCAGTGGAATAGCGAAAATCGCAGTGCAAGTGCGAAAATCGCACGAAAAGCAGCGCACATCGATTCATGGAAGGCCGTGCGCAAGAAAACCATCGGATGTGCGATAAAAAAGTGCGCGGCGCACGTTGGCGCACAGGCCATCTAACTGCGTGCGCCAGGTCACAGCGAAAATCGCACAGGCCACAGCGAAAATCGCACATAGCGCGGCGCATGCAACAAAAGTAGGCGGAACACGGGGCGTAACACTCGGAATGGGGAACAACTTGCCAAAACGTGGGCGTCACGGGGGTAGTACAGGGTACAAGTGCACGGAACGCCCACACGCTCGCCTACAACACGTATTCATGGAATAGAATAGGGCAAAAAAGCGCACGCTCCAACCAGCGCACAGGCACAAACACGACCGCCACAAGAAAGCAGGCGGTAGCGTCTCTGCGCATGGAAGAAATGTGCGCCAAAAGGTGCGCCAACAAATAGCACCTATATACAGCCATGATGAATGTCCTATACTGTGGCCCTCCAGGACAAATGACGTGCAAAGGGGTACCCACAAACACGGACACCCGCTGACAAAAAATACGTGTGCGTGTATACCGGGGTGCGCGGGAAGTCTCACACGCAATTTTGGCAGGGTACGTGTATTTCAGGGGTGCGCGGGAAGTTCCACACGCGATTGGCCCAGTGCGAGCAGGGTACGTGTATTCCATGGGTGCGCGGGAAGTTCCACACGCGATTTCGGTAGGGTACGTGTATTTCAGGGGTGCGCGGGAAGTTCCACACGCGATTGGCCCAGTGCGAGCAGGGTACGTGTATTCCATGGGTGCGCGGGAAGTTCCACACGCGATTTCAGCAGGGTACGTGTATTTCAGGGGTGCGCGGGAAGTTCCACACACGATTTCAGCAGGGTATGTGTATTCCAGGGGTGCGCGGGAAGTTCCATACGTGATTTCAGCAGGGTATGTGTATTTCAGGGGTGCGCGGGAAGTTCCACACGCGATTGGCCCAGCGCGAGCAGGGTACGTGTATTTCAGGGGTGCGCGGGAAGTTCCACACGCGATTCCAGCAGGGTACGTGTATTTCAGGGGTGCGCGGGAAGTTCCACACGCGATTTCAGCAGGGTATGTGTATTTCAGGGGTTCTGGGGAGTACTACACGTGAATTGGCCGTGTGGGTCCTCCCAGGTGTACGCTCCACAACCTCCACGGTCCCTGCAGGCAGCCCACACCACGGGGGACTACCCTGCACCCCTGCTCAGGTCCCACAGGCAGCCCATCCACCATGGGCATGCCCCCCAGCCAACCCACATGTCACCTTGGACTACTGATCAACAATGCATGTCGCCCACCACCCCCACCCCACAGCCACCATGGCCAGCCCCCACCAGGCCCCCACTCATGTCCCCTATCACCCCCACCCCCCAGCAGTGCAGGGGCACCCTCCACCAGGCCCCCACTCATGTCTCCCACCACCCCCACCCCCCAGCAGTGCAGGGGCACCCTCCACCAGGCCCCCACTCATGTCTCCCACCACCCCCACCCCCCAGCAGTGCAGGGGTAGCCTCCACCAGGCCCCCACCCATGTCTCCCACCACCCCCACCCCCCAGCCACCATGGCCAGCCCCCATCAGGCCCCCACTCATGTCTCCCACCACCCCCACCCCCCAGCAGTGCAGGGGCACCCTCCACCAGGCCCCCACTCATGTCCCCCTGCACCCCCAACCCCCAGCATCCAGGGGCACCCTCCACCAGGCCCCCACCCATGTCTCCCACCACCCCCACCCCCCAGCCACCATGGCCAGCCCCCACCAGGCCCCCACTCATGTCTCCCACCACCCCTACCCCCCAGCAGTGCAGGGGCACCCTCCACCAGGCCCCCACTCATGTCCCCCTGCACCCCCACCCCCCAGCATCCAGGGGCACCCTCCACCAGGCCCCCACCCATGTCTCCCACCACCCCCACCCCCCAGCCACCAGGGGCACCCTCCACCAGGCCCCCACTCATGTCCCCCTGCACCCCCACCCCCCAGCATCCAGGGGCACCCTCCACCAAGCCCCCACTCATGTCTCCCACCACCCCCACCCCCCAGCAGTGCAGGGGCAGCCTCCACCCGGCCCCCACTCATGTCTCCCACCACCCCCACCCCCCAGCAGTGCAGGGGCACCCTCCACCAGGCCCCCACTCATGTCTACCACCACCCCCACCCCCCAGCCACCAGGGGCACCCTCCACCAGGCCCCCACTCATGTCTCCCACCACCCCCACCCCCCAGCCACCAGGGGCACCCTCCACCAGGCCCCCACTCATGTCTCCCACCACCCCCACCCCCCAGCAGTGCAGGGGCATCCTCCACCAGGCCCCCACTCATGTCTCCCACCACCCCCACCCCCCAGCAGTGCAGGGGCACCCTCCACCAGGCCCCCACTCATGTCTACCACCACCCCCACCCCCCAGCCACCAGGGGCACCCTCCACCAGGCCCCCACTCATGTCTCCCAGCACACCCCCACCCCCCAGCCACCAGGGGCACCCTCCACCAGGCCACCACTCATGTCTGCCACCACCCCCACCCGCCAGCAGTGCAGGGGCAGCCTCCACCAGGCCCCCACCCATGTCTCCCACCACCCCCACCCCCCAGCCACCATGGCCAGCCCCCACCAGGCCCCCACTCATGTCTCCCACCACCCCCACCCCCCAGCAGTGCAGGGGCACCCTCCACCAGGCCCCCACTCATGTCCCCCTGCACCCCCACCCCCCAGCATCCAGGGGCACCCTCCACCAGGCCCCCACCCATGTCTCCCACCACCCCCACCCCCCAGCCACCATGGCCAGCCCCCACCAGGCCCCCACTCATGTCTCCCACCACCCCCACCCCCCAGCAGTGCAGGGGCACCCTCCACCAGGCCCCCACTCATGTCCCCCTGCACCCCCACCCCCCAGCATCCAGGGGCACCCTCCACCAGGCCCCCACCCATGTCTCCCACCACCCCCACCCCCCAGCCACCAGGGGCACCCTCCACCAGGCCCCCACTCATGTCCCCCTGCACCCCCACCCCCCAGCCACCAGGGGCACCCTCCACCAGGCCCCCACTCATGTCTCCCACCACCCCCACCCCCCAGCAGTGCAGGGGCAGCCTCCACCAGGGCCCCACTCATGTCTCCCACCACCCCCACCCCCCAGCAGTGCAGGGGCACCCTCCACCAGGCCCCCACTCATGTCTACCACCACCCCCACCCCCCAGCCACCAGGGGCACCCTCCACCAGGCCCCCACTCATGTCTCCCACCCCCCCACCCCCCAGCCACCAGGGGCACCCTCCACCAGGCCCCCACTCATGTCTCCCACCACCCCCACCCCCCAGCAGTGCAGGGGCACCCTCCACCAGGTCCCCACTCATGTCTCCCACCACCCCCACCCCCCAGCAGTGCAGGGGCACCCTCCACCAGGCCCCCACTCATGTCTACCACCACCACCACCCCCCAGCCACCAGGGGCACCCTCCACCAGGCCCCCACTCATGTCTCCTACCACCCCCACCCCCCAGCCACCAGGGGCACCCTCCACCAGGCCCCCACTCATGTCTCCCACCACCCCCACCCCCCAGCAGTGCAGGGGCAGCCTCCACCAGGCCCCCACCCATGTCTCCCACCACCCCCACCCCCCAGCCACCATGGCCAGCCCCCACCAGGCCCCCACTCATGTCTCCCACCACCCCCACCCCCCAGCAGTGCAGGGGCACCCTCCACCAGGCCCCCACTCATGTCCCCCTGCACCCCCACCCCCCAGCATCCAGGGGCACCCTCCACCAGGCCCCTACCCATGTCTCCCACCACCCACCTCCCAGCCACCATGGCCAGCCCCCACCAGGCCCACACTCATGTCTCCCACCACCCCCACCCCCCAGCAGTGCAGGGGCACCCTCCACCAGGCCCCCACTCATGTCCCCCTGCACCTCCACCCCCCAGCATCCAGGGGCACCCTCCACCAGGCCCCCACCCATGTCTCCCACCACCCCCACCCCCCAGCCACCAGGGGCACCCTCCACCAGGCCCCCACTCATGTCCCCCTGCACCCCCAGCATCCAGGGGCACCCTCCACCAGGCCCCCACTCATGTCTCCCACCACCCCCACCCCCCAGCAGTGCAGGGGCAGCCTCCACCAGGCCCCCACTCATGTCTCCCACCACCCCCACCCCCCAGCAGTGCAGGGGCACCCTCCACCAGGCCCCCACTCATGTCTACCACCACCCCCACCCCCCAGCCACCAGGGGCACCCTCCACCAGGCCCCTACTCATGTCTCCCACCACCCCCACCCCCCAGCCACCAGGGGCACCGTCCACCAGGCCCCCACTCATGTCTCCCACCACCCCCACCCCCCAGCAGTGCAGGGGCACCCTCCACCAGGCCCCCACTCATGTCTCCCACCACCCCACCCCCCAGCCACCAGGGGCACCCTCCACCAGGCCCCCACTCATGTCTACCACCACCCCCACCCCCCAGCCACCAGGGGCACCCTCCACCAGGCCCCCACTCATGTCTCCCACCACCTCCACCCCCCAGCCACCAGGGGCACCCTCCACCAGGCCCCCGCTCATGTCTCCCACCACCCCCACCCCCCAGCAGTGCAGGGGCACCCTCCACCAGGCCCCCACTCATGTCTCCCACCACCCCACCCCCCAGCCACCAGGGGCACCCTCCACCAGGCCCCCACTCATGTCTACCACCACCCCCACCCCCCAGCCACCAGGGGCACCCTCCACCAGGCCCCCACTCATGTCTCCCACCACCCCCACCCCCCAGCCACCAGGGGCACCCTCCACCAGGCCCCCGCTCATGTCTCCCACCACCCCCACCCCCCAGCAGTGCAGGGGCACCCTCCACCAGGCCCCCACTCATGTCTCCCACCACCCCCACCCCCCAGCCACAAGGGGCACCCTCCACCAGGCCCCCACTCATGTCTCCCACCACCCCCACCCCCCAGCAGTGCAGGGGCAGCCTCCACCAGGCCCCCACTCATGTCTCCCACCACCCCCACCCCCCAGCACTGTGGGGCTCCTGCCACCAGCCCCCACCCGTGTCCAACTCATGTTCCCCACCACCCCCACCCCCCAGCATTGTGGGGCATCTGCCAGCAGGCCCCCACTCATGTCCAACTCATGTACCCCTGCACCCCCACCCCCCAGCACTGTGGGGCACCCTCCACCAGGCCCCCACTCATGTCCCCTATCACCCCCACCCCCAGCAGTGCAGGGGCAGCCCCCACCAGGCCCCCACTCATGTCTCCCACCACCCCCACCCCCCAGCACTGTGGGGCACCTGCCAGCAGGCACCCACCCATGTCCAACTCATGTTCCCCACCACCCCCACCCCCCAGCACTGTGGGGCACCTGCCAGCAGGCCCCCACCCATGTCCAACTCATGTTCCCCACCACCCCCACCCCCAAGCACTGTGGGGCACCTGCCAGCAGGCACCCACCCATGTCCAACTCATGTTTCCCACCACCCCCACCCCCCAGCACTGTGGGGCATCTGCCAGCAGGCCCCTACCCATGTCCAACTCATGTTCCCCACCACCCCCACCCCCCAGCACTGTGGGGCACCTGCCAGCAGGCCCCCACTCATGTCCAACTCATGTACCCCTGCACCCCCACCCCCCAGCAGTGCAGGGGCACCCTCCACCAGGCCCCCACTCATGTCTCCCACCACCCCCACCCCCTCCATCCAGGGGCACCCTCCACCAGGCCCCCACTCATGTCTCCCACCACCCCCACCCCCCAGCACTGTGGGGCACCTGCCAGCAGGCACCCACCCATGTCCAACTCATGTTCCCCACCACCCCCACCCCCCAGCACTGTGGGGCACCTGCCAGCAGGCCCCCACCCATGTCCAACTCATGTTCCCCACCACCCCCACCGCCAAGCACTGTGGGGCACCTGCCAGCAGGCACCCACCCATGTCCAACTCATGTTCCCCACCACCCCCACCCCCCAGCACTGTGGGGCACCTGCCAGCAGGCCCCCACCCATGTCCAACTCATGTTCCCCACCACCCCCACCCCCCAGCACTGTGGGGCACCTGCCAGCAGGCACCCACTCATGTCCAACTCATGCACCCCTGCACCCCCACCCCCCAGCAGTGCAGGGGCAGCACCACCAGGCCCCCACTCATGTTCCCCTGCACCCCCACCCCCCAGCATCCAGGGGCACCCTCCACCAGGTCCTCACAATCCCCAATCATGTGCGTTATGGTCAGCCTCCACAGCCAAAAAGCCCTACCAAGTAACCCATTCACCCACATGGAAATGGAAATTACATGTTACACCCCCAATGTTCATGAAGCTAATGAACCCATGTCCGTCACACACAATGGTTGCAATTGAATGGGAAAACACCCAACATGACATGCATGAAACCAATGAGATGATACCACACAGTGAAGTATGAAAACAAAATTGTATTGAAAAAAAGAAAGAATGCTAAAGAAATGAAACAAACTACAATGGGAATGATAAAAAATAAGTTGCATGTCGGTATAAAAAAAAAAAACAGCAAATCCGAATCCAAAAAAATGTCGTCCAAAGTCAAATGTAAAAAAATATCTATCCAATTAAGAACTATGTAAAAAACTTCCAAGGGTCCATGAGCCCAACTGAACAAAGGAAACCTACAAAAAAACCTAACTAAAATGCAACTATATACAAAAAGTGGAGCAGTGTCCGTCGACTCCAAATCATAAGAACAAACAAAGGAAACCTAAAACTAAAGAACTATATACAAAGGCGGCGGGCAAGTCCAGCGGCTCACTCCGTGGTGTTCCGGGCCAGGGCATCATCGAACTCCTGTTCGATGTCCCAGAGGCGGTCCAGTTCCATGGCCCCGAGGGTCCGCAGGGACGACGCCGTGTCCTCCTCCAACCCCCTGCGGATTGCCTCGAGGCACTTGGCCCGCCTCAGGGCCCTCCGCATGGAGTTCTCCGCCCTGACCATTGTGAGCCGCGCCTCTTCCGCCCGCCGCCGCTCCGCACCTATGGTGTGGCCCAACCGCTGCCACACAGAAGACACTCTCTGTCCTGGGTCCTCCTGCCCTCCGGCCGATGCCTGCCCCTCCGATGTCGAAGGCCCCGAGCCTTCATGGCTCCCACCATGTTGCTGCTGCTGCTCTGCCTCTGCTCGTGCACTGCCTCCTGCTGCCTGCACATCCTCCGCCGGCTGGGGTGCAGTTGTTGATGTGGCCACCCCTGCTGGACCTCCGACTCCCGACTGTGGCAGGGATGCCTCCTCCACCAGCCTGGCCGCACCGTCAGAGGCAGCTCCACAGGGCACCCAGGTGACTGATGGGTGGGAAGATGGCACAGAAGACGACTGGCGCGTAGGGGGTCCAGTTGAGGAGGGGGTCGGAGCAAGCCCCATCAGACGGAGGAATCCGGTCTGGGTGACCTGTCCCAGCAGGCTGACGTGGTCAACGAGCCATTCGAGATGACGTGCAGTCTCTCCATGAAAAGACTGCAGGTCACCTCGCATGGCCCGTTGACGCAACGCCACACCAGCCAGGACAGGCTCAACCCGGACCTGGATGGCCACGTCCGCAGGCAGAGGAAGGCCAGTTGAAGTCAGCTCATCCCCTGCCTGAAAACGGGTCTGGACGTAGGCATCCCTGCTGGTGCAAGATGATGCAGGGACAGGATCGGGGACAGGATTGCACACAGGCACCTCCGCGGCGGCCTGTGCTGCCTCCTGTCCCTGGTCCTGTACTGCACCACTAGCACCAGTGGGATCCCCACCTCCAGACCCCGTCTCTGGTGCTTGCACGGCCTCCTCCTCCACCAAACCCCCCACCAACCTGGATGACTCCGTGCCATCTTCCCCTGTTGGGCCCTGTGGGGTCCCAGCTGCCCCTTCTGCTGCCGAGGAGTCCAACTCCAACCTCCGCCTCTTGGACCTCCCCCCGGCAGCTGCGGCCTGGGACGCGGCACCGGACTCCTCACTCCCCGACGAGATGACAACACGGGAGGGGAGCCGGGCCTTGCGTCTCCGCCTGGCGGTGGGATCCCCGCCGCTGTGCTCCACAGCACCTTCTCCGCCCTCTTCATCAGTTGACGCTGCAGACAGGGAGAAACAAAACACAGGCATCAGGGCACTGTACAATGGACACATACACACATGACAGTTGCACATGAGTGGCATTGGCAAACCTCAGACATGTCATCACAATCCCCAACACACATGTTATTGCAACTCGCACACATGAGCCATACCACAGCCATATCGCAACTGCCACCACCATCCATACACATACAACAGCATGAGCAGCCAAAGGTGAGCCAGACATCACATGCAACACAGGAAGTGCACCACACATGTACACACACCACCACACTTGCATGCATGTGTACACCTCTGCCAAGTGTCGCACTGTTCAGACGGGCATCCATGTCACATCTGACAATCAGGCTTCCACATACCGCTGTCACATGCATCCATGTTGCATCACTGTTGCACCCTTGTCAAATACACACACATGCACATGTACACAGTGCTCATACATGCAGCCGAAAACAACATACATGCGTGACATCACGGACATGTCTACTTACATACACATTCATCCAAACATGTGTGCACGCACAACTGCATTTGGCATGCAAGCCTACACACACAAGCACCATCCATGTCTCACACATTACAGCCCTTGCATGTGTCAGCCCCACGGCCCTGTACACCCCCACCCATACTCGACCCCATACAAACAGATGTGCAACCTGCACAATACCGAATAATCACCACACGCACTGCTCACAATCAAGATGCATGTACACTCACCGCTCGACTCCAGACGGGTCTGCTTCTCTAGGACCTGGACGTGGAGCGCTGGGGATATGCGTTCCAGGACCCTCATCTGTTCTTCCGACAAGTGGCCCTGGCGCCCCTTGGCATCCGCTGCCTTCAAGAGGCGCCGGGCCTTGTTCAGGGTCCTGGACCTGAAGTCCTCCCAGCGCTTCCTGACATGTTGTAAGTCGCGGACTGCCACCCCCTCCGCGTTGATGGCAGTCACGATGTCAGTCCAGATCCGAGTCCGTCCTTCCTTGTCGGCGCGGGAACTTCCAAAGAGGGCATCATACTGCCCCAGGACTTGCTCCACCAGGACACCAACTTCGGTGGCACTGAAGCTGGTGCCCCTCTGCCTCTCTGGCCGGGGGTTGTCAGTGGTCACAGATGGTGTTTGCCCCGACATGACAACCCCAGAGGCAGGAGTGGGTGGGCAACTGGGTCCTGGGGCTGGGCTGTGGAGCGATGGAATCCCAGTCGGGAGTCTTCGGTTCCAGCAGGGGTGGTCACAGCAACAGCACCCCTGGCTGATGTGCAGGCAGCAAATGGCAGTGCATGTGGGCAGCAGGCAGTCAGACAGCACCAGATGGCAGGTGGGAGCGTGCTCGGGGCTCTGGGGGGCAGTAGTTCGGCCTTCTGGGCAGGAGCGTGGTCTTCCGTGTGCATACGCGTGGCCAGCTTGGTACGGAGTGATTTGGCACGTGAAAATCCTGCACGTCAGCGTGAAAATCGAGGAAAGGCCCTTAGCGCGGAAGCGCGTCAGCACGCATACGCGATTCTATTGGACCAAAGGCCCTCAGCGCGTAAACGCATCAGCACGCGTACGCGATTCTATTGGACCAAAGGCCCTCAGCGCGTAAGCGCGTCAGCACGCATACGTGATTCTATTGGACCAAAGGCCCTCAGCGCGTAAGCGCGTCTGTGACGTGACCCGCACGGGTGTTTCCCACACAGCACGTGATGACAGAGCACACGTGGAAAGACTGCACGTCAAAGTGTCATCGCGTGTAATTGGACAGCACGTCAGAGTGTCATCGCGTGTAATTGGTGGAAATGGGCATAGCGCGTACACGCGGCAGTGACAAAGCGTGTAATTGGTGTAAATGGCCCTAGCGCGTACACGCCGCGTAAGTGACGCTGGACGTGTGGGCCTGTATAAAAGGTACGTGTAGAACACCATTTCCTTGTACGTGCTTTTCGTGGAGAGCGAGTGGGTGAATTCTGTACTTCTTGTCGTTTCACACGCGATTTACTTCACGGCGTTTCAAGTTCGCATTCCCTGTTACCTCTGACAGCTTTTTCTCTTTTTTCTCTTTTACTGGTTTACCTGGGCCTGTTCCCTCAAACAGTGTTCCCTTCTACTGTTGTCCTGTCTCCTCAGACAGCGTACAAATCTTCTTTTGGCGGGGGTGTTGCCAACCAAACGTGCTCCTTTTTCACGCTCTTTTACCTGGCAGACGGTGAGTCACGCACGTATCTAACATCTGTGCTTGCCCCGTGTGTAGCCTACCCCTTCAGAGGTCATTCTAGGCTGCGTGTGACACATATACGTTCATTCTTGTGTTACTGGGTGCCACAGCGTAGTGCAGGTTTTTCTTTCTGCACACGTGGTCTAGGAGGGGTTGCGTGCACGTCATCTCCCTTTTTTGGGGCTCCTGTGCGTAGCGTGACCCGTCATCTTTCCGCAGGGGTTACATTCAGCCTTGCAAGAGCACTAGGGTACAATTACCATCTGGTACCCAACCCCTTTGACCCCCAATTGCCCAGGACAATAGTTTACAGCCACTCCCATGCGCACATTAACATCAGTGCCATGGCTGGGAGGCGAGGATTCCGTAAGGGTGGCAAAGGTGGAAGAGCCACAAGTGGTGGCCGTGGTGGATCCGGTAGGGGACGTGGTCGTTACTTGCAGGGTGAGCCTGTCCCCCCATGTGTGGAGGACCAGTCAAGGGCACCCATAATCCCCCCCCCCTCCCGTTGAGGCTGATGTGGCTGACACCATCCATGCTCAGCCCTTGTTGGACCAGCCCATTGTGGCACCAGACCTGGCTGACTCCATGGCTGACTTCCAGGTCAGCAGGCCTATGACACGTGCGCTGGTGCACGTTGATGTCACCATGCCACGTGCATCTGGGGCAGCAAGGTCATCTGCTGCCCCAAGTAGGCAGGGCGGAGAGGCTGCAGGGGCAGTTGCGGCTCCATCCACCCCAGCCCTCACACACCCAGCCAGGACAGTGTCGGTCCTAGTCCATCCTGCTGACATTCCCCCTGACACCCTCACACTTGAGCCAATGCCTGCACCAACTCCCATGCTGAGTGTGCAATCCCACACTCCTGATACAGAGTCCACCAGGGCTCCTGCCCCTAGTGTCCAGAGCGGCGCAGGACACTCAGGATCACCAGCACCTTCCAAGCGGAAGAGGAAGAGTGCTCGTCCGGCACAGGCTGATGCCCCAGACACGGCTACACAGTCCGGCCCGTCCAGGAAGCCCAGCTTCACGGATGACGAACTGAATGCACTTGTCGAGTATGTGTCCGCACATGACAACGAGATGGTCATTGTTGCAGGATCCAAGACCACACCTGCACAACACCAGGCACACTGGCAGACCGTTGCGGACATCGTAAGTGCCCTTGGAATCGTGAGGCGCACAGCCAATGATTGCTATAAGCGCTGGAATGACCTAAAGCGCAGGGCAAAGAGTAAGCTGGCCTCAAGTCATGCCGCAACTCTAGTGACTGGAGGTGGGTCTCCAGTAGTAGACATGGAACTCACTCCACATGAGTCAGTCGCTGGGACCTACGTCACGGAGGAACAGATCCAAGGCGTAGGAGATCTGCCTGATTACGAGGCATTGTCCGGTGAGTGCACATGCATGTGTGTGTCATCCATGTGCATGGTGTGTGTGAGGGCTTCTGTTTGTGTGCCAGGTGAGAGTGTGTGCGCCTGAGTCGTATGGGTCAGCCATGTGCTTCATGCAATACATCCTGCGCAGCTGCATTTGGCCATAGCAGTATCCCTTCTGCCAACAGTAGACATCTAGCCCAACTGCACGCCAGTTGCCCTTGAAGTGTCACCTTGCCACAACATTGTTGCTTATTTTTCACTGTTCATTCAGTCAGATTGTTTGCATTCCACCACTTTTACTAGGCATGTCGCAGTCCTCTAGTCACATGTCTGACATGGCTATGGTAAAGTGGAGTGACCTTGTTACCTGGATATCATTTGTTCACACATGTCCCTGTGCAATTGGACCATTTCGGACTGGCAGCTCCAGGTGAAAAATCTGACCTGTTTGAATTAGAAAAGCTATTACATGCGGGAACTGGACTGAATGAATAGGTGCTGCCCTCCTCTCCATCTTCACTCAATAGCAATGGTACATGCCATCTGTGTGATGGCATGTGTGTTTCACCTGGCAATCACAGGCCAATGTGTGATGCCACTGCCAGGCAGCATGCACAAAATGTGTTCATCTTCCATCTTGGTGTCATCAGTGTGTGCCATTTGCCTGCCCTTCATATGCAGTGAGGGTGCATGCATGGGAGGGTTTTAGTCATGTGGGACATGTGCCAATCAAGTACTGGTTCTCTTTTTTCTCAGCCCTCATTGTGTGCCATGGTGCTAATGCCTGTTTCCATTTCTTTGTTTTTATGTCTTTGCAGGGGAAGACGCACCTGATACTGCTGGGGTTGTGGAGATGGTGCAGACCCAGGAGGGGTCCGAGGGCCGACCAACCACTAGTGAGGGACGTGGTGTGGTGGTGGGTGAGAACCCACAACTGCTGCAGGTCGTGCTCTCAAGGGGTGTCTCTGGCTGCACCTCCCCCGAGCTGTACTCAGGTGTTGATTCGGATGAGACCTACGTGCCGTCGCAGGTGAGTGTTCCAGGGAGGGATTCTGTTCTGTCCCACCCACCTGCACCAGGGTCAGAACCCTCAATGGGGATGTCAGTGTTGGCAGCTACGCCTTTGGTGGTTACGGATGCAGGGTCACACTCTGCGACATCTGATCCTGTTCCTGGGCCAGCAGATCAGAGGGGGAATGCAGTCCTGCAGCCTCAGGCAGTGCCGGCACAGCAAGGCGCAGTTCGCCTTGCCCCAGACAGGTGTGGTGCCCGCCGACTTGGTGGCCGTACGCCACCTGGCAATACCGCATGGGAGCAATCCATTTACGATATGGCAACCCAACAGGCAGCATCATCCGAGATGATGGCTCAGGCCATGGATAGGGTGGCCACTTCCATTGTCCCCCCTGAAAGGCTGATGGAGTGACTACAGCAGGCAACCGACTCCATCTGCCAGTCACACAGGGAGGACATGTTGGGGTCCAACAGGGACAGGCGGGCGGCACTGGCGACTCTGCAGGAGGCCATCTCCATTGAGTCCCAGGGCCACAGGGAAGCCCTGAGGCAGGAGCTCCTTCACCTCAGGACGACTCTTGTTGAGCTTGAGGCTTCAAAACACCAAAGGACAGAACAGCAGCTGGAGCGTCTCACCCGTACTCTCTCAGCTGAGATGCAGGCAACGAGGGCGGAGGTTCGGGCATCCCGTGAGTTGTTGCATGGGGACCTCCGCACACTCATCCTCCAGAACCAGACCTACCACACCCGCATGCTTGCAGCCATGGAGGAGCAGACTAGGGCCTTGCGTGGGCTGTCTCCCATAGTGCAACCACGTCCGGATGCAGCTGCACAGGGTGAGAATAGCGACAGCAGTGATACTCCCACAATAGGGTAGCCGTGTAGGCCATGAGCCCATGGAGGTGTTTTTTTTTCCCAGGATCCACACAGGTGGGTTCTGGTGTGCACCCTGTCCTCAGACCTCCTGGGTGGCCTCCCCAACCCCCCCGTGCCCATCAATGGCCATTTTTGATTTTATTTTTATTTTTATTTTTAATTATTTTTTTCCCAATTTTTTTGGGACAATTTGTTGGCTTCCGTGGTTCCTGTGGGCATACGCTGCATTGTGGCTGGGCACATGCAGGCTTGTCATGTATTTGGTTCAGATGCTTGGGTTTGAGTCACACACACCCCTCCTGCTTCCCGTTTCCATGGGCTTGCAAGGATGTGCCCAAGTGACATTGACGTACATGGTGACATTGGACTCCCACTACATGTGTGGGTAGTCTAGTCAATACTGTGTATACATTCCTAGTGCATTTGCTGTTGTGTTGTACACTGCATGTTGCATTGATGTGTAACTCATCATCTGTGTCTACCTCCCAATTTGCAGGTCCCTTCCTCATGTCTACACAAGGCCCTCTAGTCTGGAGATGGGGTCCATGTTGGCAGCAGTGCACCTACAACTCTACATGGCGCCAACACTGCACAGTTGGTAGTGGTGGGAGTGCAGGCATTTCCAGGTGGTGAGACTACTAATATATAACATTTGTGATGTCATGTTAATGGTAGTACCTGCTCAAGTTTGTTGTTGGTCCTGCATTACTGTGAGCATTTCAGGTGTTGCAAGTTTCAATTAGGGACACTCTACATTGTGACACTAGTGTCATGTTGTGGGGATTAGTTTGTTTAGCTGCAAATAGCATGACATGGCACGGTGTGTCGTGTGGCGGTGCTGGGGATGGGTTGGCTGACATGGCACTGTCCCCTTGTTGCATTTTGCAAGTGGGTATTCATTTTAGCTGCTTGAATGTGTTACTTCACAAAACTGCATTGGTGGTGTCTGTGTGGGTAGGGATGCACACATTGTGACACTTCCAGGTGAACAATCTCAGGCTGATATGGTTTTCACGGTTCATTCTCCAGACATTCAGGATCAGTGTCAGGTTGAGTCATCATTGATTGTCAGATGGAATGTGCCAGGGCAGTGTGCACTCCACAGGGGTGTGATTTCTATGTGAAGTAATTAGCCACTAGCTGTGTACGGGCTGCCTCCCCCCGTGCCCTTTCCCCTCCCATGCGCAGCGGCTGTGCATGTGGTTGGGGATGTGGGGCCACCACCATGTCCACGGCCAGGACCCGGCGTGTTGCAACGTTGTGCAGGACACATGCTGCCACTATGATCCTGCACACTACTGGGGGAGCGTACAACAGCTGCCCGCCAGAACGGTCAAGGGAGCGAAAGCGTGACTTTAGCACTCCGAATGTGCGCTCCACTATGCCCCGGGTTGTAATGTGGGCTGTGTTATATCTTACCTGGGGTGGCGTGGTGGGGTTCCGAATTGGCGTCATCATGTGGGGGCTGAGAGGGTAGGCACTGTCCCCTGTGGAGGTGGTGATTGGTATCATTGGTGGGGTTGTGACCTTGCTCAGTATCTGACATGCATGCATGTGCAGTGGCATTCATACTCACCAAGCAGCCATGTATCGCCATGCCGCCCAGCTACTAGGTCCCGGATTAGGGTGGACATTTGGTAAATGAAGCTGTCATGGGTTGACCCGGGATAGTTGGCATATACTGAGGTGATGATTCCCTTGGCATTACATACTACCTGCACGTTGATGGAATGCCAGTGCTTGCGGTTCCTATAGATGTGCTCTGATGCCCTGGGGGGACGTAGAGCCACATGGGTGCAGTCGATGGCACCTAGCACTTTGGGGAATCGTGCCACACCGTAAAAATCCAGGGCAGCAGCATGCCTTTCTGCAGGTGTTCTGGGCAGGTATATGTGCCTGCGGACTGATGGGCGTGCAGTGATGATGTTCAAGACCTGGTGTAGGCAGCGTGACTGGGTGGCCTGTGATACACCACCCACAATGGCACTTGTCCGCTGAAATGATCCAGTGGCTAAGAAGTGCAGTACATTGAGGACCTTCTCCTGGGGGCTAAGTGCTTGGGAGCACAGGGTGGGTGATGTGAGGTCATCCTCCCACTCACTCACCAGGTCCAGTATAATGTGTGGTGGAAACCTGTACCTCCCATGCACCTGGTCATCAGGCATCCCGAAAAGGCTGGTTCTGGGTGTGAATATTCTGGCCCTCACTATCCTCCACCTCCTCCTTTGGTAGCCCACGCCCACTGCTGCTAGGAATGGTATGTTCATCCTGGGTCTGAGCTTGTTATTTTGTCAGCGCGCAAATTTATGCGTTGCACGTGTTGTAGGCGAGCGTGTGACCCGCGCACCCCTGAAATCCAGTACCCAGTCCAATAGCGTGTGGAAATTCCCGCGGGATACAGGTGCGCTGACGTACTTGCGTGTGTAAGTGACCGCGCACCCCTGATATACACGTACATAGGCCAATCGCGTGTACCCGCAATTTTGTCCAATTACACGCGATGACACTTTGACGTGCAGTCTTTCCACGTGTGCTCTGTCATCACGTGCTGTGTGGGAAACACCCGTGCGGGTCACGTCACAGACGCGCTTACGCGCTGAGGGCCTTTGGTCTAATAGAATCGCGTATGCGTGCTGACGCGTTTACGCGCTGAGGGCCTTTGGTCCAATAGAATCGCGTATGAGTGCTGACGCGTTTACGCGCTGAGGGCCTTTGGTCCAATAGAATCGCGTATGCGTGCTGACGCGCTTCCGCGCTTCCGCGCTAAGGGCCTTTCCTCAATTTTCACGCTGACGTGCAGGATTTTCACGTGCCAAATCACTCCGTACCAAGCTGGCCACGCGTAAGCACACGGAAGACCACGCTCCTGCCCAGAAGGCCGAACTACTGCCCCCCAGAGCCCCGAGCACGCTCCCACCTGCCATCTGCTGCTGCCTGACTGCCTGCTGCCCACGTGCACTGCCATTTGCTGCCTGCACATCAGCCAGGGGTGCTGTTGCTGTGACCACCCCTGCTGGAACCGAAGACTCCCGACTGGGATTCCATCGCTCCACAGCCTAGCCCCAGGACCCAGTTGCCCACCCACTCCTGCTTCTGGGGTTGTCATGTTGGGGCAACCACCATCTGTGACCACTGACAACCCCCGGCCAGAGAGGCAGAGGGGCACCAGCTTCAGTGCCACCGAAGTTGGTGTCCTGGTGGAGCAAGTCCTGGGGCAGTATGATGCCCTCTTTGGAAGTTCCCGCGCCGACAAGGAAGGACGGACTCGGATCTGGACTGACATCGTGACTGCCATCAACGCGGAGGGGGTGGCAGTCCGGGACTTACAACATGTCAGGAAGCGCTGGGAGGACTTCAGGTCCAGGACCCTGAACAAGGCCCGGCGCCTCTTGAAGGCAGCGGATGCCAAGGGGCGCCGGGGCCACTTGTCGGAAGAACAGATGAGGGTCCTGGAACGCGTATCCCCAGCGCTCCACGTCCAGGTCCTAGAGAAACAGACCCGTCTGGAGTCGAGCAGTGAGTGTACATGCATCCTGATTGTGAGCAGTGCGTGTGGTGATTATTCGGTATTGTGCAGGTTGCACATCTGTTTGTATGGGGTCGAGTATGGGTGGGGGTGTACAGGGCCGTGGGGCTGACACATGCGAGGGCTGTAATGTGTGAGACATGGATGGTGCTTGTGTGTGTAGGCTTTCATGCCAAATGCAGTTGTGCGTGCACACATGTTTGGATGAATGTGTATGTAAGTAGACATGTCCGTGATGTCACGCATGTATGTTGTTTTCGGCTGCATGTATGAGCACTGTGTACATGTGCATGTGTGTGTATTTGAAAAGGGGGCAACAGTGATGCAACATGGATGCATGTGACAGCGGTATGTGGAAGCCTGATTGGCAGATGTGACATGGATGCCCGTCTGAACAGTGCGACACTTGGCAGAGGTGTACACATGCATGCAAGTGTGGTGGTGTGTGTACATGTGTGGTGCACTTCCTGTGTTGCATGTGATGTCTGGCTCCCCTTTGGCTGCTCATGCAGTTGTATGTGTAGGGATGGTGGTGGCAGTTGCGATATGGCTGTGGTATGGCTCATGTGTGCGAGTTGTAATGACATGTGTGTTGGGGATTGTGATGACATGTCTGAGGTTTGCCAATGCCACTCATGTGCAACTGTCATGTGTGTATGTGTCCATTGTACAGTGCCCTGATGCCTGTGTTTTGTTTCTCCCTGTCTGCAGCGTCAACTGATAAAGAGGGCGGAGAAGGTGATGTGGAGCACAGTGGCGGGGATCCGACCGCCAGCCGGAGACGCAAGGCCCGGCTCCCCTCCCGTGTTGTCATCTCGTCGTGGAGTGAGGAGTCCGGTGCCGCATCCCAGGCCGCAGCTGCCGGGGGGAGGTCCAAGAGGCGGAGGTTGGAGTTGGACTCCTCGGCAGCAGAAGGGGCAGCTGGGACCCCACAGGGCCCAACAGGGGAAGATGGCATGGAGTCATCCAGGTTGGTGGGGGGTTTGGTGGAGGAGGAGGCCGTGCAAGCACCAGAGACGGGGTCTGGAGGTGGGGATCCCACTGGTGCTAGTGGTGCAGTGCAGGACCACGGACAGGAGGCAGCACAGGCCGCCGCGGAGGTGCCTGTGTGCAATCCTGTCCCCGATCCTGTCCCTGCATCATCTTGCACCAGCAGGGATGCCTACGTCCAGACCCGTTTTCAGGCAGGGGATGAGCTGATGTCAACTGGCCTTCCTCTGCCTGCGGACGTGGCCATCCAGGTCCGGGTTGAACCTGTCCTGGCTGGTGTGGCGTTGCGTCAACGGGCCATGCGAGGTGACCTGCAGTCTTTTCATGGAGAGACTGCACGTCATCTCGAATGGCTCGTTGACCACGTCAGCCTGCTGGGACAGGTCACCCAGGCCGGATTCCTCCGTCTGATGGGGCTTGCTCCGACCCCCTCTTCAACTGGACCCCCTACGCGCCAGTCGTCCTCTGTGCCATCTTCCCACCCATCAGTCACCTGGGTGCCCTGTGGAGCTGCCTCTGACGGTGCGGCCAGGCTGGTGGAGGAGGCATCCGTGCCACAGTCGGGCGTCGGACGTCCAGCAGGGGTGGTTACATCAACAACAGCACCCCAGCCGGCGGAGGATGTGCAGGCAGCAGGAGGCAGTGCACGGGCAGAGGCAGAGCAGCAGCAGCAACATGGTGGGAGCCATGAAGGCTCGGGGCCTTCGACATCGGAGGGACAGGCATCGGCCGGAGGGCAGGAGGACCCAGGACAGAGAGTGTCTTCCGTGTGGCAGCGGTTGGGACACGCCATAGGTGCGGAGCGGTGGCGGGCGGAAGAGGCGCGGCTCACAATGGTCAGGGCGGAGAACTCCATGCGGAGGGCCCTGAGGCGGGCCGAGTGCCTCGAGGCAATCCGCAGGGGGTTGGAGGAGGACACGGCGTCGTCCCTGCGGACCCTCGGGGCCATGGAACAGGACCGCCTCCGGGACATCGAACAGGAGTTCGATGATGCCCTGGCCCGGAACACCACGGAGTGAGCCGCTGGACTTGCCCGCCGCCTTTGTATATAGTTCTTTAGTTTTAGGTTTCGTTTGTTTCTTATTATGATTTGGAGTCGACGGACACTGCTCCACTTTTTGTATATAGTTGCATTTTAGTTAGGGTTTTTTGTAGGTTTCCTTTGTTCAGTTGGGCTCATGGACCCTTGGATGTTTTGTACATAGTTCTCCATTGGATTGATTTCATTTTTGATGTGACTTTGGACAACATTTTTTTGGATTTGGATTTGTATTTTTAATTTTTTTAGACGGACATGCAGCTTCTCTTTTTTTCTTTGCCATTGTAGTTTGTTTCATTTCATTTCCATTCTTTTTTTTTAATACAATTTTGTTTTCATACTTCACTGTGTGGTATCATCTCATTGGTTTCATGCATTTCATGTTGGGAGTTTTCCCATTCAATTGCAACCATTGTGTGTGACGGACATGGGTTCATTTGCTTTATGAACATTGGGGGTGTAACATGCAATTTCTATTTCCATGTGGGTGAATGGGTTACTTGGTAGGGCTTTTTGGCTGTGGAGGCTGACCATAACGCACATGATTGGGGATTGTGAGGACCTGGTGGAGGCTACCCCTGGTGGCTGGGGGGTGGGGGTGGTGGGAGACATGAGTGGGGGCCTGGTGGAGGGTGCCCATGGTGGCTGGGGGGTGGGGGTGGGTGGGAGACATGAGTGGGGGCCTGGTGGAGGGTGCCCCTGCACTGCTGGGGGGTGGGGGTGGTGTGTTGGGTGTCCTGACCCACGTTTAAGCTATCCTGCTACAACATTTGGTGCTGTGGGCTTAGGAAATTCAAGATGGCGGAAAACCCACATGTGCGCCGAAATCCAGGAAAGCTGCGCAGTTTGTGCGCCCACCAAAATGGTTGCCTCACTTGCCACCCACCAGTGCGAGAATGAAAGGCCGGGTTGCCATGAGGGAAATGGGTTGCCAAAGGAAAAACAGTAGCGCCGGTTAGCTTCAAAGCGCTTTAAAACCACCATTGGACTACCCGCACAGTAGTCTGAAACCATTGGGAATGGCAATGCTGATTGCCAAATGCAACCTAGAAGTGTGGGGAATTCATTTCTTAAATCCCAAAAATGAGTGCAGTACCAGTACTCACCACTATCCAAAAGCCGGCGTTTTAAAACCACTCTGTGTGTTTCTGAAGGCAAGTCAAAATGCCTATTTCTAACAGTGCAACATGTGCAAAATATTTACTGAACACCAGCAGACATTGGCAGAATGGAGTTTTGTGTGCCTACAGAATCTGGGAAATGAAGATCATAAGACAAGGTTTATAACAAGACTGGCTGAGCTGTGGATTGCAGCAGCTTAAGTTGCACTGGATTTAAAGACACTAAAATCGAAAATGTTTAGATTAAATGAGTGACCTATGTTTGGTGTCACATGCCTTTGTAACTGTTGAAATGTCATAGTTTTGCACTTAGAATCAGCATTCTAGCTGCATGTGTAAAATTGCAAGTTAAGTTAAAAAGCAACAAAAAAACCTGCCAGTTAGCTGAAGGTCTGGCTTAAGGAACTTGATTTTGCCTAGCAACTACCCATCAGGAGTGAAACTTGAGTCACCACTGTGTTCCCAGGCCAACCTTCCTTTTGCTGCCCAAGCTAAGGATATGCCATCTATCTGATAATTGAATTATCTGTGCTCTGCAAGAGAGTGAACAAAGCCCTCTTCACTCAGGCAAAGGTTTTTATTACCGCAGTCGTAAATTGTAGCTTCCTCTTGGCAGGAGCTGGGAGGAGCACTGCCTGTGAGAGCAAGCTGGCTTGGCAGAACTGGAAAGAACCAGAAATTCAACCTTGTGCTGAGGGTAAACCACACCCCTTTGGAGCCAGAACATAACTTTAAAAAGATGAATAACTCATAGAGCGGACATGTGAAAATTTTATAAATGACACCATAATTCTTGTGATTTTTCTGCCCACAGTTTAAGACGTGGTAGGAACCGGTGGTATGTTCAGGGGGGTTTTAGCGGAAAAGTGGATATTACTCTAAATGTGTGCATGTTAAAAATCTGAAACTTCATCAGTTAATGTCCCTACCCCCTGCACACATGTATGTAAAGTTGGGTCCATGTCGGAAATTGAAAAAGCAGTTAAAAAGTCAATTATGTACACTCTTTGAATGCAAGCTCCGAGAATGAGCAGATTTGGACATAGACATGGCTAAATTCAGCCACACCATGTATATGTAATTTCAAACAACTGTGTAACTCTGAAGTATGGATTTTGATCATATATATATTTGGGTGCACAGATGATAAGGGAGGTTGTTTCAAGAGATCATAAAATGACATCAATCTGACTCACAGTTCAGTTTGCCAATCAAGCGGAGGAATGGAAGCCTGACCAATGACGAATGAGAGGGGCAAGTCTAGTGATGCAACACACACACCCATTCTCAAGAAACAGATAAAAGCAGAGAGTCAGGACACATAGAGACATTCAATTTCATCTGCCGCTGGAAGCCCTGCCGGAAAAATCCATACTTACCTCCATCAAACTCCAGAAAGCCAAACTAGAGACTTCAATCTATCCAGAGCAGAGACCAGACCAGAGAGAAAGCAGTGCTGTGCCTAGCAGAGACCAGACCAGAGAGAAAGCAGTGCTGTGCCTAGCCGAGACCAGACCAGGCGCTGTGAGCAGAATCCGGAAAGACCTGACCAGACTGAAGATCGTGACCAAGTCGCTTTCCTGTTCAAAATCTCTTGTGAGTACTTAGCAAAACTCAGAACACATCTCTTAGTTTAAATTCATCTAATTCAATCTATTTAACCTAAGTAGAACTGCCTCCTATCTGTCACCTGTCATTTCTAGTAAAATTTGTCATTTTGAAAAAGTGTGCGTTTAAAATTTACAAAACCAAAAACGACCTTTACTAAATTACTCATATCTCCGCAACCGTTTGTGCTAGAGACTTGCAGTAACTTTTATTTGGAAGCTGAGATCCTAGGCTTTCCTAGGACCCCAAAACGGTAGAGATAGTCCTTGCGGTTCCTTTGTAATAGCGCTCGGCGCATCCGCGAATTTTGCCGCGATTTGCAATTTCTTCACATGTAAAAAAACTGCTGCTGCCTGATTTCATTTGCCAGAAATTCGTTTAACCTGCTAACTATCCCTGCATCATTGCTAGTGTGAGCCTGGACTAATATTAACTAGATACCACTCACCCTGAACCTCTGAAAGGGAATTAACAGCATTTCCAGCATATTTCTCATCCATTGCTAACACATATAAAAGCATTTGGGCCTGTGATTTCAAAACTCCTATCTGTTTTCTGTTGTCTAAGCTTGCTGGATTGAACTGATTACATTGATTGCATTTCTGAGAACTGTGTGCTTCCTCCCATTTCCTTGCATTGCATAAAGAGGGGGGGAGTGAATAGCCAGAGAAAAGTGATTACATTGTTTGGTTGAAATCATATTGAGTATTTTCTGTACTGCATTCATTGAATATTGCATCCACCTGAGCTTACATAAAGCATCCTCTACCACATTATACTTTTGTTCCTATTCACCCGTGTGCTACCTTATCCATTCATGTCAAATCCTTATTGATTATAAGAAGTGTGCTAGTGCCAGATTCTCCGTTGTTGATCTTTATCATATCAGATTAAGTGTGATATTCAATTATTAATTTATTATAAAGCGTGATATAATATATATTGTTTAAATTATCAAATAAACCTTTTAAACTTGCAAAACAGAACTACTTCTTGGCTCAGTGGGGTCAGGGGGATTCCAAGAGAGGGGTGTTATACAGGGGTAGTCATCCAGAACGCATGAACTGGACCTAAAGATATATCAATAAGGGTTTTCATTCAGTATTATAGACTAGGCGTTGACTTAGCTGTAGTGTTGAATTGAATCCCCTTACAAATTGGGGGCTCGAGCCGAGACGTTGGGTTAGATTTACCAGTTGTGCAGCTTAATACAGTGTGCTAACTGACGGGATACATACACCCGGTCGGATCACCACGCTGCATTACGCTGTGAAGCATTCCTCAAAAGGGACACTCCAAGAAAAGTTCTGTTCTGCAAAAATAAAATACTAACTTCTGTAAGTCAGGACAGAGACCAATCTCTAGAATGACGACCTTAGTAGACATGAAAATAGCCAGAGAGCACCTCTTGCATAAGCTATTTGTGAGAGGTGAATGGACCGAACAGGGCCAGGATGTGTGGTTGCAGGCCATCACACAACAGGTCACTGAAACAGGGTCAGATATATATAGAGATCAGGGTCCCTTACATGTGGCCCTGAGTGAACTATATATGGCTCCTAAAGCCAAAGAGGAACACAATAAGATCGCCAGGATAGCAGCATACCTGTACCTATATATGGGAGACATGCAGGATAGATGTGCTGAAAGCCAAAATCTGGCAAATAGGCAACTGCTGGCATTACAGAAGGTCCAATCTGACCTGGTCTCTTCTGAGCAGAGGCTGCAGAGGAGCCAGGAGTCAGAAAATGACAGCAGACTGTACATCACTAAAATGAAGGAGGATATGGATGTGCTGCAAAAGGAAAAGTCAGAACAGGATACCAGATTTCTGGCCCTGCAGAAGGAGCACCAAGACAGTTTGGACTCCTTACTGCAGAGCCAGAAAAAGCTGGAGCAACAATTAGACTTTAACAGGGCATGCACGGAGCAGGTAGCCACCCTGCAAAGTCATCTAGATAGAGTGAAGGTAGAGAGCAACAAGCTGATCTTGAAAGACCTGGATACCCAGGCAGAGTTTGATGAGGAGCGCCAAAAAGCTGGTGCCCTTCAACGGCAAAGGGACGACCTGGCGGCACAAATGCAGGCTCTTAGTCAGGAAAGAGACGCCTTAGGCCAGGAAGTCTGCCATTTAAAAAGAAAAATGGAAGAAAATCACCTGGCCCACCAGGGACTGGGTGATCTCCAAAAAGAACACCAGAACTTGTTAGAGCACACCAGGAGGGTGGAGGATGCTCTAGCAAGAAAGGAGCAGGCCAATAGGGACACAGCTCAGGAGGTAACCCTCCTGCAGCAAAGACTGGCCCAGTTCTCCAGGACCAACCAGGAAGCACAGAGGGAAAACGAGGCCCTCTGTGAACACAATGATAGGCTCCAACAACAGGTAGCGATGCAGGAGAGACTGATAGAGTCCAGTAAGGCCTTAACTGAAGAACTGAAGGCACAAATGCAGGCTCTTGCATTGCAACAGGGAGCAGGGGCGGATAGAGATGAGGTTCGCTGGGAAAGGGAAACTCCGGAGCATAACCTCAGGAGCCCTAGTACCAGAGGCCCTCATACCTCTCAGTCCCTGGACTCTGCCACCCCCATGTTCCCTGGCGCACATGAGCACAGGGCCACAGGGATGGCAGATTACTATCCAGCTAAGAGTATGGGGCTCATAGGCCAGAACCACTCAGGAATGGAGGGGTGGGCATCCGGGTATGGGCATCCAAGTACAGTACAGTTCAATGGGGAACCCCAGGAGAGTAGGCCCATTAAGGGCATCCTGAAAACCTCTGCCCAGTTAGGTCAGTGGAGGGGGTACCCATCAAATCCTGGCAGCAAGGAGGAATCTGAAGACCCCTCTGAACTGCGCAGGACACAGGAGACCAGGTCCCCACATTCTGCCAGCCATTCCCAGGCTCGCAGAATCCGGGAAAACCTGGAAGAACAGACGGGAACCTCTGGGAGCAGTGCCTCTGAGTCCGAGGAAGAATGGACAAGGGTTACCCGAACCAAAAAGGCCAATAAGGCAAAAAGGGCCTTGCTTAAGGACCCTTTAAAGCAGATTAAGGCGATCAGGAGCGTCATCACGCCTTACCATAAGAACGCTAAGTATTCTGTTTGGGAGCACTTAGAGTTGTTTGAGCAAATGATGGAGACTTTCCATATGAAGGACAGCCAAAGCTGTATTCAATATGTAAAGTGGACCTTCTCCCCGGAATACTCCAGTTTCTTTGCGGGGCTGGAGGACCAAAATCATTTAAGATGGTCCACATATAAGGCGGCCATCCTGAAACATTTTTCTGTTCACAGAAATCCTCAAGAGGCTCGCAAGGCAGCCTACAATTTGCAATGTGGGGAGGATCAGGCCCCACAAGAATTTGTGCAGGAGTTAAAGCGTGCTTTTGCACAGACCACAAGAAGGGTGCGCACAGACAGTCGAGAATTCGTTAATACATTTTTTCATGCCTTGCCCAAATATATCATGACCCAACTTGTGAGGGATTTTCATGAGAAAAGATCTTTAGACTGGGTCATTGAACAGGCTACCCGGATCTATGAGGTGCAGAAGCCCATAGAAAATAAAAGCAATGCCCAGAAAAACCCCAAAGCCAACAGCACCCCTGCTGCTGCCAAGGTGGCAGAGGTAAAGGTCACCCCCGTTTTGGATTTGGAGATGGGGGGGCCTAAAAACCTGCCTGCACCTAATAATGCTAGGCCCAGGAGGTCCTCGGGTCAGTCACAGACAGGGAGCCAAGGAGGCAGCCCCACAAATGGGGTCCCTCGCTCTCCTGATTATGTAAGTCCCCGTTACAAGGGAAATCGACCCATCCTGGGTTATGTGTGGACTCCCAAACTGGAGGGTAACCACCTGACACTCAAAATGTATCGGATTTAAATACACATATGGTGCTCTATTATGGAATAGAGGAATCTATTTAAGAAAAATTCAAGGTGCAGGGGAGAAAAAATATCAACCCTGGCATATGGGTTGTACAATTACACAAAGACCAAAAAAGAACCCAAATAGGGAACTCCCGTCCCCTGCACTCTATTAATCGCTTAAACAAGCTGAATGAAGGTATATTCCCAAGAGGGGAATAGGAGTACATAGAGTAAATCAATTGAAAGTTAGATGTAACAATATAGTAATTCAAAATAAGATACAATTGAGCAACAAAGTAGTTCACAGTATCCGTTTAACGTCAAAGTCTATTAATCAGTTCAAAAGAGAGTTGGTTGTCCAATCAGGATTTATTTTTAAAGAGCAAATGCCCAACGCGTTTCGAGAAAAAAATGTTCTCTTCATCAGGGGCTGTTGTTGTTCGTTGTGTCAATCACAGTAACTCTAGAGAAATATATACAAAATAATAATAATTTCAGTTTACATGATAATAACATAGACTAATTGTACAGAGACAGTAAATTATCCAATCATCATATGCATTTTTAAAGAAGGAAGTGGCTCACCCACTATAAGAGTCCACAATCTAGTTATAAAGCAACAAGGAGCTAAAGTTAGTATCATCTTAGCAGTGTCATCATTCTATCAGACAATTGTAATTTTGTAAATTTATAAAAAGAACAGTTATAAATACCCCTAGGTGTATCAAGTGTAAAAGGTGTAAAAGACATACCGTATGTTACATTAAAGGATGAACTGGGTCAAGTTGTTGCATAAGTGTGTCATCCCAACAAGGTGTAGCTGTCTGAATCCCCTATAGTGTAACAAAAAGAGGCAAAGATTGCTAATGAAGCATTGTGGTTTGGAGTGGGTAGGGGTAGGAGAAAAATCTGTGGACTTACTTAGTTAAACCGAAATCGCTAGCATCTGAGGCTCAGAAAGGTTCAGGTGTCATATTGATGTCAATGGAAGGCAGTAATATCAATCTGTGCGCGGTTCCTACAAAATGAAGGCGCCACTCGTTACAAATAGAACAATTAAGTCAGTCTAAGGTTTCAGGAATATACGTCAGAGTTGAGTGAAAGTAGCGAAGCCCTGTTCTAGAATAACTTACTGTGGTCATAGTAGGGCAGGTAAGCCAGGTAAGTGTAGCGGAAACCAGTAGTCGCAATAAACCACCGTTAAAAAGGGCGGCTAATATATACGTCATTGTTGTGACGTCATTACGCTGCAGCGCACCGTAGAACGCATGACGTCGCCAATGTCAACACTTTATACACATCTGTTAAGTCAGTTACAAATAGAGCGACTGATACAATTACATGAGTATATATCAGGGTTAAATTGAAGTAGTGAGGCCCTGTCCTAGAAAAACTTATTGTGATCTTAGTAAGGCAGGAAAAACAAGTAAAAGAAAACGAGCAGTCGCTTCAAACACCGTCAAAGATGGCGGCTAGTATATGCGTCATTGTAGTGACGTCATTACGTACAAGTAAACACTGTATGCACGTCTGTTGAGAGTGACTGATTTGGTCAGGGAACACGGGAAAGCACGTTTGAGTGGAGTCTACCCAGAGATGTAATGCAAAAACTGTTGTCATGGAACTTTCAAAGGATCAGAGAAGCTGTATGAATGGGAGTGTACTTAAAGAACTAGTGTCAATGAACCTTTCAAGATCCATAGCCCGAATATTTGTATGACATAATCATAGGAAGATGTAAATGCATTAGTAGCCAGGTATGTCATGTTATACATAGAAAACCTATACATTGAAAAATGTAAACACGGGGGAAAAAAACATCCATAATAATACAATGAATAAGTAATATCAATCTGATCAACAAGGCACGTTGTACTCTGCCTCATGTCTAATGAGTGCACAATCTGTTGAGAAATGGATATGATTAGCCCAGATGTGAACCCTAAGCTAACTAATAGTAACTATAGGGGGAAGTGAGAACCTAAGTTTAAGCTCAGAAGCTAGCAGTACGTAAAGCTTAGAAGGAAGGCGATTCAAAGGAAGGGACCTAGATAAAAATCTTCATTCAGACCCTTAGGGTTAACCGAGTCCAGTTTGTGGATCCAGTACAGTTCTCTTTGTGCTAACTTCTTAGCAAAGTCTCCTCCTCTTGACAGGGAATGTACAGTTTCTAAAATAACCCATCTGAGTTGTGTGATGTTATGGCCATTCTCCTTGAAGTGTCTAAAGACTGGTGACTTGTCATTCTGTGTTCTGATATTAGACTTATGTTCTGTCCAGCGTTCTTTCGCTTTCCTGATGGTTTTGCCTACATAATATTTCCCACAGGGACATCTTAAGGCATAGATGATATTTTTGCTGTCACAAGTAGCATGATCTGATAGGAATATTTTTTTACCATTGCTGGGGTGTCGGATGTATTCACCTTTAATTATATTAGGGCAATGCTGGCAGTGTAGACATGGGTGAGTGCCAGGTTTTTGTTTTCTCAAAGTCGCTTGTGCTGGTAATGTTTTCTTTTCTGCTTTAACCAAACTGTCCCTCAAGTTCTTTCCTCTCTTGTATGCCAACATTGGCGGTTCTGGGAATAACTTGTTGAGATTAGAGTCAGCTTTGATGAGGTCCCAATTCTTGGTGATTATTCTCTTGATCTGGTAACTCTGACTGGAGAATTTCAGTGTATGAATGAGTCTAGTATTGGTCTTCTTAGGTTTTTCTTCCAGTAGGTTAGATCTTGTAAAGGTAGCGGTACGTCTGATAGCTTTATCAACGATGGCATCAGGGAAACCCCTATTGATGAACCTTTGTTTCATCTCCTCATATTCACCTTGTAATTTAGTGGTGTCAGATGTAATCCTTTTAAGACGTAGCATTTGACTAAAAGGTAAGTTGTCCTTCAGGTGAGTCGGGTGAAAGCTTTCAAATCGTAGTGTGCTATTGCAGTCCGTGGGTTTCCTATAAATACTGGTTTGTAGATTGTTACCAATGATACCGATGTTAATATCCAGGAAATGAATATTGGGTGTGCCCATCTCTAGGGTAAAGGTAATTCTTTCATGGCAATTGTTTAGATAATGGAAAAACTGGTTGAGTTCATCTTTGGTGCCTAGCCAGATACCGAAGATATCATCTATGTACCTTTTCCACAGAGCTATCTTGGTTTTCCACGGTTCAGTATTCAATACATAGGTCTCTTCAAAATGGAACATAAAAATGTTGGCATAGGATGGGGCCACAGGTGATCCCATCGATGTGCCTGCTGTTTGTAGATAGAATTTATCATTGAACCTAAAATAGTTATTGAATAAAATGATGTGAATAAGTTCTATAGCAAATACTTTATGGATCTTGATGTTTCTATGTTTCAAAAGGAACCATTCCAGCGCTTCTATCCCTTGTTGATGTGGGATGGAGGTGTACAGGCTATTAACATCCAGTGTAAATAGGATAGATGTGGAATTGTCGATTAGTGTTTCATTGATGACTCTCAGAAAATGAGCAGTGTCTTTCAAGTAAGTAGATGTCCGTTGTACCAATGGTTGGAGTGCTTGATCCAAATAAGTAGCTAAGGGGTGAAACACACTTTCAGTCCCCGCAACAATAGGTCTGAATGGTGGTTTGGTCTTGTCTTTATGGATTTTTGGAAGAGCATAAAATACCGGGGTCACAGGAAATTTTTTAATTAGGAAGTCAAACGTATGGTCAGAGATCCAATCCATTTCTGATGCTTTCTCTACGGTTTTTTTAATAATGTCTTTGATGGCCAAGATAGGGTCAGAGTCCAATACCAAATATGTGCCTTGGTCATTCAGTAAATTCAGACATCCAGAGTTGTAAAAGTTGGTATCCATCAGTACTAAGGCGCCGCCTTTATCTGCTGGTTTCAGTGTGATAGATGGATCTTCCGCCAATTCTTTTATCAATTTAAGTTGATGTTTCCTAATGTTGATTTTCTTAGGAGTATTGTATTTGAGTCGTTTTAGTTCTTTTGAGGTTTTAAACTTGAAGAGATTAATGACTGGATGGTTTAATTGAGGATGAAAAGAACTTTTATTTTTTAATTCAAGATATTCATGTTTCTTGTGTTGTCCAGTTGATTCAGTTGATTCAGGAAGTGAGTCAAAGAATACTTTGTGGACTCCTCCAGCCCAAGGGGGGGGGTCCAGACAAGCACCTAACCCAGGGAACTTCCCTCCAAACTTCCCACAGGAGGGCAGAAATTTACCAAACCCTGGGCAGAACTTTTTCCCCAGATATCCACCCGACTTCCAACCCCAAAATCATCCATCCTTCTTTCCTCAATTCCCTGAGCCCAGACCACTGCATCCGGGAGAGGGGAGGCCAAGGGTGGAGGGGTACCAAAATCTTCCCAACCAGGGGTACTACCAGAGGAGGGACAGCTACCCTTCCCGGGATCAGCCCAGGGGAGAAAACAGGGCCCCGTATCAGCCTGAGCGGGTTTCCCAGTTAGAGCGCCAGGTTCAAAACATGGCGCGGGATATGGGTCATATACTGAGGGCACAGCAGAACCCTCAGATCAGCATGCCGGCGCAGAACGCACCCAACTCTGGACCTGGTGCTCCAGAACAATGACGGGGGCAGCACCCCGATAAATCACCGGTTCCCAGGGAGGAGGCACAAAGGGAAGGGGGGTGTAAAGCCTTGGAGGAAGCTTCCTTCCTCACTTGTAAACAGCCCCTGGAAACCCAGGAACCGGAAACAAAATCTCTTGCCCCTGAAAGTCTGCCTCCTAAGGAGCAGAAGGGGGGTAGGAGAAACAAAAGACCCAAACAGACTCAGTTTGAGGAGGAGGTACAGATCTTCCAATTTGAGGGAGAGGGATCCTCAGAGGATCCTGGGAAAAGGATCTTCTCCTTCAGAGAGGGGGGAACTCCTCCCAAAGAAAAATGGGTCCCTAGGGATGCAAATCCAGACTGGGGAGATGTGGAGACTGAGCTACCGCCGCCCACTATCTCATCCCAGAACAAACAGCAAGAAAACCCCCTGGTTCAAACCCATCCTGGTGACTGCCTCCAAAAAGGGGGGGGCGGCCCAGAACCGGAACCAGGGGAACCCACAATGGCTCTGATCTCCAGTTGCCAACTTTTTCTTTCAGATTCCCAAGGCTCTCCACAGAATTCTGCCCAAAATTCTTCTCTCGCGATGTCCAAAACCAGAAAGTTAGCCCACCAGTTGTCCAAAAATGTACATTATCTGTGCCCCCTTGAGGAGAAGGAGGGAAGATATTATGCCCCGGTACAAGTACAGGGGCAGGGTACAATCTCGGCACTGGTGGACACTGGATCTCAAGCTACCCTTCTGTCCAGAAGGGCCTTTGATGAACTGAATGCAGGAAGGGGAGAGAATTACCAAATTCCTCTCACCTCTCTTCCTGGACAACTGCAGAACTTTGACGGGAAGGAAATTCCCGTCGAGGGGACGGCAGACTTGGACATTAAGATCGGGCGACATAAGTTGAAACACCCGGTCATAGTTGTGACCCCAGAGGGCACCCCTTGTTTACTAGGGAATGACCTCCTGAGAAGGTTGTCACCCCTAATAGATTGTGTAAACAAGGTCCTCTGGACCCAGACTAGCCGACCAATAAAATTAAAACAGAGTGTCAACCATGTTAGTTTAAACGGCACATGCCACCTGGTTGAACAAAAATCTGACCAAGTAGAATTTCACTTCCAGAACAACCAGATTCCAGACGTGACAGTAATAGCAGTAGGACGACAGACTGGTGATGGGGGGTCCTCTCTATTTCTGAAAATCAACCTTCCTTCCAGTTTAAGGTGGTATTCCACGCTGGAAGGAAACACTCTGAAATTCTATACCAATCCACAATCTGAAACTCCCACTCCTATAGTCCAGAAAGATGTGAAATCAGCTCAAAGCCTGGCTGATATTCAGCAAATTGGAGAGCAGTTGTTCATCCCTGTTCAGTTAAATGATGGGAAGGACTCTGTTCTCGCTCGAGTGTGTGTGAACAACGGTAAGAGCTTCATCAGCGAAGCCATGTTCCGCCAACTCCCAAAAGATCCAGCCATTCCCACCTTCAAACTGATAGACAAATGGGAAATGGACCTGGAAGCACCTGACTCCAAACATCTCCTGCCAAGCAGGTGTATGCTCAAAATCTCCATTGGCAACAAGAGCATAGTCCATAATTGTTGGGTCGTGCGAGACGTCACTGCCGCCTTTTACTTAGGCAGTGACATTCTCAATCGCTTTGCCATTAGTTTGGACCTAATAAACTTCAAAGCTTGGTCCCGATTAGCGGATAATCCCATGGGCTTTGATGATCCAGAAAAAGCATTTAGGTCAGCTCAATTGCTACCTTATGCAGTTGAAATTCAGGTTAAAGAGGAAGTCACCATCCCAGAAAGGACCCGACAATTCTCCCTGGAAGTGAAAGTTAAAAGGGGACAAGAGTTGAAAAACCCTGATGCTTACATACATCTAAATGCTTCTCTCCAACAGCAAGGGTTGGGGGTAAACCCAACTCCATTAGTCAACATAGAACATGACACCATTCCAATAGAAGTGGATAACAGCGACTTAAAGAGTATTACTCTAGCCGCAGGCACCATTATTGGAATGGCGGTTGATGACCGACATTTTTCCATCGACTTAGTAAATGAACTGTTAGGACCAATCCCCAAGGACTGTTTTGACAGTGACAGTGAGGACAATACAACACCAGACAGGATTTTCACCCGGCATGGGGGGAACTTCCTGGTGTACACTTCCTGCCCCTATGGTAAGGAAGATGTGACGTGTGACGTCAGGAGGGATGAGGTGATTTTCCAGGTACATGAGGGCTGCCTTTCCCACCTGAAGCCTCCGGTCCAAATCAGCACTCTGACCAGGGACTTCTCCACCCAGCTGGAGGAGGCCGCGGAAATAGCCAAACCAGAAGTCTTTCCAGGCTTCAGGCAGATGGTGGAAGAGAGAGTCAACCTAGCTGATGCCTGTGTGACTCTGGAACAAAAGCAAAAGTTGAAACAAGTTTTCTTGGATTTCCAAGATCTCTTTGCGGTAGACTCATATGACTGTGGTCGCACTGACATCCACACAACAACAATCCCCACGGACCCTGGCATGACTCCTGTGTTTGTGAAGCAATATCGCTTGCCTCTCGCATCAATGGAGTCCCTTACTGAAATAATTAAGAACCTTGAGTCCCGGGGAATAATCCGCCCAGTCCACAGCACCTTCAATAATCCGGTGCTGGGAATATTGAAGCCAAACGGCCAGTGGAGACTCTGCGCCGACCTCAGGGAGCTCAACAAACGGGTCCACACTTCCCGATGGCCTCTGCCCTACATTGACCAAGGGCTGGCCCAGATCCAGGGGTCACAGGTATTCACTGCAATAGACCTGACCAATGGATACTGGACTGTGCCTGTCAGTAGGGAGGACCAATACAAGCTGGCTTTTACCTTTGGGGGCCAGCAGTACACATGGACCCGGACTCCCTTCGGATACCTCAACTCCGGCAATGAATTCAACATTTTCCTACATAAGGCCATGCCCGACCTGGGTGCGAGGGGTAACCTGGCTTATGTAGATGATGTCCTCATCAAAAGTTCATCTGTGGAGGAACACATAGCGGAGATCCGTTATGTTCTGACACAGTTGAGGGCCGCCGGAGCAAAACTTTCCTTTCAAAAAGCACAGTGGTGTAGAACCCGTGTTAATTTCTTGGGGCATGAGATTACTCCTCAGGGTCTCTGTCCCCAGGAAAAGAAAGTGGAAGCACTTCAGAAACTGAAAGACCCCACAACTCTGCGGGAACTAAGGAGCCTCCTTGGACTGACTAATTACAGCAGAAAGTTCATTGAGGGCTACGCAGAGATCACCAGACCCCTGATTCATCTCCTGAAGGGGGGGGTCAAGTGGGAATGGGGTCCAGAACAAGCCGAGGCAGTAAGACAACTCAAGAGAAGCCTCTCACAAGCACCTTGCCTAGCTTACCCTGTCAGAAACAAGGAGTTCTTCCTGGAGACGGGGTTCTCTAATACGTGCTTGACGGCAGTATTATACCAAAAGCATGACAAGGTCAATAAAGTAATCTCCTATGCGAGCAAAACTTTATCCTCTGTGGAGGAAAAATTCAACGATTGTGAGAAGGCACTCCTGGCAACGGTGTGGGCATTGAAGAATTACCGCCCGTTTATCCAGGGGGAACACATCATAGTGGAGACTCCACACCAGCCTCTGCAATATCTCCAAAGTGACAGAATCCGGGCCGGAAATGTGAGTAATTCCCGAATTACTTCCTGGATTCTGTCAATGCAAGGCTTTCCTGTGGAGGTCAGATATGGCCAAAACAAGAAGAGTCCCCTCGCGCAAGGTCTGGCTGACTTGCATGATTGTGCCAGAGAAAACTGTCTCGAGGACGAAAGTCTAAAAATCAAGGACAACATGGAGGCATACCTTAATTCCCCCCACAAAGTCTTTGAAGAGGACAAGTGTGAGGGAATGCCCACTGTCTATGTGGATGGATGCTCTTACCATGTTGACAACGACGGGGAGAAAGAACTGGTGGCTGGCGTAGGGAATGCATGGGTGAATGAGTCCCCAGAACCCTCCGCTGGATACAAAATTGGTCCCCGAAGTAGTCAGGTGGCAGAATTGATGGCTGTGCATCATGCCATCCTCACTGCTGTCCAGCATCAACTCCACGAACTGGTCATAATCACAGATTCGGATTATGTACGGAACGGGTTCGTGGAGCACCTGGTTAATTGGAAAACCAGAGGCATGTTATGTGCTAACAACAAACCCTTGAAACATGGGAAGTTGATCCAAAACATTGATGATCTGGTCACATCGAATGGGATGACCATCTATTGGAAAAAGATCAAGGGTCATTCCAAAGTAGAGGGACCAGACAAAACTGGAAATGACTTAGCTGATCAGCTGGCCAAAACCAGAGCCATCCAAGGGAATCTAATTGAGATTGAGTCCCTGTTGGGGGAAATCCAGGTCACTGCAATCACTAGGTCCCAGACAAATGCTCACAACGACCTTCCAATTGCACAATGGAGTAAGGAGACCCCTGATGCTGATTTGATTACTGCTCAGAAGGGGGATCCAATTGTTGGTAAATTTTACCAGCACCTTGAGGACCCTGAGAACTTTCCCCTGACGGATACCGATTACATTGGGAAAGAGGACCTAAGAGTGTTGATGAAATGTCCAAAAATGTTCCGGATCCAAGACGGTTTGTTGGTAAGGAAATCCAAAGCTGGCCACGATCAGTGGGTGGTTCCTACCTCATTCCGAAGCCTGATGTTAAGTCACGCCCATGATGCGGCCACTGCCGGTCACAGGGGGTTTCACACAACGCTGGAAATCTTAAGAGAGGTTGCATACTGGCCACACATGGGGCAGGACCTCGACCAATACTTGAAGGGGTGTCTTGTGTGTGCACAATTTCAGCCATCATCCCTCACGCACCGCGCGCCTCTCCAAAAGAGGGGGATGACACTGCCATGGTCAGATTTACAAATCGACTTTGTAGGCCCTGTGATTCGCTCGGCTAGGGGGAATAAGTACATGTTGACGGTGACATGCTTGTTTACCAAGTGGGTGGAATGTCTCCCAGCCCCAAATTGCAAGGCAGAAACTGCAGCTGCCTTGATGATTAACCACATCTTTTCCCGTTTTGGTCTACCTCAAAGGATTGAGTCAGACAGAGGTAGCCACTTCACCAGTGAAGTAATGACAAAGATGTGGGAGATACTGGGGGTCAAGAGAAAGCTGCATATTGCTTACCGGCCAGCTTCTTCTGGGGCAGTAGAGAGATATAACCGGACAATTGTGAGCATATTAAAGAAGTTTGTGGCAGATTCTGGGCCAAGTTGGGATATCCGATTACCTCTGGTCCTAATGGCCATCAGATCTACCCCTTCATCTGCAACCAAAATGTCACCATTTGAGTTGATGACTGGGCGCAAGATGGTGCTTCCTCAGCATTTGCTCTATAGGACCCAAGAGCAGACACTGATAAATGCCTCCACTACTCATGAGTATGTGGAGAATTTAAGGAAACACCTCCAACATGCTTTTGCTTATGCTCAGCGGAATCTAGAAAGATCAGCTGATAGCATGAAGACCCACTATGACCTGAAAACTTCCAGGAAGGAATATCAGGTGGGGGACCGGGTCTATCTATACAACTTCCAAAGGAACCAGGCCAAGCAGCGCAAATTTTTGCCTACATGGAAGGGACCCTTTGAGATCGTCGACAAGATCTCCCCTGTGGCCTACAAGATCCGCATCCCCAAAGGTGGTTCGGCAGAGGGGGAAGACAAGTGGGTCCACATAAACCAGTTGAAATGTTGCCATCCCAGGCACACTCTGCAACAACTGGAGGAATCCTCTGGAATCCTAGCGGGTACTGTATCAGACTAATTCAGTTCCAATCATAAAACATACCACATCTAGTCTCTAACATACTGTGATTGTATGAAACTGTCTCTTAGTCATACTGTTTTTATTAAAATAAGAATGTAATGTTTCGTTATGATAAAATGCATATGCTGCCCCACTATCTCAACAGTGGTGGAAAAAATCGCCTATGAGTAGATATTGCCGCTTTTGCTTTATCATCCTAGGAGAGATGAAACCATGAAGGATGACCAAGAAGGACGATCCGGAGACCGGGAACGGAGATCCAATGGGCCCAGTGGACCGCCCAATACTCCCATCAGGACCGGCGAGGAGAACCGATCGATCAGTACCGGATGGAGAAGAAGATGCTGAACTGTGCCATCTACAGAAGAGGAAGAAGATTATGCGGACAGACCGGTGCATGGGTCAAAACCCTTGTGCACGCGACTCCCCATCGACTCAAATTCAAAGTGCAGTCGCGTGGGGGGGACTTGTTGGGTGTCCTGACCCACGTTTAAGCTATCCTGCTACAACATTTGGTGCTGTGGGCTTAGGAAATTCAAGATGGCGGAAAACCCACATGTGCGCCGAAATCCAGGAAAGCTGCGCAGTTTGTGCGCCCACCAAAATGGTTGCCTCACTTGCCACCCACCAGTGCGAGAATGAAAGGCCGGGTTGCCATGAGGGAAATGGGTTGCCAAAGGAAAAACAGTAGCGCCGGTTAGCTTCAAAGCGCTTTAAAACCACCATTGGACTACCCGCACAGTAGTCTGAAACCATTGGGAATGGCAATGCTGATTGCCAAATGCAACCTAGAAGTGTGGGGAATTCATTTCTTAAATCCCAAAAATGAGTGCAGTACCAGTACTCACCACTATCCAAAAGCCGGCGTTTTAAAACCACTCTGTGTGTTTCTGAAGGCAAGTCAAAATGCCTATTTCTAACAGTGCAACATGTGCAAAATATTTACTGAACACCAGCAGACATTGGCAGAATGGAGTTTTGTGTGCCTACAGAATCTGGGAAATGAAGATCATAAGACAAGGTTTATAACAAGACTGGCTGAGCTGTGGATTGCAGCAGCTTAAGTTGCACTGGATTTAAAGACACTAAAATCGAAAATGTTTAGATTAAATGAGTGACCTATGTTTGGTGTCACATGCCTTTGTAACTGTTGAAATGTCATAGTTTTGCACTTAGAATCAGCATTCTAGCTGCATGTGTAAAATTGCAAGTTAAGTTAAAAAGCAACAAAAAAACCTGCCAGTTAGCTGAAGGTCTGGCTTAAGGAACTTGATTTTGCCTAGCAACTACCCATCAGGAGTGAAACTTGAGTCACCACTGTGTTCCCAGGCCAACCTTCCTTTTGCTGCCCAAGCTAAGGATATGCCATCTATCTGATAATTGAATTATCTGTGCTCTGCAAGAGAGTGAACAAAGCCCTCTTCACTCAGGCAAAGGTTTTTATTACCGCAGTCGTAAATTGTAGCTTCCTCTTGGCAGGAGCTGGGAGGAGCACTGCCTGTGAGAGCAAGCTGGCTTGGCAGAACTGGAAAGAACCAGAAATTCAACCTTGTGCTGAGGGTAAACCACACCCCTTTGGAGCCAGAACATAACTTTAAAAAGATGAATAACTCATAGAGCGGACATGTGAAAATTTTATAAATGACACCATAATTCTTGTGATTTTTCTGCCCACAGTTTAAGACGTGGTAGGAACCGGTGGTATGTTCAGGGGGGTTTTAGCGGAAAAGTGGATATTACTCTAAATGTGTGCATGTTAAAAATCTGAAACTTCATCAGTTAATGTCCCTACCCCCTGCACACATGTATGTAAAGTTGGGTCCATGTCGGAAATTGAAAAAGCAGTTAAAAAGTCAATTATGTACACTCTTTGAATGCAAGCTCCGAGAATGAGCAGATTTGGACATAGACATGGCTAAATTCAGCCACACCATGTATATGTAATTTCAAACAACTGTGTAACTCTGAAGTATGGATTTTGATCATATATATATTTGGGTGCACAGATGATAAGGGAGGTTGTTTCAAGAGATCATAAAATGACATCAATCTGACTCACAGTTCAGTTTGCCAATCAAGCGGAGGAATGGAAGCCTGACCAATGACGAATGAGAGGGGCAAGTCTAGTGATGCAACACACACACCCATTCTCAAGAAACAGATAAAAGCAGAGAGTCAGGACACATAGAGACATTCAATTTCATCTGCCGCTGGAAGCCCTGCCGGAAAAATCCATACTTACCTCCATCAAACTCCAGAAAGCCAAACTAGAGACTTCAATCTATCCAGAGCAGAGACCAGACCAGAGAGAAAGCAGTGCTGTGCCTAGCAGAGACCAGACCAGAGAGAAAGCAGTGCTGTGCCTAGCCGAGACCAGACCAGGCGCTGTGAGCAGAATCCGGAAAGACCTGACCAGACTGAAGATCGTGACCAAGTCGCTTTCCTGTTCAAAATCTCTTGTGAGTACTTAGCAAAACTCAGAACACATCTCTTAGTTTAAATTCATCTAATTCAATCTATTTAACCTAAGTAGAACTGCCTCCTATCTGTCACCTGTCATTTCTAGTAAAATTTGTCATTTTGAAAAAGTGTGCGTTTAAAATTTACAAAACCAAAAACGACCTTTACTAAATTACTCATATCTCCGCAACCGTTTGTGCTAGAGACTTGCAGTAACTTTTATTTGGAAGCTGAGATCCTAGGCTTTCCTAGGACCCCAAAACGGTAGAGATAGTCCTTGCGGTTCCTTTGTAATAGCGCTCGGCGCATCCGCGAATTTTGCCGCGATTTGCAATTTCTTCACATGTAAAAAAACTGCTGCTGCCTGATTTCATTTGCCAGAAATTCGTTTAACCTGCTAACTATCCCTGCATCATTGCTAGTGTGAGCCTGGACTAATATTAACTAGATACCACTCACCCTGAACCTCTGAAAGGGAATTAACAGCATTTCCAGCATATTTCTCATCCATTGCTAACACATATAAAAGCATTTGGGCCTGTGATTTCAAAACTCCTATCTGTTTTCTGTTGTCTAAGCTTGCTGGATTGAACTGATTACATTGATTGCATTTCTGAGAACTGTGTGCTTCCTCCCATTTCCTTGCATTGCATAAAGAGGGGGGGAGTGAATAGCCAGAGAAAAGTGATTACATTGTTTGGTTGAAATCATATTGAGTATTTTCTGTACTGCATTCATTGAATATTGCATCCACCTGAGCTTACATAAAGCATCCTCTACCACATTATACTTTTGTTCCTATTCACCCGTGTGCTACCTTATCCATTCATGTCAAATCCTTATTGATTATAAGAAGTGTGCTAGTGCCAGATTCTCCGTTGTTGATCTTTATCATATCAGATTAAGTGTGATATTCAATTATTAATTTATTATAAAGCGTGATATAATATATATTGTTTAAATTATCAAATAAACCTTTTAAACTTGCAAAACAGAACTACTTCTTGGCTCAGTGGGGTCAGGGGGATTCCAAGAGAGGGGTGTTATACAGGGGTAGTCATCCAGAACGCATGAACTGGACCTAAAGATATATCAATAAGGGTTTTCATTCAGTATTATAGAGTAGGCGTTGACTTAGCTGTAGTGTTGAATTGAATCCCCTTACAGGTGGGAGACATGAGTGGGAGCCTGGTGGAGGGTGCCCATGGTGGCTGGGGGGTGGGGGTGGGTGGGAGACATGAGTGGGGGCCTGGTGGAGGGTGCCCCTGGTGGCTGGGGGGTGGGGGTGGTGGGAGACATGAGTGGGGGCCTGGTGGAGGGTGCCCCTGCATTGCTGGGGGGTGGGGGTGGTGGTAGACATGAGTGGGGGCCTGGTGGAGGGTGCCCCTGCACTGCTGGGGGTTGGGGGTGGGGGTGGTGGTAGACATGAGTGGGGGCCTGGTGGAGGGTGCCCCTGCACTGCTGGGGGGTGGGGGGTGGGAGACCTGAGTGGGGGCCTGGTGGAGGCTGCCCCTGCACTGCTGGGGGGTGGGGGTGGTGGGAGACATGAGTGGGGGCCTGGTGGAGGGTGCCCCTGGTGGCTGGGGGTGGGGGTGGTGGGAGACATGAGTGTGTGCCTGGTGGAGGCTGCCCCTGCACTGCTGGGGGGTGGGGGTGATGGGAGACTTGAGTGGGGGCCTGGTGGAGGCTGCCCCTGGTGGCTGGGGGTGGGGGTGGTGGGAGACATGAGTGTGGGCCTGGTGGAGGCTGCCCCTGCACTGCTGGGGGGTGGGGGTGGTGGGAGACATGAGTAGGGGCCTGGTGGAGGCTGCCCATGCACTGCTGGGGATGGGGGTGGTGGGAGACATGAGTGGGGGCCTGGTGGAGGCTGCCCCTGCACTGCTGGGGGGTGGGGGTGGTGGTAGACATGAGTGGGGGCCTGGTGGAGGGTGCCCCTGCACTGCTGGGGGGTGGGGGTGGTGGGAGACATGAGTGGGGGCCTGGTGGAGGGTGCCCCTGGTGGCTGGGGGGGGTGGTGGGAGACATGAGTGGGGGCCTGGTGGAGGCTGCCCCTGCACTGCTGGGGGGTGGGGGTGGTGGGAGACATGAGTGGGGGCCTGGTGGAGGGTGCCCCTGGTGGCTGGGGGGTGGGGGTGGTGGGAGACATGAGTGGGGGCCTGGTGGAGGCTGCCCCTGCACTGCTGGCGGGTGGGGGTGGTGGGAGAGATGAGTGGGGGCCTGGTGGAGGCTGCCCATGCACTGCTGGGGGGTGGGGGTGGTGGGAGACATGAGTGGGGGCCTGGTGGGGGCTGCCCCTGCACTGCTGGGGGTGGGGGTGATAGGGGACATGAGTGGGGGCCTGGTGGAGGGTGCCCCACAATGCTGGGGGGTGGGGGTGCAGGGGTACATGAGTTGGACATGAGTGGGGGCCTGCTGGCAGGTGCCCCACAGTGCTGGGGGGTGGGGGTGGTGGGGAACATGAGTTGGACATGGGTGGGTGCCTGCTGGCAGGTGCCCCACAGTGCTGGGGGGTGGGGGTGCAGGGGTACATGAGTTGGACATGAGTGGGGGCCTGCTGGCAGGTGCCCCACAGTGCTGGGAGGTGGGGGTGGTGGGGAACATGAGTTGGACATGAGTGGGGGCCTGCTGGCAGGTGCCCCACAGTGCTGGGGGGTGGGGGTGGTGGGGTACATGAGTCGGACATGGGTGGGGGCCTGCTGGCAGGTGCCCCACAGTGCTGGGGGGGTGGGGGTGGTGGGAGACATGAGTGTGGGCCTGGTGGAGGGTGCCCATGGTGGCTGGGGGGTGGGGGTGGGTGGGAGACATGAGTGGGGGCCTGGTGGAGGGTGCCCCTGCACTGCTGGGGGGTGGGGGTGGTGGGAGACATGAGTGGGGGCCTGGTGGAGGGTGCCTATGGTGGCTGGGGGTGGGGGTGGGTGGGAGACATGAGTGGGGGCCTGGTGGAGGGTGCCCCTGCACTGCTGGGGGGTGGTGGGAGACATGAGTGTGGGCCTGGTGGAGGGTGCCCCTGCACTGCTGGGGGGTGGGGGTGGTGGGAGACATGAGTGGGGGCCTGGTGGAGGCTGCCCCTGCACTGCTGGGGGGTGGGGGTGGTGGGAGACATGAGTGTGGGCCTGGTGGAGGCTGCCCCTGCACTGCTGGGGGGTGGGGGGGTGGGAGACATGAGTGGGGGCCTGGTGGAGGCTGCCCCTGGTGGCTGGGGGGTGGTGGTGATAGGGGACATGAGTGGGGGCCTGGTGGAGGGTGCCCCTGCACTGCTGGGGGGTGGGGGTGGTGGGAGACATGAGTGGGGGCCTGGTGGAGGGTGCCCCACAGTGCTGGGGGGTGGGGGTGCAGGGGTACATGAGTTGGACATGAGTGGGGGCCTGCTGGCAGGTGCCCCACAGTGCTGGGGGGTGGGGGTGGTGGGAGACATGAGTGGGGGCCTGGTGGAGGCTGCCCATGCACTGCTGGGGGGTGGGGGTGGTGGGAGACATGAGTGGGGGCCTGGTGGAGGCTGCCTCTGGTGGCTGGGGGGTGGGGGTGGTGGGAGACATGAGTGGGGGCCTGGTGGAGGCTGCCCCTGGTGGCTGGGGGGTGGGGGTGGTGGGAGACATGAGGGGGGGCCTGGTGGAGGCTGCCCCTGGTGGCTGGGGGGTGGTGGTGATAGGGGACATGAGTGGGGGCCTGGTGGAGGGTGCCCCTGCACTGCTGGGGGGTGGGGGTGGTGGGAGACATGAGTGGGGGCCTGGTGGAGGCTGCCCCTGCACTGCTGGGGGGTGGGGGTGGTGGGAGACATGAGTGGGGGCCTGGTGGAGGCTGCCCCTGCACTGCTGGGGGGTGGGGGGGTGGGAGACATGAGTGGGGGCCTGGTGGAGGCTGCCCCTGGTGGCTGGGGGGTGGTGGTGATAGGGGACATGAGTGGGGGCCTGGTGGAGGGTGCCCCTGCACTGCTGGGGGGTGGGGGTGGTGGGAGACATGAGTGGGGGCCTGGTGGAGGGTGCCCCACAGTGCTGGGGGGTGGGGGTGCAGGGGTACATGAGTTGGACATGAGTGGGGGCCTGCTGGCAGGTGCCCCACAGTGCTGGGGGGTGGGGGTGGTGGGAGACATGAGTGGGGGCCTGGTGGAGGCTGCCCATGCACTGCTGGGGGGTGGGGGTGGTGGGAGACATGAGTGGGGGCCTGGTGGAGGCTGCCTCTGGTGGCTGGGGGGTGGGGGTGGTGGGAGACATGAGTGGGGGCCTGGTGGAGGCTGCCCCTGGTGGCTGGGGGGTGGGGGTGGTGGGAGACATGAGGGGGGGCCTGGTGGAGGCTGCCCCTGGTGGCTGGGGGGTGGTGGTGATAAGGGACATGAGTGGGGGCCTGGTGGAGGGTGCCCCTGCACTGCTGGGGGGTGGGGGTGGTGGGAGACATGAGTGGGGGCCTGGTGGAGGCTGCCCCTGCACTGCTGGGGGGTGGGGGTGGTGGGAGACATGAGTGGGGGCCTGGTGGAGGCTGCCCCTGCACTGCTGGGGGGTGGGGGTGGTCGGAGACATGAGTGGGGGCCTGGTGGAGGCTGCCCATGGTGGCTGGGGGGTGGGGGTGGTGGGAGACATGCATAGTTGATCAGTAGTGCAAGGTGACATGTGGGTTGGCTGGGGGGCATGCCCATGGTGGATGGGATGCCTGCGGGACATGAGCAGGGGTGCAGGGTAGTCCCCCGTGGTGTGGGCTGCCTGCAGGGGCCGTGGAGGTTGTGGAGCGTACACCTGGGAGGACCCACACGGCCAATTCACGTGTAGTACTCCCCAGAACCCCTGAAATACACATACCCTGCTGAAATCGTGTGTGCAACTTCCTGCGCACCCCTGAAATACACGTACCCTGCTGTATTTGCGTGTGGCACTTCCCGCGCACCCCTGGAATACACGTACCCTGCTGAATTTGCGTGTGGAACTTACCACGCACCCCTAAAATACACGTACCCTGCTTGCACGGGGCCAATCGCGTGTGGAACTTCCCGCGCACCCCTGAAATACACGTACCCTGCTTGCACTGGGCCAATCGCGTGTGGAACTTCCCGCGCACCCCTGAAATACACGTACCCTGCTCGCACTGGGACAATCGCGTGTGGAACTTCCCGCGCACTCCTGAAATACACGTACCCTGATGAAATCGCGTGTGGAGCTTCCCGCGCACCCATGGAATACACGTACCCTGCTCGCACTGGCCCATTCGCGTGTGGAACTTCCCGCGCACCCCTGAAATACACGTACCCTGATGAAATCGTGTGTGGAACTTCCCGCGCACCCATGGAATACACGTACCCTGCTCGCACTGGCCCATTCGCGTGTGGAACTTCCCGCGCACCCCTGAAATACACGTACCCTGCTGAAATCGTGTGTGGAACTTCCCGCGCACCCCTGAAATACACGTACCCTGCTTGCACGGGGCCAATCGCGTGTGGAACTTCCCGTGCACCCCTGAAATACACGTTCCCCGCTTGGCGTTTGCTGTTTGCCAGCCCGGTGAACTGGTCCAGGGTTAGCGCAGCCCTTTGCGATGATTTAGCGATTTTGATGGCTTTTCCTTGCGCGAGGGCGTTCTTGGGGGTGTTACTGGCGCTGCTGCAGGGTCGCTGCCATTCTCTGCGCCACGGCTGGTTTGGGAGCCTAAAATCCATGAATACGCTGTGCGCGGAAATCGGTTTTAGCGCACGTGCCTGGCGCAGTCAATCGCACGCGGACACTCTGCGCCAGCCGCTTGCGACACTTTTCTGCGAAATTCTATGAATTACCCTCTAAGTGTTTCCAACCATGGCATCCCCAGTATTATCTGGAACTATGGGGCTTTGATTAGATCAAACACAATAGTCTCTCGATGCCCATCTTGACTCAACAGTGTCATCTCTGTAGTGGAATGAGTTACAGGCCCCGAGGCAATCTCAGTTCCATCAACTGTGGTGATGACATCCGAAGTGGTCTTTTTGCAAAGAGGTAGATTCATCCTTGACACCAATTCGTGGTCCATATAGTTTCCTACGGCCCCACTATCTATGTATGCCCTTACTGCGTGCATACGTGATGGCTGCTTGGGATGAAGTAGGACCATTGGGATGATCAGATTCGAGGTCTGAGTGTCCTTCTTTAAGCTTGGCAAGCGGACCTCTACGCTTGTCGGGCGTGGTCGTTTCCCGAATCAGGCTCTATGTGGCTTTTATCAGCAACTCCTACCACCTTTTTGGGTGGTTTTGTAGGGCAATCGGGTAGAAAATGCCCTGAGGTTCCACAGTACAGACACAACTGCATCTGTCGTCTTCTTTCTCTTTGCTTTTGAGTTAAGGGTCCTTTAACCCCCCCAATCTGCATAGGTTCAGATGCATCTGTTCCTTTGGGGGCAACGTTGGGTTTAACCAATACCCGATTCTCGAACTTAGCTCGATAAGTCTTTCGGTTCTGAATTCGGTGGTCTAGCTGGACCACTTAGTCTATAAATTCTGTGCAATCCTGAGGTGGGTTCACAACTTGAGCCAAGACGTCTTTGAGTTCTACCCGAAGTCCACGATGAAACAATGTAATTCGTTTTTCCTCCGGCCACCTGGTTTCCACCACCAACCTATTGAAGGTTGCAATATAGGTTAGCAGATCCTGGTTACCCTGTCGTAAGGATAAAAGTTTGTTGTCCAGGGCTTGACCCTGTGAGTGTCTGGCGAATAGTTTTTCCATGCTCCTTTGAAAACCCTGAAAATCCCGGAAAAGAGGATCATCCTTGGTTGACTAACGGAATAGACCAATCCGAAGCGCTGCCACTAAGATATGACAATACAAAGGCTACTTTGGCTTGGTCATTTGGAAAGGCTCCGGGTCTGCATAAAAAGTGCAAGCGGCATTGGTTCATAAACACGGCAAACCTTTTGGGGTCCCCAGCAAAGCGTTCGAGTGGAGCTAAGTGAATATTTCCTGGTAAAACCACTTGCACAGGATTGCTTGATGAAACGGGGTTTGGTTTTCCCCCAAATCCAGGAAGGGGCATTTGCCCAGCTTGGTTTTGCAGTAGTTGCCTAGCCAGATCATCAGTGCGCTACTTTGAGACAATCAGTTCTCTCCTGAGGGCATTAGTCTCTTGGTGAGCGGCATGTACTTCCCCCCTAAGTTCCCCCAATAATTGGGCCAGTTGGTCGGTTTCCGAGATTTCCATAACACCCGGATGGGTATTTTTAGAAAGGCTTCGTGTTCTGTTACGCTCACCTAGACCCCACAGGGGTGTCGATCGGACCCGGACAGCTGCGGTGTCCGTCAACGTGATGCGTAGTGCAGAGATGACTGCCTGGACTGGCCCGCCTAGTCTTGTCTGCTGGACCAGAAGAAGTATTTTCCTGCAAGTGGAGACAGGGATTAGCCACCTGTGGGTTTTAGTGATGGCCTCCCAACTGTTCTGGCTCTCCCCCACTAATCACCTCCGATATCCCCTTAGTAACCTCACCATATGTTTGTAAAAGATGAGCTCTCCATCCTGCGTGTCTTGCAGGGGCGCGTAGATACCCGTTACTTCACTGGTTTGAAGACATTGGGAGAGTTCCGGTAAGCATTGACTCTGAATTCCCAGGCGGGATTGGTAAGTATCAAGTTCAAAGAGTTCAATGTGCCCGATGTTCACTCTTGTCCCCTTCCTTCCTTAAATTGCAACTGAGTTTGTGAGAAGAAGGTCTCGTAGCTGCTGCTGGCGTTCAGGTAAGAGTCTGTGTTACCCAACGCTGTCCGGTAACTATTGCATGCGTTAACGTGTTGTTTTTCTCCCTCTTTACAGATCCGGCATATGAAGATATGGAGAATAATACCGCCGGTGGTAAATCAGGTAAGTCTATGGTGATAAGAGGTATTGGTTGATTCCCTTGGCTCACCTTGTTATTCTTGTGCCCCTAGGTGCCGGAGTACGGCGAAAAAATGATGGAGACAGTGCCGGATCGAAAGATGCTGTGAGAACTGGTGAGTATGGCGCCGTGCTGGAGCTGGACTGATGCAGGACTGATGTACTTTCCAGGTCGGGAGATGAAATGGAACTGGAATCAGGTGAGGAATTTGAAATAAGTTCGTTTTCTAACCTTGTCATTTTCTTCCACTTTATTCTAGGAGCTCTGGATTCGAAGCGGGCGTGGCAGAAGACTGGATGCTGGCTGCAGGCACGCGGGCGTGGCAGAAGACTGGATGCTGGCTGCAGGCACGGTGAGAGTCACGCTGCTGGATGCAGAATAACACGAAGCATGTGCTGCTTTTCGGGCGTGGTTTAAATAGCCTCCAAAGTAGTCCCAGGAAAGAAGTTCCCCAGGACCACACCCGAGTAAAAAATAGTCCCTGTAGTAAAATAGTCCCATCCAGGCCTCACGTTGGCTTGGATTTATTTGCAGCATGGTCTGCATGAGGTGAGTAATGTCTATGAGCCTGGCGCCTATGGCGCCAGGACTTATTTATATTATGAGCTTGGTGCCTACGGCGCCAGGACTGAACCCAAACAGTCCCTAGCTGGGGCTGCTGGGGTTTTTGTAAATGTCTGGATGCCTCCCCCCGGGGCTGATGGGCTTGATCCGGATGCCCGGGGGTAGGCATCATGACAACTGGTGAGTAGTGGACAGTTTTTTTTTACTGAATTTAATAAATATATATTTATATTGAATTTTACATGTCTTTTTATTAACAACAACCCCCTCCCCACCGCCCCCAGTCTCTCTTCCCCTCCCCCCTCCCACCTCAGGTGGGGGTCTTGGGTTCATGGTGTTATGGAGCATGTTGGTTCACAAAATGTCCAGGATTTGGATGTTGTGCGGGCACCATTGTAGCATATAGTCGCTTTGCAGATATGATAGGATGTTGTCCCAGTCTATGCAGAAGGTTTCCGGGGTTCCTGTAGTCTGCATGTCATCAATTCCATGGAGACGAATCTCCACACTTTTTGGAGCCAATCAAATAATTTGGGTGGGTTCTTTTGCTTCCAGTGTTGGCCGATTGTCAACCATGCCGATATGATCAGCATCATCACTCCCCTCTGTTGAGTTTTTGTATATGTCTTCTGGTTGGGGTTCCACATGCCCACCAAACAAACCCTGTCTGCCAGGGTTTCGGCTCCTTGTATCATTTTTCCTATTTGTTCTTTTATCTCTTCCCAGAAGTGTGTTATGGCAGGGCAGCTCCACCATACATGATTCCAGTCTCCTATTGTGGCACACCCTCGCCAACATCTGTCGCTTGTAGCAGGGTTGCATGAAGTCTCTCCGGGGTATAGTGCCATTGAAGAACCACTTTCTACCACATTTCTCTTAACTATACGGAGCGCAGGGGCGCCGTGTACGTGGGGGCTCCAGGGCCTGGTCCCCCGCCAGGAGAATGCGTTTGGGACTGAGCCCCGTCCAGGGCTGGCCTGGAGAGAAGATGCAGTATGTCTCTCTCTCCCCATCCGGCCCGGTCTGTGTGTGTGTACCACAGCTCCCTCGGCCTTTCCAAAGCTTAACTTCACTGTGCAGGTATAAACGCATGCAGCATGAAACAAACACTTGGTTCTTGGCTGATATATTTAAATCTCAAGAACAGCAGCTAGAGCCTCATGGACACATTATTATGAGCTTCAGCCAGGTCATGACGGTACTATGAAAAGCTTGTCTTTGCATCAGCTTGAAACCCAAAAACCCCAAAAAAGCAAAGCACACTCTTTATTTTGCGTGGCAACATTAAAGGGTGACTGAGACAATCAGCAAATTGCATGTCTGCAGTCATTGCAGTGCACTGACTTTGCAAATGCAAATGCAGGCGGCAGTGGCTTGTAGGCTGTGTGAAGTTAGCAAGCCTGGGAATGGAGGAGGTGGAGTTTGCCCAGGCCCAGGCTGCTACTGCTAGAATATTCCAGACCCATGTGAAGTCATTAGTGCGCCTAGCAGCCTGAACCATTTCATGCCCAGTATTATTTGGAGTCCTGCGCTTCGGGTGTTGGTTGGCAACTTTGTTCCATTGGCCTTTGGCAGTCCGATTTATTGGTGCCAGTCAGACAGTGACCCTGCCCTGTGCCCTGCCTAGATTGGATTCCGAATCTGGTGGTTGGGAGTGAGACCGCGCCTCACTTGGTCTGCTTTGCCTCTGCGCTGTCATTGTGTTACTACGCCACTTCTGCATAAGAGAGCGTGTAAGTACTCATTTTGAATCCACCACTGCCTGGTACAAAATGTGCAAATGCGCTGTGAGTTGCTGATTACTTACTTGTTGTCTATAAGTGCGTTTTATTTCAAGAAGATTGGGCGTTGTTTCATCCATTTGCGTGTATAAGTTGCAGTCTCTGCAAATCACCGCCCTATTCACTCCATCTGCTAATTTCTTGCCATCCACTGACACTTTTATTACTCCAGCTTCCGCTTCCTGGTAAGAGTTTGCTAGGCGTGCGGTCTGCTGCTCTTAATTTTGCACACTTTCCAGTGGCGTACCTAGCGGGTGGGAAGGAAGGCTGTTTCAGTAGCCGGACTGGGATATTTGGGCAGGCGGCTGGGCACATCTGTCCTCCTGGCAGCGGGCCACCTTTCCCCTTTAGCACCCTCATGGTGCTGAACGGGTAAAGGTGTCCCGCTAACGGGGGGGGGGGGCAATGAAATATACTCAAAGCTTGGTCTAAATACCATAATAATACCATCATGTTAATAGTGCGTGCCCAGCCGCCATCCCAAATGCCGGAAACCTCCGTTCACCACCCTCATTAGAAAGGCTGATCATTTAACAAGGGATGATGTTGAGGTGTGGCTAAAACAGAAAAAGAACGGGGTGCTGCAAATATGCGAGAACCTGAGAGTAAACCAAAGTCACTTTTAAATTGAGAGGTTGTATGTTTGAAACGCTGAAGGTCAAGGAACATGTACAGGAAAAAAATGAAATGATATGCACTTTAGGAATCCCGCATTAAGAAATAAGTTAACAGAAACAAACAAGAGTGCAGTGTAAAGTTGGGCTATGAGAACAATTTGCAGACAGTGGTGAACTTTTTCAAATCATTAGGATATCTAAATATGGCAAGCTGTATCCGATTTCCTTTCCAGTATAAATATTCATACTTCAGTATAACCGAAAAACATTAAAAATAGCACATTTAACAACTATGCAACAGTATGGCTACGAGGACAAAAGCAGCAATACGAAAGTACACAGTTTTGGATTTCACGATATGAAGGGTAATGTCCTCATATGCTCAGGCGTACAGTGGCCACCCTGCTTGACCGTGGGCACAGTCGCACCATGGCTTAGTGGCACTGTTCTGCGCACCCCAAAACCCCTTGCACCAAGTTGGTGATTATGTGGAAATGCGTTCATATAACTGCCGGTGATGTCACTTCCTATATTTGGGCACCCCCTGGGAAATTCATGTTGGCTCCCCTGATGGAGCGTGTCAGGTTGGGATTTTTATTCCATAAATCTAGCCACTGATTCTGTGTTATTGGCTATCCCAGTGTTTTCTCCCACCTCTTCATGTACTTCCATTGGATTTCTCCTCCTAGTCCATTTAACAGTCTATGGGGGTCATTACGAGGTTGGAGGTAGTGGAAAAACGATGCCGCTAAAGGTTACCGGCACTGCATACCGCTCTGGGCTATTCCAACCTAAGAACCCGGTATTAGAGGCACCGCTAATAACAGTGGCGCTAATAGCGGCAAGGGCGCGGGCATGCGGGCCTTCAGGCCGGCAATACCTGGATGCTGCTAAAAGGAGGACATCACAAGTCAAGCGGACATGCACATATCGGCATCATGAAGGCGCTAATAGGGGATACCAGCATGCCGGCAATACTGGCATCATGAAGCACCCGTAAACTGCTATGTGCAGTGTTCGCGACTGCCAAAGGTGCACACAATCAGCACAGGTGGAGACAATAGAGTCTGGGCCAGCACAAAAGGAGCACACCCACACACCACACCCATTCCCACACCAAAATGATTCCACTAGCAGTAGCAATACTGGGGCTGGAGGACATGCATGCATTGCCACACCAGCAACAACAACAACAGCAGGCACCACAGAGGAGACGCAGGAGGAGAAGGAGGGTGAGACACGCCCAGCATGCCCCACCAGTGCAGCCAGTGGTACCAAGCAGGCAGCCCCCAATCCCACGCATCAGAGCCAGTCCATTCAACCTAACCCCTGAGCAGATCCACACCCTGTACCATCTGGACCGGGACACCATCACCACCATCGTGGACATGATACACAACGACATTGTCAGCCTCATTGAAATATGCACCGCCATCCCCCCCTCTACTGAAGGTAGTGTCGGTGCTCCACTTCCTTGTCACAGGCACCTACCAGCACACAGTGGGGCACATGCATGGCATATCACAGCCTTTATTTTCTCGCATTCTGAACCAAGTGCTGGATGCCCTCCTGAAGCACACAAGGGACTACATATCCCTACCACGGACTCCCCAGGAGATTTTTGATACAAAAGTTGGCTTTCATGCACTGGCAGGCATGCCAAATTGTATACGTGCTCTCGACTGCACCCACGTGGAGTTGGTGGTCCTGCATGCCATGTAAGTGCTGTACCGCAACCGCAAGCAATACCACTCCATCAATGTGCAGATGGTATGTGACGCCAGCAAGATCATCACACATTGTTGTGCCCGATATCCCTGATCAACTCATGACTCAATGGTCCTGCGGAACTCCACGCTACCACGCTACATGGAGAGACATGCAGGACGACGTGCCTGGCTGCTTGGTAAATTGCATGACAGGCACATGGCAGTGAAATGGGGGCATAGATGCACACACCACCAAGGTGTCATTGTTGATGTGACAGTACGATGTGCACATCACAAAACACTGTGCCCCAAAGCATCCCAAACTGAACATGACAACCAAATCCCGTAGCAATGAAGTAAGGTGGACATCTATCACAACATGTAAAACTTCAAACCACCCCACATCCCACAACACGTTCACCACCCATCCTCGTACCTCATCCTCCATAACACAATCCAGCAACATGCTGTGAATATTCCCTGTGTAGCTGTGTTCAGCAAATCACCACACAGGACAAGCATCCATGGGAGTGCACTGAACAAAACCACCAAGGGAATCCACTGCCTGTCACAGGGCCGCCACCACAACAGGAGTGCAGCATGTCACCATGGGAATAATCTGCGCTGAATGGCAAATAATGCAGAGAGTACTGCCAACGCTGCCAATTGGTAAATCATACAGAACATTACACATCACATATTCGAGACAAACACAGCGGTATGCATCCACAATGCATGAGCAACATCAAGGCAGTGTACACCGTGTATCATCTTGAAGATGCAACCCACACCATAAGTCCATGGCACAGAACGCATTGAGGGCATGAGAAATGTGTGCATACAACCAGGGACATGAGTATGTGACCATCAATTCTCTCCAGCCATGTGTGACAAGTACATCTGTCCATCATGAATCGACTAACATATACCTTAAATTTCCTCTCATTCAGGTGATAGTGGCTATCCCTTGAAGCCATGGCTCCTCATCCCTGTCCGAAACCCACAGAAAAGGCACGAGGAGGACTACAATCGTTCCCATACCCGTACCCGTGTGGTCATTGAGCAGACCTTTGGCCTGTTGAAGGCATGGTTTCACTGCCTTAGCTGGTCGGGCACTCCCCTACAGGCATGAGAAGGTGGCCAAGATCATCATGGCATGTGCCATGCTGCACAACATGTGTATCCGATGGAACGTGCCCCTGGCCCCTGACATTGAACTGCAACTACCTGGTGATGATGAAGGGGATGAAGAAGATGTGGGCGCACATCATCGCGGTGCCGATGCACGGGAGGGACGTGCTGTGCGTCAGTCAGTGATTGCACAATATTTCTAACACACATGGGTGCAGAGGGTGACATGAAAGTTGGACAGAGGGCACAGGGTGACATGAAAGTTGGACAGAGGGCACTGGGTGTGGAAGTACATGTACACTATGCACTGTATATCAATAAATAACACATATTCAATAAGGAGTGTCCACTCAAGATTTTCTTTACACAATGGTTGTATTAAAATGTACAATAGAATTAAGTGCTCAAACCCTCCACCTCACACATGCTCTCTCCCTCCCCACACAACTCCCCCACACACCCTCTACCCCTCCCTCTCGCCCCACAACTCCTCCACACACCCTCTCCTCCCTCCCCCTCCCCCCACAACTCCCCCACACATGGGGTCCAAGCAAATGCTTCATGTGTCTGCGTCCATTGCCTTCATCAGGCTGCCCCTTCTACATCCTTCCACTTCCTGCACCTGGTGGCGGCATGTCTGATCAGCGCAAGGTGCGTGCAGACCTGCGTAGGGGACTGGTTTAGGTGGAGCTTGATGAAGAAGGGGTGGCCTCTTGCTCCAGTCTGGGGGCCGGATGCTCAGCCTCCATGCAATCCGCAATGCGGGCGAGGACACCTCCTCACAGATTCTTGTGGTGCTTCCCTCAATGGCCTGCCTCAGGGAAGCAGTGTTGTCGCGCCCCTCCTGCCTTGCCTGGGCACTGTCTGCGACAAGCTGCCTCACTAGGGCTGTGAGCTCCTCCTGCGCTGTGCTGTGTGTCCTATCTGCTGCACCCCGCCTGCACACCAGAGGAGGTGGAGGGTGCATGTGTGACATCCCCAAATCCATGTGTGTCGTCTGTAGGACTCATGCTCCATTGTACGGCCTCCCCTCCAGACTGCTCGGGTGTGGTGTCGTGGTAGGAGTCGACAGGTGTGATCTGGGGGGATGGGGTGGGACTGGGTGTTGCAGGAAGGTCTGAGGAGTCGTCTTCGACAGGTACACACACCTGGCCCTGCACATCATCATCTGTCTGGGGTGCCATAGCTGCCACCTCCCCAACAGAGCTGTTCTCTGCTGACTGTGCCCCATCGCCCACTGTCTCCTGTGCAGGTGTCACAGGTGTTGTGGGGACTGTGGTAATGGGCCTTAGCGGCACCAGTGCCGTGGCATCCTGAGCTGTTTTTTACTTCAGTGCCTGTCTTGGCTTGTATGGGCCTTTCGAAGTGGAAGGCCTGTTGCCTTCATCCCTGGCCCTCTTCCGGGGTGTAGTCGCCTGTGGGGGTGAGTCCTGGGCCTTGCTGTCAGGATCTGACCCTCTGGGGGACCAAGAGAGGGACGGCATGAGTGATAGTTTGACAAGCATCATGCATACATTAGTATTATTGCTCTTCTGCACATCAGAGGGGATTAGGCAGTGGAGTTTTGGTGATCACGTTGCTTGCTATATGGGTGGAGCATGCAGGCATCCGTCGGGGTCACTCATGTTGGGGTGGGCGTATGTTATGTGGCATGCATTTCTCTTGTGGGCTGCGAGCAGTGTGACTTATGCCATTTTCAAATTTGTGTGGTGTGTGTCAGGTATGGCATTGCCATGCTGCATGCATGTGCATGTGTCTGTGCTGCGGACGGCATCTAGGCAGGGATGTGTCAATGTGTATGTATTGGGCCATGCATTGCCACTTTGGACAGACAAATTGGTGGACTATTGTCATACTTAGCATTTGAGTTTTTTCTTAGGACACTCACCTTCTTCCGCCGATGAGGTGGCGCCAAGCTCCATCTCGCCCACACCTTCTATGGCCTCTATGCCAATCGTGCTGGCGGAGTTCTCTTCCCACCGGCTTAGCTTTATGGGTGATTTAGGCCCACCGCCAGTAGCCATGGCTTGGCTCTGGTTTGCAGAAAGCATTTTCCTCACTCTGAGGTGCAGGTCGTCGCAGCGCTTGCAGACATCTTTGATGGTGCGTGGGGTGTTGCCTACGGCGCTGACTTTCCGGGCAACAAGTTGCCAGAGCTCTTTCTTTTTTATTTGTACTTCCCTCTTCAGGCTGTTTGCAAAAACGACCTCTGAATTGTCTGCAAGTGTCTCGGCCAGCATAGTGACTTCATCCTCATTGAAGCGCTCTTTGCGCTGCAGGAAGCGCCTTTCTTTACTGCCTTGGGCATGATGCTGGTGCTGTGGGTTGATTTCTGTAGTCAGAAAGTGGATCCAGATCCTGTGTGGTGAGGATGGCAATGGATTGTGTTTTTCAAGATGCCCGCTGTGCTCTTTCCCGTTCCTGTGCGATGACGCTACTTCCGGTTCCGCTTATTAACGGGCACCACTATCAGCGGTCACTGCTGATAGCGGTGACCGCTAATGCTGTATCCATTGATGCCGGTAGTGCTGTATGCGCTTTCCATGATGCCGCTAAGGGCCATTTTTTGGACTTTAGCAGCAAGCCGGTAATATCGTTACCGGCATGGCGCAAAGCTCGTGCACGCGAACTCGTAATAGCCCTCTATTAGCGGACTCTTTACTACACGGACACGGTATTTGCTCCATGCAGGTAAGGATTGTTACTTACCTCCAACCTCGTAATGACCCCCTATATAGATAAGAGATTAGCTTGTGGGTACCCGTGTCTGCTGTCATGTAAGCTTCGAACAGAGTCAGTTGTCTAGTGGCTGCTTCTTTGTAGGGGGGACAATAGCCAATGTCTTAGTTGTGTGTATCAGTAGTCGTCCATAGGTTTTATCGCCACCTATTGTGTACAGTCTTGAAGTGACATTATGGCTTGGCCTTTGTACATATCGCAAGTTTTGGTGCACCCTGCTTGTATCCAGCTATGGCATGCTTTCTGTTCCATTTCAGGTTGGAAGTCTAGGTTCCCAAATATAGGGGTGAAGCGTGATGGGTTTGTCATTAGGGCCCCTCTTTCAATCCCCATGTCCCAGGCTTCGATACTGGCTCCCATCACTTCACTTAATTTAATGTTCGGGTGCATGTAGCGTTTATGCAGCCACAACAGATTTGAAAGGGGGGCACCCGCCACTGCTCTGTCTTGTTGCGCCCAGATGTGTTGGGGGTGCTGCATCACCCAGTATTTTATGACTCACAGTTGTGTTGCTTCATAATATCTTCAGAAGTGGGGGAGCGTGAGTTCCCCTTCGTTCTTCTGTGCCGTTAGGGTCGCCATCGCTATTTTTGGTGTTTTGTGTTGCCATATGAAGGTCAACACTATTTTGTTGAGCACCCTGAAGAATGTCCTCGGGATTTGTATAGAGAGCATCTGGAAGTAATAGAGCAGTTTTGGTAGTACCAATATTTTTATGGCCGTCTGCCCCACAATGAGATGTTGAGGGGGTTCCATTTCGCTAGGTCTGCCTTCAGCTTTGCTAGAAGCTGTGGGTAATTGGCGTTGTATAGCTGCCCTATTGAGGGTGTTAGCCTTATTCCTAGGTATATGATGTTGTCCATAGTGCTGTTCAAATGTGTTGTTCGCACAAGATTGTCCACTGTTTCTGGGTCTGCCGTCAGATTCAGGATCTCCGATTTATGCCTGTTGATTTTTCAACCGTAGATGGACCCAAAGTGGTCCAATTCCCTCAGAGGTGGTGGGAGGGAATCTTCCAGGCTCGACAGTGCTAGAAGCATGTCGTCCACAAAGGCCATCATTTTGTGTTCTTCTCTTACAATTTTTATGCCTTTTATTTGCTGTGTCTCTCGAATTCTAATCATTAACGGCTCCTGGAATATTGCAAATTGCAGAGGTGTGAGTGCACATCCCTGTTTTGTGCCTCTAGTCAGGGGTTCTTGGTTCGATAGGGTGCCATTTCATAATATCTGAGGCCTGGTTCCGGGTTTGTTGATCGTGATGCACGGCCCGCTGGATAAGTCCCCTCTTTCGTCGGTCTCCCCTACTCTGGGGTTTTGTGAGGTGTTAGTATGATGCTGCACAGGCTATTGTTGAGCTCTGCCCCCTTGCCTTCTTTATAATCTTCTGTTCAGTACCCTTTAGCTGTGCTTCAGTGGGTGGTATTGGTGGATAAGGCTTGGCTCTGTAAGTAGGCCTTTGCTGTGTCTCCTTTTCTTATGTGGAAAGTCGCTTCTAAATTTGGCACGGGTGAGTGGGTTTTCGTTCTTTACTTAATTTGCTGCCTCTGTGCTTGTGTGGGCTGCTCCCACTGAGCTGGTCTGTTTGTTTTTTGTATATTTGCAGACTAAGGGCCTCATTACACGGAAGGCGGTGAGCCATGGCGCTATTAGCACCCATTCCAAGGTTGGAGGGGCGGTAAATCCCCTTTCCGCCATTGCCCTTCCCCATTCCCATTTCTGCCCCATAGGGCTCTATGGAAATGGGGAAGGCGCTAATTACGCCACCGCAATTTTGCGGTGCCGTAATTAGCTCCGAGGTCCCTTAGCGGGTTGGATTTTAACGCCTGCAAGAAGCAGGCGTTAAATCCTCCAACCCGCAAAGGGACCTCGTAGTACGGCGGTAAGGGTTAACGGTCACCGTTGCCATTAACGGTGACCGTTAACCCTTACCGCCGTCCGTGTAATGAGGCCCTAAGTCCAGGCCTGCAGTACACCGTTATTACTGGCTTGTGTTTCTGGGGAGGGAGTATGGAACTTTCACTGTTGCGTGCTGTACTCACTGTGTGTTCATGCTTATTTGCGGACGCTTCATCTGCCTTCGTTGCGGTTTTTCCCTGTGTGTTTCCTCCCTCGTTTCTTTGCCCTCCGTGCCCGCGATTTGTCTCTGTTGGCTGCGGGGTGTAGTGATGGCTCCTACGTTGTTGAGGTGTTTCATCTCGTTGTGCCCATCGGAAGGTGCTGTCTTGGGCCACTTTTGTTCCCTCTCGGGGGCTTGCTTTGGGGAGTTAAGGTTGTCTGGTCCATCTGAGTCCCAGGGACGGGGGGGCAACAGGCCGTTCACTCTTTTTTTTCCCCGCCGCGGTCTTCTACGTCTTGCTAGTTCTCCATCGTGTACACCTTATGTGCGTATCTTGTGTTGCTTGGCGAGGCCCTGGCGGCAAAGTGTCTGGTCTACTCTCCCAGGACCCACTGCTCCTCCCTTCCTGCTGCGGTGCTGCAGTCTCTATGCTCCATCTGCCCGCTGTTCCGTCCGTCTGTTCTTTCGGGGCTGCATTAACTATTGCCGTTCGTGCCTGTGTTGCAGTGCAGTGGGAGGTGAGTGCTCCGGCTGGCCTTCGCTGATGTTTCTTTGATCGACCCAGTTCTTGATCCTTCGGGACCCTGGGATGTCTGGCCTCTTTGCAATGTGTCTGTTCCGCTGCTGCTGCCCTTCGGCTACTATACTTCCCGATGCCCTGTGGTGTTCTCCCCTGCTACTGCAGCCTTGAGGTGCCTGCTGCTCCGATCCCTTGCCATGTTGGGATTCCTATCGGCATCGTGCTTATGTTTTAGCGTCTTCTGAGTTCTATGTTTTCCTTGTTACTCGGGCAATGAAACACCCGGAAGCTTAGTTGATGAGCTGTTTGATGCGGCCCGACAGGGAGAGACTCCTAGACACGTCCTCCTCTGTCGGCCGCCATTTTGGAATGGACAGTGAATTTTTTAATGTATTTTACCATTTTCAAAATGTACCTGTATAATATGTTTTATAAATCATCACTCAATATATTGAAATAGTCTGTGAACAGGTAAAATAATGAACATTTGCAGTTTTTGGGGAATATTTCCATTGATATTTTATTAGACAAGTTTCCTTCATGACACAATGTACTGTGGTTTGTACATTAGGAACTTTAGACTACTTTCAGTATCCCTACTTTAGAGATACTCCAATAGTTCAGTGCTATGGGAGCCTTTCCAAACACACACTCACATCGCATTGTTTAAAAATAGGTAATTTATTTTAAATGTCCATGCCTGTCTTTGCCCAGACCACACTGGTGGAATTACAGACCGTTACCAACATCCTAACAGTAAGGTTAAGCAACTTGCACACAAACATTTTTTTATCATTTTTGTTGTGGTCTAAATTATAAAACTAATGTCCATTTTCTAATGAACAATGATATGAATATATACATCGATTAAAGGACCTTAATGCTACATCAACCACTATTCCGGAGTCAACAGCAACCTCACTCACCTTTCAAGTAAGTTGTTTGGACTATTTCTTCAGATGCGACTGTACAAAATATGTAGTTTTTCAAGTTAACGTAAAAGATATTGATTATAATGTATAATATTAGCTTTTGATACAAACTGCCTTGTATGCTTCCTTGTCAATATCGGCCATCTTTTACATATAATTTTTATTTGTTGATGTTACATCTTTATTATTACAATTGCTCTTATACAGGCATAGCGTGGAACTTCAACAACGTCCTATTCTTCTACTGCAACCGGTCTGGAGGATGAGGTATGAGAAGTGATAATGTATTGATGTATACTAAAAGTTCTTGATTAACAATATTTTTTTTATTTTTTATTTATGTATACAGTTAAAAAAAGAAAACGTTTTAATATGAATCATTAAAATTATGTCATGGCATTTCCATGCAACTAATACCATACACATTTACACCATTCAATCATTTCATTTTTATGAAAACACACAATTACAAGACACAATTACAAATCCATGTCAATTTATGTAGATATAATAGACTTTCACTTATAGCAAAACCAGATCTTGCTACTCTGTGAGTCCAGGTTTATCTAGCTTCCCAGTTGCACATACTCCTATCCACACTTGATATAATGCTATTTGGAGTTTCTTATTGTCAGAATTCAAGCAAAAACACCAGAAACAATCACTCTTCATGCTATCCACATTTGAGACATATGTTCCCAAAAATCAGAAGTAAAGGGGGCCATGTGCTCAGCATTCAGTTAAGACATGATGACGAGCTTCCGTTTTATCCCCAAAGCCACATAAGCAATAATTTCTGTTTTCCCTAATAATGTTACATTCAGGCACAATATTTCCAGGCAATGGGAGCTCATTCCGCCTGAGCAGGAGCAGAAATTGGTGCAGAGCAGGGGATGAACACATTTTCAGATATTCTTGAGGGGTTTTGAATGTATGTACTACGTACGGCATCAATGGGCTATAGCTTTTCAATGTGGCCATGTGTGCGTGATTCTTTATCCAATCCCAGCGTTCAATTTTTGGGGGAAACGCCTTCTTTAATATGAAAAAATTAATCCTCCCAATCTGTCTTCCAGTCAATTTCCATAAAGGTTCTATTAACTATGGCTGCAAAGCGTGGATCATTCTTTGCTTCTGGACTCTCTCTCCTCATTTGGCTTTCAGGGTTCTGTGCTTTTGTGGTTTTCTTCTTACTTATCCAACCACACTTTCGTTGTCTCCTGGGGTGGTAATACCTCCTCGCTTTTTCCCCTGGATCCTGGTGTTCCTCAAGGGTCAGTTATTATTCCTTTTCTGTTCTCTTTATACACTTCTTTCCTTGACCCTATAATCTCCCCTTTTGGTATATCTCACCACTTCTATGCTAATGACACTCAGCTCTTTCTATCCTATTCCTCTTTTACGCCTGACATTCATTCTACTCTTTCAACTTGCCTGTCTACTATTAAATCCTGGATGACCTCCGATTTTCTCACTTTGAACACCGGAAGGCTGAAGTCTTATTCCTTCCCGCTAATACTCTCTTACCACAGTCTCCTCCTCCATCTATCTCCTCCCCTCCCTTCAGTCTAGCCATCTCTTCGACTGCCTGTAATCTTGGTCTCCACTTTGATTCTAACCTTTCCTTTGCTCATCATATCTCTCACACATCCCGTGCCTGTCGATTTCATCTCTACAACATTCGCAGAGTCCGCCCTTTTCTTACTTTCCACACCTCAAAACGTGTTATCTCGTCATTAATCTTTTCTCGACTTTTCTACTGTTCTGTCACCCTCTTTGGTCTTCCTCACTCACATCTTGCTCCTCTTAAATCTATCTATCACGTGTCTATTTGCTCACTCTGTCTTCTCTCATATCTTGACTCAATCTCTTCTTCTCTCACATTACTTGGTTGGTTGGCTGTCTTTCTACTCTCAGCTTAAATACAAATTTCTTTGCCTGGTCTTTAAATCTCTCAATGGACTTGCCCCTGACTATCGTCCATCTCTTCTTTCATTCTTGTAACGCTCACCTGGCTCCCACGGAGGCGCTGACCTGGTCTGGATTGCTGCAACCTCTTCAAGCGTGATGCGCAGGATTCGAAACACCGACTGAACTGGACCCCCAAATCTGGCTTGTCTGGCCCGTAGAAAAATCTTTCTGTAGGTGGAGAAAGGGGATTAACTATCTGCAGAGTATTGTGATTGCTTCCCACCTCCCCTTTGCTCTTCTCTGACCACCTCCGAAATCCCCAATCAAGGCTCACCTTAATGTTTGAATGGATAAGCTCTCCATCCTGCTTCTGGTGCAGGGGCGCGTATTTGGCCAGTTACTTCACTGGCTTCGGAAGGCGAAATGCCGTAAGTATGCAGTTTAAAAAGTTCCAGAGTAGAGTCTTCTCTTTGTTTGCTTTTCTTAACCTGCGATCTGTCCTTATTTTCAGGTGCAGAGTGGAAGTGATGCTTCGAGGGATATTGCCGGAGATAAACTCAGGTGAGTTCATGATAAAATGATCCCTTTAAATGTCTTTGAATCCCTCTAGTAATGTCTTTCTTTTTTCCCCTTAGGGGCCGGGGTGCGGTACCAGGCCAAGAAGTGGCACCGACCCGAAATGAGGAGTGGTTCCGTCAAATATGGCCAGGTAAGTCTTGTGACGGAAAATCAGGCTTTCCTCATTTATTCCTCCTGCTCACCTTTTGTCTCTTCTTCTCCCCTGCAGGTGCAGAGATGTGGCGGAATGCCCAGAAGGTCGCAGTGAATAGTGAAGAGCCCACGAGGCAGGTGAGTGATGCGCGGCGCTGCAACAAGTAGCGCGATGCTTTTAAAAAATGTCTATCTTCAGGATCGCCTTTGGCGCCAGGACTGATGTCCAACATGAGCCTGGCGCCAAAGGCGCCAGGACAAAGTCCAAAGAGCCCCTATTAGGGGCCGCTGGGCTTTTACCCGAGGGCATGATGCCTGCTCCCGGGGGTGCTGGGCCTGTCCTGGTGCTCCGGGGGTAGGCATCATGACAGCACTCCCCCCCAAGGCCCCTCCCAAGGTCGTTCCCTCTGGAGGTTTCGGTTTGTTTGGGCAATCCTGATGGAACTTTTTTACCAGCCGAGGTGCATGTACGTGGTCGCTGGGTTCCCAAGACCTTTCCTGAGGCCCGTACCCTTTCCAATCAATTAGATAGAAAAGTTTTGATTTTGAAATTTTAGAATCCAAAATGTTCTTCACCTCGGATTCAGGCTCCCCATCTATCTGAATTGGTTCTGGTGGCTTCATTAATCTGGTTCCTGGTTGCACTGGTTTCAAAAGTGACACATGAAAAACGGGATGAATCCTCATGTTAGCTGGCAGATCGAGCTTGACTGCCACTGGATTAATGATAGCTTTGATCGAATAAGGCCCAAATACCTTGGATTAAATGTTCCAGGTCCCTTGAGCAATAAATGTTTGGTAGCCAACCATACTTGGTCTCCTATTTGGTATGAAGGCGCCTCCTTCCGATGCAGATCTGAATTTTTCTTGTATTTCTCTTTCGCTTGTTGCAAATGGGAAGTTGCATTTTTGAATGCTTGAGTTATAGTGGAATGCAAATGGTCTACTGCGGGCATTTCAAGGCTCAGAGGAGAGTCCAGGTCTGAAGTACGAGGGTGATGTCCATATAGGGTGTAAAAGGGGCTTTGTCCAGTTCCAGAGTGCACAGAGTTATTGTATGCATATTCCCCATAACAAATCCTTCCAATTACCCTCCGATTGGTGCAACATACACCGTAGGTATTGTTCAAGGGTCTGGTTCGTTCTCTCCGTCTGACCATCGGTCTGTGGGTGATGGCTGGTTGAGAGTCTTACGTCGATTTGTGCCAGTTGACAACACCTTTTCCAAAAATGTGAAATAAACTGGCTTCCCCAGTCGGAGACTAATATGGACGGGAATCCATGCAAGCGGATGATATTTTCGAGGAATTCCTTAGCAAGGACAGAAGCTGAAGGTAATCCTTTCAAAGGAATAAAATGAGCCATTTTAGAAAATAGATCCACCACAACCAGAATAGTATTGTATCCATTACAAGGGGGCAGGTCCGTGATAAAATCTAGTGACAAGGTGTGCCAAGGCGCTGGTGGAATGTATAAAGGCTGAAGAAGACCGGGCGGGTTTTGTCTTTTGGCCTTTGTTTTGGGCGCAAACTCCACAGGACATCACAAAAGATTTAATATCCTTTCGCCAGAAAGGCCACCAGAATCGTCATTTAATTTTTTCCTCAGTTTTGGCAATGCCAGGATGTCCTTCCAACAGGGTATCATGATGACGGGAAATAACCAGTTCTTGTAATTCCTTTTCTGGCAGAAATAAGCGTCCTTGGAAGTAAGGTAGGCCATCGTTGACCGAAAAGTAAGACCCCCTTTGGATCTAATCCTGCAAGGCGGTAGAGTCCAGGAGTTGTTTTACTCGTGCTTGAATGTCTTCAAAGGTTTGTAAGGAGGTTAATCCCAAAATTCTTTGTTCGGGAATGATCGGCACAGGTTCTGAATTAGTGTCTATTTCTCCCATTCCTATTCTAGATAGTGTGTCTGCTTTGCCATTCTTACAGCCGGGACGGTAAGTGATTACAAAATCAAACTCAGCAAAGAACAAAGCCCATCGGAGCTAAAGTGATGATTGAGCCTTGGCAGTCTTTAAATATTGTAAATTTCGGTGATCAGTGATCACGGTGATGGTGTGCCTGGCGCCAAGAAGATAATGCCGTCAAGCCTTAAAGGCGGACTTAATGGCTAATAATTCCTTATCAGTAATTGCATAATTTACCTCAGGCGGTGAGAACTTTCTGGACCAAAATGCTACAGGATGCAGTTGGTTGGTTTCAGGGTCTCTCTGAGACAGGACAGCTCCCTTGGCTAAACTGGAAGCGTCAGTTTCGACTATGTATGGGAGATCGGGACGCGGGTGCTTCAAAATAGGTGCAGACGTGAATTTAGCTTTCAATTCCTGAAAGGCCTGTTCGGCTTCCTTGGTCCATTCGAAACGTTTATTTTTCCACAAGAGTGCAGTGATGGGTTGTACTACACGTGAAAATTCTGGAATAAATCTGCGATAAAAATTGGCAAAACCAAGCATGCTTTGGACCCCTTTTACCGAGCTAGGAGATGACCATTTGAGGGTGGCCTCCACTTTCCGTGAGTCCATTCGGACCCCATTAGGTGTCAGGATGAATCCAAGAAACTCCACCTCGGTGGTATGGAAAACACACTTTTCCAGCTTAGCAAACAGTTTGTGCTGGCGCAATTTCTCAAGGACGCCCGGACATGCTTTCTGTGATCAGATTCTGAAGAGGAGTACACAAGAATGTCATCGATATATACGACAACACGAACATCGATAAGTTCCCGAAGGACATCGTTCATGAAGAATCGGAAGGCAGCAGGCGCGTTGCACAAGCCAAAAGGCATCACCTGGTATTCGATTAAACCATATTTTGTACGGAAGGCCGTTTTCCATTCGTCGCCTTCTTTTACTCGCACCAGATGATAAGCCCCCCGCAGATCTAACTTGGTGTATACGCAAGCGTCCTTCACCTGGTCAAGGAGTTCAGGGATCAAAGGCAGAGGGTAACGGTTTTTAACCGTTATCTGGTTCAATGCGCGGTAGTCGATACAAGTTCTAAGGTCGCCTTCTTTTTTGGGCACGAAGAACAAAGCCGAGGATGCCGGGGACTTTGACGGGTGAATGAAACCATTGGCTAGGTATTGATCTAAATATTGTCTCAAATGCCGGTTCTCAGGTTCAGTAAGGGCATAAATCCTGCTACAAGGGGGTTGTGCACCGGGCACCAAATCGATTTGACAATCGTACGATCTGTGGGGGGGTAACGTGTTGGCCTGTTCCTTTTTGAAGACGTCCTGAAAGTCTTGGTATTCCGGAGGTAGTTGCATCGAGACAGAGGTTACAGATGCTAGACTAATCTTCAGATTTTCTGTGTAGCAGGTTTGTGCACAATCCGGGAAGGTTATTCTCTTTGCTCGCCAATCAATTCGAGGATTATGTGTCTCTAACCAAGGAATTCCAAGAATAACCTGAAACTGTGGGGCCTTGATTACGTCAAACACAACTGCCTCCCGATGGCCGTCCGGACCAATAAGAGTCACCTCAGTAGTGGAATGTGTTACCGGTCCTGAGGCAATTTCAGTTCCATCGACTGTGGTGATGACATCTTTGCTGGTTTTTGGACGCAGAGGGAGGTTAATCCTAGAGACCAATTCATGATCCACATAGTTTCCTATAGCCCCACTATCGATGTATGCCTTTATTGCATGCAACCGCTTAGGCTGTTCCGGATCTACGAGAACCATTGGCACAATGAAATGCGAGGTCTGAGAGTTAGTTTTCAAGCTCGGCAAGCGGACCCCTATGCTTGTCGGGCGGAGTCCTTTCCCGAAACAGAGTCTTCATGGTTTTTATCAGCGGCTCCTACCACCTTCTTGGGCGGTTTTGCCGGGCAATCTCGTAGAAAGTGTCCAGAATTCCCACAATAAAGACATAATTTTAACTGCTGCCTCCTTTCACGTTCCTTTTGGGTTAAAGGTCCTCTAACCCCTCCAATTTGCATAGGCTCGGAGACATCGGCACCCTTGGGAGTGACGTGGGTCTTGACCAACACCCGGGTTTCAAACTTGGACCGATCCGCTTTTCGGTTTTGGAGCCTGTGATCCAATTGGACCACTAAGTCTATATATTCTGTGCATTCTTGGGGCGGATTTACAACTTGGGCCAAGACATCTTTAAGTTCTCCGCGTAGACCCTGATAGAATAATGTCATTCTTTTATCCTCTGGCCACCCAGTTTCCACGATTAGTCTGTTAAAGGTTGCTATGTAGGAGAGGAGGTCTTGGTTGCCCTGTCGCAAGGATAGAAGTTCATCATCTAGAGCTTGTCCCTGAGAATGTCGAGCAAATAACCTCTCCATGCTTGCTGGAAATCCTTGGAAATCCCAGAGGATTGGGTCATCTTGAGTAACCAGTGGTACTGACCAATCGGCAGCACAGCCGCTAAGGTATGACAACCCAAAAGCTACCTTGGTCTGATCATTAGGGAAGGCCCCAGGTCCGCATAGGAAGGGCAAACGACATTGATTCATGAATATGGTGAACCGTTTGGGGTCCCCAGCAAAGCGTTCAGGTGGGGCCAGCGGCATATTTCCAGGTAGATTGATTTGCACAGGGCTGTAACGCTCACCTGATTCTCGCAGAGGCGCCGGTCTTGACTGGGCGACTACCGTATCTTCAAAGGTGATGTGTAGCACCCGGTTGGCTCTTTGGGCTGGACCTCTGTGCACTGTATGCCTGATGTGTAGAGTAAGATGTCTGCAGATAGAAAATATGGGGTTAATGAACTGGGGTTATTGGGGTGTCCCTATCTCTTTCCTCTTCTCCTCTCCTGTAGACCCCAAAGGTTAACGCTCTCACCTTAGGTAAGTGAATGCCGAGCTCTCCATCTGCCTCGGGGCAGGGTGCTGTAGCCAGTTTCTTCACTGGATAGGTAGCGCAGGCCTCTTGACTTCAGAGGACTGCTGTCCGCCGTTTACTGCACGAACGGTAAGTTTCGAGTCATTCAAATGTCTTTTTAAAGTCTTTAGTAATGATGTCTCTCGTTTTGCAGGGTTCCGGCGATGGGGGATGACGGGCTGAAGTGAGTTGAAGATGGAGCCCGTGTGATGAATAGAAGCGCCTGGAAGCACGTGAGTAAGCGCTTGTTGCCTGCTTCACGATGCGCTCTAACTGTCTTTTTATTTTGCAGGTACAAGTTCGGAGCGGCTGCAGGGTGCCGGAATACCCACTGGATTAGATGTGGAAAGGAGTAATGGCACGTGAGTATTAAAGTTCCCCAATGTCTTTAAACGCACCTTGTTTTGTCTTTCAGATGCGGATGCAGCGCCGAAGGCCTCCGGAGCGTGCGAAGAGTTGGTAAGCTTTTGTCTTTCAGATGCCGGAATGCAGTATGAAGACCTCCGGAGCGCACGAAGAGTAGGTAAGCCTTTGCCTTTCCGATGCCGGAATGCTAACCTGTTCTTTCTTGTCTTTATAGGTGTTGCTGAAGACTGGATTCAGGATGGTAAGCCTTTGCCTTTCAGATGCCGGAATGCTAACCTGTTCTTTCTTGTCTTTATAGGTGTTGCTGAAGACTGGATTCAGGATGGTAAGCCTTTTTCCTTAGGCCCAGGACTGGATGCAGAAGACACGATGAGCGTCCTGCTGCAGAGGGTGCAGAATAACGCAAAGCAAGATTCATCCACCGGGTGTGGTTTAAATAGCCTCCTGTAGTGCTTAGGTGTCTCCTTCCACAGCCACGCCTAAGTAAGAAAAGAGTTCCTGGTAAGAAAAGAGTTCCTGCCTTCCAGAAGAGTTCCAGTGTTCTAAATCTAGGGAGTGGCTCCAGCCCCACCCAACAGGAAAAGTAGTTCCAAACAGAAGAGGATCAGAGGCTCAACTGGCAGGCAAGTAAGCAGCATGGTCTGCTGCAGGTAAGTCCACCCAAGCATTATGAGCCCGGCGCTTCCAGCGCTGGGACTGGGCATATTTATGAGCCTGGTGCCACTGGCGCCAGGACTGGGTCCAAAAGGTCCCAATTGGGACTGGTTGGCACTCGGAACCTGGGTTATGGATCTGCTTCCTAGGGAGTTGGGAAAACCCTGACCTTTTGGAAGCAGAGATCATGACAGTACCCCCCCTCAAGGCCCCTCCCAAACCGGGCTTCTCCGGGGGTTTTGGCTTGTCAGGAAATGTTCGGTGAAATCTTTTGATTAGGCGAGGAGCGTGGACATATTCAGCAGGTTCCCAGGATCTCTCTTGGGGGCCGTAGCCTTTCCAGTCAATTAGGTAGAATAGTTTAGATTTGGAGATCTTGGAGTCCAGAATGCTTTTGACTTCAAACTCGAGTTCTCCATCCACTAGGATAGGTTTTGGAGATTTGGTTAGTCGGGTTTGAGGTTGCACGGGTTTTAATAGAGAGACGTGGAAGACCGGATGTATCTTCATGTGCGGGGGCAAGTCCAACTTGACCGCTACTGGGTTTACTATGGTAGTGATGGAATAGGGACCAAGGTATCTTGGGTTGAATGTGCGTGGCCCTTTTAGAGATAGATATTTGGTGGATAACCAGACTTGATCCCCTACTTGATAGTGAGGGGCTTCCTTCCGATGTTGATCTGCTCCTTTCTTGTATTGTTCTTTAGCCCTTTGAAGGTGAGAAACAGCTTCCTTAAAGGCTTGGGTGATTGTAGAATGTAGGTAGTCTACTGCTGGTGTTTCAAGATCTTGGAGGGGATCCAACTCCGAGGTTCGAGGGTGACTGCCGTACAAAAGAAAAAACGGGGTTTTCCCAGTTCCCGAGTGGACAGAGTTATTGTAGGCATACTCGGCTATCCAAAGGATATCTTTCCAAGTTTTTTCAGTTTGTTGCAGCATGCAGCGTAAATACTGTTCCAGAGTTTGATTGGTCCTCTCGGTTTGTCCGTCGGTCTGAGGGTGGTGACTGGTCGATAGTCTCACATCAATTTGAGCCGACCGACAGCAACTTCGCCAAAAATGAGAAATAAATTGACTACCTCGATCCGAAATTAGAACCGAAGGAAAACCGTGCAGTCGGACGATGTTTTCGAGAAATTCTCGGGCCAGAGTTGCTGCTGTTGGCAAGCCTTTGAGCGGAATGAAATGCGCCATCTTGGAGAATAAGTCCACGATTACTAGAATCGTAGTGTATCCGGAGCATGGAGGTAAATCGGTGATGAAGTCCATAGAAAGCGTATGCCAAGGGCGAGGTGGGATGTCAATAGGGCGTAAGAGGCCTGCTGGTCTTTCCTTTTGACTCTTGTTTTGGGCGCATACTCCACAGGACATTATAAAGTCTCTGATATCTTTTTTCCAAGACGGCCACCAGAAGTAGCGCTTGATCTTTTCTGAGGTCTTGGCTATACCGGGATGACCTTCCATTAAAGAGTCGTGATAACAAGAGATTACTTTTTTCTGTAAATCTGTGCTGGGTAGGTATAATCGTTCTTGGAAATACAATAAGTTGTCCTTTACTGCAAAGTCCTTTCCCTGCAGATGCCAATTCTGTATATCTGCTGGAGTTACAAGTTGCCTGGCTTTATCCTTAACTTCCTCTATGGATTCTGTGGCGATTACACCCAGAATTCTTTGTTCGGGAATGATTGGTACAGGTTTAGGGTTGATCAAGTGTTCTTCCACTCCCATCCGAGAAAGGGCATCGGCTTTACCGTTCTTTGTACCTGGTCGATAGGTAATTATGAAGTCAAACTCGGCAAAGAATAATGCCCAACGGAGTTGTCTAGAGGATTGGGCTTTTGCGGTTTTCAAATATTGCAGGTTTCGGTGATCCGTAATCACAGTAACGGTGTGTCGGGCCCCCAGCAGATAATGCCGCCAAGCCTTAAAGGCAGACTTGATAGCCAGAAGTTCCTTGTCAGTAATCGTGTAATTGACTTCAGGAGGCGAGAATTTGCGGGACCAAAATGCCACGGGATGCAACTGATTGGTTACCGGGTCCTTTTGTGATAGAACTGCCCCCATGGCAAGGCTTGAAGCATCAGTTTCCATGATGTAGGGGAGTTCGGGGCGAGGGTGTTTTAAGATTGGTGCAGAGATAAATTTAGTCTTCAAATCCTGGAAAGCTTGTTCCGCCTCGGTAGACCATTCAAAACGTTTGTTTTTCTTTAACAAGGCAGTGATGGGCTGGACTATTCGAGAGAACTCGGGGATAAACCTGCGGTAAAAGTTAGCGAAGCCTAACATGCTTTGCACACCTTTTACGGAGGATGGTGATGGCCATTTGAGAACTGCATCGACCTTCTTTGAATCCATACGCACCCCGCCAGGTGATAATATGAATCCCAAGAATTCAACTTCAGTCACGTTGAAAACACATTTTTCCAACTTAGCGAAAAGTTTGTGTTTCCGATGTTCAGATTCCGATGAAGAATAAACGAGGATGTCGTCAATGTAAACAACAACACATACATCTATGAGCTCTCTGAGGACATCGTTCATAAAATATTGAAAGGCGGCCGGGGCATTGCAAAGTCCGAAGGGCATGACCTGATATTCAAATAGCCCATACTTGGTGCGGAAGGCCGTCTTCCATTCATCGCCCTCTTTTACTCGTACCAAGTGGTAAGCTCCTCTAAGATCCAGCTTTGTATATATGCATGCTTTTCTGACTTGGTCCAGGAGTTCAGGGATCAAAGGTAACGGATATCTATTCTTAACGGTGATCTGGTTCAGGGAGCGATAATCGATACAAGTTCTAAGGTCTCCTTCCTTTTTTGGAACGAAGAACAAAGCTGAAGAAGCAGGGGACTTGGAAGGACGAATAAACCCATTTGCCAGGTATTGATCCAGGTATTGTCGAAGGTGAAGGTTCTCAGGCTCGGTGAGGGCATAAATTCTACTACAAGGAGGAGTAGATCCAGGTATCAGGTCTATCTGGCAGTCATAAGACCTATGAGGAGGTAGAGAGTTAGCCTGATCCTTCCGGAAAACATCTTGGTATTCTAGGTATTCGGGAGGTAACTGGGGAGTCTCTGAAGAAATTGCAGCCAGTGCAACACCAGGTGGAGGGTGACAAGTAGAGACACATTCTGGAAACTGGACCGTTCTTGCTCGCCAATCGATCAGAGGATTGTGTTTCTCTAACCAAGGTATTCCTAGAATAATCTGAAACTGAGGGGCCTTGATCACATCGAACACGATCTTCTCATGGTGTCCATCTTGACTTACTAGCGTCACTTCTTGAGTGGTATGCGTTACTGGCCCGGAGGCTATCTCCGTACCATCCACCGTAGTAATGACGTCCTTTACAGCCTTGGGACAAAGAGTTAGATTCATCCTCAAAACCATTTCATGATCCACATAATTGCCGATGGCACCGCTGTCGACGTAAGCTTCAATTGCATGTAATCGATCCGGATTATCAGGGCTAATGAGGACCATAGGTATCACGAAATGCGAGGTCACGGAACTGGTTTTTACGCTCGGCAAGAGGACCTCTATTCTTGTCGGGCGAGGTCGTTTCCCTGCTCAGAGTTTGTAACTTTGGTAACTGCAGCTCCTACTGCCTTCTTGGCAGGTTTCACCGGACAGTCTCGAAGAAAGTGCCCTGAGTTTCCGCAATATAGGCATAATTGCAACTGTTTCCTCCTTTCCCGCTCCCGTTGTGTTAGAGGACCTTTCAGACCCCCTATTTGCATGGATTCCCCGGAGTCTACTCCTTTGGAAGGAGTTGGCGGTTTGGAAAATACTCGAGCATCAAACTTGGAACGATCGGCCTTCCTGTTCTGCAGCCTGTGATCTATTTGAACGACCAAGTCTATGTAATCCGAACATTCTTGTGGGGGATTCACTACTTGGGCTAAAACGTCTTTGAGCTCTCCACGTAGACCTCTATAAAACAGCGTAATGCTTTTGTCCTCAGGCCATTGAGTTTCCACTATTAGTCTATTGAAAGATGCAATATAAGCCAAAAGGTCTTGATTACCCTGTCGCAACGAAAGAAGCTCATTGTCCAAGGCCTGTCCCTGTGAATGTCTTGCGAACAGTTTTTCCATACTAAGCTGAAAGGCTTGAAAATCATGGAGAACCGGATCATCTTGATGAACTAGAGGGATCGACCAGTCTGCCGCATTGCCACTAAGGTACGAAAGTACAAAAGCTACTTTAGCTTGATCAGTTGGAAAGGCTGCTGGCCGGCATAAGAAGTGCAACCGGCACTGATTGATAAATACTGCAAACCTCTTTGGGTCACGAGAAAATCGCTCGGGCGGAGCCAGAGGTACATTCCCAGGTAGGTTGATCTGCACTGGATTCATAGAGGATGTTGAAGGAAGATTTGCCCCTGATGCGGGTAACGGGGTCTGTCCGGCTTGTGACTGTAGCACTTGTCTAGCAAGATTGTCTGTTCTCTCCTTGGAAATAATTAGTTCCCTTCTTAGAGCATTTGTTTCCTGACGAGTTGCATGCACTTCTGCCCTTAGTTCCCCAAGTAACCGGGCTAGGGGGTCAGTATCCGAGGTTTCCATAGCGCCTGGGCGAGAGTTTTGCGGTAGGCTTTGCGTTCTGTAACGCTCACCTGATTCTCGCAGAGGCGCCGGTCTTGACTGGGCGACTACCGTATCTTCAAAGGTGATGTGTAGCACCCGGTTGGCTCTTTGGGCTGGACCTCTGTGCACTGTATGCCTGACGTGTAGAGTAAGATGTCTGCAGATAGAAAATATGGGGTTAATGAACTGGGGTTATTGGGGTGTCCCTATCTCTTTCCTCTTCTCCTCTCCTGTAGACCCCAAAGGTTAACGCTCTCACCTTAGGTAAGTGAATGCCGAGCTCTCCATCTGCCTCGGGGCAGGGTGCTGTAGCCAGTTTCTTCACTGGATAGGTAGCGCAGGCCTCTTGACTTCAGAGGACTGCTGTCCGCCGTTTACTGCACGAACGGTAAGTTTCGAGTCATTCAAATGTCTTTTTAAAGTCTTTAGTAATGATGTCTCTCGTTTTGCAGGGTTCCGGCGATGGGGGATGACGGGCTGAAGTGAGTTGAAGATGGAGCCCGTGTGATGAATAGAAGCGCCTGGAAGCACGTGAGTAAGCGCTTGTTGCCTGCTTCACGATGCGCTCTAACTGTCTTTTTATTTTGCAGGTACGAGTTCGGAGCGGCTGCAGGGTGCCGGAATACCCACTGGATTAGATGTGGAAAGGAGTAATGGCACGTGAGTATTAAAGTTCCCCAATGTCTTTAAACGCACCTTGTTTTGTCTTTCAGATGCGGATGCAGCGCCGAAGGCCTCCGGAGCGTGCGAAGAGTTGGTAAGCTTTTGTCTTTCAGATGCCGGAATGCAGTATGAAGACCTCCGGAGCGCACGAAGAGTAGGTAAGCCTTTGCCTTTCCGATGCCGGAATGCTAACCTGTTCTTTCTTGTCTTTATAGGTGTTGCTGAAGACTGGATTCAGGATGGTAAGCCTTTGCCTTTCAGATGCCGGAATGCTAACCTGTTCTTTCTTGTCTTTATAGGTGTTGCTGAAGACTGGATTCAGGATGGTAAGCCTTTTTCCTTAGGCCCAGGACTGGATGCAGAAGACACGATGAGCGTCCTGCTGCAGAGGGTGCAGAATAACGCAAAGCAAGATTCATCCACCGGGTGTGGTTTAAATAGCCTCCTGTAGTGCTTAGGTGTCTCCTTCCACAGCCACGCCTAAGTAAGAAAAGAGTTCCTGGTAAGAAAAGAGTTCCTGCCTTCCAGAAGAGTTCCAGTGTTCTAAATCTAGGGAGTGGCTCCAGCCCCACCCAACAGGAAAAGTAGTTCCAAACAGAAGAGGATCAGAGGCTCAACTGGCAGGCAAGTAAGCAGCATGGTCTGCTGCAGGTAAGTCCACCCAAGCATTATGAGCCCGGCGCTTCCAGCGCTAGGACTGGGCATATTTATGAGCCTGGTGCCACTGGCGCCAGGACTGGGTCCAAAAGGTCCCAATTGGGACTGGTTGGCACTCGGAACCTGGGTTATGGATCTGCTTCCTAGGGAGTTGGGAAAACCCTGACCTTTTGGAAGCAGAGATCATGACAAGGGCTACTTGAAGCCACAGGAACAGAATTCCCCCCGGAACCAGGTAGAGGGGTTTGCCCAGCTTGACCTTGCAATACCTGCCTAGCCAGGTCATCAGTCGTTCCTTAGATACGATTATTTCCCTCCTGAGGGCATTAGTCTCTTGATGAGCGGCATGTACTTCGGCCCGTAATTCCCCGAGTAATTGGGCCAACATATCAGTCTCAGAAGTTTCCATAGCGCCTGGGTGGGAATTTGTAGGAAGGCTTCGCGTTCTGTAACGCTCACCTGGCTCCCACGGAGGCGCTGACCTGGTCTGGATTGCTGCGACCTCTTCAAGCGTGATGCGCAGGATTCGAAACACCGACTGAACTGGACCCCCAAATCTGGCTTGTCTGGCCCGTAGAAAAATCTTTCTGTAGGTGGAGAAAGGGGATTAACTATCTGCAGAGTATTGTGATTGCTACCCACCTCCCCTTTGCTCTTCTCTGACCACCTCCGAAATCCCCAATCAAGGCTCACCTTAATGTTTGAATGGATGAGCTCTCCATCCTGCTTCTGGTGCAGGGGCGCGTATTTGGCCAGTTACTTCACTGGCTTCGGAAGGTGAAATGCCGTAAGTATGCAGTTTAAAAAGTTCCAGAGTAGAGTCTTCTCTTTGTTTGCTTTTCTTAACCTGCGATCTGTCCTTATTTTCAGGTGCAGAGTGGAAGTGATGCTTCGAGGGATATTGCCAGAGATAAACTCAGGTGAGTTTGTGATAAAATGATCCCTTTAAATGTCTTTGAATCCCTCTAGTAATGTCTTTCTTTTTTCCCCTTAGGGGCCGGGTGCGGTACCAGGCCAAGAAGTGGCGCCGACCCGAAATGAGGAGTGGTTCCGTCAAATATGGCCAGGTAAGTCTTGTGACGGAAAATCAGGCTTTCCTCATTTATTCCTCCTGCTCACCTTTTGTCTCTTCTTCTCCCCTGCAGGTGCAGAGATGTGGCGGAATGCCCAGAAGGTCGCGGTGAATAGTGAAGAGCCCACGAGGCAGGTGAGTGATGCGCGGCGCTGCAACAAGTAGCGCGATGCTTTTAAAAAATGTCTTTCTTCAGGATCGCTGGCGTGATGGTTCCGGACACAGTTAGGAAGTTAGATTAAGTTTTTGGTTTTCACCTTTTCTCTTCCCTTCCTTCTTTTCAGGTATCCCAAGATCGAGGCGGGCGTGGCTGGAGGCAAGATGCAGGAGCAGGTACGGTGAGCGTTCAGCTGCTAGATGCAGAGCAACGCGAAGCACGTGTGGCAGTCCGGGCGTGGTTTAAATAGCCTTGGAAGAAGTTCCAGGTAAGGATTCTTCTACGGTCCCCACCCAAGTAAAATAGTTCCTTTGATAAAATAGTCCCTCCTAAGCCTCATTTGGCTTGAGGCTTCATGCAGCATGGTCTGCATCAGGTAAGTGCACCAAACACCCTCTTTTATGAGCCTGGCGCCTATGGCGCCAGGACTGAAGTCCAACATGAGCCTGGCGCCAAAGGCGCCAGAACAAAGTCCAAAGAGCCCCTATTAGGGGCCGCTGTGCTTTTACCCGAGGGCATGATGCCTGCTCCCGGGGGTGCTGGGCCTGTCCTGGTGCTCCGGGGGTAGGCATCATGACAATTCTACTCTCCTTCTTGTTCTCTCTGTTCATCTGATCTTTTTAGACTGACTTTTTCCCGCCTTCCTTGCGCTCAATCCTGCTTTTGTTCTTTTCAGCTCCTCGCCCCTTGTCACTGGAACATGCTCCCTCTGTCTCTTCGCTCTATTACTGCTTACTCCTTGTTCCGTTCCTCCCTAAAAGCTCACCTGCTTCAGTACCCTGATTAATTGTTACCGGCTATTGATGAACCATGATTTGTACCACTGTTTTTATGTATTGTTGATCTCCTATGTAAAGCCATTTGATTGATTGTTACCAGCTGTTGCTGGACCATGATTTGCAACACTGTTTTATATTCCGTTGATTTCCTATGTAAAGTGCTTTGGATAAAGGCGCTATATAAAGAACAATAAAAATACAAATACAAAAATACAAAGCTTCTTCTCTGATGCATTTCATTTTCTTTTCCCAACAGTTTTAACAGTGGACAGAAGGGAAGTGCACATGATTTAATGTACTGGAGACAACGTCTTTTCAATAATATGGCAGTAAGTGATTCTAGCCCCATTTCTAGCCTTATTAAGTCTATGGGCGTGCGCAAACATAGGATACTCCTTCAAAACGTTCCCTCTATTATCTTAAACCACTCAAGACACAGAGCTTCCAGCCTTTATAATATAGTAGGGTAGAAGCTTTGTTTGTACACGGCCATAATTCCATGCAAGCTGAAGCCAGAGACATGGTTGATGCATCTACGCATCATTAGAGTGGAAGAAACGGCTTTACACTTTGTATTAAATATTACTGCCGCATAATTACACCTTGACAATATTTCACACCCCAGGTACTTGAATTGCTCCACATATTACATTTGTTTTTACTCCTGTCTCCTGGCAAGTTAGCGGCTTGTTTATTTGTATTTTATCTTTTTTACATGTAAGATAAGTTATCTTTTTGACAATTTGCAATACTATCAGCAAATTGAAGTCATTAGTTCAACAACCTTGATATATTTATTGCAGAAACACATGCAACAATGAAAGTAAACCTCCAGAAAAATGTACTTTGTCACTGAATAACATAGACCCTTTCACTATATGAATGGTGTATGTTTTTGTTTATAAACTTTTAGCTGCTTAACGAAAAATGGAATTGGTGAAACAAAATAACTTTACAATGCATTGACGGGGCCACAATTTAATCAATATGTTTTGCAGGATGATCTCTCACCAACTCCCTGCGACATCTCTGAAGGTTATCAGGTACAGTTTTCAATTATGTCTTTTTAAAATGTTACATGTACACAGTACTAATTTAAAAATGTTAATCAGACGATTAACCATATTGTTTTGATCTTTTTACATAGTTTAACTGATATTGTAAGGTCAACAATCGTTAAATCACCTTTCTCAAGATGTACTGTGTGAGATCAAACATTTTAACATTAAATTGTTTAACAATGTAATCAATGTTCATTGAAGAGACACGTGGACAAGAGGTATATATAAGATATTGTAAAATATCAGTTATCATCCATTTTAACTGTGTTATAATATTTAATATGTTTGAATGGTTTCTATAGTGACATTTTGTTATATTTGTATAGGTGATTATTTAAGTGGAAGACCACATTTCAAGGTTTATACAATTTCAAAATGCTGTTTTTCAGCTTGGGCTGGTGGTCGGCAAATCCAAATTGACTGTTTCAAGGAAAATTCAGAAAACAAGGGTACATAATCGAACATTAAAAAAAGAAGTGGTTTATCAGTTATTTCATTGATATTACATTTTCAAGTTGTGATTCATATATTCATTATGTGTGCTATAAATTAAGCACATTTTTATTCTCTTCGATTAGTGGTCTAGGAAGAAGAGGAGCATAAAGACTCCAAGTGGACAGGCTAATGATGTTGCTTGCCAAACTGTTGTCACTTGGGAGAAGCTACATTTTAAGGCTCAGCATGGTCTTCGCAAGATTCAATATCGTGATGCAGCTGTCCAGTGGCCGAAATTTGAATTGAATGTGAGCAGTGACCCATGAAAAGACACCCTGGACCATTGTTACAGCGCACAACGGCACCCAGAAGAAACAGACAACACAGAAGATGTTTCAGAATTGCTTGCAGAACCGCTCACACAATCCACACCCTCTAAAAAAATCTAAGAAACAGAAAATGTTACCTGTTTCCCCAACACATGTGGACAAATGAGAACTATCACACACATAAATAACTGAAGAATCTTCGCCAGTGATGGACGGTTGTGCTTGTGATGTTGATTTCACTCTTCCTAGTAGTGAGGACTTATCCACCACCATGGAATCGCAAACCACTGTACTTCTAGACAATTGACTATTAAAGGAACCAAAATACATTATGTTTGACTGCTGCCTGATAGAGATTAGGAAAATGATTAAATGGGATCATAAATTGCATAGGAGGATTTGTGGGGAGCCATTGGTGAAGTCTACTTGTGTAGTCAAAGGCACCAACAAGAACATCAAGGGTAGCTATGTACACCACCATAACTCATTTTTATGGTCTGCTCAAATTATACTTAAGAAAGTACCTGCTGGAAATGTACTTTGTTCATCTGCTTCGGTGTTTAGCAGATCAACATACAGTACAATTTCAAGTTTTTCTAACTTTGTGGGACTCAAGTGACTTTAAAAAACACAGTACTACAAATATCAGAAGGATTTCCTGTTTCCCCGCTATTAGCCAGACCTGGACACCCAAACAATTGTCAATGGACAATGCTCTTGCTGGCAAAATGCTCTTGATTGCTGGTGATGGACAGTTTGACAGTCCAGGTTTTTCTGCTAAATTCTGCACTTACCCCTTCCAAGAAAAAATATTGAGTTCAGTCGTTGTGCAAGTATCGGAATGTACATCGTCTGTTGCCATGGAAAAATATGGTTTCATTAAATCCATTAAACTTCTGCAATGCAGAGGAATGCAAATAGATCTGACAGCCACTGACAGGCATGTTTCAATAGCCAAGGCCATGCAAGAGCAGTTCCCAGACATAAAGCATCAATATGATGTATGGCATGTTGCAAAATCAATTTAAAAAGAATTATAGCTGCTGGAAAAAAAGGCTACATAAAACATTTTAAATTGGTCGCAGTCTATCTGCAACCATAATTTATAATTGGTTATTTATAACGCACTTAATACCCAGAGCTTTATAAGCGTGGACTGGGGACTGAACCTGTGTTTCTCTGTGTCGTCTTGCTTCCAATGCGAGCGTGTTGTCTTTGAGCTATCCTCCCGGCATTCACCATCTTTGGTGGAGCTCCAAAACTTGTGATGGATCTGTGGATATTCTGCTTGGAAAATGGCGTTCGTTGATGCACTATTGTTCTAACATTGTTCTATCATACATTGTTCTAACGTACACTCTTGGACAGAAAACAAGCATTCCCACGAATGTGCACATGGACCATTGAGCAAGGAGCATGAGCGTAAGAAAAGGTGGTTGGTTCTGGGCTCCCCTCCTAACACAGCACTTGAGAAGGGTGTGTACGACAAACCGCTTTCAAGAGACGAGGGGACTATCCGAGTTCTGCCACACTGGAGAATTGGAGGTGTTCCAAAATATGTGCCTAGCAGAACAAGAGTGACTATACATGCACACAACGAGAACATTGGAAGGGAACAAGCAAAAACTGCTGACATTTTCGGGATGCATTGTTACAACAAGGAGTTTACCAAAAGAAGCAAACAGTGGGTGGCAAAGCCAATCTTCCAGCAGATGGATTTTTAATTTGTGAAAGATCTGACCTTGAATATGCTGTCCATGCTAATGCATGGAACAGCTCCAGATTTTGTGTCCAGGGCCCAGTCTATGCCAAAGAACATCACAAAAGAGGTTTGCCCTCCCAAACCTGAAAGGTTGACTTCAAGATTCAAATGATGTGTGGCTCTCTTCACAATGTTTAACAAAGCCAGTAACAAGATTTTGTATAGTGTTTAGAAACTGTTTTTATTCTATGATAAGTGGAGTATTATGTCCCTTGAGATTTAATTGTTAAATAATGTATATTTAATTAATTAATGTTTGTGAAGTAATGTCACTATATAGGCCTTAAAATGTCTGTTTTTCTTTGATTTGTCTATATATTGCCATCAATATAATTGACTTGTTTTAAAACACTAAATGTCATTCTGATTATTTCAAGATTGTGACTCAAATCAAATCAAATGTAGAAGAGACTGGTGAGTTTAACACCAAAGCTACGTTTGCCTCCCCTAGGTCAGCTAATGTAACACTATAAAATATCTCCTTGTACCATAGTGGCAGCTCCTGGTGACTGGTTACTGCTGGATACCCAGACACTGCTTGTAATTCCAGATTATCCAGAAAATATCTCAACTAGCTCCTGTTGGCTCCGAGGATCAAGTTCAAGACCCTCTGCATCCTCCACAAGGCTTTCTGGGGCCAGGGACCCCACTATATCTGACTCTTTCCCTAAATACCTCCCTCTTAGAGACCTTTGGCCATCTAGCTGCAATTCACTGCAGATCAGATGCTATTACATTCAGAGAATTTGGGGTAGATCTCTGTCCTTGGCCCTAGCATCCCTCTGTAATTGCCTGCCTGCCCCTGTCAGGCATCTGCCTGATCTCCTTAAATTCCGGAACATTCTCAAGACCCAACTTTTCGCTTCTTCATTCCCGCCCTACTAATGCCCCCCTCTGTCGCATTGACTGATTGCTTGGTCTCTTCTGTGCTCCATAGGGCACCAGGCCACCTACACCCAGCATACCCCAGCTCCCTGTCTTCCTGCCCCCCCACAACCTGCACTTGCCCTTCCGGGCCCTTTTCCCCTGATAAGCCTGTCAGAGTGTGCATCCCTACAGAGCCTGGTCCATGCCTGTCCTCGCGCTTCGCATGTGACCCTCACTCCCTACTTCCTCTGGCACTTGCCCACCTGACCTCCCATTAGCACTTGCCTAGCCCCATTGGCCCTCTACTTCCCCTCCTCCTACTCCTCCCCCCTGCACTTGTATACCTACTCTTGCCCCGCACCTCCCTCCCACCCTAGCATTTTCCCTTCTGCCCAGCCTACACCTCCGCCTTCCCACTACCTCCCCCCCTGCACTTCACGTTACTGCTCTTGCATGATCCGAATGACACAAACCCTAGTTGGACCGTTATTGGTTTTTGCTTTTCTGCCCACCCTTTTTGTCTTGTGGCACCTTGAAACACTGTTTTTTTGTATAGGCGCTTTACAAATAACCAATAAATAAATAAAATAAATGAAGTCTAAGCTCGCTGGAAAGTAGGAATCATGATAAGTCGCTACAGATAGCAAAAAAGGTTTATGTGCCACAGTGTTTGCCAACATTGAAATTGCGATGAATGAATATATCTTGCCAGTGTGCACTATGAACATGCGCCTGTGGCCATTGCACATTTAGATCTTACTGTGGAGGCCCACATGTGGAGGACAAACAGGTGCGCTTGCATCATTGCAGAAATCAATATGATTGCTAAATTACACACAAAAGCCAGTAAGAATTTCAAAACTGCACTCATTCGAGGCATGCTGGAACTTTAGTGATGTCAAGGTTTTTTCTTTTTATTGTTTCTCGTTGCACGTGTTGCCCTGGCTGCAACAGTCCACACACCCTGGTGCGAAATCAGCTTCCTCCCCTCCCTTCCCTGTCCGTCCATGCCATCTCTATATATTGACCCACAGCTTTTGTATTCGAATTCTGTTTATTTCAGAAAAGAAGTGGCCCACTTTGGCCAAAAAATCATTGGGCCCACACTATTTTACATTTTCTTTCAGGCATTGTCACTTTGAAGTATAGGGAAATCCAAGCCTGTCTGCAACTTGCCTGGGGTTATATTTGACCGAATACGTTAATCTTGTGGGACCAGGTGCATTAATAATGTTCAAATGGAAGTAAATATTTTCATATGTGGGATACTACAAATATGTAATTGTTTTTCACTGCACAGCTTGCCATTTATATAGTTCAGTTGTGTGGCATGTATTCCCAAAACGGGGGTGCCAAAATATATATGTTTTCCATAGACTGAATGGGGGAAACTTTGCACACAGCTACAGGCCGAGCGGCTGGATGGATTTTAACAAAATGTGCGGCAGGAGCGGGGCTTTGTTCAGAATGCGTGCATTTGTGTTTGTGGTGGAAATCCGACCAGTACTTTTGTCGCAAGAACTGAAATGTACATCTAAAAAAATTAGTGATATCTGGCTCCGCTCCACGGACCCATTTCCCTGTTCGCTCCACGGACTGAAGTCTCATTGGTTTGCAGTACGCCATGATGTCGGCGAACATTGGACGTGGCTGGTGGTTGGCTGCAGGGAAGCGTGCTGTGCGTCAAAGTTTTTGGGAAACTCTGCCATGATGTATCGGAGTACAGAGTGGCACCGAAAGGGACTGACAAATATAATGTACGGCATGTGGTGGTGGGAGTGGGGGAGAGAGAAGTGGTTCATCTGAGATGTGTGATTATTAGGTGGACGAAGATGGTGGTATGCCTGCAGTATCTGTGCGTACTGTGCCAATTCACCGGTCCCTGCACAGGCGACTACCATGTGTGATGAATGCAGCCAGCCTTCTTTATGGCACAATAGCTTGTGCCGCAACCTCTTACCGTGGTGACTGGTGGCAGCTAAATTGCAGAAGGGGAGTGTATTGGAAAACATATATTATGCCATGTGGTGGTGGGAAGAAGGGATGGAAAGGGTGAGGGAGTGAGGAGTGATTCATCTGAGATATGTCAATAGGTGGACGAAGAAATTGTTGTGCCTGAAGTATCCGTGCGTACAGCTCCAATTCGCGGGTCTCTGCACAGGCCACTACCATGTGTGCTGAATGCAGGCAGGCTTCGGTATGGCAGGACAGCTGGTGCAGAGACCTCTTTCCGTGGTGATTGGTGGGGTCTCAATTGCAGAAGTGGAGTGCATTGCACATGACATGCACATTGTAAAATAGCGTGTACTCCGATGTATTGCATGTGGTAAGGCCGTAGCTCATTCGATGCACGGATGGAGGCCTTGCACTTACAACTATGTGTCGTGGTTGCAATTAGGTTTGACATTGTTGCCTTCTGTGTGTGGTTTGTCAGCATTGCATACATTGTTGATTCCATGGGTGTGGTGCTTGATAGCACATCCTACAGTGTTCACTCCATGGCTGCAGCTAATGGAGTGAACAGTTCTGCAGTGTGTGAACTGTGTGCAGTGTTGGAATACTGTCAGTATAGAAGAGGGTAGGGTTGAAGTGCATCTTCTATGTGCATGGCTACTGCAGTGTGTGAAGTGGGTGCAATATTTAAATAGTGTGTGCATAGAAGTGGATGGGGTGAACTGCATATTTCATAGGATTGCGTAGTGTCCATTGCGCGCAGTGCTGACTACTGTACTGCACTATGAGGTATTGCTTTTGTGTACTGAATACAGTACGCCATGTGGTGGTGGGAAGACAGGATGGAAAGGGTTGGGATTGAGAAGTAGTTCATCTGAGATATGTCAATAGGTGGACGAAGACGTTGATGTGCCTGCAGTATCCGTGAATACGGCGCCAATTTGGGGATCTCTACACAGGCGACTAGCATGTGTGCTGAATGCAGGCAGGCTTCGTTACGGCATGATAGCAGTTGCAGAGACCTCTTTCCATGGTGACTGGTGGGAGCTCAGTTGCAGAAGAGGAGTGCATTGCACATGACTTGCACATTGTAAGATAGCGAGTACTCCGGTGTGTTGTATATGGTAAACCTGTAGCCCATTCGATTCATGGATGAGGCCTTGCACTGACAACTATATGCCGTGGTTGCAATTAGGTTTGACATTGTTGCCCTCTGTGGGCCTCATTACGACTCAGGCGGTAAGGGTTTTACGGCGGCGTAAACAGCGCGACCCTTACCGCCTGAGTACGAGTTCCCTTAGCGCCATGGCGGATTTAACACCTGCTTTTAGCAGGTGTTAAAATCCATGGCGCTAAGGGACCATGTTGTTAATTACGCCACCGTAATTTACGGTGGCGTAATTAACGCCTTCCCCACTCCCATTATGCCCTATGGGGCAAAAATGGGAATGGGGAAGGGTAAATGGGGATTGGGGACTTACCGCCCCGCCGACCTCGGAATGGGGCGGTAAGTCCGCCTACCACCATGGCGTAAACGTAGTTTACGCCATGGTGGTAAAGTCACGGCCCAGGAGGTAACTTACCGCCTGGGTCGTAATGAGGCCCTGTGTGTGGTTCATCAGCATTGCATACATTGTTGCAGCCATGGGTGTGTAACAAAAAAAGGCCTATATGAAGACAGTATGAGAATCGAGAAGTCATAATTCTGCGAATGATTCAGCCGATGCTGAGAAGAGGAACAGTATATTGAACAATGCAGAACGAGAACCATGTATACACCCAATACAATAACAACTGTATTGTAATCTTCAAATAACTTGGGTGTGGTGCTTGTTAGAACATCCTACAGTGTTTACTCCATGGCTGCTGCTAATGGAATGAACAGTTCTGCAGTGTGTGCACTGAGTGCAGTGTTGGAATACTGTCAGTATAGAAGCGGGTAGGGTTGAAGTGCATCTTCTATGTGCATGGATACTGCAGTGTGTGAAGTGGGTGCAATGCTCAAATAGTGTGTGCAGAGAATTCGATAGGGGTGGACTGCATATTTCATAGGATTTTGTAGTGTCTATTGCGCAGAGTGCTGACTACTATACTGCACTATGAGGTATTGCTTTTGTGTACTGAATAGAGTGCTGGAAGCAGGGGCACTGTTGCAGAATTATTTTGGGTTTGGTTGGCAGTAACACCATAGTATGTGAATGAAAGTGGGTATGGGTGCCGGAGGCTGTGGTATGTTTGTAGAATCTGCTAACTGCTGCATGTTTCCCTTATATTAAGGTGCAGAGGTTGGGTAGCAGCGGCGGTGGCTGTGGTACGTGTGTGGCGTGTGGTACTTTGACACATGTTGCAATGCATGGCTGCATTATGTTGCGGTGGCTGTGGACAAGGCCATGCACCCAATAGTCTAGGCCTTGCCCATACCAACCACACCAATGCAGTTTAGACTGCATCTGTCAGAGGGTGCTCACCTTTACGGAATGGTTGTGGAGCACATTTTACTCTTCATAGAACACCAGTGCGTTGACATGCATATATTGTTGCTTCCATGGGTGCAGCCATTGTTACAACAACCTACGGTTTTCGGTGTGTGGCTGGAGATTGTGCATTGAAAAGTCCTGCAGTGTGTCCACTGGGTGCATTGTTGGAACACTGTCAGTATAGAAGAGGGTAGGCTTGAAGTGAATGTTCTATGTGCTTGGATAGCCTGGTTTGTGTAGCTTCCTGGGAGTAGGCCCAATGTTGTGTAGATTGTGTGGTGTGGTTGGCAGAGGTACAATACTTTGTGAATGGAAGTGGGTAAGTCAGCCGGGGAGAGGAAGAGAAAATGCAGATTTTTTAAATTTTATTTATTTGATTTTATTTATCTGTTACACGCCCAGACCCTCTGGTGTCACGGCGTGGTTACAAGACAGCTTAGAAATTAATAGTACATTGTTACATTGCTTACATTACAAACAATATTGGAAAGTTGATGCAAAGATACAGTTTACAAATATTCACAACAAAAATGGAGAGGTGCAGAGACCTATCTTTAGGTGCTAATATTGGTTGAATAGCCAGGTTTTTAGCAGTTTCTTATAGGTCGTGAAGGAGGATTCTTTTTTGATATTCATGGGTAAGGAGTTCCAATGTTTGGGGGCTAGAGTGGTGAAGCTGCTACCCCCGCTCTAGAGGTTTTGAAGCGGGGGGAGCCAGGAGAAGTTTGTTGTTAGATCTTAGTGATCTCCTGTCATCTTTAGGGTGAAGAGTATTGTTGAGATGGATAGGTCCTTTTTTGGTAAGGCATCTATGTGCGATACATAATGTTTTAAAGATGATTCTGGCTTTGATAGGGAGCCAATGGGCATCCTTCCTAGTCTTGGAGATATGGTCTGATTTTTTTATGCCTAGAGCTGCCCTCAGGAGTTTGTTTTGTAGTAGTTGCATTTTGGCTAGATTGGTATTAGATGTGCCTAGTAGTAATACATTGCAATAATCCAATTTCGATAGGACCAGGGCTCTGGCTAAGGTGAGGCAGTTTGCTGGGGTCAGAAATTGTCGGCTGAGGGAAATTAGTTTGGAGGTGTAAGCCGTGGAAGAGGCGAGTGCATTAATCTGTTTAGTCATAGTCAGGCTGGTGTCAATGTATACTCCCAGTGTTTTGACTTGCTTAAGCACAAGGATATCGGTGCCATCGATGTTGATGGTTGAGTATTCTGGGTGAAGGTTTGCTATTTTGGCTGGAGATCCTACGATGAGGACTTCTGTCTTCTCGTCATTAAGACAGAAACTATTTAGTGCCATCCAATTTTGTATGATGACGTATATTTTATTGATTGTTATGGTGTCCTGGTCATAGTTGCCTGTGAGAGGTATGAGGATCTGGTTGTCATCCGCAAAATTTGTGTATATGACACCCATATCGTCTAGTGCTGAGAACAAGAGTTTGGTGTATGCGTTGTACAGTGTGGGGGAGAGACAAGAGCCTTGGGGCACTCCTATGAGGACTGGGATAGGGTTGGCTGCTTCTTTGCCTATGGACACTCTGGAGGCGCAGACGGTTAGGAAGGATTTCACCCATGCAGTGGCTTCACTGGAGAAGTTAAACTCTCGGGCAAGTGAGTTGCAAAGTTTGTCATGGTCCACCAGATCAAACGCAGCGGAGATGTCCAACAGCAGGAGAATGCAGAGTTTCCCAGAATCTCTGATAGCATCCATCTGGATTTTAAGGTCCAGGAGAGCTGTTTCGGTGCTGTGGTTAGGCCTAAAGCCTGGATGTCTGGTGCCGAGGAGCTGATTGGATTCCAGGTGAGTTTGAATTTGGTTATAAGCTAGTTTGTCAATGATTTTAAGTAGGAACGGGACCGTGGTTATGGGGCGATAATTAGTCGGAATGGTGGGGTCTAGGTTTTTTTTTTTTAGAAGCGGGGTAACCCAGGCTTCTTTGATGCAGGTTGGAACTAAATTGGAGTTGAAAGAGGCGTTGACAAATTTGGTGATAGTGCGGGTTAGAGTAGAGGCACAGGCTTTGACTAGTTTGGCTGGGACAGTGTCTCCTTTGCAGTTGGACACTTTTAGTTTGGCGATTGTGTCAAATACAAGATCTTGGGTGACAGGTGTGAATTGGGAGGGGGGGTTGGTATTGTCGCTGGAAGAGGCAATAGGGTTAGGGGTGGAGGAGTTTTTATCAGCTAGGAGTAGTCTTTTGGTAATGCAAAGAGAAAGGCTTTGAGGTGCTTCCGGAACTGGCAATGGTTCTCCTCATGTTTCGGGGAGGCAGGGAAGCTGGTGTAGAGGGAATCCCCAGCCGAAGAGAGAGATCTACCACCAACTGGTTGCTTGCAGAAGCAACTGACCGTGAGGGAGTTGGAGGCGGATGAGGGAAGAGCTCGAGCAGGGAGATATTTAGGAAGTGAGAGTTGAAGGTATTGATGTCCCAGGGCCCAGAAGGCCTTGTGCATAATGTAGAGGGTTTTCAAATTATTGCTCACAGCCACTGGGAGCTTTTGCAGACATTTAATTCCAGGAGAGGTACAATCCCTGGGATTGAGGCTAAGGACAAGTCGCGCAGTCGTCTGCTGGATGAATTGCAGAGGGCGGAGAGTAGTAGCGGCAGATTTAAAAAGAGGCTGTTGCAATAGTTCAGCCCAGAGAGAACCACAGCTGTGCAGATAGTGACCTTTTGGCAACTTGCTTTAGGTTGGTAAGATACATTTAGTGCTGGTTTTGGTGCCTTATTTTTACGATTTATGTAGGAGATGGGTTAGTGGGGAAAACAATTCTTAGCATTGTCGGAAGGAAAGAAGAGAGTTTCTGTTTCGATATTACGATGTATGCTATGGGTAAATGAAAATATTGCAAGCACATACCATTGAATTGCCACTTGTTGATAGGGGATGGGAGAAAAAACAGTATGGGCCTCATCACGACTTCGGCTATTACCGCCGGATTTAAGGGTCCGCCGAATCAGGACTTCGGCGGATTTCGCCCCAGCTCTGAACTGGGGGGAAATCCGCCGAAAATTCGCGCTATTACCGCCGGCGGGAAATCCGCCGGCGGTATTAGCGCGAAGATTCCCCATTGAGCCCAATGGGGAATGGGGCATTCCCGAATGGGCTCAGTGGGGAATGGGGACTTACATTACCGCCGAACTCGTGATCCGGCGCTATTAGCGCCGGGGAGTTCGGCGGTAGGGCTAATACCACCCGCGCTAATAGCGTTACCGCCCAAGTCATGATGAGGCCCTATGTCTTTTAAGAACGTAATGGATGCTCAGTGGCAGATACCGTGTGCAGAGTCACTTATAACAGAGTTGTAATCATACTGCATAAAAAGTATTCATACCTCTATTTTGTGGTGATGGGTGCTCATGTGGATGAACAAATCTTGCAATCTTTTACTGAACTTTCTACTGGACATGCTTTCGAATGACAAGACACTTGCAGGCTGAATTGGTAACGGTACATATGCAGTGTTCTACAGAGCTGACACTGCTAGATGCTAACATCTTGGATGGCATTGGTGGATGCGTGAGTGACTATTTACCCGTACACAATTAGGTAGTGGTGGACAAAAAATAGTGGAAAGGGAAGAAAGACGGCTCCTGCTTTACTGGGGCGCAGCCCTCACAGTACTTTGGGAAGCGCCCATGCCACATTCTGTGCTTCTCACCATGCTGGCCAATGGAAATGGGACTGTGGGGATTATGCAATCAGGTACTGAGGGTGTGGCTCACAGGAAGGGACGGTCATACTGTTTTACATTACTCTGCGTAGTGAGGCTGGTTTACATGGAGAAACGCATTGTGTAGACTTTGGGTGATGCCTCTGTGATAAATCTGCACAAGTATGCCATGGAAAGACATTTTGACTGCAATTTCGGTTTGGAAGGAGTAGACTCATTGTGGTGCACTGTCTATGACTGCAGTTTTGCCGATATGCATGCACTTTGCAGAAACCTGGCCACTTTTGCTACTGTTGATGTTGTCGTCATGCTCTACGGTGGCATGCATTTGGGTTACGTGGCTTGTTTAGGTTTGTTCCATCGACTGAATGGGTTGCTGAATGTAGTGAAGAGGCTTTTTCCCACTGCCGGTGTGCTTTTTTCATCCATCACGCAAATTTGAGAGACTAGAGGTTTTTGGTCTATATTTTTGTCTTGGACCTTCTTGCAACAGCCCTCCTAAAAATACTGCATACAACATGGTATTCAATGTGCAGAAGGTCCCTTGTTTTCCACTATTCAACCAGCTATTGACCATAAGCACATGTCTTATTTCAATTAAATTTTGACATACTACAAAAGATTTTGTATCAAAAAAGATATCACAATTTTATTTTCATATAAAAATATATATAGCAGCTTCATTACATTTATAAAAACATACATATGTCATCAACGTTTAAGACAAGCAATTTTTCAATTTTTTCTTATCATTTTGTAAATTGTTGCAAACAAACGGTCGACTTTATACTTCAACAAATCTTTTCAATAATATATTTCACAAAGGCAATTCATCTTATATCTAGTGTGTTGTTGCTTGTAATCACACCTTGGGATACTCAATCACGGTTTTTGTTATTGTGGAGTACCGCCCATTAGTATCCCCTTTGATTTATACCGATGGTTCACCAATCATCCATTCTTTCATTCCTCACACAAACATACCCGACATGTTTCATTCCTCTTCAACAACTAACATACTAACAGGAAATTCTTCAGGGGAAGAAAAACACACACTAGATTGAAAACATTCTATTTTTATGAAGTATTCCTTATTCAAGGATTTCACCGGGCTTAGCAAATCCCCTTCTCAACCGTTTCCGCACTAGGTCAATTTCTGGATGAGATTTCTGTGGAAATACAAGGAGTAAAAGAGGGCTATATTAGTCACCACTCCTTAAATGTAGTGTAAATCATACATTTTTCTGAGGTTTTAAATACATTTCTAGATGGGTACAGTCGACCCTATCACGTCTCCTTTGCTTCATTAACTCATCCTCCGTATACTTGTGGGTAAACAATCACGTGCCTTATAATGCTGTCTCTACCTGTTTTGAGTTCTATTGACATACCCCCTTATGGGCCTTTTACACCTCGATGCTTCTTAATAAGGCAAATTACATGTCATAATTACCTGTATGGGAATCATTTTACAATTCGAGTAGCTGTTGTTTAGTTTACAGCTAGAAGGAATACACACTTCTGTATGGTTATTCCGGATTCAGCATATCCTGTGTTTAAAGAGATATCCAGATATGGGAAGATAATATATAGGATTAGATTCAAATCCCAAACATCTATTGGCTTGGGTTTAGTTGTTCACTTCTCCAATTACAATATTTACCTCATTCCGTGTTTATTGTCTTTTTTAGACATCCCGTGACCTTTTGGCTCAGCGAAGAGGAGTATTACAATCTGATCCGGAAAATCAACTACATAACCCAAAAGCGGGTGAATGTATAAACAAGTTTCCACCAACCTGGTCAGAACGTCGGAACCGGGACAGCAACGGCGGAAATGAAGAGCCTCCCTGAGAATCCTGAGCCCTCTACCCCTTCAGGAGGAAAGAAAACCTCAACAGGGAGAGGCAGGACCCCCAGGGAAACCCCCAAAGGAGGAAAAAACCCTGGACGCGTTGTCGGAGATTCTTGCAGAAAGATGGCTATCCAAGGCACCGAACTCCTGGCTCGATGGCAGTATCACAGGCTCTATCGGGAGAAAATAACAGGTAAATATAGGAGGAAACCGGAATAGAAGAACAGAATAATTACAGGTGAGTATGTTCTTACGGATGGTGTTGGTAGATTCTAGCGGTTGATGAGAGGTGGAGGTCTCTCGGAGAGAAAGGGAGGTAATGACTGGAGTTCTAGTTCCTTCAGAAACTTCTGTAGTAATGAGAGAAAAGAATACTAAACAGGAGCGGGAAAAAACGGGTAAATAACTAACCAGGAACGGAGAAGAAACGGAGGACCGGGGAAGGAACTCACCGAGTCAGGAAGACTTGGGATTCCGCTGTTTTCACTCTGTAATGAAGGCTTGGGATAGGTTAGCGAACGGGTTCCCGGAAATGCAGGCTGAAAGGTAGTATTAGCTGGAAGGGAGCGCTGTAGGGGAACACTAAACGGTAGGAGAGAACAAGGAATAAATAGTCACAGTCAGGATAGCTTGGATACACGAGAGTAAGGAGTAAGGAGTACCTAGAATTCGAACTTACGGAGCGTCATGTAAGACAGTAGCGACGCGAGAGGGCGAAAGCCTTCGGTTCTGAAATAGTGTCACATGACTTGTCGTAAGAGTCAGCTGGTTGCGTGGATGAATCATGTGACCTATTCTTGACGTGCGCTGGCAACGCGGAACAACAGTACCGCTGAGACTGTTAGCATTGACAGGAATAGACAGCGCTGCCGTACAACAAAGCGCGGAACTGCACAGTCTCCACTTATGCAAATGTAAAAAGCAGCGATGACGGAAAGGTGTAACAGTATGCCCTCTCCTCCTGGGGGGAGATCCAGGCTTCCCGGGGTGTAGACGGAAGAAACGTCGAACCAAAAGAGGAGAGTGAACCCCAGAAGCAGGTTCCCATGTTCTTTCAGCCGGAGAATACCCCTTCCAATCAATGAGAAATTGTAGCTGACCCCTGTGGTAGCGGGAATCACAGATACCGGCCACCTCATATTCTGTCCCGGTATCAGTGATTACCGGAGGTGGAATGGTCTTAGTAGAGCGTCGGAAACGATCGGCTACAGTAGGTTTCACTTGAGATAGATGAAAAACAGGATGAATGCGGGACCAGGCAGCTGGGAGAGCCAGTCGAACAGCTGCCGAGCCCACTTTGGATAACAATTTGAAAGGACCATAAAACTTAGGAGATAACTTAGAAGGGACTAAGTGTCTTGGAAGAAACCGAGAGGCCAACCAAACCTTGTCTCCTACTTGTAGTTCTGGAAATTTGCGTCGATGTTGGTCTGCATATCGCTTGGCTCGATCCTGGGCTTCTTGAAGAGCCAAACGAGCCTTCCTTTGGCCAGACTGCATGTTGTCTATCAGACAGTCTACCCCTGGTAGTTTAGAGGAGGAAGGAGTAGTAGTAGGAACAAAAGAGGGGTGAAATCCGTATGAACAGAAGAAGGGGCTAGTCTTAAGAGCTGTGTGTTTGGCATTATTGTAAGCAAACTCTGCCATTGATAATAGCTCAGCCCAATTATCTTGAGCTGCGGAGACGTAACAACGTAGGTATCCCTCCAACGTTTGATTAAGACGTTCCGTCTGCCCATTGGTCTGGGGATGATATCCCGAACTGAGTGCCCTCTTAATGCCTAAAAAGTGACAGACTCCCTTCCAATATTGTGAAGTGTATTGGGGCCCTCTGTCAGAGACTATGACTTCCGGTAGTCCGTGTCTGGAAAACACTTCAGAAATGAAGATCCTTGCCATTTGGGCTGCCCCTGGCAATTTGCCCAAGGGAATGAAGTGTGCCATCTTTGTCAAGTAGTCTATGGTGACCATTATGGTTGTATAACCTGAGGAAGGCGGAAGATCCACTATAAAGTCGGTGGAGATGATTTGCCAAGGTTTCTCTGGTATAGGCATGCGGGTAAGTAAACCAAAAGGAGGAGCTCGTGAAGATTTAGACTGAATACATGTTGCACAAGAGTTTACATAATCATGAACATCGACCTGAAGAGTTGGCCACCAGAAATATCGTTTTATCAAATCCAGAGTAGTCTGTATTCCCCGGTGCCCTGCCGCTCTAGAGTCATGACACATCCGAAGGACCTCAGATTGAAGAACGCTGGAAGGAATTAGAACTTGTTCTGCATTTAAATATAATCCTCGGTCTCTTGTAAGATGGTGAGTAGAAAGAAGATTTTCACATCTGGTTTGATTCTTAATGGTATCCTGCTTTAGTAAATGTAGAAAGTCGGAAATGACTGCCACAAATCTTGCTTGAGGAAACAACTTCTCTGAACAGAATTGAGAAACATGTGGTTTCTTTCGGGATAAGGCATCAGCTCTCAGGTTCTGGCTTCCTGGGAGAAAGGTGAATTCGATCCGATAAGGCAAAAAAAAATACGCCCACCGTGCTTGTCTACTATTTGTGGTTTGAGCCTGTTGTAGTACTTTCAAGTTCTGATGATCCGTTCGGACCACTATGGCATGGGGAGAGCCTAGTAGAAGATGTCTCCATTCTTCGAAGGCCTTCTTAATGGCCAATAACTCTTTTTCAAGTACCGAGTAGTGGAGTTCCGAGGAGTTAAACGTTTTTGACAAATAGGCCACCGGTCTCTCCTCCCCTGAATCTGTTGTTTGTAGAAGGACGGCTCCTAGAGCATGGTGAGAAGCGTCCGTCTCAATGATGAACTGACGAGATTGATCCGGATTAAGTAAAACCCTGGCAGAGATGAATAAACCCTTTAAAGTCTCAAAGGCTTGTTGGGCTGAAGGGTTCCAAGAGAAGGCGATCCCCTTCTTGAGTAGACGAGTAATAGGTAGGATAGTCTCAGAGTAACAGGGAATGAATTTCCGATAGAAATTTGCGAATCCGAGGAATCGCTGAACCTCCTTTACTGTGGAAGGTGCTGGCCAATCCAGCACAGCAGAAACTTTTCTTGGATCCATGGAGATCCCGTTTGCTGAAAGGACAAATCCTAGGTAGGTTATCTGAGTTTGATGGAACTCACACTTCTCCGCCTTACAATACAAATGATTTGTCTGTAAGCGACTCAGGACTAGGTTGACGTGTTGGATGTGGTCTTCAAGCGTAGGTGAGTATATCAAAATGTCATCGAGGTAGATGACGACACAGTGGAGAAGCAAATCGGCGAAAAGGTGATCCATAAACCGCTGAAACACAGCAGGCGCATTAACTAGACCAAAGGGCATGACTTGGTATTGGAAGTGTCCGAAAGGTGTTCGAAAGGCCGTCTTCCATTCGTCATTAGGAGCGATTCGGATGAGGTGATAGGCCCCCCTAAGGTCCAATTTAGAGTAAAGTGCCGCTCCACGGACGGCTTCGAGAATGTCTTTAATCAATGGCATTGGATACTTGTCAGGAATAGTGATCTTATTAAGTCCTCTGTAATCGATGCACGGTCTCAATTCTTCTGTATCTTTCTTTGGAATAAAAAATAAGGAAGCTCCAGCAGGAGATTTAGATTCGGTAATGAGACCGTTCTGGAGATTAGCATGTAGGTATTCTCGAAGGGCACTCTTCTCACGTTGGGACAACACGTACATGCGTCCAAACGGAACCGGTTGATCTGGAAGCAGGTCTATATGACAGTCATCTCTTCGATGAGGTGGAAGTGTTGGAAACTGGGGAGTAGAGAAAACCCTGAGAAAGTGCTGGTGACATTCGGGAATCAGCCCCAAGTGACCGATGGAAGGCAACTCGGTGGCAGGAGGAGGCTCAGATGGAATATAGATGCCTACGGAATTGTGAGAAAGACAATGAGCGACACAGTACTCCGAACCCAGAAAAAGTGTTCCTGCCTTCCAGTTTATGTAGGGGTTGTGTAACCGCAGCCAAGGCAGACCAAGAATTATGGGGAAGTGTGCCGCTCTGATTAAATCAAACACCAATGTCTCTTTATGAGAGGCGATCAAACAAGTTAGCTGCTTGGTTTGTTCTCGTATAGGTCCCGAGCTTAAGGGACTTCCATCTACTCCTAGGATGGGTGTAGTAAAGGACTTAGGAGTTCTGTCTATCCCATTCTTGGCTGCCCATTTATCGTCAATGAAGTTTCCAGCAGCTCCGCAGTCGAGCAGAGCCGGTATACCCATCAAGTTCCGGTCAGGCAACAAGATGGTTAATGAAAGTACAATCATGGAAGGGTTATGATCCAACGGTCCAAGAGTGGACTCATCTTCGGTCGGGGAACCCTGAAGCTGGACTCCTACCGTGGTTCCCCTTACGGTAGGGGTTTGGCGTTTCCCGACGGCAAAGGTCTGGATCTGTGAGGAGGAACGACTGGACAATCTCGCAACAAATGGGAAGAAGACCCACAATACATACACAAATTTAAGGCTTTCCTTCGTTCTCTCTCTATTGCTGAAATAGGACCCCTAACTGATCCTATCTGCATGGGTTCCTCAGAAGGAATGGTCTTATGTGGAAGGGTCATGAGATCTGGGTTAAGACGAGGGCCTTTCCCCTTCTTTCTTTCTAATGAACGCTCTTGGAGACGGTAGTCTATTTGCATAGTCAAGGATATCATCTCAGCCAGGTTTGCAGGCCGTGGAATCTTGGACACCTCATCCTTCAAATCCTCAGCAAGTCCTCGTCGAAAGAGGGTGAGTAGTCCGTCATCAGGCCAACCGGTTTCGGAAGATAACTGTTTGAATTGGGTAATGTAGGACATAAGGTCCTTATTACCTTGCCTCAGATCTAAAAGCCTTTCCTGCGTGGCTACTGAAATCTCTTGCCGACCAAACATGGACCTGAGACTGTTGGAGAACGCTGGGTAGGAATCCAATATAGCGTTTCCGGAAGTGACTATCGGAGTAGCCCAAGCAAGGGCGGGGCCCGTTAGGTGTGAAATAAGAAAGCCCACTTTGTCCTTATCAGTGGGGAAGAATCGAGATTTAAACGTAAACTGGATGGTGCAACTGTCAAGAAATTCTTTTAACCTATGAGGGTCACCATCATATTTGCCCGTGGAGAGGGTAACGGGAGGGGTTTCTGAAAAGGCACGAGCAAACTGTTGCTTCAACTGTGCATTGTCCTGTTTAAGACTCTGCATTTCAAGAGACATGGACTGCATAGCAGCCATCAATTGCTGCATTTGCTGTTCCATCCCAGCACTACCGCTCCAACCAGGTTAATGAACTTTTTAAGGCGTCGCTAACTATTACAATCTGATCCGGAAAATCAACTACATAACCCAAAAGCGGGTGAATGTATAAACAAGTTTCCACCAACCTGGTCAGAACGTCGGAACCGGGACAGCAACGGCGGAAATGAAGAGCCTCCCTGAGAATCCTGAGCCCTCTACCCCTTCAGGAGGAAAGAAAACCTCAACAGGGAGAGGCAGGACCCCCAGGGAAACCCCCAAAGGAGGAAAAAACCCTGGACGCGTTGTCGGAGATTCTTGCAGAAAGATGGCTATCCAAGGCACCGAACTCCTGGCTCGATGGCAGTATCACAGGCTCTATCGGGAGAAAATAACAGGTAAATATAGGAGGAAACCGGAATAGAAGAACAGAATAATTACAGGTGAGTATGTTCTTACGGATGGTGTTGGTAGATTCTAGCGGTTGATGAGAGGTGGAGGTCTCTCGGAGAGAAAGGGAGGTAATGACTGGAGTTCTAGTTCCTTCAGAAACTTCTGTAGTAATGAGAGAAAAGAATACTAAACAGGAGCGGGAAAGAACGGGTAAATAACTAACCAGGAACGGAGAAGAAACGGAGGACCGGGGAAGGAACTCACCGAGTCAGGAAGACTTGGGATTCCGCTGTTTTCACTCTGTAATGAAGGCTTGGGATAGGTTAGCGAACGGGTTCCCGGAAATGCAGGCTGAAAGGTAGTATTAGCTGGAAGGGAGCGCTGTAGGGGAACACTAAACGGTAGGAGAGAACAAGGAATAAATAGTCACAGTCAGGATAGCTTGGATACACGAGAGTAAGGAGTAAGGAGTACCTAGAATTCGAACTTACGGAGCGTCATGTAAGACAGTAGCGACGCGAGAGGGCGAAAGCCTTCGGTTCTGAAATAGTGTCACATGACTTGTCGTAAGAGTCAGCTGGTTGCGTGGATGAATCATGTGACCTATTCTTGACGTGCGCTGGCAATGCGGAACAACAGTACCGCTGAGACTGTTAGCATTGACAGGAATAGACAGCGCTGCCGTACAACAAAGCGCGGAACTGCACAGTCTCCACTTATGCAAATGTAAAAAGCAGCGATGACGGAAAGGTGTAACAAGGAGATATATTTCGCTTCTAGAGACCATTCGCCGGGATCTCTTAAAGTCGGTTTTGGCCTCAGACTTGATAATTGCTTAATCATATGCAGCTACACCTCTGGGTTTGGTATCCTGTGTGGTAAGACACATCTGATCTTAATCATTTTTTTGGGGAGCTGGACATCGTGTTTCCCCTTTATTATATAAATAATTCCCCAACTATAGGATCCTATCACATACGGTGGGGGTTATGGTTCTTTCTTAACTCCATCAGACTTATTATTTGTCCAACTTTGCGGTCTCCCGCGGTCCCGATCGTATACACCAGCTTTTTGCTTCTGCGATTCCCGGGTGCCTTCAGAGTAGACGCACGTCGTGTCTTAGTTACTGCTCATAGATGTGTCTTCCTACGGCCTCATCGACTACCGTTACTGGAAGGTCCTTCCGTCTCGGCATCTGCTTTCTGGCATTTCCGTCTCTATGATCCATTTCTCCTCTTTTATTGGCTGGAGGTTATGTCGATTTAGTCTTCCAGTCTTAATCGAGTTTCAAGCATCTCAAACAGCTCCTTTGTACTTGTAATTATCCATATTTAGCAGCTAGAATGTTTTTGGAGGTAAGCTCCTATCTAACTCTATTCTTTTCACATCGCATGGGCTAGCATAGATATTATATCTAACGGTCCACAGTTTTAATAATCACAGGCATCATGTAATTATTCTATTCTATCATTTAAGCCTGTTAACACACTCTTAGTGAGAAAAATCAACTCTTTTTCTTTTTTCAGTAGCCTTTTCCGATCTACATTAAGATCATTGCTCCGTTTCAATTTGAAAATGACAGACCATGTCAGGTCTTCTGGTTTGTGAATGTTTTCAACAAAATGCCCTACTAAAGGTGCTGAGTGGACATGGTTTTTGATGCAGCTTTTATGCTCCGTTATCCTTAGCTTTATTTTCCTTTCCGTTTTCCCCACGTACAGTTTCTTACACGGACACCAAATGCCATAGACTACAAACATCGAATTGCAGTTTGTCATGCTGCATTGTTTCAATTTTTCTTCCAGACCTATATCTATTTCTGATGTTTTATTGGTCTGCTGGCAGCAGGTAGAAGATCCACAGGGAAAATGACCTATTGGAGTTTTTAATCCCCATGTCTCAGTCAAAGTAGGCTGTTTCTTTTTCCGTGCTGTAATATCGTTCCTCATGATTTGATCTCTGATAGTTTTACTTCTTTGGAATGCTATTAGCGGCTTCTCTATAGGGATGTGAATAACACCAAGAAGAGTATGGGACAATGCTCATTGATGTTGTTCCAAGCCAGAGGTTGGATGGTGTCTCATCAAAAGAAGCATGTATACTTTTTTGTCCGCTGGTGTGATGTTCTTCTGCAACAATGACCTCATTAGCTGTGGAAATGCTGAGGTTTTCCAAGCAAATGGCATTTTGTTGTTGCCCATTGGTAATGCTGTTTTGTTTGCCCGTCAACAGGATGCGTTGAAGAGTTTACTGTAACAATGTGAGCACAAGAAAACACAAAATCAAATAAAAACCAAAAAAAGGTGTATCATATATACATGTGCAGTGGCACATTGTGGTGTGTTCTGAGCATGTACTTTCCGAACACTACATACATTGCACAACACTGTACTTTTCCGCTGTCCAAGGGTCCGGATCGTGCCCCCGACATAAGGGCCAAAGCGCAGCGTGGGTGCAGTCGCACTGTGACGTGTTTTGGGCAGCCTACGGTGTGCACCTTTGCATAGGTGTGCTATGCACACTGTTGCCACTTCTCTACTGATTACTAGTGCGACACACGTATGCCAACCATTTTGGGAGACGCTGGGCGTTCATAGGGTTTAGCAGGTGGGATTTTATCTGTATAGCTACCTGTAGGATGTGGGTGGGCGGCGCAACCTAATTAACGTCTGTTTGCATATGGTGCACAGTGGCACTGTTACCAGGACACAGAGGAACAGATACACATGCGTGTACTTGTACAATGCACAAACGTCCGCTCCCACATTTAATTATAGGCGGTGCACAACATGCAGAAATGCGGGTCATGATGGTGTAGTACGGATGCCTTCATTTTCATTGCGGATAGGCCGGGCAGGTGTGGTGTCTGTAGGGAACCTATCTTTTGCTTAATTGCGGTAATTCCTACGAGGACTATTCGCCATTGAGTCATAACGGCATTAAAAAAAAACAATACCTCATATACACTCAGCAACAATTTAAATATCATTGTTTACTTGCACACACGCATATACACCGTTAGGAAAGGGAAGGGGTAGCAGAAGCAGAAGTGGATATCAATGACATTTGTGATGTCATGTTTGATGTCATGGGTGTTAGTATTAGCAGTACACAGTGGTGGGGCGAGTTATGGTTGCTTAGGTTACCATATCTGGTGAATTTCTGTTTTATTTTTGGTTTTACTTGTAACCATAATATGCATAGGTTGTTATTATTGCAAAGTAAGTGTAATGTTCCTTTCAAGTACTTGTTGCACTGAGGTGATAGGTTTTTCTTAGGGCAGCTGAAACATATCATCCCATTAACAACGTTTTTTTTATCAGTGAACGTCATAGCTTTTTAGTAGTGCAACTTACCCATAATGTCCCTTTAGCAACGTTTTTTGTCAATGAATATATATATATATCACACGGCCCGCTGTAGCAGCGATGTAGTTATGGTTAAGTTGATCATCTCATAGGAAGACCACTTTTTGGCCGGTTTATAACTTCGCTCCGCCTGGACGAATCCTCAACAAACTTTGCAAGTATATGGCCCGCTCAAATATTTTTTTAGCAAGTTTGGTGACATTTTCATCCATGGCTGTATTACGTTGCAGTGGTTGTGGCCTGGGCCTAGACTCTTGGTTGCATGGCCGGTTTAACGTTTACCTTAGCTCTCCGCTGGAGCATAATGCCTTTTCAGCTGAGGACCTGTTGTCTGGGCACTGATTCTGTGGAAACAACAATTATAACAGAACCACTATTGTAATCCCCATCCACAAACTAAAACTGTTTTACAGTGTACCTTGAAATAACTCACCCTTCTCACATGTGCTTTTGTTCCATCCTGTATTCTACAGGGGCGCGTTGGGTAGGTGACTTTTGATATGAGGGGACTGATGTGTCGAAAAATTCTTAACTGAACAATGTCCAAAACTTCTTTGAATGGTCTCTTGGGCAAGTCTTTGGGTGAAAATAATAATTATATACAGTTCATCAGATACTGACTGGTCCCTACGTTGGAGAGATCTCTCTTGCTGGAATTTCCTTTAGTTTTTGCAGGTTCGTAGTTCCCTAACAAGGGCTGATGCTGTGATATGGCTGCATCTATAATCGTTTTGAGGAAACATTAGTTTACGTCAGTTAATCGAAGAAACTGAGTAATAGTTGCCTTCAGAAACAAGTGCGGTGAGAAATAAGCCAAGAAAAGCCTTGCTGAAACTTCAGGTAAGCACATATGTATCTTCTTCTTTCTTTCCTTTTTACAAGTTCATTCATTCATTAAATACCTTTGTTTTGAAGGTCTTCGGAAAAACTGTTGAAGAAAATACCTTCGGACGATGCTGAGACGGCTGAGGAAAACTTCAGGAAGAATACACTGCAACCGCAGACATAAGCCCCTGAGAGAAGAAATGCTGCGGCTGCGACAGAGCTTCGGACAGAAGATGTAGAAACTACGGATATAACAGCGGACTGAGGAAAATACATGGAAAATACTTCGGTTCGGTAAGGCTTTACAATTCTACTGCTATTCTGTTGATTTTGCTGTGGAAACTAATATTTTTGACTCTTTTTCTTCTATTGACAGGTTCTGTCAGAGATCACTAGAAGGGTTACCCGCTGTCAGCGGAGAAGACGCAAAGCGAGAGCTTCGGGGGAGGCGGGGCTTATGTAGCTCCCTCTGCGACAGGTGTAGAATGTACTGTGAGTAATCTATGGACTTAGGGGCGGCCATGTTGAGGGTAGGGAAGGCAATGTGAGTGTAATGAGCCTATGGATACAATGCTAGGAGTGAGGTAAATGTCTCTTGCACCAAGATTGAAGCCACTGTTGACCCAATGATGAAAATGAAGTTTCTTGCCTCCCTAGTTTTACTTAATGGAATCTGTATTCCTTTGCTGGGATCATGACAGCTGGCCTAGGTTTCAGGTTGTTGGCTTGTGGGTATGGTTTGTGAGCAGTTTACAGAGTGCTGGTAAATGGGTGTGATATGGTGTGCTGATTGTGAGCATGTACTACAGTTTTGGGTTCATGGCTGGAGGTGGTGGAGTCAACAGGCCTGGAGTGTGTCCACTGGGTGAAGGGTGCAAATACTGTGTGTACAGAAGTGGATAGGGTTCGGGTAGATGGTATATGTGTTTGGGTTGTGGCCACCTGCCAGATTCTTCAGAAGTTTACTGTATTATGATGTTTTGATTGGAAGCACTTAATAGAGACTTGGATGCAGAGGCTATGTTCTGAAGATTTTGTGGATTGGTTGGAAGTAGTACAATAGTATGTGAACTGAAGTGGGTAGGGCAGTTGGTGCCTATGTTATGTTTGTGGTTTGTGGTAACGGGGCATGTTTTTGCATGCATGGCTGTATTATGTTGCAGTGGTTGTGACCAGGGCCTAGACGCTTAGTTGCGTGGCCGGAGGCCATGGGCCGTTGGCCATGCACCCAAGCATGTAGGCCCTGGCCAAAACCACTTTAACGTAAAACAGCCATGCATGCAAACACTGTGATGCTGGTATATGGATTCGACAAATAGGTGTACAGAGTGAATTTTTACTTTACTGTTTGTTTGGGTAAGTTTCTCGATCATAACCCTTTTTCATATGCATCTTACCTAGGGTGGTCACCTTTACAGAAAGGTTCTGCAGGACAATTTAGACTTGGTAGTGCACCAGAAGTGACCTGCAATGTGTGCAGTTCCATCTGGTGTAATTAATTCCCCTTCTTCCACATTAGGCAGTGACATGACACAATTTCAGATTAAAATGGTTTCCTCTAGATCAGACACTTTGGTTAGGGAGTCAAATAAGATATTGAGACAGTAAAGCATTTGCTTAGCATCACAAATTTAAAATATGGGTAATTTCAGCAGGAGGCCCCGTATAATTTAAGGTTTAACTGATATACATATTTACTAAGGCTTTGTATTTAGAAATGCCTTGGAAAAAACACATACAACATGAAAAAAGGAGCCCCTGACAATGACCTAACCTTACACTACATAATTGGTCATAGAACTATGTTGGGCAACATGAGTATGAATTTATTCTTTTTTCCGCCATCCTGCATGGAAGAGCATAGTACTACTAGGCACACAACTGTGAGCCAAAACATTTTCAATTCACTTTTAAAATGATACTCTTATTTGGAACACAGCATGCTGCACTGCCACTTGTAATCACTCTGAGTTCACATTTGTTAAGGGACAAAATCCCTGCTAATATCCCCGCTGCACCCTATTGATGTCTAACTGCTGCCATTGTAATGCTCTGTTTACACAGAGCAACATCTTAAAATGGCGCACATCCTCGGAGAGCTGCACTTGCACCTTTCTGCCCTGGGCTTCAACTACCACACAACAGTTTGAGCTCAGGGCACAAAAGGCTTTAATCAGGCAAGGGGTCAATGAAAATTCGGTATCTTTAGCGGCCTGCAGGGGGTGCCTGCAAATCACGGGACAAAACCATCAATGAAGGTAAGTTCCGCAAAATACGGGATGGTTGGCCATCTTACTCTTACCTTACTTTGCTGCACTTTTTCAGATGCGAAAAGAACGTGCTCGCCGTGGCCATCTTGTGCTAATGTTATGCATACATTGATTGCGCTAACTTTAAGTGAGGGCGCAGCAATATATGAAAACACTTGGCACCAAAGCTCACATTAGTTGCTCCAAACTTTTGCTCCTGCTATTTTCACTATGTTCGTGGACAGCGTAGCCCAACGTGCCATGAAGATAAACACAAGATAAAACAGACATGCTCACACAGAGCGTACGCTCTCTGTCTTCTGATACATAGTAGTTGTTCAGTGAATATTTCAATAATTCATCAACAATAGTGTGTAATGTTGCGAGTGGTTTTATTTTTCAAAGAATGTTCACAAGGAAGTGTATGCTGCATGAGACGACCAATTTTTCCATTTCGCTGGTAACTTCAAGCGCAGAATGCTTTCTGTGCTTTTGTGTCCTTCTTTTGTCATCTGGCAAATTAGCAAAATAATTGATTGATGGTCCTTGGTGGTTCATGTGGGAGAACACACGATTTTTATGGATTTGGAAAGGTGAAAGTAATTGTTTCTGTGGTTTCTTACATCATGAATGTTTGCATGTTGCTTCTTATTGCCGGAAATGCAAATGGACTTATAGGGCCATAGTGATCGTCCCAGATAACGATGACCGAAAACACACCGGTTATGGTCATCTTGAAGTGCTTGTTCCAGAATCCGTCTGCTGGCAAGTGGAAGGAGTGAAACGGGCAGTAAGGTATCTGCAAACGAAGAGGAATAACAATACATTCAAGTAGCCGTTGTCAGTGGCAGATTAAAGGCCAAGGGCTCAGTGGGAAGCATGTGACAAAGGGCCCCAGGTGGGCGGGTCATGGAGGTGGAGCTTAGGGTGGGCAGAGTTAAGTGTGGTCACGTTCTCAAAGGCGCCCTTTCCAGACAAAAGCTTTTTTATGTACAGTTGACTTTATTACAGGCCCCAGTATCCTTACCCCACACACATGAAATATTATTAAACATCAGAGAATCAATTAACCCCTTAAGTGCCATGGACGAGGTATCTCATCCTTGGAATTCCCTCCTGATGCCAAGGACGAGATAGCTTGTCCTTTTTGGCACTCTGTCCCCCCTCACTGCCAGGGGGCTGGATTATCTTCAGTTTCACATCGGCATGTGTAAAGCACGCCGATGTGAAAGTGAAAGTAATTTTCACTGCAGCAGCCATTTCGGGCTACTGCAGTGAAAACACAAGGTGAGTCTCCACCTTTCTCCTCCTTGATCTCCGGCTGTATTTCAAGCCAGAGATCGAGGGAGTTGTCGTTGGAAAGGGGAGATTCTCCCCTTTCCAACAACACCTTTTGTGAAAGCATTGCTGGTTGCGGATAGGGCGCAGAGCGCTCAATCGGCACCCAGCAATACCCACTAGACACCAGGAATGTCTTTGAATGCGAGTGGGGAGGTGGGGTCTGATTACAGTAAGCGTCCCCCCTACCCCCAAAGCATGGGGGCACACATGTGCAGACCCTGGGGGCAGATGGCTGGTCATCTGCCCCCAGGGAAGGGGGCAAAATAAAGCATTTAAAAAAAAAAGGAAATCCAACGGATTGCGGTAAGAAATAAGCCAAGAAAAACCTTGCTGAGACTTCAGGTAAGCACATATGTAACTTCTTCTTTCTTTCCTTTTTACAAGTTCATTCATTCATTAAATACCTTTGTTTTGCAGGTCTTTGAAAAAAACTGTTGAAGAAAATACCTTCGGACGATGCTGAGACAGCTGAGGAAAACTTCAGGAAGAATACACTGCAACCGCAGACATTGGCTGGTGAGAGAAGAAATGCTGCGGCTGCGACATAGCTTCTGACAGAAGATGCGGAAACTACGGATATAACAATGGACTGAGGTAAATATGTGGAAAATACTTTGGTTCGGTAAGGCTTTACAATTCTACTGCTATTCTGTTGATTTTGCTCTGGAAACTAATATTTTTGACTCTTTTTCTTCTATTGACAAGTTTATCAGAGATCGCTGGAAGCGTTACCCTCTGTCAGCGGAGAAGACATGAAGCGAGAGCTTCGGCGGAGGCGGGGCTTATGTAGCTCCCTCTGTGATAGGTGTAGAATGCAATGTGAGTTATCTATTAACTTAGCAGCGGCCATGTTGAGGGTAGGGAAGGCAACGTGAGTGTAATGAGCCTATGGGTACAATGCTAGGAATGAGGTAAATGTCTCTTACACCAAGCTTGAAGCCACTGTTGACCCACTGATGAAAATGAAGTTCCTAGCCTCCCTAGTTTTACTGAATGGAATCTGAATTCCTGTGCTGGGATCATGACAGCCGGCCTAGGTTTCAGGTTGTTGGCTTGTGTGTATGGTTTGTGAGCAGTGTACAGAGTGCTGGTTGCATGGGTGTGATATGGTGTGCTGATTGTGAATGTGTACTACAGGTTTGGGTGCATGGCTGGAGGTGATGGAGTCAACAGGCCTGAAGTGTGTCCACTGGGTGAAGTGTGTAAATACTGTGTGTACAGAAGTGGATAGGGTTCGGGTGGATGGTATGGATGGTATATGTGTTTGGGTTGTGGCCACTGGCCAGATTCCTGAGAAGTTTGCTGTATTATAATGTTTTGGTTGCAAGCAGTTAATAGAGTGTTGGGTGCAGAGGCTATGTTCGAAAGATTTTGTGGTTTGGTTGGAAGTAGTACACTGAACTGAGGTGGGTAGGGCCGTTGGTGCCTATGCTATGTTTGTGGGTTGTGGTAACTGGGCATATGTTTGCATGCATGGCTGTATTATGTTGCATTGGTTGTGACCAGGGCCTCGTTGCTTAGTTGCATGGCGGGAGGCCATGGGCCGTTGGCCATGCACCCAAGCGTCTAGGCCCTGTCCACAACCACTTTAACGTAACACAGCCATGCATCCAAACACTGTGATACTGGTATATGGATTTGACAAATAGGTGTACAGAGTGAATTTTTAGTTTACTGTTCGTTTGGGTAAGTTTTTCGATCATAACCTTTTTCATATGCATCTTACCTAGGGTGGTCACCTTTACAGAATGGTTCTGCAGGACAATTTAGACTTGGTAGTGCACCAGAGTGAGCTGCAATGTGTGCAGTTCCATCTGGTGTAGTTAGTTCCCCTTCTTCCACATTAGGCAGTGACATGACACAATTTCAGATTAAAATGGTTTCCTCTAGATCAGACACTTTGGTTAGGGAGTCAAATAAGATATTGAGACAGTAAAACATTTGCTTAGCATCACACATTTAAAATATGGGTAATTTCAGCAGGTGGCCCCATATATTTTAAGGTTTAACTAATATACATATTTACGAAGGCTTTGTATTTAGAAATGCCTTGGAAAAAACACATACAACATGAAAAAAGGAGCTGACAATGACCTAACCTTACACTACATAATTGGTCATAGAACTATGTTGGGAAACATCAGTATGCATTTATTCTTTTTCCCCCATCCTGCATGGAAAAGCAGAGTACTACTAGGCACACAACTGTGAGCCAAAACATTTTCAATTCACATTTAAAATGATACTCTTATTTGGAACACAGCATGCTGCACTGCCACTTGTAATCACTCTGAGTTCACATTTGTTAAAGGACAAAATCCCTGCTAATATCCCCGCTGCACCCTATTGATGTCTAACTGCTGCCATTGTAATGCTCTGTTTATACAGAGCAACATCTTAAAATGGCGCACATCCTCGAAGAGCTGCACTTGCGCCTTTCTGCCCTGGGCTTCAACTACCACACAACAGTGTGAGCTCAGGGCACAAAAGGCTTTAATCAGGCAGGGGGTCAAGGAAAATTCGGGATCTTTAGCAGCCTGCAGAGGGTGCCTGCAAATCACGGGATGAAACCATCAATGCAGGTAAGTTCCGCAAAATACGGGACGGTTGGCCATCTTACTCTTACCTTACTTTGCTGCACTTTTTCAGATGCGAACAGAACGTGCTCGCCGTGGCCATCTTGTGCTAATGTTTTGCGTACATCGATTGCACTAACTTTAAGTGAGGGCGCAGCAATGTATGAAATCACTTGGCACCAAAGCTCACATTAGTTGCTCCAATGATTTGCTTCTGCTATTTTCATTATGTTCGTGGACAGCGTAGCCCAACGTGCCATGTCATGACCCAGGTCCACCAAACCAGAAGATACACACAAGATAAAACAGACATGCTCACAGAGAGCGTACGCTCTCTGTCTTCTGATACATAGTGGTTGTTCAGTGAATATTTCAATAATTCATCAACAATAGTGTGTAATGTTTTTGAGTGGTTTCATTTTTCAAAGAATGTTCACAAGAAAGTGTAAGCTGTATGAGACGACCAATTTTTCCTTTTCGCTGGTAACTTCGAGCGCAGAATGCTGTCCATGCTTTTGTGTCCTTCTTTTGTCATCTGGCAAATTAGCAAAATAATTGATTGATGGTTCTTAGTGGTTCATGTGGGAGAACACACGTTTTATGGATTTGGAAAGGTGAAAGTAATTGTTTCTGTGGTTTCTTACATCATGAATATTTGCATGTTGCTTCTTATTGCCGGAAACGCAAATGAAGATACAGGGCCATAGTGATCGTCCCAGATAACGATGACCTAAAATACACCGGTTATGGTCAACTTGAAGTGTTTGTTCCAGAATCCGTCTGCTGACAAGTGGAAGGAGTGACACGGGCAGTAAGGTACAAGGTATCTGCAAACGAAGAGGAATAACAATACAGTTACGTAGCCATTATCAGTGGCAGATTAAAGGCCAAGGGCTCAGTCGGAAGCATGTGACAAAGGGCCCTAGGTGGGCGGGTCATGGAGGTGGAGTTTAGGGTGGGCAGAGTTAAGTGTGGTCATGTTCTCAAAGGCGCCATTTCCAGACAAAGCTTTTTTATGTACAGTTGACTTTATTACAGGACCCAGTATCCTTACCCCACACACGTGAAATATTATTAAACATCACAGAATCAATTAACCCCTTAAGTGCCGAGGTATCTCGTCCTTGGAATTCCCTCCTGGGTGCCAAGGACGAGATAGCTCATCCTTTTTGGCACTCGATCGCTGAAAACAGTAATCCAACCCCTGGGCTATGTGAGAGGGCTGAATTACCTTCAGTTTCACATCGGCATGTGTAAAGCACGCCGATGTGAAAGTGAAAGTAATTTTCACTGCATCAGCCATTTCAGGCTACTGCAGTGAAAGCACAAGGTGAGTCTCCACCTTTCTCCCCCTTCATCTCTGGCTGTATTTCTGTCACCGGAATCAGTGACCTCTTTGTCAGATGAATCAGACTCTGAAATTACCCCCTCCTCTAACTCCTCACCTTCTTCTTCTTTCCAGGTACCCTTCTTTTCTCTTCTAAGTGAAGGTTCCTTTTTTTTATGGAGGTAAGGACGACCCCGAAAGGAAGCCACCGTGTCTCCAATAAGGAAGACCAGGGGGCTCCTCTCCGGAATCGCCCAAGAGGGGAGAAAGCCTATGAGGCACAAAAAACCCCTGATGTTACAATGTTTGTGGTTGTGGTACAACTGGGTACAACTGGGAATCTCTGGAAGGATGTGTGGTACAGGAGATCTGGAGTACTCCGTGGAGAGGTACCCAAGTAGGGCAGTAGTCCAAGGTTTCCCAAAACGTTAAGCGAAGGCAGTCCAAAAAGGCAGGCAGGGATCCGGTACACGGTAAGTAAATAGACAGGTATCCAAAACGGCAAGAAGAGGCAGTCCAGGGCACAGGCAAGGATACGGTACACTGTAGTGCAAGGGCAAAGGTACTCAGAAAAAACAGGAAAGTGTAGACCGGAGAAGGGAAGAAGGGAGGTAAGAAGCTGGAAGGAGAAGGAGAAGGTGGGTACGAGAAAATAAACAGGGAAGAAGAAAAAGAAAAGACCGGTTCAGCGGGGAACCAGACGGGAGGAGAGGCGCCAGGAAAAGGCGCTAGAAACCTCTCAGAGGAAAGTGCTGGAGGCACGGAAACAATGGAGACGAACGGGAACAGCAAGTTGCAGGTCTGAAACCCGGAAGCGTTGCAACGCATCCCCGACCCGGAAGGAGCTGGTAAAGACTCCGAGTCGGGGAGCGTCACAACCAATAGAATTAGGGCAGAAGAGAGAAAAACCCAGGAAAAGGGGGCGTGGCTAAGCAAAGGCTGAACGGAACGAAACTAGCGTCCGCGCCGCCATCGGCTCCACAAACGCCAGGTACTGCATGGTATGACAGTATGCCCCCTCCGAATGGCCCCACCCCCGGCTTCCCCGGGTGAAAAAAGTGATACTTGCGAAGCAAGGAAGGTGCATTAATGTGAGTGATGGGTTCCCAGGAATTTTCCGAGGAAGGATAGCCTTTCCACTTGACCAAATACTCTAATCTACCCCTACGATATCTTGAGTCACAGAGTTGGGCAACTTCAAACTCCGTCTGTGAGGAACCTCCAGGGATCGGGTTTTGATATGCCTGACGTGCCCAGGGGTCAGCTTGGAAAGGCTTGAGTTGGGAGGCATGGAATACAGGGTGGACCCTCTTTAGATTTGTGGGTAATCGCAAACGAAAGGCCACTGGGTTGATTTTTTGTATTATCTCATATGGCCCTAAGAACTTGGGAGATAGCTTGGAGGGATGGACCCAACGTGGGAGGTATCTAGTGGAAAGCATGACTCTGGTTCCTACCTCCCACCCCGGAACTGGTCGACGAGCTTTATTGGCTTGAATGCAATGGCGCGATTGAGCCGATCGAAGGCCCTCCTGTGCCTTCTTGTGGGTTTCCTTGAGGAGAGAGCGGGATGAATCGACAGCTGGCAATCAAAAGAAAGACCAGAGACAGGAAGAATAGAACGAGGATGGTATCCATAGGTGCAAAAAAAGGACTACACTTAATAGCAGAATGTACAGAATTATTATAGGAGAATTCTGCGAGTGGGAGTAATGTGTACCAGTTATCTTGTTGAGAATTGATAAAGCATCGTAGGTACTGCTCTAGAGTCCCGTTCAAACGTTCAGTTTGTCCGTTGGATTGCGGGTGAAATCCAGAAGTGAGAGCTCTTTCAATTCCCAATCTGACACATAACGCCTTCCAGAACCGGGAGGTGTACTGGCTACCGCGGTCTGATATTATCTTGTTTGGCATGCCATGCAACCGAAAGATGTCCTGGAGAAATACGCCTGCCATGTTGTCTGCTGTGGGAACCCCTGGTAATGGGGAAAAGTGAGCCAGTTTGGTGAACGAGTCCACCACTACCATGATACATGTGCAACCTTGAGATGGGGGTAAGTCCACAATAAAGTCAGTAGAGATGGTACTCCAAGGACTCTTGGGTACTTCACATGGTTCGAGGAGACCGATTGGTCTTTGGCGTGAAGACTTGCTCCTTAGACAAACGATGCAGGACTGAACATAACGATCCACATCCTCTCTCATCTTTGGCCAGTAAAAGTGTCGTTGAAGATACTCGAGAGTATTGGTTCCGCCTCGATGTCCCGCTAGTTTGGAGTCATGGCACCAGTTCAGTGCCATTTTGCGGAAAGATTGTGTGGGTAGGTACAGTCTTCCATTGACTATATAAAGACCATCTCTGACTTCATAAGACAAGCCTTTGGGGTGTTTTTCCAACTCGAAGCAACCTCCAGAGTCCTCCTGTACTTGTCTGAAGAAGGTTGAAACCACTCCGATGGTTATTGTCTTGGGGAACATGAATTCTGAAGATGTCTCTGTCTCTGGTAGATAGTCGCTTCGGCGGGAAAGTGAGTCTGCTACTAGGTTTAGTTTGCCTGGGATGTATGTGATATGAAAATCAAATTGTGCGAAAAAGTGAGCCCATCGTGCCTGTCGGGTGTTGTAGCACTCGAATTGTCTTAAGACTTGTAAGTTTTTATGGTCCGTCCGAATGGTGAATGGAAACTCGCCTCCCTGGAGGAGGTGACGCCATTCCAAACAAGCCGCTTTCATAGCTAACAACTCCCTTTCAATGACTGAGTAATTCCTTTGACTGGGGGTTAAGGTCTTGGAGAAGTAAGCCACCGGATGTTCAACATTCCGTATTTCTTGAAGCAGAACAGCTCCTATAGCTGCTGAGGAAGCATCTGTCTCCAGAATGAAGGGCCGGTGTTGGTTAGGTTGTTGTAGGATGGGGGCTGAACAGAAAGCTTTCTTGAGGATCTTGAAACTGTCTTCGGCCTCAATTGACCATTTGAATGATGTTGTCGTCTTCTTTAGGAGAGAAGTGATAGGCAGAATTTTTTGAGAAAAATTAGGGATAAACCTCCTATAGAAGTTTGCCAGACCCAAAAACCGTTGGACCTCTTTGACTGAAGTAGGAGAAGGCCAGTCCAGGATGGAAGACACCTTGTATGGATCCATGGCGATTCCGTGGTCCGAGAGTATGAACCCGAGATAAGGGATGGAGGAGGCTGCGAACACGCACTTGGCATGTTTGACTGACAAATGGTTAGTTTGAAGCCTGCGAAAAACTTCCTTGACATGTTTTTTATGGTCTTCAGGAGTTTTGGAGAAGATAAGAATGTCGTCTAGGTACACCAGCGTGGTTTGGCACAGTAGATCAGAAAATAGCCGGTCCATGAATCGTTGAAATATCGATGGAGCGTTAACTAACCCAAAAGGCATTACTCTATACTCAAAAAGACCAAATGGAGTCCGGAATGCTGTTTTCCATTCGTCCCCGTCTTGAACCCGAAGGAGGTGGTAAGCGTTTCTTAGATCAAGCTTAGTGAAGATCTTGGCTCCGTGAACTGCTTGTAAGATTTCGGTGATCAAAGGCATGGGGTACCTATCCTTTATGGTGACTTTGTTGAGACCGCGATAATCAATACACGGCCTTAGTTCCTTAGATCCCTTCTTGGAGATGAAGAACAGTGAAGCTCCAGCGGGTGATTTCGACGGTCTTATGAGTCCGTTTTCCATATTGCGATCTAGATATTCGCGGAGGTATTGTTTCTCTTCCAATGTAAGGGTAAACATCCTTCCAAAAGGCACCAAGGCTCCTGGGGTTATATCTATGCAGCAATCTTCAGGCCGATGTGGTGGGAGTTCGATGGGTGTCTTTTCTGTAACTACCTCGTTGAATTCCTCAAGGTAATGTGGTAGACAGTGTACTGTTCGGATTTCACAGCTGTTGGAGGTCTTTACCATCTCGAACTTGGGTTCGGGTAAGCATTCCGTCTTGCAATACGATGATTGAAAATCCAACATATTACTAGACCAGTCGATTCTGGGATTGTGTCTGCGTAACCAGCAGATACCTAAAATAATGGGGAAGTGAGCCGCTCTGATGATATCAAACGCTATATTTTCCACGTGTTGTTGGATAGACAAAGTGAGGGCTATGGTGGTGTGAGTAATCATGCCCGAACTCAGGGGCTTGCCATCCACCCCTTCGACTTTCTGGTTTTCTTGTTTAGCGATTCTTTTAATTCCTTGTCGGTCTGCCCAGTGGATGTCCATGAAATTTCCTGCAGCCCCACAATCAAGTAGGGCTAAAGTAGTGACTTCCTTAGAGTCGATTCTGAGTGTGACGGTGAGCACCATCAACCGAGAATCCTCAGAGACCTCTGTAGAGGATACCGAGAGAGGAGCATAGGGACTGTGAACGGCCCCTCGGTTATGTGTCCCAACATTTACCGAGGGCGCACGTTTCCCGACTTTCTGAATGGTACATCTGGACAATCTCTGAGTAAGTGGGAAGCAGACCCACAATACATACACAGAGAGTTCGCCCTTCGTCTTTTTCGCTCCTCTGGGGTAAGTGGTGCTCGAGCCGTTCCGATCTGCATGGGTTCTTCTTTGGCGGACCGTTGGAAGGGTACCGATGAGGATGAGGGATCCCAGAGGGGGGGTGCGCTTGTCTTAATTCTTTTCTTCTCTTGACGTCTTTCCGACATTCTGAAATCGATACGCAGGGTAGCGGTTAGGAGATCCGAAAAAGACCCAGGCCTTTCTATCCGTTCTAGTTCGTCCTTGAGGTCTTCCCTTAAACCCCGCCGGAATATGGCATACTGGGCCTGTTCCTGCCAACCTGCTTCCGCGGCCACTTGTTTAAAGGTGATGATGTAGGTTAGGAGGTCTGAGCTACCCTGTCTAATATCAAGCAGATCTTCTGAGGCTAGAAAGGTGCTTTCAGTTCGTAGAAAGGTTTGCTGTAGCAGATTTTTAAAGGCATTGAAATCTTGCAGTACAGGGTCCGGTAGGTTAACAAGTGGGGTAGCCCAGGCTAGGGCGTTTCCGGTCATATGCGTAATCATGAATCCTACCTTTGCGTGGTCAGAGGCAAAGGTCTGTGTGCGAAAAGAGAAATGTAAATTGCATGCATCCAGAAACTCCTTGACCTTCTTTGGGGAGCCGTCAAACTTTCCTGACACAAGGGGAAGCGGAGGTAAGTCAGGTGAGAGTCTTTCTCGGTCCGTCAGCCGCTGTTGCAGGGTGGCATTAGCGGCCTTTAGGTTCTGCATTTCCAGATTTAAGCTTTGTACAGCAGCTACTAGCTCTTGTACCTGCTGCGGGGCGGCCATCACTTTCTGTTGGCGTTGCAATCTGTCACCGGAATCAGTGACCTCTTTGTCAGATGAATCAGACTCTGAAATTACCCCCTCCCCTAACTCCTCACCTTCTTCTTCTTTCCAGGTACCCTTCTTTTCTCTTCTCCGTGAAGGTTCCTTTTTTTTATGGAGGTAAGGACGACCCCGAAAGGAAGCCACCGTGTCTCCAATAAGGAAGACCAGGGGGCACCTCTCCGGAATCGCCCAAGAGGGGAGAAAGCCTATGAGGCACAAAAAACCCCTGATGTTACAATGTTTGTGGTTGTGGTACAACTGGGTACAACTGGGAATCTCTGGAAGGATGTGTGGTACAGGAGATCTGGAGTACTCCGTGGAGAGGTACCCAAGTAGGGCAGTAGTCCAAGGTTTCCCAAAACGTTAAGCGAAGGCAGTCCAAAAAGGCAGGCAGGGATCCGGTACACGGTAAGTAAATAGACAGGTATCCAAAACGGCAAGAAGAGGCAGTCCAGGGCACAGGCAAGGATACGGTACACTGTAGTGCAAGGGCAAAGGTACTCAGAAAAAACAGGAAAGTGTAGACCGGAGAAGGGAAGAAGGGAGGTAAGAAGCTGGAAGGAGAAGGAGAAGGTGGGTACGAGAAAATAAACAGGGAAGAAGAAAAAGAAAAGACCGGTTCAGCGGGGAACCAGACGGGAGGAGAGGCGCCAGGAAAAGGCGCTAGAAACCTCTCAGAGGAAAGTGCTGGAGGCACGGAAACAATGGAGACGAACGGGAACAGCAAGTTGCAGGTCTGAAACCCGGAAGCGTTGCAACGCATCCCCGACCTGGTAAAGACTCCGAGTCGGGGAGCGTCACAACCAATAGAATTAGGGCAGAAGAGAGAAAAACCCAGGAAAAGGGGGCGTGGCTAAGCAAAGGCTGAACGGAACGAAACTAGCGTCCGCGCCGCCATCGGCTCCACAAACGCCAGGTACTGCATGGTATGACAATTTCAAGCCAGAGATCGAGAGAGGTGTCGTTGGAAAGGGGAGATTCTCCCCTTTCCAACAACACCTTTTGTGAAAGCATTGCTGGTGCGGATAGGGAGCAGAGCGCTCGATCCGCACCCAGCAATGCCCACTAGACACCAGGGATGTCTTTGAAAAAGGGGGGTGGGGATGCTTACAGCAAACATGGGGGCACACATGTGCAGACCCTGGGGACCGGTAGCTGATCATCTGCCCCCAGGGAAGGGGGCAAAATAAAACATTTTTAAAAAAAGGAAATCCAACGGGGATGGGGTGGTGGGGGTGGGGGTCGCACTAGAGACCAGGGATTTTTTTTGCCCCTTGAAAGGGTGGTGGCCCTCCCCCTCCCACACCAAGTAGAAAGGGGGGCCACCTCTTGTAGCCCTCCCTGGGGACAGATTGCTGCCCCAGGCAGGAGTACATGAGGTGGCCCCCCATCCAATTTGAGGGGGGAAGGCCACCAGGAATAAGTGTGCAGGACCCCCAAAGCATGGGGCCTGCAGGTTAGGGCCCCTCTGGGGCAGATGGCTGATCATCTGCCCCCAGGGAAGGGGGCAGAAAGAAAAGGAAAAAAAAAAAAAACCAAAAAAAAACAAAAGGGAGATTTGGGTTGGAGTGGGGGGCCACTAGGCATTTATTTTACAGAAAAGGGGGGTGATCTTCTTCCCCTCACCCCAAGGGGAAATTGGGGCACCCCTTGTAGCCTGCTCCTAGGAAGGGGCATCTGACCCCAAGGAGGGCTGCATGAGATGCCCCCCTCTTATCTGCCCCAGGGAGGGCTGAATGAGATACCCCCCTTGAATTTCGTGTGGGGGGAGAGGGTCACGCCCAATTACATTAGAAAATTACCTGGCGGTTAAGGGTGCCCCTCAGCCCCCCCTAAAGTGCAGCCTGCCATTTTCACATTTTTTCTTTGTTTACCAAACTTGCCTTGGCGCAGAGGGGCACATTGGTCTGCTAATCTGGCCCCAGGGTGCCCAAACCTTACTGCCCCACCCACTGGGGGCCTGTTCCACAATTTTTGGTGGCCCTCCCCCCCCACCCCAAATGGAGGGGGATGTACCTCACGCAGCCATTTTTTAGGTGCACTCCCCTTCACATTGCAAAATTCCCCAGCGGTGTAGGGTGGCCCTCAGCCCCCCCCCCAAAGTGCAGCCTGCCATTTTCAATGTTTTTCTTTGTTTACCAAACTTGCCTTGGCACAGAGGGGCACATTGGTGTGCCAATCTGGCTCCGGGGTGCCCAAACCTTACTGCCCCACCCACTGGGGGGCCTATCCCACAATTTTTGGGGGCCCTCTCCCCCCACCCCAAATGGAGGGGGGTGTACCTCACGCAGCCGTTTGTAAGAGGCCTAGGGAGGCCTGCATGAGGTGCCCCCGCCACCCATTTGGGGTGAGGGGGGGAGAGGGCCACCAAAGAGGCATGTCAAGAGGCATCGAAGAAAAAACCTAACTTGCCTTGGCGCAGAGGGGCACATTGGTGTGCCAATCTGGCTCCGGGGTGCCCAAACCTTACTGCCCCACCCACTGGGGGGACTATCCCACAATTTTTGGGGGCCCTCTCCCCCCACCCCAAATGGAGGGGGGTGTACCTCACGCAGCCATTTGTAAGAGGCCTAGGGAGGCCTGCATGAGGTGCCCCCGCCACCCATTTGGGGTGAGGGGGGAGAGGGCCACCAAAGAGGCATGTCAAGAGGCATCGAAGAAGGTGAACTTGGTGTTGACGGCGTCAATGAAAAGTTTGAGGGTGCCGAGACCACAGTGTTGATCCAGGCGGTGCTCGTCGGCGACGTCCTGCGAGGATGAGGTGTTTGGGGCACCTCGGCGATTGATAGTTCAGGACAAAAAGAGTTTCTGAAGAACTGTGGCCCGACAAGGGCGTCGAGTCGTCGAAGTCTTTGTGGTCTTTGGGTGGCGGGGGACCCACCGACGGATTCTCCTCAGCGCGTCAGTGTCCTCGACTTTCTCCAGCAGGATAAAGCGGTCGACGGTGCGGACAAGGGAGTCCTTCGATTCAACAGTCTTAGGCAAAGGAGCGTACGCCTACGGTTGTAGGCGGCACAGCATCAAGCGGTCTCCTCTTCTGGGCAACACAGGACTCCAGCGGTTATGGTGATACTTTGAACCCTGGTCGATGGCAATGCACTTTGACCACATCGATGAACGGGTGCTTCACTTCGTTCTCCTCGGTGGTCCCCGGTCGGCAGCCTTTCGAGGGTCTGACTTCCAGGGAGCTTCGGCGAAGGTAAGCAGTGCTCGATGGTCCCTTAGAGCACGGGAAGAGGGTGCATAACCAGGTCCTCTCTCGGATCAGTCCTCGACGAACTCGACAGCTTTCGGATCGGGTCGAAGCAAGTGCAGCAGCAGTTCTTCTTCTTCCAGCTGGGCTTTGAGGAAAAGCAGTTTCAGTTACTCTTGAAGTGTCAACTCAGCTTCTGAACAATTTCCAGTGGTGAGAGGTCCCCAGATATATTATTCTGTCTCTCATCCACACTGCTAGGTCACACTCAGCAGCCAATCATACAGAAGGGCATTCATGCAGTCAGTCAGCCAATAAGCCATTCAGGCCATACTCCTCCCTCACATACACTCACAACAAGGAATGTGGATTGGGACAAGTACCCAGCCATTCAGCACTACACACTGCATTCATGCCAGTTTTGGGCAGGGTTGTCTCAGTCTTTGTCTCTCATACCAGAAACCAGTCATCCACAAGAAGAAGTGCATATTGGTCACACACTCCATTCACCCAGGTCCCACCCTCAGGGTGTACCCACAACATACAGTCACTGGGAAGGCTCCCTGCCCATACCCTGTTCTGTGGGCCACACAAAGGTGCCCAAAAACACACTCTAGGGGCACAGGGTTGCACACCTAACCCATGGGTGCCATAAGGGCATCCCATGGGTCTGTACACCCAACCAAAAACAGGAAGAGCTGCATTGCCATGAGTCCCACATGGACTCCTGGGCAGAAAACAAAACAATACACAAATGAAAAAGGACTACAGGACAAGGACAGGGAGGCCCTTTCCCTCCAATGCATTTCCAGCATCACAGTCGCCCCCCCCAGACTGAGGTTAGGGTGCCTAATCTCCCACAGGATAGACACCCTCATCCAGACGCTCAACATACCTTCTGGAAAGGCCATCTGCATTATCGTGACTCTTCCCTGGTCTATGCTCTATGGTGAAGTCTAGCCCTTGCAGGCTAATGGACCACCTGAGCAGTTTCGGGTTTTCACCCTTCATCTGCATAAGCCACTTCTGGGGCTTATGATCTGTTTGGACCTTGAAGGTGGACCCCATAAGGTGGGGCCTAAAACGATTAAGGCTCCAAACTATACTGAAACATTCCTTTTCAACAGTAGCCCACCTAAGTTCTCTACCCTTGAGTTGTCTACTGATGAATATGATCAGATGTTCCCTCCCTTTGTCATCTAACCGGGACAAGACAGCACCAATTCCAGTGTTGCAGGCATCCATTTGGACGATAAAGGGTTTGCTGTAGTCAGGCGCACACAACACAAGTGCCCTATACAGACTTACTTTCAAGCCATCAAAGGCTCTTTCACAGTCTTCAGTCCAATTAACCTTCCTGGCTGTTTGGGTGAAGTCAGAGCTGTCAGTGGTGCAGCTATGGTTCCATAGTCCGCCATGAAATTGTGATAATACCCAGTGAGGCCCAAAAAGGCTCTCACCTGGGATTGAGTAGTGGGAGTCTCCCAGTCATGTACATCCTGTACTTTACTGGGGAGAGGTTGGATTTGACCCCCTCCTACCTCATGACCAAGATACGTGACTTTCCCCTGAGCTATCTGGCACTTGGTGGCCTTGACAGTGAGGTTAGCCCTTTTTAAGGCCTGAAACACCTCATCCAGATGTGTCAAATGCTCTTCCCAGGTGGAACTGTACACGGCAATGTCGTCTAAGTAGGCCACACAGAAGGCCTCCAGCGCACTAAGCGCATGATTGACCAATCTCTGGAAGGTGGCAGGGGCATTCTTCAACCCAAAAGGCATGACCCTAAACTGGTAGAGTCCCTCAGGTGTTAAGAATGCCGTCTTTTCCTTGGCATGGTCCGTCAGAGCTATTTGCCAATAGCCTGAGGTAAGGTCAAATGTGCTCACAAATTTGGCAGCACCTATGGTGTCCACGAGCTCATCAGCCCTAGGCAATGGGTGCGCATCAGTTTTGGTGACAGCATTGACTCCTCGGTAGTCCACACAGAACCTCCCATCCTTGGTACCTGCCTGGGAACTTGCCTTGGGGACAAGGACCACGGGACTGGTTCAGGGACTGGTTCAGGGTTCAATAACACCCAGACCTCAGCCTGGATGTGGTTCTTAACTGTAACTGACATACGGTAGCACCTGCTTTTTACAGGCACACTGTCACCAGTGTCAATTTCGTGCCTACACCACGGTGTACGGCCTGGAGTCAGCGAAAACAGAGAGGCATACTGCCGGAGCAAAGCCCTGCAGGCCTTCTGCTGCTCTGACGTCAGATCGGAAGAGAGATGTACTCCCTCCACTGAGCCATCCTGAGGGTTGCTATGCAGCAAATCAGGAAGGGGCTCACTCTCATCCTCTTCTTGCTCTGAAGCTAGCAAGAGACATGAGACTTCTGCTCACCTGTGGAAAGGCTTGAGTCTGTTAACATGGAATACCTGAGGGGAAACCCCAGGGACACCCATGTCAACCAGATAATTGACTTTGCCCATCTTGGAGATGATCCTGAAGGGTCCAGTCCACTTGTCTGACAAAGCTCTAGGCTTGGTAGACTCCATCACAAGGATTTCCTGTCCTGGAGTCCAATCCACTTGCGAGGCTTTAAGGTCATGCCAGTATTTATTCAATTCCTGGCTGGCCTTGAGATTCGCTGTTGCTTGACCCATCATCAGTGTCATCCTCCGTCTGAGGCCTAACACATAGTCCCCCACTTGCTTGGCGGGACCTGGAGGGGTGGCCTCCAAACCTTCTCTGATCAAGGCAGGGGGCCCCCTCACGGGATGTCCAAAGAGTAACTCAAATGGGCTGAAACCAACACCCTCTTGAGGTACCTCTCTGTAAGCAAACAGCAGGCATGGCATCAGGAGATCCTATTTCCTCCTTAGGGGCTCTTCCAAAGCGCCTAGCATGCCCTTGAGAGTTTTATTAAACCTCTCAACCATACCATTGGTCTGGAGATGGTAAGAGGTGGAGAACTTGTAGTTTACCCTGCAATCTTTCCACATGTTTTTCATGTAACTAGACATGAAGTTGGATCCTCTGTCAGAGACAACCTCCTTAGGGAATTCAACATGGGTGAAAATGCCCAGGAGAGCCCTGGCAACCACCTTGGCAGTAATAGTCCAAAGGGGTATAGCCTCAGGGTACCTGGTTGCATAATCAATCAAGACCAGGATGAACCGATGTCCACCTGAAGTGGGAGGGTCAAGGGGACCGACAATGTTGATGCCCACCCTCTCAAACGGTGTGCCAACCACTGGCAATGGCTGCAGTGGGGAAATGACACTGCCTCCAGTCTTGCCAGACAACTGACAAGTTGGGCAGGTCCTGCAGTGGGACTCCACTTCTACTCCCATCCGAGGCCAGTAGAAATGGGCAGAGAGCCCATGCTTAGTCTTCGTGGTACCAAGATGACCAACTAAGGGCACCTCATGCACCAACTGCAGTCGGAAGGGCCTGTAAACCTGGGGTACCACCAACCTCTTGAGGGCACCAGGTTCAGGCTTAGTGGGATCACTAACAAGGAGCACACCCTCCCAATAGATCTCAAATGTTCTAGACACTTCTCCATGTGCCTGGGAGAGGGCCTGTTTCCTCAGACCCTCGAGAGAGTGGCACTCTCTCTGTCCCTTACAGAAGTCCACCCAGGAGGGCCCTCTTTCAGCCAACAGGAATTGAAGGTCGGGGTGGTCCTCCGGGTTGAGGACCTCTCCCACAGGAGAGTCTTCTGTCTCTTCTCCCTCAGGAGTTGAGTTTGGGTTTTCCACTGGACCCCGCCTTTCCGGAGCATGGATCCCAATGGGTGCTGTGGGAACAGCAGGAAGAGAAGGAGCCCCCATCGCAGAGTTGGCCTTCTTGGTCTCCCTTCTTCTTGCCTTAGGCCTTGCCTTTGGCTCGGGTACCTGACTCACAGCCAGACCCTGTGTCACCTGTGACCTAGTGACTGCAGCAGCAGTCATGGGAAGACCATCTGAGATCAACCCCAACTCTACTAGATCATTACCTAACAGAATGTTAGCACAGACATTGTCCTGAACCAGGACAGGAAGCTTTGCTGGCTTGTCTCCAATCATGAGTGTGACTAAGGCTACAGGCGATAATTTGGGAGGCTCACCAGCTACCCTGGTGTTTCTCAGAGGAGCACCTACATAGTCCTCTGGCTTGAGCAGGGTCCTGTCCACCACTCTCATGCTTGCCCCAGTGTCTCTCAAGCCAGTAGAAGGCTGGCCATTCAAGAGGACACTTCTCAAAAATCTACGGGGTGTTCTGTGGGATAATCACCAGTACTTCTGCGTACTGGTCCCAGGCCCCAAGGGACACTAAGGAAATCTCTACAGCAGCACCAAAGGTGATCCCTGTAGAGGAGGGGAGGACAGTGGCCTCCACCTCAGACATGGGGTAAGGGTAGGTCAGACTGACAGCCTGTACTCCAAGTGCCTTACCTTTACACTTAGAGTCACCCTTCTTGTGATCCAGAGCCCCACATTCCCAACAGGTGCCAGGAATGCGGGGTACGGTACTGGAACCACTGGGAGCCTGCTTTGCAGCAGGTGGACCACTACTCTTATTCCCACCCACAGATGACTTATCCGCACTAGATTTTTGGGTCTTAGAAGAGGAAGGTTTTGGTTTACCCGTCTGTGACTGCTTTTGGGACTCCTCAGCTTTCTGAGAGGTCTCCTTTTCTTTGTCCTTGTCCTTCCCACTGGAGTCCTTAGGGAGACCCCGTGGGAGATCCTCTTGTCAGCCAACCTAGCCAGCTTAAAGGGATCCAAAATGTTCTGGTCAGCAACATACTGATGCAGCTCTGGTGAACAGGCTTCAGAATAATTCTCAAAAAACAAAAGGTCAGAAAATTCAACAAACGTTTTCACTTTGTAACCATCAATCCACCCCATCATGTTCATGTGCGCAGCACTCACCCAGTCAACCCAAGACACATTCTCTCTTTTCTTAAATTCCCTGAACCTTTTAAGGTATTGGGTAGGTGTCTTGCCAAACTTGGCAATCAAAGCAGACTTCATGCACTCATACTGACCCCTTTCTTCCACACTCAGTTTCAGAATACAGTCATATCCAGTCTGAGGCACTCTGCTTAACAAACACTTAGCCCAATCCCTCTCTTATCAACATCATGAATTGCACAAGCCATTTCAAACGCTTCAATCCATTCGAAGATATCTGAACCCTCCACAAACACACCAACCAAATCTTTCATAAACTTGGTGGCTGGGGACCTGACACTTTCACTGGATTTAGCTGAAGTCTCCACTCTAGCTTTCTCTAGCTGGATTCTCTGACATTCAGTGTCCTTGTTCTTGAGTTCAAGGTCCTTATTTTTGAGCTCCACTTGTTGAGCCAACTCCTCCTTCTTAAGCTCAGCATCTATTTCCAACTTGCGGTATTCAAAGGCCAATTTCATCCGTAATAACTCAAGCTCCAAGGAATTGCTGGGGTTTGGAACAGAGGCAGCAGGAATGGTGGCATTCCCGGAGACAGATTCAGCAACAACCCCAGGGGCAGAGTCTTCATTCGTTGCACCCCCCTTCAAGAGTTTCACCATCAGTTTGGTATTCTACCAGGACAGCTATCAGCTCAGCCCTAGACTTATCCACAAAGTCTAACTCCCTGGCTTCACAAGCACTCTGGAGTGTCTAAGCTCATCCTAGTCAATTTACCATTTGCAATCGACTCCTTTGCTTGTAATGCAGTTATCTTGTACACAACTAAAACTTAATTTAACAAAGTGCAGATATTTTGTAAGTGGCACAGTTATACACTGATTCTTAAAACCATAAGTATCCCACTGCTGCCACCAGTGTAAAGACTGGATGGGGGGTCTGTACTTCTGTTCTCTATATGGTAGAGGGGAGGCACAGAGGACCCCAGCCAAGATTCTCTATTGTTGGTAGCAATGGGCGAGCAATCAGGGCCTAACTTCTCAGGAGGTGATGCAGGTTGGTTCTTAAGTACAGTGTAGTCCCCAAGCCCCCACAAAGGAATGTCCACACACTGTATTAGTTAAAACACAGTCTTTATATAATTAAGTTCAAGGTTATGAACACAATCACAATAACTCACTTTGGGCCTCATCACAAGTAGGCCGGTAACCCTTAAATGCAGTGGTAGTGCTATTACCGCCGCATTTAAGGATCTGCCAGATCATGGCTTTGGTGGATTTCCCCCCATCTCTGAGCTGGGGGGAAATCCGTGGTAAAATTGCAGATTTTCGGCACGATTACCACCAGCGGGAAATCAGCCGGCGGTAATAGCGTGAATTTTCCCCATTGTGCCCAATGGGGAATGAGGAATTCCCAAATGGGCCCAATGCGGAATGGGCAATAACCCTTCCGCCAAACCCGTGATCTGGCGTTAATAGCGCCGTGGGGTTTGGCGGTAGGGCTATTAGCCCCGGCGCTAATAGCGCCAGCGTTACCGGCCAACTCGTGATGAGGCCCTTTGTGCACAGAAAATCTACAATAGCAAATATATACAGTTCTTAAGTTGTACCACAATTATTATCAGATCTCATTAAAGTACATCAACTATACTCTGGTTAAATGTCACACAGATCACTTAATAAAGGCAAACAACAATAGACAGAGGAGCAAAGCAGTTGGTTAGAACAATTGGCGGAATACTGGCCTCTACCATTAAATACAGTTCTGTGTGGAGATCCCCCCACCTGGGCAACCTGTAAAATAAAGATATAACACAAGCCCAGTCCATATAATGTTCTATAAGTCTTCTTTCCTTCTATAATGTTTCTACCCCCCCAATGTACCTGGTAGAACAGAGTTCTTCAAAGAGGTGTCGATGGATCCTTCTTGAGTGACTCCCTTTAAAGCAGGCGCCACGTATCGTCGAGAGGCATCGAAGAAGGTGAACTTGGCGTCAACGGCGTTGATGAAAAGTTCGAGGGTGCCGAGACCACAGCGTCGATCCAGGCTGTGCTCGTCAGCGACTTCCTACGAGGATGAGGTGTGCGGGGCACCTCGGCGATTGATAGTTCAGGACCGCAAAGAGTTTCTGAAGAACTGTGGCCCGACAAGGGTGTCGAGTCATCAAAGTCTTTGTGGTCTTTGGGTGGCGGGAAACCCACCGGCGGATTCTCCTTGGTGCGTCGGCGTCCTCGACTTTCTCGGACAGGATAAAGCGGTCGACGGTGGGGACAAGAGAGTCCTTCGATTCAACAGTCTTAGGCAAAGGAGCGCGCGGCTCCGGTCGTCGGCGGCACGGCGTCAAGCAGTACCCTATTCTGGGCAACATGGCTTTGACGGGCCTTCAGCTGTTACAGCGATACTCCGAACCCTGGTCAACGGCAATGGACTTCGACGGCGTCGATGTCCGGGTACTTCACTTCGTTCTCCTCGGCGGTCCCCGTCTCCGGTCGGCAGCCTTTCGAGGGTCTGACTTCCAGGGAGCTTCGGCGAAGGTTAGCGGTGCTCGATGGTCCCTCGGAGCATGGGAAGAGGGTGCCTAATCAGGTCCTCTCTTGGATCAGTCCTCGACGAACTCGACAGCTTTCGGATTGGGTCGAAGCAAGTGCAGCAGCAGTTCTTCTTCCAGCTGGGCGTCGAGGATAAGCAGTTCCAGTTACCCTTCAAGTGTCAACTCAGCTTCTGAACAATTTCCAGTGGTGAGAGGACCCCACATATACTATTCTGTCTCTCATCCACACTGCTGGGTCACACTCAGCAGCCAATCACACAGAAGGGTATTCATGCATTCAGTCAGCCAATCAGGCATACAGTTCTTTCAGGCCATACTCCTCCCTCTCAGAGACTCACAACAAGGAATGTGGATTGGGACAAGTACCAAGCCATTCAACACTACACACTGCATTCATGCCAGTTTTGGGCAGGGCTGTCTCAGTCTTTGTCTCTCATACCAGAAACCAGACATCCACAACAAGAAGTGCATATTGGTCACACACTCCATTCACCCAGGTCCCACCCACAGGGTGTACCCACAACATACAGTCACTGGGAAGGCTCCAGCCAGTCTTGCCTGGACTTCACAACAACACCATATATGGAACTTCCACCCAACAGCCAGTCAGGGGGAAAGGACAGAATCCGGGTTTCCCAGGACTTTGGGAAAACAATGTAACAGGCAATAGAAAGCAAGAGGCCACAGGGGCCTTCTTGTTTCCTATCAGGAATCAACTGATTCCTATGGCAGGGCCTGGGTATCCCAAAATGGAGGATACTCAGAGCACCTGTCAAATTCAGCATGGAGCTGCCACCAGCCCATACCCTGGTCTGTGAGCCACACACATGTGCCCAAAAACATACACTAGGGGCACAGGGTTGCACCCCCCACCCATGGGTGCCATAAGGGTATCCCATGGGTCTGTACTCCAAACCAAAAACAGGAACTGCCAGGAGTCCCACATGGACTTTGTTTTGGCAAGATTTTCAACAGCACAACATCAACTGTCGCTGTTTGTCTGCCGGGCGAGTGCTATCTGCTATTCTGGCCATTATTTATTTTAATATAATAGGTAGCGTATAACTCTCAAGTGTTTGAAAGTTAATTATAAGGACAATACAGCCAATATTTAAGCACATGATTAAACACACAGGGGTCGATTCATGGAACAAAAGTGCGCCGAAAATCCCAGCGGAAGCAGGCACAAGGTGGCGCAAGCGTGAGAAACCCAGCGCACGCGCACGCGTGCGATTCAAGGAAGATGCTGCACGTGTTTCCCGCTGTCCGTGCACCAAATCCTTGCATGGCGCACGCGGGCACACACTCCACCAAACGGCGTGCGCTACGCACACAGCAAAAGTGCACATAGCGTGGCGCACACAACCAAAGTGGGCGGAACAGTGGGCGTAACACGCGGAATGGGGAATAACGCGTGAAAAAGAAGGCGTAACTGGGGAAGTACTGCAGGGAACTACACGGAACGCCCACACGCACGCGAACAACCCGCATGCATGGATTCGAATACGGGAAACCCGCGCACGGCAAAAGACGCACACAGGCGTCAACGCGTCCGCCACACGAAGGCAGGCGGAAGCGACCCCGCGCACAGTATAAAAGTGCGAACAAACACGTATATACAGCTACAACGAATGCCCCATTTGTCGCAGCACTGATCGTGGGACACCGCAGGAGGAGGAGAATAGCCAGGGCACACATTTTCGCACCACGGACAAGCCTTTTTGGGATGCCTGACGACCAGGTCTACGGCAGGTATAGGTTTCCACCCCATATCATCCTAGACCTGGTCAGGGAGTAGGAAGATGACCTTACATCCCCCACCCTTTGCTCCCAAGCATTGAGCCCCTTGGAGAAGGTGCTCAATGTCCTGCATTTTTTGGCCACTGGGTCATTTCAGCGGACTACTGCCATAGTGGGGGGGTCTCACAGGCCACGCAGTCACACTGCCTACACCAGGTCTTGGCAATCATGACAGCGCGCCCCTCAGTCCACAGGCACATATACATGCCCAGAACACCCGCAGAAAGGCAGGCCGTTGTCCTGGATTTTTACAGGGTGGCACACTTCCCCAAAGTGCTCGGTGCCATAGATTGCACCCATGTGGCCCTATGTCCACCTAGGGCCACTGAGCACATCTACCGAAACAGCAAGCACTGGCATTCCATCAATGTAGAGGTGGTATGCGATGCAAAGGGAATCATCACCTCTGTCTATGCAAACTACCCTGGCTCCACTCATGACAGTTTCATATACAGAATGTCCGCCCTTAGCCGGGCCCTGGAAGCTGGGCAGCATGGCGACACATGGCTCCTAGGTGAGTACAAATGCCCTTGCACATGCATGCATGTCACACACACACACAAAAATACACAAACCCCAATAATCACAACCATTTACACCTCCCCAGGGGACAGTGCCTACCCTCTGAGCAACCACATGATGACGCCAATCCGGAACCCCACCACACCACCCCAGGTAAGATACAAGGCCGCCCATATTGCAACCAGGGCCATAGTGGAGCGCACATTTGGAGTGCTCAAGTCACGCTTCCGCTCCCTTGACCGCTCTGGCGGGCAGCTACTCTATGCACCCCCAGTAGTGTGCAGGATCATTGTGGCAGCATGTGTCCTGCACAATGTTGCAACATGGCAGGGCGTACCGGTGGACATGGTGGTGCGCCCACATCCCCAACCACAGGCGCTGCCCATGGGAGGGGACAGCGCACGTGGCGAGGAAGCCCGGAACCAGCTTGTGGCCACATTTTCACCTAAACTCCCACCCCTGCGGAGTGCACACAGGCCTGGCACATACCACGTGACAATCAATGATGACAAAGAGACAGTCAACTGTCACAACCTTACCAACCTGAGATTGTTGCCATGGAAGTGCCACATTGTGTGCATCCCTAGCTACTTAAACACAAGCTATCCTGTGCGACCAAAAGGCACACATATGATATATGATATGAGATGATATGGCATTTTTAACGTGCCTATACACAAGTGTTTCAAGGTGTGACGAGGCAGGGAGGGGGGAACAAGGGAAGACAGACAACGATCCTACTAGGCCAGGTGTCATTTAGATTGCGCAAGTGCAGGGGTAGGGGGAAGGGAAAAGTGCAAGGGGAAGGGGAGGGGGGAGTGCAGTACAGGGTAAGTAGAATAAAACATAAATAAATAGGCCAGCTGGTGGCAAGTGCAAAGGTAAGTGCAGACAAGTGCTGGGAAGGGTGGGCTGTAGGGATAGAGAGACAGTCCCGCAGTGCAGGGGTTGCCAGGGAGGCAGTGCAAGTGGAGAGTGGCTGGGCCAGGGACCGAGGTTGGTGAGAGTGGCCCAGTTGCAGATTCAGTGCAGTTTCAGTGAAGAATTTAGCAAGGGAGAGGGAGAGAGAAAGCAGAAGCAAAGAGGAAGGTTTTGAGGTGCTTCCGGAACCGGAGATGGTTCTCCTCAAGTTCCAGGGAGGCAGGAAGGCTGTTCCAGAGGGAGGACCCTGCCACGGAGAGAGATCTACCCCCAGCTCGTTGCTTCGAGAAGCGGCTGACCCTGACATGCAAGGTGTGAATCACACACACCAGCGAAACAGGCCATGATCATCACTGTTATGTCACTCAAACCCTCCCAAGCCACAACATGACATGGCAAGCCATAGCCATACACCAACACAGTACCAATAAGGTACGCATTGCCATGTGAAAATGTACATTGGCATCAGACAATGATGCCTGACATGAAATCAGATGAAATGACTGACCAACAACCTCCCACCCAAAATAAATAATTCCCAAATGCATTACAAAAGTTGTAGCCGTAATTTAACAATGAATGCCTGTCTACATGCACATTGTGCATTGCAAAATCAACACTGCAGCTTCTGTGTGCTGTGTCCAACTCCTGCAACACACTGCAGAGTGCACAGCACAGTGAACAGCCATTGTGTGTGATGCACACCCTGAGCATCACATCTAAGCGACAAACCACATCAAAAAGCAAATTAGGCATGTACAGGATCCATAATTGGTCACAGAATATGTGCTGCTGGGACACAGTGGGCAGCAGAAGGCAAACAGAGTGTCCATGTGGATAACCAAGGTGGTTGTACATGTAGTGCATCATAGTGCGAGTGTGTGGGTCAGTAAGGACATGCACTCAACATATGCATGTGCAATCAAGTGACCATCAGTGTCCTCTACACATCACATGTGAACATTCACCATGTGTACACCCCAGCATGTCCAACCACAACTATCCCCTCACACCTGAAAGGTAAACACAACACATGAACAGGCATTGATCAGCAGAACACATCATGTACACAGGATACCACAATTACAATGTCAGGGTTCCCATCACACTGCAGGGCAAGGCAACTATCAACAACAAAACACCCCCCCTCCCTCACAAATCACCATGACCCACTGAACAACTGCACCTGGGTCATGGAGCCTTCAACCCTCAATTTCACCTGGCTACAGGATCACCCTTCCCCTTCGTCAGCATCTCCCACCTTGTGTGTAAAAAGTTGCCTGCACCCTCAGAGTCCACCTTGATTTGCAAAAACACAAAATCCAAGGCAGAAAAACGAACCAGAACAGCCTCCAGTAGATGACTTGAAGTAGCAGTACCTCACAAAGGCCAAGTACTACCACAATGATGTAACAACCAAGGTAGCACAGTAAAACAATGTCACAGCAGGATGTGAACCATATGTGGTACATAACATAGAATGATGCACCACAAACGGATGTGTACTGTCACAGCTCCTGTGTACAGGCGCAGGAGTGGCACGAACCAACCACCCCCACCGTGGCCCGGGTGACTGCAAGGTCAAACTCACATAGGCCTCTCAGACCCTGGTGGGGAAGGAGAGTCAGGGATATGCAGTCGGGACAGGCGTTGGCATACTGGATAACTGGAATGAGTGGCAGGAGAGGGGAGGAGGAATGGCACATGAAAGTAGGGAATGCACGAAAATGTACTACCTGCATTAACACATACACAATCCTAACAAACTTGTACATCATTGTCAGGGCCTTCCGGAGTCCAGGCTTAGGAGTGGCACGAACCAACCACTCCCTCTAGGGTTTTGGCGCCTGCAAGCTTGGGCTTACAGAGGCATCCGCAACCCCAGCGGGGAAAGAGGGTTAGGGAACGTTGGTTGGATAGGTACGGGAAGCAGGAACACCGGGAGGGTACAGGATTTAGAATTGGATAGGACTCGGGGTGATTAAGGAAAAAAAACATACCAAATTGAATTACACATTCATCCATGCATTAGTGCACCCCCCAGCAAGCCTATGCAGAGCAGTTTGAAAGAAAAACAACAAGACACTCAGCTCTGGTTTTGAGTGCTGGCCTCCTGCCTGCGCACTCTCAGGTCCGGTTACAGGAGCACTTCCATGCTGCAAAGAGAGCCACAGTTAATAATCTGTGCATGCCCATAACACACAAACACACCACCAAATATGCCCCTTGGCAACAAACTACTCTACAAACAGACAATCTGGTGTGGATGCTTCGTACCCATATGTAACATTACCCCTATGATGGGTCATACACAGTCAATGCAGTAAGTCAGCCGCCGGTGGGTGCGTGGCAAATGGAACACCAATGAGTCACGATTCACACAACATGCAATGTTCCCTGGGTAAGCAGACAGACGCATATAGCAAGGTATGACTTCAGAACAAGTCGTGTTCCACCATGACCGAAACAAAGTAGACAGTGCATGTTTCAAAATGTACATGGAAATGAAATGCACTGCACCCGAGTCTGTCCTTTGCTGTATGTCCCTGGGAGCTGCTCCTTTCCATGTCTCGGAAGGCTACATGGGTGATACAAGTGCCTCAATGGCCGATGGTGGACCGGAGGGTATGTGCCACTGCCCCAGCAGGTGCCCCAGACAACCTTACAATCAACTAGCCATCAGTCCACCAACACATCTGAGCTGTATTGTGCGCTTCAACGCCAATATACGTCCAAGCCCACCATCAGTGCTGCTACTAAGCATGCATGTGCAACTGGCCTGGTAGAAGCTTTGCTGTGTTGTGGCCCCCCTGTGCTGCTCACCTTGCCTGGAGTCCCTTGAAACACGTCTGCAATCCCTGTGCCTCTGCTTGCGCACACATGTGCAAGTGGGCACCACCAAACGTGTCCAGAATCCAGATGTCCAATGGGCCATGTCTGCTGGCAAAGGTGGTCTGGAGGCTCATCCCCCTGCAGAAAGGCCATGAAACACATGATTAATGATTTAGAGTCATCTGTGTGTGTCTCTTCAGGCATCTCATTACTGGACCATGTCAGAGACGTACATCTGAAATCACACCATCAATCCGTCTTTCACATCCAAAGTGTGGAACACACTATCTACGGCATGAATTGCAACAAGCACGTGTACAGTAAAGATAAGAAACATACTACACAATGCATAGCAATGAATGTACACATTAATCATGAAACACCCCATCTAGCAAAAGCAGAACAGTGGTCAATAACACCGCAATCATCCCCACTAGGGGTGTTAACACACGTTACACAGCACCAGACATGCCACAGATATGACAGTCCAAAGCCCTTGTGTAATAGGCTGTTACACCGAAACATCCTTGCGAGCCCAGGGATAAGGGAGGCAGGAGTGGCATATGTGAGTCAAGGACCCCAAGCAGCAAACACGTACACAAGACAAGCCTGAAGGGCCCAGCTGGAACAGACAGTGGATGCTTTCAAAAGCTACAAAGCACCGCACCGTCACATGAAAGCACAATAGACAAGCAATTTTAAACTATATTAACTAATTACACTAACTATGAAAAACCTACATTACCTAATTAAACTAACTATCAAACAGAAATTTAACTAACTAAACTAAGAAAAATCAAAAATGGCCACATACGACCCGGGGGGGCGGGGAGGCACCCAGGATGGGGGAGGTACAGGGTGCTGCTCAACAACCACATGCGATGATGCTGAGCCAAAAAAAAAATCTCCATGGGCTCAACGCCTGCACAGCCCGACCTATGTGGGAGATAGATGGTCGTCCGAGTCTGGCTCATCCTGGAAAGGAGGACGTGGCACAGTAGCCTGGCCACGCCTAGCCGAAGCTTGCCCCTCGACGGCAGCAAGTCTGCCGGACGGGTGAGCCTGGTTCTGTGTGGCGATGTGACGTAGGTCTGCATGCAGAACCTCACGTGATACACGTGCTTCCTCTTGCAAGGTAGCACGTGTAACACAGAGTTCCTCCTGCAAGGCCTGGCTGGACAACCGCTGCACCTCCTGGCAAGCCTGTAGCTCAGCTGAGATGGTAGGCTCAAGCTGTGCAAACCTCTTCTCTGCCCGCTGCCTCTGGGACTTCATAAGGACACCCAGAGTGGATTTGAGGGAAGCATACCACTCTCTCAGGGCATCCATGTGCGCCTCTGCGTGAGCAGCAATTGCTTGACGAAAAGACGACATTTCAGCCTGGCGTGCCCTGTCTGAGGCCGCCATGCCCAGCCTGAGCGAGCGGGCCGTGGACCGTGCCGCCTGCTGGTGGAGAAGCACCTGCCTAGCAGGTGGGAGCACAGATCGGGCCACACGCTCCATGCTCTCAGCGATGTTCTCCATTGCTGCCCCCTGCCGTTCTGAATTGGCAGTCATGTCTTGATCCCACTCAGTATACTGCGTTTGCGCGCGGCGACCGCGTTGCTGGGCTTGACCCCTGCGGGACCCAAGGACCGGGTGTCCTCGCTGTGTTGGCACCGCCCGCGGCTGCACGACTACATGCTCCCGTCGACGTGATGTCCCAGGCACATCAGTGACTGGTGTGGAGGGTGACCCTGCGTCCCGATCCACCACGGGCGGAGGAACCAAGACTGTCTGACCCCTCAGTGCAGGTATCGCGGACAGAGGAGTGTCCACATCAGAATCACTCACCTCTGACACATGGACTTGATGCTCATTCAACTCGACATGGACGTCAGAGTCGTCATCAGGGCTGGACTCATAGGCAGCCAGAGACAAGATGGACTGTAGCGATTGGGGGTTTTCGTGACCTACCACCCCACGACCCCCACTTGTGCCGGGTTTATGTAGTGGTAACAACCCTGTGTCTGGCATGAAAACACCATCCTCCGCCTCCATTGCGTCATCACCTGAAAAATAGAGAGAAAAAAGGTCACTACACATGTCAGAAGCACACAACACACACACAGACACTGACAACAAACAGATCAGGCAGACATGTGACACACAAAATAGAACCTGGCATGCATGCTGGGTCAACTTTGAATTGCTTCTGTGATCAAACCTGTTGAAAGGTGGCAGTTTGCATAGAAGTGGGTCTATGCAGTGCAGCAAATGTGTATGTCACTCACTACCTACATGTACAAGGACTCCATGGTGTGTGTCAGGAAATGTGAAGGCAGTGCAAGGTCAAATTCAGGCATCACGTGCACTGTGCATTCAATGGGTAGCATATCTACAAGCAAAGCACCCCTCCACCCAAGTACAAAAGCAGGGATGCCTAGCATGGTATCAAAAGGCTGACCACAGACCTGTGTATTGACAGGCAGTGTTGACTGGCATCAACAGCTTAATGTGATTCAAGTGACAACACTGAAAATGATGATGGGAGAGTAAGCAGGACACATGATGAAAACTCGGGAGGCCGCCCACGTGTGAAGAAGACACTACAACAGTCGGACAGAGTCATTGGCCATTAAACAGGCTGAGGCCTGTGACCCACACAGATTGTCAGACCCTAAACATGTGTGCAACGCAGTACTGAGCCACAGTTGACATGGGAAGGCTGATGAGATGCCATGCAATGTATGTAACCCAGGACTTGTATTACAGTGATCATCCAGTAAAGGACACATAGGGGCATGCATGCAATGCACATGGAGCAAGAATAGGCACTCATGTCCCTGCGGGGCATCTAACCTATGCACAGTACAAGTGAGATACCCTGCATCAAGTACTAAGGCTGTACCACACAGCATATGTCTGGCAGATTGTACGCTGGAAGTTAGCATGTACACAGGACGCATGAACAGGAAAGTACACAATGGCAAGATTGAAGCAGACCAGTGCAAAGGTGGAACTGGGGTGCAGAGTGGCGGAGGAGGGGCAAGGGAGCATGCCTACATGGAGTACCCGCATGCAGGCAAAGGACACATGCACGTCAGTCATGCTATGACATTGTGCCTGGGCTGAGAGGAAGGTCACCCCACGCCACATGCAGAAGGGCCAGTGAGCTGGAACATGGACCGGAGGGGTATACTGGTAACCAGCATGTGAATAGGGTGCAATAGTGGTGATGCGGACAGTCCCCGTCTGCTCCACATGTCCACCATCCAGCAGAGCAGACATGCATCATGGAAGCATTGCATTACTTACACATCAGAACCATGTACATGTCACATGTAGTGGCAATCATGCACAACACATCCCACAAGTAAAACACACACGTCCTCAACAAACATGCATCAACACTCACTGGACTGGGCATCAAAGTCCAGCATCTCTCCCACTCCTTCGACCGATTCAGGTGGTATGAACTCCGCAACGAGTGACTCATGCGGAGTGAGCTCTTCCTCCTCTGGTGCAGGCCCACCGCCAGTCACCAGAGTCAAGTTGTAATTTGAGGCACGCTTAGCCTTAGCACTGCATTTGAGGTCATTCCAACGCTTTTTGCACTCTTGCGCCGTGCGCACCTCATGGCCGAATGAACTGACATGTTCTGAAACATGCTTCCAGTGGGTGTCACGGTGGGCAGCCGTAGTCTGACTATTGGCACCCACTACCATGTCACGGCTGTGGCCCTGCACGTAGTCCACGAGGAAGTCCAGTTCCTGCTTGCAGAAAGGCTTCTTCCTCGATGTGCAGGAGGTCGTGGCTGTGTGTGGGGTCCCAGCCTGTGCTGCAGGTGCAACCTTCCTCCTCTTGAACTGTGGCGCAGACCTTGGCTGGCTAATGCCGCCCTGACCAGTATGGCCAGTGGGTTCGGCGGATTGAGCCAAGGCAGTGTTAGGTGGAGGGACGACCAAAGGCCTGACTTGTGTCAGTGGCAGCTGGGTGCCCTCTAATGGACCCTGTGCAGCAACATCCGCTGTGGCAGGGTCATTGACCGCAACGGTCCTGATTGGCAGACTCACAACCGGGGTGTTGTTGGGTGCATCTGCCCCTGCACTTGCCAACACCTGGCTGTTCGGGGCAGCAGATGACATAACTGCCCCAGGGACACTTGTCTTGGTCAGAGAAGCCCTGCGTGCCCCTACGGTTTCCCTCCTGGCCTGTTGGAAATCTTCCAAGGACTCGTCAAGTGCCAACGCAGCCTGCGCAGCCAGACCCTGAGCCTGGGTGGCGGTGTCCGCAGCTGCACCTGCAGCTACCACTACCCTTGGGCCCGTGGCAGTCGATGGAACGGACTGACGGGTCACACGGGCGCCAGTGCCAGATACAGAAGCTGCATCCCCCAGAACCACAGGGGGTGGTGGCATGACTGCACCAAAACATTGTGCTCAAGTGGCGCAGCCCTGCCTCTTCCCCCTCTGTGGCCGCCCTGGACATCCTGGAGTCCCCCTACTCCCTGGTCACCACGGCCACGTCCCCGACCATGCCCGCCATGAGGAGTACGCCCAGCTGAGGCGCCCCTCACCTTTGGTGGCCTCCCAACCATGGCACAGATGTAGTAGTGCCGGCACAGATGGAGTAGTGAAAATGGGAGGTATACACCACAATTGACCTGTGCAATTAGGGTGAAGGGGGTGGGAAGCAAGATGTTAACAGCCCCCCTGCACTTGCAGGCTGTATGTGACCCCCGGTGATGTAGTGACGGGTCACGCAACGCTCAGGCACCCCAAAACTGCAGTAAAACCGTCCACGCAACCCTGCAGCCTACGTGCTTGGAATCAACCTCCCACAGTACGTGGTGGCACCCAGTAACACGAATAACGCGTACTCGTGGGACACGCAGGCTACTATGACCTCGAAAATGAGTGCGATACACAGGGGCACCCGCAGTGGGAAAAATAGCGTGTGCGACTCACTGTCTGACTAGCGCGATGCAGAAAAACACGCGTAGCCAATACCCCCGCCAAAAGAAGAGATACGTCCTTGATAGCTGTGAAGTTGTGATGGCGCGCGAAACAACAGGAAGCAGCAACGCACGTCGTTCTCCACGAAAGGCACGTACAGCAAACTTCTGCCCCCGCTCACCTTTAACCCGTGCTGAGGGAAACGCCCGCGTGCATCATGTCACTTACGCGCATGGGCCCTTTCCTCGGATTACACGCATTCCCACGCGGACGTGCAGTTTTGCACGCGCGCTGAATAACGTCACGTCACAGAGGCGCTTACGCGCTAAGGGCCTTTGGTCCAATGAAAACACGTATGCGTGCAGACGCGCTTACGCGCTAAGGGCCTTTCCTCGAATTACACGCTGACATGCACATTTTTCATGTGCCAAATCACTCCGTATCAAGCTGGCCATGCGAAAACACACGGAAGACCACGCTCCTGCCCAAAAGGCCGAATCACTGCCCCCCAGAGCCCCGAGCACGCTCTCACCTGCCATCTGCTGCTGCCTGACTGCCTGCTGCCCTCGTGCCCTGCCATTTGCTGCCTGCACATCAGCCAGGGGTGCAGTTGCTGTGACCACCCCTGCTGGAACTGAAGACTCCCGACTGGGATACCATTGCGCCACAGCCCAGCCCCAGGACCCAGTTGCCCACCCCCTCCTGCCTCTGGGGTTGCCATGTTGGGCAGTACAACATCAGGCACCACTGGCAACCCCCAGCCAGAGAGGCAGAGGGCCACCAGCTTCACTGCCACCGAAGTTGGTGTCCTGGTGGAGCAAGTCCTGGGGCAGTATGATGCCCTCTTTGGAAGTTCCTGCGCCAACAAGGAAGGACGGACTCGGATCTGGACAGACATCGTGACTGCCATCAACGCGGAGGGGGTGGCAGTCCGCGACTTCCAACATGTCAAGAAGCGCTGGGAGGACTTCAGGTCCAGGACCCTCAACAAGGCCCGGCGCCTCTTGAAGGCAGCGGATGCTAAGGGCCGCCGGGGCCACCTGTCGGAACATCAGATGAGGGTCCTGGAACGCATATGCCCAGCACTCCACGTCCAGGTCCTTGAGAGGCAGACCCGTCTGGAGTCGAGCGGTAAGTGTAAATGCATACTGATTGGAAGCTGTGCGTGTGGTGGTGTGTCAGTAGTGTGCAGGTTGTACATGTGTTTTTATAGGGCCATGTATGGATGTGTATGTACAGGGCTGTGAGGCAGACACATGCAAGTCCTTTCATGTGTGAGACATATGGCTGGTGTATGTGTGGGTAAGCATGCAATGCAAATGCAGATGTGTGAGCACACATGTTTGGATTACTGTGTATGTCAGCTGGCATGGTTGTGGTGTCACACATGGATGCTGGTTCCAGCTGCATGTATCTGCACCGTGTACATGTGCATGTGTGTCTATTTGACAAGGGTGCGAAAGTGATGCAACATGGATGCATGTGACACTGATATGTGGAAAACAGATTTGCAGATGTGACATGGATGCCGATCTCAACACTGCGACAGTTGGCGGAGGTGTACACATGCATGTAAGTGTGTTGGCATGTGTGCATGTGTAGTGCACTCCCTGTGTTTCATGTGATGTCTGGCTCACCTTTGGCTGCTCATGCTGTTGTATGTGTATGGATGGAGCTGGCTGTTGCAATATGGCTGTGGAATAGCTCATGTGTGTGAGTCGAAATGACATGTGTGTTGGGGATTGTGATGCCATGTCTGAAGTTTGACAATGCCACTCATGTGGAACTGTCATGTGTGTAGGAGTCCATTGTACAGTGCCCTGATGCCTTTGTTTTATTTCTCCCTGTCTGCAGCGTCAACTGATGAAGAGGGCGGAGAAGGTGCTGTGGAGCACAGCGGCAGGGATCGCACCGCCAGCCCGAGACGCAAGGCCCGGCTCCCCTCCCAGGTTGTCATCTCGTTGGGGAGTGAGGAGCCCGGTGCCGTGTCCCAGGCCGCAGTTGCCGAGGGGTGGTCCAAGAGGCGGAGGTCAGAGTTAGACTCCTGGCCAGCAGAAGGGGCAGCTGAGACCCCACAGGGCCCAACGGTGGAAGATGGCATGGAGTCATCCAGGTTGGTGGGGGGTTTGGTGGAGGAGGAGGCCGTGCAAGGGACAGAGACGGGGTCTGGAGGTGGAGATTCCACTGGTGCTAGTGGTGCAGTGCAGGACCAGGCACAGGAGGTAGCACAGGCTGCCGCGGAGGTGCCTGTGTGCAATCCTGATCCTGTCACTGCATCATCTTGCACCAGCAGGGATGTCTGCGTCCAGACCCGTTCTCAGGGAGGGGATTGGCTTACACCAACTGGCCTTCCTCTCCCTGCGGATGTGGCTATCCAGCACCAGGTTGAACCTGTCCTGGGTGGGGTGGCGCTGCGTCAACGTGCCATGCGAGGTGACCTGCAGTCTTTTCATGAGGAGACTGCACGTCTTCTCACATGGCTCGTTGACCGCGGTGACCCACTGGGACAGCTCACCTGGGCCGGATTCCTCTGTTTCCTGGACCTTGTTCCGACCCCCTCCTCAACTGAACCCCCTATGCCCCAGTCGCCCTGCATGCCATCTTCCCACCCATGTATCACCTGGGTGCCCTGTGGAGCTGCCTCTGACCCTGCGGCCAGGCTGGTGGGCAACAGATCCCTTCCACAGTCGGGAGTCGGAGGTCCAGCAGGGGTGGCCACCTCCACAACTGCACCCCAGCTGGAGGAGGATGTGCAAGCAGCAGGAGCCAGGGCACAGGCAGCAGCACAGCAGCAGTAGCAACAAGGTGGGAGCCATGATGACTCGTGGGCCTTCATCATCGGAGGGGCAGGCATCGGCCAGAGGGCAGGAGGACCCTGGACGGGAAGTGTCTTCCGTGCAGCAGCGGTTGGGCCATGCAATAGATGCGGAGCGGCAGCGGGCGGAAGAGGCATGGCTCACGATGGTCAGGGCGGAGACCTCCATGCGGAGGGCCCTGAGGCGGGCCGAGTGCCTCGAGGCCATTTGCAGGGACCTGGAGTTCCAGATGACATAGTCCCTGCGAACCCTCGGGGCCATGGAAGAGGACCGCCTCCGGGACATCGAGCAGGAGTTCGATGATGCCCTGGCCCGGGACATCCAAAAGTGAGCCGTCGGACTAGCCCGCTGCCCTTGTAAATAGTTATGTAGTTAGTGTTAGGTTTCCTTTGCTTTTTTATTTATTTTGGACCTTTTGGACAATGGACCACATTTTTGTATATAGTTTTTTTATTAGGTAGTAGTTTAAGATAGGTTTCATTTCTTCAGTTGGGATCATGGACCCTGGATTGTTTATCTGCATATAGTTGACTGTTGGATTATACTTTTTTTTTTGGATTTACCCATGGAGCAATGGTTTTCAGTTTGGTTTTTCCCTTGGATTTACTTTTGTGAACTGTGACTTTGGATTATGATTAGTTGTTTTTCATTTTTTTACAGACATGCTGCTTTTCGTTTTTAATTCCCATTGTCGTTTGTTTATTTTTAATTCCATTTATGTTGCTTTTATTACATTTTTTTCATCAAACTTCAATGTGTAGTATCATCTCATTGGTTTCATGCATGTCATGATATAGGTTTTGACATTCACTTACACCCATTGTGTGTATGTGAGGGACATGTGTTCATTTACATACTTGCCATTGGGGTTGTATCATGTAATTGGCATTTCTAAGTGGGTGGATGCAATACTTGGGTGGGTGTTTGGCATGTGGAGGCTGCCCATAAGGGCCAGGGATCTAGATTGTGATGACGTGTTGGCTGGGGGACATGTGTCGGGGCCTGCTGCAGGTGCCCCTGACTGCTGGGGGGTGGGGGTGCAGGGGGACATGAGTGGGACATGAGTGGGGGCCTGCGGGCAGGTGCCCTGCACTGCTGGGGGTGGGGATGCAGGGGGACATGAGTGGGACATGAGTGGGGGCCTGCTGGCAGGTGCCCCGCACTGCTGGGGGTGGGGGTGCAGGGGGACATGAGTGGGACATGAGTGGGGGCCTGCGGGCAGGTGCCCCGCACTGCTAGGGGTGGGTGTGCAGGGGGACATGAGTGGGGGCCTGCGGGCAGGTGTCCTGCACAGCTGGGGGTGGGGGTGCAGGGGGACATGAGTGGGACATGAGTGGGGGCCTGCTGGCAGGTGCCCCACACTGCTGGGGGTGGGAGTGCAGGGGGACATGAGTGGGACATGAGTGGGGGCCTGCGGGCAGGTGCCCTGCACTGCTGGGGGGTGGGGGTGCAGGGGGACATGAGTGGGACATGAGTGGGGGCCTGCTGGCAGGTGCCCCGCAATGCTGGGGGGTGGGGGTGCAGGCGGACATGAGTGTGGGCCTGCTGGCAGGTGCCCTGCACTGCTGGGGGTGGGGGTGCAAGGGGATATGAGTGGGACATGAGTGGGGACCTGCTGGCAGGTGCCCCACACTGCTGGGGGGTGGGGGTGCAAGGGGACATGAGTTGGTGATCAGTAGTGCAAGGAGACATGTGCCTTTGCTGGGGGGCATGCCCATGTTGGGTGGGCTGCCTGTGGGACATGACCATGGGTGCAGGGTAGTCCCCTGTGGTGTGGGCTGCCTGCAGGGGCCGTGGAGGGTGTACAGGGAACACCTGGGAGGACCCACACTGCCAAATCACGTGTAGGACTCCCCGGCACCCCGAAATACACGTACCCTGCTGAAATTGCGTGTGAAACTTCCCGCGCACCATTGAAATACACGTACCCTGCTGAAATCGCGTGTGAAACTTCCCACGCACCCCAGTAATACACGTACCCCGCTCGCACAGGCCCAATCGCGTGTGAAACTTCCCGCGATCCCCAGTAATACACGTAACCTGCTGAAATTGCGTGTGAAACTTCCCGCGCACCCCTGAAATACACGTACCAAGCTGAAATCGCGTGTGAAACTTCCCGCGCACCCCAGTAATACACGTACCCTGCTGAAAACGCATGTGAAACTTCCTGCGCACCCCAGTAATACACGTACCCCGGTAATATACGTACCCTGCTGAAATCGCATGTGAAACTTCCCGTGCACCCCAGTAATACATGTACCACGCTCGCACAGGGCCAATCGCGTGTGAAACTTCCCGTGATCCCCCGTAATACAAGTACCCTGCTGAAATCGCGTGTGAAACTTCCCGCGCACCCCATGAAATACACGTACCCTGCTGAAATCGCGTGTGAAACTTCCAGCGCACCCCAGTAATACACGTACCCCGCTCGCACACAGCCAATCGCGTGTGAAACTTCCCACGAACCCCAGTAATACACGTACCCTGCTGAAATCGCATGTGCAACTTCCCGCGCACCCCTGATATACACGTACCCTGCTCGCACAGGGCCAATCCCGTGTGAAACTTCCCGCGAACCCCAGTAATACACGTTCCCCGCTTGCCGTGCTGGTACAGGGTTAGCACAGCCCTTTGCGCTGGATTGGGGATTTTGATGGCTTTTCCCTGCACGAGGGGTGTTCTTGGGGGCGTAACTGGCGCTGCTGCAGAGTCGCTGCGCCACTGTGCGCCACGGCTGGTTTTGGTAGCTGAAATCCATGAATACGCTCTGCGCGGAAATGGATTTTAGTGAACGCGGCTGGCGCAGAGATTCGCACACGCACACTGTGCGCCAGCCGCGTGCGCCACTTGTGCGCTAAATTCTATGAATTACCCCCACAGTGTCCTGTTTGAGAGCAAGACTTGCGTTCCATTGCAGTGTTGTGCTCTAGGTATAGGTTAGAATGGCCTGGAGATTGATCTGAACCAAACGACCAACAATCATAGCACTCATTTAAGCTGAATCCTGGAGAAATGGCACTGTAAAGAAGCATGCAAGACTACTGTTAGAAAACCCACTACAGTGCACACAGACAACATTACGGCACTGTTGGTTAATATTTATGCATAGATCACTGTGTTCTACTCATTTTTAATCCTTTTACAAATGTTATGTAAACTTCTAATTATATAATTTCTGAAAAATCCATGGTTACACTGTGTCGACGGGAAATTCCTCTGTACTCCGTATTGAACAGTTGCAGACTACCTTAGCGGAAAATGTGCGCTATGACTTTAGTGTAAGTTATCTTTGCTTTTTTTTTTATTTCATACAATGTCTGTCCTTGGAGCAATTCATGCGTAGCAGTCAAGGCTATTTTACAATAAGTGTTTGTCCTGTTGAAAGAGAGGCATGTTCGATTTCGGGGCACAATACGGGTAAAAAAAGCATTCAGGCTGGAAAGTGAAAGTGTTAGAATTTTTTCTTGCATTTTGTAATGTAAGCAGTGTGGTTATGTAGAAGTTAGTATTAGGTAAATCTAGAGATGATGGTACCTTATACATGGTGCAATGATTGGATGGATGATCAAAAATACATTTGCACAATATAGCCCCTATGTAATATTTATATGTACAGTGTCTTACGAATCAACGGTGTATGTGAAACGGCTGAGCATACGTGGGTGGCAGGTTTTCAAATTGTGTTTGCATTATATTTTAAAAGAGTAAAGGAGAAGTTTAAAATGTTAAAGGCTACAGCAGACTTTCAAATATGCTTGCCGAGTTCTGCACCATGTGGTCCACTCTATTGTGTGTTCTACCCGTTCCAGTCAAATGGTGTACATAAGAACAAACATGAAGTAATGGGCTAAACATGCAAGGAGCCAAATCGTACACAGCATAGGACAGTTATGTATGAGATATGGATGCATTTTATGCTTGGGTTGTGGTGACTGTGCAGATTATTTGGTAGGTTACTGTACTATAATGTATTGATTGATTGTGGCCAGTTATTAGAGGCGTGGGTGAATAGGCATTCAGCAAAGAGTTTGTGCATTGAGTGGAAGTGCTGGAATAGTATGTGAACTGAAGTGGCTAGGGGGTAGGTGGCTGTGTTCTGTTGCTGGTTTGTGGTAAGTGGGTAGATGTTTGCATGCATGCTTGTAGTATGCTGTGGTGGTTGTGGCCAGAGTCTACAGTATTGAGTGCATGGCTGGAGGTCGTAGACTGTAGGGTATGCAGTTTTTTACTAATTCAATACAGAGCTAGTTCCATTTCAAAGCCTTTAATTTGTTTGTTTTTCTTCTGTTGAAATAACCAGGATAGAGGCAAAATGTGTATTGCATCACACAATATCAAAATGACAGCACTGTGGACAGAATCTAAAATATCTGTATTAACTACATATAGGGCCTCATTACGGCCATGGCGCTCCCGTAATGAAGGGTGCCGGTGCGGGACCTGCACCGTTCATTACGGATGCCTTATTACGAGGTCCCAGACCAGACGTCCTTTGCGGGTCCCGCAAGGGGACCAAGGAGCTAATAACAGGCCCTATGGGGGCTCAAACGGGAATGGGGATTGGTTTTGTGAATGAGGAATTACCGGGTCCTCCAAGGTTGGAATGACCCGGTAATTCCTCATTCACAGAACCCGGTACTGGAACGCGGTCTGGAGGCCCATAGAATGGAATTACTCAACAAGATTGTCTGTCAGTAAAACTAAATAGTGTAGTGGGACACAAGCAGTGAAACAAGATTTATGTGGGTAGTATGTAGTATATCTGTATACCGATTCAAATAGACTAGATACATGGGGATTAACTTGTCCTCTGTTTATGACCAGGTATATACATCTGAAGATGATTATAATTATCTTTATTATCCATTTATGATAATAGGAGAGATGATAGAATGCCAGAATTCTTACTTAAATATATATGACCATTGATTACCCGTACAATGTGTACTGTGGTCGGAATGGGTTGCTGCTTAGTCCCATTTCTATGACCCAGAAGCATGCAGGAAGCGTCTATGTTAAGCTGATGCAGAAGCGAAGCAACACAGATAGTACGCGAGCACGACGGCTGATTGAGGAAATATATACGGGGTAGGCGAAGGTAAGAATATAAACATCTATGAATTGAAAAGGTACATGTGTGCGAGGTGGCACGCAAAATGGGATATAGAAAAGCCATACCTAAAATTACAAGTGAGACTCAGCTTAAAATTATGTGCAGTCTCTCTGAGGAGTCAGTTGTAGTGCACGATCATATAGAATGTGTCTAACAAGATACAGATGGTCGGCACCAATTCGGGGGATTTTTTGTGTAGATATTGATGAAAATGTATGAAATGCGTGATTTGCGTGTCCCGAATCACCTGGATAAGATGCAGGGGGACATAAAATTAAGCTAGTCTCTTCGTACCGTATTGTTGGGTACCAACTGTCCATATGACCCTGTGACTATACAATCTGACATTGGGATACATGAGGCTCTGTCTATTATATATACCCACAATTTATGTATAATGCCCTAGAATTGAGCGTGGCTGATAGGGATTTCTTGTCTGTCCCTATTAGAGACTTAGCCTCACTATCTGAAGATTGTGGACTAACATGCTACACAGGCATACGACTGTCGTCCTGCGATGTGGAGAAGTAATGAGGAGTTGTTACTGATGAATATTCAGTAAGCACCCACTGGTAAAAAAACAAAAACACAAAAACGGAATACTCTAAAATGGAACTAGCTTTGTATTGAATTAGTAAAAAACCACCATAGTTAGATGCGGTTGTCTATATTCACAGGTGAAGTAAGGGACAGATAGTGGAGTAGACTGAAGAACCCGGACACTATACCATACATAGATCCGGAGTGGGATTTTCGTAATACTATTTTGAGTAAGTATTGCCACCACACAATGTAAAGTGGATAAGTTGTGATCAAGATTGACTTTGTGGGCATTAGCTACATGAGCTTTTATTCCCATTAGGAAAGACTCAAAGGAATTCGAAGAGTATAACAACTGTAGCTGGGATTTAACCATAACATCTGGACGCCCCCATAATCATATTTGGAGGTGAGTCAGATGGGGGCAATAACCTAAGGATTGCTCAGTGTGCAACATTAAATGTAGTTTTGAAATAATGGGAGGATGACAGAGGGTGTTAATTTTGACACATTTTTATTCTGTATTATTTTTATAGATGGTGTGGCTCAACTTTGTACATATGAAGGAAAATATATTTGTTTTTTTCCTCTTGAAGAAGGTTGCATTAATAAGAGAGCACTATTATTGATGCTCTGTTGTAGCAACTGAAACATGTGTTGATGTACAGAGCTGTTGGAACAACAACATACAGACTGTGTTACCTAGAATAAAGAAAGGGACCCAAACACTATACAAATGTACAAGAATAGAAAATGACAGATGGTTTACTGTTGTTTCATCCATAAAAACCAAGGCAGATTGTGTGACAAAGGCAGTATGAATGTGGATGAGTGGAAAAAGAGTGAGCAAAATTGTGAATCTGTTGCAATGTTGTTTATTTAATGATAATTTTAGATACATTAATTTTTTCTAATAAAAGATGATGAAAAGAATGCTTTAAATATAAATTAAGCATTGAGTGTTTTGTTGTCATCCTCCATCCACTGGTCCAAGTGTTCTATATACCTCTGGATTAAAAAAAAAAAACCTTCAAAATTCATTTGCTGTTATGCTTCACAGTCTGTTTGAGTAAAGTTTGCACTGGTTACAGTAATGTTTAAGGTGCACTGTTGCAGTAGGAGGAATTGAAATGGTGTATGATTTCTCTTTGTAAGTGCTGGTAGTATGGTTGCAGTTATATACCAGTTGGCATATTCTAACTGTTTAATTGTTTCCTTTTTTTAGCAGTATTTCTTTATGCGTTTGGCTGTTGCAGATGTTTTGTACGTATTGTGCCATTGCACTGTGATGTTGCACAATCGTGGGGGCAGTTAGATACCTGTTGGCGTTTTGTAACTTTTGATAGTTTGGACGTTTTTGAGGATATGTTTGTAGCACTGTGGTTGCAGAAGGTTCAATTTGGCAGTTTGAATGCTGCAAGCAATATTGAAGTATTATGGTTGCAGTTAGATACCTGTTGGTGTATTCTAACTGTTTACAGTTTCCCATTTTATAGGCTATGTTTAGAAGCTTCTGCATTCCCGTTGGTGCTTTCACATCTTTCAACATTGAAGTGCTGGTGCACCACTATGGCTTTACTCAATGATAGTTGCATATTTCTTGCATTGGTATGGGCATTGGTAGACAGTTGTTCCCTTATTTGAGTAGTTGGTGGTATCAGCGGATACTGAAAATAGTTTTAAACCCTCATACGTAGTAGTTTTTTTAAGCACCATATATGAAACAATATTAGTGGGATTTGTGTACACTTACTGTTTTTCTGCCTGTAAACATTGGGGAAAACATTGTACAGAAGGCACACTGATGTGTTTGTTGGCTAGTTGCTGTATGCTAAGTTGTTCCAGCTCCACAGAGTAGAAGGTGATTTTTTGTGTGCAATTCTGTATGTACTGGTGGGTGTTGGGGAGCAGGTTATTCTACTTTTGTAGATGAGTGAGTACATTTTGGTTTCAAGAATATTAAGTAGTCACTTGCAAGATTTGCTGGTAATCTCTGCTTTAGAGTAATAGAAGTATCATTGCACTCAAACCATGCACATTGCTTTCGAATGTATGCAGTTTAGTGACCTGCAGTGGTTGTTTCGCCTGTGTGGTAGATTATGGCTACTGTTGTGAAGGTTTTCTTGCCAAGTGATCCCTGTCCGTTTGTGAAGGTAGTAAGCTTGCAATTGTTTTTGGTTCCATCTGCATTGTATCTTAAAAGCACTAATATTACCTATTGGCTATGTGATTGTATATGCAACGTGGAACGATTATCAGAATTACAAGTACTACACAATATGCTATGGTTTTCATTTTGTACGAGTTGCTGAAATGGAACAGAATCACAGTTTGGTGTAGATACATAGAAAAAGCACTCATTAGGGACTTGTTCCTAAATGACATGGTTGCAAAGAGTGCATCTATGTCTCCTCATGTAGGGAATCTGGAAGATTTCATTCATTGGTATGTTTTTGCTTTCCAGTACTTGTAGTAAGTACATTAGAAATTCCTGTGGATCTCTTTGTGTGTTTATAGTGAATCTCGCCATTTCAGCACAGTAGTCCAATTCCTGGCTTATTCCTGAGACACTGTACATGTTTTCAGGATTGTTTGTTTCATTTCTGTGAAGGACTAGCATTTGTGAACACAACTGGTCCGAGACATTTAAATAAATGTTTTCAACAATTGCTGGCAATTGAAATAGAACATTGATTGCTACATTTGCATAGCAATTTAAACCAGTTGTATTGGAAAATGTGAATGGGCCAGATAGTTCTGTGTCTGAGTGGAGGTGCACTTGATTTGTTTGAAGAGGTAGTTTTCTCTGTGTGTGCAGTTGGGTATCTATTGTCCTTTTCAGTCAATTTTTCTGTGTCTTTGGAAGTTGATGGAGTATGAGCTGATTTCACTTTCTTTGGTGGTACTGTTGGGAGATGATTTCTGGTTGTATTAGTTTTCTTTTACAAAGTTTGTGTTTTTGAGGAACAGGGTACATTTTGAGATGGGGTGTATAGAGTGCACATAGTCTATTGTACTCTACGATGAATGGAATGTCAGCGCTGACTTTACTTGCATCAAAATTGACTAGAAATAGTCCTTCAAGTGTACGTAGGCGTGACAGTGCTACGTAACCCATGCCTTCTTTAAAGACTGTGCTGCCAATATCAATTAATGCTTGATCTAAGGTTAGACCTTACGATTTATTAATAGTCACTGCGTATGCTAGCGATAGAGAAAACTGTTCTAGGCATATATACATGTCTTTGAAAAGAGGGACTCGAGCTGTTGAGTGTCCTATCCTTTTAACTTATGAAAGTTTGACAAAGTCGATGTTGACAACCTGAATGCTGTTGTCACGTGGTTATGTCTGTAAGCCAACAGCTGTATCAAGTGCTCCATTAACTAAACCTTGCTCTACGCCAAGGTTAAGCTTTAGCATTACTCTACAGTTTAAACACAATGTTAACATTTTCTCCAAACCAGCTGTGTTGGAGATAGAGTTTTCTAAGGTATTTAGTCGTGCTATGGCTTGTTGACACATAGGTGTTGTCATAAAGTGTTCATCCAGTTTGTCTGTGGAGTAAATTTATACTATAGGTTGCATTTTTATTTTCAGCATTGTTTCATTGAATTGTGCAGAGCTTGCTAAAGTTGGCATTAAGGACATATAGTTGACATTTTTGTGTGCTAATTGTTCCATGACATCAGTAGCACATGTGTTATGGCCATATAGGGCATGGATGCATCTGGTATTTAGGGTCGATTGCGCTTCCTTCGATAGTCCACCAATTCGAATTTCTTTTTTAAATGTTGGCGTAGTTGAGGTCTGCAGACTGATGCATGTTTTCAGTTAGTTCTCTGTATTGTTAATGTTGCCAGAGATTTACATTCCCTATGCTTCCGAGAGTTTTACCGCATAGTTTGTGTCCTAAGGCTTTAAAGATAGGTTCACCTTTCACTGGTGTTAATTGAAGGAGATCTCTGAAAACATTCACATGCTTCCCTTCAAAGAGTTCTTCATAGTCTGTTTTGAGGACCTCTTGCAATCTGAGGTGAATCAAAGCTACATTAGGTTGGAGAGCATGCTCACCTCATCTATTAGGAGTATTTTCATTTGTTTCAAAACTCTGCATAGCTCCATAGCAGCTTCTGTTGAAAGTTTGTAGTAGTCTAATTTGTTTTGGTGTTCTACTGAAAGCAGTAGCAATCAGTGTAAAACGACACCACCTAGGTTGTAGACAGATAAACCTGCGGGGGTGGTTACAACAGCTGAAAAGCTTGTTCTTTGTTAATTGTTGGAGGAATTTAATGAACTTTTTATTAAGAATGTTTTGCCTGAACCAGCTTCACCACTTACATATAGAAGCACAGGTTTGTAGTGTTCACAGGTACAAGTTTTAGTTTCATGCTGTATACCATGTTCAACTTCTTTAGTTACGTCTAAGAAAATGGTACGCTGCTCATTGTTTAGTTGTGATTTTAGTAGAGCAAAGTCTTCTGCAGATTGCTCATACTGACACATGGTGTTCTCTACTTCTATCATGGATAATTCTGCCTCATTAGCTATGAGTGGCTGTCCAAGTGGTCTTGGCTGCCTGTCACAGAAGGTTCACCCCTCTCAGGAGTGTCTATGTTTAGATATGCTTGAAGTTCTTCTTCTTGTTGGTGTTCATTATCCAATATGTTTTTGTACAGCGTAAAGTTCTTATCTGTTATGGTACTTTCATTTGCATTGAAAGCATCTTCATAGGAGATATGGGTGTCTTCTAAATCTTCTTCTTTTCTCTATGGTTTAAAAAGTTGCAGTAGAGCCATGTAGTGCAGTTCTTTGTGCTGAGGAGTTTTTAATGACAGCTTCATATGATTATCCCGGCTGCGTTTAGTAAGTTTCACCAGCTGCCTTCACAACTTTCAACTCTTTTACCTTCTTTCTCATCTGCCTTAATTTTATTTTTTTATGAGAGTTTTTGGGCTATGTGATACAGGCACATGGTTTCTAAAGCAGTACTCCTGTTTGGGTAGTATGTGTCCAATGAGTTGTTTTTCAAAATGTCCTGGTTGTTGGAATTGTTTTTGGCTATTGTTTCTACGTCTTTGTACGATTTCAGAACTCTTTTTCTTCATGCAGAAAGACCAAGGCTTAGCTACACTATGTTTTCAGATTTCCCATATAAAGCGGTGCTGGTTAAATGGTCTGCGGCTTCGTAGCAGCCACATTCTCTATGGGAGAACATTTTTATGCCGAAGCTATACAAGTTCTCTGACAGTGTTTTGTCAGATGATATGTAATCCCAGAGGTCTTTGAGCTCTGTTTTCTCTGCTTTGGTAAGTAGGCTGTGTCATATTGTGCAACTGCAGTGGAATTGGCTGCAATGTACTACACATCTACATTTGCATTCCATAGGAGGGCAATGATTGAATTGTAATCATTAATGTACTTTGATGCTTCGGTTCTTTTATGCAGTGTGTGTTCTTAGGAGATTTGCCTTTTACACTGTGTCTAACCGAAGACATGAAGCAGTTTACTTGCCCTGTTGCTGAAACTGGCCTAGGGAAACCAGAGCGACATTTGATGTAGTATTTGTCTTTGTTTTTATATTTGCACCGACAATACTTGCCACACTTGTGTCTTTGAAACTGCTAAATTTGGTGTTTTCATGTCTCTACCTGTTCTGTTTTTGTTTTCTATGCGTAGGAAAGTGTGCAAGTCTTCCCATGCATACTCTGCACAACTTAAAGTGACAAACCATGTGGATGGGCCAAGGTTCCGTAGCAAACACCGTACATCTGCGTGTCGTCGGAACCAGTATTCTTTCATACCACACATTTTTGCCAAGAGATTTGCAATACTTGACTGTAAAACTTTGTCTTTGTCCGGCACCTTTTCAAGTAGCTGTGTAGACATGTTTTGAAAATGGGACCCTGTTTTCAATGTGTGTGCAATTCCATAACATAGAGTTGCTAGTTCACTTTGTAAGAGCAGGTGGAATATGTATTCCACATTTTTGTCTGAATCTAGGGTCTTCAGAATACATACATAAAGTACGGCTCTGATGCTGTTATTTGTGTGCATCTTTCATCGTATCTTCCACCTTTTCCAGTCTGATAGAGTAGAGGAAAGGCGCGTGCTTCTAAACTTTTTTACCATATACTAATTGGCGAACCTTTGGGTTCCCACATTTGATATGTTTCTAGTGCACCATCTATGGTGTCTTTAGAGTGCAGTGGGGGAATTGTATAGTGTTTTAAAAATTGGATGCTGCAGTCGGATCTAGAAGTTCAAATTGGCCTGTTGTTGAGGAGTCTTGAATTATTTCGGTTGTTTCTCTCAGGTTTTCTTCAACGTTTATTTCTTTGTAGTATTAATTTTTGTATTTAAGTTATTGCAAGGCTTTCCTAACTTTGTTTAAGTCCACTAATTGCTGCCAATTTTCATGTCTTTTGTAGGTACACCATTTACCAGGATAATCCAAGATTGTTCTATTGGCCGTTGCACTCGTAGAGTGTCTACATTTTCTTTGAGGTCTAATTGTAAATAAACTACTTTGCCACGAATGCCTTTAGTAATTTAGTCTAGGGCAATTTTCAGTTTTTGGTTGCAGCCGTATTAATGCTTGAAATGGGTCTACTATTTGGATTATAATGCTCTCCTACAAATTAAGCTGTTGGAGTGCGTTTCGCAGTGGGAATATTTCCAAATTATTACTGACAGCCTGTGAAGTCATTTGGTTATTTTCAAGTTTTGCAGTGCAGTTTGTGCACAGTATGGAGGTGTTAGTAATTTTGTATTTGTTTTCTGCTATAAGGTATTGATATTTTATTTATATCGTGCTCGCACACAATTGTTTCAGAGCACAACAAGGTAGAGAGTAATTGGAACCATTGCAATTCTTCATTGTCTTGCATTTTGTACATTATACCTATAGTTTTCATGCTCTTTGTATAAAAGGTTCTGCGACAACACACATATACTTGGTTTGGTACCTCAGCAGATGTGCTTTTGAACTTGTGTATTTCTTTTTTCTATCTGTGTAATAGAAAGTTGCCATCTGCAAAGTTGTTGCTACTGTTTTGTGAAGGTACTGGAGTATGTAAGTGCTTTTCAGTTCCAAAATATTTTCTTTGGGTGTGGTCTATTTCTTCGAGCAGCTGTTTGGCTGTACCGTGTAGGTGAATATCATTTAAATGCTCCAGTGCAAAAGCTGGACTTTTTGCATAGTACAGTTTGTGAATAAGATTTTGTACAGTAGAAATGTGTGTTGCTAACATTTTGATCTGGTGGAAGGTGCTTTTGCAAGCAGGTCCAGAAATGCAGGCTAATTTGTATTTATTTATTTATTGTCCTGTGTATTTGCGCACTGGATAGGAGTCCATAGTTTGTAGTATTTTCATTTTCCCTTTGTCGTTGACTTTCACATAGTGATTGAGGAACTGCAAAGATTTGATAGAGTTTTGGCCAATGTTATACATTGATGTGCATGGCCATTTGTAGATGGGGCGTATTGGTTTGGTGGAATGGAGAGTTGAATCTAAGTTTGATGGGGATATTTGTGAAAGCAGTGTTCCTTCTTCCATGATGGTATTGTCTACCCTCGTCAACTGATATGTATGGCAATTTGGTTTGTTTGCTCTTGTTTCTATGATTCTTCATTGAAGTATAGCTCTGTGCTGGTGTTGTGACTCCACTCACCAGTACAGATGTTGCCAAATGTATCTATGTTGTTGTTGCATTTGTTGTGAAGTACTGGTTGTCGTATACTAATTAATTTTGTTAGTGGTTTCATTCTGTTTAAAATTAATATAAAGAATTTCCTTTTGAGGACCATTTCACTGTCTACAAGAGCTTCCAGGATTACTTTTCTGCGTTAATTTTTAAAGGTTGAGCGTGATTTCAACCCTTTATTTATAAGGTTCTGAACGCCCCTGGTTTGGAAAAATTGTTGTAAAATACATTTTTTGGCATGCTTTCTTGTGGTTACGTTAGCATTTCTACGTGCTCTGTTAGCAGTAGTGATAGTTGCCACCTTTTTAGTACATTTTATTTTATTTCTACATCTTGAAAGAGGAGTTAAAGTTTGCTTACTGGTAGGTGCTTTCATTTTTGTTAGTGACTGTATTAGCTTTTGTGTTTGAACTTTTTGTACAAATTCTGCGGGAGGTGGATGGGTATTCTGTATGCTTTTAGGTTGGGCTGCATTTCTGTGTTCCTTTCTAGAGAGTTGATTTTTGTAGGCATTATGTAGTAGCTGTTGGAGAAAAAAGGAAAGTGTGGGTGTGCAGATTTTGTAATTTATATGTGTGCACTGTGCATGAATTGTTAAATATGAGGGTAGGTATATAGATAGAGGTGTGTGATTGTGTAATGGTCTGTTACTTTAGGTTGGGAAGGCTATATTGGTATCTTGGTGTTACTATAATGGCGGTGAGATGATAATATAAAGTAGGCAACTGTTGAGGTGTAATGAGTAAGAATGAAGAAAATACCGGTGGGTTGATGGAATTGTCTATCTTACAATACAAGAACACTGCACTGTCTCAGTAAGAGGTAGAACACTAGGATAGTATTACACTTACTTTGTTGGCTGTTGAGAGTAGGTTTATTCTAGGTTGTAAATTCAAGTTGACACGCCACTGCCTTTCCGGACAGAGGTGGTTACTGCAACTGTCAAAGAAGAAAGTAAGAAAATATGTTTGTCAATGGCATAGTGAGTGTGTGTGTAATTGGATGGCTTTGTATATTAATGGGGACTTGGGAGCATCAGCATATTTGGTAAGGGGGTAAGTGGTTTATTTGTAAGTGTGCCATATGACGTGCACTTTAGCAAGTGTGTGTATTGGTGTAGAACTATTTAGTTTGAAAATGGATTAGTCCTAGTGGTAGAAGGGTGAGAAAAAGGGTTGGAAAGATGTACATATTGGAAAGGAGAATGTTTTTGTGTGTGCAATGCTTTAACGTTTCTACAGATATATGCTTGCTACATGAGTGGAGCAATCATTTCAGTTTTTTCATTTATTCATCCACATTTATAAATGGTACTGTTCACAATGCACACATACATTTTATTTGTTTTTTACGTAATTGTGCATTCTGTGAAGTGTGCAAGGTAAGTGGCAGGCACCCTGTTGAACTGCATGCAATGCATGTACTTGGTTTACTTTGGTAGGATACATTCAGTGACCCTTTTCTGTCAGTTTGGACATTACAATGGGTGATAGGGGTGAATGACAACTTTCAAAGCACATAGCATTATAAGTGGCATTTGATGGAGAAATTACAGTATCCACAGAGTAGAAGATGATTTTTTGTGTGCAATTCTGTATCTATTGGTGGGTGTTGGGGAGCAGGTTATTCTACTTTTGTAGATCAGTGAGTACATTTTGGTTTCAAGAATATTAAGTAGTCATTTGCAAGATTTGCTGGTAATCTCTGCTTTAGAGTAATGGAAGTATCATTGCACTCAAACCATGCACATTGCTTTCGAATGTATGCAGTTTAGTGACCTGCAGTGGTTATTTCAGCTGTGTGGATGATTATGGCTACTGTTGTGAAGGTTTTCTTGCCAAGTGATCTCTGTCCGTTTGTGAAGGTAGTAAGCTTGCAATTCTTTTTGGTTCCATCTGCATTGTATCTTAAAAGCATTAATATTACGTATTGGCTATGTGATTGTATATGTAACATGGAACGATTATCGGAATTAAAACTACTACACAATATGCTATGGTTTGCATTTTGTACGAGTTGCTGAAATGGAACAGAATCACAGTTTGGTGTAGATACATAGACAAAACGCTTGTTAGGGACTTGTTCCTGAAAGACATGGTTGCAGAGAGTGCATCTATGTTTCCTCATGTAGGAAATCTGGAAGATTTAATTAATGGGTATGTTTTTGCTTTCCAGTACTTGTAGTAAGTACATTAGAAATTCCTGTGGATCTCCTTGTGTGTTTATAGTGAATCTCGCCATTTCAGCACAATTGTCCAAATCCTGCCGTATTCCTGAGAAACTGTACATGTTTTCAGGATTGTTTGTTTCATTTCTGTGAAGGACTAGCATTTGTAAACACAACTGGTCAGAGCCGTTTAAATAAATGTTTTCAACAATTGCTGGCAATTGGAATAGAACATTGATTGCTACATTTGCATAGCAATTTTAGCCAGTTGTATTGGAAAATGTGAATGGACCAGATAGTTCTGTGTCTGAGTGGAAGTGCACTTGATTTGTTTGAAGAGATAGTTTTCTCTGTGTGTGCAGTTGGGTATCTATTGTCCTTTTCAGTCAATTTTTCTGTGTTTTTGGAAGTTGATGGAGTATGAGCTGATTTCACTTTCTTTGGTGATACTGTTGGGAGATGATTTCTGTTTGTATTAGTTTTCTTTTACAAAGTTTGTGTTTTTGAGGAACAGGGTACAATTTCAGATGGGCTGTGTGGAGTGCACATAGTCTATTGTACTCTACGATGCACGGAATGTCAGCGCTGACTTTACTTGCATCAAAATTGACTAGAAATAGTCCTTCAAGTGTATGTAGGTGTGACAGTGCTACACAACCCATGCCTTCTTTAAAGACTGTGCTGCCAATATCATTTAATGCTTGATCTAAGGTTAGACCTTGCGATTTATGAATAGTAACTGCGTATGCTAGCGACAGAGAAAACTGTTCTATGAGTATATACATGTCTTTGAAAAGAGGGAATCGAGCTGTGGAGCGTCCTATCCTTTTAACTTCTGAAAGTTTGACAAAGTCGATGTTGACAACCTGAATGCTGTTGTCACGTGGGTATGTCTGTAAGCCAACAGCTGTACCAAGAGCTCCATTAACTAAACCTTGCTCTACGTCAAGGTTAAGCTTTAGCATTACTCTACAGTTTAAACACAATGTTAACATTTTCTCCAAACCAGCTGTGTTTGAAATAGAGTTTTCTAAGTTATTTTGTCGTGCTATGGCTTGTTGACACATAGGTGTTGTCATAAAGTGTTCACCCAGTTTGCCTATGGAGTACATTTATACTGGTGGTTGCATTTTTATTTTCAGCATTGTTTCATTGAATTGTGCACAGCTTGCTAAAGTTGGCATTAAGGACATACAGGTGACATTTTTGTGTGCTAATTGTTCCATGACATCAGTAGCACATATGTAATGGCCGTATAGCGCATGGATGCATCTGGTATTTAGGGTCGATTGCACTTCCTTCGATAGTCCACCAATTCAAATTTCTTTTTTAAATGTTGGTGTAGTTGAGATCTGCAGACTGATGCATGATTTCAGTTAGTTCTCTATGCTTCCGAGAGTTTTACCGCATAGTTTGTGTCCTAAGGCTTTAAAGATAGGTTCACCTTTCACTGGTGTTAATTGAAGGAGATCTCTGAAAACATTCACATGCTTCCCTTCAAAGAGTTCTTCATAGTCTGTTTTGAGGACCTCTTGCAATCTGAGGTGAATCAAAGCTAACATTAGGTTGGAGAGCATGCTCACCTCATCTATTAGGAGCATTTTCATTTGTTTCCAAACTCTGCATAGCTCCATAGCAGCTTCTGTTGAAAGTTTGTAGTAGTCTAATTTGTTTTGGGGTTCTCTGAAAGCAGTAGCAATCGGTGTAAAGTGACACCACCTATGTTGTAGACAGATAAACCAGTGGGGGTGGTTACAACAGCTGAAAAGCTTGTTTGTTAATTGTTGGAGGAATTTAGTGAACTTTTTATTAAGAATGTTTAGCCTGAACCAGCTTCACCACTTGCATATAGGCGCACAGATTTGTAGTGTTCACAGGTACATGTTTTATTTTCATGCTGTATACCATGCTCAACTTCTTTAGTTACGTCTAAGAAAATGGTACGCTGCTCATTGTTTAGTTGTGATTTCAGTAGAGCAAAGTCTTCTGCAGATTGCTCATACTGACACATGGTGTTCTCTACTTCTATCATGGATAATTCTGCCTCATTAGCTATGAGTGGCTGTCCAAGTGGTCTTGGCTGCCTGTCACAGAAGGTTCACCCCTCTCAGGAGTGTCTATGTTTAGATATGCTTGAAGTTCTTTTTCTTGTTGGTGTTCATTATCCAATATCTTTTTGTACAGCGTAAAGTTCATATCTGTTATGGTACTTTCATTTACATTGAAAGCATCTTCATAGGAGATATGGGTGTCTTCTAAATCTTCTTCTTTTCTCCATGGTTTAAAAAGTTGCAGTAGAGCCATGTAGTACAGTTCTTTGTGCTGAGGAGTTTTTAATGACAGCTTCATATGATTATCCCGGCTGCGTTTAGTAAGTTTCACCAGCTGCCTTCACAACTTTCAACTCTTTTACCTTCTTTCTCATCTGCCTTAATTTTATTTTTTTATGAGAGTTTTTCGGCTATGTGATACAGGCACATGGTTTCTAAAGCAGTACTCCTGTTTGGGTAGTATGTGTCCAATGAGTTGTTTTTCAAAATGACCTGGCTGTTGGGATTTTTTTTGGCTATTGTTTCTATGTCTTTGTACGATTTCAGAACTCTTTTTCTGGATGCAGAAGGACCAAGGCTTAGCTACACTATGTTATCAGATTTCCCATATAAAGCGGTGCTGGTTAAACGGTCTGCGGCTTCGTAATAGCCACATTCTCTATGGGAGAACATTTTTATGTCAAAGCTATACAATTTCTGTGACAGTGTTTTGTCAGATGATATGTAATCCCAGAGGTCTTTGAGCTCTGTTTTCTCTGCATTGGTAAGTAGGCTGTGTCATATCGTGCAACTGCAGTGGAATTGGCTGCAATGTACTGCACATCTACATTTGCATTCCATAGGAGGACAATGATTGCATTGTAATCATTAATGTGCTTTGATGCTTCGGTTCTTTTATGCAGTGTGTGTTCTTAGGAGATTTGCCTTTTGCACTGTGTCTAACCGAAGACATGAAGCTGTTTACTTGCTCTGTTGCTGAAACTGGCCTAGGAAAACCAGAGCAGCATTTGATGTAGTATTTGTCTTTGTTTTTATATTTGCACCGACAATACGTGCCACACTTGTTTTTGTTTTCTACGCGTAGGAAAGTGTGCAAGTCTTCCTATGCATACTCTGCACAACTTAAATTGACAAACCATGTGGCTGGGCCAAGGTTCCGTAGCAAACACCGTACATCTGCGTGCTGTGGGAACCAGTATTCTTTCATACCACGCATGCTTGCCAAGAGATTTGTAATACTTGACTGTAAAACTTTGTCTTTGTCTTGCACCTTTTCAAGTAGCTGTGTAGACATGTTTTGAAAATAGGACCCTGTTTTCAATGTGTGTGCAATTCCATAACATAGAGTTGCTAGTTCACTTTGTAAGAGCAGGTGGAATATGTATTCCACATTTTTGTCTGAATATAGGGTCTTCAGAATACATACGTAAAGTACGGCTCTGATGCTGTTATTTGTGTGCATCTTTCATCGTATCTTGCACCTTTTCCAGTCTGATAGAGTAGAGGAAAGGCGCGTGCTTCTAAACTTTTTTAACATATACTGATTGGCGAACCTTTGGCTTCCCACATTTGATATGATTCTAGTGCACCATCTATGGTTTCTTTAGAGTGCAGTGGGTAAATTGTATAGTGTTTGAAAAATTGGATGCTGCAGTCGGATCTAGAAGTTCAAATTGGCCAGTTGTTTAGGAGTCTTGAATTATTTCAGTGGTTTCTCTCAGGTTTTCTTCAACGTTTATTTCTTTGTAGTATTCATTTTTGTCTTTAAGATATTGCAAGGCTTTCCTAACTTTGTTTAAGTCCACTAGTTGCTGCCATTGTTTGTGTCTATTGTAGGTACAGCATTTACCAGGATAATCCAAGATTGTTCTATTGGGCATTGCACTCGTAGAGTGTCTACATTTTCTTTGAGATCTAATGGTAAATAAACTACTTTGCCACAAATCCTTCTTAGTAATTCAGTCTGAGGCAATTTTCAGTTTTTGGTTGCAGCCGTATTATTGCTTGAAATGGGGCTACTGTTCGGATTATAATGCTCTCCTACAAATGAAGCTGTTGGAGTGCGTTTGGCAGTGGGATTATTTCCAAATTATTACTGACAGCCTTTGAAGACATTTGGTTATTTTCAAGTTTTGCAGTGCAGTATGTGCACAGTATGGAGGTGTTAGTAATTTTGTATTTGTTTTCTGCTATAAGGTATTGATATTGATATTTTATTTCTATCGTGCTCGTACACAAGTGTTTCAGAACACAAAAAGGTAAAGAGTAATTGAAACCATTGCAATTCCTCATTGTCTTGCATTTTGTACATTATATCTATAGTTTTCGTGCTCTTTGTATAAAAGGTTCTGCGACAACACACATATACTTGGTTTGGTACCTCAGCAGATGTGCTTTTGAACTTGTGTATTTCTTTTTTCTATCTGTGTAATAGAAAGTTGCCATCTGCAAAGTTGTCGCTACTGTTTTGTGAAGGTACTGGAGCATGTAAGTGCTCTTCAGTTCCAAAATATTTTCTTTGGGTGTGGTCTATTTGTTCGAGCAGCTGTTTGGCTGTATCGTGTAGGTGAATATCATTTAAATGCTCCAGTGCGAAAGCTGGACGTTTTGCATAGTACAGTTTGTGAATAAGATTTTGTACAGCAGAAAGGTGTGTTGCTAACATTTTGATATGGTGGAAGGTGCTTTTGCAAGCAGGTCCAGAAATGCAGGCTAATTTGTATTTATTTATTTATTGTCCTGTGTATTTGCGCACTGGATAGGAGTCCATAGTTTGTAGTATTTTCATTTTCCCTTTGTTGTTGACTTTCACATAGTGATTGAGGAACTGCAAAGATTTGATAGAGTTTTGGCCAATGTTATATGTTATACATTGATGTGCATGGCCATTTGTAGATGGGGCGTATTGGTTTGGTGGAATGGAGAGTTGAATCTAAGTTTGATGGGGATACTTGTTAAAGCAGTGTTTCTTCTTCCATGATGGTATTGTCTACCCTCGTCAACTGATATGTATGGCAATTTGGTTTGTTTTCTCTTGTTTGTATGATTCTTCATTGAAGTATGGCTCTGTGCTGGTGGTGTGACTCCACTCACCAGTCCAGATGTTGCCAAAGGTATCTATGTTGTTATTGCATTTGTTGTGAAGTACTGGTTGTCGTTTACTAATTAATTTTGTTAGAGGTTTCATTCTGTTTAAAATTAATATAAAGAAATATCCTTTTGAGGACCATTTCACCGTCTACAAGAGCTTCCAGGATTACTTTTCTGCGTTAATTTTTAAGGGTTGAGCGTGATTTCAACCCTTTATTTATAAGGTTCTGAACGCCCCCGGTTTGGAAAAATTGTTGTAAAATACATTTTTTGGCATGCTTTCTTGTGGCTACGTTAGCATTTCTACGTGCTCTGTTAGCAGTAGTGATAGTTGCCACCTTTTTAGTACATTTTATTTTATTTCTACATCTTGAAAGAGGAGTTAAAGTTTGCTTACTGGTAGGTGCTTTCATTTTTGTTAGTGACTGTATTAGCTTTTGTGTTTGAACTTTTTGTACAAATTCTGCTGAAGGTGGATGGGTATTCTGTATGCTTTTAGGTTGGGCTGCATTTCTGTGTTCCTTTCTACAGAGTTGATTTTTGTAGGCATTATGTAGTAGCTGTTGGAGAAAAAAGGAAAGTGTGGGTGTGCAGATTTTGTAATTTATATGTGTGCACTGTGCATGAATTGTTAAATATGAGGGTAGGTATATAGATAGAGGTGTGTGATTGTGTAATGGTCTGTTACTTTAGGTTGGGAAGGCTATATTGGTATCTGGGTGTTACTATAATGGTGGTGAGATGATAATATAAAGTAGGCAACTGTTGAGGTGTAATGAGTAAGAATGAAGAAAATACCAGTGGGTTGATGGAATTGTCTATCTTACAATACAAGAACAATGCACTGTCTTAGTGAGAGGTAGAACACTACGATAGTATTACACTTACTTTGTTGGCTGTTGAGAGTAGGTTTATTCTAGGTTGTAAGTTCAAGTTGACATGCCACTGCCTTTCAGGACAGAGGTGGTTACTGCAACTGTCAAAGAAGAAAGTAAGAAAATATGTTTGTCAATGGCATAGTGAGTGTGTGTGTAATTGGATGGCTTTGTATATTAATGGGGACTTGGAAGCATCAGCATATTTGGTACGGGGGTAAGTGGTTTATTTGTAAGTGTACCACATGACATACACTTTAGCAAGTGTATGTATTGGTGTAGGACTATTTAGTTTGAAAATGGATTAGTCCTAGTGGTAGAAGGGTGAGAAAAAGGATCGGAAAGATGTACATATTGGAAAGGAGAATGTTTTTGTGTGTGCAATGCATGAACTTTTCTACAGATATATGCTTGCTACATGAGTGGAATAATCATTTCAGTTTTTTCATTTATTTATCCACATTTATAAATGGTACTGTTCACATATATCTTATTTGTTTTTTAAGTAATGGTGCATTCTGTGAAATGTGCAAGATAAGTGGAAGGCACCCTGTTGACATGCATTCAATGCATGTACTTGGTTTACTTTGGTAGGATACATTCAGTGATCCTTTTCTGTCAGTTTGGACATTACAATGGGTGATAGGGGTAAATGAAAACTTTCAAAGCACATAGCATTATAGGTGGCCTTTGATGGAGAAATTACAGTATGCTTTTTGAGTACATCATGGCGGTTAAGTGGCAGGTACCCTGTTGAGAGGCACTTATAACAGAGTTGCAAATGTACTGTATTAAAAATATTGATACCTGTAATTTGTGGTGATGGATGGCGATGTGGATGAATCTGGATGCAGAAATCTTGGATAGTTTTACAATACTTTTTACTAGAGGTGCTTTTGAATCACAGGAGACTTGTGCTCTGAGTGTTTAACAGTAAATATGGATTGTTGCACAGAGATGATAGAGTTAGATGCAGAGATCTTGGATGTGATTGATGGATGCGTGTGTGACTGCTTAATAGTACCCAATGAGGGAGTGCTGCAAAGAGAGTAGTGGACAGGGAAGAAGGACTGCCTCTGCTTTATGGGGTCTGCGGACACCACGGTAGTTGGGGAATCGCACGTGCCACATCCTGCCCTTCTCAGTATGCCTGGCATGGAAATGGGACTGAGGGGATTATCCAATCAGGTGTTGAGGGTGTGCTTAATAGGAAGGGGCAGTAATACTGTTTTTTCATTGCTGCATACAGTGAAGGTGGCAGAGAGTCAGAGTGTTGATCGTGGGTGATTCCTTTGTGGGTGATCTGCAGAGGTATGCCCAGGGTAGAGGCATTGATGACAATTTTGGTCTTGAAGGAGTGGACGCTTTGTGGCGCAGTGTGCCTATGCACAGTTTGCAAGCTATGCTTGCAGTGTGCAGAGATGTGGCCTCTTGGAGTACTGTTGATGTCCTAGTGGTGCATTGTGGAGCACTGCATTTGGGTTACATCACTGCTGCACATTTGCTATGTGAACTGAAGGACTTGGTGAAAGCACTGATGCAGCTTTTTCCCACTGCACAGGTGGTTTACTCAGGCACACCTAGATGAGTATGGAACAATCCCGATGTACTTTGTTCCCTGCAAGAGGTCAGAAGTTGTCTTGGAAACGGTGGCATGTCTGCATTTTTGTTCAGTGCTGGGATGTTCTTCTGTGACAATGAAAACATGAATGCTTTCAATGTGAGCTTTTTCAGTGCAGCTGCCTTTTTTTTGTCCCCAATGAAAATGCTATTTTGTTCTACAATCTAAGAGCTATTTTGGAGAGGCTCGTGTAATAATGTAAGGAGGAGAAAAATTCCCAAAAAGTACAAGATGTATTTGTTTACAAGCACCTTTAAAAGAAAAAAGAAAAATAAATACTCTTTCTTTTCAGAGCCACCAATAAAAAGGAGAAGCCCTACCCTGGTTGAAATATGTCCTCCCACCCATGCACAAAGGACGATATGTCCGCAGACAACGCAGTAGTTTGAGGATCGCACATGCCACATCCGGGGCTCTTGAGGGTGGCAGCAATGGAAATGGGACTGTGGAGGCCTGGGGATTGGTCAATAAGGTTTCCTGGGTGAGGTGTGTGAGGAGAGACTGTGGCAGAAGGTGTGTTTGCAGAGAGGAGTACAGATGGCTATGGTTAAGACTGTGGCAGAGTGTATGGCTTTTGGGCAACTCCTGGATGCATTGGTTGGAAGTGCATGCAGAACGCTATGGAATGGCTGCACATCTTGGATTTCATCATGTAGATGTCCACTGGTATGGAGTACGTCTTTGTGCCACTTTGGTGATGCTCGATCATCCAGACATTATTAATATTCATTGTGGAGGGAACAGTTTAGGACATGTTACCAGAATTTCTCTGCAGTTTGCGATGAAGGAGTCACTTGGGCAAGTCATGGACATTTTTCCAAACTCTCGAGTAATTTATTCTCACATTGCCCAGAGACAGATGTGGCTGCATTCTTCTTCTTTTGATCTGCAAATGGAGAAAGCGAGGCACGATGAAAAAACAAGGCTTTTTGTGCCTTTTTGAGAGATGTTGGCATGTTCTCCCTCCACAATGAAAACATTACGTTTCGTAGCACCAACATTTTTCGCAGAGATGGAGTCCATCTTTATATGATATTTCATGATATGATATTGTATTTATATCGCGCTGATACACAAGCGTTTCAGAGCACGATTGCCAGCAATGCCAGAATCTGACTAATGCTGGAAATCAGCTGTTTCTGTGAAATATCCAAAATGCACTGCATCGTTCCTTGCAAGTATATCAAGCATTTCCCCAGTAGGTGTTGGCCACTTCAACCCTTCCAAAAACAAACAAACATCACAAAAAGGCTCTTTTCAGAGCCACCACTTACTCCCGAAATGAGTGCAATGTTTTTGACAGAGCACCCCCCTCATTATTTTAGATTTCCATGGACCACTGCGCTGTCCGCGCAGTTTACAGGCTGCGCGCCGGCCTGCATCCTTTCATTGACAATTCTATTTTTGAGCTCTGAAAGGTGGCTCTGAAAAGAACCTTTTTTAGTTGAGATTTGTTATTTAGTATTTCTCTTGTTCTTTTTACACACGACACAGAACGAAAGGAAGGGAAGGGAGGTTAGGGAAGGGGCACCAACCACATGGATAAGAAAAGGGCAATTGGAGAGAGGAAGATGTTGGGAGGGCCTTACTTAGGTAGGGGGCACTCCTTCTCATGCTCCCGTACCAAAGTCTCAAAAGCACTTCAGAGTTGCTCCCCCCTGCAGAGTACCGCATCGCAGTACATGCACAGTACAGTGACCTTTGAATGATAAGGGTCTGCATGCACAGTACAGTGACCTTTAAAAGGTAAGGGTGTGCTGAGGTGCGTATGGCCTGCAAGGCTGGTTTAGGGATCCGCTGCCCCACAGGAGTGTCCCTAATGGTGACAGGAGCTATGCGGAGGATGCTGCAGAGGAACTCAAGCAACTGCCTTGTTCAAAGGGGACAACCCTCCGAACTGCTGCCTTGTGGTTCGATTTCAAGTGTCGCCGCATGGAGGTGGTGCCGTAGCTGTAAAAGCCTGGTTTGCCACGACTGAGTACTATGTTGCATCTCACCTGGTTAGCACAAGCTTTGGGCATGTCTGCTACGGTGGTAAATAGTTTCCACACCCAGGACTCACGCTGGCTGCAGGCATGCAGGCAATGAGGAATTCCTCTACTTCATCCTTGTTCTCTTCTTGATCCCTATCTACATTACCACGCCTGTTCCCTTGTCCAGGTCCTTCGGAAGGTGGTGGTGGTGGTGAGGGTGAGGGTGTGGGTGCTGGTGAGGTATAGGCAGTAGCAGCAGCCATGGTTGCCATTAGCTGCATAGGTAATATAGCACAGCAGAATTGATCAGAAAGCAATTCCAGCATGGAGCCATCTGGACCGCTGCTGTGTTCTACAAAGCCAAAATCAGAATGAGAAGCAGCTCTGGGGTGTGGGCTTTCATAGGGCTGCTAGGGAGCACTTGGAACCCAAAAGCGGGCCTAAACCTTTCCCAAAAATGGTCAGATGGACAGAGGCACAGTGTGGGACCTCTGTAAGGGTGTAGTTTAACAGTAACACTCCTTATATTGTCGAAAACAGTACTTTTTTAATGTCTGGGGGCCCGAATCGTGTCTGGCAAATAATGGCCTCACTCAGCGTGGGTGCGGTCACATGGTGACATCGCAAATGTTCTCGAATGAGACGGCTGTCTGCAGGACACGTATTGCGGTGAATACTTTGTGCACATGTGCATAGGTGTCCTACGAACAGGGATGGGATTCACAGACTAGTTAAAAGTGTGACACACGTGCGACAAACATTTTCGAACAAGCTGGGTGTTTGTAGGCTAGAGCAGGTGGGATGCGCATGTGCGCAGCTGTCTGTAGGACATGGGTGGGCGCCTCAACCTAATGAAAGTATGTCACAAGTTTTTTCGGACATGCTGGATAGGGGCGCTGTTACCAGCACACAGAGGATGAGAAACGCATGCGTGTAGGTGTGCGACGGACAGACATGCACTTCCACAACTAATTAAAGGTGCGTCACAAGATGCGGACACGAGTGGCGTCCTGTAGACATCTCCATTTTGCTTAATTCCGCCCATCCCGGACAGTACCGTGCACCTCGGAGTCGTAACGGGATTTAAAAAAAGAAGGAAAACCCAAACACACGGCAAAAATGTACATACACACCTTTATTTTCACACATACATAGATAGAATTAGGAAAGGGAAGGGGTAGCAGAAAAGGACACATATACTGGGGAATTGGGGTTTTGTACAAGTTGGCATGAGGGGAGGAAGGGATTGAGGAATCATTGTAATGTCTCTCTTAATAGGGAATTTGTGGGGATGGTTGGCTGGGAAACGGGGAAAGGGTACAGGTGCAGGTGGGGCAGTGGTATTTTATTTTTTCCATACTATATCATTGTACAATTTTTTTAAGGCGGTAAAATTGTTTAGCAATTGCTCAATTTGTGCATCCAGGCTGTCTAGTTTTTCATTTACAGAGTTTTCATCATTTCCTTTGCCCGCGCGCTGTTGTGGAAGAGATTGAGGGAGACCAGAGGGAGACAGGGTTCAAGAAGTGAATACCTGTGGTGTGGGATCACCAATGAAGCAACTGTCTATCTCCTTATGAACATAGGTTTAGTGGACCTTTTAAATCTTTTTCTCAGAACCCTATTGTGGCTGAGGTTGCTTACAGTCTCTTTGTCCATCCCTATCAACACTTTCATCCATATCCTTACAGTAAACAGACCATTAACTCGAGGAGTACTGAGACGCTGAGAAACTCACCGTTTCTAGGCACCTTCAAGGAGGAATCATTAGACGCCTTGAATGTTAACTCTTTCATTGCTTTTATAGCCTTGAAAGTTAACTCTTTGATTGCTTTTATAGCTGTCTCATCAGAAGACAGTTCTCTGAACTTTCATATTGACAAATGGGAAATGTCTACATTAAAGAAGGGTCATGTTGCCTCTATCATTTCCATGCAGGCAGGGATTTATCCTGCTTATACATCTGAATCACTCTTGACTTCAAGATTTGCTGGCAGCTCTCGAAGAAGGTTTTGACATCTCACCCTTGACAGATATCCTTGAGAATCAGGCAATATGCACCTACAACATTTTGTGACACATCTTGAGGGCCATGGATATTGAAGCAGTTGCTGTTGTGGCTGGAAAACATCCCTTTTGGATAAGGGAATGGATGAGGGGGCCTCCAGAAGTTCATCTTCCTTCACTTTCAAGTAAAAGCTTTTCATCACGTTAGTGGGTGGGCTGGTTAATTCGATAAACCAGTAGAGTCTAAATTAGCACAGAACAAGTTCCAATAGAAATAATTCTATATGTTCTTTAACCTTCCAGTATAGGAGGTTCTGCAGAACAGTTCTGTAGATATACGAACTGCTCAAGGACTAGAGGACAACCACTCTCTTCCTTGAGTTAAAAGCCCACCTACTAGGGTACATTAGAGCCACACATAACCTGTATCACAACCTGCCGTTTAGGACTCAAATTCGTCATATTGTACAATCTGTGGGGCATCTGTTTGGGTCTTGTACGTGGTGCAAGGGGGTTATTTGAAAGATCCATCCAGATTCAGGTATGATCATGATCTTAAAAGGAGAGATGATCTGTTATCCATGACAGATTCCTTGCTGCAATGGAAGGTGATTGTCCCCGTTGCACTAGGCGAGTGGACATGTTCTCCATCCTCTTGTTGTCACCCATAACATTAGGTGCTATTTTTTATCTGCGCTTTTCTGTACAAGATGGAGACCCTTCAGTACATCGCACTGATGGTCTCCTCTGGAAACTACATGACTTTGGTACATTTGGTGGATATGTTTCCCAAGTTCATCTTTGGCGATGCAGGAAATCAAGTTTCATGCGCCTGCACTCCCTGACCCTCCTCTTGTGCAGGGGACATCCCCACAAACCCTGCCCGTTGGCCGTTCTCCTTTCCATCTTGCGATGTGCCCTCTCTCCACCTGTCCTTTTTGCCATCTCCCAAACAAAATCCCACCTTCCTCCTCCTCTCCTTACCTCTTGTTGGTCCAGCACCACCTCTTCTTGCCTCTCCTTAGTAATGGGCAATAAGTGCATGGACTTTTTCCAGGCAAGCTGTGGTTCAGGCAAAGCATCCTGTCAGGTATCAGCCCTTGGAAAGATTAGGCATTAAAAGAAAAAACACTTCTTTTCACCTAACCATTTTAATTCACCAGGCATTCCCTGACATGAATCTGGCCTTGAGCCTGAGACTACAAGATGGCTGTGTGGCCTGCTGTCCAAGAATGTTGTATTGTAACTGGAGGGGCAACCCTAGAGGTGGAACATAGGGCTGAATTATAGAATGTGTCACAGGGGGGTTGGTAGCCGCCAATATAGATTAGAACATACTATTGACTCTGTATATTTTTGTTTAAAGCATGGTTATATTGGTTTTATCTAAGTCACCTGACAGCCGTGCTAGTACTTAAGTGTTGAAATGCATTAAGCATAAAGACTCTTTATAAGCCAATTATACACTTATTGATAGTCTTAATTGTAAGGCTTATACATGTGTTTTATTTCATGGTATTCAATAGGCTGGTTATGAAACAATCAAGGTAATAAATACCAGTATATCTGAGATAGACGAAGAAATTAAAACATAAGTCTCAAATTGTGTGCTAAGCCAAACATATTCAAAACAAGAATAGTGACATTGCTTCACATTTGACTAACAATACAGTGTCAATTAAAAAGCATCAAAGTATATTGCATTGTTGGAGATCCGGGCAAATACAGGTAATTAGACAACACAATAGTACAGTTATATACAGATTATACAAGATGATGATGCTGTAAAGTGAAGAACAGAGGATAAAGGAAGGGATGGTCTTTCTTAAGTAGAGGCAACCCCGTTTACTGTGGGTTTTGTTGTTGTGATATGTTGAGGACCAATCCTCGGTCTACATCACGGAAGGAACTCCCCAAGATTGAACATTAGACGGGCTAGTAGAAAGCCTGGTTTTACGACTTTTCGGCTGCCAGATGTGGTGCCTTCTTCTGGGCTGCAGGATTGTGTCTCCCTGAAGGTTGTAAACACAAAAGAAAAAGGAAAATGGAACTCTTTAAAAGAGCTGCACATTCTAATAGTATGGCAACACATGATGGGTCAAAATCAGTTATTGATTATTGACAAAAAAGAAGTTTTGTCTAAAAACAGTGTTTGATAACCTTGTGCTTGGGTCTTGAGCATGAGAAGGGAGGGGAGAACCAATGGAGCAGTGTAGGCTATTGGTCGAGTTGAGCCAAACGTGGTCAGCAAATGGCATAGTATGGTGCCGTCAGTGCGCTGGGTCTGGTTGGCTAGAATCAATAAAGGGAAAACAGTGCTGTAAGCATGTACACAAGCGCTGGTGAAAGGGGCATGGTAAAATTGGTTAAACGGAGAAGGATATGCTGTGGAAGCATAGAAGAAAGTGAGTCAATCTTACCTCACAGTGATCTGTGAGGAAACGTAGATGTCCTTAATGGAATGGCATGGTGCACTGCAGCAGACCGCTGGGTGGGCACATTAAGGCAAGAGTAGTTGTACACATAACAGCGTTGCAAAGTTCCTGGGATCCAGTATGGGGGCCCAGTGGCTTGAAAGCACAAAGAAATTGTGCGCGTGTAACAAGCTGCAGGAATACAAAAATAAAGCACCAAAAAGATTTGCCAGCTGGTATGGCGTAGTTTTGCCAAAGAAAAAACACCAGAAACAGTTAATGGCCATGGGGCCCTGCTAGGACCCAGTGACTAGGATCTTAGAAGGGCTTGTTAGGCAGAATCATATGCAGTACCCTTTGGGAACACTACACACAATTAAGACTACAAGTGTCAGTACAATTTCACCTTTGGTACATGCCTGTACTACACAGTAATGTGGTAGCAGTGGCTGAGCAGCCAGACTTATCTCAAGAGTAAAGTGAGCAGTACAAGAGGTTTCACAAAGGACTAGCATTCACAGTGATTCAAACAAACACTTACTCAAGGTTTCTTGGTAAAAGAATATACATTTATTAACACAGTCATTTGGAAAACATTCCACTAGCAAGAGCAGCTCAATATCACAATCTAATATACTACAATACACAACCAATCAGTTTCTGAACAATTTCAGCTCCCTTGAAGTGGGAGCAAAATGGCACTTCAGTTACTTTAAAAAGGGGTAAAAAGACAAGGTTAAAAGAATCAAAGGCACAAATACTTTCAGAGGTAGGGCAAATAGTTTCAGTTAGCTACAACCAGCAATTCAATTCAATAGGCCTGGGCCAAAGTCAATGGTTCAGAGTCTTGTATAGGATAGCACAGTTCTGGTAGTAAACGGTTAAGTCTTTGCCATGGTTTTTAGAAGTAGTTGGTCAGACGAAATGTTAGATGTTGGTTTAAGGAAGGAGAAGCCTTCAAAGTCAGGAAGGTTTCACAAACTTTCACCGCGGCCGAACAGAGTTCTGCACCGCACTTGCACAGTACCTTTAAAATGAAGAAGAGCTGTACCTGAGGCAGTTGTTCCTGGCAGTTCCTGCAGATCTCGCTGTTCCTGAGCTTCAGTCGTGGGGACAAGAAGGAGGACGTCGGGAGGTTCCTGCACTGCCCAGGGAAGAGGCCACAAGCCTGGCAAAATGTTGGTTTAAGGTGTGAGTGCCTTAAAGACCACAAACTGGTACCCTCCCCACTGGCTAATCGGTTTTCAACAGCACTCTGAAGAAAATTCAACCAGTATAGGGACGGTGTCCAGGTGACTTGTAAGTTGGTTGTTCCCACCAAACTCATGGGAAGAAGATAACCTTGAAGGGCTTCTCTGTCCATGGAGTTTCAGGCCATTCGGACCTGCAGCAGGGCTTCACCGGTAGACCAGGAGTTGCAGCAGTCGTCTTCCTTCAGCTCGTCTTCGGTTCTTTCGTTCCAGTGGTCGACTATGCTTTCCGAGTCCCAGAGACCTGCTTTTAAACAGTTTTCCTCCATTCATTCCAGCCTGGCTGTCACTCACACAGCAGGGTGCATTCAGCCAATCACACCAGGGTGCATTCAGCTCTCCCAGGAAACTAGGCACAGGGAGATTCGGGCACCTCCATCACATTCTGTCCACCCCAGACACTTAGGCGCCAGAGGAGGGCTTCAGCACTGAAGCCCACCCAAGGCCAACAACAAAGGGACCAAACCTAGTTGGCACGCAGAGTTAACACAAGAAGGAACTTTCCTAAAAGAAACGGCAAAAAAAGTTGACCGGAGATTTTTTGCTACCGGTGGTCGCGGTCGGAAAAAAATCATGGTAGTTTGTTTAAAACCACTGCCACCAACCATTTCAAGTAGAAAAGTGTAACATTTGACTGTTACATGAGTGTTTAGACTCAGGGGATGCTAGGCAACCCCTCCAGCACTCTATAGGAAGATAGTGTGTGCTGGGTCTGTAAATTTAAAAATACTAGTAAAGTCAATTTAACTTTACATGCTCTGGGAGACAGTAGTCAGTCCCAGAGAAGGTATTTAAACCTTGGGAAGTCTGAAAGACATCCCTGTGCCACTGCACTGAAGGTGCTGTGTGGCACACAAGAAAAAGATGATGCCTATGGAGTTGTTTTAAAACTCCATATCCAAAGAACACAAAAGTAAAACACACATCAAAACACATGAAAGAGTGGGAAGAAAAGGCTCACACTCTTTCCAGGTAAAAATTAGAATCCTAGAAATGCAGCAAAGTTACTGGGCGTCCCAAAGGGTAAGGGAAATTAGCACATTCTTAAGAAATTATCGCTAACACTCGTCCCCCCCAGACTAAGGGACAGGAGGATTTAATCCACTCCTGGATGAATCTCCTTGCTCCAGTCGGTCAAACATCCTGCGGAGACCATCAGCATTTTGGTGGTGACACCCAGACCTGTGTTCAATGGTAAAATCAAACCCTTACAGGCTGATTGACCATCTTAGTAGTTTAGGGTTTTCCCCTTTCATTTGCGTCAACCATCTCAAGGGTTGGTGGTCAGTCTGAATCACAAAAGTAGATCCATACAAGTATGGTCTAAACTTCTTCAGTGACCACACAATACTAAAGCACTCACGCACAATGGTTGCCCACCTTGTCTCAGGATCCTTCAGCTCCCTGCTGATGAAGCAAATGGGGTTCTCCCTACTTTTCTCATCCAGTTGACTCAGAACTGCACCTATACCTGTATTTGAAGCATCTGTCTGCACAATGAATGTTTGGTTATAGTCAGGAGCTCTTAGGACTGGAGCTTGACAAAGGACTTTCTTTAAGCCTTCAAATGCTTGAGTGCACTCCTCATTCCACCTGACCTTTTTAGAGAATTTGGGAGAGGAGACCACATTCAAGGGAGAAGCTATGGTCCCATAGCTCTCTATGAAGTTCCTATAGTAACCAGTGAGGCCTAGGAAGGCTCTCACCTGGGTTTGAGTAGTAGGGGTGGCCCTGTTTTGTACAGCTTGTACTTTGCTAGGCAATGGCCTGATTTTGCCTCCTCCTACCTCATGTCCAAGGTAGACCACTTTACTCTGATCAATTTGACACTTACTCGCCTTTATGGTCAGATGGGCCCGCTCAAGAGCCTGCAAAACATATCCTAAGTGGTCAACATGTTCTTTCCAATTAGGGCTGAACACTGCAATGTTATCCAAGTATGCCATGCAGAAGTCCTCCATCCCATTCAGAACTTGATTAACCATCCTTTGGAATGTTGCAGGTGCATTCTTTAGTCCAAAAGGCATTACTTTAAACTGGTAGAGGCCCGCTGGGGTTGAGAATGCAGTTTTCTCCTTGGCATGGTCTGTCAGTGCTATTTGCCAATAGCCTGAAGTGAGATCAAATGTACTGAGTTACTTGGCTGAACCAAGCTTGTCCACTAGTTCATCTGTCCTGGGTAAAGGGTGGGCATCAGTCTTTGTGACTGCATTAAGAGCTCTATAGACCACACAGAATCTCAACTCCTTAGATCCTGCCTTTGGTACAAGTGGACTAGACCATGGACTTGTAGATGGCTCTATTACCCCGAGATCAAGCATCTTGTTGACCTCCTCATTTATGTGGGTTCTTACACGATGTGACATCCTGTAACCTCTGCTTTTAACAGGTAAACAGTCACCAGTGAGAATTTCATGCTGGCCCCAAGGGGTCAAGCCTGGTGATAGTGAAAACAGGGAGGCAAACTGATTTAATAGAAACGTGCACTCCTCCTGTTGTTTAGGTGTCAAATTAGAAGAGAGATTGACTCCTTCTATCTTATCGTCTAAAGGCTGTCCTCTGAGTAAGTCAGGTATAGGTTCACTCTCCTCCTCCTCTTGAGCTGAAGCTAGACGCAAAGCTTCTACTTCTGGTCTTGAGACATATGCTTTTAGACGGTTGGTGTGAAGACTCTGGGAGCCTCCTTAGGATTTCCTAAATCCACCATATAGTTGATCTCTCCAAGTTTTCCCACAACCTTTAAGGGTCCTATCCATTTGTCCTGTAAGGCCCTCTGCCTTGTAGGAACCATAACTAGAACTTGCTGGTCTTGAGTGAACTCAACCATGTTGGCTTTCTGGTCATGCCAATGCTTCACCAGAGCCTGACATGCTTTCAAGTCATCTGATGCTTCTGCCATCATGTGTGACAGTCTCCTCCGGAGGCCTATCACATAGTCAGTGACTCTCACTGGCTTGGGGGATGGAGCACTCTCCAACCCCTTCTTAATCAGGGCCAAGGGGCCTCTAACTGGATGGCCATAGAGAAGCTCAAAGGGACTAAATCCAACTCCCTCCTGAGGGACTTCTCTATAAGCAAATAGAAGGCATGGCAGTAGAAGGTCCCACTTTCTTCTAAGGGGTTCCTCTAAAGCACCTATCATGCTCTGTATTGTACGGTTAAACCTTTCCACCAATCCATTTGTCTGTGGATGGTAGGCAGTTGAGAACTTGTAAGTTACTCCACAGTTTTTTCACATGGCCTGCATGTAGTGAGACATAAAATAGGTCCCCCTGTCAGAGATAACCTCCTTAGGAAAAGCTACCCTGGTAAAAAAATACCAAGTAGGGCCTTAACAACAACCTGAGCTGTAACAGTCCTCATCGGTATTGCTTCAGGATACCTAGTAGCATGGTCTACTACAAGCATGATAAACCTGTTTCCTGAAGAGGTTGGAGGGTCTAAGGGACCAACAATGTTGATTCTTACCCTTTCAAAAGGCACTCCCACCACTGGGAGAGACACCAAAGGTGCCACATTCTTGGCTCCACTCTTGCCAGAGGTTTGGCAAGGTTGACATCTCCTACAGAACTTATCTACATCAGACCACAATTTAGGCCAGTAGAAATATAAGGAGAGCCTTTCCTTGGTCTTCTTGAAAATCAAGTGACCAGCCAAAGGTATCTCATGGGCTAACTGTAGGAACTGGAGTCGCTTTCTAGAGGCACTACAAGTCTTCTGTAGTCCCCTGGGGTAGACTCAGTCGATTCACTGTAGAAGAGGCCATCTGACCCAGTACAACCTATACTTCCCTTGCTCTTGCCCATCCAGCTGGGAAGCTGCCTGTTGGCAAAGACCTTCAAGAGTAGGACCCTCTCTTTGACCTCTGCTGAAGTCTGCCCTACAGGGTCCACCTTCTGCCAGTAAAGACTGCAGCTCAGGATGGTCTGCAGGATCCAGATCTCCAACAGGAGCCAGGTCCTCTTCCAACTCTGATTCCTCAGCAGCTGATTCAACCACACAAGGTTGCTCCACACACTCAGCCTCAGCTGGTGGAGGAGTCACAGGGCTGACTTTGGACAGTCCTCTCGGGAATGTCCTTGTTGGTAGCACATGAGTGATGGCTGTTTTCTTCCTGGATGTTTTAGGTTTCCTCTTTTCCTCCTTTCTCTTAGAGATTGCAGTCAGTAAATCCTGTGGAATGTGGATTATAGTTTCCTCTGTAATCTCCCCTTGAGAGCCCTTTAAGGTACTCTCTCTGGCCTTCCTAGTCTGCTCCTGTTTCCTTTTGCTGGGAGGCCTGGGGGGTGCTTGATACAACTTCAAGAGTTTTTAAGTCATTCCCCAACAGGACTCTCCCAGGTACTTCACTCTGCACACTTACAGGTATCTTGACAATCATGTCATTGCACTGGATGAGAGCTGGTAACTGTGGAAGCATTTGGACAGGGCCTCCAGCAAGCTTAGTGAGGTATTTGGGTGCCTTAGCAACATCCTCTACCTTAAAAAAAGATTAATCAACTACAGTAATGCTGGCCCTAGTGTCTCTGATAGCAGGGGACTCATGACCATTCACAAGAACACTGTCTTTGTAATACTCTTTAGTATTGTCTGGAATGGAATTGTAGACATCTAAGTGCTGCTGTTCCCACAGACCCAGAGACACTAAAGAAACACTGGCTGAGACTTTCATGGGTTCCTCAGCCAGTAAGTGAAAGTCTCCACTTGCCATTGGTACTTCATCCTCTGGGGAGAAGGCTAAGGAGACAGTGTGGATCCCTGAAGGTTTACCCTTACATCTGGGATCCCCTTTCACGTGGTCAGTTGACCCACAAGCATAACATTTTCCAAATGCCTTTATGAATGGGGTTTTGTTCTGACTTCTTTCTGGTTTAGCACCAGGAGGTACACTAGCCTGATTTTGTTTCCCTTGTGGCTTACCCTTGATATGTTTGGGTCCTCTTTTGGAGTGGAGGTATTCGAATTCTCGTTGTTGTCTTTCTTGTGCTGCTTCCCTGATCCTTCTTCTTAGTTTCCACAGAATCCTTGTGAGTAGCCCTGTAGGCAACCCACAAGTCAGCAGCCCTTGCTAACTTCTTTGGATCAATTTCCTTAGAGTCAGCCAAGTGCTGTCACAGCTGAGGAGAGCAGGCATCATAAATAGATTCCAACAGTAAAAGGGGTAACATTTGACTCTTACATGAGTGTTTAGACTCAGGGGATGCTAGGCAACCCCTAAAGCAATCTATAGGAAGATAGTGTGTGCTGGGTCTGTAAATTTAAAAAGACTAGTAAAGTCAATTTAACTTAACATGCTCTGGGAGTCAGTAGTCAGTCCAAGAGAAGGTATTTAAACCTTGGGAAGTATGAAAGACAACCCTGTTCCACGGCACTGAAGGTGTGTGGCACACAAGAAAAAGCTGATGCCTATGGAGTTGTTTTTAAAACTCCATATCCAAAGAACACAAAAGTAAAACACACATCAAAACACATGAAAGAGTGGGAAAAAAAGGCTCACACTCTTTCCAGAATCCTAGAAATCCAGCAAAGTTGCTCGGGGTCTCAAAAGGTAAGGGAAAGTAGCACATTCCTGAGAATTCCCCCTAACAGGGCTTACCTATACACCTTGGAGAAATCCTATGTGGGGATGTACGGGGCTGCAGTGGCTGTAAGCACTGGAGCTGTATCCGTGTGCGGCTATACATTTGCTGTGTGCATGCGCAGGAGCTTAGTGTGAAGGTCATACGCACAAGTGTACCCAGTGTGGGCCATTAGTAACGTTGCTGTGGCGTTGCTGTGGCAATGCTGGTCTGTCCACCCGGAGTTCTAAAAGCGGACGAAGCCCAAGACTGACAAGAGTCTGTAAGTGAGCGCCTTGTGGTGATCTATGTAAATATGAGGAAACAAGGTTGACTTTGTTCTGCATAGGAGTGTACCAGTCCTGATTGAGAACGTGTGGGAAGCAATGTGCTGCAGTGCAGAGTACCCAAGTTACTGGGAGACATGCCTCAAAATGCCTATAAAGTTGAAGGGATGCGGTGGGCTGCACGCTGTGTGAGGAATGTCAATTGCGTGTAATGGGCATCTAATATATACTGATGATTGAGTATAGATGCTGGGGATCTGGTAGCAAGATGGTGCGGGGCAAAGGGGGGCATTGAAGGCATGTACCCCAGCCTGATCACACACTGAAAGGTGAACGGGGAAAGCAAAGTCTGAGTACCGCGCTGTGTCATAGGAAATGCCTAGAAGTTGAGTAGGTATGCCAGTGTAGTGTCTGGAAGGCGTGATATAAGTGGGGGTCCCAGTTGTATTGTGACAAGGGTACCGTTCTGGTGATGTACCCTGTACCTGCTGAATTAGCATAACTATTGTATAGACCTTGATGTTACAGGATGTGGATATGGAATATTAGGAAAACCAATCCATCAAACAGCCGTAACTAGTAATGGCAGTTTTCCATAGGGCTAGCTTCATTGAGGCCCATTTCAATTGTACGCAACTTGAAAATCCACCAAGCCTATTTATAGTTGAGGGCATTCTTGTTGTTGGAAGTGTTGTGAACCTTGTCTAGGACCCACCATTTGAGTTGGCCTTGACTGCGTTGTAGTTCATGGTAGTGTGAGACCAGTGGTGCTGTTGCAGAATGACATCTGATTCTGGACCGATGCTCTCTGATGCGATTGTGCACTGGTCTGCTGGGCTGTCCTACATAGTGCAGCCCGCATGGGCACTCCAAGGCATAAATCACGTTTGGTGTTTTGCAGTTGGTAAATTGACAGGCGGTCCAGTCCTTGTCTGCGATCTTGAAGGATTTCATTTTACTGGTGAAGCAACACACAATACATGTGCCGCATGGGTGGTGTCTGTGAGCTCTCTCAGATTCCAGAGTCCTGCTCTTAAAGATTTTTTAAGGAGTCTTGCATGTGTTAGCCATTCACTAAGGTTTTTGGACCGTTTGAGTGCCATTCTTGGTAAGGGTTCGTTGGGTAAGCTCTGATGAATGAGGGGCCAGAATTGTTTGATGATGCTCTTAATTCTATTGGTGTTTGGTCCAAAGGTAGTTACACAGGTAATCCTGTCGTTCTCAGTCTCTCTGTTCTTAGGTTGGAAGAGCGTTTCTCGGGGGTTGTAAGTGTTTTTCAGCAATTTCTCGGATACCCTCATGGTATTAATTTGGTTTCCAGATGTTCTGCATGATAGCAGTACTGTTGGACTTCTGAGCAGTTTCCTGTAAGCCTAAGAAATTGGCCGAATGGTAATTTGGTCTAGGCTTTGACGGTGATTACTTCTGTAATCTAATAATGTATTCCTGACTGCATGTGTGTCTTCCCTCATGAGTCTTGATGCTCAAGTCCAGAAAATTGAATGATTGACTACTACATATGGTAAATTGTAGGTCCGTAGACTGTGTGTTGAGCCAAGTGTGGAAGTCGATAAGTTCAGACGGTGATCCTTTCCAGACAAAGATAATGTTGTCTATCTACCTGTGCCATCGACTTATGTTGTTCCAAAATGGAGTACATAGGATGCCTCAAATTCTGCCATATAAATAATGGCCAGGCTGTGGGCGAACACCGTCCCCATAGCAGTCCCACTTGTTGGGAGGTAGAATGTCTCGTCAAAGGAAAAGAAGTTTTTTAGTAAGGGCTATTTCCAGTAATTCCATGATAAAATTCACTGGAACTCTCCTCTGTTCCATGTGGTGGATGAGGTGATTATGTATGCTTTCTAGGGCTGCTGTTTGGAGAATGCTGGTATACAGCGCTTTGATGTCCATCGTAACAAGAACTGGTGTTATCAAAAGGTATGTTTTCATAGATGTTGATGGTTGACATCATGTTTTTAAGTATGTTGGAGTAAGTTGACATAGAGGTTTGAGAAAAAAGTCTGTAAACTTGCATAGGGGTTCGAGAATGGGTCCTCACCCTGAGACTATAGGTCTACCTGGGGGGCGGTTGGCATCATTATGCAGTTTGGGGAGTGCATAGGACACAGGTGTTCTTCCCTCTGAGGTTTTGAGAAAAGTTTTCTCTGTGTGCGTGATCCAGTCTTGTTCTAGGGCGTACCTGGTGCATGCTGAAATCTCCGGTTTGATTGCTGTTGATGGGTCTTGGCCAAGTTTCCTGTAGTTGTTTACATCTTTAAGTAGGGTCAATGCCATTTCCATATACTGGGTAATGCTTGGGACCACATTGCCACCTCCCTTGTCGGCGGCTTTGAAGACGATGCTGTTGTTCATGGGATTCCCAGTCAACAAGTTCCAGTTTGAGTGACAGCAAATGCTTGTCCTTGCTGGGTGAACCCCTCCAGAAGGCGAACAGCCAAAGAAGTTACATGCTGAATAAGCCTGGTAATTATCTCACTGAAGTGTGGGGGCTGAGTGTGTGCGAAAATATTCAGTCAGTGTAGGAAAGGAAATTCCTGTGCTTTACCCATGTGTTTAATGTTGCAAATTGAATTCTTGTTCCCCGCCACTCTCTTCTTAGTGTATCACAAATAATGCTGTTACTGTGCTATTTCATTTATTTCTATAAAAGAGTGAGATCGTTTTTAAATGCAACTTTTATAATACACAAAAATATCTGAAAGCAGACGGGTGGTGTGTTTTATTTTCTCTTTCCTTTGTGCATTTACCAATACAGTGCTGATGATGTGGGGAAATGTTTAGACAGTGCAATTGTCATTTTTAAGGTAGCTAAAAATAAGATTTGGCTGCAGCTGTGTGCACAATGTCATTCAGTATGAGCAATTATAACTAACTGTGTGTGATGTAGTCTGCCGGCGGTCTATGAGTCGGCAGAAAGGGAGGCCCTGGACATAGCTCACCAGACGTAAATAAGTTGGTGATAAATACCGCATGATAGCTCGCTGCCGTAGATAAGACAGCGAGAAATTTGCCATGGTGGCACACTAAAAATGAAAATGTGGTGTTCCTGAAATGCAAGCTGTAAGAAGATTCAATTCAACACTACAGCTAAGTCAATGCCTAGTCTGGGATGCTGAATGGAAACCCTTATTGATATATCTTTATGTCCAGTTCATGAGTTCTGGATGACTACCCCTATATAACACCCCTCTCTTAGAATCCCCCTGACCCCACTGAGCCAAGAAGTAGTTCTGTGTTGCAAGTTTAAAAGGTTTATTTTAGAAATAAGACAAAATATAGATACCACGCTTTTATAATAAATTAATAATCAATATCGCCCTTATAAATATAATGTTAATCAACAATGGGTAATCTGACACAAGCACACTTCTTTATAATCAATGAGGAGTTAGTATAGGATGGATCAAGTAGCAAAAATACTTTTATGATTTCAAGGGAAAAGCAATGAGGAATAAAATGCAGTATAGAAATACTTGACATGATTTTAGCAAAAGATAATATAATCCCTTTTTCTCTGGCAATTCACCCCCCTCCCCTATGCAATGTAAGACATGGAAGTAGATGGAAAGAGGAGCACACAGTTCTCAGGAATGCAATCAAATACAATACGAAATTCAGTTCCCCCCCAGCAAGCTTAGAGAAAACCGGTATGAGTTTTAAAACACAGGCCCAAGTGCTTTGAATGTGGTGGCAATGAAGTGAGAAATATGGTGAAAATGCTTTTAATTCCCTTTAGGAGGTTCAGGGTGAGTGAGAGATACTTGGGATGAGTTCAGGCTCACTTTAGCAATGATTCAGAGATGGTGATTAAGAGGCAAACAAACTTTTAGCAAGGAAAGAAATGACTGCTGATGGTTACACGTGGCTGGATTTTTAACCAAATCGCAAATCGCGGTAAAATTCGCGAGTGCATGAATCGTGATTACGGCAAAAGTATAAGGAGTAGCAAGTCAGTTCTAGGTTCGCTGGAAAGCTGAGATTCTAAATTTCGTTCCTATCCCAAACGGTTCCAGAGATACGGACGATTAAATAAAGGTATTTTTTCGGATTTAAAGTAAACTCAAAATGACAGGTGACAGCTTGCAGCTTCAGAATTGACAGGTGACAGTTGTGCAGCTTTACAAATGACAGATGACACGATTTCTAGGAGGCTGTTCTACTTAGGTTAAAATAGTTTGGATTAGATTATTTTAACTAAGAGATTGGTTCTGCACAGTTCTGCTAGGTACTCACAATATACATTTGAAATAGGCCTCGCCACGGATCTGGTCAGGTTTTGGACTGGACTCCGGTACTGGTCTCGGCACTTCACAGTGATCTGGGTCAGCTCTCTGGTTCTGCTCACAGCGGTCTGGGTCACTCTGGATCTCTGGTCTGGTCTGTCCAGATACAGCGGTCTCTGCACAGCTCCTGGATCTCTGCACTGGTCCTGGCAAAAGTTCTTGGCAAGGGATTCAAGCAGCTAGCCTGGCTGTGAGTAGCTTGCAATGATTTGAGGCCTGCTGCAGAGAACTCAGCTTGTGGTTTTAGGCCTCTGATTTAGGTTCTAAAGTATAAGTTCTAGGTTCTGGAGTATGTAGCTGGAGTCAGTCTGGAACTGGTATCTTCTGGATGTTGTGTGGTCCAGCAAAATGCTCCGCAGCAACTGGATTTGAATGTCTCTACCTGTCCCAGCAGTCTCTTTTTATGTGTTTTGAAAATGGGTGTGTGCCTGGGCCTAGCTAAGCCTGCCCATCTCTACTTGTCATTGGCCCAATTCTCCCCTCTCCCATGATTGGGGGAAGGAAATGTGAGTCAGAGTGATGCTGTAGGTTTTATGGGTCAGAGGATCCTCCCCTGGTCAGTTTGCCCACAAATCTATATTTGATTCAAATACATCCTTCCCAGATATACAATTTGTTGAAATTACATGTGCACATTATATATTCCTTATGGTCCATGCTTGTCCGCCTCTGATCTTTCTTGCATTCAAAAATCACAACATTTTGCGCTTTTTAACTGGTTTTGCAATATCGGACATTTACCCAAATTTACACACATGTACGCAAGTAGTATGGACATTAATTGATGAAGTGTCAGATTTTTAAAATACAGACATTTGGAGTGAGACCCTATTTTCCGCTAGCAACCCCCCAGAATACACCACAGGGTCCTAACACATCTCAAAATGTTCACAGAAAAATCACAAAAATAATGATACTACTTATATAATTCTGACAAGTCCGCACTTTGAGTTATCTATCTTTTTAAAATTATGCCCTGGTCCAAAAAGGGGTGTGGCTTCCCACATCACAGGGTTAAATAACTGGTTTATCCACTTCCCCCAAGCTCAGCTGCTAGCAGAGGCACTGCCCCTCCCAGTTTCCCCTAAGAGGAAGCCACTTTACGGCCCCCCAATATAACATTTGCCTGAGTCCAGGACAGGCCTTTGTTCAACTCCCTGTAGTCCCCAGCTGCTCCACCCCTAATCTAATCAACAGGGCCATGTGACCTCAGGATGCAGCCAGGCCTGGCAGCCAGGCCTGGGAAGACAGCTGTTGATCCAGTATCAACTTCTGTCGGGGGTAGTTGTCAGGCAGAATTCAGTTTCATTAAGCCAGGTTTCAGCTAAATGTCACTTTTTGTTACCAGTTTTCTACATTCAAATCAAACTGACAATTTTTACATATACATTAAATAATTACTTCCTTCAAGTCATTTCAGAATATAGTTTTACATTGTATCTACCTCTTAGCAGGTCTTTCCTTGGTCTGGTTTTGTTTCATTTGTTCAGTTTTACACAAAAGTCTGGTGGTTTTAAAACACCGGCTTTCTGATAGTGGTGAGTACTGGTAATGCAACCATTTTTGGGATTAAGAAAATGAATTCCCCACAAGAAGGTTGTATCTTTGGAGTGGTCTCGTGCCAACTGCGCAGTTCTCCTATTCTGGCGTGAATGTGGGCGGCGATAGCTCATTCCCACATCCACCCAGTCTATTGATTTAGTTTGTTCTGGGATAGAATAATGGGCGGCGACAGCTCATCCTAACATCTACCCAGTCTATTGATTCAACATGGGTCAAAACACATGACAAATCCCCCCGCCCGACTGCGCTTTGATTCAAGTCGAGGGGAAGTCGGGCGCAAAGGAGGTTTTGAGCCCTTGCGCTGGTATGTCCCCATTATCTTCTTCCAATCCTGTAGGTGGCACAGTTCAGCATCTTTTCCTCCCTCCAGTCGATCAATCAGTTCTCCTTGCTGGTCCTGATGGGAGGATTGGCCGGTACCCTGGGCTCTTCGGGTCTCGGCCCCCGGTCCCCGGTCGTCCTCCTTGGTCAGTCTCCAGGTTTTCTTTCTCCTAGGACGACAAAGGAAAAGCGGCAATACCTATTCGTAGACATTTTTCCACCACTATTACTGGTGTGGCAGACATATACATTTTATACTTTAACATACCTGACATTTTACTTTTGAGATACAAGTTATCATTCAAAGACAGTGGCTTACAAGAGTATAATATTTTAGAGACTATATGTGGGATATTTTAGGGTTGGAACTGAATTAATCTGGAGCGGTCCCCTCTGGTATTGCAGAGGACTGCTCCAGTTGCTGCAGAGTGTGCCTGGGATGGCAACACTTTAGCTGATTTATATGTACCCACTTGTCTTCCCCCTCTGCCAAACCGCCTTTGGGGATGCAGATCTTGTAGGCCACAGGGGAGATTTTATCTATAATTTCAAACGGTCCCTTCCATGTAGGCAAGAATTTTCGCTGTTTGACCTGGTTCCTTTGGAAATTGTATAGATAGACCCGATCACCCACCTTATATTCCTTTCGGGTAGTTTTTAAATCATAGTGGGTCTTCATGCTCTCGGCTGATCTTTCTAGATTCCACTGAGCAAAGGCAAAAGCATGCTGAAGGTGTTTCCTTAAATTCTCCACATACTCATGAGTTGTGGAGGCATTTATCAACGTTTGCTCTTGGGTTCTGTAGAGTAAATGCTGGGGAAGCACCATCTTGCGTCCAGTCATCAACTCAAATGGCGACATTTTGTTTGCAGATGAAGGGGTAGATCTGATGGCCATTAGGACCAGAGGTAATCGGATATCCCAACTTGGCCCAGAATCTGCCACAAACTTTTTTAAGATGCTCACAATGGTTCGGTTATATCTCTCCACTGCTCCTGAAGAAGCTGGCCGGTAAGCAATATGTAGCTTTCTTTTGACCCCCAGTATCTCCCACATCTTTGTCATTACTTCACTGGTGAAGTGGCTACCCCTGTCTTACTCAATCCTTTGAGGTAGACCAAAATGGGAAAAGATGTGGTTAATCATCAGGGCAGCTGCTGTTTCTGCCTTGCAGTTTGGGGCTGGGAGACATTCCACCCACTTGGTAAACAAGCATGTAACTGTCAACATGTACTTGTTTCCTCTAGACGAGCGAATTACAGGGCCTACAAAGTCGATTTGTAAATCTGACCATGGGAGTGTCATTCCCCTCTTTTGGAGAGGCGCCCGGTGTGTGAGGGATGTTGGCTGAAATTGTGCACACACAAGACAACCCTTCAAGTATTGGTCGAGGTCCTGCCCCATGTGTGGCCAGTATGCAACCTCTCTTAAGATTTCCAGTGTTGTGTGAAACCCCCTATGACCGGCGGTGGCCGCATCATGGGCGTGACTTAACATCAAGCTTCGGAATGAGGTAGAAACCACCCACTGATCATGGCCAGCTTGGGATTTCCTTACCAACAAACCGTCTTGGATTCGTAACATTTTTGGACATTTCATCAACACTCTTAGGTCCTCTTTCCCAATGTAATCGGTATCCGTCAGGGGAAAGTTCTCAGGGTCCTCAAGGTGTTGGTAAAACTTACCAATAATTGGATCCCCCTTCTGAGCTGTAATTAAATCAGCATCAGGGGTCTCCTTACTCCATTGTGCAGTTGAAAGATCATTGTGAGCACTTGTCTGGGACCTAGTGATAGCGGTGACCTGGATTTCCCCCAGCAGGGACTCTATTTCGATTAGATCCCCTTGGATGGCCCCGGTTTTGGCCAGCTGATCAGCTAAGTCATTTCCAGTTTTGTCTGGTCCCTCTACTTTGGAATGACCCTTGATCTTCTTCCAGTAGATGGTCATCCCATTCGAGGTGACCAGATCATCAATGTTTTGGATTAACTTCCCATGTTTCAGGGGTTTGTTATTAGCGCATAACATGCCTCTGGTTTTCCAGTTGACCAGGTGCTCCACGAACCTGTTCCGTACATAATCCGAATCTGTGATTATGACCAGTTCGTGGAGTTGATGCTGGACAGCAGTGAGGATGGCCTGATGCACAGCCATCAATTCTGCCACCTGACTACTTCGGGGACCAATTTTGTATCCAGCGGAGGGTTCTGGGAACTCCTTCACCCATGCATTCCCTACGCCAGCCACCAGTTCTTTCTCCCCGTCGTTGTCAACATGGTAAGAGCATCCATCCATATAGACAGTGGGCATTCCCTCACACTTGTCTTCTTCAAAGACTTTGTGTGGGGAATTAAGGTATGCCTCCATGTTGTCCTTGATTTTTAGACTTTCACCCTCGAGACAGCTTTCTCCGGCACAATCATGTAAGCCAGCCAGACCTTGCGCGAGGGGACTCTTCTTGTTTTGGCCACATCTGACCTCCACAGGAAAGCCTTGCATTGACAGAATCCAGGAAGTAATTCGGGAATTACTCACATTTCCGGCCCGGATTCTGTCACTTTGGAGATATTGCAGAGGCTGGTGTGGAGTCTCCACTATGATGTGTTCCCCCTGGATAAACGGGCAGTAATTCTTCAATGCCCACACCGTTGCCAGGAGTGCCTTCTCACAATCGTTGAATTTTTCCTCCACAGAGGATAAAGTTTTGCTCGCATAGGAGATTACTTTATTGACCTTGTCATGCTTTTGGTATAATACTGCCGTCAAGCAAGTATTAGAGAACCCCGTCTCCAGGAAGAACTCCTTGTTTCTGACAGGGTAAGCTAGGCAAGGCACTTGTGAGAGGCTTCTTTTGAGTTGTCTTACCGCCTCGGATTGTTCTGGACCCCATTCCCAGTTGACCCCTCCTTCAAGAGATGAATCAGGGGTCTAGTGATCTCTGCGTAGCCTTCAATGAACTTTCTGCTGTAATTAGTCAGTCCAAGGAGGCTCCTTAGTTCCCGCAGAGTGGTGGGGTCTTTCAGTTTCTGGAGTGCTTCCACTTTCTTTTCTTGGGGACAGAGACCCTGAGGACTAATCTCATACCCCAAGAAATTAACACGGGTTCTACACCACTGTGCTTTCTGAAAGGAAAGTTTTGCTCCGGCGGCCCTCAACTGGGTCAGAACATAACGGATCTCCGCTATGTGTTCCTCCACAGATGAACTTTTGATGAGGACATCATCTACATAAGCCAGGTTACCCCTTGCACCCAGGTCGGGCATGGCCTTGTGTAGGAAAATGTTGAATTCATTGGCGGAGTTGAGGTATCCGAAGGGAGTCCGGGTCCATGTGTACTGCTGGCCCCCAAAGGTAAAAGCCAGTTTGTATTGGTCCTCCCTACTGACAGGCACGGTCCAGTATCCATTGGTCAGGTCTATTGCTGTGAATACCTGTGACCCATGAATCTGGGCCAGCCCTTGGTCAATGTAGGGCAGAGGCCATCAGGAAGTATGGACCCGTTTGTTGAGCTCCCTAAGGTCGGCGCAGAGTCTCCACTGGCCGTTTGGCTTCAATATTCCCAGTACCGGATTATTGAAGGTTCTGTGTACTGGACGGATTATTCCCCCGGACTCGAGGTTCTTAATTATTTCAGTAAGGGACTCCATGGATGCGAGAGGCAAGCGATATTGCTTCACAAACACTGGAGTCATTCCAGGGTCCATGGGAATTGTTGTGGTGTGGATGTCGGTGCGACCACAGTCATATGAGTCTACCTCAAAGAGATCTTGAAAATCCAAGAAAACTTGTTTCAACTTTTGCTTCTGTTCCAGAGTCACGCAGGCATCAGCTAGGTTGACTCTCTCTTCCACCATCTGCCTGAGGCCTGGAAAGACTTCTGGTTTCGCTATCTCAGCGGCCTCCTCCAGCTGGGTGGAGAAGTCCCTGGTCACAGTGCTGATTTGGACTGGAGGCCTCAGGTGGGAAAGGCAACCTTCATGGACCTGGAAAATCACCTCATCCCTCCTGAAGTCACAAGTCACATCTTCCTTACCATAGGGGCAGGAAGTGTACACCAGAAAGTTCCCCCCATGCCGGGTAAAAATCCTGTCTGGTGTTGTATTGTCATCACGGTCACTGTCAAAACAGTCCTTGGGGATTGGTCCTAACAGTTCATTTCCTAGATCAATGGAAAAAATGTCGGTCATCAACCGCCATTCCAATAATGGTGCCTGCGGCTAGAGTAATACTCTTTAAGTCGTTGTTATCCACCTCTATTGGAATGGTGTCATGTTCTATGTTGACTAATGGTGTTGGGTTTACCCCTAACCCTTGCTGTTGGAGAGAAGCATTTAGATGTATATAAGCATCAGGTTTTTGCAATTTTTGTCCTCTTTTAACTTACACTTCCAGGGAGAATTGTCGGGTCCTTTCTGGGATGGTGACTTCCTCTTTGATCTGAATTTCAACTGCATAAGGTTGCAATTGAGCTGACCTAAATGCTTTTTCTGGATCATCAAAGCCCATGGGATTATCCGCTAATCGGGACCAAGCTTTGAAGTTTATTAGGTCCAAACTAATGGCAAAGCGATTGAGAATGTCACTGCCTAAGTAAAAGGCGGCAGTGATGTCTCGCACGACCCAACAATTATGGACTATGCTCTTGTTGCCAATGGAGATTTTGAGCATACACCTGCTTGGCAGGAGATGTTTGGAATTAGGTGCTTCCAGGTCCATTTCCCATTTGTCTATCAGTTTGAATGTGGGAATGGCTGGATCTTTTGGGAGTTGGCGGAACATGGCTTCGCTGATGAAGCTCTTACCATTGTTCACGCACACTTGAGCGAGAACAGAGTCCTTCCCATCATTTAACTGAACAGGGATAAACAACTGCTCTCCAATTTGCTGAATATCAGCCAGGCTCGGAGCTGATTTCACATCTTTCTGGACTATAGGAGTGGGAGTTTCTGATTGTGGATTAGTAAAGAATTTCAGGGTGTTTCCTTCCAGTGTGGAATACCACCTTAAACTGGAAGGAAGGTTGATTTTCAGAAATAGAGAGGACCCCCCATCACCAGTCTGTTGTCCCACTGCTATTACTGTCACGTCTGGAGTTTGGTTGTTCTGGAAGTGAAATTCTACTTGGTCAGATTTTTGTTCAACCATGTGGCAGGTGCCGTTTAAACTAACATGGTTGACACTCTGTTTTAATTTTATTGGTCGGCTAGTCTGGGTCCAGAGGACCTTGTTTACGCAATCTATTAGGGGTGACAACCTTCTCAGGAGGTCATTCCCTAGTAAACAAGGGGTGCCCTCTGGAGTCACTACTATGACCGGGTGTTTCACCTTGTGTCGCCCAATTTTGATGTCCAAATCTACAGTCCCCTCGACAGGAATCTCCTTCCCGTCAAAGTTCTGCAGTTGTCCAGGAAGAGAGGTGAGAGGAATACGGTAATTCTCCCCCCTTCCTGCATTTAGTTCCTCAAAGGCCCTTTTGGACAGAAGGGTAGCTTGGGATCCAGTGTCCACCAGTGTCAAAATTGTACCCTGCCCCTGTACTTGTACCGGGGCATAGTATCTTCCCTCCTTCTCCTCAAGGGGGCACAGATAATGCACATTTTTGGACAACTGGTGGGCTAATTTTCTGGTTTTGGACATTGCTAGCGAAGAGATTTGGGCAGAATTCTGTGTAGAGCCTTGGGAATCTGAAAGAAAAAGTTGGCAAATGGAGATCAGAGCCATTGTGGGTTCCCCTGGTTCGGGTTCTGGGCCGCCCCCCCCTTTTTGGAGGCAGTCACCAGGATGGGTTTGAACCAGGGGATTTTGGTATTGTCGGTTCTGGGATGAGATGATGGGCGGCGGTAGCTCAGTCTCCACATCTCCCCAGTCTGGATTGGAATCCCTTGAGACCCATTTTTCCTTGGGAGGAGTTCCCCCATCTCTGAAGAAGAAGATCCTTTTCCCAGGATCCTCTGAGGATCCCTCTCCCTCAAATTGGAAGATCTGTACCTCCTCCACAAACTGGGCCTGTTTGGGTCCTTTGTTTCTCCTACCCCCCCCCCTCTGCTCCTTGGGAGGCAGGCTTTCAGGGGCAGGAGATTTTGTTTCTGGTTCCTGGTTTTCCAGGGGCTGTTTACAAGTTGGGAAGGAAGCTTCCTCCAAGGCTTTACACCCTCCTTCCCCTTGTGCCTCCTCCCTGGGAACCGGTGGGTTATCGGGGTGCTGCCCCCGTCATTGTTCTGGAGCACCAGGTCCCGAGTTTGGGGCATTCTGCAGTGGCATGCTCATCTGAGGGTTCTGTTGAGCCCTCAGTATGTGACCCAGATCTCGTGCCATATTTTGGACCTGGCGCTCAAGTTGTGAAACCCGCTCAGGCTGATACGGGGCTCTATTTTCTCCCCGGGCTGATCCCGGGAAGGGTAGCTATCCCTTCTCTGGTAGTACCCCTGGTTGGGAAGATTTTGGTACCCCTCCACCCTTGGCCTCCCCTCTCCTGGATTAGGTTGTCTAGGCTCAGGGAATTGGGGAAAGAAGGATGGATGATTTTGGGGCTGGAAATTGGGTGGATACCTGGGGAAAAAGTTCTGCCCAGGATTTGGAGAATTTCTGCCCTCCTGTGGGAAGTTGGGAGGGAAGTTCCCTGGGTTAGGTGCTTGGCCGGATCCCCCCCCTTGGGCTGGAGGAGTCCACACATAACCCAGGATTGGTCGGTTTCCCTTATAGCAGGGACTTACATAGTCAGGGGAGCGGGGGACCCCATTTGTGGGACTACCTCCTCGACTCCATGTCTGTGACTGGCCCGAGGGCCTTCTGGGCTGTGAATTATTTGGTGCAGGCAGGTTTTTAGGCCCCCCTATCTCCAAATCTAAAACGGGGGCAACCTTTACCTCTGCCACCTTGGCAGCAGCAGGGGTGCTGTTGGTTTTGGGGTTTTTCGGCGCGTTATTTTTATTTTCGATAAGCTTCTGCACCTCATAGATCCGGGTAGCCTGTTCAATGACCCAGTCTAAAGATCTTTTCTCATGAAAATCTCTCACGAGCTGGGTCATTATATATTTAGGGAGAGCATGGAAAAATGTATTGACAAACTCTTTGCTGTCTGTGCGCTCCCTTCTGGTGGTCTGCGCAAAAGCACGCTTTAATTCTTGCACAAACTCTTGTGGGGCCTGATCCTCCCCACATTGCAAATTGTAGGCTGACTTGCGAGCCTCTTGGGGATTTCTGTGCACAGAAAAATGTTTCAAGATGGCCGCCCTGTATGTGGACCACCTTGAATGATTTTGGTCCACCAGCCCCGCAAAGAAACTGGAGTACTCTGGTGAGAAGGTCCACTTTACATATTGAATACAGCTTTGGCTGTCCTTCAAATGAAAAGTCTCCATCATTTGCTCAAACAGCTCTAAGTGCTCCCAAACAGAATACTTGGCGTTCTTATGATAAGGCGGGATAACACTCCTTATTGCCTTTATTTGCTTCAATGGGTCCTTAAGCATGGCCCTTTTTGCCTTATTGGCTTTTTTTAGTTCGGGTAACCCTGCTCCATTCATCCTCTGACTCAGAGGCACTCCTCCCAGAGGTTCCTGTCTGATCTTCCAGGTTTTCCCGGATTCTGCGAGCCTGGGAATGGCTGGCAGAATGTGGGGACCTGGTCTCCTGTGTCCTGCACCGTTCAGAGGAGTCTTCAGATTCCTCCTTGCTGCCAGGATTTGATGGGTACCCCCCCCCCACTGAACTAACTGGGCAGATGTTTTCAGGATGCCCTTAATGGGCCTACTCTCCTGGGGTTCCCCACTAAATTGCACTGTGCTTGGGTGCCCATACCCGGATGCCCGCCCCTCCACTCCTGGGAGGTACTGACCTATGAGCCCCATACTTCTGGTTGGATAGTAATCTGCCATCCCTGTGGCCCGGTGCTCATGTGCGTCAGTGGACATGGGGTTGGCAGAGTCCAGGGACTGAGAGATATGAAGGCCTCTGGTACTAGGGCTTCTGAGGTTATGCTCAGAAGTCTCCCTCTCCCAGCGAACCTGGTCTCTATCCGCCCCTGCTCTCTGTTGCAATGCAAGAGCCTGCGCTTTCAGTTCCTCAGTTAAAGCCTTACTAGACTCTATCAGTCTCTCCTGCATCGCTACCTGTTGCTGGAGCCTATCATTGTGCTGACAGAGAGCCTAATTTTCTCTCTGTGCCTCCTGATTGGTCCTGGAGTACTGGGCCAGTCTCTGCTGCAGGAGGGTTACCTCCTGAGCTGTGTCCCTATTGGCCTGCTCCTTTCTTGCCAGAGCATCCTCCACCCTCCTGGTGTGCTCTAACAAGTTCTGGTGTTCTTTTTGGAGGTCACCCAGTCCCTGGAGGGCCAGGTGATTTTCTTCCATTTTCCTTTTTAAGTGGCAGACTTCCTGGCCTATGGTATCCCTTTCCTGACCAAGAGCCTGCATTTGTGATGCCAGGTCGTCCCTTTGCCTTTGGAAGGCACCAGCTTTCTGGTGTTCTTCATCAAACTCTGCCTGGGTATCCAGGTCTTTCAAAATCAATTTATTGCTTTCCTCTTTCTCTCTGTCTAGTTGGATTTGCAGGGTGGCTACCTGCTTTGTGCATGCCCTGTTGAAATTGATCTGTTGCTCCAGCTTTTTCTGGCTCTGCAGTAAGGAGTCCAAACTGTCTTGGTGCTCCTTCTGCAAAGCCAGAATTCTGGTATCCTGGTCAGCCTTTTCCTGTTGCAGGATATCCATATCCTTCTTTATTTTAATGATGTACTGTCTATTCTCATTTTCGGACTCCTGGCTTCTGTGCAGCCTCTGCTTAGAAGAGTCCAGATCAGATTGGGCCTTCTGTAATGCCAGCAGTTGCCTAATCGCCAGATCTTGGTCTTCAGCACATTTGTCCTGCATGGCTCCCATATGTAAATATAAATATGCCGCTACCCTGGCAATCTTGTTGTGCTCATCGTTGGCCTTAGGGGCCATATATAGTTCACTCAGGGCCACATGTAGGGGACCCTGATCTCCCCATATATCTGACCCTGTTTCGGTGACCTGTTGCGCGATTGCCTGCAACCAGACCGTTTGGTCCTGATGAGTCCACTCACCTCTCACAAATAGCTTATGTAAGAAGTGCTCTCTGGCTATTTTGATGTCTAACAGTGTCGTCATTCTGGAATTTGAGTTCCTTCCTGACTTACAGAAGTTTGTATTTTATTTTGCAAAACAGACCGTTTCCTTAGAGCGTTCCTTTGAGGAGTGCTTTACAGCGTAACACAGCATGGTGATCCGACCGGATGTATGTCTCTTGTCAGTTAGCACACTGTATTAATCTGCACAAGTGATAGATCTAATCCAGAATCCCCGGCTACGAGCCCCCAATTTGTAAGAAGATTCAATTCAACACTACAGCTAAGTCAATGCCTACTCTGGGATACTGAATGGAAACCCTTATTGATATATCTTTATGTCCAGTTCATGAGTTCTGGATGACTACCCCTATATAACACCCCTCTCTTAGAATCCCCCTGACCCCACTGAGCCAAGAAGTAGTTCTGTTTTGCAAGTTTAAAAGGTTTATTTGAGAAATAAGACAAAATATAGATACCACGCTTTTATAATAAATTAATAATCGATATCGCCCTTATAAATATAATGTTAATCAACAATGGGTAATCTGACACTAGCACACTTCTTTATAATCAATGAGGAGTTAGTATAGGATGGATCAAGTAGCAAAAATACTTTTATGATTTCAAGGGAAAAGCAATGAGGAATAAAATGCAGTACAGAAATACTTGAGATGATTTTAGCAAAAGATAATATAATCCCTTTTTCTCTGGCAATTCACCCCCCTCCCCTATGCAATGTAAGACATGGAAGTAGATGGAAAGAGGAGCACACAGTTCTCAGGAATGCAATCAAATACAATACGAAATTCAGTTCCCCCCCAGCAAGCTTAGAGAAAACCGGTATGAGTTTTAAAACACAGGCCCAAGTGCTTTGAATGTGGTGGCAATGAAGTGGGAAATATGCTGAAAATGCTTTTAATTCCCTTTAGGAGGTTCAGGGTGAGTGAGAGATACTTGGGATGAGTTCAGGCTCACTTTAGCAATGATTCAGAGATGGTGATTAAGAGGCAAACGAACTTTTAGCAAGGAAAGAAATGACTGCTGATGGTTACACGTGGCTGGATTTTTAACCAAATCGCAAATCGCGGTAAAATTCGCGAGTGCGTGAATCGTGATTACGGCAAAAGTATAAGGAGTAGCAAGTCGGTTCTAGGTTCGTTGGAAAGCTGAGATTCTAAATTTCGTTCCTATCCCAAACGGTTCCAGAGATACGGACGATTAAATAAAGGTAGTTTTTTGGATTTAAAGTAAACTCAAAATGACAGGTGACAGCTTGCAGCTTCAGAATTGACAGGTGACAGTTGTGCAGCTTTACAAATGACAGATGACACGATTTCTAGGAGGCTGTTCTACTTAGGTTAAAATAGTTTGGATTAGATTATTTTAACTAAGAGATTGGTTCTGCACAGTTCTGCTAGGTACTCACAATATAAATTTGAAATAGGCCTCGCCACGGATCTGGTCAGGTTTTGGACTGGACTCCGGTTCTGGTCTCGGCACTTCACAGTGATCTGGGTCATCTCTCTGGTTCTGCTCACAGCGGTCTGGGTCACTCTGGATCTCTGGTCTGGTTTGTCTGGATACAGCGGTCTCTGCACGGCTCCTGGATCTCTGCACTGGTCCTGGCAAAAGTTCTTGGCAAGGGATTCAAGCAGCTCGCCCGGCTGTGATTAGCTTGCAATGATTTGAGGCCTGCTGCAGAGAACTCAGCTTGTGGTTTTAGGCCTCTGATTTAGGTTCTAAAGAATAAGTTCTAGGTTCTGGAGTATGTAGCTGGAGTCAGTCTGGAACTGGTATCTTCTGGATGTTGTGTGGTCCAGCAAAACGCTCTGCAGCAACTGGATTTGAATGTCTCTACCTATCCCAGCAGTCTCTTTTTATGTGTTTTGAAAATGGGTGTGTGCCTGGGCCTAGCTAAGCCTGCCCCTCTCAACTTGTCATTGGCCCAATTCTCCCCTCTCCCACGATTGGGGGAAGGAAATGTGAGTCAGAGTGATGCTGTAGGTTTTATGGGTCAGAGGATCCTCCCCTTGTCAGTTTGCCCACAAATCTATATTTAATTCAAATACATCCTTCCCAGATATACAATTTGTTGAAATTACATGTGCACATTATATATTCCTTATGGTCCATGCTTGTCCGCCTCTCATCTTCCTGGGGGCTTGCATTAAAAAATGACAACATTTTGCGCTTTTTAACTGGTTTTGCAATATCGGACATTTACCCAAATTTACACACATGTGCGCAAGGAGTATGGACATTAATTGATGAAGTGTCAGATTTTTAACATGCAGACATTTGGAGTGAGACCCTATTTTCCGCTAGCAACTCCCCAGAATACACCACAGGGTCCTAACGCATCTCAAAATGTTCACAGAAAAATCACAAAAATAATGATATTACTTATATAATTCTGACAAGTCCGCACTTTGAGTTATCTATCTTTTTAAAATTATGCCCTGGTCAAAAAGGGGTGTGGCTTCCCACATCACAGGGTGAAATAACTGGTTTATCCACTTCCCCCAAGCTCAGCTGCTAGCAGAGGCACTGCCCCTCCCAGTTTCCCCTAAGAGGAAGCCACTTTACGGCCCCCCAATATAAGATTTGCCTGAGTCCAGGACAGGCCTTTGTTCAACTCCCTGTACTCCCCAGCTGCTCCACCCCTAATCTAATCAACAGGGCCATGTGACCTCAGGATGCAGCCAGGCCTGGCAGCCAGGCCTGGGAACACAGCTGTTGATCCAGTATCAACTCCTGTCGGGGGTAGTTGTCAGGCAGAATTCAGTTTCATTAAGCCAGGTTTCAGCTAAATGTCACTTTTTGTTCCCAGTTTTCTACATTCAAATCAAACTGACAATGTTTACATATACATTAAATAATTACTTCCTTCAAGTCATTTCAGAATATAGTTTTACATTGTATCCACCTCTTAGCAGGTCTTTCCTTGGTCTGGTTTTGTTTCATTTGTTCAGTTTTACACAAAAGTCTGGTGGTTTTAAAACGCCGGCTTTCTGATAGTGGTGAGTACTGGTAATGCAACCATTTTTGGGATTAAGAAAATGAATTCCCCACAAGAAGGTTGTATCTTTGGAGTGGTCTCGTGCCAACTGAGCAGTTCTCCTATTCTGGCGTGAATGTGGGCGGCGATAGCTCATCCCCACATCCACCCAGTCTATTGATTTAGTTTGTTCTGGGATAGAATAATGGGCGGCGACAACTCATCCCCACATCTACCCAGTCTATTGATTCAACATGGGTCAAAACCCATGACAAAGCCTGAGGTCTCTCTAGTGATTACACGAAAAATCTAAACAAAAATAAGGGGTTCTGGATATTGGGGCCACAAATAAAACAAAGGAATTATGCTCACCAAAAATACCATCAACCACACATACCAACCACGCATACCAACCACGCATGTCTGTGTACTGAAATAATGCATATCCACTGTATTATTATTATACATAACCCAATCTGAATACAAGGAGTGATTGTTGCTAAATTATTTTTCGGCGATAAGAAAATACCGCCAGGCCCCAAATCTACACAAAATACACAACAGTCTTGGCCAAGTTTCCTGTAGTTGTTTACATCATTAAGTAGGGTCAGTGCCATTTCCTTATACTGGGTAATGCTTGGGACCACTTTGCCACCTCCCTTGTCAGCTGCTTTGAAGACGATGCTGTTGTTCACGGATAGTTGTTTAAGTGCCTTCCGTTCACTGTTGGTAAGATTGCGTCTGATAGCTTTCTGTACTTTTTGTAACTTCAGGATTTTTTGTCTGACACATTTTTCAAAGGTGCTCAGAGCCGGCTCTGTTTCGTTGTCATTAGGGCAGTAGTTGGACTTGGGTTTGAAGCCTGTGTCTTCAGTTTCAGGAGGATGATTGGTATCTTGAAAATGTGCTTTAAGCCTGATGGAACGAAAGAAATTCTGAAGTTCATTTTCTAGGCAGAACCAATTAGTCGGGTTGGATGGGACATATGAGAGTCCCCTGGTAAGCAATGAAGGTTCTTCCTTTGTAAGGCTGAAGCCCGAGAGGTTGGAGACCTGTAACATGTCCATATTCAATGACTCTGCTGGTTTCGACGACGCCCCCATGGTTGGCGCCACGTTCGGTATCCAAACATAGGCATCGGTGGGGGACCCCAGAAGGTGTTCCTGGGGCCACCTCACCCAAAAAAACGCTGTGGTTGTGGATTGAATGGCCTCTGCTGTGGGTTCATTCCATATTTGAAATGTGTATCTTCGGGTCCCGAGTCTGAGCTAGATGTGTCCAAGAAGGTGACCCAGCATTTTCTCTGTCTTGCTGCTCCTGTTGTATTTTGAGCTCTTTCGTTATCCTTAGTTTCTTTAAAGTCTGGTGCTAAATATGAATACACTTTTCTAAATTGAACACGTTCATGTCTTTTGCCAGTTTTTGTGTTTCTTTTCTAATGTGTCTGACATGAATTAGTCCATTATATTATTTCCTTTAGCTTGTCCCGTGCATTGTCCAATGTAGTGTTATTTAGGAATTTTCTTTCTTCATTTTCGAGATCTATCTTGATTTTGAGATGGATGCATTGGGCCGTCGTGATGGTGAGAACCATAAGGTCTCAGCTACATTTGGTGGCAATTTAACTAAACACAAGCATGTAAACTTGCTCTTCCAGAAATAGAAAGGGTTCATTACGGATGTTGAGGCCTAGTGGTACTAAATTGGCCTTGAGATATTCCCTTAAGAAGTGACCATGCACTTCCATCCGGAAGCATTTCTTTTTGAGTTTCAAAAGTTTGTCTCCTGAAGCCGTGGAGGTAGTCATCTGTAGGGCTGCCGGCATGTTGAATAGCGATGGACCTCGAATGATCTTGTTCGTTTGATCCTATGAGAAACTTAAAGTTTGCTCCATGATGGGGATGGTGAGGGGCGGGGGTGGGGTGGGAGGCCGTCCGGTCCCGGGGGCCACAATGTAAAGGTATCACTGTTTGATGCTGGTTTGTGCAATCAGTTATAACAGGCAGATCAAAGAAAAAGGGGAGCTCTGGAGTATGTTATCTACACCCTATTACTGTAAAGACTGTATCAAAAGGTATTGTAACTGGAGGGGCAATCCAGAGGCGGAACCTTGGGCTGAATTATAGAATGTATCACAGGGGGGTTGGTAGTCGCCGATATAGATTAGAACATACTATTGACTGTATGTTTTTGTTTAAAGAATGGTTATATTGGTTTTATCTAAGTCACCTGAGACCCATGGTAGTAGTTAAGTGTTGAAATGCATTAAGCATAAGGACTCTTTATAAACCAAGTATACACTTATTGGTAGTCTTAATTGTAAGGCTTATACATGCGTTTTATGTCATGGTATTCACTAGGCTGGTTATGCCCTCTGTGGCTGTAGAGCCAGGGGAGATATATGATTGGGGATGTTTGTGGTCTACTGTGTGAGGCTCCAACTCAAACAATGGGTGCTCCAGCTGTTAGAGTGTTGAAATCCCAGTTCCTTGGACTATTGCCAGATAATTCCTGTGACCCCGACCCCACATATTCACTCAGACATTCAGTCGTTCCAACTGGAGCACCTCTTGGTGGTGTTGCCTTTGGACATTCCTCCTACAAATTTTGCAAAAATGGAAGGGAGCATCAGAGGCTGCAGTACTGCGCTAGAAGACAAGAACACATCCAGAGTCGTTGGCCCCCAGAGATCAGTTTTTGGCCCTTGAAATGAAAATTGCTGTCAGCAGTCGTCCTGACAGTGGTGGAATCCATCGACGTTCTCCAGGGATAGTAGTTTTGGTTTGGTCAGACAACTTGGACACAAAGTCCCTCAGGGGGGCATACGAGCAAGGTCCTTGGAGGCAATCACCTGTTTATTTTTCTCTTAGGCAAGGATTAATCTGTGGCTGTACGCAGCCTATATAAGAGGGAAGAAGAATGCTCCAGCGGACAACCTGCACAGGACTTGTCCCCAACAGTGGATTATGCCCTTAACCCTGCACCTTTCCATCTCATATGTCAAGGTTTTGAGACTCTGAGACTGAATCTCTTAGCATCCACTTCTTTGGCCAACTTCCAGGGTTTTTCTTTGCCCGAAATCTGTCATGCAGCCTCCTCTGCCTCACCGGACATATTTTTACCTGACTATAAATAGGCATTAATTGCCATTGGTTGTGTCCCCTGCCTCCTTTGGGGCAGTGGTGCTGGATTGTGTAACTCGCTGATGCATTCTGATTCATTAAAACCTTCACAAGTATGTATTATACTTGTCTTGTGTGACTTTCTGTAGTCAGGACTGAAGGTTGAGGGCTGGAAGGTTTTGAAACAATCATATCTGTTGGCATTGCTCTAGGCAACCCTCCAAACTACAGTTTGTCAGCCTGCCATGTGTCAGCACCACATGCGTTCTTGGGCCTACAACACCCCCTCTAGGGCATCACAAGTACCTTTTGGCTTGGGGTTATATCCCTGTGCAGTTTGGCCAGTGGTTGGGGACTGAGGAAGAGAATTGTGGCAAGCTGTGCCCAATCACTGGGCACCAATGTGTTGAATCCTTTGTGCATGCGCGGGTGGCCAGTGTTTGAATTCAGGGCATGTACTGTCCTCCATACCCTTCTGCAGCCAACAGAATCGAGGCACAGACTCACTGTCCCAGAGTGGAGTAGAACTCCAATTGAGCTTTACAGGTAATCAACTTCCTCTAGTCAGACTCTGCCCCAAATCGTTCTCTCTTGCTTCCTTCTCCTGTTCCATTCTGCAAGTTTCCTACTTCAGTCATGTGCTCATTATTTACTGATTCTTTTCAGTAGCTGTATTCACTTTTCCTGTATCCTTTCCAGTTCCTTGTTTCTGGAACCCTTCACTTCTTTCCCTTGCCTGATGCCTCTTACTCAGGGATTCTGCCTCCTTGCCTGTAGTTCTTGCCTCTAATGCTGCCACCGGCTAGCTCAATCAGTCCACTCTAGTTTCAAGACATCAAGATACCTAAGCAAACGCTGCAGTGTCGGCACTAAGCAGTGTGTCAGTGTACAGTTAGCGGAGCTGAGTGGCAGTGAAGGCAGTCCAGGCGGGCTGGGTGGCAGAGCGGCCCTTCGAGGTACCGAATGCCGACACTAATAGTAAAATACCAAGTAAGGACATAGTGTGACTGCAGCATCGTTGTGATTTTACTGGCAATTTCCAGCACTGCATAAAATTGTACAAGTAAACAGTATAGCAGCAATATAACTACTATGCTACGAGAAAGAAGGAAAAAGTCGAGTAAACCTCAGTTGCCATTAAACTTGACTGGTGGAGTGAAGAGAAAGGGCTTGTTGCCGACGCTCCACTTGGGGAAAACCTTGGCACGACTGGCCCAGGGTCCACAGGGGAGGCCGCTGCTGACACAGAAATAATGGCTGCTAGGGCAGTCCAGGACTTCCAAAGAGGAAACAATCCAGGCTGGCACAGATTAATAACGTCCTAAGACCGAAGTCATCCTAACTGACAGAGGCAAATATTGTAAATAAGGAGGTCAACACATCAGAAAAAATCGCAAGTCTGGCCAAAATCACAGATTTTTACCAGCCAAATAACAACAAGCAAAAAACAACCAGAAAACCTAAAAGCTCAGTAGCATCCGAGGCCACAGCCTCCTCCACCCCCTCTATGAGGATAGACAACAACAACACTTTGTTGAAATTATGTTTCAACTTATAAACCAGGACCTCTGAAATACCTAGTCAGGAGGTTACGCAAGTTGAGATAGTGGGAACGAATTTATCATCAGCCCCTGATTTTGGGGGGGGGGTTTCGCCCTCATCTGAAGGTTCTACCTTTTCCAGCGAAATCTCTAATATGTTATGTGACATTGTTCCAGGTAATACTGAAGGGTTTGACCAGAGCACTTCTAAATGGTTGGCATTTAAGGCAACAGTTGATGCTATCTTTTCCACATGTAATCTGCTCTTGCAGGAGAAAAGAGATATGAAATGTATTTTGGTCCAAGTGGTGGATATTATTTTGATTACCAGACAGGGGGTGGAATCGAGTAAACCTTGCAGGACAAGGCCACAGTGTTGAGTGAAGCAAGTGCGCAGGAGATGCTGCCCGATTACATGTAGCACGCTCTCTTACGTATATGCTTCTGAGCCTTTAAGAACCGAGGTTGGGACCCTCTGCGGCAAAGCACTTGCTTTGCCGCAGGCTGCAGTGTTGAGCAATGCAGGAGCGCAGGTGACAGTGCCCGATTACACGTAGCACGCTCTGTTACGTCTACGCTTCTGAGACTTTAAGAACCGAGGTTCGGACCCTCTGCAGCAAAGCCCTCGGAGGACAAGGCTGCCTTCTTGAGCGACGCAGGTGCACAGGAGATGCTGCCCGATTACAAATAGCATGGTTCGTTACATCCACACTTCCAATCCTTTAAGACAAGGCCGAGGTATTGAGCAACACAGGTGAACAGGAGATGCTGCCCGATTACACGAAGCACTTTTCATTACAACCAAGCTTCCAAGCCTTTAAGAACCGAGGCTCGGACCCTCTGTGGCAAAGCCCTTGCAGGACAAGGCTGTGGTGTTGAGTGACGCAGTTGCAGAGGAGACGCTGCCCGATTTCAACGTAGCATGCTTCATTACGTCCATGCTTCCAAGCCTTTAAGAACCGAGGTTCGAACCCTCTTCAGCAAAGCCCTTGCAGGACAAGGTCGCAGATTTGAGCAACGCAGGTGCCCATAAGACACTGCCCAATTACACCTAGCACACTTTGTTACGACCACGCTTCCGAACCTTTAAGAACCGAGGTTCGGATCCACTGCTGTAAAGCTCTCACAGGACAAGACTGCTGTGTTGAGCGATGCAGGTGTTTGGTGGAGATGGGGCAGTGGCGCAGACTGTGAGCATGGACAACTTCACCATCCTCTCTGTGGCTGCAAGGTAAGAAGGTGCAGGGAGCGCTAGCATTGCTACACTCCATGCATCCCCTGACCTTGTGCCCTCTCCCTCCGCAAATGCGTTTCCCCCTGTACTGGTCCTCGTAGCCCCCCACACACTTGCATCCCCTCTGCCTGTGTGCGCGCCCTCGCAACTTAGGCAGCATGCACGCCTTCGTATCTTTAGGCTGCATGTTCTCCCTCGCAACCTAGGCCACGTGCACTCCTCGCTTTTCTATAGTCACGTGTGCGCCCTTGCATCATGCCACGCCACAAGTTAGGCCACATGCATTCCCTCGCAGTGTAGGCCGCATGCGCTCTTCGCTTTCTCATAGTCGCGTGCGCTCCCTCGCATCAGGCCACGCCAGAACTTAGGCTGCGTGTGTTCCCTCGCATTTAGGCCACACGTGCTCCCTCGCATCGTAGGTCCCTGCTTCATGCCCATGCTTCTCTTCTCTGCTCCACTGACTTTGTGTTTTCCCCACGGCTTTGCATTGCATTTCCTGCATTCCCTACTTCTAGGTTCTTTGTTGTTATTGTGCTTTGTTGAAGGTTCTGTATTGCATCTGAGTCATGCTTGTTGAAGGTTCTGCATTCATATGATTTCATTGGTACGGTGTTCCGTGTTCTGTTCTGTGTTGTGCTCCCCTCCCTGTTGTGTCCCCCCTGCCTACCTCCTGCCCTGACCCCTGTGCTTCCCCCCCTGCTTAGGCTCCCCTTTCTCTCTTCCCCCTCTTTCTGCCTCACACCTTCTATGGTGCTCCCTGTCTCACCTATCTTCTCTAACTGCTATTCTGCCAACTATCCTATCCCTCTCACTAGGTCTGGAAGGAAGAGGTTCAAAAGGGACATCCTGGTCTCCAACCCAGGGTTCCCTATCACTGATACCTACACCAGTGCTTCCTCCAGACAGACCTTTACCGACATCCTCTGTGTCATTCCCTCTCCATGCCTATGGACCCCCCATATGGTCTCTGTTCTCTCTCCTCTTTCCTCTTCTTCAATTAATGGTGGCACCCAGTGGGAGCCCATCCTGGCCTCCTCCCACTCCTATTAGACCATCATTAATGTCTACTCAAATGGCAAAATCTTGGTCCAGGGTCCTCAGGCCAATCTCCTCCTTTTTGATAGACACTTCTCGCGTCTTTTCAACTTCGTTCCTTCTCCTGCAATTCATACCTACCCGTCTCTTGCTCCTCTGCCGCCTCCTTCCTCCACCACCGCTTTGGCACCGTCGGCTGCTTCCTGGGCTGCTCAGCCACCGCCTTCCTCCACCACATCTCTGGCACCCTCTGCTGTTTCTTTGGCTGCTCTGCCTCCTCCTTCCTCCGCCAGCTCTCTGGCACCCTCTGCTGCTTCTATGGCCACTCTGCTGCCTCCTTTCTCTGCCACCTCTCTGGCTCTCTTTTCTTCCTCTCTGGATACCCCAACATCTCTTCCTTCCTCCTCTGCCCGCCTCCAGGCACGTCTAACACCACTGCAGGGCCTACCTCTTGCCTTTACCAATCCACAGAAGTCTTTCAAAGGTAGCAACCTGTTCCGCATCAATACCCTCAACTCTCGCTCCACTGTCAAACGCTCCTCTGACATCTGCCATCTCCTGGAAGAACTTGATTTGGATGTACTCGGTCTCACAGAGACTTGAATCATGGCCAGTTCTGTCATGAGTTTTGACACTCTCCTTCCTGATGGCTACAACATCCTCTCTGCACCCAGAATCAACCATCCTGGTGGGGGTGTAGCCTTGATCTTCCAGGAGTGGATCTCTGCTTCTCTTATTCCAACACAGTACTACTCCTCCTTTGAATGCCTGTCTGCAGGCTCCCTATCTCTGCTGGACTCTCTCTCACTGTGGCTACTATCTACAGGCCACCTGGCCAGATCACCCTCTTCCTTTCTGAGTGGGCTGACCTCTCTTCCTTCCTCCTTGCCAGTACCCCTCACCTTCTTCTCCTCAGAGACCTAAACATCCTCCTAGGTGCTACCAGCCCCTCTTTGGGGCTCTTTCGCAACCTCTATGACTCTCCCTCTCTCTCTATTCTTCCCTTTGTCCCAACTCACTCTGCAGGGCACACCCTGGATGTTCTGATCTGTCCAGACCTCCCCCTCTCTAACCCTCTCACCACTCCTCTCTCCTGGAGTGACCACTTTCTCCTTTCCTCCCACCTCTCTCTCTGCCCCCCAGGCCAAGCCGACCCCAGCACTCCCACCTACTTTCCTCGTCATCCGGTCCATGAAGCGTGTGTCTGTGGAGGCTTTTGCTGCTACCTTCTCTCCTCATCCTACACCTTTGGCTGACTTACACTCTGACACAGCCCTCTCCAATCTTCATCTTTCTATCTCTAACACTCTGGACATCCTTTCCCCTGTCTTGAGGATCCATTTGAAGCCCACAACCAAGTGCAACTCTTGGTACAATTCCAACCTCGCCACCCTTAAACGCAAGTGTAGGGCAGCAGAGAGGAAATGGAGGGCATCAGGAGCACCCTCTGACAAACTGGCCTGTTGCCTGCTCCAAAGGAAGTACACACTCTCTCTCTGCTCTAAGAAGAGAGCCTATATCCAAGCCCATAGCTCTGTGGCATGGATGAACTCAGCCAAACCTTTCAAAATTTGCAAGGAGCTGACAAATCCTGTTGAAGTCTCTACCTCTCCTGTCCCGTCCCATGCCCTCTGCATGGCCCTGGCTTCTCATTTCACCACTAAAACACAGGATATCCAGTCCACTCTCTCTTCTTCTACCTCCTCTTCCTCCTGCTCTACCACCCCTGGCCTGTCTGCCTCCTTTCCCCTGTTCACCCCTGACAAGGTTTTTAGACAAGTCTGATTTATGAAAGCCTTGTCAAAGCAGGTTCTCCCCTGCTCATCCAAAACCATCAAGGACCACATTGACACCCTTACTCCAGCCTTGGCTGATTTCTGCAATCACTCGTTTGCCACTGGAACCTTCCCCTCTCCCCTTAAGCACTCCCTTGTGCACCGCTCCTAAAGAAACCCTCTGCTGATCCTTCTTCTCCTGCTAAATATCGCCCAATCTCCATCACTCCTTTCCTGGCCAAACTCTTGGAAAAGCTAGCCATCTCCCAGCTTAATCTGCATAGTGAATCTGTTGTCTGTCTCCACAACTACCACTCTGACTTCAGAGCTGGCAGAAGCATGGAATCTGCTCTCCTGAATACCCGTGAAGACTTTCCTTCTAATCTTGACTGTAATCTTCCTTCTGTCCTCACTCTCCTCGATCTATCCTCTGCTTTTGACACAGTCAACCAGGCTATCCTGCTCAATCACCTCCGTGACAACTTGGGTATCACTTGCCAGGCCCTGGCCTTGTTGACCTCCTTTCTCACTGACCGACCCTCCCAGGTCCAACTGGAGTCTTTCCTCTCTTCTATCTGTCAGTTAATTTGTGGTGTTCCTTAAGGGTCTAACCTTTCTCCATGAATTTTCAACCACTATCTGGCACTACTTAACCACTGCATCGCTACATTCTGCTCTAACTTTCAGTGTTATACAGATGAGACCAAGCTCTCCTTTAGGCTCCCCTCAGCCACCTCTGCTCCTTCTCTCATACAGACTTCCTGGCCGCAATTAATGAATGGCATGCTGCCTATGATCTCTCTGCCTTGATGCCAGTAAGACTGAAATCCTCCTCATCGGGACACCTGCTCCCTCATTTCCTCTCTCTCTCTGGCTGCCCACCCATGGTCCTCTTCCTGCCGCTTCCTGTGAGGCTAAGAACCTTGGTGTCATCTTCAACTCCACTCTCTCCTTCTCTCCTCACATCTCCCACGTCTCTAAGAATTCACACTATCAGCTAGACCTTCTCAGAGGTATTATTCCTTTTCTCACTTTGCCCCAGAAGCCCACTGTCTCTACAGCCCTTGTACTCTCTAGGCTGGACTATTGCAACAGCCTCTTTCTAAATCAGCCTGTTTCTACTCTGCGACCTTTACAATGTATCCTGAACAGGACTGAGAGACTTGTCCCTGGCCTCAAGCCCAGGGATCATATCTCTCCAGCTCTGAAATCCCTCCACTGGCTCCCCATTGCTGCAAGAATCAAGTTCAAGACCCTTTGCATTGTACACAAGGCTTTCCGGGGCCTGGGACTGCACTACCTCCAACTTTCTCTTCCTAAACATCTTCCTTCCCAAGCTTGCTGCTCATCCACCTCCAACTCTCTGAGGGTCAACTGCTTCTCCAAACAGAGAGTGGGGGGCAGATATCTTTCCTCTGCTGGGGCCTCCCTCTGGAACAGCCTCCATGCCTCTCTGAAAATTGAGCAGAACCACCTCTGGTTTCGGGAAGCCACTCGAGACCTTCCTTTTTGCTTCTGCTTTTTCTCTTCCTCTCCCCTGCTGATATCCCTGACTACACAACGCACTGGTCACCTGCCTCCCACTGAACTCGGACCCAGGTTCCTGCATGTCCAGCTGCCCTTGCACTGCCTCCGGCCTCCCCCAGCACTTAAGGGTCTGTATCTGTAAATCTGTAAACCTACAGTCCCTTTTCTCTTTGCACTTATGAGCCATCCTCTGGCTGCACTTACTGAGTACCTACACTTCTCCCTCCCCTCTGGCACTTATCAAGCTTCCTGCACTTCTGCGCCTCCTGGCTAATCATCTCTCTTCCCCACACTTGCGCGATCTGAATGACACAATGCCTAGTAGGATTGTTGTTTTGCCTGCCTTCTGTTTCCCCCTCCTTGTCTTATTGTGCCTAGAAAAACTTGTGTACAGGTGCGTTAGAACTGACATATCATAAACAACGCAGTGAAGAACATTGTGACACATCTCTATCTGATTATGGCACCCCCCCCAGCCCCCGGCTTTATCACCTAGCCCTCACATGAAAGCTCCCTAATGGATATGGAAGTAAACACGATATTGGTCAACAATTCTCCACCTAGGCAGAGCAAACAGTTCTCAAAGAAGGGAGCATTGAAATATTCTGGTCTTATGAAGCCTAAAAAACAAAAGAAAATAGCCAGGCTCTGGCAACTTCAACAAATAAAGATCTACTATGTGTAGAGGAAAAGGACTGCTACATACTGACACAAGTGGGGACATGTCAAAGGGGAAAACTGCCATTAAGAAAATCAAAGGTTAGTCAAACAGAAGACAAATGGTGTAAACCACGTGGGCGGAAAGGCAGCAAGATCATCTAAAGAACAACAAAACCAAGCATAATTTGTCGGACTTAACCATCACAGAAACATCCACAAAAGTGTCACAAACCACATTGAGTGTGGCTGAAAACAAGGCCAACTAGGGACCAATACAGACTTCTGAAGCCATAAGCAAAAGGGAATTGGCCAATTTGACCGAAAATAAATTACTGTATGGCCTAGTTGGTAACATTTCTAGGTCAATAGACCCACTGACAGAGACAGGCTTTGCGCATCGAAAAGAGGCAACTATAAGTGGTTGCTTTAAGCAACTTTGATATGCATCTTTTAAAATCCCCAGATGCATTGAATGTTTGGAGCTGTCCCACATTGAGGGTCAGAGGACAATCATCTTGCTTGGATATAATTTGTATGACTTATAACATTGAAGCAAGGAGTTCTAGTTACGAGACTAGGTTCAATAATCTAAGTGATCATGCGACTTTAACAGTCACAATAGAACACCACAGGGTAAGGAATAAAAATCTCCATAGGAACAGTGGTGCGCGACAAGTATTGTATTGGAAAATAAAAGGTAGCTTGAAGCAATTAAGAGGGGGCAATCTCAAATCACAGACTAGGCACAAGTTACGCTTACTCTGGTACAGAACATTATTGACGGTGTTAGGATGGATAAGAGAACACACGACATAGTGGATTTTAAGGATAGGGTCTACGATGCAGCTTTGCAAAAAATAATGAAGGAATATCGAAGGGACTCAAGACTGGTAAAGAAAGGGAAAACCTCAACATATGAGAACAAAATCCAAGCTTGAAAAAACTGAGAATTAAATGTATAAGGCAAAATAAGTATGGTAAAAACTCAAGTAATTGAAAAATGATATACATATTGATACGGACAAAGGATACTAAAAGCTTTTGGCAGTTGTACTGCACTTAAATGGCACTAAAAGAACCCTGTGAATTGGCAAATATGAATGAAACTTTGTAGGTTAGATACTTCAAATCAAATTATTGTATAGAACTGGATAAGGTGGAAAAACCGAGTGTAATCCAAATGGGAAGTGGACCCGGGTGCTTGGACTTTCATGAGTATGACATCAATCAGATCATAATCAGGCCCAAGTTTTCTAGAGCCCCAGATCCCGACAATCTACCTACCATCGTAATTTAAAAGGAGCCTATGTTGTGGGCGTGATTTTTTTGCATTGCCTTTGAAACCATTTTGAAGAGCGATAGAATACATGAGAGCTTGAAATCCTCTGTCCTTATACCGGTGCATAAAACAACCAGAGATGAACCAAAGAACTACAGCAACAATGTTGGATGCAAGCAGCAACATTGTTGCCAAACACTTGTTAAAAGACCTCAACAAGTGGAGTGAGCACAAAGGTATCTTAAACTCGAGCAAAACAGGTTTTTGCTGTGGCGGCAGTACGGTCCACTGCCTATGGGCCATTAAATTGAACCTGGCAGAGATCAAGAAAACCCTTGGGGCCACATTATACGTGGCTTTTGTGGATTTCTCAAGGGTTTTCGACTGTGTTGTTAGAGGCCGTTTGTATGTGAAGCTAGATGCCTGGGGGATTGATTTGTCCCTGTTTTATTTAATCAAAGAATTGTATACGCCCACTAAGTGGGTGCTGAGAACATCTCAAGAGGGGTCCTTGACACAGAACATAGACACGAATTTGGGCTTAAAACAAAGCTGTGTCCTTGCTCCAACTTTGTATAATTTGTATGTGAGCGACCTCTGTGATTATCTGGAGGAATGCACACATTTTCCACCAAAATAAGCGGGAGTACCGGTTCCTTTCTTCTGTTATGCAGATGACACTATCCTCATGGATCAGATGCCTATAGGCCAGCAGAGGTCATTGAATGGCCTGGGATAGCATGCCATTGCTAACAATTTAAAGATCAACCAAAATGCAATGAAAACTATGAGCCTGAGAGAAACAGAAAAATAACAAATACAGCTGGTTTTTGGGAGGAACCAAACTTGAAGTTATCGAAACATACATATACTTAGGAAGTGCTAAATGTGCTGCACCTAACACACATCTGCAAATTGTTAAGAGCTACATATCCAAAAGGTGTGGTGGGAGCGTTGAAGTAATGTGAGAAGCATATTTGAAAAGCGTAATCCCCACAATAATGTATGCTTTAGAATCTCTCCCTGCACAGCACATACATTGGTTGGATCAATTGGAGGGAATGTTACTAAGGACAATATTAGGAACCCCACAGGCAGTCCCAGTGAAGGCCTTCAACCTCAAACTGGGTGTAACTACTCTGACAACATGTTGGAAAATCTCCAGGACTTTATTGTATATTACCTCAACATATAAAATAGACGAGGGTTTAACACTGAGAAATACCTTGGTGGAGCATACCAAACGGTTAGCTAATAAAAAGAAAGAAACCAGGAGAACCGTCGCATATACTGATTTAAATAGTACTGCCCATAATCATCTGGACGTGTTGAATATTGCATTACCAGTGGAAGGGGAATTAGAGCAATTTATGGTTAATCAATGTATTATGACAAAGTAGAAAACATAGATCAACTTCATACAAAACAAAGATACACAGAGAATACAAAGCAGGGCGTCCCCCTTAATGAACCTCAAACCAGTTTGGTTAAATGGAGAAGTATGAAATTGTGTGGATTTATCATCTATTTATGCTTGAACATAATACCTGTCTATGAATGCACAGGAGCATGGCATGGAATCCCACGGGACAGGCGATGTGCAGGTTATGCACTTAGCAGATAGAAATGGTGTGTCATGTCTTTATGGAGTAGTCGGGCCATCCCTCCAGTTACCATTATGGAGTGTGAAGCTCTTTCTTCTCAATTTGGGAAAAGTTACAAATATCATGTTGGGGAAATCTCTGGATACAATACGGACCAATTTAGGTCCATGATTTACATGCCCAACTCACTGGTAGTAACTGCCAGGTTTACCATGTTGAACCCCGACAGGGGTATGTTAATAAAGCGGGCGTGCGAATAAACAGGAGTCAAATGATTCACAGAGACTTGGCGTCAAGCTGGTGCTTCTTTAATAATTAGGCACGAACTGGTACACAGGCGGAAACTCCACCCATATCAACAAGTGGGTTGCAACCCACAACATATCAAGGATGGGATCTCCTTTCCCGAATAAACAATAGAAATAGGACATTACATTTCCCCCTTGCATATCAGGCCACATGGGATATTAGTTAATTTCTGCAATCCACCGCGAAGGCTTGCGAACCACTCTACAAGAAGGTCTGCGGACCCGTGGAACTTCAGTTGCAGTGCAGTCACTGGAACTATCATCCACATCCATGTCTTCTTCTATGTACTCGGAGTCCAAGTCAGAGGAGTCCTCTCCTCCGGTGGAGTCACTGCTTTCATGGCATCTGTCACCTTCAAAAGTCCAAAAGAATGCCGAGTTTCGGGTGACTGTGCCCATGAGACTAGCCACTGTTATCATGGACCCATGTATGTGGGTCACGGTCATTGGTTTGAGTTTAAAGGTGGGGACATCTTTTGTGTCCTGAGTCTGTCTTGCCGGTACCTGGTCTCCTATTTGGAAACTGCTGAGTTTTGCTTTTCTCCGTAAATCGACATACTTATTCATCTTGGTTTTGCTCTCTTTGTCTTTTGTCCTTGAGGCATTGGTATAAGTGGTAAGGAGAGAAGCATTGGGATTGTGTGGTAGTGTGGTTTTTACTACTCGCCCAAACATCAACGCAGAGGGACATGCACCTGTTGAGCTATGCAGTGTGTTTCTGTTGTCCCTCAACAAGGTGCATATTGCCTGCATAAAGGAGCCTTTGGTGATTGAGCATACCTGGAGAGAGCATTTTAGATTCCCCATGAATCTCTCCATGGTTCCATTGGCCTGCAGCCACAGCGGCGTGATCTTGGTGGAGTGAATTCGATGGCCCTCCTGGTACGTACTTTCCGTTGGCTAATGAGCCGAACATGTCAATGGCAACTTCGTCCCATACCTGCAAAGGCATCAATGACATCTTGAGAAGCTCTGGAAAGTGTGTGGGGCAAATGCCTTGCAGGCAATGCATTTGCCTGGCATCTGTTCTACCCTTTTATCCATCTGTGGATGAAAAGTTAGAGTTGTTCTGAGTTGTCGTTTTGTTGTGACGATTCCTCTATGCCCGGAGTGTGCGAGTGCAAGCACTTGCTCCTGCAGGCTTGCTGGGATGACAATTCTGTTCTCCTTCAGCAAGAGTCCTTCTGGTGACATGGACAATGTGCGTTTTATGAGTCTGAATGTGTGAAAGTATCTCTCTTCAGCTGATGATAGGTGTGGCCCATGGTTATTTCTGATGTGCCACTGACCTGACAACAGGCATTCCTGCATTTTCTGGAGTAGGTGGTCTTTGCTCAGGCCCTCTATCAGTTGAGCACTCCTGATGGACTTGGGGACAGCATTATTTATCAGATAGTTTATGTACTGATTAGCTTTGATGTACTGTCTCTCATCCTGAGCTGGGAATAGGTATTGGGATAAGATGTCCGCCGGGTTGTTGTCTTTCCCCGGGTGGTGTATGATATTGAACGAGTATTCTTGTAGCCTGAGTCCCCACCTTGCAGCGCGTGGTGGCATCTTGGCCGTTGGTTTGGCATATATGGTGGTGAGGGCCTGGTGGTCAGTGATGATGGTAAATGGGCATCCATGTAGGAAAAGATGATAATGTTCACATGCCCACACAACTGCCAGGCTCACTTTCTCCAGTTGGGAATATGCACATTCTGTTGCTGAGAGGCTGCGACTTGCATAAGCTACTATGCGTCTCAGTGAGTCAGGCAAGGCTCCTGGTTGTGTTTGGACTAGAATCGCCCCAAGGCTGACAGCGCTAGCATCAACCGTCACCTCTGTGTTGAGGTCCGGATCATAATACACCATGCAGGATGCGGAAGCAATGCGTTTCTAGATCTCCTGGAAAGCTTCCACGCATGCATTGGACCAGGAGAACTCTTGCCCCTTTCCCGTGAGTAACCGGATGGGCGTGCTCACCGACGCAAAGACCTGAATATATTATGTACAGTAGCTCGCCATTCCTAGAAATGATCTGACTGCAGAAACGGAGGTGGGTGTAGGTGCTTCCACCAATGCTTGCACTTTCTCCGGGTCTGGTTGCAGGCCGTTTCTTGAAAATATGTGACTGAAGAATTTTAGGGTCGATTTGCTGAGCTCACACTTGTCTGCATTTGATGTAAAATGGGAGTCCTCAAGCGCGGTGTCCAGTTAAAGTCTCGACAACAAAAGGATCGAATGCAAAAGGTGAGAGTGCATTCGACCAAAAACCAAAGGATCGAATGATTTTTTTAAATGTGTTTTTTTTTGCTCTAGTTTAGCTTTATAAGGGTGTTTTTACACCAAAAACAAGGGTTTTCGTGGGGGACCCCCCTCCCCCCCAAAAAAAATAAGTCGACCCTTTTTTTCGGTCTAATTGACTCGACCCTTTTGTCATTCGATCCTTTTGATTCGGTACTATGACCTACAACCCTCAAGCGCCATACACACTCTGCTTAGTGTGTCACGTGCTTCCTGCATGGTGCCGAATATCACAATGTCATCGCTGTAGTTTAAGCAATTAGGGATGTGCTTGATGACCTGATGGATTTTGTTTTGAAATATTTCATCGGCTAATGATACTCCAAAGCTGAGTCACTTGTACCTGAACAGTCCCAAGGTGTGTGGAGAAAGTAGTGATGTATCTGCAGGACGGATGCAACTCGAGTTGGTGATAACACTTATTTAAGTCAAATTTTGAGAATACTTTTGCCCCGTGTAATGGATGCATCATGTCCGTCATCCAGGGCGCTAGATGTCGTTCCCTTTCTAAGGCTACATTGTTACCCCTCATATCTACACAGATATGGATGCTAGTGTTGTTCTCATTTTTGGGTACGGGCACTATGGAGGACACCCATGGTGTGGGTCCTGATGCACGTTCAATAATGTCTTGTTCCAATTTATTTTATTTTATTTTATTCGGATTTATTTAAAGCGCACATCAGCCCGGGGGCATCGTGGCGCTGTTACATGAGTACATACATAGTCTGGTTACAATGGAAGGAAGATGGTTACAAAGCAATTTTCATTACAGGAAGCATTTCGTGTCGAACACTGTATTTCGTCTTCTACATGTCTCTGGATGTTGAGGGGTATGCCCCTGTTGTGTTGAGCTGTTGGTCATATCTGTGTATTTGTGTGTAGCTTGATTTGTTTGCCTTTGAGTTTTCCAAGTCCTTTAAACAATGTTGGGAACATTTTCTTTATCATTTTTCTCGGGGTGGCGGTATATGCAGACATGATGTGGTACATTATATATGTATAAAGCTCATTTGAATAGCTGATCGAAAACTGAAAATGCTTCCCCCTGGTACTTCCCCTTTCATGACATATATTTTGACTTTTAAACTTTTGTCTTTGTATTGTCATGTGGCTGTGAACATGCCTTGGCAGTTGAGGGGTTTGTTTGAGCCATATGGGTATGGGTATATTTCAGTGTGCTTTGCTTAATTCCTTCTTTTTGACCAATGACTTGTATGTGTCTTCATTGATGACGTTCACTGTGGCACCGGTATCAACAAGGAATTCACGGCCCTGTCTATTTATCCGTAGCAATAATGTCGGACTGTATTCGGCAGCAGTGTCGTTCCCGATGCCATGAACATACCATCTCTTCCTGTCTCCACTCGATGAGGAGGAGTTTGAGTCACCTCGGCATCGCAGGGACTATTCCAGGTACCTGATTTTCAGTCACGGTGGTCATCTTTGTGAGTCCTGTCTGCTCCTATATCGACCGGAGTTGTCTCATTTGTCCTCACACCTGTCTCTGCGTGATGACTCTCGCGATCCGCTATGCGAGCTGCGTCTGCTGGTAGTAGGAGATCACCACGTGTTAGGTCGTGGACATTCCCGCCTCGAGCAACGCCCATCTTGTTTCCTGCCATCTCTTATGGTTTCCGCTGACTGAAAGAATGTAATGTTCTTGCAGACTGATTGGAAGTGGTTCTCACCACCACATTTATCACAATGATGACCTACGGCTGGACACAGGCCAACATGTGGGATCTTGTATCCACATCTGTAGCATTTTCTTTGCTCTGCAGTACTCTCCGACGTGCAAGTGGGGCACAAGGTTGCTGGTGGCGCAGATTGCATTATTTTAATTTTGCTGAGTGACTGTTTGCAAAGACAGGTCACAATCTGCATTCGCTAGCTGTAAAATTTCATCAAAGGTTCTACTCTTTTGAACCAATATCTTTCTGAATTCAGGCGACTCACACACGCGATGGCTTGTGATTTGAGTGCTTCTTCCGTCGAGTATCAGCCGAAATCACAATACTTTGCTCGTTTTTGCAATCTCTTTACAAAATTGTCCATATTTTCCCCTTGAACCTGCATGTTTGTTTCTAAAATATGCCTCTCGTAGTCCACATTTCTCAGCGGTGCAAAATAATTATTTAGAGAGTCAATTACGCCTAGAAATGTGTCTGTAGTGTTTTCTGGCATTTCAAATACAATGGGGGTCATTACGAGTTTGGATGACCCAAACCAAGGTCCGAGTCCGGTCTGACAGAATGGGGATTTACCGGGTCATTCCGACCTTGGAGGACCCGGTAAGTCGCCATTCTGTAGACCATTCCCCATTCCCATTTGAGCCTCCATAGGGCTCAATGGGAATGGGGAAGGCGCTAATAATGGGCCCGCAATTTGCGGGCCCGTTATTAGCTCAAAGGTCCCTTAAAAGGACCCGCAGAGAATGGCTGGTCAGACCAGCCATTCCTGCTGGGACCCGCTAAGGGACCTCGGAATAGGGCGGTAAGGGTTTAATGGCACCAGCATCATTACCGGTGACTGTTAACCCTTACCGGCCAACTCGTAATGACCCCCAATATCTCTTACCACCGGGCCGAGCGAATGCATTAGAATCCCCCTGATGCGGCGTTCTTCCCGGATGGCAGTCGCACGGTAGTGGCCATGTAGTTATGGTTAAGTTGCTGTTTCCATAGGAAGAGCACTTTTTGGGTGGCTTATAACTTCACTCTCCCTGGACGGATCCTCACCAAACTTTGCAAAAAAAGTATTTGGGTCACTCTGAATATTTTTGCAAAGTTTGGTGAGGATTCGTCCAGGGGGGCAAAGTTATAGGGGGGTCCCAAAACTTTTTTTTTCCCATAGACTGAATGGGAAAAAAAAGTTGCTTGCGCCTACAGCCCAAACCGTTGGACGGATTTCCACCAAATTTGGACCAGGAGCAGCGGCTTGGTCCTGAAAGCGTGCTTTTGCAAATTTGGTGAAAATCCATCCAGTAGTTTTTTTTAAAATGACCAAAAAGTAGAAAAATTAGTGATATCTGTGTTCGGTTCGCGGACACACTTCCCTGTTCGCTCCGCGGATAGTGTCCTGATTGGCCAATCGTCTTGTGTGATGTTCGCGGACATGCAACGTGTTCGCTGATTGGACGGCGTGGAGCGTGAAGCGTGTCAGATTTTTCGGTAGCGCCCGCCATCTTGGATTTGCGGACGTCCGCGGACAGCGCGGTGAAACTTTGTGCAAAATGTGTATTTAGTAGAGTGTGTTGGTGTGTAGGAGTGTTTGGGGAGGGTGGGAGTGTATGAGATAGGATGAAAGTTGTGTTTTTTATGTGTTAGACATTCTTTTTGTGTTCGATTTGTTTGCGGACATCACGGGTGTTCTGAAATGTTCTAAATAAACTGACTCGGGGTGTTCTAAGGACTCAATATGTGTCCATTTTGTTCGCAAGCAAAGTGAAACTGTTCTAAGAACACTTGCGGTGTCCGGGGAGTGTTCGTAGTGGGTGTCCTGAGGACGCTGTCCGTATTGTTCTCTGTCAAGTTGAATGTGTTCTAAGAACACCTGCGGTGTCCTGAAATGTTCGCAAATAAACAAAATGGGGGTGTTCTGAAGACGTTTTTGAGAACACTCCCTGTGTCCTGAAATGTTCGTAGGGGGTGTCCTGAGGACGCTGTCCGTATTGTTCTCTGTCAAGTTGAATGTGTTCTAAGAACACCCACAGTGTCCTGAAATGTTCGCAAATAAACAAAATGGGGGTGTTCTGAAGACGCTTCTAAGAACACTTGCGGTGTCCGGGGAGTGTTCGTAGGGGGTGTCCTGAGGACGCTGTCCGTATTGTTCTCTGTCAAGTTGAATGTGTCCTAAGAACACTTGCGGTGTCCTGAAATGTTCGCAAATAAACAAAATGGGGGTGTTCTGAAGACGCTTCTAGGAACACTCGCGGTGTCCGGGGATTGTTCGTAGGGGGTGTCCTGAGGACGCTGTCCGTATTCTCTGTCAAGTTGAATGTGTCCTAAGAACACTCGCGGTGTCCTGAAATGTTCGCAAATAAACAAGATGGTGGGGTTCTGAACACGCTTCTAAGAACACTCCCGGTATCCTGGAATGTTCGTAGGGGGTGTCCTGAGGACGCTGTCCGTATTGTTCTCTGTCAAGTTGAATGTGTTCTAAGAACACCCGCGGTGTCCTGAAATGTTCGCAAATAAACAAAATGGGGGTGTTCTGAAGACGCTTCTAAGAACACTCGCGGTGTCCGGGGAGTGTTCGTAGGGGGTGTCCTGAGGACGCTGTCCGTATTGTTCTCTGTCAAGTTGAATGCGTCCTAAGAACACTCGCGGTGTCCTGAAATGTTCGCAAATAAACAAGATGGTGGTGTTCTGAAGACGCTTCTAAGAACACTCGCGGTGTCCGGGGAGTGTTCGTAGGGGGTGTCCTGAGGACGCGTCCGTATTGTTCTCTGTCAAGTTGAATGTGTCTTAAGAACACTCGCGGTGTCCTGAAATATTCGCAAATAAACAAGATGGTGGTGTTCTGAAGAAGCTTCTAAGAACACTCCCGGTGTCCTGGAATGTTCGTAGGGGGTGTCCTGAGGACGCTGTCCGTATTGTTCTCTGTCAAGTTGAATGTGTCCTAAGAACACTCGCGGTGTCCTGAAATGTTCGCAAATAAACAAGATGGTGGTGTTCTGAAGACGCTTCTAAGAACACTCGCGGTGTCCGGGGAGTGTTCGTAGGGGGTGTCCTGAGGACGCTGTCCGTATTGTTCTCTGTCAAGTTGAATGTATATATATGTAGCTCCTTAAGGCATCTGGCCCATCTGGGCGCCAAGCTGCTGGTGATTGAAATGTTAAAATGCTGCATGGCCTGTAATTGTAACGATAACAAAGTAACCCTAAGGTAGTAGGAGGGGGCCAGAAGAGGTAGTTGTACCAGGCCTCAATATAACATGTTTGCAAATATAGGTGTACCCCTGCCTGTGTCTCAAACGGAAAGAAACTAAGTAAAAAATTATCCAACATTACTTTACGGATATCTCATTTGGTATCCCATTGTCCAGACTACTTATTTGTGACGGTCTATAGACGATCAATCTGATGGAGGAAACTCACCTAACTTTTGCATGTGCAAACATTAAAGGTAAAAAATAAATTTCCAATAAAAAGTCATATGATTTTTACTTTTTCATGTGGTTCAAAAGTTTTTTTGTTTTAAAGAATAAGAAATACAAAAAACACTGCTTGATCTGAATACAACATCAAAAGTAGGACAAAGACAGTCATTAGAGATCAAATTATAAATCAAATGTAAATACAAAATATAACACAAATAGATGTCAAAGGTATCACATCAATTAAAATTGATGTTCCTAATGGTGGTCTGAGTGAAAATTAAGAAGTAAAATGTAGCTAGGTGGTTAGTTTCTGCACTTATGTTACATTTATACACCCAGCAATACGTCCATTTAATATTTTAAAGATGACATAGAATCATGAAATTCAACAGTTTGGGAGGACTATTCCAATGTATGGAATGCTCATTAATAGTTAGAGGATTTCCAGAGTTATCAGCTTAGTCCTGAGGCTGTAAGAGACCTATGTCAGGGTCTTATAGTAAAATATATCTTTGCCAATGTGATATTAAATGACCAACATAATTCAAACATGCAGGGGGTACAGATGGTGAATTCTGATTCCCTGCCCTCTTCAAGTTTCGGTGATCACTGAAATTGTTAAGGCTGCCTTCATCAGGGCGTCAATTTGAAGACCCTGTGTGAAAACACATAACAACAGTGTGAGTGGAGCCTCTCAATCAGTGCCTGTGACTACTAAGCATTGATGCTGTAAATTGGAACTCTGGTCACCGGCCACTATTTTACCTGCCGGGACTTGGATCCCAAGTGTCGGCTCGTGTCTTCAGTGGAGAGCTGGTCAGTTGTTGGAGACAATCACAATAGATAGGGTGCAAAGTGGAGCCTTACGTGGCTGCCTAAAGTCTAGTCTGCTTGTGTCTTGTAGACCCGTAGTGGTTCCTAAGGGAGAGAAAATGTGCCATCAGAATCAAATGAAGGTGGCTCAGGAAGTAGTGTGAACCATTAGGGTTGCTGCTGTTTGTATTTACCTGAGAATGTAGATGCCTGTGTCTGGTTATTATTTGACCAATAATTATAGGTGGACGGAATTTGGTATCACCTCTCCGTGGCATGGGAGGTAATTGAAGCCTGAGTCAACACCTACGGGGAACAAACCAAATAAATGTATGTATAAATAATTAATTAATTGTATTATGGGACAGGCCCAAACTTGCAGGTGATTCGGGCATTATCATTTTTGAAGTCAGTCCCTATTTGCGAGAGAGTACCCCCTGGTTCACTACTATCTTCAGGGACGGACCTGCATGTACTTGTCCAGCTACTGCCATAGCAGTTTATATTTCTGTGCTGTTTCCAGACTTCCTTATTTATTCACAAAGAGAAGTCAGTAACACTGAGATCAGGTGTGGTTCGGAATCTTTTAATTCCTAATATTTGACACAAACAGCACAGTTAGAGTTCACTCATGGGCAAGACACGGCACGTTAACAAGTTGGTGCTCTTTGGACGGACACCGTCGTCAAGACTAGAGGAACAGCTAGGGGTATGCCCTAGCCTGTAAAACAATGCGCATACACACGCTTCAATAAGGAGAGGAAGACATGGCGTCATCTCCATGACGACGCTTTAAGTGTCAGGAATGCAGCCGCGCTCAATCTCTTTTGTCTATTGAGCGCAGCAGGAGAGACAGCTACCCGTTTTTCAGCCCCCTATTTCGAGAGTAAGGTAAGACGTATGACCAACAGAAATAAGCATCTAGTTCTGTTGTATAGCTCACATAATTGCGAGTGGACTGCAGCATATGAACTTGTTGGACATAGTACAGTACATTTTAAGCATGGACAGTAGAAGACACATGAAGTACCGGAGGAAAGACCAGGAAATATATGCGAGGTAAACAAGGATGTTTATTTATCTACTGGAACTGAAGTGTATGTGGACAGGCCCCACCGACCATGGGCAGCAACTGAAAGCTGCATTTGAAACGCTTGTTCTTGTCGCGTGTCATAACATTCCATTCGTCCTTCCATCACAAGGTGAGCTCGGGCAGCGCCTCGTGATGAAAGGACGAAGAGTGTATTACATTACACATCTCCCCTCCTTAATTTCTTGCTATTATTTGAACAATAGTTTGATAAGATCTCTTCTTCGTTCTGCATACTCCGTATTCTTAGACAAAGTCCTTCATGTAGTCTGGGTTGTGGATTATCCTTCCTGTTCTTGATACATGTGAAGAATCTGATTTTACTTTTGGCAAGGAAATTAGTGACATTGCCTTTCTATTCAACATTGGTCTCACATGTTCACCATTCTCTTTCATGTCTTCACTACTACTATGACTTGGTTGTTCTCTGCACATAGTTTCTCCATTCATCCCACTTCTGCTTGATTTCATCACACACACCCTTTCCATATTCCAAACTCTGCCATCTTGCACCCTCACCGCGTGTTTGAAAATTTCAATCACACTCACTGGTTTGGACCATTTGCAAGGTCCATCTCTTAGTACTGGAGGCAATTTAATTCTTACTAAACCCCCCACTCTTGGGACCTCATCCTCTTTTCCTTTCTTTACATGACTGTCATGAGCTACTTTGTTCTTAATCTGTGTATCCCTGATGTTTTCTACCGCTTCTCCAAAATCTTTCCTCACCACAGTCTCCCTCCCCAACCAGGATGGGGTCAATTTGATATTTGCTTTGCGTCCTCTACTCAATTCAAAAGGCGATAAACCTGTTGTACTATGTGGCGTGAAATGATGGGCAATTATTTTTCTTCTTACTGCTTCTTCCCAGCTAAGCCCATTAGCCCACGCCCTGCGAATGGCGTCTTTGAGAACTTTGTTGAATCTCTCAACTACTCCATTCGTTTGTGGATGGTATATTGCGCTTGTTTTGTGTACAATGGAATTATTGGCACAGAATTTCTCCATTTCTCTTGACCTGAACTGGACACCATTGTCCGTTAAAATGCTTCTTGGGAAACCTTCTCTGTCATATATTTCTGACAGAAATTCTACTTTTGCATTCATGTTAGGCCTAATTAAAACTTCCACCCATCTGGTTAGAAGGTCAATGACCACCAAGCAAAATTGTTGCTTACCATCACAATGAATAGGTCCTAGTATATCCATACCTATCTCATCCCATACCTTTCCTGGAATGTTAGTTATTACCATCGGGTACTTCACACTCAGACATGTTCTGTCACTGTGATTACAAAGGATACATTCTCTGATGATTCTCTCGATTTGCAGATCGCATCCTAGCCACCAGAAATCATCACGTATTCTCTGTTTAGTCTTCACTATCCCTTGATGACCTTCGTGACCTAATTCAACGATTCTTTGTCGTAGGCCCACAGGTGGAATTATTCGATCTCCTCTCATGATTGTGTCATTCGTCACATTGAGTTCATCCGCTACTCTCCAGTATTCCATGAGATTGGATTCCTCGAATTTGACTTTCCTCAGGTTTTCACCGTTTTGTATAATCTGTTTCAAATTAGCCATATTATCATCTTGCCTCTCTGCTTCCTCCCACTCAGCTTGAGATATAGATAATGTTTCTATATTCAAAACCACTTCTGAATTAATTTCACCTTCGTCGTCTGCTTCAGAAGTATTGGTAAGTCTCGACAGACAGTCAGCAGCATGATTTTTCACTCCTGGTACATATCTTACTTTACAATTGTATTCTTGCAACAGTACAACCCATCTTTTGATTCTGTTAGATACATTGTCCAAACCCTTATTCATAATGACATGTATTAATGGTTTGTGGTCAGTGCGAATCTCTACTTCCACTCCCCGGATGAAGTTTCTGAATTTTTCTGTCGCCCACTTGATGGCTAAAATTTCTTTCTCTATTGCAGCGTACAACCTTTCTGCACCTTTTAATAATCTTGATGCAAAAGCAATTAAAACTTCTTTTCCATCAACTTATTGGGTGACAACAGCCCCTAATCCCAAGTTGCTTGCATCTGTTGTAATTATGGTCTTCCTCCCACTCGTGAAATTCTTCAACGATGGTGCCCTATTTAATTCCAATTTGATATTTTCAACTTCCTCCTCACATTCTATGTTCCATTCAAATATCTTCCTTTTTAAAAGTTCACGGAGTGGAACTGTGTGCACTGCAAAGTCCTTTATAAATTTAGAATAGTACTCTGCCATCCCAATGAACATCCGCACTTCTTCTTTTGTTTTTGGTCTTGGCATATTTACTATGGCATCAGCCAATTGCTTCTTTGGCCGTATGCCTCCAGCAGAAATGTTATGCCCTAAATATTCAATTTCACTGCAATTGATGTTACATTTGTCTCTACTGAGAGGCATTCCTGCTTCATATAATTTCTTAAAAACGTGTTGTAGTCTTTCATTATGTACCTTTTGGTCAATGGCATGCACTAAAATATCATCTTGGCAACAAATGATGACTTTATCACCTTCAAACAGTAGGTGCATGATCCTTTAAAATACTGAAGCAGCTGATACTAACCCAAAAGGTAGTCTCCTGTATTGGTACAATCCATCCGGTGTGATAAACGCTGTCATCTTCTTAGATTCTTTATGCAGCTTAACTTGGTGGTATGCTGACCTCAGATCAAGAGTAGAAAAGTACTTCGAAGGTCCAATGGTGGACATAATTTCCTGTATGTTAGGAAGTGGATGTCTGTCTGGGATCACATTTTTATTTAATTCCCTCATGTCCACACATATTCTCAGTTTTCCGGATTTTTTTCTCAAAACTACTAATGGTGAGACCCATTCACTGGCTTCTATTTTTTCAATTATCTTCTGATCTTCCAATAATTTAATTTCCTTTTTTACTTCTCTCATAGAGAGTGGGATGCTGCACAACTTGTGCACTACAGGAACATGGTTTGTCTTCATTTTAATCTCATGAACAAACCCACGTAAGCATCCAATTTCCTCCCTGAAAATTTCCTTCATTATGTCAACATTATCTGTGGTCTCTTTAACTCTTTGAATTCCTCCAGTACCACTTTCAATTGAATATCTTGCTTCGTCAGATGCAGCATCTAACTTCACTTTTAATTTGCTCTGGTGAGTCCAGCTTAACAAAGGTGTTCTCCCTTTCTTTGTTATGTATATTTTTCCGTTGGCTCTCCTCTCTTTGAACTTGAGTGCTCCCCAGAACCAACCAATGACATCTATTTTAACTTCCCCATATGCCCTGGGTCTTATGTCTGGTTCATGTAGATACTCATGTCTCTTTCTGACCCAGAGATTTTGTGGTATCAGAGTGTATTTAGCTCCTGAGTCGATCATCATGTGCATGTCAGTACCATCAACACACACTACAGCCTTGGGACTTTCCATCTCTTGCTCATTTTCTTCATCTGTTACAACAAATACACATTCTTCTCCATCTTCATAACTACACTCGTCATTTCCTATCCAATTAGTGGAAGTGTTCTGCATTCTGCAACAACGAGCATAATGTCCTTTACCTTTACATTTCCCACATATAATTTTCAGGGCAGGGCATTCTGGATTATCTGCCCAATGATCTATGCTATCACATCTAAAACATCTCCCTATATTCTTCTTTCTAGGTTCATCTCCTCGTCTGCTTGGACTTTTCTTCCTCCCATCTCCATTGCTGACTCTTAGGGTAGGTTTTTTTCTTTTATCGACATTCCAAGGCAGTCTTCCACACCTTTCTGACTTGTATCTTTTACCAGGATTTTCTGTCACTTGAGCAATAGACTCATTGTTCTTGATCGCTGTGGGTATAGTAGTCTTATCCTTGGAGATTTCATGTTTAATTTCAGTATTTTGTAGTCTGTTCTCCAACTCCTTGACACACTTTTCGGTGTGTTCCACCTCCTTGGCCACGCGTAAAACTGTGTCCAAAGTGGGGTCTTCCTCAGCCCACAACCTTTCTCTTACTTTACTGCTCCTACACTCCAACATGAATTGATCCCTTAACCTCTCATCCAGTTGGGCATTAAAATTACATGTTTTAGCCAATTTCCTCAAATTTGTAATGTATTGTTCTATACTTTCACCTTCTCCTTGAGTCCTCTTCCCAAACTTATAACGTTCTAGGATTGTGCTCAGTTTCTTTTCATAATGCTTGCCCATTTTCTTCACTGATCGTTCGTATTCATTCAGGTCGATATCTTCATTGGGAAGTAGATCTGGCAGGTCTTCAAACTTCTCCTGTCCTGCTGGGCCCAAACAATGCTTCAAAAGAGACTTCCTCTTTTCCACGCTGCAGTTTTGGCCACACACAACACCATCATAATGTTCAAACGATTTAATCCATCTCTTCCATGGAATTGCCGGTTCGCCAACATCTGACATAAAAAACATGGGCGGTGGCACACTACTGAAAGCCATGTTGTAAGAGATTTGTCATACAGGTGTGCTGGGAAGATTATATGTGTGGCTGTAGAAAATGATTTGCTGCAGAATTTATTAACAAAATTAAGGAGCTGTACTACAAATATGCTGACAAAAAAAAATATAAATGTCCAGCAAATTGTGCTTGGTTTAGCACAAAACAATTGCCATCTGCATTATTGTCTTCACAAAGTCAATACAGCTGTATTTGTAAATTCACTTGTCCTTATATGCAGTATTATACGGTAAGAACAGTGTTGAATTATAAAACTGCCTGTCCTCGTGTACTGCGTAATATGGCAAGGATTCAAATGCACTTGCCCTCATATGCAGTATTATACGGTAAGAACTGTCTTGAATTACAAAACTGCCTGTCCTCGTGTACTGCGTATTACGGTAAGGATTCAATGCAGCATGCAACACATCCGGACGACATGAACTTGAATAAACATACGCAGCACAATGAAAACAATTTGGGGCCACGCAGGCACTCACTGCGGTAACGTTCTCGTACTCAGGATCACGGAAAAGGAAACCGATGGGGCGGAGCGGCCACAGCTTTTAGTACAGCTGTAGGGCCTGCTACACACCCAATGCACAGCTGACAACCCGAGCGGAGCGGCCACAGTTTCTGACAACTGCGCGGCCTGCTACACGCTCAAAGATGTGTCACTGGAAGTCGTCGTCATCGCAAGAGGGAGAATCTGGAGGAAATGTGCAGGGCGGTGGGGCCTGAAGTTTATCCTCGTCGCCACTTGAAGTACCGGAGGAAAGACCTGGAAATATATGTGAGGTAAACAAGGATGTTTATTTATCTACCTGAACTAATGTGTATGTGGACAGGCCCCACCGACCATGGGCAGCAACTGAAAGCTGCATTTGAAACGCTAGTTCTTGTCGCGTGTCATAACATTCCATTCGTCCTTCCATCACGAGGTGAGCTCGCGCAGCGCCTCGTGATGAAAGGACGAAGAGTGTATTACATTACAACACACATGTTTACACATTGCATCCGGAACTGTTTTTACAAAACTAGACCGTATGCCTCTATATTTTAGAGTACACTGGTAGTCCATCTATTTTGCTATACCAGTAATCAGCGCATGTTTTTTTTGTCATTTTACATGGGGTTACCATACGGACCATACAATCTCTGTCCTTTCCAACAGAAGCAGAGACCGCGAGACTCCCAATTAATTCACACCATCCTGCAAGAGCCCTGGAAACCACTATCACAGGTAAAATAGTGGCGGGTGACCAGAGTTCCAATTTACAGCATCAGTACTAGTACTCTAGTCTGGACAATGGGATACCAAATGAGATATCTGTAAAGCAACGTTGGATAGGTTTGTACTTAATTTCTTTCCATTTGAGACACAGGCAGGGGTACACCTATATTTGCAAACCTGTAATTGTAATGAGTCATGACTTCCCTCTTCCCTAAGTGTGGGATTGCGTGGAGTGGAACTGAAGTGGAGGCTCTGCGAGCTGCTGTCCGCCTCATTTTCTGACATGTTGGCAGGGCCTCAGTTAATTGTAAAAGCTCACCTCGGACTTTGTAGCAATCTGTGTGAGGAAATTCTGTGTTGTTGTTGGCTGAATAAAGCTGGATATTGAAAATGTTCAAGGGTCCGTGCAGCGGGCAGGTTGCTGCTCACAGCATTGAAGAAAATGTTTGGTTTATTTGTGCAGGCGTCCGAGCCAGTGGTGCTTGTTGTGTAGATCACTTAATCCCTTTTTGTGGAGGCTGCCTTTGGATGACTAGCAGCCATTATTCCTCTGTGGCGGTGCTTTTGTGGCAGGAAATGAGGCCCGTGTGGCGCAGCACGTGTACTTGCTGCTGGCGCACACTCTAATTATTTCCTCTGTAGCTGTGCTTTTGTTATAGGCTGAGTAGTGTGGGCTCCCCGTCGCTCTTATTCCTATTACCCTAATCCCCCGAAAGAATAGTACAGACAGGTTTTTGTTTGTGGAAAAATTATAGGCCGTAGGCTTGTTTATTTTCTACAGAAAATAACACCAATTGATAATCATAACAAACACAGAATAACACCAACTCGCTTTTTGGGCACCTCGTGTCCAGGGGTTGTAGATGCCCATCCTTCTCCTCGGCTCGTCTTAGTTACCCTGGGGCATCTGTTCCTGGACACGTGCCGCCGCCTACGACTTTTTTCTACCGTGTACCGAAGAAAGTACTCGGCGTTCCTGTTCCTTGTTCTGTCTCCTTTCCTTGCCTTTTTTCCGCTGGGTGGGTTGGGTGGCAAAACGTTTCCTTCTCCCCCTTTTCCAGACCCTGGGAGCTTACCCATGTGAGGTGAGCTCCTTGCCTGGTTGTGCCTATCCTGCCTTTCCCTGGGGTACTTATACCCCCCTGGCCCTTTGTTGTCCCTCTGGGGGGGCCGGACTTCCTCCTGCCCCCCTGTTGCTTTCCTCACGCCTTTCCCCCATCCGTGTGGGGTTTCCCTAGCAACGCTGAGGGTGGGGGCGCCGCTTGGCTGCCCCTCCCCTTGTGTTTCGCGCTGTTCTGTTTCCCCCACCCTGCGCCTAACCCCTCAGGCCCTCCATTGTGCCGTACTTTGTACTGCACGGGGCCTGGGGCATAGGCTGAGTAGTGTGGGATCCCCGTCGCTCTTATTCCTATTACCCTATTCCCCCGAAAGAATAGTACAGACAGGTTTTTGTTTGTGGAAAAATTATAGGCTGTAGGCTTGTTTATTTTCTACAGAAAATAACACCAAATGATAATCATAACAAACACAGAATAACACCAACTCGCTTTTTGGGCACCTCGTGTCCAGGGGTTGTAGATGCCGAGCCTTTTCCTCGGCTCGTCTTAGTTACCCTGGGGCATCCGTTCCTGGACACGTGCCGCCACACCTGAGTGGGTGCCGCCTCGGCCGCTCAGGTCCCCCCAAAAACGTGCTCCTAACTGCATCCTCGCGCTGCCCAGGTTCTAAAAATATTATCTGAAATATTTCCCAACCCTTTGCTGGATAGGTGTATGCCGTCTTGGTGGCGTCTCTCCGGAATGTTCTTGATAAGCCATGCTTCATAAACTGGGGCCCTGTACACCTACAGTAACTTTCCACTGCCTTGTTTAGCTTTTTCCTAGTAGTTTCAATGGCATGCATACTGCGCGCCCTGTACCAGACTCTGTGTGTCATTATTTCAGAAATTTCGGTTTCCCACCAGCAATGAGCTGTAGCCCTTAATGACTCGCACATGTTGCGCATCAATTCGCCCCTATTTGTTTTGGCCAGGTCACTACCCCCAGGTGGATTACCTCAACCCCCCAACTTTCTTTGCGCCTTTCGCTCCCAGGCCTCCTGCCCTTGCTGAAGTGGCTGCCCATGTTCAGAACGGGTGGGTCCCAAACTCCGCTGCATCCTACCCTGCTTTTGCAATCTCGCCCAACCCTTTGTTGCATTTTTTATCCGTGTGCTATTTGATGGGTCCGTCACCCCGCCCACCTTTGTGGTATATGCGACCGCCGACAAATGCGCTGCTGCCCATTTTTTCTTTACCCTGGGCAATTGTAATTTCACCTACGTCTTGTCCTGTTTCTGCTATCCCCTTATTCACATGCTTTTTGTACTGCTTACCCATTTTGTACGTTCCTGTCCCGATTCTCTTTGACTCGCCCTGGTTCCTTTGGTTTTACCTGTTGCTCGGACATCTTTGTTGCTACTTTCCCTTCTCTTCCAGTGGCACCCATGCTTTTTCGGGTGTGGCCGTTAATTTCCTGCCATACATTTGGCCATAATTACCTTTTCCAGCCAATCCTATGGCTAACCCTTTCCTTATTTCCTGTGCTTATTCGTGGAACCCATGCCTTTCCCAGTATGGGCGTTATTTTCCTGCCAACCCGTGGCCATATTTTCCTTTTCCAGTCGGCCTTGTAACTCCGCTGCAGCCTACCCTGCTTTTGCAATCTCGCCCAACACTTTGTTGCATTTTTTATCCGTGTGCTATTTGATGGGTCCGTCACCCCGGCCACCTTTGTGGTATATGCGACCGCCGACAAATGCGCTGCTGCCCATTTTTTCTTTACCCTGGGCAATTGTAATTTCACCTACGTCTTGTCCTGTTTCTGCTATCCCCTTATTCACATGCTTTTTGCACTGCTTACCCATTTTGTACGTTCCTGTCCCGATTCTCTTTGACTCGCCCTGGTTCCTTTGGTTTTACCTGTTGCTCGGACATCTTTGTTGCTACTTTCCCTTCTCTTCCAGTGACACCCATGCTTTTTCGGGTGTGGCCGTTAATTTCCTGCCATACATTTGGCCATAATTACCTTTTCCAGCCAATCCTATGGCTAACCCTTTCCTTATTTCCTGTGCTTATTCGTGGAACCCATGCCTTTCCCGGTATGGGCGTTATTTTCCTGCCAACCCGTGGCCATATTTTCCTTTTCCAGTCGGCTTGTGGCTAACCTTTTCATTATTTCCGATGTTTCTTCGGGGATCCCATGTCTTTCCCGGTATGGGCGTTATTTTCCTGCCATACACGTGGCCATCTTTTCCTTTTCCAGTCAACCTTATGGCTAACCTTTTCATTATTTTCGGTGCTTATTCTTGGAACCCATGCTTTTCCCGGTAGGGGCCATACACGTGGGCATTTTTTCCTTTCCCAGTCAGCCTTATGGCTAACCTTTTCATTATTTTCGAGCTTTATTCGTGGAACCCATGCCTTTCCCGGTGTGGGCATTGTTTTCCTGCCATCTACGTGGCCATATTCTCCTTTTCCCGATGCTTATTCGTGTAAGCTTAATGGACACTTTGGCATTTCCCCTTTCCTGCCCTTCTTTTTATGCTCTATGCTCCCAGCTATGCTTTCCCGCTATCTCCCCTGCCACCCCTTTTGCACCGTTGGTGGTCTGTTACTTTGCTACTCTGCCGTCCTCTCTGTGTCCCCTATTGACTGCCCCACAGCTCCTTTTCCCCTGACCTCAAATGATTCCTTGTCGTTATTATCGTATCCTGATGTTGTACCTGTCTTTGCTTCTATCATTATTTTCCCATTATGCCTGTTGCCCTCCTGACCCATGGACCCTGTGGTCTCCTTTATCTTTTAAACCTGTTAAACCCGTTTGAACATGTCTATTCGTTCAACGGCTGGGATTTGTATGTGCCCCCTGTCCTCCCAGTTCTACCTCTTACCTGATTTTCCTGCCCCTCAGCTCCTTGGCCCCCTACTCATCTCCTCTCCTCGCTCCATTTTTCATTCCCCCTGTGGGTGGCGTTGTTGGCCTTGTGCACTTTGCAGTACTACGATCTCCCCTACGATTCTCGCATCCATGGCTGAGTTTGCATTCTTTTCCCCAGCTGCCTGGTATCCCATTCTTGAAAATTCGACATTGCGCTGCCACCATCCTTGTTGACCCATTATTTCCCCTAACACCCTCTTGGGCTGTTGGTAGTATGTTGTTCTGTGACTGTACTGCCTGCTCTCACCACCTGCTCCCTTGCTTTGCCATACTTGTTCTCGTCTCTACTGCTATTCTATTATTAATCACTTCCGTAATCGTTTTGCCAATATTACCTTCTATGATATCTTCCTGCACTCTGCCCCCTGGTGTCCCATTTTAAAACAATGAATATGTACATGTTGAATTTTTCTTCGTCCCACCCTATATCTGGGAAGCAAACCATTTCTTTCCTATATTCGTGGTCATATTCTATCCATTCTTCCCCCCCAACTGCTTTGTAGGCCTTTAAGACTCTCTGTTGGTATGTTACAAATGACACCCCGTCTTCTGGGTTTTTCTGCAAACTAACAATGGACAATCTTTGGAAAGCCGCCATCCCATTATAAAAAAGTACTTGCTACTGGTGCCCTTTTAATAATCCCTTCTCATCCTCCTTCATGTCCTCTACTGATACGTTTTGACTTCTCTTTTGACAATTCATTAATGAAACAATATCAGTGCATACTTTTCTCCCTGTCTTCTCCTTCACTTTCTCATCAATATACCATGCTTGCGTCTTCATGGACCGGTCTTGGGCGTCCTTACCAACTGAGGGGCCTGCCATATTTCGTCATTACTGCTTATGCCCCTTGTATTGCTACAGTAGTGACCCCTCCCGGTGTCACCGGTAAGCTGGTGGTCGTTCCCTGGGGAATAGACCCTGGCGTACTTCCTTGTGCCACCCCCTGTGTTATGGGAACCCCGTTGCCTGCTGGTCCAGGCCCCCCTGCCCATCGCCTGCACTTCCTACCCTTGCCCTTTTCTGTTCGTTATTGCTCACTACTCCCTTCCTATTCACTCATGCCTTTAAATGGCCGCCCTCTTTACCTTCACTACTTTTCGTCTCTGAAGACGTTACCCCTTGCTTTTCCCTGTGCCTCTTGTGCTTCCTATCCTTCCCTCCACGGGTTCTGGGCGACTTACCCTGAGCCGTGCTGCATGCCTTTGACCTTTTTACCATTTTTCCCCCCCAACGCTGTTATCCCTTTTCACAGTACCTTTCTTTTGCTTCCTCGACGGCGCCTCCGGCTGCTCCTGTGCACCTCTTGGGTCTTCTCTCGACCTCCTTTGGCCTTGTGGTATTCCATCTTCCTCTTTGCTGCTGCTGGACTCCTCTAGCAGCAAAGGCGACATTGCCCTTGCCTTTTCATCCTTATTCATTACATCAAGCACCCATTGTGCTCCATGCTCCAAGGTTCTGGGCGACTTACCCTGAGCCGTGCTGCATGCCTTTAGCCTTTTTACCATTTTTCCCCAACTCTGTTATCCCTTTTCACAGTACCTTTCCTTTGCTTCCTCGACGGCGCCTCCGGCTGCTCCTGTGCCCCTCTTGGGTCTTCTCTCGATCTCCTTTGGCCTTGTGGTATTCCATCTTCCTCTTTGCTGCTGCTGGACTCCTCTAGCAGCAAAGGCGACATTGCCCTTGCCTTTTCATCCTTATTCATTACATCACGCACCCATTGTGCTCCATGTTCTTTCTCAATTTTCTTGGCCCATTCGCTGAAAACCTGTTCTTTTCCTGCCCTTTCTTCTGTCATCCTGTGTGAATTGCCACAGACTTTGCTTTGTTTTTTTTTTTTTTGCCTCCAACTGTTAATTTCTTCTCCTCTCCTTCGAATCATGTGTTGGCACGCAAAAATCCTTGTGTGCCGAGTCGCCTGCTCGAAACAACAGAATTTTTTGTTTTACTCTTCACCCCCACCTGTGCCTTGAACCTGCGCCCTGGGGATATGTAGTCTGTATAACGTTCGCCTGAGCTATCTCACAGGCTCATGCCCCTTCTTCAACCATCTCGTGAAACTTGCCCCCTCTTCTTTGACTATTGTGTGGGCAACTGATTGGCAAAATTAACTCCTCCGATTCCTCCTTCGAATGTTTGCTTTTCTTGCCTCTCCTTGCAGCCTGTGCCAATGTGTGGCCCCACTGGTCTGCTCCGTGCCTTTGCTGTTGCTTCCCGTGCTTGTGGCACATGAAGCGTTAATTCTGCCCTGCCCAAGCGCTGAATTCTTGCGCTTTTTTGGCCCTTTCGACTGCCATGCTTTGCTGATTCGCTTTCGATTGCACTCTGTTTTTAGAAAATTCAAATGTTTATAAATGGCTGAGCTATATGTGCCCCAGCGCTGTCTTTGGTTTTTCCGCGCTCATGATCAATCCGACAAAAATTATATATTTTTTTTCTTTTTTCAAACCTCTGTGCGCCTTGAACTCGCCACCTTCTGTTCCGTGACCCTCCACTCTGCTTGTTGATCCACGGGTGCCTATGCCCCGTCTCTCTCCTGGTTCTGTTGATTAGTAATTCTTGCTGTGCGGTGTCCCTTTAAGACTTGCTGCTGCTTCCTATCACGTGTGCTCTGGTAGCCACGCCCCTTTGTTTTCGTGCTCCTTCCGCCTTTTCGCGGGCGTTACCACCCTATCCTGAACTATTACTTCATTCCTTTCTCACCGTCTTCTGCTTCGCCGACTTCCTCTGCTGCCTTCCTTGCCTCTCCGAACTGCCGTCCCTTCTTCTCCGCGCTCCTGCCAGCTTCGTGGCTCCCTCCCTTGCCTCTCCGACTGGCGTACCTTCTCCGTGCTCCTACTGACTTCGTATCTCCTTCTGTTCTCTGTTCCTCGCCTCCCGACTTAGTCGCGGCACCTGATGCTCTTCCCGGCTCCTTTCCGACTGTCTCTCTCTTTCCTCTACCGACGCTGCCGTTCCCTAGATCCTTCACCACCGTGGATTTCTTCTTCCACCGACCTGGACCGGATCACGTTCCTTCCAGCGCTGCACCATTTATACGAGGTAAGAGAGTGAAAACATGAGAAGCCCGTAGAGGCAAAACAAAACGTTTCCTTCTCCCCCTTTTCCAGGCCCTGGGAGCTTACCCGTGTGAGGTGAGCTCCTTGCCTGGTTGTGCCTATCCTGCCTTTCCCTGGGGTAATTATACCCCCCTGGCCCTTTGTTGTTCCTCTGGGGGGGCTGGACTTCCTCCTGCCCCCCTGTTGCTTTCCTCACACCTTTCCCCCATCCGTGTGGGGTTTCCCTAGCAACGCTGAGGGTGGGGGCGCCGCTTGGGTGCCCCTCCCCTTGTGTTTCGCGCCGTTCTGTTTCCCCCACCCTGCGCCTAACCCCCCAGGCCCTCCATCGTGCCGTACTTTGTACTGCACGGGGCCTGGGGCAAGAGTCTCTGAGGCTCATCGACATCGGGGGCAGCCTACCGATGCAGGGCGAAGCTCCATGTGGCTTTGCAGCAACTGCGTGGCGTAGCGGGTGCTGATGCGAGCCCCTGGGGCGATCATGAACGTAGCAGGAAACGTTACCAAAGTGGATGTTAGGGCACCAGTATTCATTGTGGAATCCGTGGTATCACCTCATCCCCATTGTTGAACCCCGAAAGGGATATTTTAATAAAGCGGGCATTCGAATAAACAGAAGTCAAATGATTCACGGAGACTTGTCGTCAAGCTGTTGCTTCTTTATTAATTAGGCACGAACTGGCGCATGGGAGGAAACTCCACCCATATCAACACGTGGGTTGCAACCCACAACATAACAGTAGAAAGGAGACAGGATCTCCTTTCCCGAATAAATAGAAATAGGACATTACAGTATGGAAACCATTTTTGTTGAAGGTAGCTATGGAAGAGATACAAAGGGAAAATCATGCTGAATTGCAATAGAAGTATAGATAATCGGGAAGATAGGATTTACTCCCCCCACCCCGTCCTCTGCTTTCCTTTCCCCTCTCCTTCCTTTACTTAACCATGTATTGACTGTACGTATCAGATCTTATAAATGATTATCTGATTTATTGCATTTTATGAAGAGTAAGTTAAGTTTTATACTGTAAAATATATTTGTAATGTCGTGTTTTTGCTCTCTTTCTATGTACATGTTCACCAGGATTTTAATTATTTTGATTCTTTTTTACTTAAAGACACAATTTGGGCCTCATTACGAGTTTGGAGGTAGCCATGGAGCTATTAGCTCCATGGCTGCCTCCAAACCGGCCTCCTTTACCGGGTTCCTGCAATGGGGATTTACCGGGTCATTCCAACATAGGAGGACCCGGTATGTCCTGGCAGGAACCATTCCCGATTCCCATTTGAGCCCCTATAGGGCTCAATGGGAATGGGGATGGAGGTAACAACGGGCACATTATGAGTGTCCCGTTGATACCTCCCTCTTCCCCTCGCAGGACCCGGAAAGGACACCGTGAAGGGAACCTCATAATCAGCCCTGACGGAATGAAGGGGGCCGGTCCCGTACCGGCCCCCTTCATTCCGTGAGCGCAAGCCTCGTAATGAGGCCCAATGAGTTTGTCATAGCACTAATAAAAAACGAAAAAAAAATAAAAAAAGAACGGTAAGTAAGGGGTAATTCTTTAAATATTTACTGGTAATCGCTATTACTTTGAAGGCCTCATTACGGCTTTGGCGGTAGCCATGCCGCTATTGGCGGCATGGCTGCCACCAAAACCGGGTCCGGGTTCCCTGAATGGGGAATTACTTGGCCATTCCGAGTTTGGAGGGCCCAGTAATTCCCCCTACAGGGAACCCGGCCAGGACCTTCCCATTCCCATTTGAGCTTGATGGGAATGGGTGCAGGGAGCTAACAACGGGCAGATTACGACCGGCCCATTGTTAGCTCCCTGGTTCCCTCGCGGGACCCGGTAACGATGCCAGGCGTCCTTACCGGGTCCCGCGAGGGGACCTCCAAATTTTGCAGAATGGGTTAACGGGTGCGGCCACCATTAGCGGCACCCATTAACCCATTCCGCAATTCTTGTAATGAGGCCCTGAGTCCTACTCGTCCTCCCTGCAGCCCGGCTAACCAACCTTCCTGACCTGCTTCTGATTTCACTTGTTTTCCTTCGAGAGTCTTGCCTGTGGCTGGTGCCTTTTATCGCTACCCCAAGGGGGAAGGGAGCTTCTAAAAAAATGTTTTTGGGCAATCAAGTTGCTGTTTTTTTTATTTTGGATCACAGTCATTATTATTTACTGGGGACAAGGAAGAATTTGACACATCGTAATGAAGATTACCCTTAAGCAATCAAAATATTAACCTACAGAGGAGCTTGTTTAAGAGTGTATGTGCAGTGCCCATCCCCTATCCCACCAATCATTCCGTGACTATGTCAGAAGAAAAACGTGCTTATTTCCACAGTTTGACGTGAAAAAGGCAGAGTTTGAATCAAAACTTTCAGAAACAGACTTTTCTTTTGGAGGCGCTGGCGCATGCTGCCCCTTCTGCCAGTTTCTAGGCAACCAGAGATGTGGCCGAGTCGCCTGGACACCCTCGCTCCACCATCCACGCCTTCAGGTGGTCTGTGATTAATGTACAATTCTCCCAGGATCTAATTAAAGTAGGAACTTGACTGATGTCTGCGTCTTTGTATGTGCCTTGGGACTAGGAGATCTTCCAATTAGGTGTGACGCCGAAGAAAAGAGGAATGGGTACGTACCAAGAAATTAAATATTCTCATTGTTTGTAAAATAGACGAGTCAAGGGTCCGAATCATGCTTTTGCATAATTGTAATTTTGTTTCAGCACGTTATTAAACTTTGCCGCTTAAGGCAGCAGTATTCTGCCCTTCCACCTCCTACACCCAAATTATTTATATTACATACTGCTTGAGTTCTTTGTTTATTTATTTTCGGTCTTGCGAAAACAAACTTGGTTATTTTCGTGGTGTGCCTTTGAAATTAGTTTTTCCCTGTTGCTATTTAGTCTCTCAGATTAGTTACGGTCCTCAATGTGATGTGTGTCACTATCCACTGGCAGCAGACGATGCAAGTGTTGAGAGACCTGAGAGCTCAGAAAGTTAACTAGAATAAACCAAATAAAGCAAGCAACCATTTTTGTATGTGTGATGAACACTTGACAGTGGCACTTTTCAGCGTAAGCTAGGCCCATATTTCATGATGAAGGAAAGCACATAATGAATGTGTTGTCGAACAATGTTTAGGTAATCAGATATTACTATCAATTCCCATATTACGCCCTCCCATGTATCTCTTAGGTGTCACCAAACATCTCCCTGTTTGAAATGATTGTGTCCTGTCTCCATATGCCACCAAACCTCTCCTGAATGCTAATCTTCTGTACAACAAACCTCTACTCTTACAGCCTGATATTCACCTGCCCGTCTCACTGAATTTCTTGCATCCAATTTACCATCGACACCAAGCCTCTCACAACCTGATGTTGTAGGTCAATACCATTGCTGCCAATACGCCTCTCCTTTTCTCATGTCAGTGTATCCATTTTCACTCTGCTACTCCTCTACTCCCTGCCTTAAATCCGTGCGTCCTTCTCTTGACTTCCATCATTCTTATTGCCCAATTTTCTTGTGCCCATCCCACTGCTGAGGGCAAGAATCTCGAGCTCTAAAATGCCTGCTTACAGCATACCCCTAACACTTACTCTCTGCATGAATGATGTTGTTTTCATCCCACTGATGTCACCAAGCCTCGTCTTTTTTGTGCCCTTGTGTCCACCACATGGCTATCAACAAACTACTTGCTTCCTGATATTCATGCACCAATCCCACAACTGCCTCTGACCTTCTCCAGACTCTAGCGTTGTGTGCACACCACAACACCAGCAAGTATATCCATCTTTGAATCCCTTATTATTATTGTTATTATTATTATTATTATTATTATTATTTTATTATTGTTATTATTATCTTATGTATTGACCTAGATTAAGGAAGCAACAGAGCACTTTACAAGCCCTTGTGTAGATCGCACCACTAAAACCACTAAAACCAACCCACTCTTTGTCTGATATTGTCTTATTCATCCCAACACTGTCACCAAGCCTATCTGTCTTTGATATAGGGAGTTATTAAGTCTTTGTAAATATTGAATAGCCTTTCCACATTGCCCCAAACTCTCACACTACCAAATGTAGTTGTTTCCATCCTACCTCTATCTGAAAATGTCCCTCTTTCAGATTTCTTTGGATTGATCCTACCACTTTAACCATGGTTTTCTCTGACTGATATGTCTGTACTCATCCCACCACCACCATACCAATCAATCCATGTCTGATGTCTGTATACCATTCCAGTGATGCCACCAGTATCCCAATACTGTCACCAAGTCTCACCATGCCTAATGCTCCTGTAGCTTTCCCACCACATGACACAAAGTTATTTGCCTGATGTCTTCCTATATGCCTGATTTCCAGAGTAAATACCACCATTGCCGAGGTCTCCATTGAATGTCAGTCCATGAAATGTTGACCAGCCTGGAACTACCTCATCACTAAGTGAGTAGTGTCACCACTGAAAGAGTAGCAGACATTTTTGTCTGTGGCTGTGAGCAATGGCAGTTGCATAATTTATGGGGAGGTGTTTGTTGTGGCTACAGAGTATGTAATGTGTGCTTAAGGACACTCTCTCCCACTTGCTGTAAATCCCATCAGAGGGCCAAATCTAGAGAACCCTCTATCCTTCTGATGTTCTTCCTCTCATACACACGTAGGGTGTTTAAGATGCTTCCCTGCACACCCTTTTCCCTTTGCCCAGAGCTGACCCTGCACTCTGTTTTCCGAGGCCATTCCATATTGAGGTAGTGAAAGAAGATCTACAGTCCTCACTAGCTCCACCCCTGTGACTCCCTTGAACCTATACAGGTGGCCAAGCAGGAGCCATTCGCCAACGAGACATACCTGAAGCCTACTGGTTATGATCAGTCCCTTGACCAGCATCACTTTGGTCATGTGACCCAGTGGACCTCTACTTGTTTCTTCAGCCCTGCCAGAAGCCCACAATGCACCTTGTTCACACACCATCCAAGGTTGTGGTCAATAAGGAAGAGACCTGCCTTGTTCACCAGCTCCATCCCATTGAGATCCTCCTAACTAGAAAGCCAGGCAGCAAGCATTTAACAACCAAGCCTCCAAAACCCCTATTGGCTGTAATCAGTCATGAGACTGGTACCACTGCAGCTCTACGACACTGCAAAGCCATGCACTCCTCTTCCCCTGTGCCCAGAACAAACCCTGCAATCTCCTCTGAGGCCATAAGGTAGAGGTTAAGAAGGACATTTACCCTGGCGACACATTCACATCAGGAAGTGGACATGTGCTAATCTGCCTGCTCAGTTGCTGTGATCTGTAGCAGGACTCTTTCGAGGCATACTTTTCTACTCTAGCTCTTCGCTCCTCCACCTCCAACTCCGTCAGGGTCAGTTGCTTCTCCAAGCAACGAGTTGGTGGTAGATCTTTTTCTTCAGCTGGGGCTTCCCTCTGGAACAGCCTCCCTGCCACTCTGAAACTTGAGGAGAACCATTGTCGAATCGGAAGCACATCAAGACCTTCCTCTTTGCTTCGGCTTTCTCTCTTCCTCTCCTCTGCTGATCTCTATCTGTTTCTGCACTGGGCATCTGGCTACCCTCTGAATTCGGGCCCAGATCCCTGCCCACACAGCTGCATACCCGCACTGCCTCCTGGCAACCCTTGCACTTGGGTCTGCAACCTTATAGTCCCCTTAGCTGCACTTATTAGAGACCTGTTGTCTGTGCTTAACTCTTAACTCTTACACTTGCCACCCGCTGGCTGCACTACCTGTTGTTCAGCACTTTCCACTCCTCCCCTGCCCCTTGTACTTTCCCGCTTCCCTCTCCCTTGCACTTGTGTATTCTCAAAATCACTGGGCCTAGTAAGGTTGTTGTTTTGTCCTCCCTTGTACCCCTCCCTTGCCTCACTGCACCTTGAAACACTTATGTATGGGCGCAATATAAATAAAATATCATATCATATCATGCAGGACCCTAATCACCTTCTGTGCCAGGCATCATACATAAAAGCCAGAATTGTTTGGTCATGGCAGTATCCAGGCCTTATAACTGTGACCTTCATCTTACAACATCTCCTGACACGGCAACCCCATTCCACCTGGAATACACACCCTCCATCGCCCCTCCACTGTTGCATCATAAAACAGAGGCCTGTAAAATCTTGATTGCTTCCACCCACCACTAAAAATCTTTACACTTACATTTGTCTTCTCAAAGCTCTCTCATTACCGTTCTCTTCAAGTCTCCTGACTCATATGCAAAGTACCCCACCTTTTATTTCCATCTTAACCAATATCTGCCCTTCACATCATTTATAAAAGACATCCTACCCACCAATTGCTCTGCCCAAACCTAATCTACCCTCTCACATTTACTCTTATACACTATTGCCGCCTCCTCCTCCCGAACTGCTGTTATCCTTGGGCTATGGAATGCCAAATAACTATTAAAAAAAGTCACCCCTAACCCTGGCTATACTACATTTGTACACTTCCCCAACTTGCCAAAAAAAGAAGTTGGGTTTGGACTATTGATACTTAGGGATTTCCAGTCTGCCCCTGTCCCTCATCTGATTTTTGACCTCTCACCTTTCAGCACATTACTATCCAACTGCTGGAGCCCACGCTGCTCACTATCCGCCTATTTCGCAGACCACATCATCTCCCCATCACCTTCTCTTCAGTCCTACTTGATTGCCTTCTTACTAATGACATTTTGACTCTCTCCTTACTAATGCCCTATTGCCTTTGTGGGAAACCTAGAGATCCTAAAAATCTCCTATTCCCCCATCTTCAGCTTGCCTCTCTTCTATCTGACCTCTCCCTCAATTCCCTCCAAAACCTACCAACCTACATTCACGATAACTTTCTTGACCTAGTCTTTCTAACATCCTGCCATACCAAAGCTAACCTCTCCATTGACACTTCCCATTCTGATTATAATTGTTCAAGAACCCATTTTATGTATAAAAAAAGTTAAGATCAAGACTGGTGTGAAATGGTGGATCAATTGCATTCCCACTCACTGTATGTGGAGTTCTGTTTCCCTAGAATGAGAGCTATATTGTATAGGTATATCAGTTTATTCCCATGTAGTAGGGCCCGTGATATATATGTAAGATTTAAACTTAACCAACTACCAACATTAGACATTTCTGGCACTAGGATTATATTACCTGAGCCTGGCAGAATTTGTGGGCTGTGCAAAAAATTGGATTGCCAAGGAACATTAAACAATCTTGTGTCCTCTTGTGAAGCTATGCTTCTTTGTGGATACAGGCACCTTAGACACTGGAGGGACTATCATTCTGTTAGTGCTGATGACATATTGTGGGTCTTATGCCATGGGTATAATGTAACTCAGCTTTTAGAATTGTATTGCTTTCTATTGGCTGTATTAGAATTTTTGGGGATTCAGTTTTAAGCTTGTCTGTTTGTTATTAATGATTCCATAAATTGATCTATTTTTATACTGATTCTGTTTTAGCATTCATATGGAATTGTGAATATTTTGATTATAAGATGAGTGTGTATATGTTGACATTTGTATTTCTGATGTCTGTTTACTTGTCTTGTTAGAGTGTATTGTTGTGAAAAGGTTTATATATGACAAACCAATTCACTAATAAAAATAAAAATTCTGATCTCTACTTCCTTCCATTTGAAGCCGCTGTTCCCCCTCCTCTATCCTTTCCCCCACCTTATCCATCTCCAAATGTAATTTCAGGGCTGACTCTATGCTGCCCACCTACAAGCGATTTGATGGTCCCTACTTGCTCAATACCCTCAATGAAATTTGTGATTTCATCTTTGATGTTATGGGTGTTAGTCTTAGCATTGCAAGGTGGTGGCGCGAGTTATTAGTTACTTAGTTTACCATAACTGTCAAATTTTGTTTTTTTTTCTCCATTTTACCTGCAACCATAACGTCTCTGTAACAACGTTTTTCCATGGAATTTCATAGGTTTTTGCTAGTGCAACTTAACCATAACGTCCCTTTAACAATGTTTTTGTTAGTGAATTTCATAGTTTATTAGTAGGCCACTGTAAGCAGAACGTTGCTTTAGCACAGCGTTTTATGTAAACAGGATAGATATTTATACCGCAACATAACCATAATGTCCCGTTAACGTTTTGTTACTAATTCCTTGGCTGCCCTCATGATAAATATGTGGAAAGGGCAAATTGTCTGGTGTATGTATCCATTTGCGCTACCCCTTACATTTCCGAATAGTGTTGGCATTTCGTACCAATTATAGATGTACATAGTAAATGTTGTGTAGTGGGGCAGTAGGATCTCCTTTTGTGTTAACAGGGCATGATAAATCTGTGATGCACAGTACTGGCTGAGATGAGTACAAATGAGCAATATGGCAATATGGACGTTTCCTAGGGACACTGCACCTGGTTGGCGTATGTGCAATCACACTACAAGTGTCCGTAGGACTCCATTAGTGTCAGCATGGCCACATCTTCAAATGCACCTTTAATTAGTTGTGGAAGCGCATGTGTTTCCGTTCCACACCTAGACCCATGCATAGGTCATCCACTGTATGCTGGTAACACTGCCCCTGTCACCAGCCCTACGGAATCATGCAGTAAGCTACCGCATTTAAAGTACTGCTGCCGACTTCGTGGGTGGCTCTGCAAACCTACCAATGTGTGGCTACAGTACTCCTAACTGTATAACGGCCACTGTTAAAAAAGGACCAGCAACCTGCATTGTCACGTGGCCATGTTAAATGTCACATTACTTTCATTTATCTGCTGCTTGCCTTTCCATGACCCGTGAAACAAAGACATTGGGCCTCATTACGAGTGCAGCGGTAAGGGGTTAACGGCACCGGTAAGGATGCCGGTACCGTTAACCCCTTACCGCCGCATTCCAGGGAGCTAATAACGGGCCAGCTATTTGCGGGCCCGTTATTAGCTCCTTCACCATTCCCATTGAGCCCTATGGGGGCTCGAATGGGAATGGGGAATCGTTTTCAGAATGGGGACTTACCGGGTCCTCCAAGGTTGGAATGACCCGGTAAGTCCCCATACCGAGAACCCGGACCCGGTATGCGGTATGGGGGTAGCCATGGCGCTAATAGCACCATGGCTACCTCCATACTCGTAATGAGGCCCATTGTGTCTGCACTCAGCAGTGTGACGGGAAGTATCAAGAGGTCGCATACCGGTCGTGCATTTGAAGAAAACATGTAACTGCAGGTGGGACAGTTTGTACTGAGTCTGAAAAATGGCAAAGCTGCTGCACCTTCCTCACACACGTACTAGTGCATGTAAAGGCAAGTAAGGAAACAGCAAAATATGCAGAGTGCAACCAACCTTAGTGCCAGTAAGAAAAGTGATGTAGCTGCATGGGTCACACAGAATAAGTGGCTTCCTGCTGCACATGATGAAACTGTGTTTCCCGTCCTTGTAAACATTCTTGCATTCCACAATGTATGTATATCCATGAATGCTACCCCTAACACTAATGACGTAGCATAAACTGTTTCTACTGCATATGATGACAAATGAAAACAAAGCACAAGGGAGCAGTGGGAAGGCTACTGCCCTTCCAGCAATTACATAGGGTAGTTTCATGTACAGCATTTTGCACATCTGCTGGGGGCAACAAGAAGGGCACTCCTGTAGGGCAGCAGAGCTGTAAAACAACCTTTGCAAACTATATTCTGCGCTACTGATCCTTACCCGGCAAAGGGCATTGTATTGTGCATGGACTGCAACGTGCTACTGGACAGAGGGAAGGTACTTGGAAGGGCGTGGGAACGGTCCTTACGGGAGCATTACAATGACTGGCGCCTATGTAGTTGAGGACACCCAATAATTCCGTCTCCCGGCACGTCCCCTATAGTATCCAGACATGTGCTGTCCCTTCTGTACCGGACCTTTCCTGACGTTCCTTCTGTGGCGTGTGTGAGAATACCATAATAACGGTGAAAGGGAAAAAGGTAAATAAAGAAAGCACCTTTCACAGATCAACAACAGAATTTCCAACGCATGCAGGGCGGGTGGAGTGGCAGTGTGGTAAACACTGTAGTTCAATTGGTTACAAAGGGGTTCGCTGTACAAAGAGGTTGTTTTAGGTGTTCAAGAGCGTTTTCAAGCGAGCCACAGCGCAACACTAAGTACAAAACAATTTCACTACTTTCAAGAAGGGCACCAAGCCAATTTAGATGGGGTGTGCAAAAAGCTGGATGGCTGGCATAGTAAGAAAAACGTCATAGCTGGGGAAAAGTATTTGTGCTGTGAAACGTCATAGTTCCATGGGCGAAGGATGCCATAGGCACATGTCGAACAAAGCCACAAATACTCTTCTTTGTAATTTACTGCGCTGTCTGCATTCACAAACCAAATAGGAAATGACGCTGCCACATCAGTGGCTGCATAATGCAATAGAAACTTATGCAAGAGATCTGAAACAAACGCATGAACTGGGCAAGTGCCTCCTTCATCGCAAACGGCACTTAAGGTTGTGCAACATGCAGCGCCGTTTTCCCTGCACAATGAACTGGAATAATATCGGCATGATTGTGTGTCACCAAAGTGTCACACAGAGAAACCAAAATCTGGCACTTACTTGTAGCTACTCCATAGCACTACACATGCACATGATAGATTGCAAAATGAGTAGCCGCTGCACAGTGTTTTCGATTCACTTTCACTCAATGTATGTCGGAATCCCCTAAAACCTGCACGCTGTGCCTCGTGAAACACACAGCCATAGCCGCACCCTCTGCATTTCTGTCAACAAATACACTGTGTACCACAGTCTGTCAGTACACACCACACCCCTAAACTTTATTGCCCAATCCCATAGCCTCTGCAGGCCCATTTCTATGGCCGTCATCTGCAAAAGGGGCGTATGTAACATGTGCCACCCTGCAACTATCGCAATATTTGTGGACTTTTTCTGCTGGGCACGTGCAGGAGTGGGGGAATAACTTTCAAACAGGGGAGCGGACGTCGTTAGGTGCATTGCTTATTTTTTGTTTTTTTGTAAAGGTGCTTCTGTGGAAACACTTTTTTTGCAGTCTTCTTACGTAAATGTGTGTTTTCAACTTCACCTCACATTTTTAAAATAGGGTCTTCACTGCAGTGTGTAGATTGTGAAACAACATTTCATTGCCACTGTGCGATAAAGACATGCCATTTGTCTTGAAAAGGTGTATGTAGCGCAAACCAATGTTCTCATTCTGACAAGAGAACATCCCAGCAGCACTCACAAAGTCTCACATGCTTCTGTTGATGAGAACCCTTGGCTGGCGACAGGAATCCTTGGAATACTTAACACTATTCTCGGGGGTATACATGAGAAAAGCACCTTGGCAGTAGGATAAATGTAGGAGAAATGCGCTACACTGCTTTCATCATAATCTTCAGTTGACTAAACACACAGGAAAAAGTCATGTAACCCACAAAGAAGGCTCCAAAGGGCAAAATCACTAAATGTACAGTTGCCGAAGAGGCCACTCGTTGACATTCTAGAAGCAGTCCGCCAAAACAGCACGATTCGACACTACACCACTAAGCGCCCACTCCCTTCAAACCAAAGTTGCCAGACAAGTCTTCTTGGAGGGCATACATGCACAGATCTTCCACAAAGCTATCACCCATGACGAAAACTGTGCGTCTTGCCATGTTTGCCAGCCGCAGTACACAAAGTAATGTGGAAACTGAATGCCGCCCTTTCCTGTGATGCACACCCAGAGCACCTGAATGGCCAAAATCCATAGTCTCATTTCCATTGGCCACCATGGTGAGAAGCGCAAAATGTGCCACATGCCTTTCCCCAATAAGCCTAAGGGCTGCGCCCTGGTGAGGCAGAAGGATTCCATCTCCCTATTGGAGCTCTTTCCTGAATGTACACCATGAGCACCTCATTGGCCAAAGCCCGTAGTCCCATTTCCATTGGCCAGCATGCTAGCAAGCGCAGAATGTGGCACGTGCCTTTTTCCAAGTATTGCACAGGCTGCACCCCAGTACAGCAGGATGAGTCCTTCTTCGAATTGGTGCACTTTCCTGTGACGCACACCCATAGTTTATTAGTAGGCCACTGTAAGCAGAACGTTGCTTTAGCACAGCGTTTTATGTAAACAGGATAGATATTTATACCGCAACATAACCATAATGTCCCGTTAACGTTTTGTTACTAATTCCTTGGCTGCCCTCATGATAAATATGTGGAAAGGGCAAATTGTCTGGTGTATGTATCCATTTGCGCTACCCCTTACATTTCCGAAATAGTGTTGGCATTTCGTACCAATTATAGATGTACATAGTAAATGTTGTGTAGTGGGGCAGTAGGCTCTCCTTTTGTGTTAACAGGGCATGATAAATCTGTGATGCACAGTACTGGCTGAGATGAGTACAAATGAGCAATATGGCAATATGGACGTTTCCTAGGGACACTGCACCTGGTTGGCGTATGTGCAATCACACTACAAGTGTCCATAGGACTCCATTAGTGGCAGCATGGCCACATCTTCGAATGCACCTTTAATTAGTTGTGGAAGCGCATGTGTTTCCGTTCCACACCTAGACCCATGCATAGGTCATCCACTGTATGCTGGTAACACTGCCCCTGTCACCAGCCCTACGGAATCATGCAGTAAGCTACCGCATTTAAAGTACTGCTGCCGACTTCGTGGGTGGCTCTGCAAACCTACCAATGTGTGGCTACAGTACTCCTAACTGTATAACGGCCACTGTTAAAAAAGGACCAGCAACCTGCATTGTCACGTGGCCATGTTAAATGTCACATTACTTTCATTTATCTGCTGCTTACCTTTCCATGACCCGTGAAAAAAAGACATTGGGCCTCATTACGAGTGCAGCGGTAAGGGGTTAATGGCACCGGTAAGGATGCCGGTACCGTTAACCCCTTACCGCCGCATTCCAGGGAGCTAATAACGGGCCAGCTATTTGCGGGCCCGTTATTAGCTCCTTCACCATTCCCATTGAGCCCTATGGGGGCTCGAATGGGAATGGGGAATCGTTTTCAGAATGGGGATTTACCGGGTCCTCCAAGGTTGGAATGACCCGGTAAGTCCCCATACCGAGAACCCGGACCCGGTATGCGGTATGGGGGTAGCCATGGCGCTAATAGCACCATGGCTACCTCCATACTCGTAATGAGGCCCATTGTGTCTGCACTCAGCAGTGTGACGGGAAGTATCAAGAGGTCGCATACCGGTCGTGCATTTGAAGAAAACATGTAACTGGAGGTGGGACAGTTTGTACTGAGTCTGAAAAATGGCAAAGCTGCTGCACCTTCCTCACACACGTACTAGTGCATGTAAAGGCAAGTAAGGAAACAGCAAAATATGCAGAGTGCAACCAACCTTAGTGCCAGTAAGAAAAGTGATGTAGCTGCATGGGTCACACAGAATAAGTGGCTTCCTGCTGCACATGATGAAACTGTGTTTCCCGTCCTTGTAAACATTCTTGCATTCCACAATGTATGTATATCCATGAATGCTACCCCTAACACTAATGACGTAGCATAAACTGTTTCTACTGCATATGATGACAAATGAAAACAAAGCACAAGGGAGCAGTGGGAAGGCTACTGCCCTTCCAGCAATTACATAGGGTAGTTTCATGTACAGCATTTTGCACATCTGCTGGGGGCAACAAGAAGGGCACTCCTGTAGGGCAGCAGAGCTGTAAAACAACCTTTGCAAACCATATTCCGCGCTACTGATCCTTACCCGGCAAAGGGCATTGTATTGTGCATGTACTGCAACGTGCTACTGGACAGAGGGAAGGTACTTGGAAGGGCGTGGGAACGGTCCTTACGGGAGCATTACAATGACTGGCGCCTATGTAGGTGAGGACACCCAATAATTCCGTCTCCCGGCACGTCCCCTATAGTATCCAGACATGTGCTGTCCCTTCTGTACCAGACCTTTCCTGACATTCCTTCTGTGGCGTGTGTGAGAATACCATAATAACGGTGAAAGGGAAAAAGGTAAATAAAGAAAGCACCTTTCACAGATCAACAACAGAATTTCCAACGCATGCAGGGCGGTTGGAGTGGCAGTGTGGTAAACACTGTAGTTCAATTGGTTACAAAGGGGTTCGCTGTACAAAGAGGTTGTTTTAGGTGTTCAAGAGCGTTTTCAAGCTAGCCACAGCGCAACACTAAGTACAAAACAATTTCACTACTTTCAAGAAGGGCACCAAGCCAATTTAGATGGGGTGTGCAAAAAGCTGGATGGCTGGCATAGTAAGAAAAACGTCATAGCTGGGGAAAAGTATTCGTGCTGTGAAACGTCATAGTTCCATGGGCGAAGGATGCCATAGGCACATGTCGAACAAAGCCACAAATACTCTTCTTTGTAATTTACTGCGCTGTCTGCATTCACAAACCAAATAGGAAATGACGCTGCCACATCAGTGGCTGCATAATGCAATAGAAACTTATGCAAGAGATCTGAAACAAACGCATGAACTGGGCAAGTGCCTCCTTCATCGCAAACGGCACTTAAGGTTGTGCAACATGCAGCGCCATTTTCCCTGCACAATGAACTGGAATAATATCGGCATGATTGTGTGTCACCAAAGTGTCACACAGAGAAACCAAAATCTGGCACTTACTTGTAGCTACTCCATAGCACTACACATGCACATGATAGATTGCAAAATGAGTAGCCGCTGCACAGTGTTTTCGATTCACTTTCACTCAATGTATGTCGGAATCCCCTAAAACCTGCACGCTGTGCCTCGTGAAACACACAGCCATAGCCGCACCCTCTGCATTTCTGTCAACAAATACACTGTGTACCACAGTCTGTCAGTACACACCACACCCCTAAACTTTATTGCCCAATCCCATAGCCTCTGCAGGCCCATTTCTATGGCCGTCATCTGCAAAAGGGGCGTATGTAACATGTGCCACCCTGCAACTATCGCAATATTTGTGGACTTTTTCTGCTGGGCACGTGCAGGAGTGGGGGAATAACTTTCAAACAGGGGAGCGGACGTCGTTAGGTGCGTTGCTTATTTTTTGTTTTTTTTGTAAAGGTGCTTCTGTGGAAACACTTTTTTTGCAGTCTTCTTACGTAAATGTGTGTTTTCAACTTCACCTCACATTTTTAAAATAGGGTCTTCACTGCAGTGTGTAGATTGTGAAACAACATTTCATTGCCACTGTGCGATAAAGACATGCCATTTGTCTTGAAAAGGTGTATGTAGCGCAAACCAATGTTCTCATTCTGGCAAGAGAACATCCCAGCAGCACTCACAAAGTCTCACATGCTTCTGTTGATGAGAACCCTTGGCTGGCGACAGGAATCCTTGGAATACTTAACACTATTCTCGGGGGTATACATGAGAAAAGCACCTTGGCAGTAGGAGAAATGTAGGAGAAATGCGCTACACTGCTTTCATCATAATCTTCAGTTGACTAAACACACAGGAAAAAGTCATGTAACCCACAAAGAAGGCTCCAAAGGGCAAAATCACTAAATGTACAGTTGCCGAAGAGGCCACTCGTTGACATTCTAGAAGCAGTCCGCCGAAACAGCACGATTCGACACTACACCACTAAGCGCATACTCCCTCCAAACCAAAGTTGCCAGACAAGTCTTCTTGGAGGGCATACACGCACAGATCTTCCACAAAGCTATCACCCATGACGAAAACTGTGCGTCTTGCCATGTTTGCCAGCCGCAGTACACAAAGTAATGTGGAAACTGAATGCCGCCCTTTCCTGTGATGCACACCCAGAGCACCTGAATGGCCAAAATCCATAGTCTCATTTCCATTGGCCACCATGGTGAGAAGCGCAAAATGTGCCACATGCCTTTCCCCAAAGCGCCTAAGGGCTGCGCCCTGGTGAGGCAGAAGGATTCCATCTCCCTATTGGAGCTCTTTCCTGAATGTACACCATGAGCACCTCATTGGCCAAAGCCCGTAGTCCCATTTCCATTGGCCAGCATGCTAGCAAGCGCAGAATGTGGCACGTGCCTTTTTCCAAGTATTGCACAGGCTGCACCCCAGTACAGCAGGATGAGTCCTTCTTCGAATTGGTGCACTTTCCTGTGACGCACACCCTGAGCACCACCTGATAGGACAATAGCTGCAGTCCCATTTCCATAGGCCAGCATGGTGAAAAGCACCAAATGTGGCACGTGCTGGTCCCCAAGTACGTCGAAGGGCCGGGCCAAAGTGAAGCAGGAGTCCCTCTCCCTATTGGCGCTCACCCTAATCATGTGATTGGACAATCCCCACAGTTCCATTTTCGTGGCCGCCACTTGCAAAATCCCCGGATGTAGCTTTCTCACTGCGTGCAGGCATGGGGGAATAACTTGCAACCAGGTTTGGGGTAGTTCGTGGTAAGGGGCGACTCTTCAAAGAGCCGGTTGTTTATTTTTTGTTTAGATGCTTTTCCGGAAACACCTTTTTTTCCATTTTCATTAGCTTTTGGGAATGGATCAATGGATGACAATGATATCTACTACTGGAAAAGTGGGGAGGTCTTTGCAAAGTGCATGCATATCGGCGAAATTGCACTCATACACAGCATTCCACGATGTGTCCACTCCTTCCAAAGGAAAATTGACATCAAAGTGTCTTTGCAGGGCATAGTTGTGCAGATCTATGACAAAGGGATCACCTACAGTCAACACAATGCGTTTCGCCATGTCAGCCACCCTCAGTACGCAGAATATAATGTACAACAGTTACACCTCCCCTTCCTGTTAACCACACCCAGAATACCTGATTGGCTAATCCCCACACTGCCATGGCAATTAGGCAAGATGGTGTAAAGGGCACATTTTGGAACGTGCGCCTCTCAAAATAACGCGAGGGCCACACCCCTGTAAAGCTGGAGCAGCTCTTCTTCCCTTTGCAACATGTGCTCTGCAGCTCCATTTTATTGAGTTACGCATAAATAGGCACACACACATCCACCAGTTGAATCGAAGCCGCCATCATCCAACACTGTCACACTTGTACAACACTTAAAATGTACCGTTACACATTTACAGTACAAATTTGTGCCATTCCAAAGCACATCCACTACAAAGTTCAATGAAGTATGCACGATTTCTCCATCCGTGTACATCCACATAGCCACCCTGGATGTGACATGTGTAATCCTGAAAGTACAGCGTAATGTACTACCTTTTTGTGACAGTGTGGGGGTTTATGGGGGTAAACAATATCAAACTGGGTAGGGGATTCAGTCTTCCATCGTAGATGTATGAAGGTGGTTTTTGTGTTTGTTTTTTTGTGACATGCGTACCAGAAACTTTTTTTTTATTTTCTCTTTATATGCATTTCTGTTTGCCTCTTGTCACATTTTTACCACATTCTGGTCAATGCTTCTTGCACAGTGTAAAAGAAAACAGCATTTCCAATGGCGCTCAAATAAATGCAATTTCTATGGAACCACTGCGTATTTTGCGACCTCATGATCTCATAGTGGGTGGAGAACATGCCAGCAGTCTGCATAAACTCATGCATAATTCTGTTTAAAGCACACCTTCTGACCTCTGGCTGTGGACAAATTGTACCGTCATGGACCCAAACTTAGGAAAAATATGTATCACTGCGGTCAGCAGCCTCTCCAGGTGACGGATTGATCATCCACACAACATGTTACCCAAATGTAGACTTCCATAGTGCAACACGACAAAGTCAACGTACGTGATGGATGCCACATATCTGCAAAGGTGACCCATCCTGCCGAAACTGCAGTCACCCTGACGGCCCAGAGAGCGTCCACTCCTTCCAACCCGAAATTACCAGCAACGCCTCTTTGCACACAACACCTGTGCAGATGGCGCACAAAGGTATCACTGAGGATAAGCACTGTGCGTCTCTCCGTCTCAACTACCCTCACAATACAATAATGGGAGGAAATGGTACTGCCACTCCCTGTGAACCACGCCCTAAACTCCTGCTTGCCTATTTCCCACAATTCCATTTCCCTTTCCACCCTGCTCATAATGGCAGGATGTGCATATGTGCTTTCCCATCTAAAGTGAGGGCCATGGCCCAGTAAAGCTAAGACAATACTTCTTCCCTATGCACGGTCACTTTTTGCAGCACTCCCCCATTGGGTGCTGTCAAATTTTCAAACAAGCATGCAGCAATGACATGAAACACCTCTGCATTGCACACTGTCATTTCTATACAACACTCCATATTTACTGTTGAACACTCTCAGTACACGTACTGTTTCATTGCAAAGCCCCCCCGCCAGAAACCTCTGCTAAATAATGCACGATTGCAGCATTCACAAAGATCCTCAGATGCACCCAGCTCACCTTTGGCCATGCACACAACATTGCAACCCTTTCCACACCAACCACCACACTATACATCCAAGCAAGCGACCACGTGGGCACCTACCATTATGCACAAACGTAACATACGTAGTGGCACTTCCACCCAACTCCCCCACACCATAGAACACCCATTCACGAAAACATGTGACACTTAGCAGAATCCAAAAACATACCACAGCCTGCATTACCCCTACGCACTGTCATTCACAAAGTATTGTGTCACTGGCAACCTATGCACAACAGCTGCACAATTTTGGGCCTACTTCAATAAATCTGCACACTGCACAGTAACAACCACATATATGCTGCACTTCAACCATACCCACGTCCATACTCACATTAAGTACACATTGCACCCTGTGGCCACACTACACAACTTCTCACTGCACCATCTCCTGCTGCACACCAAATGGTACACGGAAAAATAGGGATGTCCCAATTTGTTATTGTGGATTTATGGGGGACAATAAAGAGTATCAAACATAGGAAAGGAAAAATCCACATGTATCCAACAAGTTATTTGGAGGTGCTTATCATAAGTATTTAGAGGAGACCAATAGAAATGCTCAAAAGTTGAGTCATCAAGAGAGAGGGAGAATAAAGGAAGTGCAGATATGTCTTCAAAATTATGAGAATTTATTTTCAACATAAAGATTATTTCAAACATTCATAGATTTGGAAAAAAGGAAAAAAGGATTAGAGTAAATGTTAAAAGTAAAAACATTTTTGGACAAAATGGTGAGTGTGGTAAGAGCAATATAGAAACAAATCAAAACACAATTAGATATTTTTGTCTTTCCCTGGTATGTACTAACAGTTCCCCCCATAGGTTAGGATTGAGTCATATAGATGGTTACATAGAAGGGTAAATGAAAATGTGTGTGTATGATCATGTTCTGATCTTATCTGATTGTACAAAACTTTGCCAAATCTGCCAACGTGTTTGCTTGCGTTGCTGACAAGTCGAAAGAGAGCTTCCTGAATTGGTTAACCACAGTATAGTAAACAGAAAAAACAGAAAGGGATTGGTGTGATTAAATAAAGCTCTGTAACACGTTTCGGCTGGCCGGGATTGGCGGCATCAAGAGGTTACAGCTTTCTTCAGGGCAAGAACGGGGACCTCAGTCTCCTAAATGGGAAAAGGGAGCAGGAGGAAAGACAAGACAAACAAGCAGATACAAAAAAGTGTGTCAGTAGTAGATTGAGGTACAAATCTGTAGTTCCTATTTCCTTCTCGAGAGGTCTAAACAGTAGCTACAAATTATTTAAAAAGAGAGTCACCTCAATACTCACTCCGAATTAATGACCACGGGAATTTTTTAGGTGTATTCTTAGTATTGGAATCACAGACTTCCTGTGGTATGGCCGTGCTGGGCACTGTTCTTATTTTGAACAAAGGTTGCAGTAGTTTCTAGAGTTGACTGCTGCAAGTAGTGCCTGTGGGATATGACTTGTCCCAGATAAGAAAAATCATGGCAGGTGGTGTTTACAACTGCCTGTAAATTAAAAAGATTGTGTATCTAATTAGTATCGGTGGGGCTAGAGGACCCTAATGCTGTAACACATTGCAACTATCATCACAATCATGGAATGCGCAATACACGCTTTGCAACTCACTTGTACTGCTATAGCACGTCAACAATGTGCTCCACACCCATTCTCCAAAGATCAACACCTTGTGCTTCATGCAATATCAAACCTGCATTGCTCCAGTGGGTGTGCTCCTTGCACACATTCCCTGCACCGTAATGTAATCATCCATGTCACCATGTCACCAACTACCACTATGCACATACGCACCACTGGCACCAGCACTCCTAACCAACCTCCACACCGCAATGGACATGCACAGCGTTACATGCAACAGTTATCATAATGTATGAACATTACACTGTTTCCAGCACCCCTATGCCCTTTCATTCACACACTATCGTTTTACCGAATTCCACTAAGAAGGTATTGTGTCACTGCCAACGTAACCATTAACAACACTCCCACAGCTCTACCAAACTGACAGTAATGAAACACTGCACCCAGAGCCCACACAGCGTGACCTTTCACTACAGCACCTGCAAACACAGTGCACCGCCATTGAGGTATGCAGCAATAAGTTGCAACAGTTACCATAATGTGCAAACAAAACAATATCTCTTGAATCCCTGTGCACTTTCAATCACATACTATGGGCGTACCCACTTCTATTCACAAAGTATTGTTCCACTTCCAACCTACCCACAATCTGTTTGTAACACTGGCCTATAAAATGTGCTCCACAACCATTCCTTACATGTTACCACCCTCTAAGTGATGCACATTAGAAAATGTATTACTGCCATGGGTGTCCTCAAGGCCTAGGCTCTTTAGTGCATGGCCTACGGCCTACGGCCTTCGGCCATTCACACAATAATCTAGTGCTTGAACACACCCGCAGCAATGTAATGCCACCATGCATGTCACAATGTCAGCAAGTACGACAATCCACATACACACCATTCCCACCAGCACTCCTCCTCAACCTGTACAGCGCCATGGCGCTAAGCAACACCATATTGCACAACTTAACATAACGCCCATGTGGCCAGCTAACATTAAGCACAAACAAAACACCCATGCATGAAAACAGGTCGCAATTACCAGAATCCACAAACACGCCACAGCCTCCGCCACCACTACGCACAGCTATTACAAAGTATTGTGTCACTAACCACAACATTTTCACAACATTGGGCCTACTTGAAGAAATATGCACACAGCATAGGCCGTGAACACAGCCACAGCAACGTAATGCCACCAGGCATGTCACCACGGCACCCACTACCACCATCCACATACACACCACTGTCACCAGCACTCCTATCCAACCTGTGCACTGCTATGCAGCTATGCAGCAACAAATTGCAACAGTGAACATAATGTGCAAAGAAAACACTCTCTCCTGCACCCCTGTGCACTTTCATTCACTTATTATGGGCGTCCCCACTTCCATTCACAAAGGACTGTGTCAATGCCTACCTATCCACATTCTGGTCGCAATACTAGCCCTACTGTAACCAATCTGCACATACCAGACTATACAAGCACCACCCTGTACCAAAGAAACCCTCTTCCGACCCTTCCTGCCCAGCTAACTATCGCCCAATCTCTATCACTCCCTTCCTGGGCAGGCTCCTGGAGAAACTGGCCATCTCCCAGCTTAATCTCCATGCTGAATGTGTTGGTAGTCTTCATGACCATCAGTCTGGCTTCAGAGCTGCCAGAAGCACGGAAACTGCTCTCCTGAACATCCGTGAGGACCTGCTCTCGAACCTTGACTCTAACATTCCATGTGTTCTCATTTTGCTTGATCCCTCTTCTGCCTTTGATACTGTCAACCATACCATCCTGCTCAACCGTCTCCGTGATAACCTCGGTATCACTGGTCAGGCTCTGACGTGGCTGACCTCTTTCCTCTCAAATCGACCCTCCCAGGTCCAACTGGGGTCTTTCCTCTCTGACATCTTCTTCTCTACCTGTGGTGTCCCCCAGGGATCTAACCTCTCTCCCTGGCTGTTCAACCAGTATCTGGCACTTCTCGCCCACCACATCGCCGCTCTCTGCCCCTACTTTCAGTGCTATGCGGATGATACCCAACTCATTTTCAGGCTACCCTCGGCCTCCTCTTCTGCTTCCCTCATCTCTGACTGTCTTTCTGCTATCCAGGAATGGTGTGCCGCCAACGACCTCTGCCTTAATGCCAGTAAGACTGAGATTCTACTCATCGGCACTCCCACTCCCTCCTTCCCTGCTGCTCTCTGGCCGGCCTCTCTGGGCCCTGTTCCTACTCCTACCTGCAATGCAAAAAACCTTGGGGTCATCTTCGACTCCACACTCTCCTTCTCTCCTCACATATCCGACGTATCTAAGAAGTCACACTACCAGCTACACCTCCTCAGAGGTATCCTTCCTTTCCTCTCCTTCCCCCAGAAGCTCACTGTCTCTAGAGCCCTGGTTCTCTCTAAGCTGGACTACTGTAACAGCCTCTATCTTAATCTGCCCGCCTCTACTCTCCGCCCTTTGCAACTCATCCAGAACAGGACTGCAAGACTTGTCCTTGGCCTCAAGCCCAGGGACCGTATCTCTCCAGGACTGAAATCACTACACTGGCTCCCAGTGACTGCGAGGATCAAGTTCAAAACCCTCTGCATTGTCCACAAGGCCGTCTGGGGCCTTGGGCCAAAATACCTTCAACTCTCTCTTCCTAAATATCTTCCTTCTCGAGCTCTTCGCTCTCCAGGACTGAAATCACTACACTGGCTCCCAGTGACTGCGAGGATCAAGTTCAAAACCCTCTGCATTGTCCACAAGGCCGTCTGGGGCCTTGGGCCAAAATACCTTCAACTCTCTCTTCCTAAATATTTTCCTTCTCGAGCTCTTCGCTCATCCGCCTCCAACTCCCTCAGGGTCAGCCGCTTCTCCAAACAACGAGTTGGGGGCAGATCTCTTTCCACTGCAGGGGCCTCCCTCTGGAACAGCCTTCCTACCTCCCTGAAACTTGAGGAGAACCACCTCCGGTTCCGGAAGCACCTCAAAACCTTCCTCTTTGCCTCCGCTTTCTCTCCCCCTCTCCCCTGCTAATACTACTGAAACTGCACTGAATCTGCAACTGGGCCATTCACCGTTCTCGGCCCAGCCACTCTCCCCTGCACTGCCTCCACAGCAACCCCTGCACTACGGGACTGTGTCTGTATCCATACAGCCCCCCTTCCCAGCACTTGTCTGCACTTACCTCGCACTTGCCACCAGCTGGCCCTTGTTATTTATCCTGTATGCTGTATGCTTATAACCCTGTACTGCACTTTCCCCTCTCCCTTTCCCCCATGCACTTTTCCCTTCCCCTCTACCCTTGCACTTGCGCAATCTGAATGACACCTGGCCTAGTAAGATCGTTGTCTGTCTCCCCTTGTTCCCACCCCCTGCCTCGTCGCGCCTTGAAACACTTGTGTATAGGCACGTTACAAATGCCTTATCATATCATATCATATCAAATGCAGAGTCAAATATGCATTCCTGCGGTGGATCTGTTGCAGCCCTACACTCTTGAGTGCATGCCTTACACCCTATGGCCTACAGCCTTCGCCCATGCACCCATTAGTCCAATCCTTCCACGGACCCACTGCACCTTCATTTACACATGCATGCCACCAAGTCGCCAACTACCACATTTCATCTGCAGCACACAGCCACCCGCGCTCCCACACACCCTATGTCATGTGCAAATCACTCCTTTTCTACAATTCACCTGCCACCACTCACCACAAAAAGAGGTCGCTGCAAACAGGTTGCGGCAGAAGCTATGGGGCCGTTACGACAGCTACCTCCAATCACCACACACAGTACTTGCCTACATATGTCACATTAAGCACTTCTCACTCCCACACCTGTTCCCTCCTTTATTACCACCAGCGCATTCTGTACGGTACATTTTCCAGACCCTTCCGCTGTCACACTGTCCTCCGATACACTGGCAGCTTTCCCAAAAAATGTTGACGTACACCACGCTTCCCTCCAGCCAACCACCGACCATGTCCAAACTTCTCCGACAGCATGCCGCACCACGAGCCAATGACACTTCTGTCCGCGGAGCAAACAGGGAAATGGATCCAGCGGACCAAGATATCACACATTTTTTGGGACGTACATTTCAGTTCTTTGCAAACAAAACTACTGGTTGGATTTCCACTAAACACACAAAAGCACACTTTCTGACCCAAGCCCACGCTCCTGCCGCAAATTTGGTGAACATCCGTCCACCCGTTCGGCCTGTAGCTGTGTGCAAAATTTTTCCCATTTCAGTCTATGGAAAAAAAAAAACATTTTGGGACCCCCCTGTAACTTTGCCCCCCTGCACAAAACTTCCCCCAACTTGGTGAAAAAATTCAGACTCGGCCATATACTTTTTCTGCAAAGTTTGGTGAGGGTTCCTCCAAGGGGATTCCAAATGTTCCTTTTTTTCCATAGACTGAATGGCCAAAAACTTTGCGCACGCATATGGCCCAAACCGTTGGACGGATGTTCATGAAATTTGAGGCAGTAGCAGCGGATTAGTCCCGAAAGCCTGCTTTTGTATATTTTGTGATAATCAGTCCTGTTATTTCTTTTAAAGCAGGACAAATGTACGTCTCAAAGAAATGTGTGATATCTGGCTCCGCTCCATGGTCCCATTTCCCTGTTCACTTCACGGTCAAAAGTCTGATTGGGCTGGAGTGTGGCATGATGTCAGCGGACATTGGACGCGCCCAGTGGTTGGCTCGAGGGAAGCGTGAAGTGCGTCGTAAGTTTTGGTAACGCCGTCATGCTGTAGCCGAGGATAGTGCAGGGCTGAAAGGCTGGAAAACATGCGTTCTGGCATATGGTGGTGAGAAGAGGGGATAGAAAGGGTGGGGGAGTGTATCCGTGCATACTGAGCCAATTTGCGGGTACTTCCTCAGGCGACTAGCTTGTATGGTGACTGCAGGCAGCCTTTGTTACGGCATGATCGGTCCTGAGGCAACCTGTTTCTGTGGTGAGTGCTAGCAGGCTCAATTGCAGATGGGGAGTGGATTGCACATGACATGAGCATTTTCGCATACAGTGTACTAGGTTGTGCTGTGTGTGGTAAGGCCCTAGCGCCTTGGATGTAAGGTTGAACATGTCGTCATGCATTTCCGATGCGAAGTACACCAGTTACGTACAACTTCCTTGTCCACTAGTTGCAAGTACATTTCACATTGTTTCCTTGTGTGTGAGGTGTTTCAGCATTGTACACATTGTTGGTTGAATGGTTGTGGTGCTTGTTGTTCCATCCTACAGTTTTGGGTCCATGGCTGGACATGATGGCATCAACAGTCCTGCAGTGTGTCCACTGGGTGATGAGTTGGAATACTGTGTGTATAGAAGTGCATAGGGTTCCAGTGGATGTTTTATGTGGTTGGGTTGCAGCCATTACGCAAATTACAGAGTACTGAACTGTACTATGATATATTGGGTCTGTGTACTTTATAGACTGCTGGGAGCAGGGGCAATGTTCTGAAGATTTTGTGGTTTGGGGGCAGTATAAAAATACTATGTGAGTGGAAGTGGGTAGAGGCGCTGGAGGCTGTGTTATCTTTGTTGATTTTCCTAATTACCTGTATGTTTGCATGCATGGTGGTATTATGATGTGGGGGTTGGGTAGGAGTGTCGGTGGCTGTATTACGTTTGTGGGTTCTGGTACCTGGCCACATGTTTGCATGCATGGCTGCATAACATTGCAGTAGGTGTGGCCAAGGCCCAGGCTCTTGGGTGCATGGCCAAAGGTCATCGGCCATGCACCGAAGACGATAGGCCTTGGCCACACTCACAGCAACGTTTTGCAGCCATGCATGCCAACACTGTGATACTGGTATATGGATTTTCTTTTTCAATTGTATAGAACCTCTACATTTGGTGCAATTCATGCGGACCACTGAAGCCTATTTTTCAATGAGCTTTTCCCCTGTTGATAGAGAGGTATGACAGGTTTCCATTTACAGCCACCATGCGGCTACAAAAACAAAATCAGGCGGCAACGTGTTACCATTTATCGTGCATTTCCGATTCTAAGTACTCCAGTTACGTAGAACTTCCTTTTACATACATGGAGACATGTTGGTACCTTATACATGGTGCAATGAATGTACAGCTGACACAATATATACATGTACATTTACAGCCCCTATCTACTACTTATATGTGCAGTGAGTTACGAATCAACAGTGTATGTTGGCAGACTCTGTGTGCAATGGCTGCGCTTATGTGGGTGTCAGGGCCATCTTATGCACTTTAGTGCCTTTGGGGAAGGAGATTTTTGGGCCTCTCCTTCATGAAAGGAAACAAATTCCTTTACAACTACTTCAAATATTGTGCATGCTTTCTAATGTGCGAAGCATAGTGACCTGACCTGGTTATGTCGCTTGTGTGGTACATTACCGCTATTGGTGTGAATGTTTTGTTTCCAAATGACATCTGTCCGTGTGTGAAGGTTGCAGTTACTTTTTTTCCCATCTTCATTGCACGTTGAAAGCATTCAAATTATGTATTGCCTATGGGATCATATATGTAAGGTGGAACGATTATCAGTATTGGAAGTCCTACACAATATGCTATGGTTTGCATTTTGTACCACCTGTTGAAATGGAATGGAATAACAGTGTGGTATACATACGTAGAGAAAGCATTTGTTATGAACTTCTTCCTGAATGACATGATCGCAGAGAGTGCATGTATGTTTCCACATGTAGGAAATTGGAAAAATGTCATTTATGGGTATGTTTTTACTTTCCAATACCTGCAGTAAGTACATTACCACTTCCTGTGGATTTACTTGTCTATTTAATGTGCATTTACTATTCAAGCACAGTAGTCCAATTCCTGCTTTATTCCCGAGCCCTTGTAACTGTTTCCAGGATTGTGTGCAGCATTTTGTACAGCCCTATTATTTTTAAACACAACTGGTGTGAGCCGTTTTAACACATGTTTTAAACAATTAGTGGGATTTACAATACACCATTGCTTGCTACATTTGCATACTAATTTACACTACTTGTGTAGGAAAGTTTGCATGGACCAGGCAGTTTTGTGTCTCAGTACTTCTTGCTTACTCGGCTTTGTAAACAAGATTTCTTACAGTACATTGGTGTGTTGCTAACATTTGGACATGGTGGAAGGTGCCTTTGCAAGCAGGTCCAGAAATGGAGGCTAACGAATGTCCTCGTTCTCCTGTGCATTTGCGCACTGGACAGGAGTTCACAGTTTGTAGCATTTGACTTTTTCTGTTGTTGCTGACTTTTGCATGGTGCTTGAGGAACTGATGCAACGACTTCATAGAGTTGTGGCGACCATTAAAAATGTATGTGCAAGGCGATTTGTAGCTGCACCACATTGGTTTGGTGTCATAGACAGTGACATCTAAGTTTGCTGGGGATATTTCTGAAAGCAGTGTTAGTTCTTCCATTAGGCTATTGTGTTCCTTTTCATACCCTCATACAGTGCTATGTGTGGCAATCTGCTTTCTTTGCTCTTCTTTGTATGATTTCTCATTGAAGTATGCCTCTATGCTGGTGGTGTGACTCCACTGACTTGTATTGATGTTGTGAAGGTATCTATGCTGATATTGCGTTAGCTTATAAGTAGTGGGGGTAGTTTACAGAGTCATTTTTTTAGTGGCTTCTTTCTCATTATATTTAATCGAAAGATTTTTTCGTTTTAAGAGCATTTCACTGTGTACAACAGTTTCCAGGGTTACATTTGTGCGGTAAGGTGTAAAGGTTGAGTGTGATTTCTCCCCTCTACTTATAAGGTTCTGAAGGACTCTGTGGTGGAACATTTTTTCTAAAAATACTTATATGCAAATGGGTATTTCCCATCTGTGAAAGATACAGTGAGCTAAAGTGTGGCAGCGGACTCTCAAGTGGGTACCTTCCCAAAGAACAGGTCAATGGGCTGTGTTTGTTCTCACAGAGGTGGCGCCTATGGACTATATTTTTATTATTGAAGGGACCTAGGTTTAGTCAAACTAAGTTTCTTAGGGTCATCCAGAAGTGGACCCCTTGCTCACTGTGCTCAGAGAGGCACAGCTCCACCTCACTGATGAGGTCCAACAAAGCTGAAACAAGTGTATGGGGTTGCAGTTGGTACTCTTGTTCAGAAGAGAATTGCCATAGCATTTCGGTGCTGGACTGCCCATGTGGGCGGGACAAAGACTGATATGCAAATGGATATTTCCGATCTGTGAAAGGTACAGTGAGCTAAAGTGTGGCAGCGGACTATCGAGTGGGTACCTTACCAAAGATCAGGTCACTGGGCTGTGTTTGTTCTCGCAGAAGGACGTCTATGGACTGATTTTGGACTATTTAACCAATTAGGGAGTGCTGGAAAAGAAATAGTGGAATGGGAAGAAGGACTGCTCCTGCTTTACTGGGGCACGGCCACCGCGGTACTTGGGGAAGCGCACGTGCCACATCCTGCCCTTCTCAGCATGCTGGACATGGGAATGGGACGGTGGGGATTATCCAATCAGGTGCTACGGGTTTGCTTCACAGAAAGGGGTGGTAAAATTTGTTTTCAATACTCTGTGTGGTGAGGCTGGCAGAGATGGAGAGACGGACAGTGTTGATCGTGGGTGATGCCTTTGTGCTAGATCTGCACAGGTATGCCCTGGAAAGAGACTTTGATGGCAATTTCAATTTGGAAGGAGCAGAGGCTTTGTGGTGCAGTGTTGATGTGTGCAATTTCAGCATTGTGCTTGCACTTTGCAGAGAAGTGGCTTCTTTCGCTACTGTTGATGTTGTTGTGGTGCACTATGGAGCACTGCATTTGGATTACATGGCTTGTTCACGTTTGTGTCATAAACTAAAGAAGTTGATGAAAGCAGTGAAGCAGATTTTGCCCACTGCCAACGTGGCTTTCTCATCCATACCACCAAGAAGAGTATGGGACTATCCCAATGTACTTTTGTCCGCAACCAGAGGTCGGAAGGTGTCTTATCAACAGAATCATGTGTGATTTTTTGGTGCGCTGGTGAGATGTTTTCCTGTAACAATGGCATCATTGATTCTCGAAATGTGTACCTTTTCCATGCAAATGGCATTTTTTTGTCCGCCATTGGAAATGGTATTTTGTTTTACCATCTACAGGACGCATTGAAGAGGTTATTGTAAGAATGTGAGGAGGAGAAGAAAACAAAAACCCCTATAAAAACCGAAAAAGGTGTTTGTTCCCAAGTACCTACACATTATTTTTTTTAAAAGGCTCTATTCAGAGCCACCTCTACAGATGAAATCCCCTACCCTGGTTGACATTTATTTCCCCACGCCCGCACACAGTACGATAAGTCAGTGGATACCGTGTTATTTCCAGGATTACACGTGCCACATCTGGGGTTTTGAGGATGGCAGGCATGGAAATGGGACTGTGGAGGCTAAGGGATTGCTCAGTAAGGTTTCTGGGTGTGGTGTGTACACAGATACTGTGGTAGAAGGTGTATTTGTAGAGAGGAATGCAGAAGGTTATGATTATGGTTGTGTGTTTCCGGAGGCAGAGTGTATGGAATTGGGGGAGTCCTAGATACATTGCTTGAAAGTGAATGCAAAACACTGCAGTGGCTGCTCATTTTGGATTCTATCATGTGGATGTGCACTGGTAAGAAGTACGTGCAATGAAGAGGTAGATTTCGGTTCCTCTTTGTGCCACTTTGGTGACGCGCGATCATGCAGAGATTATAATTCTTCATTGTGGAGGGAAAAGTGTAGGACATGTTACTGAAATGTGTCTGCAGTGTGTGATGAAGGAGCCACTTGGCCACGTCATGCGTATGTTTCTGAACTCCTGCATAATTATGTGTTGTATCACACAGACACAGATGTGGCTGCATTCTTCTTGATTTGGCCTGCAAATGGAGAAAGCGAGGTACATTGTCGAGAAGGCTATTTGTGCCTTTTTCCTATATGTGGCCATGTCCTACTTCCACAATGGAAATATTACGCTTAATAGCACAAACATTTTTCCCACAAATGGTGTTTATCTTACTGATTCTGGCAATCAGGTTTTTCTGCAACCTATCAAAAATGCATTGCAGCCCTTTTTGGAAGTACAGCAAGCATTTTTCTAGTAGGTGTTGTACACTTCTACCCTTCGAAATGCAAAAAAACCTGAACCGACTGCAATGTTTTTCACAGAGCACTGCCTCCCATTGTTTACTGTGCAATCTGTGGAGCGTATAGGCTGCGCGGCGGCCTGCATCCTTTCATTGGAAATTGCATTTTTTACCTCTGAAAGGAGCCTTTTTTTCTTTTTTCCTTTGTATGTTGTTTTGAATCTTTCTTGGTCTTGTAACACACAACACAGAAGGCACGGAAGGGAAGGGAGGGTACGGAAGGGGCAACACCCACAGGGATAAGATATGGCAAGTGCAGAGAGAGGAAGATGTTGGATGGCCCATACTTAAGTAGGCGGCAGTGATTGTCATGCTGCCGGACCGAACCTTCGCAAGCACATCGAAGTTGCTTCCCCCTGCAGAGTACTGCATTGCAGTACATACACAATACAATGACCTTTGACAGATAATGGTCTTCTGCACAGCATATGGTCTGCAAGGATGCTTTAGGGATCCTCGGCCCTACAGTAGTGTCCCTGGTGTTGGCAGGAGCTGATGCGGAGAATGCTGTAGAGGAAATTAACCTGCTGCATTGTTGGAAGAGCAGTACCTTGCACACTGCTACCTTGTGTTTCAATTTGAGGTGTCACCACATGGAGCTGGACCCGTAGCTGTACAAGCCAGGTTTTCTGTGCCTGAGTAAGTGCATCTCACCTAGTTAGCACAACATTTCAGTATGTCTCCTACACTGGTAAACAGTTTCTACACCCAACAGTAATGCTGACTGCAGACATTGGGGATTTGCTCAACTTCATCTTTGTTCTCCTCTAGATATCAATCTACATCAGCACGCCTGTTCCCTTGTCCAGGCACTTTCGGAAGGTGGTGGTGAAGGTGAGGGTGTGGGTGCTGCTGGCATGGAGCCAACAGCCATGGTTGCCATTCGTTGCAAAGGTAATATAGCACAGAAGAATTGCTCCAAAAGCAATTGCAGCTCAAGGCATTCTCGCCCGCTACTCTACTCTGAAAAGCCAAAAACAGAATGCAGAGCAGCTGTGCGGTGTAGCCTTTTGTAGGGCTGCTGTGGAGCCCTTGCAACCCGGAAAGGAGGCCTAAATCGGTTTAACAAATACTTACATGTGCAATGGCATACTGTGGGATGTTTGTAAGCGTGTACTTTCACAATAACACTCATACATTGCAGAACAGAGTCATTTTTTGATGTCCGAGGGCCCAGATCATGTCAGCGAAATAAAGGCCCATGCGCAGCGTGGACGCGGTCACATAGTGATATTGGGAATGCTCTCAAATGGGACAGCTGTCCGCAGGACGCGTATTGGGCAAAATACTTGGTGCACTTGTGCATACGTGTGCTACGAACAGGGTTGGCCTCCCCGGACTCATTAAAAGTGCGACACATGTGCAGCGATCATTTTTGCACAAGCTGGGTGTTTGTAGGCTACAGCAATTCCAATGATCGTATGCACATTTGTCTGTAGGACGTGGGTGGACTCCTCCACCTACTGAAAGTATGTTACAACTTTTGCCTACCATGCTGGACACATAAATGCCAACATTTTGTGACCAAAAATGTGTAGGAATCTTAACATTTCAAAAATAGTAATTAGCATAATGATTCACTCCCAGGAAATAATGTCACACCAGCTTCACCCAATGAAATGACAGGAGATGACATCACAGGAAATTATGTCACGCAAAGTTTGACCTTACAACTTCACAGGAAATGACTTCCCTTGACATATGGCCTTGAAGAGATCTCAGGAAAGGGCTGCCTGTACTCTAACCCAACATGAGAAAGAAATGTACCAAATGTGTGAGCTGTGTGAGCTTTGAGCACTGTGACCAGATTCTTTGTCATTAAGACATAATTTTTTCTTCAAACATACAATGAGGTGATAACAAATCTGTATACCCCAAGTTCAGTGACGGCCACACGGGCAAATGCATATTGTAAAGTGAGCGCTGTAAAGCGCACATTTAAAGCCCCAGAACAAAAGTAATATAGAGAGAAATGTATTGTTGTTTTATTAGACTGCTGACTTGCAACATGAGGTAGTTGCTGAGGGCTTTCATGCGCCTCATGGGCACTTTCCACTAAAAGAGTGGAAAGACCCTGATGCCGTCCCTACTTTTGACAGAAGAATTGTCAAAAATGATTTTTAAGTATGGCAGTGTGAAAAGGCAATGAGGTGATAACACTTCTGTATACCCCAAGTGAAGTAACAATAAACACTAGGGGATGCCTGATTCAAACAACTGGTTGTCATGATTCCTGCCCCTCATGTCCCCAGCCCTCCAAGATGTCAGGCTGGAGCCAGGCCATGATCACCTACATGGCCCTCAAGGGCCACTCCATCCCTCCAAAGACCCACTTGGAGTCAGACTTGGTGCTTGTGGCACCAGACTCACTCACTCCTATAGGATAACATTGGGGATTGGACTTGTAGTACATTGATGGGGAAAAGATGGATGCCCCCACATATTTCGGTTCCCAGAACTGCATGTGCGGTCTAGTCTTTTGGGTGTGGTTCAGCCCAGAGGCACCTGGGATACCCAGAGACTATTTAAGCCACACCCAGGCTGAGAAACATGCTTTGTGTTTTCTGCACCTGCAGCGTGACACTCACCGTGTTCGGATCGGTCTCCAGTAGGCCTGCATCTTTCTTCTGCACTCAGCTCCTGCAAGAACAAGAACACCGTTAGGAACAGCCTTACCTTGCGTTGCTTGTGCCTATCAGTCATCGCTCCTCCTGTTCTGCGGGCATCTTCGGCGGTGTCATTTCCATCCCGGCACGCTGCTTCCTAAGGAAAAGGGAAAAGAACAGAAAAAAAGGCATTAGTAAGCATACTGCAAATCTTCGCTTATTTTTAAATACTGTACGAACTTCAAACGCTTATCTGAATCCCAGCCACTCTGGGGGAACTCTGTCTCCGGAACTTCTCATCCATCTGCAAGACACTCCAGGTTAGCGTGGAAACATCTAGAGGCGCCGCACACCGCACTTACCCACTGAATTTGTTCTTCGTAACCAGCATCCACACTGAAAACGTCGCACCACCTAAAAGACACAGAAAAAGAACTCAGTTCAATGTAAACACGAAAGGGTTGTATCGCGCATCGCACTCTCACTCACCTTCAGTGCTACTTATCTCAACAGCACGCCGCCATCCCCGGACGCCGGCCATCATCTAAGGAAGGAAAGGAACGAAGTTAGAGAACTGTTCAAAAGACTCATTATACTTACCTGTCCGACTCTTGCCAGTGAAGTAACTAGGCAGCAACGAGCCCACATCAATCAACGCACCCCTGTGCTGAAGGCAGGACAGAGAGCACACTATCCAAGAAAACAAGGTGAGCTGTGGATCAAAGGGAAGGGTTGGACCCCGGGGAAGAAGGGGTTCAAGCACACAGAGACAATAGGGAGTTAAACTCTACCAATCCTGTGTTTCAGGCCCAGTCTCCAGTTGAATAGCCGCCAAGGAATGGTTCGAGGTTGGAAGAGGTCAGAACAGTCTGAGTGACGTCCCCGTGGATACCAGGTGAGGGTTACATAAAGCAAAGCCTCACATCAAAATCCACCTGGGCGTCATGGAAACGTCAGAAACCGACCAGTTAGCCCACATGTTGGGGCAGCTACGTTCTGAAGTACATGCAGCCAGGCAGGAGACGAACACCCTGAGGAGAGAGCTGATAGTAGCCAAAGAACGCACTGATGATTTAAGCCGGCAACGTCTCCAGTCACAAGCAGGGCATGCACCATTGCCGGGAAGCATGCCCTCGATGCCTGCGCCATCAGCCAATCTTTTTCAGATAACCCTTCCTGGGGTAGTTCCCTGGGCCCCGCCCGAACGATTTACGGGGGATCCCAAGAGGTTTGCAACGTTCATGAACCAGTGCCGCCTGCACTTCCTTTGTAGGCCAGGGGCCTTTCCGAATGACCAATCACGGTCGCTTTTGTGCTATCCTACCTGAGTGGAAGCGCCGCGGACTGGTCTGTACCCTTTGTGGCCCAAGACGATCCTTTGCTGCATGACTTCAGGGGCTTTCAGCAGGAGATGGAAAAGCTGTTCGCCCGTCGTACTCATGGGCAGGCATTAGACAACGAATTTCTGTCACTACGCCAAGGGAATCAAGACCTATTAATATACATAGCCACATTCAATAGACTCGTAGTTGAAGCAGAATGGCCAGTGGAGAAGAGAACCACGTTATTTCATCAGGGATTGCAGGGGGAGCTCAAGGATGTTCTCGCACAAGTAGTGAACCCCCCGAAAGACTGCCCAGAATTCATTGACTTTGTTGTTCAACTGGATCATAGGTTGCAGGACCGAAGAGCAGATCGAACCAGACCAGACCCTCTCACTATGTATGTGCGTTCAAAGGACAATACTGCCCGAACAACGGAAGGTTCAGGAGAACCAATGAAAATGGGGGGGTCAGATCCCCCTTGACTAAAGCGGAAAGGGATAAAAGGAGACAGCAGCAGTTATGTCTGTACTGTGGAAGGTCAGATCATTTCCTTAAAGAGTGCCCTGTGAAGCCACCGAGGAGGATGGTAGGGGCCACAGACAAGGAAGATACCATCAAGGAATCGGAAAACTCCCCAGCCCGGCAAGTGTAGGGGTCCACTTGTCAAGCGAAGAAAGTGAACTACAGACCTCCCATTTTGCACTATCCGTGGTCTTGATCAATCACCTACAACCATCTCGGATGCACGCAGTAAGAGCGTACATAGACAGTGGAGCCGTTGGGAATTACATCGACCAGGATCTTGAGGCAAAGATGGGCTTCCGTTACGGCCTAAATCAACCACCGACACTGTTACCACAGTCGCCGGCATGGAAATAGCTTCTGGTCCAGTATCCCAATGCACTGCAGCTTTAACCCTTCTGTGCTAGGATGGACACCAAGAATGTACCGTTTTCGACCTCATTAAGGCACCACAGTTCCAGTTGATTTTGGGAATGCCATGGTTGGTAGCTCACAATCCTCGAATCGATTGGTGAGCAAAAGAATTGGCCTTTCCCGAGACTTGCGCCCACACATGTTATCGCCATGAGAAACAACCAATAGACACCAGAACCTCCACGCTTGCGACTGTGGAAATCGGCACCCTACCAAGTGAATACCAGGACTTTCAAGATGTCTTTCAGAAAGAACAGGCTAATAACCTGCCACCGCATAGACCATACGATTGCCAAAACGACCTGATACCCGGAGCACAGATCGAACCAGACCAGACCCTCGCACTATGTATGTGCGTTCAAAGGACAAAACTGCCTGAACAACGGATTGTTCAGGAGAACCAATGAAAATCGTGGGGGTAAGATCCCCCTTGACTAAAGTGGAAAGGGATAAAAGGAGACAGCAGCAGTTATGTCTGTACTTTGGAAGGTCAGGTCATTTCCTTAAAGAGTGCCCTGTGAAGCCACCGAGGCGGACGGTAGGGGCCACGGACAAGGAAGATACCATCAAGGAATCGGAAAACTCCCCAGCCAGGCAAGTGTAGGGGTCCAATTGTCGAGCAAAGAAAGTGAACTACAGAACTCCCATTTTGCACTATCTGTGGTCTTGATCAATCACCAACAACCATCTCGAATGCACGCAGTAAAAGCGTACATAGACAGTGGAGCCGTTGGGAATTACATCGACCAGGATCTTGCGGCAAAGATGGGGCTTACGTTACGCCCTAAATCAACCACCGACACTGTTACCACAGTCGCCAGCACGGAAATAGCTTCTGGTCCAGTATCCCAATGCACTGCAGCTTTAACCCTTCTGTGCCAGGATGGACACCAAGAATCTATCATTTTCGACCTCATTAAGGCACCACAGTTCCGGTTGATTTTGGGAATGCCATGGTTGGTAGCTCACAATCCTTGAATCGATTGGCGAGCAAAAGAATTGGCCTTTCCTGAGACTTGCGCCCACACATGTTATTGCCAAGAGAAACAACCAATAGACACCAGAACCTCCACGCTTGCGACTGTGGCAATCGGCACCCTACCAAGTGAATACCAGGACTTTCAAGATGTCTTTCAGAAAGAACAGGCTAATACCCTGCCACCGCATAGACCATACGATTGCCAAATCGACCTGATACCGGTGCACAAATCCCTTGTGGGCGAATTTACGCACTTACGGAACCAGAAAACCAGCACCTGAAGGCCTATCTTGACCAATACCTGGCCAACGGGTTCATCTGTCCCTCGAAATCTCCAGCAGCCAGTCCTCTATTCTTCACACCGAATAAGGAGGGGGACTTGAGAACGTGCATCGACTATCGCGTACTGAACCAGATTACCGTAAAAAATCGCTACCCCCTGCCACTGATCCCTGAATTGCTTGATCAAGTCAAAGATGCCCAAATCTACGCAAAACTAGACCTGAGGGGGGCATATCACCTTGTTTGCATAAAACAGGGGGACGAATGGAAAACCACTTTTTGCACCAAATATGGCTTGTACGAATATCAAGTAATGCCCTTTGGACTTTGCAACGTGCCTGCTGCATTTCAATACTTCATGAACGATGTCCTATGGCAATTGATTGATGTCTGTGCTCTAGTGTACATCGACGATATCCTAGTATATTCTGCATCAAAGCACGACCACGTTAAACATGTTCGATCCGTAGTGGAGAAACTCTGTCAACACCAGCTCTACGCCAAGCTCGAAAAGTGCTCATTCCACGTCTCCGAGGTGGAATTCCTGGGCTTTATTCTCAGCCCGAATGTAATCCGAATGGATGTACACAAGGTAGATGCTATCCTGAACTGGCCATCCCCAAATTCATTCAAGGGGGTTCAAAGTATGCTGGGTTTTGCAAACTTCTACTGCCGGTTCTCCCAGGATTTTCGCAAATCGTGCATCCCATCATGTCATTACTATGGAAAAGCAACAAATAGTTCCAGTGGACAACAGAAGTCAAGGAGGCTTTCCAGGAACTCAAAGCAAGATTCACATCTGCCCCAATCTTACACCACCCTCGCCCTGATCTCCCATACCTGGTGGAAACGGACGCCTCAAGCATGGGAATGGGAGCCGTCCTCTCACAAAAGGACCCTGAAACGGGCCACTCACACCCTGTTGCCTTCTGGTCGCATAAATTCACACCCCCTGAACTCAATTATGCTATCACAGACAAAGAACTCCTGGCCATTAAGTCAGCCTTTAAGGCATGGCGGCACTACCTCTTGGGCACCAGACACACAATCACCGTAGTAACTGACCACCGGAAGCTCCAGTACCTAAAAATGGCAAAGGCCGAATCCTCACAACAACTACGTTGGGCTCTTTATTTTGCTGAATATGACTACATGATTACATTTCGACCAGGGGTGAAAAACAGGAAGGCTGATGCCCTTTCCCGTATGGGGGTGGAAGATCAAGGGTATCAGACCCCTGACCCAATAGCAATTATCCCGAGTGACAAGCTCCTAGGAATCACAGCAACCATAACTCAGAAAGAATTACATGAAGAAATCCAAAACCTGATGAGTCCGGAGAAATTACAAGGGTGGAGTGTACAAGGAGAACATTACATGATAAAAGATCAGTTGCCCTACTTCAGGAATCATTTATTCTTACCAAACCAAGAACTACGAGAACAAGTCATGTCCGGTTATCAGGATTCCTTGATCAAGGGCCACCCCAGAAACACTAAAACCCTAGCCAAGGTAAAACAAAATTATTGGTGGCCCACGTGGTGTAAAGACATTATCCAATTCATCCTATCTTGTGGAGTGTGTGCTCAAAACAAGTCATCCAAGCAGAAACCGGCTGAGCTATTACAACCATTGCAAATCCCACTAGCACCCTGGCACACGTTGTCCCTCGATTTTATAACTGACTTACCACCCAGTCAAGGGTTTAACACTATTCTTGTGGTCGTGGACCTATTTTCAAAAATGGCACATTTCATTCCTCTTAAGGGGCTCCCAAATGCTTCCACTCTGGCAAAGGTATTTCTTGAAGGCATCGTACGGCTCCATGGGTTTCCTTCAGTTTTGGTCTCAGACTGAGGTACTCAATTTGTATCTAACTTCTGGAGAAAATGCTGCTCTATGGCCCAGATCGACATCCGGCTATCCACCAGTCACCACCCCCAAACGGATGGTCAAACTGAGAGGACAAATCAGACGCTCGAGCAGTATCTGCGTTGCATGTTACACCAAGCTGAAGGAAGCTGGTTCGACCTATTATGGATAGCTGAATACGCTTATACTAATTCCCTACACACCAGCACTGGGCAGACACCCTTTTATACCATGTATGGCAGGCACCCACGTACTTCTGAGTTGGACGTTCCTACAACCCTGGAAATGCCAGCAGTCATAACCTTGCACACGACCATTTCTCAAACCTTTAAAAGGGCAGCTGAACACCTACTACAAGCAAAGAATCGCCAAAAGAAGTTTGCTGATCAACACGGAGCAAAGGCCCCCAACTACCAAGTGGGAGACGAAGTCTGGCTGGCGTCTAAACACGTGTCCATGAAAGGAGCCCGAACTTTCCGTCCAAGATACCTGGGTCCATTCACCGTCACCTCCGTGATAAATCCTGTGGCGGTCAGACTAGCTTTGCCGTCAAGCATGCAAATTCATCCTGTGTTCCACGTGTCTCTCCTTAAACCTGTTCAACCTGGGACCCGGGCAGCAATGCCACTGCAGCCAGTAGTAGTTAGCGGGGAGCCAGAATTTGAAGTCAAGGACATCCTATATTCAAAGTACGTCAGATCAAAATTATACTACTTAGTAGACTGGAAGGGGTATGGTCCACAAGACAGGACATGGGAGCCTTGTGAGTACATCCATGCACCTCGCTTGCTTACACGATTTCATCAAAACCATCCAATCAAACCAGGACCAGACAGAAGAGCTACCTTGAGAGGGGCCTTGGGGGGGAGTGCTGTCATGATTCCTGCCCCTCATGTCCCCAGCCCTCCATGATGTCAGGCTGGAGCCAGGCCATGATCACCTACATGGCCCTCAAGGGCCTCTCCATCCCTCCAAATACCCACTTGGAGTCAGACTTGGCGCTTGTGGCACAAGACTCACTCACTCCCATAGGATAACATTGGGGATTGGACTTGTAGTGCATTGATGGGGACAAGATGGATGCCCCCACATATTTCGGTTCCCCGAACTACATGTGCGGTCTAGTCTTTTGGGTGTGGGTCAGCCCAGAGGCACCTGGGATACCCAGAGACTATTTAAGCCACACCCAGGCTGAGAAACATGCTTTGTGTTTTCTGCACCTGCAGCCTGACACTCACCGTGTTCGGATCGGTCTCCAGTAGGCCTGCATCTTTCTTCTGCGTTCAGACCCTGCAAGAACAAGAACACTGTTAGGAACAGCCTTTCCTTGCGGCGCTTCTGCCCATCAGTCATCGCTCCTTCTGTTCTGCGGGCATCTTCGGTGGTGCCATTCCCATCCTGGCATGCCGCTTCCTAAGGAAAAGGGAAAAGAACAGAAAAAAGGCATTAGTAAGCATTCTGCAAATCTTCGCTTATTTTTAAATACTGTACGAGCTTCAAACGCTTACCTGAATCCCAGCCACTCTGGGGGAACTCTGTCTCCGGAACTTCTCATCCATCTGCAAGAGGGAAAAGACACTCCTGGTTAGCATGGAAACATCTAGAGGCGCCGCATACCGTGCTTACCCACCGCATTTGTTCTTCGTAACCGGCATCCACGCTGAAAACGTCGCGGCACCTAAAAGACACAGAAAAAGAACTCAGTTCAATGCAAATACAAAAGGGATGCATCGCGCTCTCCCTTACCTTCAGTGCTACTAGTCTCAGCAGCACGCCGCCATCCCCCGACGCCGGCCATCATCTAAGGAAGGAAAGGAACGAAGTTAGAGAACTGTTCAAAAGACTAATTATACTTACCAGTCGGAATCTTGCCAGTGAAGTAACTAGGCAGCAACGAGCCCGCATCAATCAACGCCCCCCTGCGCTGAAGGCAGGACGGAGAGCACACTATCCAAGAAAACAAGGTGTGCTGTGGATCAAAGGGAAGGTTTGGACCCCGGGGAAGAAGGGGTTCAAGCACACCGAGACAATAGGGAGTTAAACTCTACCAATCCTGTGTTTCAGGCCCAGTCCCCAGTCGAATAGCCTCCAGGGAAGGGTTCGAGGTCGTAAGAGGTCAGAACAGGCTGAGTGACATCCCGGTGGATACCAGGTGAGCGTTACACTGGTCCTTCAGCTCAATAAACAATACACAATGGACCAGTGGAGGAGAGGGATGATCCCCAATGCTACATTTCTCTTTTTATAAATACTGACAAACAGTATCCAATCAATTCAGTTTAATTAAAACACAAACATTTAAAAGAAAATAAAAAAAAAAATCATACATTTTTCACAGAGATTATTTAACTCCAGTATCCTGTATATATTCCAGGACTGGTTACAGACACCAATGCTCACCTCTCAGCTCTCCTACCATTTATTCACTCTCATTCTACATCACACTCATACTGCATATCTATTCTCTCTCTGACCCTTTTGGTTAGATAACCCTTTCCAATATTACAGTTTGTTTTATTCTTTAGGTCTACTACTCAATAACACGGTCTGTGTAGCTCTAATCTCACAGATTTTAATTGTCTACACGTGTTTCAGCTGTCTCTGGACTTTTATTTAAGTCCCCAAGTGCAGCAACCTTCTTCAGGATGGGAGAGACAGCAACCTCTCTGTGTCCTGTCTCATTTGGTAGGGTAAGCCACAGCACCTCCACTATGCACTTGGTGGGGGTAGTTCATACACAAGGATATATCCATATTGCAGTACAGGTCATATATACCCCATGTGGTCAGACATCAACAAGTGGAAAAATTGGTAATCCACTTAATGCATCTTCCTTTTGGTATCCACAGAGATACGTCTCTAGTTGGAATCTTCCTTTTAGTATCCAGAAATATCTATTTGGCCTCTTCCTTCGCCGTTGTATAATTCAAGAAATTCCATCTGTTCTATTCCTGGTCATATAGTTTCATCAATTTTCAATTGTTGAAATTTCAGCAACACTATTACAAGTATCTCAGTATCACACCTGGTACCCTTGATGGGTTTGTTTTCAGTTCCTCGCCTCACTCTCGCTATTCCCGGGAATCGATTTTCCCACTTGTTGATGTCGGACCACTTTGGGGGTATATATGACCTGTACTGGAATATGGATACATCCTCTAGTTGACAGAAAAATATTGTCTGACATTACGTAGACATTCCACATCTGAAACCAAATGTACTTTTCAAATGCATTTTAGACCTCTCTGTCATGAAAACCAATCTGTCCAAAACATAAGCGTTGCTACTTCACTTTTACATGTTTGGGGGGCCCTGAAAAATTCAACCGTGAATGTAAACTTTGTAAAAAATCCAACATTATAGCAGTGTATGCATTATTGCTAGCAGGTCATTATAATAGATATTACAAAGCGTGGTCAGGGATTTGGACATGCATTCGGAATGAAAGCCAATGAGTTTCAACTTGCCCCCAATACCCTCTCAGTTGGCCTCCTTCTTGCCGGTCAACAAAGCGACCGAAAACAGGTTGCTATTAACAGTACAATACTAAATATTAAATCGAATGTATATATCCAACGTCTGATGCACTAATCACAAAGAAGTTGTGCAGTGGCGCTTCCATATCTCTGAATCTCTCAACACTGGCAATGGGTCTAGCAGGTGTTGAACTGCAGCATAATTTATGACATCTGTCACACCAGAAAACTGGTAATTGTCTTCAAATATTGCAATATGTGGATCGAAGGCAAATTATGGTCACTTGATGGCAGGGCATTAGCCGTACCACCAGCATTCAACTCTACAAACCGCAGCTGACAACTTGAAACTTTGGTTCACGGTTCTCAGTGCAGAGACAGTGTGTCTGTTTCACTGGTCATGCAAGGGCAAGCAGCACATCACTCACATTAATGGGCCATTTAACACGCCCACCGTACACTGGTTATGGTTACAAGTAGAATGCCGTCTTTGATTTCCTGGGTGTTAGTCTTAGCAGTGCACGGTGGTGGCACGAGTTAGGGTTGCTTAGCTGACCATAACTGGCGAATTTCTGGGATTTTTCAATTTTACTTGTAACCATAATATCCCTTTAACACACTTTTTCCACTGGTTTTGATAGGTTTTTATTAGTGCAAAGTAACCATAAGGTCCCTTTAACAATGGTTTTTCACAGAACTTGATAGGTTTTTCTTAGGGCAACTGAACCATAACGTGCCTTTAACAATGTTTTTTCACTGATATATATATATATATATATATATATATATATATATCATATATATATCATATAATATATATATATATATATATATATTACATGGGCGTGTAGTTATGGTTAAGTTGCTAAACCCATAGGAAGCCCACTTTTTCGGAAGCTTATAACTTCACTCCCGGTGGAAGAATTATTTTACTGCATAACTCCATGGCGGTGCGCAGGTTGGGTAGGAGTGCTGGTGGCAGTGGTGTGTATGTGGATTGTCGTAGTTGGTGACATGGTGACATGCATGGTGGCGTTACGTTGCGGTGGGTGTGTTCAAGGCCTAAACTATTGGGTGCATGACCAAATGCCGTAGGCCATGCACTCAAGAGCCTAGGGCTTGAGCACACCCACGGCAGTAATGCATTTTTGACTCTGCATCAGTTAGAGGGTGGTGACCTGTACGGAATGGTTGTGGAGCACATTTCAGACGGAATAGAGCAGCAGAAGTGAGCTGCCATGCGTGTGGTTTGGTTTTGCAGGTGAGGTCACTGTTAGAACATGGTAAAGGTTTTCATGTGTGGTTGGAGATGGTGCAGTAAAAAGTAACGCAGTGTGGGCACTGGGTGCAGTGTTTGCATGCTGTCAGTATGGAAGAGGGTATGATTGAAGTGCAGTTTATATGTGCTTCGATAGTGTGCTGGGTGCACATTGCGTGGAATAGGGGCAATGTTGTGAACATTTTGTGGTAAGGTTGGCAGTGACACAATACTTTCTGAGTGGAAGTGGGTAAGACTATAGTAAGTGAATGAAAGTGCATAGGGGAGCCAGAGACAGTGTAATGTTTGCAGAGTATGATCACTGTTGCATTTTACGCTGTACAGCTCCATTGTGGTGCAGAAGTTGGGTAGGAGTGCTAGTGCCAGTGGTGCGTATGTGCATAGTGGTAGTTGGATGACATGCTGATATGCATGGTTGCATTACGGTGCAGTGAATGTGTGCAAAGAGCACACCCACTGCAGCAATGCAGGTTTGACACTGCATCAGGCACAGGGTGGTGATCTGTGGAGAATGGTTGTGGAGCACATTGTAGTCGTGCTACAGCAGCACAAGTGAGTTGAAAAAGCGTGTATTTTGTGTTCCATGGTTGTGGTGATAGTTGCAACATGCTATAGTATGTGGTGTATGGCAGGAAATGGTGCAGTGACAAGTTGTGCATTGTGGCCACAGGGTGCAGTGTTAATATACTGTGAGTATGGAATAGGGTATGGTTGAAGTGCAGCTTACATGTGCTTGGTTACTCTCCTGTGTGCAGATTTATTGAAGTAGGCCCGATGTTGTGGAGATGTTGTGCTTAGGTTGCCAGTGGCATAATACTTTGTGAATGGCATTGTGTAGGGGCGGTGCAGGCTGTGGTATGTTTGTGGAGCCTGCTAAGTGCGACAGGTTTTCGTAAATGGGTGTTTTATGATGTGGCGGAGTTGGGTAGAAGTGCTGCTACATATGTTACGTTTGTGCATAATGTTAGCTGCCCACATGGTCGCATGCATGGATCCATAGTGTTGTGGTGGGTGTGGGCAAGGGCTGCACTGTTGTGTGCATGGTCAAAGTTGTGCTGGGTGCACCTCAGGATCTTTGTGGATGCTGCAATCGTGCATTCTTTAGCAGAAGTTTCGGGTGGAGGGGCTTTGGAATCAACCGGAACTTGCACTGAGTGTTGAATGGTTAATATGGAGTGGTGTACAGAAATGATAGTGTGCAATGAAGAGGTTTTTTTACGTTATTGCTGCATGCGTGTTTGAACATTTTACAGCACCCAATGAGGGAGTGCTGTAAAAATGCCAGTGCAAAGGGAAGAAGTATTGTGTCTGCTTTACTGGGCCATGGTGGCCCTCACTGTAGATGGGAAAGGGCACATGCCACATCCTGCCATTATGAGCATGGTGGCAATGGAAATGGAATTGTGAGAAATTGGCAATTAGGTGTTTTGGGTGTGGTTGACAGGGAGGGCTGTACAATTTTTTCCCAATGCTGTGTTGTGAGGTTGGTAGAGATGGAAAGACGCACAGTGCTTATCGTCGGTGATAGCTTTGTGCGCCATCTGCACAGGTGTTGTGTGCAAAGAGGCGTTACTGGTAATTTCGGTTTGGGAGGAGTGGACGCTTTCTGGGGCTGTCAGTATGACTCCAGTTTCGGCGGGATGGTTCGTCTTTGCAGATATAAGGCCTCTGTCACGAACGTTGACTTTGTCGTGGTGCATTATGGAAGTCTACATATGGGTTACATGGCGTGTGGACGTTTAATGCATCACCCGAAGAGGGTGCTGAACGCAGTGATGCAGATTTTTCCTACTGCCAAGGTTGTTTTCTCATGCATAACACAAAGAGGAGTTTGGGCCCATGCCGGTGTAATTTGTCCCCAGCCAGAGGTCGGAAGGTGTGTTACAAACAGTAGCATGTGTGAATGTATGCAGACTGCTGGCATGTTCTTACCCACTATGAGATGATGAGGTCGCAAAATATGCAGTGGTTCCGTACAAATGGCATTTATTTGAGTGCCATTGGCAATGCCGTTTTCTTTTACACTGTGCAAGAAGCATTGAGCAGAATGTGGTAAAAATGTGAGGAGAGGCAAACAGAAACACATATAAAGAAAAAAACTAAAAAAATTGCTTGCACGCACGTTAATAAAAAAAGATTTCTACATCTACGATTGAAGACCCAATCCCCTACCGAGCTTGCTTCCCCCGCCACCCCCCCTTCACTATCACTAAAAAAGGTAGCGGATTCCGCTATACTTTCAGGATTACACGTGTCACATCCTGGGTGGCTATGTGGATGTATATGGATGGAGAAATCGTGCATACTTTACTGAACTTTGTAGTGGCAGTGCTTTGGAATGGCACGACACTTGTACTGTGAATGTGTAATGGTACATTTGAAGTGTTGTACAGGAGTGACAGTGTTGGATGATGGCGGCTTTGATGCGATTGGTGGATGCGTGTGTGCCTATTTATGCGTAACGCAATGAGGTAGTGCTGCAGCAAAGGAAAGAAGGACTGCTGCAGCTTTACAGGGGTGCAGCCCTCGTGGTATTTTGGTAAGTGCACGTGTCACAATCTGCCCTTCTCACCATGTTGCCCAATTGACATGGCACTGTGGGGATTATCCAATCAGGTACTGTGGGTGTGGTCCACAGGAAGGGGCAGTCCAGCTGTTGTACATTATACTCTGCGTACTCAGGCTGGCTGACATGGCAAAACGCATCGTGTTGACTTTGGGTGATGCTTTTGTGGTACATCTGCACAACTATGCCCTGGAAATACACTTTGATGGCAATTTCGGTTTGGAAGGAGTGGAGGCATTGTGGTGTGCTGTCGATGTCTGCAGTTTCGGCGTTGTGCTTGCACTTTGCAGAGAAATTGCCACTTTTGCTGCTGTCGATGATATTGTCATCCACTACAACGACATGCATATGGGTTACGTGGCTTCCTTAGCTTTGTTCCGTCGACTAAGGAGATTGCTGGATGTCGTGAAGATACTTTTTCCCACTGCCAAGGTGATTTTCTCATTCATAATACCACAAAGAGTATGGGCCTCTGCTCATGGATGTTGTTCCGAGCCAGACGCAGGAAGGTGTCTCATCAACAGAAGCATGTATACTTTTGTGTCCGCTCGTGGAATGTTATTCTGCAACAACGACCTCATTAGTTGTGGTAATGCTGAGTTTTTCCAAGAAAATGGCATTTTGTTGTCACCGATTGGCAATGCAGTTTTGTTTGCCCCTCTACAGGATACAGTGAAGAGTTTACTGTAATAATGTAAGCACAAGAAAATACAAAAGCAAATAAAAACCGAAAAAATGTGTTTCTCTAGAAGCATTAAAAAAAGGCTCTTTTAAGAGCCGCCCTTTACCACAAACTCAAGTTATTCCCCCACGGCTGCACGCAGCACGAAAGCCACATATGGGGATTTTGAGGATGGTGGACATGGAAATGGGACTGTGGGGATTGTCCAATCAGGTGATTAGAGTGTACGACAATAGGCAGAGGGACTCCTGCTTCACTCAGGCACGGCCCTCTGGGTACTTGGGGAAGAGCACGTGCCACATTCTGCACTTCTTACCATGCTGGCCTATGGAAATGGGACTGTAGGGATTGTCCTATCAGGTGCTCAGGGTGTATGTCACAGGAAAGCGCACCATTAGGAAGAAGGGCTCCTCCTGTTTTACTGGGGCGCGGCCCTCACAGTACTTGGGAAGGCGCAGGTGCCACAATCTGCACTTCTCAACATGCCGGCCAATGGAAATGGGACTGTAGGGATTGTCATATCAGTAGTGCAGTGCATTTTTCCCACTTTCAAGGTGCTTTTCTCATGTATACCACCAAGATTACTATTCCAATGATTGCGGTCGCCAGCTAGAGGTCGGAAGGGGACTCATCATCAGGAGCATGTATACTTTTTTGTCAGTTCATGGGATGTTCTTCTGCAACAATGACCCCATCACCTTAACATCTCCCATCACACAGATTTTGAGGGGATGGCGCCCTTTGCCATGCAGTCTGCTAGTGCTGTTTCATTTTGTCAATAATACACCCTTGTACGCAACCTTTCAGGCAGGTGGCACAATTATTCACCAATATTTCCACTTTGTCTTCCAGCCTGTCCTTTTTGCTATGCACAAAGTCTCTTTCATTTGCTATGGCCGTATTCTGTTGTGGAAGGGTTGCCGTTTGTGCTGCCTTGATTTCCTTTCCAATATGTTCTCTCACAGAAAAGAAAATGTGTTTGGTATACATACAGCAATATATATTACATAATGTATGCTTCACAGAACTGTGCGTACCAATGGGATTAGTAGTGTAAGTCATTGCGTTTTGAGGGGAATTTTCTTCCAGCCACTCTAAGGTGCTTGCCATTGCTCCGTAATAAATGAAACATTATGCTTCTCTACTGTTATTTACTGCAGTACCTATGCAGTTAGTAGACAAACTTCAGTGTGCTTACTACATTGTAGTGACTTTCTGGTCTTGGTATATTCCAGTCCGTACTCTCTGAAAACACGTTGTTAAAGGGACATTATGGTTAACTTACGCTACTAAAAAAAACTATCGCCTTTACTGAAAACACTATGCTAAAGCAACGTTCAGGTTAAAGTGCCCTACTAAAAACCTATGAAATTCACTAACAAAAAACAATGTTAAAGGGACATTATGGTTAAGTTGCACTAGCAAAAACATATGAAATTCAATGGAAAAACGTTGTTACAGGGACGTTATGGTTACAGGTAAAACCGAAAAAAAAACAAAATTTGCCAGTTATGGTAAACTGAGCAAGCATATCTCGTGCCACCAGTGTGCACTGCAAGGAATACCACCCATGACATCAAAGATGCCATCACAAATTTCATTGATCCACGTCCACTCCCTCCAAAGCTAAATTGCTAGACAAGGCTTCTTGGAGGGCATAAACGCACAGATCTTCCACAAAGTAATCACACACGACGAAAACTGTGCGCCTTGCCATGTTTGCCAGCCGCAGTACACAACGTTCTGGAAAAGTGAATGTCTCCCTTTCCTGTGACGCACACCCAGAGCAATTTATTGGCCAAAGGCCATAGTCCCATTTCCATTGTCCAACTTGGTGAGAAGGGCACAATGTAGCACATGCCTTTCCCCAATCACCAAGAGGGAGGCGCCCCGGTGAAGCAGGAGGACTTCTTCTCCCCATTTGTGCTCTTTTCTGTAACGTACACCCTGACCATTTCATTGGCCAAAGAGCATAGTCCCATTTCTATTGGCCAGTATGCTCACAAACGCAGAATGTGACACGTGCCTTTCTCTAAGTACTGCCAGGGACGCGCCCCTGCAAAGCCGGAGGAGTCCTCCTTCCTATTGGTGCACGTTCCTCTGATGCACACCCTGTTGCAGAAGAACATTACACGAGCGGACAAAAAAGTGTAGATGCTTCTGTTGATGTAACACCTTCCTTCGTTTTGCTCGGCACAACATGCATGAGCAGTAGGTCATGCTCTTCGCCGTATTGTAGATGAGAGAAGCACCTTGGCGATGGGAAAAAGCATCCTCACGACACCCAGCAAGTCAGTCTATGGGACAAATGTAAACATGGCAGGTAACCCATATGCATGCTGCCGTAAGAAATTACGATAACATCTACTACTGGAAACGTGGTGAGGTCTTTGCAAAGTACATGCATATCAACGAAATGGCACTCATACACAGCCTTCTACAATGCATCCACTCCTTCCAAACCAAAATTGCCGTCAAAGTTTCTTTGCAGAGAACAGTTGTGCACATTTATTACAAAGGGAGCACCTACAGGCAACACAATACGTTTCTCCCTCAGTACACAGAGTATGATGTGCAACCGTTTCACATCCCCTTCCTGTTAACCACACCCACAATACTTGATTGGCTAATCCCCACACTGCCATGGCAATTGGGCAAGGTGGTGTAAAGGGCAGATTTTGCCATGTGCACCTCCCAAAGTAGCGCGTGGGCCACACCCCTGTAAAACTGGAATAGTCCTCCTTTCCTCTGCAGCTCTTCCTCATTAGGTTACTGGTAAATAGGCACACACGCATCCACCAATCGCATTAAAGGCGCCATCATCGAACACTGTCACTGCTGTGCAACACTTGAAATGCACTGTTACACATTCACAGTACAAATGTTGTGCCATTCCAAAGTACGGCCACTGCAAAGTTCAATGAAAGTATAAACGATTTCTCCATCCGCATACATCCACATGGCCACCCAGGATGTGGCAGGTGCCATCCTGAAAGTACCATATAATCCCCTACCTTTTTGTGATAGTGAATAGTGTATATGGGTGAACGTTTTTTTTTTATGTATTTTCTCTTTGTATGTGTTTCTGTTTGCCTGTCCTCCCATTTGTACAACATTCTGGTCAATGCTTCTTGCACAGTGCGAAAGAAAACTTCATTGCCAATGGAAAACAAAATTGAGGTGTGCCGGTGTGGTGAGGCGCTGGGTTAGAACTAAATTTGAAAAGACAAACTAAAGTAAATGTGACCCTTACAAACCAAATAAGATTGGGTTGCTGCACAAAAGAGGGACCAGCAGTCACCTCAAAGACTGCTAATAGATACAAACACTTGAAAAATGTCACCTCTAAATGATTGCGCAGCCCTTAGCGAATGGTAAATGTCCTATTCAAATTGAATGTGTAACTGGACAACAAATACAGTGAAACAAAGAGTCCAAAGCAATAGATTCTTCAGTTCAGTAAAAAAAAACTGAACTATTTTAGAATTGGCCCATATATCTGCCCCTAAGGAGGGCTTGGGTTTTCCAACTCAGTTTGAATAACATACGTCTTGCCTTGAAAAGGACCCATTGTTTTGGGTCGAAACACGTGTCAGCAGTCTTGTTTTTGCATCAACTCATAAAATCTGTTTCAACAGCGTTTTTTTGACTGAAGAATCTATTGCTTTGGACTCTTTGTTTCACTGTATTTGTTGTCCAGTTACACATTCAATTTGAATAGGACATTTACCATTCGCTTAGGGCTGCGCAATCATTTAGAGGTGACATTTTTCAAGTGTTCATTGCCAATGGCGCTCAAATAAATGCTATTTCTACGGAACCACTGCATATTTTGCGACCTCATGATCTCATAGTGGGTGGAGAGCATGCCAGCTGTCTGCATAAACAGACGCAAAAATCTGTTTATAACACACCTTCAGACCGCTGGCTGGAGGCAAATTATACCGTCATGGACCCACACTGCTCTTGGTGTGATGCATGAGAAAACCACCTTGGCAGCAGGGCTGGACTGCCCCACCGGGACACCGGGACATCCCCCGGTAGGCCTCGGGTCAAAGGGCCTCTTTTCACAGAACTCGGAAGGATACATATAAAGAATGAATAACAACGATCCGACTGGGTCGTTCGCATGGAACTGGCTGCGGGTGCTGCGGATGTCTTTTCTTCAGCCCCCTCCAGGACTGACGAGCCAGACTGCATCTGCGCATGAGGCCAGGAACTGCACGTGCCCTGCCTTGCAGCCTGTCTCTGCACAGTGCACACATGCGCAGCAGCCAGGCAAGTGACAGGGGCAGGCTGCGAGTGACCTGGCTGGCTGGCTGCTCTGCTCCGACCAGCGAGCTAGGCAGGCCATGCTGGGGAGGATTGCTGAACTGCATCTGTGAGGGAGGTATGCTGGTGGCTACGAACATGGCGTGTGCGCAGGAGGTCAGGGGCTGCTCAGCAGGGCTTTGCAAGCACGGGCACTGAATTTACCCCTTTCTCATCTCTCCTCTCTCCCTTGTGCTAATAACATCGCCCTCTCACCGCCTACCTGGTAAGCACCACCCCGAAAATATTCATTGGGGAGAACTTGGCGTTGTCTTTGGTGTGCGGGAGTTGCTGGGCCAGGATTGGCGGCACATTGCAGGGTGCTGAGTCTATTGTTGGGAGCATCTAGAACACTCGAGTATCCGGGGTGAAGTTCCTTCCTTGCTTCCTTCCTTCCCTGCTCCCTTCCTTGATTCCTTCCTTGCTTCCTCCCTTCCTTGCTTCCTCCCGTCCTTGCTTCCCCCTTCCTTGCTTCCTTGTTTCCTTCCTTCCCTGCTTCCTTCCTTCCTTCCTTCCTTGCTCCCTTCCCTGCTTCCTTCCTTCCCTGCTTCCTTCCTTCCTTCCTTCCTTCCTTCCTTCCTTCCTTCCTTCCTTCCTTCCTTCCTTCCTTCCTTCCTTCCTTCTTTCCTTCTTTCCTTCCCTGCTTCCTTGCGTCCTCCTTTCCTTGCTTCCTTGCTTGCTTCCTTGCTTCCCCCTTCCTTGCATCCCTCTTCCTTGCTCCCTTGCTTCCTTCCTTCCTTGCTTCCTTCTTTCCTTGCTTCCTTCCTGCTTCCTTCCTTGCTTCCTTCCTTGCTTCTTCCTTCCTTCCTTCTTTCCTTCCTTCCTTCCTTGCTCCCTTCCTTGCTTCCTTCCTTCCCTGCTTCCTTGCGTCCTCCTTTCCTTGCTCCCTCTGTCCTTGCTTTCTTGCTCCCTTCCTTGCTTCCTTCCCTGCTTCCATGTACCCTCCCTCCCTCCCTTCCTTCCTTCCTTCCTTCCTTCCTTCCTTCCTTCCTTCCTTCCTTCCTCCCTTCCTCCCTCCCTCCCTTCCTTGCCTTCTTTCTTTCCTTCTCTCATTCCTGAAGTGTATTTCTCCCCTCCTTTTATTCCTTCTATAGTCCTTTGTTTGCTTGTTTTTTTCTTTCTTAGTTAATTTCTTTTTATTTCTCACACACTTCCTCTTTCTGCCTTTACTTCTTCTCTCTTCCTTTCTTTCTTGTTTCTCTCTTTTGTCTCTTTTTTCTTCCTTCCCTTCTTTCTAAATATTGGTCGGAATCCATGTGTTACTGTGTTTCTTGCACGGCATGACCTTTATATTTTACACATGTGTTTCAAATAAAAGTTAATGTCATTTTTATTTAAAGTAGTATTAATCTTTGCAGGCAGTGTGTACTCCTCTGGGTGCCATTATACATCTGGGAGACTTTCATTTCAGCTTGACAATTAATTGGGGTTCAAGAATGGGGTGGAGGGCCCCTCACAATAAACCTGAGCAAACCCACCAGCAAATCTAAGTGTTGGGGGGCTTGGAGGAAGTGGGCCTGGTCTTGGCCGGGAACTCAAGCGCAATAGATTCTGGAATCCTGGAGTTTTGACATAGTGACCTAATGACATTGCTATGCAGAGCGCATCGTGTGGAAGCGTGGCCTAATGTTCACATGTACACCATGTACTTCATTGCAAGTATTTGTGGCCCACGTGGCCGGAGCAAGGTGTGACTCTGCACCACTGGCGGATGCAGGCGCGTCAGTGAAACTGGCGTATGTTTGCACCTCCACAGATTGCGCTGCTTGCAGAATACGGAGCAAGTTCAGTGTACGCCGGTGCCACAGACGTGAGCAACCTTAGCACAGACAGGCGGAAAATGCGGGTACGTGGTTGCCCATATACCACATATGCATTGCAAGTGCAACATGCGTTTAACATATGCACATACTGAGTGCGCATAAAATACACACAACTGTAAATACCCATGCTAGGTTGCAAACAAGAACAACGGGCATTGGCAGAGCCAACAGTTTGGGCTTTTTTAGGCTGAATCTATTCCTTGTGCCCAGGGCTGGACTGGCCTATACGTAACTCTGGAGATTTTCTGGTAGCCCTATGCACCCTGTGCCTCTTTTGTGTGGTATTTCCAAATGTTCCCATAGGAAAAGGGTTGGGCTTGCTGAAAATGTGTAATATGGGGCCACTTTGAAAATAATTTCCAGGGCCTCTTTTGATTACCAGTCCACCCCTGCTTGGCAGTAGGGAAAATATGCATCACTGCTGTCAGCAACCTCATAAGTAGACAGATTCATTGTCCACACGACATGTAACCCACATGTGCACTTCCACAGTGCACCACGACACAGTCCACTTTCGTGACAGATGCCAAATATCTGCAAAGGCGAACCATCCGCTGAAACTGCAGTCACCCTGACAGGCCCAGAAAGTGTCCACTCCTTCCAACCCGAAATTACCAGCAATGCCTCTTTGCACGCAACACCTGTGCAGATGCTGCAAAAAGATATCACCGACAATAAGCACGGTGCGTCTCTCCATGTTGACCACCCTCACGACACGGTATTGTGACAAAATGGTAACGCCCCTTCCTATAAACCACGCCCTAAACTCCTAATTGTCTATTTCCCACAATTCCATTTCCATTTCCACCCTGCTCATAATCGGAGGATGTGCACGTGTGGTTTCCCATCTACAGTGAGGGCCACAGCCCAATAAAGCTGTGCTAATACCTCTTCCGTTTGCATGGTCACTTTTTGCCGCACTCCCCAAATTGGGTGCTGTCACATTACAAAACATGCATGCACAAATCACATTCAAAACCTCTGCATTGCATACTGTCATTTCTGTACACCACTCCCTTTTTTACTTTTCAACACCCTCAGTACACATTCCGTTTGTTTGCAAAGCCCCTCCACCTGAAATGTCTGCTAAAGAATGCAGTATTGCAGCATCCACAAACATCCCAACATGCCCCAGCACATCTTTAGGTATACAGACAACATTGCAACCTTTTCCACACCCATTGAAACACTGCAAATCCAAGCAAGCGACCATGTGAGCACCCAACATTATGCACAAACGTTACATACATAGCACCAATTCTACCCATCTCCCTCAAACCATAAAACGTCCATGCACGAAACGTATCACACATAGCAGAAGCCACAACCATAGTGCAGCCTGAACCACCCCTACGCACTACCGATCACACGCTATTGTGTCACTGCCAACCTATGCACACCACCTTCACAACATTGGGCCTACTTCAATAAATGTGCACACAGCAGAGTAACCAGCCACATATAAACTTCCCTTCAACCATACCCACTTCCATAGTCACATTGGACTATTTCTAATTGAATTTTGTTCCCCTTCCCTTCTCTTCCTTCCTTCTCACCTTTCTTTCATCTCCATTATCCAAGGAAAATGTTCTACATATTGTTACACTGGTTTGTGTCATGTTTGTTAACTTGTTTCTCCATTATTGTATCTTGTTGATTTATTGTAAAGCACTTTGGATTAAAGCGCTATATAAACTTAAAAAACATAAACATAAATATTACATATGCACTGCACACTGTGGCCAAACTACTCAAATTCTCAAACCGCCATCTCCTGCCGCACACCAAATGCTGTGACATGTTCCAACTATCACCACAACCATGGTATGCACAATTCACGCTTTGCAAGTCACTTGTCCTGCTGTAGCACGTCGCCAATGTGCTCCTCACGCATTTCCCAAAGATCACCACCCTGTGCTGCATACACTGCCAAGCCTGCATTGCTCCAGTGGGGCTGCTCCTTGCAGACATTCCCCCACTGTAATGTAACAATACATATTAGCATATCGCCAACTACCACTATGCTACCACTATGCAGATATGCAGCACTGGCAAAAGCATTGCACCCACTGCCCACACAGCATGACTTTTCTCTGCAGCAACTCCAACCACAGAGAACTGCTGTGGAGGTATGCAGTAACAAATTGCAACTGTTACCATAATGTACAAACAAGACACTCTCTCCTGAATCCCTGTGCACTTTCAAAAGCATACTATGGACTTACCAACTAACAATCACAAAGTATTGTACCACTCGCAACCTACCCACAATCTACTTGAAACAGGGGACTATAATGGCTGAAATGGGCTCCACACCCATTCCTTACATGTCACCACCCTCTTACTCATGCACATTGAATAATGCATTACTGGCATGTGTGTCCTCAAGGCCTAGGCTCTTGAATGCATGGCCTACGGCCTTCGGCCATGCATCCAATAGTCTAGGCCTTGAATACACTCACACCAACGTAATGCCACTATGCATGTCCCCATGTCAGCTTTTGCAACAATCCACATAGACACCACTGCCACCAACACTCCTAGCCAACCTGAACACCGCCATGGCGCTACACAGCAGCAAAAGGTTAACATGACGGACACGTGGGCCGCTACCATTTTGCACAAATGTACCACATGTGGGTTGCAGCACTTCACCCCCAACTCCCCCACACCATAAAACACGCAATCACGAACATAGGACGCACTTACCAGAATGCACAAACATACCACATCCTCCACCACCTCTTACCGTGATGACTGGTGGTAGCTGAATAGCAGACTGGGAGTGCATTGCAACACTTATATTATGCCATGTGGCGGTGGGAAGGAAGGATGGAAAGGGTGGGGGAGTGAGAAGGGAATCATCTGAGATATGTCAATAGGTGTACGAAGATATTGATTTGGCTGCAGTATCCGTGCGAACAGCGCCAATGCGTGAGTCTCTGCACAGCCAACTACCATGTGTGCTGCATGCAGGCAGGCTTCGTTACGGTACGATAGCTGATGCGAAGACCTGTTTCTGTGGTGACTGGTGGGAGCTAATTTGAAGAAGTGGAGTGCATTGCACATGACATGCACATTGTAAGATAGCGTGTACTCCGGTGAGTTGCGTGTGGTAAGCCCATGGTAAGCCCATAGCCCATTCCATGCATGGATGGAGGCCTTGCACCGACAACTATGTGCTGTGGTTGCAATTAGGTTTCACATTGTTGCCTTCTGATTGTAGTTTGTCAGCATTGCATACATTGTTCATTCCATTTCCATGGGTATGGTGCTTATCAACACATCCTACAGTGTTTACTCCATGGGTGCAGATAATGGAGTGAACAGGTCTGCAGTGAGTGCATTGATTGCAGTCTTGTCATACTGTCAGCATAGAAGAGGGTAGGGTTGAAGTGCATATTCTATGTGCATGGATACTGCAGTGTGTGAAGTGGGCGCAATTCTTCAATAGTGTGTGCATAGAAGTGGATACGGGTTAAACTGCATATCGCCTAGGATTGCTTAGTGTCCATTGCGCGGAATGCTGACTACTGTACTGCCGTATCAGGTATTGCTTTTGTGTACTGAATAGAGTGCTGGGAGCTATACTATGTGCTTGACAGTAGGTATGGGTGCCAGAGGCTGTGTTATGTTTGTAGAGTCTGCTATCTGTTGCATGTTTCCATGCATAGCTGTATTACGGTGCAGAGTTTGGGTAGCACTGGCGGTGGCTGTGGTACGTGTGTGGAGTGTGGTACTTGGGCAAATGTTGCCATGCATGCCTGCATTATGTTGTGGTGGGTGTGGGCAAGGCCTAGACTAATGGGTGAATGGCCACAGGCCATAGGCCTTAGGCCATGCACCCAATAGTCTAGGCCTTAGGTCATGCACCCAATAGTCTAGGCCTTTCCCACATGAGCTACAGCAATGAAATTTAAACTCCATCTGTCAGAGGGTGCTCACTTTCACAGAATGGTTGTGCAGCATATTTTAGACTTGATAGAGCACCAGAAGTCAGCTGCCATGCATATACTGTTGGTTGGTTCAGTTGCCAGTAACACCATCGTATGTGAATGAAAGTGGGTAGGGGTGCCGGAGGCTGTGTTAAGTTTGTAGATTCTGTATAATGGTGCAGAGGTTGGGTAGGAGTGCCGGTGGCTATGGTATGTGTGTGGAATGTTGTACTTGGTGACATGTTGCCATGCATGGCTTGATTACGTTTTGGTGGGTGTGGGCAGGGCCTAGACTATTGGGTGCATGGCCAAAGGCGGTAGGCCGTAGGCCATGCAACCAAAAGGCAATGCCTCCACCCCACTCACTGCAGCAATGCAGTTTTCACTGAATCTGTCAGAGGGTGGTCACCTTTACAGAATGGTTGTGGAGCACATTTTATCCTGCATAGAGCATCAGAAGTGCGCTGACATGCATATATTGTTGGTTCCATGGGTGCGGTCATTGTTAGAACATCCTACGGTTTTAGGTGTACAGATCAAGAATGTGCAGTGAAAAGTGCCCACTAGGTGCCGTGTTGGAACACTGTCAGTATAGAAGAGGGTAGAGTTGAAGTGAATCTTCTATGTGCTTGGATATTCTGGTTTCAGGAGCTTCCTGAGAGTATGCCCAATGTTGTGAAGATTGTGCCGTTCGGTTGCTTGTGACATAATGCTTTGTGAATGAAAGTGGGTAGGGGTGGCGGAGGCAATGGTATGTTTGTGGAATCTGCTAACTGTTACATGTTTGCATGCATCGCTGTGTTATGGTGCTGGGGTTGGGTAGAAGTGCTGCTGCCTATGTTACCTTTGAGGTTTGTGGTTTCTGGGCACATGTTCGCATGCATGGCTCCATCATGTTGTGATGGATGTGGGCAAGCATGTAGACTCTTATGTGCATGGTAAAAGGCATGACAGGTGCCGGTCTGGACTAAAGGGTGCTTGGCCAAAGGCTATAGGCCGTAGGCCATGCACCCAATAGTCTAGGCTTTGCCCACACGCCCGCAGCAATGAAGTTTAGACTCCATCTGTTAGAGGGTGCTCACCTTTACTGAATGGTTGTGGAGCACATGTTAGACTTGATAGAGCACCAGAAGTCAGCTGCCATGCATATACTGTTGCTTGGTTCAGTTGCCAGTAACACCATCGTATGTGAATGAAAGTGGGTAGGGGTGCCGGAGGCTGTGGTATGTGCGTGGATTGTGGTACTTGGTGACATGTTGCCATACCTAGCTGGATTACGTTGCAGTGGGTGTGGGCAAGGCCTAGACTATTGGGGGCATGGCCAATGGCTGTAAACCATGCACCCAAAAGCCAAGGCCTTCACCACACCTACAACAGCAATGCAGTTTTCACTGCATCTTTCAGGGGGTGGTCACCTTTACATAATGGTTGTGGAGCACATTTTACTGTACATAGAGCACCAGAAGTGCGCTAACATGCATATATTGTTGGTTCCATGGGTGCGGTCATTGTTAGAACATCCTTCGGTTTTCGGTGTACGGCTGAAGATTGTGTAGCGAAAAGTCTTGCAGTGTGCCCACTCGGTGCCGTGTTGGAACACTGTCAGTACAGAAGAGGGTAGGCTTGAAGTGAATCTTCTATGTCCTTGGATATTCTGGTTTCTGTAGCTTCCTTGGAGTAGGCCCAATGTTGTGAAGATTGTGTGGTTTGGGTGCCTGTGACATAAGGCTTTGAGAATGGAAGTGGGTAGGGGTGGCGGAGGCAGTGGTATATATGTGGAATCTGCTAACTGTTACATGTTTACATGCATCGCTGTTTTATGGTGCTGGGGTTGGGTAGAAGTGCCACTGCCTATGTTACATTTGTGGATTGTGGTTTCTGGGCACATTTTCACATTCATGGCTCCATTATGTTGTGATGGATGGGGGCAAGCAGTAGACTGTTGTGAGCATGGTCAAAGGCGTGACGGGTGCCGCTCTGGATGATTTTGGATGCTGAGATGCAGTCGAAACTGCATTGCTGCAGTGGGTGTGGCCAAGGCCTAGATTATTGGGTGCATGGCCAAAGGCTTTAAGCCGTAGGCCATGCTCCCAAAAGCCAAGGCCTGCACCATACAGAGAAAAAGCAGATGCAAAGAGAAAGGCTTTGAGGTGCTTCAGGACACGGCGATGGTTCTCCTCAAGTTTCAGGAGGAGGTTGCAGATGAAGGCCGCAGCCGAAAAAATACATCTACCACCAACTGTCTGCTTGCAGAAGCGAATGACCCTGAGGGAGTTGGAGGTGGATGAGGGAAGAGATTGAGCAGGGAGATATATAGGAAGTGAGAGTTGAATGTATTGCAGTCCCAGGGCCCAGAAGGCCTTGTGCAGGTTGTATACGAATTGTTCGTTTTACAATTGTTCGAATGACAATTGACCTTTTCACAACCCCCCACAAGCCCCGACCCAACGCCAAACCCCCCAAAACCCATATATATATATATATATATATATATATATATATATATATATATATATATATATATATTCAGTGAAAAAACGTTGTTGAAGGGACGTCATGGTTAAGTTGCGCTACTAAAAAGCTATGAAATTCAGTGAAAAAAACTTTGTGAAAGGGACGTTATGGTTCAAAGTAAAACCGAAAAACCCCTGAAATTAGGCAGTTATGGTAAGATAAGCAACCATAACTCGCGCCGCCACCGTGCACTGCTAACACTAACACCCAGGACATCAAAGATGACATCACAAATGTCATTGATGACATCACTGATGACATCACGTGGCTGGCTCTCCCTTTTTTTCCTTCCCTGACATATCTAGGCCACATGATTTTCTTCAGTAACAGTCAGGAACTAAGAATTGTAAATTACTATATTCGTAGACTTATCCTTCAAGTATGTTCTTAGAATAATTCCCTTATGGTCCAGTCATATCATATGAAATATATACATAGGAGAAGTCACAACCTTGAAAGACAGTTTCTTTTTGTGCATTAAAATTATCAGTAGATTGATCAGCACTTTCTGATACTTTTGATGTTTTTTTATTACTGTACTTTCCCCGTATATGCTCATATTTTTAGATGTTGTACTCACACTATTTTCCTTAGGGCCCAGACACATCATGTGATATATATAGATAGGGTAAGTAACAGCTTTGAAACAGAGCAATCATTTCTCTCCATAAAGGTAATCAGGTTATGAACACTTTCTGCTACTATTGCTGTTTCTTTTTCATACTTCAATTCCCTCTTATATATTCATATTTGTATGTGGTGTTGTCTCTTTGTGATTTGTGTATAATAATGCAATTATGTAGTAAGTGGGTTTTATTACCTACTTATCACAAGTTTCACTGTACGCAAAACTCTAATATGAAAACAGTTATCATTTCAATATTCAACATGGCAAGCTTATGAATATTGCACCTCCATCATATATGCTGCACACAATGCCTATGTTTCTACATGAGTACCTTAGTATACTGGATTGAAGTTAATAATAGAATGCTATTTATATCAATGCATAGCTTAATGCACTGATTAGCACTTGATATTTATTCCAATAATCTTTGACACTTTTTTTATTAACATTACACTAAGAATCCCTTGTACAGACTTTTCATGAAAGGTAAATGCACATGTGATGTCATCAGTGATGTCATCAATGACATTTGTGATGTCATCTTTGATGTCCTGGGTGTTAGTGTTAGCAGTGCACGGTGGCGGCGCGAGTTATGGTTGCTTATCTTACCATAACTGCCGAATTTCAGGGTTTTTCGGTTTTACTTTGAGCCATAACGTCCCTTTAACAAAGTTTTTTTACTGAATTTCATAGCTTTTTAGTAGCGCAACTTAACCATAACGTCCCTTTAACAAAGTTTTTTCACTGAATTTCATAGGTTTTTAGTAGCACAACTTAACCATAATATCCCTGACTTCATATACATGTAACATAGAACATACTAACCCCCTCGTAGTGATTTTCATGTCCGCGGACGACCGCCATGTCCGCGGACATATCGAAAATCTGAGCGTGGTGAATGTAAATTTAAATATTGTGACCCATGTCCCCTTTTAAGTTGGCTTTGAAAAGAGACGTTTTTTTTTACAGATGCTTGACAGAGACCTGTTATTTTGTTTTTTTTTCTTACTTTACTCCTAAAATCTTTACATAACCTTCTCCAAAGCAACCCTTACATTCCAAAATAGAACAGCATTTCCCATAAAAGATAAAGAAATGCCATCTTCTTTAAAATTAACAGCATTACTGGCATCAATATTCTCATTGTTACAGAAGAACATACCAGCTCTAAGCATGAAGGCACAAATGCCTCGGTTGATACCCTGACTTTCTCTACTTCTGCCAACTTCACCACACACAGTCTCTTTCAACACAAATCCACAACCTTGACATCTGATTGGCTGATCCGTACAGTCTTCTTTCCATGTTGGATTTCCTGGAAAAACCCAGATGTAGCACGCCCTGTCCACGAACAGCCGCGGTGTCTGCGGACGGCGTCCACTTTACTCTCTGTGCCATTCCCTCATTGCATACAGCTAAGCAATCACACAATATGAATAACGTCCTCAGAACACCCCCATTTTGTGAATTTTCGAACATTTCAGGACAATTATCATTTCATTATTCAACATATTAACATTACAAATATTATACTTTCATCTTGTACTCTGCACACAATGCTATGTTTCTCCATTAGTAGCTCTGTATACTAGATAGAATCCCATAATAGAATGCTATTTATATCAATGCATCGTTCAAAGCACTAATAACGGTATGATATTTATTGCAATATCCTTGACACTTTTTTCGCAACATTATAATAAAAATCCCTAGTACACAAATTCCATGAAAAGTACATACACATGTGATGTCATCAGTGATTTCATCAATGACATTTGCGATGTCATCTTTGATGTCCTGGGTGTTAGTCTTAGCAGTGCACGGTGGTGGCGTGAGTTATTTTTCATAGCTTACCATAACTTGCGATTTTCAGGGGTCTTTCGGCTGTACTTAAAACCATAACGTCCTTTAAACAAACTTTTTTTAATATCACGCAAAAAATATACAAACATGGCGTGCAAAAACCAACTTCTCACAGCTGGCTTTACACAGAATGTTGCAAAGTAAGAATTTATGCTCGTTCACAGTGAAGGTCAGCTGCTTCCATTTTTTTCTCAGGCCCCGGAGAGGCTCACGAAGCGGACTATAAGGTTGTATTGTGTTTTGACCTTGACAGACAGAGATTGTGATGAAAGACTTCTCTTGAAGGAGTGTTGCTAAAACGTAAGAGAAGATAAGGATGAAATTTATGAAATGAAACCACTTTTATATATTATATCACTATGCGAAAGATCGTTGGCACACGCAGAGTCGTATTTTGGGACTGCACCACTCGTAGACAATGGAAATTGCAATTGTACTGTAAGTAACCCTTTAGATTATTTTATACCAAATATAATTACAATAGCGTAGCATTAAAGACCGCTCAAGTTGAACTTGTTCGTTGAAAGTGGCATAATGTTTTCTACCGCGCACTATCACCACCGACTTGATCCCCTGTTGTTTAGAGGGCTCTGAAAAAGGCAGACGACACAGGGTGGGTTAATAGAAATAACAGCACTACTTGCTGTGCCACTTCACTATAGCCTGTCAAATGGCACAGCGAGTACAACGCTCGCTTTGACATCCGTGCACAGCTTGCTAACGCAAGTTCGAATCCCGGCAAGGCCAAACTCAGCCTTTCATCCTTCCGTGGTCGATAAATGAGCACCACACACCGTGGTTAATAATAAGCACTGCTTAGATACCTCATGGTTCTTAGCGCTATATGAATGGGAAAAGATTATTATTTTATTATTAACATACTCCGTTGCACTATCTTCGATAGCAAATAGTTTCACGCCCTATTAAATAAAATGATGATTTTTAATGAAGATCGGCTGGTGAGACTAATTTATGTTTTTTAAAACAGGTATGTGGCCCCATTTTGCCTATGTCAAGATTTACAGACTCCAGCGGATGGGGTCTTCAACTGCCAGGTGCAGGTCCAAATATGCAACTTCATGACCCTCATCATTTTATGGGACAATCGCCAAGGACCAATATGCCCTTACGCAGTACTAGCGGCTACAATCAACATACCAACCAATAGGGTGGTCTAATGGCTCGTTTTTGGAGCAACCTTCCGATCATCAGAGCGACCATTTACTGCTTTTATTATAAAGCAACAGCCTATCTACCGCAAAGGAACAACGCGTGGCTCCAAATAAACCTTTGCTGATCGACAGCAGAGACAATAGCAAATCGCTGAATATTCACTAAACATTTCATGTGAAATAAATGTACTTTACCAAATGTACAATCCTGCTGTTTACTTTTAAACTACAGTTTCATATTCTGAATTGTGGCGCACTGAGTTGTAAGCTGATCTAACACCCTCTGTACCGCAAAGGAACATCGCATGCCTCAACATGAACTTTGGCGGATCGACAACAAAGACAAATGCAAATTGCTGAATATTCTCTAAACATTTGATGTCAAATAAATGTACTTTACAAAATTTACAATCTTGCTGTTTGCTTTTAAATCACTGTTTCATATTCTGAATTGTGGCGCGCTGTGTTGTGACATAATATGCGTTGTCTTCCGGGTTCTGTGTAAAGTCACTTAGGACTGGAGAGGACTGGGCGCTTTTGATGACGCACCCTGTAACGTCACGGAGAGAGGCGAGGAATATGAATGCTTTGATAATATCAGGCTTAGGGGCGGGAGATATGATTTAGTGTCGAAAAAGCAAGTCAGCCAGGTCAATAGCGCCAGTCATAGGATTATCACATAATGTCGGCGCACACCAGCCGGCTTTATCATTTCTTTAGTGAACAAAAAGTCAGTTGACGCCCATAGGAAATTGTACTATTAGCGGACAAAAGGAGTGGTCTTAAAACACTTTCACCCTGACAACGAACAATACAAACAACGTTCTCAGAACACCCCCATTTTGTGTAATTGCAATGATTTCGGGACACCGCGAGTGTTCTTAGAACACATTCATCTAGACAGATTACAATACGGACAGCGTCCTGAGGACACCCCAAGTTTGTGTATTTACGAACAATTAAGTACACCGCAAGTTTTCATAGCTCATTTTTACCTTCCTTGCGAACAAAAATGACACATACTCCGTCCTCTAAACACCCCACCATTTAGTTTATTTACAAAATGTCAGAACAGCCGTGTTCTCCGTGGACAAATCGAACACAACAAAAACGTCTAGCACATAAAAAACAAAACATTGAACCTATCTCATACTGCCCCACCCTCCCCAAACACTCTTACACACCAACACAGGGCACTAAACACAATTTTTTATCCACGTTTCACCGCCCTGTACGTGGTCGATGGCGAATACAAGATGGCGGGCGCCACAGAAAATCTGACGCGCTCCACGCCCCTCGCCGTCCAATCAGCGAACACGTCACATGTCCGCGGACATGACGCAAGGCCATGGGCCAATCGGGGTGCTGTCCACGGAGCGAACAGGGAAGTCCGTCCGCGAAGCGAACACAGAGATCACTAATTTTTTTGCCTTACATTTTGGTCATTTTTTAAAAAACTACTGGACGGATTTACACCAAATTTGGACACGGTAGTGGCCATGTAGTTATGGTTAAGTTGCTGTTTCCATAGGAAGAGCACTTTTTGGGCGGCTTATATCTTCGCTCTCCCTGGACGGATCCTCACCAAACTTTGCAAAAACAGTATTTGGGTCACTCTGGATTTCTTTGCAAAGTTTGGTGAGGATTCGTCCAGGGGTGGCAAAGTTTTAGGGGGGGTCCCAAAACGTTTTTTTCCCCATAGACTGAATGGGAAAAAAAAAGAATTTCTCGCGTCTACAGCCCAAACCGCTGGATGGATTTTCACCAAATTTGGACCAGGAGCAGCGGCTTGATCCCGAAAGCGTGCTTTTGCAAATTTGGTGAAAATCCGTCCAGTAGTTTTTTTTTAAAATGACCAAAAAATAGGTAAAAAAAAAATAGTGATATCCGTGTTCGGTCCTCGGACACACTTCCCTGTTCGCTCCACGGACAGTGTCCTGATTGGCCAATCTGCTTGCGTGATGTTCGCGGACATGCAACGTGTTCGCTGATTGGACGCCGTGGAGCGTGAAGCGCGTCAGATTTTCGGTAGCGCCCGCCATCTTGGATTCGCGGTCGTCCGTGGACAGCGCAGTGAAACTTTGTTCAAAATTTGTATTTAGTAGAGTGTGTTGGTGTGTAGGAGTGTTTGGGAAGGGTGGAAGCGTATGAGATAAAATGAAAGTTGCGTTTTTATGTGTTAGACGTTCTTTTTGTGTTCGATTTGTCTGCGGACATCACAGGTGTTCTGAAATGTTCTAAATAAACTGAATGGCGGTGTTCTGAGGACTCAATATGTGTCTGTTTTGTTCGCAAGCAAACTGAAACTGTTCTAAGAACACTCGCAGTGTCCTGAAATGTTTGCAAATAAACAAAATGGGGGTGTCCTGAGGACGCTGTCCGTATTGTTCGTTGTCAAGTTGAATATGTTCTAAGAACACCCGCGGTGTCCTGAATTGTTCACAAATACACAAAATGGGGGTGTTCTGAAGACGTTGTCGAACACTCGCTGTGTCCTAAAATGTTTGCAAATATGAATGGCGGTTGTGGCTGACAAGTTGAATGTGTTCTAAGAACACTTGCGGCGTCCTGAAATGTTCGCAAATAAACAAAATGGGGGTGTTCTGAAGACATTTCTAAGAACACTCCCGGTGTCCTGGAATGTTCGTAGGGGGTGTCCTGAAGGCGTAGCCCGTATTGTTCGCTGGCAAGTTGAATGTGTTCTAAGAACACTCGCAGTGTCCTGAAACGTTCGCAAATAAACAAAATGGGGGTGTCCTGAGGACGGTGTCCGTATTGTTCTCTGTCAAGTTGAATGTGTTCTTAGAACACTCATGGTGTCCTGAAATGTTCGCAAATAAACGAAATGGGGGTGTTCTGAGGACACTGTCCGTATTTTTCGTTGTCAAGTTGAATGTGTTCTAAGAACACTCGCGGTGTCCTGAAATGTTCGCAAATAAACAAGATGGTGGTGTTCTGAAGACGCTTCTAAGAACACTCGCGGTGTCCTGAAATGTTCGCAAATAAACAAAATGGGGGTGTTCTGAAGACGTTTCTAAGAACACTCCCGGTGTCCTGGAATGTTCGTAGGGGGTGTCCTGAAGGCGTAATCGGTATTGTTCGCTGGCAAGTTGAATGTGTTCTAAGAACACTCGCAGTGTCCTGAAATGTTCGCAAATAAACAAAATGGGGGTGTCCTGAGGACGCTGTCCGTATTGTTCTCTGTCAAGTTGAATGTGTTCTTAGAACACTCATGGTGTGCTGAAATGTTCGCAAATAAACGAAATGGGGTGTTCTGAGGACACTCCGTATTGTTCGTTGTCAAGTTGAATGTGTTCTAAGAACACTTGCGGTGTCCTGAAATGTTCGCAAGTAAACAAGATGGTGGTGCTCTGAAGACGCTTCTAAGAACACTCGCGGTGTCCGGGGAATGTTCGTATGGGGTGTCCTGAGGACGCTGTCCGTATTGTTCTCTGTCAAGTTGAATGTGTTCTAAGAACACTCGCGGTGTCCTGAAATGTTCGCAAATAAACAAAATGGGAGTGTTCTGAAGACGTTTCTAAGAACACTTGTGGTGCCATGGTATGTTCGTAGGGGGTGTCCTGAAGGCGTAGTCCGTATTGTTCGCTGGCAAGTTGAATGTGTTCTAAGAACACTTGCGGCGTCCTGAAATGTTCACAAATAAACAAAATGGGGGTGTTCTGAAGACATTTCTAAGAACACTCCCGGTGTCCTGGAATGTTCGTAGGGGGTGTCCTGAAGGCGTAGCCCGTATTGTTCGCTGGCAAGTTGAATGTGTTCTAAGAACACTCACAGTGTCCTGAAACGTTCGCAAATAAACAAAATGGGGGTGTCCTGAGGACGGTGTCCGTATTTTCTCTGTCAAGTTGAATGTGTTCTTAGAACACTCATGGTGTCCTGAAATGTTCGCAAATAAACGAAATGGGGGGTGTTCTGAGGACACTGTCCGTATTTTTCGTTGTCAAGTTGAATGTGTTCTAAGAACACTCGCGGTGTCCTGAAATGTTCGCAAATAAACAAGATGGTGGTGTTCTGAAGACACTTCTAAGAACACTCGCGGTGTCCTGAAATGTTCGCAAATAAACAAAATGGGGGTGTTCTGAAGACGTTTCTAAGAACACTCCCGGTGTCCTGGAATGTTCGTAGGGGGTGTCCTGAAGGCGTAATCCGTATTGTTCGCTGGCAAGTTGAATGTGTTCTAAGAACACTCGCAGTGTCCTGAAATGTTCGCAAATAAACAAAATGGGGGTGTCCTGAGGACGCTGTCCGTATTGTTCTCTGTCAAGTTGAATGTGTTCTTAGAACACTCATGGTGTGCTGAAATGTTCGCAAATAAACGAAATGGGGTGTTCTGAGGACACTCCGTATTGTTCGTTGTCAAGTTGAATGTGTTCTAAGAACACTTGCGGTGTCCTGAAATGTTCGCAAGTAAACAAGATGGTGGTGCTCTGAAGACGCTTCTAAGAACACTCGCGGTGTCCGGGGAATGTTCGTATGGGGTGTCCTGAGGACGCTGTCCGTATTGTTCTCTGTCAAGTTGAATGTGTTCTAAGAACACTCGCGGTGTCCTGAAATGTTCGCAAATAAACAAAATGGGGGTGTTCTGAAGACGTTTCTAAGAACACTTGTGGTGCCATGGTATGTTCGTAGGGGGTGTCCTGAAGGCGTAGTCCGTATTGTTCGCTGGCAAGTTGAATGTGTTCTAAGAACACTCGCAGTGTCCTGAAATGTTCGCAAATAAACAAAATGGGGGTGTCCTGAGGACACTGTCCGTATTGTTTGTTGTCAAGTTGAAAGTGTTCTAAGAACTATCGCATTGTTCTGAAATGTTCGTAGGGGGTGTCCTGAAAACGCTGTCCGTATTGTTCGCTGGAAAGTTGAAAGTGTTCTAAGAACACTCATAATGTCCGCAGACATTAAAAGTTTCCATAGACCATAGTTGAAATGTTTGACTCTATGAATGTGATATGCTGCGGTGGTTGTTGCCAGGGCATAGAGTCTTGGGTGCATGGCCATTTGGCCATCCACCCAAGTCTGTATGCCCTGGCAACAACCACCGCAGCATATCACATTCATATTTGCTTATAACTTTGGGTGAAAAACAAATGTATGAGGAACAAAGGTATTAGATACTATGGATGTGATATGCTGCTATGGTTCTCCTTATTATTGTATACTTACTGTTTGGTCTAGTAACGGGAGTCCATGTTTTTCTTGTTCATTTCAGTGATAAAAGAAAATAGCATGTTAGTATTAGTATTTTGTAATGACTTATTACATTGTATAATCAATATACTTTTTTTTTTGGACCCTCATATTTAGTAGATTACAAATCAGAGTACTGTGCAATTTGCTCAGTTTCTGTATTTGTTGCTAAAATCATTGGGAGAAATAAAAATCCATGTTGGATTTAAAAAAACCCTTTTTCTGTTATGCTACAGTTTATTTGTTTGTTTGTTTTCAGTGTTCACTTGTTGTTTCGGGCTAATGCTTTATACTTTGGCTTGTATTTTTTTGGAGCAGTAACATATTATTTATTTGTTTTGATATTATAAAATTTTGAAGCAGTTAGATACCAATTGGAGTATTCTAACTGTCTATTTTTTTTATATATTTTAGTGGTATTGATTTATCTATTTGGACATTGTTAAATTTTGGGACAGTTAGATACCAATTGGCGTATTCTAACTGTGTATCTTTTGGTCTAATTTAGTGGTATTCATTTATCTGATTAGTTGTTGTAGAATCTTTGAGCAGTTAGATAGCTTTTGGAGTATTCTAACAGTTTATATTTTTTTTAACACAAATTTACTTAGGGTTTAAATACAGTTTAGTTATCACATTTTGGTTTTAAGAACATCAAATAAGCGTGTGTAAGATTTCCTGGTAATCTCTGCTTTAGAGTAATGGTACTATCATTACATTCAAACCATCCAGATTTCTTATTATATATGCAGTGTAGTGCCCTGAATTGGTTGTGGCTCCTCCGTGGTAGATTATACCTATTGTTGTGAAGGTTTTCTTACCAAGTGATATTTGACCATGTGTGAATCCAGTCAGCTTGCAGATGTTTTTGGTACCATCTGCATTGTAACATAGAAGCATTAGTATTATGTATTTACTATGTGTTTGTATTACTAACGTGGAGCGATTATCTGAATTGCAGGTAGTGCATGAAATGGATTCACAATTTGGTATTGATATATATATGAAGCGTTCATTGGGGATTTCTTCTTGTGTCACATTGTTGCAGAGAGTGCATGTATGTTTCCACATGTATGAAATCTAAAAGATTTCATTTATAGGTATGTTTTTGTTTTCCAGTACTTGTAGTAAGTACATTAGAAATTCTTGTGGATCTTCCTGTGAATCTATAGTGAATTTCACCATTCCAGCAAAGTAGTCCAATTGTTGTCTTATTCCATAAACACTATACGTGTTGTCAGGATTGTTTGCTGCATTTCTGTGAAGTACTAACATTTGCAAACACAATTGGTCTGCACTGTGTAAGTAAATGTTGTCAACAATTGGTGGTAATTGAAATAGAATATTCATTGCTACATTTGCGTAGCAATTTACACCAACTATATTTGAGAATTTAAATGGTCCAGGTAGTTCTGTATCTAACTGCTTTTTTGGAGTTTGTCTTCCTTCTTTAAAGAAGTACCTGGTTTACTTTCCCTAATTGATTCTTTTGTGCCTGTGGTACTTGATGAAGTATTAGTTTCCTTTACTCTCTTTGAAAGATTTGCAGTGACATCCTGTTGCATTTCTGTTTGATTTTTTTTTTTTTATAAGGTTTTACTTTTTGTGGAACAGAATATGTGTTTAGGTGGGGGGTGTATAGTGAGCGAAGTCTATTGTATTCTAAAATGCAAGGAATATCAGCGTTTATTTTACTTGCATCAAAGTTGATTAGAAATAGACCGTCAAGTGTACGTAAGCGTGATAGTGCTACATAGCTCATGCCTTCTTTAAAGACTGTGTTACCAATATCTATCATTGCTTTGTCTAGGGTAAGACCTTGTGATTTATGAATCGTGACTGCGTATGCAAGAGTTAGAGAAAATTGTTCTCTGCGTACATACATATCTTTGAAGAGAAGGAATCTAGCTGTTGAGCGTCCTATCCTTTTTACTTCTGGAAGTTTGTCAAAGAGTATATTGACAAACTGAATTTTGTTGTCGCGTGGGTATGTTTGAAAGCCAACAACTGTACCCAGTGCTCCATTAACTAGTCCTGGGTCCACGTCAATGTTAGGTTTAAGCATTACTTTGCAATTCAAGGATAATTTTAATATCTTTTCTAAGCCTGCTGTGTTTGAGATTGATTTTTCTAAACTATTTAGTCTTGTTGTGGCTTGGTCACACATGGGTAGTGTCATACCATGTACATCTAGTTTGTCTGTGGCGCTAATTTCCATGATTGGTTGTATTTCTTTACTTAGCATGATTTAATTGAATTTGAAACAGCCTGCAAGAGTTGGCATTAAGGCCATACAATTGACATATTTGTGGGCTAATTGTTCCATAACATCTGTAGCACATGCATTATCGCCATAAAGTGCATTAATGTGCAGGGTTTTCAATATTGCTTCTGCTTCTTTAGAAAGTATACCAACTCTGATACTTTTTAAAATGTTGGCATAAGTGAGATCTGCAGATTGACGCATGTTTTCTGTTAATTCTCTGTATTGGAAATGTTGCCAAAGGTTGACATTTCCAATGCTGCCAACAGTTTTACAGCAGAGTTTGTGTCCTAATGTTTTAAAAATAGCCTCACCTTTTACTGGTGTTAATTGAAGCAGATCTCCAAAAACAATAATGTGTTTTCCTGCAAAGAGCTCTTCATAGTCTGTTTTGAGTACTTCTTGTAATCTGAGGTGAATCAAAGCTAACATCAGGTTGGAGACCATGCTCACTTCATCTATTAGTAGCATTTTCATTTGTTTCAATACTCTGCGTAATTCCATTGCAGCTTCTGCAGAAAGTTTGTAATAGTCTAATTTGTTCTGGTGTTCTACTGGTAATAGTGTTAATCGGTGCAATGTAACACCACCTATGTTGTAGGCAGCTAAACCTGTGGGGGCAGTGACAACAGCTGACAGTTTGTTGTTTGTCAATTGTTGAAGGAACTTACTAATGATTTTGATTGGGAATGTTTTGCCAGAACCAGCTTTACCACTGACGGACAGTAGTATAGGTTTATAATTATGGCAGGAACATTCTTTATTTTCATGTTTTACACCATGTGTAATTTGTTTTGTTACTTCTTGAGAAATGCTACTTTGCTCATTGTTTAGTTTTGAATGTAGTATAGTTAAGTCTTCCTTATCTTCATACTGACACATGGTGTTTTCTACTTCTATCATGGCTAATTCTGCCTCATTTATTATTAGTGGTTCTCCCAGCGGTTCTTGGCTTCCTGTTACAGAAGGTTGACTACTGTCAGGAGTGTCCTTATCTAGTTGGGCTTGGAGTTCTTCTTCGTGTTGCTGTTCATTGTGCAACATTTTTTGTACGTGTAAAGTTTACATCAGTTATAGTGCTTTCATTTTCTTTGAAAGCATCCTCATATGAGTCATAGTTATCTAGTAATTGTTCTTCTTTTCTCCATGGTTTGAAGAGTTGTAGCAGGGACATGTAATATACTTCTTTATGTTGAGGAGTCTTTAATGACAATTTGATATGATTAATTAAATTTGGTTTAGTGAGTTTAACTAAGCTGCCTTCACAGTTTGTCACTCTATATTTACCTTTTTTTTCATCAGGTTTCATATTATTTTTGTATGTGTAGTGTTGGGCTATATGGTATAGACACATGTTTTCCAAAGTATTACTTCTGTTTGGGTAGTATGTGTCCAATAAATTGTTTTTTAAAATGTCTTGGCTGTTGTGATCATGTTTGGCTATTGTTTCTATATTTTCATATGATTTTAGAACTCTTTTTCTAGATTTAACTGGACCAAGACTTAGCCATACTATATTTTTAGATTTACCATACAATGCAGTACCAGTTAAACGATCAGCTGCTTCATATGATCCACATTCTCTTTGGGTGAGCATTTTTATGCCCAAGCTGTATAATTTCTGAGATACTGTTTTAACTGATGACAGGTCATTCCAGAGGTCTTGGAGCTCTGTCTTTTCTGCTTTAGTTAAGTATGCTGTAACATATCGTGCAACTGCAGTAGAATTGTCTGCAATGTACTGCACATCTATGTTTGCATTCCATAAGTGGGCAATGATTGCATTATAATCATTGATATATTTTTCCTCTTCTTTTCTTTTTATGTAATATGTATTTTTAGGTGACTTACCTTTAACACTATGTCTAACTGAAGACATGAGGTTGTTCACTTGACCTGTATTTGTAACTGGTCTAGGGAAACCAAATCAGCATTTGGTGTAGTATTTCCCTTTGTATTTGCGACGACCATATTTTCCACATTTGTGTCTTTGAAATTGTAAAATTTGTGCATGAAGATCACTATTTGTGGCTTCTGATGGAATTTCACAAGTGACATATTTTTCAATAAACTGTAAAACAGTGGCATCACTGTCTTGATCAAATTTAGGAGCATCTTTAATCCATAAAAGCATGTGGATATGTGGTGCTCCTCTGGCTTGGTATTCTTTTCTCCAAAAGAAGTGTTGCACTTCTCCAAGGGGAGGAACAGTTTTATTACAAATAAAATGTAGCATAGCAATGAAGCGATGGTAAACATATCTTGAAACATTAACAGGATCCAAAGAACAAAGTTCTCCAGGTGTTAGTATATCTATGTTTGTTTTGTTTTTATTTGATATGCATAGGAAATCATGTAAATCTTCCCATGCATATTCTGCACAACATAATGTAACAAACCAAGGGGGTGGGCGAAGGTTTCTGATCATACATCGTACAACTCCATGACGTCGAAACCAGTACTCTTTAGTACCACGCATATTTGCTAATAGATTTGTAATATTTGATTGTAAAAACTCATCCTTTTGTTGCACTTTTCTAATAATTGTGTAGCTGTCATATTTTGAAAGTGTGATCCTGATTTTAATATGTGTGCAACTCCGTAACATAAAGTTGCTAGTTCACTTTCAAAGAGTAGGTGGAATATGTATTCCACATTTTGTCTAAATCTGGGATCTTCAGAATACATCCGTAATGAGCGGTATTCTGAAGCTGATATTTGAATAGGTCTATCATCATACCTTCCTCCTTTGCCAGTAGGAAAGAGTAGAGGAAAACCATGTGCTTCTATACTTTTTTCCCATATGCTGATTGGCGATCCTTTTGTTTGACGCATTTGGTAAGTTTCCAGTACATCTTCTACGGTGTCATTACAGTGCAAAGGATGAATTGTATAATGGTCTAAAGTATTTGATATTGTAGCAGGATCTAGTAGCTCAAATTGACCAGGTTCTTGTGTTTCTTGAATTATTTCAGTTGTATCTTTCAAGTGTTCTTCAATATTAATTTCTTTGTAATATTCATTATTCTCTTTAAGATATTGGAAGGCTTGTATAACTTTATATAAATCTACCAGCTGTTGCCAGATTATTTTGTCTTTTGTAGGTACTCCATTTACTAAGATAATTAAAGATTGCTGCATTGGACGTTGCACTCCTAGAGTATGCACATTTTCTTTTAGATCTAATGGTAAATAAACTACTTTTCCACTAATGCCTTTTACCAATTCAGAGGGAGGTAATTTTGCTGTTTTTGGTTGAAGGCGTATTATTGCTTGAAATGGGTGTACTGTTTGAATTATGATGCTCTCATATAAATTAAGTTGTTGTAGGGGTTTTGGTACTGGGTATAATTCCAAATTATTTGTGATAGCACGTGAAGGAGTTTGGTTGTTGTCAAGTTTTGTAGTGCAGTAACTGCAAAGTATTAAGGGCTCAGTTATTTCGTATTTGTTTTCTGCTACAAGGTAGAGAGCCAATTCAAACCAATTAGAATCTTCATTGTCTTCTATTTTGTATGATAGGTCTACAGTTTTTGTGTTACTTTTATAAAAAGTTCTACGGCAACATACACATACATGGTTTGGTACTTCAGCTGATGTACTTTTAAATTTTAGTATTTCTTTTTTGTATGTGTTTAGCAAAAGGTTGCCAATGTAGAATTGTTGCTTAATTGGTTTAAAGCTATTTCATTCTGTAAATGGCTTTCACTTCCAAAATATTTTTTCCGGATATAGTGAATTTGTTCAAGTAGGTCTTTTGCTGTACCATGTAGAAGGATGTTATTTAACTTTGCTAGTGCTAAAGCAGGACTTTTAGCATAGTACAGTTTATAGACTAGATTTCTTATAGTTGAATGATGTGTTGATATCCTTTTGATATCATGGAAAGTGGTTTTACAAGTAGGTCCTGTAATGCAGGCAAATGAATGTCCTTGTGGTCCTGTGTACTTGCGCACTGGACAGGTATCCATATTTTGCAGTAATTTAATTTTGATTTTGTCTTTGCTTTTTACATATTTATTGAGGAATTGGCGTAAAGATTTGAAACATTGTTTGGGAATGTTACACATTGATGTGCATGGCCATTTGTACACTAGACATTCTGATTCAGTTGAATGGAGGGGTAATTCTAAGTTTTTTTGTAAGGAGTACTTCTTGTTCCATTATGGTATTATTCACTTTTTCATAACATCGACCACTGCTATGTATGACAATTGCATTTGTTTGCTTTTGTTTGTATGCTTCTTCATTAAAATATGGTTCTGTGCTCGTAGTGTGATTCCATTCCGCTCCGCAGATACTTAAGAAGTTCTTTGTGTTGACATTTCGCTTATTGAGAAGTCTTTTTTGTAATTTAGTTATTAGTTTTGTTAGTGGTTTTATTTTGTTTAACAGTAAAATAAATAACTTTCTTTTGAGAAGAATTGCACTGTCCATCAACGCTTCTAAGATTCATTTCCTACGATAGGTTTTAAGCATTGAACCTGATTTCTCTCCTGTTTTTATAAGATTATGAAGGACTTTGTGACGGTACATTTTGGCTAAAATACTTTTATTGGTATGCTTATTTTGCACTATATTAAAATTTGAAGAAGTAGTTTTATCTGTAGTGATAGCTGATTTTCTGTTAATTGTTTTTTGGTTTGTTTTACATTTTGATAGAGGAGGCAAAGTGTTTGTACTTGAAACTTCTTGTGTTTCACTAAATGACTGTATTAGCTGTTTTGTTTCAACTTTTTTTTACAAATTCTGCTAGAGATGGATGCTTATGTTGGACACTTTTTATTTTAATTTGCTCTACTTTTGCGTTGCTTTCTACGGACTTGACTTTTGGTAGGCATTCTTTAGGGTCTGTTGAAAAAAATAAAGAAGATATGGGTTGGGGTGTTCTGGAATGTATGTGTGCTGTGTGCATGAGTGTTTGAGTAAGATGATAAAGATGTATGTAATGGTGTGTGATTGTGCATTTGGAACTACAACTAGTAGGGATAGGTATTCTTGAATTTATGTGTTACTAAACTGGGGTTCAGATGACAAAAAAAAAGTAAGCTAGTGGTGTGGAAAAGTACAAATAGTAAATCTAATGTATACAATTAAAACAGTAGTTTGTTCTATAATATGAAAATTGTAGCGGTTCAGTTGGGTAATTTGTGTGTCCAAAAATAGGAAATTGTGGGCCATTCTGGCTGTAAATCGCTGTTTAAGACATGGAGATTTTTGGACAAAATGGTACACAATCTCTATTTTTAGGCACCGAAATAGCTTGTATTAACGTTATAGTATGTTTGATTAATAATACAAATATTATGGTGATATTCTACTTACTTTTTTTCATAAATTAACAGTTAACTTCTTAGTTCTTCTTTGTTCTTCGAATTCGGCTGCTTCTTTTCAGGAGACTGGTCTTCACTGCAATTGTAAAAGCTTCAAATGAGTAACTTTGTTTGTATATAGCGCTGTTTTTAATTTAGATATTGATTTTTTTTAATTGAAATCCTCAGTGCCTCTTTAAAACCATTAAACTAATATATTTACATAAGATACATTGCATCAGTTCAGTACATATGATATGTTCTTAATGAACAAATTGTATTGAATGACTAACTGTAGCAAAAAAAAATATCTTTACTATGTCTTGTGAAATTTATAATATACCAGTGAATACCACTATTTCTGTAAATAAGCTGTTCTAGGTTATAGCGCCTCAATGTCATGCCCAAATTAAAGTAATTAAGTAAATAAATAAATAAAAACAGAAAAATATGAAATTGTATAAGTATTTTTTTAAAGATTTAAACATAGATTGTGCTTGCATGCAATTTGAATATATGTAGTCTATATATTTCATTTAAATAATGTTAGTTTAACATGATTTGAGTGTGTGTGTATAAAGAAAGTAAATAGTATAAAGGTTTATAAGTGTTAGTTGATTTTAGGAAATTCAAAAAAATACAGTAAATTCATTTTACAGATTACACAAGCTAAAAGTCTGTTTGAAAATGTGTTCATCTACTGTACAGAAAATATGCATACCTGAAGTTTGTGTTCATGCATATGGATATGCATGGAGCTGCAAGTAGAAATCTTGGAGACGTGTACAGTATTTCTGGTAGATGGTGCTTGCCAATGATATGACACTTGTACTCAGAGAGATTCACAGTACATTTGCAGTGCTGACTTATGATGATGCAGTTAGATCTAGAGGTCTTGAATGTGATTGGTGCATGGTCATGTGATTTTTTAGCTACATCCAATGAGGGAATGGCAGAGAGAGTGACGTGGAAATGGTAGAAGGGCTGTTCATGTTACGATATGTCTGCGGACATGGCGGTAGTTCGCGGACATCGGGAGTTACATCCGGGGATTTTTGGGTTCAGAAGTCATGCAAATGAGAATAAGCACTGAAAGGGATTGGTCAGGAAGGTTTAGTGGGTGGTTTGTGCCAGGAGAGAGTTTCTCAGATACTCTTTTTGCTGAGAGAACAAAAGATAGCTATGGCTGTGTGTTTCAGAAAACAGATTGTTTGGATTTTGGGAGATTCGTGGATACATTGGTTGAAGGTGCATGCAGAAAGCTGTGGAGTAGCTGTAGATCTTGGATTCCCACATGTGGAAGTAACTGGCATGGAATACGTGGAATGAAGTGGTTGGACTTGCTACCTCTCTGTGCTACTTTGGAGACAGAGCAACATCCAGACATAATTGTAATTCATTGTGGAGGGAACAGTTTAGGACATGTGACTGGAATTTTTTTGCAACTTGCTATGAAAGAAGGACTTGGGAAGGTTATGGACATGTTTCCTAATTCTCAAGTGATATTTACCGAGATTGCGCAAAGACAAATGTGGCTTTGTTCTTCTTCATTTGGTCCACAAATGGAAAAAGAAAGGCGCGATGTTAATAAGGCTGTTTGTGCCTTTCTAAGAGATTTTGGCATGTCCTCTTTTCACAATGAAAATATTATGTTTCGTAGTACATACATTTTTCGCAGAGATGGAGTCCATCTTACTTATGCTGGCAATCAGATTTTTCTGAGAAATGTACAAAATGCATTGCGACCTTTTCTGGAATTACAACAACCATTTTGAAGTAGGTGTTAAGCATTTATAATTTTTGACTTACAAACACCACCCAAAGGCTCTTTTCAGAGCCACCACTTCTTCCCAGAGAAAATTGCAATGTTTGTGATAGGCTAGCAACCCAATTTTTTAAATGTTCGCGAACTGTCCGCGGACTTCTAAAAAATACTAAGGGCCCTGCTTCATTTATTTTCACTTCTATTTTTTAACTGAGAAAGGCGGCTCTGAAAAGAGCCTTATTTTTTTTTTGATTTTTGATATTTTGTATTTTTTTGGTTTTATATAAACGACACACTAGGAGAAGAGGGAAAGGAAGGTAAAGGGGGGGACACCAACCACAGGGATAAGAAAGGGCGAGCTGAGAGAGGAAGATGTAGAGTTGGTTTTATTTGGGTAGTGAGCAGATCTTCTCGTGCTCTGAGACGATAGTCTCAAAAGCACTACCAAGTCGCTCCCCCCTGCAGAGTACTGTGTCACAGTACAAACATACAACTGTGACCCTCGAAAGGTAAGGGTAATCAGCATTCTGTATGGCCTGTGAGGCAGCTTGAGGAAGACGCTGTCCCACAGAGGTGGTCCTTGTGGTGACAGGATCAGAAACAGAGGATGAAGTAGAGGAAATCAACCTGCTACGTTCTTCGCAAGGTACAACCCTGCGAATAGCCCCAGAGTGAAATGACCTGAGGTGTCGCTTCATAGTAGTGGTCCCAACGCTGTACTTACCGTACTTCCCACGACTGAGTATCATTTTGCACTCATTGCAGGTAACACGGTTCGTACGAGCCTTATGAACATTACCATGAATGGTAAATAACCGCCACACCAATGACTCACGCCTAGTGCGGGTAGTAGGGTTTTCCTCTACCTCATTCTCATCATCCTCTTCTTCCTCCTCCGCATCCTCACTCCTGTTCCCCTCTTCAGGCCCTTGGGGAGGTGGTGGTGGTGGAGGGGGTGGGGGTGGTGCTGAAGCAGGTGCAGAACCAGGTGGCAGTTCTGCAGCCAGGGATGCCATCTCGATGGTGTAATCAGCAAGTTGCTGGAGAAATAGCTGTGCTCTGAAGAATAGCCAGAAACACAATGAGAATAAGCTCTAGGGCGTGCTCTTTTATAGGGGTGCTTGTGCGCGGTTCGCGGACATGCGCGCTGTCTGCGGACAGATCGAAAACAAAAAAAAGTTTGAAAAGTTTCAAAAGGTATGTAGAAACTCAGGATTACTATGTGGGACTTGTGCCCTGGTGAGATTTTATAGAAAAATATTATGGATTAATTGAAAATGTACTTTTAATTTGTTCGGGGACCTGAACAGTGTCCGCATTCAGAACACGCGATCAGCGTGGGTGCGGTCATATGATCCGTTCGCGAACAAGTCCGCGAAGGAAGCGCATGTCCGCAGGACACCAAATGCACAGAGATTGGCTAGCGCATGCGCGTTGATGTTCTACAGACACTGTTCGGGTCCTGAACTAATTAAAATTGCGTCACACGTGAAACGAACATTTCAGGACACTGCATGTGTTCTTAGAACAGTTTAAATTTGCTAGCGAACAGTAAGGACAGATATAGTGTTCTTCAGGACACGTTCAATTTCGTTTATGTACGAACCTTTCAGGACACCAATTGTGTTCTTAGAACATTTTCAACTTGCTAGCGAACAGTACAGACAGGTATAGTGTTCTTTAAGACACCTCCATTTTTGTTTAATTACGAACAATTCAGGACACCGCGTGTGTTCTTAGAACAGTTTGAACTTGCTAGCAAACACTACGGACAGATATAGTGTTCTTTAGGACACTTTCATTTTTTTTTTCAACGAACATTTCAGGACACCGCGTGTGTTCTTAGAATAGTTTCATCTTGCTAGTGAACAGTACGAACAGGTACGGTGTTCTTCAGGACACCTCCATTTTCGTTTATTTACGAACATTTCAGAACACCTGCACTGTACGCGCACACCTACATTGTTTTTTTTTTAAACGAAACTATTTACAACACAATATAAAAATTAAACTTTATTTAACATATATTAATAATTTATGACAGAGAAGGTGAGGCAGAAACAGAAACAAAAACAGGAGAATTAGGGGTTTCATCATGATTGTTATTAGGTGAAGAAGGGATGAAGTCTCATCAAAACGTTTTGGGTTATGGAGAGGGTTTGGGGATAATTGACTGGGATATGGTGAGGAGGCACAAGTACATGTGGGGCAATGGTACGAGATTTTTGGTTTAAAATGATCTTCCACAAAAGTTTTCAAATTATTAAAATGAGTCAACAATAAATCCATTTTTTCTTCTATACTGTGAAAAGTGTTATCCATAACAGGTTTTTCTGAAGTATTTTCTATTTTGGTATGCTCTGTACAAAATATATATATATATATATATGTATACAAAATAAGAATAATTAAATGGTTTATATTATAAAGTGTTTACCATTAGTTTCACTATCTTGTGACATTTCTTCATGTGTGAAATGTTCCTCTAGCCATTCGAGTACTAGACATTTCTGTGAGAGAAAAAAAAAGATAATATTTTTTTTATCTAATACAGAAAGTTTATAAATATATGAATAAAATTAAGTACACTTACTATTTCAGGTAAGATATGTCCTATGTACTCAGTGAGTCTGCTCTTGTTCTCAGTTCTGTTGTGTTTGTGAGGTAATTATGTTGGAAGCCAATTTATTTTCTTGTGGTATATTCCATTTTATAACATAGTGCATTTAAATGAATGGTTAGTGTGTTGTATATATGGGTTACATTTCTTATGTATTAGTACATATAATGTGTTTGTGTGCTTTTTTTTTTAATTTGTTAAATGTTCCTATGTTATGATATAACAATCAAACATACCCCCCAGAGTTTTTTAGGTAGTGGTACTGCTCTTCGAACATGTCCACGAACATTAAATGAGTTCGCGGACATCACGTACAGTAGAAGAGATTCAGTCAGTTCCAAATGATATGTATATAAAGTGAAAGTCATTATTGTTAAGTTGCACTACTAAAAACCTACGAAATTCAATGAAAAAACGTTGTTAAAGGGACGTTATGGTTAAGTTGCGCTACTAAAAACCTATGAAATTCAGTGAAAAAACTTTGTTAAAGGGATGTTATGGTTAAGTTGCGCTACTAAAAACCTATGAAATTCAGTGAAAAAACTTTGTTAAAGGGACGTTATGGTTAAGTTGTGCTACTAAAAATCTATGAAATTCAGTGAAAAAACTTTGTTAAAGGGATGTTATGGCTAAGTTGCGCTACTAAAAACCTATGAAATTCAGTGAAAAAACTTTGTTAAAGGGACGTTATGGTTCCAAGTAAAACCGAAAAACCCTTGAAATTCGGCAGTTATGGTAAGCTAAGCAACCATAACTCGCGCCACCACCGTGCACTGCTAAGACTAACACCCAGGACATCAAAGATGACATCACAAATGTCATTGATGACATCACTGATGACATCACATGTGTATGTACTTTTCATGAAATATGTGTACAAGGGATTCTTATTATAATGTTGCGAAAAAAGTGTCAAGGATCATTGCAATAAATATCATACCCTAATTAGTGCATTGAACGATGCATTGATATAAATAGCATTCTATTATGGGGTTCTATTTAGTATACTAAGCTACTCATGCAGAAACATAGCATTGTGTGCAGCGTACAAGATGAAGGTATAATATTCGTAATGTTAATATGTTGAATAATGAAATGATAATTGTTTTCTTAATAGATTTTTGTGTACTGTGAAATATGTAATAAGTAGCTAATAAAACCCATGTATTACATAATTGCTTTACTTTAGACAAAACACAAAGAGACAAGAACACATACCAATATGGGTATATACAGGGAAAGTGAAGTTAGCAAAAAAGCACAAGTAGTAGCAGAAACAACTAATAACCTAACTGATTATTTTCATGCAAATAAATGATTGCTGTTTCAAAGCTGCTATTTACCCATATGTATATGTATCACTTGATGTGATTGGACCCTAAGGAAAGTATTGTGAGTACAATGTATACAAATATGACCATATACAGGGAAAGTACAGCCATAAAAAAACAACAGAACTATCAGAAAGTGCTGATAAGTCTATTGATTATCTTTATGCACAAAAAGGATTGCTGTCTTTCAAGTTTGTGTCTTCCCCTAAGTATATGTTTCATATGATGTGACTGGACTCTAAGGGAATTACTGTAAGAACCTACTTGAAGGATACGTCTACAAATAAAATAACATTTTTAGTTTCTGACTGTTACTAGATATGTCAGCAAAAGAAAAAAGAGTGAGCCAGACATGTGATGTCATCAGTGATGTCACCAATGACATTTGTGATGCCATCTTTGATGTCCTGGGTGTTAGTCTTAGCAGTGCACGGTGGTGGCGCGAGTTATGGTTGCTTAGCTTACCATACCTGGCAAATTTCAAGGGTTTTTCTGTTTTACTTGGAACCATAACGTCCTATATATATATTCGGTCAGTTGTGGAAAGGTCAATTGTGACCCTTTAAGTTCGGTCAATTGTTCATTTCGAACAATTGTAAACACACAATTTGGGTAATACCCTTGTGCATAATGCAGAGGGTTTTCACCTTATTCCTCGTAGCCACTGGGAGATATTGCAGACATTTCAGTGTAGGAAACATACCATCCATGGGCTTGAGGCCAAGTCCAAGTCATGTAGTCCTCTTCTGGATGCGTTGCAGAGGGCGGAGAGTAGAAGCGGCCAGATTTAAAAAGAGCATGTTTCAATAGACCAGGCTAGACAGAAGCACAGCTACACAGACAGTGAACTTTTGGGTTCTTGCCTTTGGTTGGTAAGATAGATTCCCTGCTGCTTTTGGTAGCATATTTTTACGATTTATGTAGAAGATGAGTTAGTGGGGGAAAACAATTGGTAGCTTTGTAGGAAGGAAAGCAGACAGTTCCTTCTTCACTATTACAATGTATGATATGGGTAAATGAAAACGTTGCAAGCACATACCATTGAAGTGCCACTTGATGGTAGGGGATGGGAAAAAAAACAGTATGCTTTTAAAGAACGTAATGGATGCTCACTGCCAGATACATTATGCAGAGGCACTTATAACACAGTTCTTAACATACTGAAGAAAATGTTTTCATGCCTCCATTTTGTGGTGATGGGTGCTCATGTGGATGAATGTGGATGCACACATCTTGCAATCTTTTACTGAACTTTCTACTGGACGTGCTTTCGAATGACAGGACACATCTGCCAGTGTTAGATGCTAACGTCTTGGATGGCATCGGTAGATGCGTGTGTGACTATTCACCCATGCTCAAGGAGGTAGTGGTGGAGAAAAAATAGTGGAAAGGGAAGAAGGACTGCTCCTGCTTTAGTGGGGCGCAGCCTGTGGGGTACTTTGGGAAGTGCATGTGCCACATTCTGTGCTTCTTTCCATGCTGGCTAATGGAAATGGAACTGTGGGGATTATCCAATCAGGTAACATGGGTGTGGTTCACAGGAAGGGGTGGTCATACTGTTGTACATTACTCTGCGTAGTGAGGCTGGCTGACATGACGAAATGCATTATGTTGACTTTGGGTGATGCCTTTGTAATAGATCTGCACAAGTATGCCCTGGAAAGACACTTTGATGGCAATTTCGGTTTGGAAGGAGTGGACGCATTGTGGAACGTTGTCTATGAGCGCAGTTACGGCGATATGCATGCACTTTGCAAAGACCTAGCCACTTTTGCTACTGCTGATGTTATCGTCATCCACTACGTTGGCATGCATATGGGTTACGTGGCTTGTTTAGGTTTGTTCTGCCGACTGAAGAGGTTGCTGAATGTACTGAAAAGGCTTTTTCCCACTGCCAAGGTGCTTTTCTCATCCATAACACCAAGATGAGTATGGAACAATGCTCCTGGAAGTTGTTCCGAGCCAGAGGTTGGAAGGTGTCTCATCAACAGAAGCATGTATACTTTTTTGTCCACTCGTGGGTTGTTCTTCTGCAACAATTACCTCATTAGTTGTGGAAATGCTGAGTTTTTCCAAGCAAATGGCATTTCATTGTCGCCCATTGGTAATGCTGTTTTGTTTTCCCGTCTACAGGATGTGCTGACGAGTTTACTGTAACATTGTGAGCACACGAAACAAAATCAAATAAAAATTAAAAAGAAGTTGTTACTTTAGAGGCACCTACAACCCCGCCCCCCAAAAAAAAACCGGCCCTAAAAACACACTCCCCTAACCTGGTTGCAATTTTTTTCCCCACGCCCACACGCAGCATGAAATCCACATCTGGGGATTTTGAGGATGGCCGTGGAAATGGGACTGTGCTGGCTGAGGTATTGCCCAATACCGTTTCTGGGTGTTGTGTTTACACAGATGACTGCTGCACAGAACAACTACTGGTACATGGAGAGCTTTTCAATGTGATTGGTGGATGCGTGTGGAACATTCTAACAGTACCCAATGACGGCGTGCTGGAAGGAAGGAAGTGGAAAGGGAAGAAGGAATGTTTCTGCTTTATTGGGTCATGGCCCTCGTCGTACGTGGGGAAATACACATAGTACCGTTTTCAGCATGCTACCTATGGGACAGTGGGGACTATCGCAACTGAGGGTGTGGTTCACAGGAATGCCCATTAATACTTTTCTCCATTACTGTGCATAGTGAGCCGGGCTGGCATGGTTGCCATTGCTTGCAAAGGCAGTGTAGCACAGCAGATTCGGTCCAACATCAATTACAGGTCAAACCTATATGGCCTGCTACTCTGTTCTGAAGAGCTAAAAACAGATTGAGGAGCAGCTCTGTGGTGTGGCCTTTTGCAGGGCTGCTGTGGAGACCTTGCCCCCGGAAAACAGGTCTACGTTGTTCAAAAACATATATACATGTGCAATGACACATTGTAGCGTGTTTGTAAGTGTGACATTTCCAAAAAATACTCTGTTCATTTCACATCACTGTACTATACCGCTGTCCGAGGGTCAGGATTGTGTCCCCGAAATAAGGGCTCACGCAAAGCGTGGGTGTGGTCGCCTCATGACGTCACCACTGTTCTCCCTTGGGACGGCTATCCGCAGGACGGGTTTTGGGTGGAATACGTTGTGCGCATGTGCATAGGTGTCGAATGCTCACCGTTGCCACTTCTATACTGATTAATAGTGCGACACACGTGCGCCGACCATTTTGGGAGACGCTGGGTGTTTGTAGGGTGTAGCAGGTGGATGTTTATGTGTATAGCTACCTGTAGGATGTGGGTGGGTGGCTCAAACGCATTAAAGTTAATTTGCATATGCTGCACAGTGGCAGTGGTACCAGAACACAGAGGCACAGATACACATGCGTGCACTTGCACAACGACGAAACGTCCGCTCCCACACATAATTATCGGTGGTGCACAAGATGCCGACTTGCGGGTCATAGTGGTGTCATACGGATGCCTCTATTGCCATTGCGTATAGGCCGGGCAGGTGCAGTGTGTGTAGGACACCTCCCTTTTCCTTACTTGTGGCCATTCCTATGAAGTCTGCGCACCGCTGAGTCATAACAGCATTTTTTAAAAAGCCAATACCACATATACACTCAACAACAATTTCATTATCAACGTTTACTTGCACACATTCATACACACCATTGGGAAAGCGAAGGGGTTGCACAAGTGGATACTTATTGTGCGGAATTGGGGATTTGCACAAGTTGGTTGTGAGGGGAGGAAGAGATGGAGGTATCACTGTAACGAGGGGGTGGCGGCTGTACCATGGGGAAAGGGTACACGTGCAGGTCTGCCAATGCTGTTTTATTTTGACCATAATATACCCTTGTACTCAATCTAATCTTTTAAGGCTGCACAATTGTTCCCCAAATTTTCCACTTTGGCTTCCAGGCTGTCCATTTTGCTATTTACAGCAATTCTGTCCTTTCCTATGCCCGTATGCTGTTGTGCAAGGGGTGCAGCTTGTGCTGCCTTGCTTTCCTTTCCAATATGTTCTCTTACAGTAAAGAAAATGTGTTAGGTGTACATGAAGCAATATGTACTACATAAATTACATTTCACACTACTATCGTAAGTCATTGCATAAATGAGGGACATGTTCTTCCACTCACTGTAAGGTGCTTGCCATTGTTACATACAAAAAACAAAATGTTTGGGCTCTGTACCACTGAATACTGCACCACCTGTGCAATTATCAGACAAAATGTACTGTGCTTGCTACGTTGCAGTGATGTTCTGTTCTTAGTACTTTCCCATCCTTACTCTGGCCGTTTGTTCTTTGTTACCATGCACAGTAACAGTGCAGTAAGATTGTTGAAGGGAGATGTCACTTCTATTGTTGGTGCAATCCGTTATGGTGTAGTCCCTATCCCTATGTGCTGTTTGCTTCATAGGTACACAGTTTTCAGACCTACTCTATTTTACCTTGCAATGCATGTACTTGCTGCTGCTTCCATATGGTCCTTGGGTTTGCTGAATGGTACCACTATGTAAGAGAGGCCCTGCCTTTCTGAGCAGGTCGGATACCAACCGATGTTCATGACCAGACGCATACTCCGAGACTGCAGTGTGCAGTAACATGGTGCCCACAGGTTCAGTATGTTGTACAGTACATCGTCAAAAAGTAAGGGTATCCTGCTAAACACCTTTGCAATTCACTGAAAATATTTTGCTGAAGGAATATTATGCTTTAGTAGCACTAATAAAAATCTATGAAATTCACTGACAAAAAACCTTGTTAAAGGGACGTTATGGTTAAGTTGCACTAGTACACACCTATGCAATTCACTGAGAAAACACCTTCTTAAAGGGACGCTATGTTTCATTTGCCCTCAGTAGTAACATTACACTTACTTTGCACTAATAGCAACCTATTCATATTATGGTTACAAGTAAACCAAAAAAAACCTAGAAATTCCTGAGTTATGGTAACCTTAGCAGTGCACAGTGGTGGCACAAGTTATGGTTGCTTAGGTTACCATAACTTGCGAATGTCTGTTTTTTTCTTTTTGGTTTTACTTGTAACCATAATATGGGTAGGTTGTTATTAGTGCAAAGTAAGTGTAATGTTTTCTCTGTGAATTACATAGGGTTTTAGTAGTGTAACTTACCCATAACATCCCTTTAACAATGGGCCTCAATATGACCCTGCAGGTCCGGAAAGAACGGTGGTGGTAAAACTGCCACCACCAATCTTTCCGGACCAGCTGATTAAGAGTCCTGCCAGCGGGAGGTGTCACTCCCCCTGGGTCTGACCTGGCGGGTTTAACACCACCAGCCTGCAGGCGGAAATGGAAACACCGGCTCCGTCATAAACGGAACCAGGGTTTCCATTGTCCCCATCCCCATGGAGTCCTATGGGACTCCATGGGAATGGGGATTTACACAATTCCGCCTCTGGAATTCCCAGGTCACCAGGGTAGTAATGCCCCGGTAATTCCCGGAATCACAGAGGCGGAATGGTAATACGAGTCCGGCGGTAACCTGCCGGTTTTTCCGGCTCGGTTACCGCAGGACTCGTAATGAGGCCCAATGTTTTTTGTGCGTGAATTGCATAGGTGTGTACTAGAGCAACTTAACCATAACGTCTCTTTAACAAGGTTTTTTATCAGTGAATATATATATATTCAGTGAAAAAACTTTGTTAAAGGGACGTTATGGTTAAGTTGTGCTACTAAAAACCTATGAAATTCAGTGAAAAAACTTTGTTACGGGGACGTTATGGTTACAAGTAAAACCGAAAACCCCCAGAAATTCGCCACTTGTGGTAAGCTAAGCAACCATAACTCGTGCCACCACCGTGCACTGCTAAGACTAACACTCAGGAAATCAAAGATGACATCACAGATGGCAGGACAAAGACTGATATGTTTAGGATATTTCTCCTCTGTGAAAGATAGTGAGCTAAAGACTCTGGGTAAGTCTCTCATAACTAGGATTAATGTCTGGCAGAGGGACTCCCAGGACCCCCTTATTAATTTTCATATTTAAGTAACTTTGGGTCTCACTCTAAGTTGCTAGGGAAATCCAGACGTGGACCCCTTGCTCACTATTCTTAGATAGGCACAGCTCCACCCTACTGATGAGGTCCAACCAGACCGAAACACGTGTCTGGGGTTGCTGTTGGTACTCTTGTTCAGAGGAGAATTGTCTAGCATTTCAGTGCTGGACTGCCCCAGGGCAGGACAAAGACTGATATGTTTAGGATATTTCTCCTCTGTGAAAGATAGAGAGCTAAAGACTCTGGGTAAGTCTCTCATAACTAGGACTAATGTCTGGCAGAGGGACTCCCAGGACCCCCCTTGTTAATTTGCATATTTAAGTAACTTTGGGTCTCACCCTAAGTTGCTAGGGGAATCCAGACGTGGACCCCTTGCTCACTATTCTTAGAGAGGCACTGCTCCACCCTACTGAAGAGGTCCAACCAGACCGAAACACGTGTCTGGGGTTGCTGTTGGTACTCTTGTTTGGAGAAGTGTCTAGCATTTCGGTGTTGGACTGCCCCAGCGCAGGACAAAGACTGATATGTTTAGGATATTTCTCCTCTGTGAAAGATAGTTAGATAAAGACTCTGGGTAAGTCTCTCGTAACCAGGACTAATGTCTTGCAGAGGGACTCCCAGGAACCCCCTTGTTAATTGACATCACTGATGACATCGCATGTGAAATAAATTTTGATGAAAACTCCCTATAAGGAGTTGTGTTTATATTTTTGGTAACAAGATGTCAGGGGTGATCCGGAGACCTATCATGAACTACTAAAGAATGTACTCATCTAAAATTATTGTATTGGAGTGTTGTTGTTAATACAGAAACCTAATCATATAAAAACATAGGCAATGACTGCAGCATGCAACATACACTATTTATAATCTTGTTATTTTGGATAGTACAATAATGAATGCTACCTTATCAGAGTTTTGAGTAATGTTGAACATGTAATAAATAGCTAACAATTCAAGACTTACAGCGCTTGTGCTGGTACAAACAATACATATGAAGAACCACAATGCATACAAATCAGAGGCACATACAGGGTAACTAAAGTAAGGAAGAAAGAAACAGCATCATAAGAAAATGTTAATAACATTAAAGTTTATCTTCATGTATACTAATGAATTGTGTGTTTCAAGCCTGTTCATTTCCCCATGTATGTGCACCATGAGCTGAGACCAAACCCTAAGGAAAGTACTTAAAGAATATATGACAAGGTTAACGTCTAGCTATATAGCACCATTTCAATTTTAATATTCTGACTGTCAGTGAACAAAACCACCAGGCTTATATATGTCAGTGAACAAAAACAAATGGCCCAGATATGAGATGTCATAAGTGATGTCATCAATTACATTTGTGATGTCATCTTTGATGTCCTGGGTGTTAGTCTTAGCAGTGCACAGTGGCAGCGCGAGTTATGGTTGCTAAGCTTACCATATCTGGCAAATTTATGGGGTTTTTCGGTTTTACTTGTAACTATAACGTCCCTGTAACAACATTTTTTCACTGAATTTAATAGGTTTTTAGTAGCCCAACTTACCCATAATGTCCCTTTAACAAACTTTTTTCACTGAATTTCATGGGTTTTTAGTAGCCCAACTGAACTATAACATCCTTTTAATAATGTTTTTTTGAACTGAATTTCATAGGTTTCTACCAAGAAACCCTTACTTTTACTAATGTGCCATACAACAATCTAACCCCCCCTTGACCCATGTTGATAGCCATAATGTCCGCTGACTGTGTGCTTGTACGCGGACATCGGGTAAAATCCATACTACCAAAATGCTTAGGGGATATCTCATATTATTTTCGTATACATCAAAGACACTATACAAGTTACATAAATAGCACATAGCTACAGTAAAAAGAAATAAAATACTATGGGCCTCATTACACGGATGGCGGTAAGGGTTTACAGGTACCGGTATTTTACCGGTACCAGTAAATCCTTACCGCCTTACTACGAGGTCCCTTTGCGGGTTGGGGAATTTAATGCCTGCTTTTTGCAGGCGGTAAAAACCAACCCGCAAAGGGACCATGGTGCTAATTACGGTACCGCAATTTGCGGTATCGTAATTAGCGCCTTCCCCATCCCATAGAGCCCTATGGGGCAAAAATGGGAATGGGGAATGGCAATGGTGGAAGGGGGAATTACCGCCCCGCCAACCTTGGAATAGGGTGGTAATTCCCCTTTCCACCAAGGCGATGCCAGTATTTTACCGGCGTGAACCATGGCGCTAATAGCGCCATGGTTCACCGCCATCCGTGTAATGAGGCCCTATATCTATTCATTGTTCACTTAACACACCAACAGTGCAATCCTGTAACATATAAAACATTATGGAACATACTAAAAACAAAAGTACGCTATGCCTCCACCAGAATTACCTCACAGCTCCTTAATATGAAAACTGTGAACCAACTCTCAACAGCGCACTTTCCAGAACTCTAACAGCACAATTGAAGAACACATTGATAAGTGCACTACATTTAATCCTACAGCAGAGCACTTTGTTCAATAGACTAAAGTAAACAAACAAAACAATTTCTCTTTTTTTACGTAGAATGTCTAACACCTTGGAGTGGCTTGAACAACATTTTCCTCACAATGAACTGACTGAAGACAATCATACTATGGGTACACAATGCATTTTGGAAATTAAGAAAATTGATACACATTGAACTACATATATTTGACACATTTCTTTTCTTTAACAGTATACACATAAAATAACAGCAATACCAAAGAAACAGAGAATCATGTACAAGTAAAAGAACATATCAAAGAAGAAACGGACACTGTGGAAAATCATCTACAGCATTTGGAACAAAAACTTGATCTATTAATGACCAATTATTTTGAAGAACTTTGTAGAAAACCATATCATGGAGAAAATTAAATATCACTGTCTTACGTGCACCTGTACCCATTCTCCAGGCCCCAGTCAACCATCCCCAAAAATATTAGTGTGTGTAAATAAAGTTATATGTATACTGTTTCTGTATGTGGCTCCGTTTTCATTTTTAAAAGCTTGTATATTGGTGTCTGGGGACAGCGTGACTGTCCATAATGTCCATAATAAACCAAAATGGGGGTGTCCTAAGGACACTATGCCTGTTCGTAATGTCCACAATCAAAATGGGGGTGTCCGTAGGACACAGGAACTGTTCACCTGTTCGTAATTCAACAAAATTGGGGTGTCCTAAGGACACTTTACCTGTTTGTAATGTCACAATCAAAATGGGGGTGTCCGTGGGACACATAACCTGTCCGCCTGTCTGTAATTAACCAAAATGGGTGTGTGCTAAGAACACTTTATCTGTCTGGGTTGTCCGTAATCAAAATGGAGGTGTCCGTAGAACACTGAGCCTGTCCTAATGGCTGCAAAATTGTGACACACCTTTAATTAGTTTGTGGACCCCAATCCTGTGCGGCGGACAATTGTGTGCATGCGCATCACACCTTCTGGGTCCTACGAACATCTCGCCTGTTGGTAACTGTCCGCCGTACGTTTGTTGCACTTTTAATTAGTTCAGGGACCCATATCCTGTCTGTAGAACACCTGCATGCATGCAAAAAACGGATGCCGCGCAATTGGTGTCCTACGGACAGCCTTCCATTCGTGAACGGGTCCGCGATGTCATCATGTGACCGCACCCACGCTGAGCGTAGGCCTTGTTTGAAAACACTGTCTGGGCCTCCGGACATCCAAAAAGTGATTCTTGGGGCAATCCAATGTATTTTCCTGTGAAACTTCACCCGTGCACATATCCCAGACCATCTGGATATTTTTTGGAACTTTTTGAGACCTTTTTTATGTTTGTAGTGTCCGCGGACAGTGCGGCTGTCCGTGAAGCGCTCCCCAGCACCCATATAAAAGGCCACACCACAGAGCTGCTCCTCATCCTGTTTTTGGACTTCCGGGACAGACACAGCTCCACATTGCTGGATTGATCTTTCCTGTCTGCTGATTGCTGACTTCTTGGTGGTTCCTGAGAACTTTGGAGATGGCATCGGTGGCTGCTGCTGCTGCTGTTGCTTCTGCCTCAGTACCACCCCCTCCACTACCACCACCTTCCCAAAGGCCTGGAGAGGGGAACAGGCATGGAGATGCAGAGAGGGATGAAGAGGAAGACGAGGATGAGGCAGAGGAAATCCCTACTAGGACCAGCCAGTGTGAGGCTTGGGTGTGGAGGTTGTTTACCACTGTTGGTGGGGTACCCAAGGCATGTGCAAACAAGGTGCGCTGCACTGAGTGCCAGATGGAGCTGAGTCATGGCAAACCAGGTGTGTATAGCTATGGGACCACTACCATGCGGTGACACCTAAACACATTCCCCAAGGCGGCACTTAGGAGGTTTGTCCACTACAATAGAAATAGTAGGTTGATTTTGTCTACAGCATCCTCTATATCCGCTCCAGTCACCACAAGAGACCCTCCTGTGGGGCAGCGCATCCCTGAACCAGCCTCAGAGGCCATACAAGATGTAGTAGACCTTACCTTTCAAGGGTCACTGTATTATGTATATACTGCGATGCGCTACTCTGCAGGGGGGGACATTTTGGTATGCTTTCGAGGCTGCGGTCTGGGAGCATGAGAAAGACTGCCAATTACCTAAATAAGGCCCACCCTACGTCTTCCTCTCTCCACCTGCCTTTTCTTATCCCCGCGGTTGGTGTCCCTTCCCGACACTCGTTACCTTTCCTTGCCTTGTGTGTCGTGTAAAGAAACACCAAAAAAATACAAAACCACAAAAACAAAAACAAAACAGCTCTTTTCAGAGCCACCTTTCACAGTTTAAAAATAGAAGTACCAACAAAATGCTGCAGGGCCCTGTGCATTTTTAGAGGTCCGCAGACTTTTTAAACAAATGTTTACCGCAAGGGTATCGAAAACATTGCACTGTTTTTTCAAGGTCAAAGAGGAGGCTCTGAAAAGAGCCTTTTTGTGGTGTTTGTTTTCAGAAAAGTTGAATTGGTCAACTATTACTGGAAAAATGGTTATACTTCCAAAAAGCGCTGTAATGCATTTTGAATATTTCGCAGGAAAAATCTGATTGCCAACATCAGTCAGATAGACTCCATCCCTGCGTAAAATGTTTGCGCTGCGAAACATAATATTTTCATTGTGGAAAGAGTACATGCCAACATCTCTCAAAAAGGCACAAACAACCTTGTTGACATTGCGCCTCGCATTCTCCATTTGTGGACCAAATGACGAATAGTGCAACCACATTTGTTTCTGTGCAATACAAGAAAACATTACTCAGGAGTTTGGAAATATATCCATCACTTTCCCAAGTCCTTCTTTCATTGCAAACTGCAACAAGATTTCAGTAACATGACCTAAACTATTCCCTCCACAATGAATAATAATAATGTCTGGATGATGGTGTCTCACCAAAGTGGCACAAAAATTGACCAAATCCAGCCACCACTTAATTCTGCGCACTCCACACCACTGCACATCCACATGATGGAATCCAAGATCTGCAGCTACTCCATATTTCTGTTCATGCACCTCCAACCAATGTATCCACAAGTCTCCCAAAATCCAAACACTCTGCTTCTTAAAAGACATAGCCATAGTCATAGGCATCTGTTCTCCGCTAAACACACAGATCTTCTGACACAATCTCTCCTTACAAACCACACCAGTAAACCTTATTCACAAATCCTCTAATATGCAGAGTCCCATTCCGATGTATACCAACCACAAAATCCCCAGATTTAACACGTGCAGACTAGCGTAGTGTGCGTGGACATATCGGGCATTTTGGGGAATAGAGACACATATTTCAACTAGGGTAGGAGATTTAAATGTAAAGATGGCTCTGAAAGAGCCTTTTTTGTATTTTTCTGTAAAGGTTCTTGTAAACAAACACCTCTACTTTATTTTTTCATATTTTCCTCTTCTTCACATTCTCACAGACTTATAGGAACCTTTTCAAAGCATCCCTTAGATTGTGAAACCAAATAGCATTTTGAATAGTGGATCGAGAAATGCCATCTGCATTGAAAAAGTTCCACTTCTGAGGATTAATGTTGTCATTGTCACAGGAGAACATTCCATGACTGCAAAGAAATGCCGACATTCCCCTGTTAACAACACACCTTCCAACATTGTGCTGGGGATATCGTACATATGGATTATTCCATAGTGCTCCAGGTATTATATAAGAAAAAAACACCTTCATAGTAGGAAACAACAACATCAGTTGCTGTACCAACTGCTTTAAATCTAGAAGCAAACTTCCAGCACTACTATATCCCAAATGCTCTCTTCCACAGTGCAATATTAAAACATCAGGACTACCAACAGTAGCCAGATCTCTGCACAAATCAAACAAAGCCTGCAAATTACGACTTGGCACTACATTCCAAAAAGCCTGCACAACTGGAAAACCAAGATCTCCAGAAATGCCTCTTCCATCTGCATACCTCTTCAGATAATGTACAAAAATATCTCCCAGTATCCACAAAGTAATACTTTGTCTCTCTTCAACACTAGCCATCTTCACTACACAGCCAACAAAGGAATGAAAAAAACTATAACCCTCCCTTCCTATACAACACAGTGTTAAAATTTGATTGGCTAATCCTCAGGTATATTGCCATTTTCATCCAAAGCAGACACAGAAGCCCCGGATGTGGCACGCCCTGTCCGCAAACTCCTGCGGTGTCCGCGAATGTCGTAACACAGAGACAGCCCTTCTTCCCTTTCCACTTCACTCTCAACAGCATTCTATGATTGGCTACTGTTAAACAGTAACTCAACTATCCACTAACAACATCCAAGACCTCTATATCTAACTCTATCATCACAGTTCAGCAGATTAGATCTACTGTTGAACACTTTCACTGCAAGTCTTCTGTCACTGGAAAACACCTACAGCAAAAACTACTGTAATACTCTCCAAGATTTCTGCTTCCAGATGGATCTACATGCATCAACACAAAATACAGGTATGAACACTTTCTGCATATTAGAATTGCAACTCTATTATAAATGCAAATAAGCAAAATATCTGCACTTAGCGTGCAAAACCAACAAAAAAACATACTGTATTTTCTCTCACATCCTATCATCAAGTTTCACTTGCAAATCTATCTGCTTTACTAGGTTGCATTTACCAAAATCACTCATTGTAATGTGCAAACTATATTTTTCTTCTTTCTATTGCTCATTTTCACAACCACTGACTCCTTACACTTCAACCCATCAAACTTACCGCAGAAAACTGATCCTGGAAGCTCTCGTAGACAGTGCAATGTTTCTCAAAAGGAAAATCTGTATATTAACTTTAAACAGAATGAAACCACTAACAAAATTAATTACTAAACTACAAAAACTACTTAAAAACAAATGCAATATCAGCAGAGATAACTTTTGAAACATCTGCACAGGTGAGTGGCGTCACCACCAGCACAGAACCATATTTCAATGTAGAGAAAAACAAACATACCAATTTGCCATACATAGCAGTGGTCAAGGGTATGGAAAAGTAGACAATATAATTATGGAAGAAGAAACACTTATTTCAACAATACCCCCAACAAACTTAGCAATAACTCTCCAAACCACTGAACCAATACGCCCTGTCTACAAATGGCCATGCACATCAATGTGTAAAGTGCAGAAACAAACTTTCAAATCTTTGCAAGAGTTCCTCAATCGATATATAAAAGCCAAAGACAAAGCAAAAATTAGAATACTGCAAAATATGGATTCTTGTCCAGTGCGCAAATACACAGGACTACGAGGACATTCATTAGCCTGCATTTCTGCACCTGCTTGCAAAAGCACCTTCCACCATATTAATATGTTAGCAATACACCATTCTGGTGTAAGACATCTCATTCATAAGCTGTACTTTGAAAAAAGTCCTGCTTTGGCACTGGACCATTTCAATAACATTCTCCTACATGGTACAGCCAACCAACTCCTCGAAGAAATAGAGGACATCAAAAACAAATATTTTGGAAATTAAGAGCTGTCTGAAAATCCAGTAACTTTAGAAAACAATACCAAAACTCATCCCAATGTCAACCTTTGATTACAGACAAAAAAGGAAATAACAAAGTTTAAGCGAACATCTGCTGAAGTACCAAATGAAGTATGTGTATGATGCCGCAAGAACTTTTTATAAAAAAGCTGCAAAACTATAGATATAATGGACAAAATAGAAGACAATGAGGAATTCCAATGGTTCCAATTAGCTCTATACCTTATAGCAGAAACCAAATATGAAATTAGCAACCCCAAAGTACTGTGCAAATACTACACAACAAAACTAGACTATAACTAAATGCCCTTCACGAGCAATCAGTAATAACTTAGAAATATACCCACTGCCAAAACCACTCTAACAGCTTAACTTATATGAGAGCATTTTAATCCAAACAGTACACCCATTTCAAGGGATAATATGCCTTCAACCAAAAACAGCAACATTGCCTCTCTCTGAATTACTAAAAGGAATTTGAGGCAAAGTAGTTTATTTGCCATTAGAGCTAAAAGAAAATGCAGATACTCTAGGGGTACAACGTTCAATAGATCAATCTTTAATTATCTTAGTGAATGGTGCACCTACAAAAGACAAAAGAATTTGGCGACAACTAGTAGACTTAAACAAAGTTAAAGAAGCCCTAAAATATCTCAAAGACAACAATGAATACTACAAAGAAATAAACATTGAAGAAAACCTGAGGGAAACCACTGAAATAATTCAGGATTCCTCAGAAACGGGACAATTTCAACATTTAGATCACACTGCAGCCTCCAATATTTTAGACCACTATCCAATTCACCCATTGCACTTCAATGACAGCATAGATGATACACTGGAAACATATCAAATGCGACAAGCTAAAGGATCTCCAATCAGCATATGGGAGAAAAGCATAGAAGCAGAAGCTGCCTTTCCTCTACTTTTTCGTACTGGAAAAGGTGGAAGGTACGATGAAAGGTGCAAACAGATAAGTGCATCAGAATACCGCTCCTTACAAATGTATTCTGAAGACCCCAGATTCAGACAAAATGTTGAATGTATATTCCACCTTCAGTTTGAAAGTGAACTAGCAACTCTATGTTACGGAATTGCACACACATTAAAAACAGGTGCCAATGTTCAAAACATTTCTGCAAAGCAGCTACTTCAAAAGGTGCAAGAGAAAAATTAGGTTTTACAGTCCAGTATTACAAATCTTTTGGCAAACATGCGCGGAACAAAAGAGTACTGGTTTCGACGTCACGCAAATGTACAATGTATGCTTCGCAACCTTGGCCCACCCACATGGTTTGTCACTTTAAGTTGTGCAGACTACGCATGGGAAGACTTGCACAACTTCCTACCCATAGCTAAAAAAAGAAAGCAGGTATTCACATGAAAACACCAGGAAAACTCTGTTCTCTGGATCCATTAAATGCATCAAGGTACTTCCATCATCTCTTTATTGCCATGTGCACTTCCTTTGTAATAAAACAGTTCCCCCCCTAGGAGAAGTAGAACCCTTCTTTTGGAGAAAAGAATATCGAGCCAGAGGAGCACCACACATCCACATGCTTTAGTGGATTACAAATGCACCAAATTTTGGTCAAGACAGTGATGCCACTGTTTTGGACTGCATTCACAAATATGTCACATGTGAAATTCCTTCAGAAACTTCACAGTGACCTACATGCCCAAATTTTGCAATTTCAAAAACACAAATGTGGCAAAATCAAAGGAAAATATTACACCAAATGCCGCTTTGGTTTCCCTAGACCAGTTTCAGCAACAGGCCAAGTGAACAGCTTCATGTCTTCAGTTAGACCAGTGTGATAGGTAAATCACCTAAGAACACATACAACATTAAAAGAACCGAAGCATCAAAGTACATCAATGACTATAATGCAACCTCCTATGGAATGCAAATATAGATCTGGAGTACATTGCAGACAATTCCACTGCAGTTGCACAATATGTCACAGCCTACTTAACTAAAGCAGAGAAAACAGAGCTAAAAGACCTCTGGGATGACATATTATCTGACAAAACACTGAAACAAAAATTGCACAGCTTTGGTATAAAAATGCTATCCCATAGAGAATTTGGCTGCTACGAAGCCACAGACTGTTTAACCGGCACCACCTTATATGGGAAATATGAAAACATAGTCTGGCTAAGCCTTGATCCTTCTGCATCCAGAAAAAGAGTTCTTTAATCATACCAAGATATAGAAACAATAGCCAAAAACAATCCCAACAGCCAGGACATTTTGAAAAACAACTCATTAGCCACATACTACCCAAACAGAAATGCTGCTTTGGAAACAATGTGCCTAAACCATATAGCCCAACACTTTTCATACATATTAAACCAGATGAGAAAAAAAGGTAAATACATAGTGAAAGGTTGTGAGGGCAGCCTAGGTAAAATTACCAAAGTCAACCTCATTAATCATATGAAGCTATCTTTAAAAACTCCTCAACACAATGAACTATATATACTACATGTCCTTACTCTAACTTTTCAAACCATGGAGAAAGGAAGAAGATTTATTAGACACCCATAACTCATATGAAGATGCTTTCAATGCAACTGAAAGCACCATAACAGACAAAACTTTACACATTACAAACATATGTTGGACAATGAATGCCAACATGAGCAAGAATTTCAAGAACAACTAAATATAGAGACTCCTGAGAGCAGTCAAACTTCTCTAACAGGAAGCCAAGAACCTCTTGGACAACCGCTTATAGCAAATGAGGCAGAATTGGCCATGACAGAAGTAGAAAACACCATGCATCAATATGAGCAATCTACAGAAGACTTTACTCTAATGAAATCACAACTAAACAATGAGCAGAGTAGCATTTTCCTAGAAGTAACAAAAGAAAGTGAACATGGTATACAGCACGAAAGTAAAACTTGTACCTTTCAAGACTATAAAGCTATAGTGCTCTATGTAGGTAGTCAAACTGGTTCAGGCAAAACATTAAATAATACAAATCATCAAAAAGTTCCTCCAACAATTTACAAACAAAACGCTTTCAGCAGTTGTAACTGCCACCACAGGTTTAACAGGCTACAACATAAGTGGTGTCACTTTATAGCAATTGCTACTTCTGCCAGAATAGCACCAAAACAAATTAGACTACTACAAATGTTCAGCAGAAGCTGTATGGAGCTTCACAGAATTTTAAAACAAATGAAAATGTTCCTAATAGATGAGGTGAGCATGGTCTCCAACCTAATGTTGGCTTTGATTCACCAGAGATTGCAAGAGGTCCTTAAAACAGACAATGAACAACTCTTTGGTGGAAAACATGTTATTGTTTTTGGAGATCTTCTTCAATTAACACCAGTCAAAGGAGAACCTATTTTTAAAACCTTAGGACACAAACTGTGCCGTAAAACTCTAGGCAGCATAGAATCTCTGGCAACATTTCCAATACAAAGAACTAACAGAAAACATGCGTCAATCTGCAGACCTCACCTATGACAACATTTCGAAAAGTATTCGAATTGGTGTACTATCTAAGGAAGCACAATCTATCTTGAATACTAGACACATCCATGACCTATATGGCCATAACACATGTGCTACTGATGTCATGGAACAATTAGCACACAAAAATCAAAAATGTATGTACTTAATGCCAACTCTTGCAAGCTGTGCAAAATTCAATGAAACAATGCTGAAACAAGAAATGCAACCACTTGTACAAATTAACTCCATTGACAAACTGGACATGCATGGTATGACACTACCTATGTGTCAACAAGCCACATCATGACAAAATATCTTAGAAAGCTCTATTTCTAACACAGCTGGCTTAGACATAATTTTAACACTCAGTTTAAATTGTAGAGTGATGCTGAAGCGTAACCTTGATGTGGAACAAGGTTTGTTAATGGAGCACTGGGTACAGTTGTAGGCTTGCAAACATATGCAAGTGACAACAGCATTCAGTTTGTCAATGTTCACTTCGACAAACTTTCAGAAGTCAAAGAAATAGGATGCTCAACAGCCCGATTCCTTCTTTTCAAAGACATGTACGTACGCAGAGAACAGTTTGCTCTGTTTCTAGCATACACAATCACCCTTCATAAATCGAAAGGTCTAACTCTAGATCAAGCATTGATTGATATTGGCAGCACAGTTTTTTAAGTAGGCATGAGTTACGTAGCATTATCACGCCTACGTACACTTGAAGGACTATTTCTAGTCAACTTTGATGCAAATAAAGTCAATGCAGACATTCTTTGTATCGTAGAGTACAATAGTCTATGTGCACTCTACACACCACATCTCAAAATGCACCCTGTTCCTCAAAAACACAAACTTTGTAAAATAAAACTCAAGCAATCAGAACTTACACAGGATCTCCCATTAGTACCATCAAAGAAATTGAAATCAGCTAATACTCCATCTACTAAAACCACAAAAGGATATACTGAAAAACCAAATGCATACCCAACTCCTCAAACAAAAACTACCTCTGCAAAGAAATCTCATGGACTTCCATCAAATGACACAGACACAGAACTGCCTGTTCCATTCAGTTTTTCCAATACACCTTGTGTAAATTGCTATGCAAATGTAGCAATCAATATTCTGTTCCAATTGCCACCAATTCTTGCAAACATTTACTTAAATGGCGCATACCAGTTGTGTTTACAAATGTCAATCCTTCACAAAAATGCAACAAACAATCCTAACAACACTTACAGTGTTTCTGGAATAAGACAGGAATTACGTACTGTGCAGGAATGGTGACATTCACAATAAACACCCAAGAAGATCCACAAGAATTTCTAATGTACTTACTGCAAGTTCTAGAAAACAAAAACGTACATATAAATGAAATCTTCCAAATTCAGTACAGGTGGAAACATACATGCACTCTATGCAATTAAGTAGGGCAGGAACAAGTCCCTAACAATTGCTTTGTGTATGTATCATACCTAACTGTGAATCCATTCCATTTCAACAGCTAGTACAAAATGCAAACCTTGGCATGTTATGTACTACTTGCAATTCCGATAATCGTTCCACTTTACACATACAATTGCATAGCCAATACGTAATAATAATGCTTTTACGTTACAATGCCGATGGTACCAAAAACAACTGCATGCTTACTAGCTTCACACATGGGCAAGTATCACTTGGCAAGAAAACCTTCACAACAGTAGGCATAATCTACCACACAGGCACCACAACCCCAGCAGGCCACTATACTGCATACATCAAAAACAAATGTGGATGGTTTGAACTGCAATGTTACATCCATTATTCTAAAACAAAGATTACCAGCAAATCTTGCAAATGCCTACTTAATATTTTTGAAACCAAAATGTACTCACTAATCCACAAAAGAAGAATAACTTACAAAAATCCATTCCATGAGCAACTACAAAGTGTCCTGAAACCAATCACAGATATATTAACGCAACAGGAGTACACAGTACTAAAAAGTGTAAATGAACTATAAAAATGAACGTGCTTGGAAACATATCCTGTAAAACTACAAAACTGTACACAGTTAGTATACACCAACAGGTATCTAATTGCAACTACAGAACTTCAATATTTCTTCCAGCAATCAATCTGCCAAAAGAATTGCAACTATAGTACTTCAATATTAGTCCCAGCAATCAATCTACCAAAAGCAGCCTTCAGGAACCACAATGCTACAAACAAACCCTTAACAACTTCCAATCTATCAACAGTTAGAATACACCAACCATTATCTAACCACCCCCACAATTCTCAATATTACTTAAAAATGTTTAACAACAACCAGAAACATATAAAAAAAATACTGCTAAATAGAACAAAAAGATAAACAATTATAATACGCCAACTGGTATCTAACTACAACAATAGTAATAACAATTCCCAAATGGAAATAACCTCCAATATTGCTATAAATAGTGCTAATGTCACTAAACCAAACTAATGAATTTCATAAAAATTAAACATAGAAGTTCTTTTATTAAATCCTGCATGGATTTTCTTTCCCACCGACCCAAAGATTAGGCTAAAAAACACAGGAACTGAGCAGATTGCACAGTACACTTGTTTAAAGCATAATACTAGTTAAGTACTAACTATGAGGGTCAACAAATGTCTACAATGTAATGTAATACAACCTTACAAAGCACTTACCCTAACATGCTATATTTTCTTTTATCACAGACAATGAAAGTAAAATGTGTAAAACAATGAAAAAAAGACTGCAGAGACCCTCAAAAAAACAAACAGTAAGTATACGATTAATGATGTCACACTTCTTTATAATTTCAAAATATCCATTCGCTACATATAATTCTCCAATCCTTATACCAGTATGAAAATGTTGCCTACATGGCTGCATTATGCTGAGGTGGTTGTGGCCCTGACCTCAACCACCGCAGCATAATACAGCCATACACACAAATATCTACCCACTCACAACAGTACAAACACAAACCATATACTGCACTCCCATATCCTAATAAACCCTGCTTACGATCACTAAAGAAACAGTTTGCCTGAGGATCTGTCTGCGAACAGCCGCCATTTCCGCGAACATAACAGTGCCGTCTCGCACTTTAACAAATGCACCTTATGATCCTTTTGATCCACTCTCCACTCCCCCACCCTTTCCAGCCCTCCTTCCAAAAACAAAATGACCCAAAACATTTTTTAAGGCCCTTTCACCGCTGCGCAGTCCGCGGATATCCGCAAACACAAGATGGTGGGCATTTCTCAAAATGATGACACCATTCACTCTTCCCTCTAGCCAACCAACAACTGCGTCCGGTGTCCGCAGACAAGACGTAAAGCGCTGAGCCAATCAGTGTCCTATCCGCGGACCGAACAGGGAAATATGTCCACAGACCGGACACAGATATCACACATTTTTTTCACTTACTTTTTTGTCGTTTTTAAAAAAAGTACTGGACGGATTTACAGCGGTTTGGGCTGTAGGCTTGAGCAAAGTTTTTTTTCCCATTATGTCTATGGCAAAAAAAGATCTTGTGTTCCCCCCCTACAACTCCCCCCTTGACGAAACCTCACCAAACTTAGCAAAAAAAATCAGAGTGACCCAATTACTTCTTTTGCAAAGTTCGGGGAGGAAAGTTGTATGCCAACTTTTTCTCTATGGGGGAATGATTGGAAGTAGGCCGATAAAAACGTTTTCTTTTGCTTTTTTAAAAAACCTTTTCATTTTTTAATGAATCTAGTAAAAATGCCTCACTATCCCTAATCTGATGAGGAATTCCCAGCCTAACAAAGCTAAGTGAAAACACTCTAACACAGGATATCTGTCCCTCACACTAAGCAACAAATACACAAAGAAAATATATGGCAATGCAACAAAACATAAACAACATTCACAAGTTCTGAATAACATTCTGGTGTCCTAGATGCATTCGCTTCCCCAGGATTTAAGGTTTACTCTGCTAATATTCAACTAAAGAAAGAAATGTCTCAAAACAGTTCTTGATATTTCAAAGTCAAAGTAAAGATTGGTAACCAAAGTTCCAACGGTAGCAAGTTTCTTCTCCTTGGTGAGATATCCACTTTCAACTTGCACCAAATAGCACCATTGGTAATCCCAACCACGATGATTTGTCACTTCCTGAAGAAGACTTGCCACAGATCAAAAGAAATGGCTTTCTGAGGGCTGCGGCCAAAATACCTTCAACTATCCCTCCATAAATACCTCCCCTCTCGAGCCCTTCACTCCTCTACTTCTAACTCCATTGGGGTTATTCGTTTTACAAAGAAACAAGCAGTGGTGGTAGATCTCTGTCTTCAGCTAGGGCCTCCCTTTGGAACAGCTTCCCGGCCACCATTGAAACTTGAGGAAAAACATCTTCGGTTCCGGAAGCATCTCAAGACCTTCCTCTTTGCCTCTGGTTTTGCTCCCATTCTCCCCTGTTGATCTGTTTCTTCTCTTGGCATTGTGCACCTGGCCACCTTCTGTTTATTTGGGCCCAGGTACCTGCTCACCCTGACACCCTCCTGCACTGCCTCCAGGCCACCATCAGCACTAGGGTTCTGTATCTGTACCCAAACAATCCCCCTCCCACTTTTCTTCTGCACTTATCAGATATACCTTTCTGACTAACTTTCACCTGCCACTTGCTGGCTGCACTACCTTGGTTTATCGCCCTTATTTATTTTGTATTCTATTTAATATTTATTTATGTTTTCTCTCCTCTGCCTCGCACTTTCCAATTCTCCCCTTCCATGCACTTTCCCCCCGTTTTCCTTTTCCATGCACTTGCGCTTTTTTAAATGTCATTGGGCCTAGTAAGGTCGCTGTTTTTCAGTTTTTTCTTCCTTGTTCCCCTCCCTTTTTGCCTGCTCGCACTCTGAAACACTTGTGTACGAGCGCAATATAAATAAAATATCATTTCATTTAATTTAAATGCAATATCCACAATTGTCAGTGATACACAGTTCTTGGTTAACAGATAGCATATCGTCAGTTACAGTTTTAGAATTCACAATGGTATATATATCAGGAGGACTTCTCAGCGCTGCTGCTTCCACTTCAACAACTTCACTTATATTGTATTCACTATGAGAGCAGTCAACTTGTCTCACAGTACTCCACTTAGTTTAGGCTGTTACAACATTTCATCCACTGACAATCAGATATACCACCACAGCTTCAGTACTTTGCACTACTACTACAAATACAGTGCTCTGTACTTCCAGATAGGCTTTGACAAGATACACTTTAAAGTACTTCAACAACTTCAAGTAGGGAAGGCACGACCACAATAACAACGTGGGTTTGTCTTTAAGACTCACTTCTCACTGGTTTACACAGTGTTTGGCACTACAGGTTGTATAAACTTCAATATAGTCTTTATAAGCATCTCATTCCCTTCCCCAACTTTCTCAGCCCAAGTAATTACCCACACACAGAAATTAAAGGGACCACAGCACGGAGCGAAAGAGAAAGATGAACATCTGAATGTGGCGTTAAGAGACAACAATATACCATCTAAATAGACTTGTGAGAAAACCTCAAGCTCAATCAAATAATAAGCCGGAAAGTGAAGATGGCACTTGCAAAATCCTGTATGAAGTACAAAAGACATCCGCGGGGCATAGTAAAATACAGTATGTAATTTCACCACTCAAATTAACAAGACCACCATCTAGAGCTGCCCGAGAAGTGGAAAGAAATTCATTGATCCGGATTCCTGATGGAAAAGAAAGATCAGACCAATCAGAGTCCATCAAATGGACCGATATCTATGGTCAAGACGGTTTGCTGCTAGAATGACTGACAAAAACATCTGATGGTCTTATCTTAAACAGAGCGAACGTTCTAAGACTTTTCCACCATGTTCTATCATTAAGACTCCTGGTCTCAGACGATCTGGCCATTATTGACTTTTCGGATGATACCCGCGATGATAAGGTGACAATCTATCCCACCATGCCATTGAACGCGCAACTCTTAAAAGAGGACGTGGGTAGGCTAAGGCAATTGGGCTTTGACCTTACTGAACAAAAGACCAAGATCAGATCGCCGAAAAAAGTGTCCCCTAAATACCGAGGAAATGATAGCCAACGAAACACCAGAAATCAAGACATCTACAATGAAAGAACGAACCAAATGGATGGGGGACAATTAAGGAAAGACCCTAGAGACCAAGGAGTGGAAGGCAATCATTGGAGAGAGGATACAAATAATGCCAACCAAAGGCAAGAAGCCCCTTGAGGGGAAATAAAAGGGTCCGAAGAAAATTGGAAGTGGCTGATGGGCCTAGTGGCGGACAAAATTAAAATGTCATAGATTGCCCAGCAAACGGATTCTAGACCTCTGACGGTGGCAAGCTGGAATACCAGGGGACACACTCATCTATTTAACAAAAGTGGGTCTAGAATCAGAGATCACAATTTAATATGTCTCCAAGAGACCTGGTTAAGGACTCCCCCTGTGATTGATGTTTTTTCTGTCTATCTCAACCCAGCCGTAAAGGGCCACATGGGGCACCCGATGTCAGGTCTTTTGATACTTATAAAAGATCAGCTACAATTAATAATAGAAGAAGAAATAAAGCTGAACCCTCTAATTCAAATACTGGTGGGGAATTTGACCATTGGAGCCAAGAAACTCAAAAAAACAGTGATCTTAATGAATCTATACTGGAATCCAGACAGTATAGCCAGCTTTAATTTCATCAGGCAGGTAGAAGCCTACATAGATAAGTGCCAAGTGAATTGGAAAGACCCTTGGTTCCTACTTTGTTGCGACTTGAACTGCACTTGTTTAGACGAAAATGGTGAACAAATAGATACTGATCTGATAAAAGCGACACCGTCGAAGATACATGAATCTCAGTGGAAACAAAGCATTGATCGGAACAATCTGGTAATCCTTAACGGTAACATCATGGGGGATAGTCCAGGACAGATTACCTGGAATGGAAATAATGTGGGTAAGATTCTGGATTACGTCTGTATATCGAAAGATATGCTATCATCTGCTAACATAATGAGAGTTGAATGCATCATGACCAGTGATCATCATCCAGAGTGGTGCAGAAAAATGAAGAGATTTACCCTTAAATTTGAAGGTTTCTCAAGGACGTAACCGATTGAAAACAGAAACCCACCACTTTGAGAATCTGACCAAAAATCTCTTAAAAATATCATCATTCAGTCTGAAAACATTAGTGGAACAAAAAGCTTAAATTAAATACATTTATTCTCAGATTTTGAGATAAAATCGTGTCGATTAAACCATCCGAGAATTATACATCGACATACTTACGGCCCTGTGGTAGTCTTGAAATAAAGGGCACTAAAGAAGAATATTGCAGCCATAATTAAAGAAAATTCCCCTCAAATAGAACACCTAAAAGCTCAAGTACGACAGCAATATCACAAATGGAGGAGAATGTACAAAAAAAATCAGATGAGAAAAGAGGAAATGCTGAAAAAATTGAAAGGGAGAAATACAGCAGCTATGTGGGCCTTAATTAACCAATCAGACACTCCACAGGAGGCGCTCATATTATCTTCCATACCAGCTACAACTTGGGTCATTTATTTTAATGAACTCTTTGACCAAAAGAATGGAAATTTCACTGTAATAGACCACCAGTAAAAAGACATGATGTGGGAAGGCATTGACATTCATCCTAATGATATCTTGGAGACAATTAATACATCATCCAATTCTCGAGCCCCTGGGCCTGATAGTCTGAGCAATATCATCTTGAAATAAAATAAAGCGCTCTGGGCACATTTTTTTTCCATCATGTTTGCCCACATTGTGAAGACAAGAAAGATTCCAACCTCGTGGAAGACATCAATTATTGTCTGAATTTACAAAAAAGGGCTAAGAACAGACCCATCCAACTATCGCCCGATTGCGTTGTTGGACGTGCAAGGAAAGATATTTGCTTCCTTGATTTTAAAATCTTTGATTAAGTGGACTACTATCTCAGGTCATCAAGACATCTGGCAAGCTGGATTTGTGAAAGGAGTAGGGCCATGTTTAAATACTTTTATCTGCTAAAGGCTCGAACCCAGAAGGGAAACAATAAAAAGATCTACCAGGCGTTTGTCGATTTAACACAAGACTTTGATCCGATTACGCGCCCGAAACTATGCGACAAATTGCAAACTTGGGGATGTACTCCCAATCTGCTAGAACGTATACAGGATCTATATATGGACACAAACTTGAAGATCAAGTTAAACACATGTGGACTCTGACTAAGGCCCTACAGACAAACAAAGGATTGAAGGAAGGATGTCCTTTGGCTCTTGAACTTTTTTATCTTTTTATTTCAGACATCGATCAAGCCTTTGAGGAAATTAGATGCATCCCTCCAAAACTTGCAAACGTCGCCATTGGAAGACTATTGTATCAACGTGGTATTGGCTGACCAAACCCAAATTGGCTAACAAAGACAACTGGAAGCACTACAATCCTACATTGAACTGAACAGCCTTATGATTAATCCTAAAAAATAGATGATTCTCCCATTGGGCGAGCACATGGCCTGTGGAGAAAAAAGAGTTGATTGGAAACTTCAAGGTGTGAAAATTCCGGTGGTAAATTCACTTATCTACTTGGGAGTATGTTTGAATACCAGCACTACAGATGCCCCAAGACTAGAAGCGCTAAGAAGCAAAACTGAAAATCTGCCTTTACTCCTCACTTTTCCACCCTTCTGAAAGAGAAGTGTAAATGCCTCCTACAAAGTACGTTTTGCAGGCAGCATTGCCAGGAACAGTATCCAGTTCCTTATTCACCCACGTGTGATTTATAGTAAACTGAAGTTATTGAATTTCTAATGCAAGAACAATTGAAAAGTAGCACTCGCGTACATCAGGAAAGTCCTCTTACTTGCATGGAAAGCTAATTCTGCTTAAACCCATTGTTAAACCCTAATAGACTGTATCTACCAAAGCAGTAGTTGCGCGTCATAAATTAAGAAGAGTTAACACTGCAAAGACCATTACCGAATACCTAATCCTGATAAAATAATTGTCAAAGGGCCTCATTACAAGTGAGGCGGTAAGGGGTTAATGGTGCCGGTAAAGGTGCCGGTGCCGTTAACCCCGTACCACCTCATAACGAGGTCCCCTCGTGGTACCCGCTCTGGACGTCTGGTCAGACCAGTCGTCCTTTGCGGGTCCCGCGTGGGGACCAGCATGCTAACAACGGGCCCGTCATTAATGGGCCCATTTTTAGCATGCTCCCCATTCCCATTGAGCCCTATGGGGGCTCAAATGGGAATGGTCCAGGTTCCCTGAATGGGGAAATACCGGGCCCTCCAAAGTCGGAATGGCCTGGTAGTTCAATACAATGGCCCTCATTACAACACCGGCGCTAAACCATGGCGCTATTAGCACCATGGTTGGTGCCAGTGTTGTAACGGGTCTGCCAGGGTTCAATGGGGAATTACCACCCAATTCCAAGGTTGGCGGGGCGGTAATTTCCCATTGAACCACGGCCCTACCCCATTCCCATTTTCGCCCCATAGGGCTCTATGGGAATGGGGAAGGCCCTAAGTACGGTACCGCAAATTGCGGTACCGTACTTAGCACCAAGGTCCGTTTGCAGGTCCCTACTTTAACGGCTGGTGTAGACCAGCCGTTAAGGTCGGGTCCCGCAAAGGGACCTCGTAGTAAGGCGCTAGGTGTTTAACGGCGCCGCAGCCTTTTACGGCGCCGTTAAACACTTAGCACCAGGGTCGTAATGAGGCCCAATATGCCATTAAATGTTTTGGCAACCCAGAAAGGCACTTCCTTTCAATGGACAAATAAAGTGCCTCATCCAACGGGATCTCCTCACTATCCTGGGCCATGTCGCCTCCCAGGTAATCCTCCCACAGTACACCCCCCCCAAGGTCAGCATCAGGAAGAGTCTGCCTTTCCCTGGCCACCTGCGAGAAGACTTTAGGTAGGGTTTCAATGAAGGATCCGTCAACACTTCCTTATCCATCAAAACATTATCAGACTACAAATAACGTTACATAGAGTTTTGCTTTCTCAATAACACCATCAATGTATGGAATCAGAGGAATGTTGCATAGAAAAAATTCATTTCTATGCATATATGTATATCAATATGTTTCCATTCGTTCCCCTAATGTATGTGAGGGGTTGTGAGTCTCTAGCTGCTTGTACATGAAGTTGAATGTAGGCTATTATGCATTGCATTTAAATTTTGCAGATTTGGTTAAGGAAAGCAATGTTATCAACTGAAAATGCACAGACTATTCTGACTCACACACCAAACCTGGGGGAATGGTTTGATAATTGTATTAAACAGGTATACTTTTCCCTCCACTCTCACTTATAGAGTGACACTAGGCAATTTAAAGAATGAGTGGCACTTGGGATTTTACATTCACATAATTTTAATGAGAGCAGAAATGACACAATTGCTCTTGCTCTAATTTCCCATTCCATTAAATCACTATGGCCTTTACAGAGCACACATAATCAAGTATATCTTTATTCAGTAAAAAAACTTTGTTAAAGGGCCGTTACGGTTAAGTTGCGCTACTAAAAACCTATGAAATTCAGTAAAAAAACATTGTTAAAGGGACGTTATGGTTAAGTTGCGCTACTAAAAACCTATGAAATCCAGTAAAAAAAAACTTTGTTAAAGGGACGTTATGGTTCCAAGTAAAACCGAAAAACCCCCTGAAATTCGCCAGTTATGGTAAGCTAAGCAACCATAACTCGCGCCACCACCGTGCACTGCTAAGACTAACACCCAGGACATCAAAGATGACATCACAAATGTCATTGATGACATCACTGATGACATCACATGTTTGGCTCCCCCTTTGTTCCTTTACTGACATATCTAGGCCACATAGTTTTCTTCAGTAACAGTCAGGAACTAAAAATTGAAAAGGTACTATATCCTTTAAGTATGTTCTTACAGTAATTCCCTTAGGGTCCAGTCACATCATATGAACCATATACATAAGGGAATACACAGGCTTTTCAGTGCATGAAGATAATCTGTAGGGTTATCAGCACTTTCTGATAGTTCTGTTTTTTTTTTTATTACTGTACTTTCCTGTATATGCTCATATTTGTATACCTTGTACTCGCACTACTTTCCTTAGGGTCCAGTCACATCATGTGATACATATACATAGGGGAAGTAGCAGCTTTCAAACAGAGCAATCATTTCTCTGTATAAAGATAATCAGTCAGGTTATGAACACTTTCTGGTACTGCTGCTTTTTTGCTTACTTCACTTTCCCTGTATATACTCATATTTGTATGTGTTGTTGTCCGTTTGTGTTTTGTCTGTAATCATGCAATTATGTAGTAAGTGGGTTTTATTAGCTAATTATTACATGTTTCACAGTACACAAAACTCTAATAAGAAAGCAGTTATCATTTCACTATTCAACATGGCAAGATTATGAATATTGCACCTTCATCATGTATGCTGCACACACTGCCTATGTTTCTGCATGAGTAGCTTAGTATACTGGATAGAACTTCATAATAGAATGCTATTTATATCAATGCATTGCTTAATGCACTAATTAGCTCATGTTATTTATTCTAATGATCCTTGACACTTTTTAGTCAACATTATAATAAGAATACCTTATACAGGGGGGCGTGGCTAAGCAGCCGATGTAGTGATAGTGGCCGCTGAGGAGCTCCGGAGCGATCCTGACAAAATCCGACAAAACTAGCATAATTTGGTTCCAGAAGACCGCCAAAGTCTCTCCACAGAGACCGGAACACCTGCTGCCCACCCAGCAAAGCCCCCGGAGAAAATCGGGCGGTGGAAAAGAAGATAGACAGCCGGGGAGGAATCGTCACGCAAAATCAAAATGGCGGACGCGCAAGCTGTGGGATGACCCCGGCCGCGTAATACAGAGTGAGCCGGAGAATCTACACGATCAGCGAGAAGGACACCAGCCGCGCATAACGTAGAAACCAGTGCAGGGAAGACCCGAGCCTGAGTCAACCCCACGACGTGGAGACCAGTGTGACCGGTGTAAGTGGGACGCAGAAGCGGGAGAGGCCCGGAGGCGTAGAAGGGGACTGCAGTACACAACCTACGGAGACCAGCGCCACTGGAGGGAGAAGGACGGAAAAACAGAGGAGACCCAAGGACGCAGACGGGGATCAAAGCGTACATTCTCCGAAAGGCCAACCCTGGTCGCGAAACCCAGCGAGGGGGTCAGAGGCACATGGAGCCGTACCACAGAGAAGGCGGTGAGGCTGGAGGAAAGAAAACCCCTGTACCAATACTGAAGCTGAACCCCAGTGCTGGCGAACACCGACATAGGGGCGAACCTACCCCCTGATATGGTGAGGTGACTCCCAGAGCGCTCATACGCAACGCACGCAACACGAGGACACACGAAGCAGGCACGGGAAAGGCCTGAGCCCGAGGTGACATCCGACAGGCGACATCCGATAAAAAGCGCCGGAAGCAACGAGGGCGTCAAGGATACGAAGGCCCAACGTATATACCTGCCGGAACAGTGTAAGAACCCTATTACAAGGTGGAAGGTGCCCAAGAAACATACGCCGGAGAGACCCGCAAACACAGAGGAGCAGGAAGAGCAGGGCAGAGGAAGAAACAGGGGCCTCGGCACGTGGGGCACAGCCAGGACTGGTACTGGCAACACAGGCAGAGGACGGTACCCCCCGCGATGCCAAACAAGAAAACAGAAGGGAAAACCAAGCAAGTAAGCATGGAAACCTTTACTAAGGCATCCGGACTCAAACTGTCGCCATCAGTGGACAAGACAGCAGCTGCAGATGACACCTCACACCTAGCGGAAGCCGCTAAGGAAGGCACGATACTGGAGGCAATCGCCTCCATGAAAGCATCCCTTGAAAAAAAGATGGACACAGCAATAGGGACTCTGAAAGCATCTCTAGAAAATAAACTGGATACAGTAATGGTAGATGTGGGCCTCCTCCGCCAGGACGCAAGGAACTTAACAGAGAGAGTGACGGCGACGGAACAGCAGGTGCAGGAAAATACGGCAGTGGTTGCTGTAATGCAGACACAGATGTCGGAGGTATTACAGAGGATCAAGGTTCTGGAAAGGAGAGTGGAAGATGCAGAGGGGAGAGCGCGGAGGAACAACATCCGCATAATTGGAATTCCAGAAGGTGAGGAAGGCAAAGACCCCACCGAGTATGTGGAAAACATGCTCCCCCAGAAGGTTGAAGCAGGTATACTATCCCAGGGCTTTGTGGTAGAAAGGGCACACAGAGCCCTGACAGGAAGACCCCAGCCGGGTCCCCCCCCCTGAGAGCGATGATTACTAGGATCATGAACTACAAAGGCAGGGAGAAAATACTAGCGTTCTCAAGGAAGGGGGGGAATCATCAGTAACTCTTCCAAGATCACAATGTATCCGGACTATACGGCTATGGTTCAGAGGCAATGGGCACAGTTCGGCCCAACAAAAGAACGCCTCAGGATCGCGGGGGTGAAATACATGCTCCTGTTCCCTGCTAAACCTAAGGTGATATACCAAGGCAAAACATGTTTTTTCGACTCCACCGAAGAGGCCCACAGTTGGATGGACTCACAAGGCATCCCTCAGCTGAGGCAGAGAAACGCTAGCAATGCCTGAAATAGACCACGATGAGGAGTAACAAAGGCAACCTGGAACAAAGAAAATAAGCATTACATAAGTTAAAAGAAGCTAGAAGGAAGCATAGAGGAGCAATCAGCCCCACTTTAGCTGTGTTTGCTGAGAGAAGCGGCGCCCCCGGGAAGAATGAACTACTAGTTTGGATGTCAGTTTTAAGGCATCACGCTGCGGTGAGTCTGCCCCCCTCACAGGAGCATGACAAGAGAAGCGGTGGAGCCTGAGCAGGGGGAAGGTGGCTGGACGTTAGTTTTCCAGTTTCTGTTGAGGTTAAGGACGTTGCATGGAGTGAATGGGCGGCACACGACACAAACTACGGAAGGACTACCACGAAGGACATTAAAATAATACAGACAATAAGTGACCGGAGTAACATGGGGCAGGAATCCTGTGACAGCAGAAGTGGCTGCATCAAGAGGCAAGGATCCAGGACCAGGACACTGAGGGAGATAGGTACGAGGAGACCAAAGGGCAGGGTGAAAGGACACGGCAGTGGGATAATGAAGCCAGGCAAACAGAGAGGATCATGGGACCAGACGAATTGATAATAGCTACCTGGAATGTGAGAGGACTCAATGCGTATGTCAAGAGACTTAGGGTTTATTCCTGGCTAAACCGGATGAAAATCAAGATAGCGATGTTACAGGAGACACACCTCACAAGAGACAGACAGGCCAAGGTGGATAAGAAATGGGGAGGACAGATATACAGCACCACATATTCAAATTAAGCACGAGGAGTACTAATAAAGATTGCCCCGGGGGTCCCGTTCCATCTACTCAAGCAGGAGACCGACACAGAGGGACGGCTGGTATTAGTGCATGGCATGCTAGAAAACAAAGAGGTGTGCCTTGTCAACACCTACGCACCGAATAATGACGCAACAGACTTCTTCAAAAACTAGCGCCCAAGTTAGCGCAATATGAGGAGGCAACGTTCATCTGGGCCGGCGCATTCAACTGCACCTTGAATCCCCTCCTCGACAGGTCTGGTAGAAAACACAAGAAGCCGGCACCCCCAGCCAAAGAACTGCATAGGATCCTGGAGCAGCTACAGCTAGCGGACGTATGGAGGCAGGTACATGGAGAAGGGAGGGGTTATACACACTACAGCGCACCACATGGAACATTCACATGTATAAACTGTATATCCGCGGGCAGGGAATCACTACAAGATATCACGGGAATCACTATCAAAGTACGCACACTTTCTGATCATGCCCCAATACTGGCGACATGGGCACACACCAATAGGAAAGCCCCTATTCCAACATGGCGACTTCGAGCAGAGGCCCTGAGAGAGGGTAAGTTTGAGGAACACCTCCAATGATTATTTCGAGCAGAACGAGGGCAGTGTTGAGATTGACGCCGTGTTATGGGAAGCATTTAAGTTAGTAATAAGGGGAGCGGCAATAGGCAAAACAGGAGGATTGACTGGAGCGGCCATGAGGGAGTTGAATGAACTTGAGAGGATGATCGAATTGAGAGAACAACGAGCCGGGATAGAGGGGGAGGAACCGGGAGAGCTGATAGAGCTGCGGACTAAATGTATGTTGCTCTGGGAAAAACTAGGGAGGCTAAACTATGGGAGGTACCTACAGCGGTTACACGCGGAAGGGGATAAACCTAGTAGGCTCCTGGCCTGGCTCACCAGACAGGAGAGTAATAAAGATCCCATAACGGTGCTAGAAGACCACAGCGGGACAGAGATCAGGGACCAAGAGCACATTAACGCTATGTTTGCGCGTTTCTACGAGCAACTGTACGCCCCGAATCTGGAAATAGACCCAGAGGACATAGCAGATGCACTGGTAGAAATAGGGGTGCCGAGGCTGGAGGAAGAACAGGTCCAGCTGTTGGATGTACCCCTCACGGTGGAAGAAATAGAGACTGTGATCACAGAACTTCCCACCGGCAAAACCCCAGGCCCGGATGGGCTTCCGGGAGAGTTCTACAAGACGTACAAGAGCGCCATTGCCCCGAAACTACTAGAGACATTTCAAGACGCATATGAGACCATGCATCTCCCGACAAGCCTGTTGGAATCAATAATTGTCCCGATCCTCAAACCAGGGAAGCCCCCCAGGAAATGCGCCTCCTATAGGCCGATATCCCTTATTAATCAGGACGCTAAAATACTAACGGCAGTCCTAGCCAACCGCTTAAAACAGGTAATACCCACGCTGATTCACCCGGACCAAACGGGCTATGTTCCGGGAAGGAACACGTCCTGGAACGTTCACAGACTTCACCACGTGATAGATGAGACAAATCGACTACAAGACGAGAGCGTAATAGTGTCTTTGGACGCTGTCAAAGCTTTCGACTCTGTGCGATGGGAATGGCTGGTGAATGTACTCGCCCATTTTGGTATTGGGGAGGGGTACCTTCCGATGGATCAGGTTATTATATAAGGAACCCAGAGCAAGGGTGAAAACTGGGCGATTCATTTCCAAGGAGTGGAAGATACATAGAGGAACCAAGCAGGGGTGCCCGCTATCACCAATGTTATATATCCTGGCCCTAGAGCCATTTGCAGTATTCCTTAGAGCAGAATATAGAGACACCGGACTAGACATAGATGGGGTACTCCACCAAATCTCGCTATACGTGGATGATATGCTCCTATTCGTAAGCAAGCCAACCACAAACCTACCCTGCCTCCTAGAAGCTATCGGGGCGTACACCAGGCTTTCTGGCATAGCGATTAATAAAGAGAAGTCCCTCCTCTTCCCCTTGGCAGGTCTAAAACACGTCCCCACACATTGTCTGCCGGACCTGGGCCTGACATGGGCGCCCCGCACCTTCAAATATTTGGGTATAGGGATACATCATGACACTGCTGATACCCATACATCCAACATGCTCGTTGCTCTAGAAAGAACACGACGGTCTATGACCTTCTGGGGGACACTCCCACTGGGAATGATGGGAATGATGGGAAGAGCAGCCCTCCTGAAAATTGTGGTGCTGCCCCGCCTATTATACTTCCTCACGAACATCCCATACAGCATACCCAGGGCCTTTTTCACTAAACTAAACACGATAACCTGTTCATTCTTATGGGGGGGAGGGAGAAATAGGATCGCAATAAGGACCTTGCAGAAGGACTACGAAGAAGGGGGTATCAGACTACCGGACTTTGAGAGGTACTACTTAACAGGGCAGCTGCAATTTGCGGTAAAATGGCAGGGGGAAGACGAAACAATAAACACACACATTTTCCAGCCAGCGCTGAAACAATATTATCTAAGGGAAATACTATGGCCCGACAGACCCCGGCTCAGAACCCTGCCGAACATGCTTAACATTGCAGTGGACTTATGGAAAAGAGTGTGGAAACTCCAAGGGGTAAAAGATCCGCAGTGGGCACAAATCCCTCTAGCGGGACTCCTGGGGGGAACACAAATACATTAGCAACATATCGAGCACAACTGCTCCTGTGCCTTTGCTGTCCTGCAGACACCCGATCCCTTCGCGGACATGTTCCCGACGTCATCATGTGACCGCACCCACGCTGAGCGTGTGTCCTAATTTTCGGACTCTGTCCGGATGCCCAACATTTTAAAAGAACTTATTCAGACAATCCAAATTATTTTACAGTAAAAAATCACCATTTCACATGTCCCAGACAATGGCCCTGGCTTTCCACATATTTTTTGTAACTTTTTGAACACTTTTGAGTGTTCGATATGTTCTCGAGGCGCACCCCTCCACCCCTATAAAAGGCCACACCCCAGTGCTGATCTTCATTGTACTTCTGGCTATTGCAGATTGACTTTTGCTGCCTTTAGTGCTCTAGCTGAGATTACCTCATCAACCCTAATGGCATCCATGGCTGCTTTTGCTACATCAGCCTCAGCACAACTCCCAAACCCTCCACCACCACCACCTCCCGAAGGGCCTGCAGAGGGGAACACGCGTGAGGATGTAGAGAACGAGGATGAAGAGGATGAAGAGAATGAGGTGGAGGAACTCCCTACTACCAGCACTCATCGGGAGTCTTGGCTGTGGTGGTTGTTTACCATTTATGGTAATGTACCAAAAGCACATGTAAACAGGGTCACCTGTAACAAGTGCAAATTGGTGCTGAGTCGTGGGAGACGTGGTTAGTACAGCTTTGGTACGACATCCATGAAGCGCCACCTAACTTCATTCCACGGTGCGGACATTCGCAAGGTTGTACCTTGTGATGAACGTAGTAGGTTGAGTTCCTCCACAGCATCCTCCGTTTCCGATCCTCTCACCACAAGAGACACTCCTGTGAGAGGGTGCATCCCTCCAGCTGCTTCACAGGCCATTCGCAATGCTGTTGACTCTTACATTTCGAGGGTCACAATATTGTGTATGTACTGCGACGCAGTACTCTGCAGGGGGGAGAGTTTTCGAGGTGCTTTCAAGACTACGGTCACGGACCACCTACCTAAATAAGGCCCACCCTACATCTTTCTCTCTCCTCCTGCCCTTTCTTATCCCCGTGGTTGGTGTCCCATACTTGCCCGCCTTTCCCCTCGTCTCCTAGTGTGTCATGTGTAAAAAAAAACAAAAAATATATAAAACAAAAATCCAAAAAAAAGGCTCTTTTCAGAGCCGCCTTTCTCAGTTTAAAAATAGAACTACCAAATAAACAGTGCAGGTCCCTGCGCATTTTTTAAAAGTCTGCAGGGAGTCCTACGACAGATAAAATGTTGGGGTGCTGCCCTAGCAAAACCAGTGCACTTTTATCTGGGAGTAAGTGGTGGCTCTGAAAAGAGCCTTTTGGTGGTGTTTTGTGTGTTTGAAAAACTTGGATTTGTCAACATCTAATGCAAAATAGATGACTATAATTCCAAAAAAGGTTGCAATGTATTTTGTACATTTCTAAGAAAAATCGGATTGCCAGCATATGTAAGTTGGACTCCCTCTCTGGGAAAAATGAATGTGCTATGAAACATAATATTTTCATTGTGAAAAGAGGACATGCCAAAATCTCTTAGAAAGGCACAAACAGCCTTATTGACATTGCGCCTCGCTTTCTCCATTTGTGGACCAAATGAAGAAGAACGCAGCCACATTTGTCTTAATACGAGAAAAAATTATTGGGAATTCGGAAACATGTCCATGACCTTCTCAAGTCCTTCTTTCGTTGCAAATTGCAAAGAAATTCCAGACACATGTCCTAAACTGTTCCCTCCACAATGAATTATAACTCTGTCTGTAAAGTAGCATAGAGAGGTACCAAGTCCAGCCACTTCATTCCACGCACTCCATGCCAGTACACTTCCACATGAGGGAATCCAAGATCTGCAGATACACCACAATGTTCTGCATGCACATCCAACCAATGTATCCATGAGTCTCCCAAAATCCAGATAATCTGTTTTCGAAAACACACAGCCATAGTTATCTGTTGTTCTCTCAGGAAAAAGACGTCCTCACTAAATCTCTCCTTACACAACACACCCACTAATCTTTACTGACCAATCCCTAGCTCCGCTCATTCTCATTTGCATGCCTCTCCACCCCAGAATCCCTGTATGTAATATGCGCTGTCTGCAGACTACCGCCATGTCCGCGGACATATAAAAGATCTGAGCATGGTGAATGTACATTTAAATAGTGTTCCCCATTTCCCCTTTAAGGTGGGCTCTGAAAAGAGCCATTTTTTGGGTTTTTTTTACAGATGCCTGACAGACACCTGTTATTTTGTATTTTTGGGGGGTTTTTTCTTCTTATTTTACAACTAAAATCTTCACATAACCTGTTCCAAAGCAACCCTTACATTCCAAAACAACATGGCATTTCCCAAAAAAGATAAAGAAACACCATCTGCTTTAAAATAAGCTGCATTACTCTGAACAATATTCTCGTTGTTACAGAAAAACATACCAGCTCTTAGCATGAAAGCACGCATGCCTCGATTGATTGCACAACTAGCAATGTTTTGCTCAGGACAAAAAACAAAACTATTGTCCCATATTGCTCTAGGTAGTAATCCAGAAAAAATTACTTTCGCATTTGGAAGGATGTTCATTACTGCTTGAACCAACTGTTCCAAATATGGCAACAAAATAGGGGAACTCACGTAGCCCAAATGGAAAGCACCATAGTCCAAAACTACCAGATGGGGACTGTTCATCCTACGCATATCTCTACAAACTTGGAGAATTGCCTCTACATTGCAATCAGTCACAGCGCTCCACACCACCTCCACTCCTCTAACATCGAAATTCTTTGCCATATGCCTCCATTGAGAATACTGTTGTAAACGATGGACAAACATATCTCCGAGCACCAACACCCTGACTTTCTCCACCTCTGCCATCTTCACTACACACACTCTCTTTCTACACAAATCAACAACGTCAACATCTGATTGGCTGATCCCTACCGTCCCCTTTCCATGCTGGATTTGCTGGAAAACCCTGTATGTGGCACGCCCTATCAGTGGACTGATGCGGTGTCCGCGCGGCACGTAACTCTTCGCCAGCCCTTCTACACGTTCCACATCTCTGTAGGTTCCATTCCCTCATTGGATACAGCTAAGCAGTCACACAACCATCCACCAATCACATCCAAGACCTCTACATCTAACTCCATCATCAGAGTTCCACACTTCAAATGTATTGTTGATCACTCTGAATACAAGTCTTATATCATTGGAAAACACCTACTACAAAAACTACTGTACAAGTCTCAAGGATTTCTACTTACAGCTCCATGCATATCCACATGCATGATTACAAAGTACAGGTATGCATATTTTATTCAGAGTACATGTACAACGCTTATGATTCCATATAAACAGAGTAATGGCACTAAATCTGTACAGCCAATACATACAAGCCAACGCTCCCAATTTAAGTGCGAGACTCCTGATTTTTCATTGTGAATCGCATTATTTTTTACTATCTCCCACATAACCTATACATACATGCCAACCCTCCCGATTTACGCGCAAGACTCTCGATTTTTCATTGAAAAATGACACAATTTTTTACTGTCTCCTGTCTAAATAAATGCTTATTCCAATCCAATCCTAAGAGAAAAATAAATCTTCCCGATTGCTGTGGTGAAATCTCCCTCTCAGCTGCTCCCGATTGTTCGCATGTCTAGTTATATGATATTATTCACATTTTTCCCATCTACTATAATGATCTATCACTTCCAAACCTCTCTGCTATCTACAACACATCTGTAAAAAAACAAGTGAATTTCATGAACTTAAAATTCTACTCATTTGCAAAGCATGTTGAACTAACATACTGTAAATAACATATAAAGGCTGCACATAGTCAAATGAAATGCATGCATGCACTATGTTCAGATATCAAACAAGAATACTACCACAAAAACATAAAAATCAACATGTACATTGACATCAGTGCTATAAACACACAAAATTACTAACTTCTTCCTTTTACAATTGCAGTGAAGACCACTCTCCTGAAAATCAGCAGCATCTAAACTACAAACAACATATCCGAAGAAACCTGCTCATTCCACAAAAAAATAAGTACAATACTACCTTTATATTCTTACTGTTCCTCAAAGACACTGGTGGTTCATTCATGTAATTTGCGCACCAAAAAAACATTGATTTCTGAACCATTCTGCCCACAAATCCCCATTTATTAAACAGAGATTAGCAGGCAGAATGGCACACAAATCCCCATTTTTTTGGAACACAAATAACATACTCAACGCTTAGAATGTTAGTACTACAAAACAAAGAACTGTTTTAATGTTATACCATTACGTTTACTATTAATGCTTCTCCTCACCACTACCTCACTTTCTACTCTCATCTGAACCGCAGTATAGTAACATACAAACAGAAGAATAGCCTTCCCAACTCATTGTAAATGCCCAATGCACATTCACACACCACCACATACATCTTTCCCATTGAACTCATACACGCATGCACATAGCACACATATATTGCAAAACAGACCAACCCATACGTTCTTTTTTTTTCAACAGACCCCAAAGAATGCCTACAAAAAAGCAAGTCCATAGAAAGCAACGCAGAAATAGAGCAAATGAAAATAAAAGTGCCCAAAATAAGCATCCATCTCTACCAGAGTTTGTTCAAAACGTTCAAACAAAACAGGTAATGCAGTCATTTAGTGAAACAAAAGAAGCTTCTAGTACAGACACTTTGCCTCCTCTATCAAAATGTAAAACAAAACAGAAAATGCTTAACAAGAATTCGGCTACCACTACTGCTATAACTGCTTCTATAAATCTTCATATACTACAAGTAACCATACCAAAAAAAGTATTTTAGCAAAACCTTTCTGCCACAGAGTCCTTCAGAATCTTATAAAAACAGGAGCTAAATCATGCACAACCCTTAAAACCGACCGTAGAAAATTAATCCTAGAAGCTCTCGTAGACAGTGCAATCCTTCTATAAAAGAAGGTATTTATTTTAGTTTTAAACATGATGAAACCACTAACAAAACTAAGTACTAAACTACATAAATAACTTCTTAAATATCTGTGGAGGTGAATGGTGTCACACCACGACCACAGAACCATATTATAATGAAAAAGCATACAAACAAAACCAAACAAACACAATTGCCATCCATAGCAGTGGACGAGGTTATGAAAAAATGAGTAATACCATCATGGAACAAGAAACACTGCTTACAAAAATATCCACAGAAAACTCAGAATTACCTCTCTATTCGACTGAATCAGAACGTCCAGTATACCAATGGCCGTGCACTCCAATGTGCAACATTCCCAACAAATCTTTCAAATCTTTACGCCAGTTCTTCAATCAGTATGTGAGAGGTAAAGACAAAATCAAAATGAAAGTGCTGCAAAATATGGATACCTGTCCATTGCGCAAATACACAGGACTACAAGGACTTTAATTAGCCTGCATTTCAGGACCTATTTGCAAGCACCTTCCATGAAATCAAAATGATATCAACACATCATTCAACTGTAAGAAATCTAGTCTATAAACTCTACTATGCTAAAAGTCCTGCTTTAGAACTAGCCAATTAAATTAACACTCTTCTACATGGTGCACCCAAAAACCTACAAGAAGAAATCAACTGTATCCAGAGAAAATATTTTGGAAGTGGAAGCGACTTACAAAATGCAATAGCTTTAGAACAAACTAGCAGCAATTCTGCACATGGCAACCTTCTACTACACACATACAAAAAAGAAATACTAAAGTTCCAAAGTACATCTGCTGAAGTACCAAACCATGTGTGTGTGTGTTGCCACCAAACTTTTTACAAAAGTAACACAAAACTATAGATGTAACATACAACATAGAAGACAATGAAGATTCCAAATGGTTTGAATTAGCTCTCTACCTTTTAGCAGAAAGCAAACATGAAATAAGTGACCCCTTAATATTTTGCAGTTACTGCACTACAAAACTTGACAACAACCAAACTCCTTCATGTGCTATCACAAATAACTTGGAATTATTCCCACTAACAAAACCCCTGCAACAACTCAATTTATATGAGATCATCATAATTCAAACAGTACACCCATTTCAAGCAACAATTCACCTTCAACCAAAAACAGCAATATTACCTCCCTCTGAATTGGTGAAAGGCATTTGTGGCAAAGTAGTTTACCATTCGATCTGACAGAAAATGTGCACACTCTAGGAGTGCAACGTCCAATAGAGCAATATTTAATTGTCTTGGTAAATGGTGTACCAACAAAAGACAAAAAATTTGGCAACAGCTTGTGGCCGTACATAAAGTAAGACAAGCCTTGCACTATCTAAAAGACAATAATGAATACTACAAATAAATAAATATTCAAGAAAACTTAAGGGAAACAACTGAATTCAAGAGTCACCAGAAACTGGTCAGTTTGAACTTCTGGATCCTGCTGCAGTATCCAATATTTTAGACCATTATACAATTTATCCATTACACTCTAATGACAGCATAGATGATGCACTAGAAATGTACCAAATGCAACAAACCAAAGGATCACCAATGAGCATATGGGACAAAAGTATAGAAGCACATGCTTTTCCTCTACTATTTCCTACTGGCAAAGTAGGAAGGTACGATGATATACCCACTCAGATAACAGCATCAGAATAGGGCTCATAATGAATGTATTGTGAAGATCCCAGATTTAGACAAAATGTGGAATACATATTCCACCTACTCTTTAAAAGTGAACTAGCAACTCTATGTTACAGAGTTGAACACATATTGAAATCGGGAACCCACTTTCTAAATATGTCAGCTACGCAATTAATACAAAAAGTGCAAGAAAAAGATGAGGTTTTACAATCAAGCATTACAAATCTGTTTGCATACATGCGTGATACGAAAGAATACTGGTTCTGACGTCACTGAGATGTACGTTATATGATCATAAACCTTGCACCACCCACTTGGTTTGTTACATTAAGTTGTACAGAATATGCATGGGAAGACTTACATGATTTCCTATGCATCTCAAACAACATCAAAACAAACATAGATATACTAACAACTGGAGAACTTTGCTCTCTAGATCCTGTTAATGTTTCAAGATATTTCCACCATCGTTTCATTGCTATGCTACACTTTATTTGTAATAAAACTGTTCCTCCCCTCGGAGAAGTGCAAAACTTCTTTTGGAGAAAAGAATACCAAGCCAGAGGAGCACCACATATCCACATGCTTTTATGGATTAAAGATGCTCCTAAATTTGGTCAGGACAGTGATGCCACTGTTTTGCAGATCATCCAAAAATATGTCACTTGAGAAATCCCTTCACAAACGAGACATAGGGCCTCATTACAAGTACACCGGTCCGGAGTTAAGGCCAGCGGTAAAACCATACCGGCACCGTTTCCACGTCCGCCCAATCATGACCCCCGGCCCCAGAAATAGCACCTCCTCAAACCGCCACCACGGAGTTAAGGGTCCCGTAAAGTCCACCTGCACGGAAACACCTCCGTTACCGGCAACACGAAACACCGCAAGCATCACAACTAGCGCGGACATGGAAACACCGCCAGAAAAATGGCGTTAGAACCGTGATCACGGTGGTGGTACCGCCGCCACCGCGAACATGACGTTAAACAGTGCCTGCTGAACAGAATCAGGGCACAGGTGCACCAAATCAGCCCAGCTGGACCCAGCAGCACACTGGGAGCCCACAAAAGGGCCACACCCAGCCCAACACAACACAGAACCATGCAGGCAGCAGCTCTAGTAGCACTTGGACTGGGCCTACTCAACCAACACGCAGCACTGCACATGATGGCAGTAATGGTGCAGAGGAGGAGGCGGAGGAGGCGCAGTCGCCAACCAGCCAACCCTGCACCTATGGCAAACCCCATTGTGCAGCCACCACTACCCCGCAGGCAGCCTGCAATACCACGCATCAGGGCCTCACCCTGGAACCTTACCCCAGGACAGATCCACACACTATACCGGCTGGACCGCCCAACAATCCTGTACATCACTGCCATGATTGAGGACGATATCAGCAGCCACATAGACACCCCCACTGTCATCCCCCCCTGAAGGTTTTGTCTGTGCTGCATTTCCTTGGCACTGGCACCTATCAGCACACGGTCGGTGAGCTGCACGGCATATCACAACCCTGTTTCTCAAAAATCCTGGTACAGGTACTGGATGCCCTTTTGCGCCATGTGTCGGAACACATAGCCCTACCCCGTACCCTCCCCGAGGTCATTGCCACAAAGTTGGCCTTCCATGCCATAGCAGGCATGCCAAATTGCATAGGTGCACTTGACTGCACCCACATTGAGCTGACAGTACTACGTGCAATTGAGATGGTGTTCCGCAATAGGAAACAGTATCACTCAATGAATGTACAGATGGTATGTGATGCCACGCTACTGATTACACACTGCTGCGCACGTTTCCCAGGCTCAACCTATGACTCAATGGTACTGCGGAATTCCACATCGCCACAGTACATGGAACGCAAAGCACATGGCTATTGGGTGAGTACAGCTGACAATGCTCTGACCCTTTTGAAGCGTTATGTATGTGTCCAGGCCAATGAGCAATGTGAGTGTGCCGCTGGACCGCACATGCCTCACCCCCCCTCCCATCTACCAAATAGACAGCGGATACCAAACATCACAAAGGAAGACATGACAGGTCACCACAGTGTGCCTGTACACACCATGCCACAGCCCATCCTGTCACTGTCCCATACACCTTGTGCCACTGCAGACACCCACCCACAAATGGAACACTGCCCTCCCAATGCACGAGATGCCTGTAAATGAGACGTTGTGCATTGACTACTTCAGTACAGTGGAGTCACTCTGCCATGTGTGCACATCACTGCACTATGACATACTCACAATCCAATGTCACCCGCAGGGCACAGTACACATGCACATAAATGTGTTGGCCAATATCCAGTTGGGGACATCCACTGTGATGCCCAATGAACACTTCAAACCATTGCATGGCACATATGCATGAATGAACAATGATACAAGATAGCACAGCATCAGATTAAGACATGATACCACAAACACTGACATTTCCCCCCATCTTCATCCCATGTAGGTGATGCTGGATATGCACTCACGCCATGGCTGATGACACCTGTACGGAGACCAAGGAACAGGCATGAAGAGGCATACAATAGGGCACATGTCCGCACACGTGGAATGATTGAGAGGACATTCGGACTGCTGAAGGCCCGTTTCCGCTGTCTGAGCAGATCTGGGGGATCACTGCTGTACAGCCCAGTGAAGACGGGTAAAATCACACTCGTATGTGCCATGCTGCACAATCTGTGCCTGCGCAGGAACATCCCAATGCCCCCAGATGCAGAAGATGGGGATGGAGATGGGGATGGGATGGCACCACCTCCCCCTGGGGGTGCACTTGATGGCCAAAGAGCATGGGATGAGCTGATTCACATTTACTTTTGAGTCACAGCACATTCACAGCAATGCATAGAGTGATGACAATAAATGATTAGTTGTACTGCAAATGAAATGATAGATGTCCACACATGTATGTTTTGCTTTCAAATGATGATATATTGATGAATTAACAACATTGAAGGAGGTGAAATGGTTAGGGAAGCTGTACACCCGAGCCCACACACCACCCAAGGGTACCCACCCCCACCCAGGCCCCAATGTTCAAACGCCCAAAACAACCTCCCCCACCACCCAAACGTACCCACCCCCACCCAGGCCCCAATGTTCAAACACCCAAAACAACCTCCCCCACCACCCAAACGTACCCACCCCTCACACCCTTCAAGTCCACGTGTGTCCTGCAGTGCCCCACACACATATCATCACTTCCGCGTGCGCTTCTGTGCCTGTGCATCCTTGCCAGAGAGCCCTGTTAGCCGACTTGAGCGGCTCCTTGGACTGGCAGTAGTGGAGCTTGATGGGGTGGTGGTATTTGATGGCACAGAATCCGGTATGGATGGCATCCATGCAAGATTTGCCTGTTGCCCAATCAACATGGCCTCAATGAGCCTAGAGGTGTTGTCGTTACCCTCACGCACATGGCGTGCCAGGGTGACTATTGTGCTTGCAAAGCGTCCAATAGACCTTGAGAGGCGACGCACTGACGTGCTATAGCACTCCCTCTGCAGTCTAGATTCTTCAAGCTGCCTCTCCACCAGCTGTGTGACGGTTGCCTGCTGCTCAACCATCCGCTGCATGCGGGAATTCAGCTCTGCCATGGTTGGGGTGGGTGACCTCATGGGACTTCTGAGTGAAGTGGGGCTAAACTCCAGCTGATGGAAGGAACCCAGGTCATCAAATGTGGGCGTCGCCCCTGTGGCCCAGTATCAGAGTGCTCTACCGGGGCACTCTTGTCACTACAGGCCGCCTCCTCTGCAGTGCAGCTGCCTTCTGTGTTGGTTTGGGTGGGCATGGTGGGTTCCCGTGGCACCTGTCTTGCCTCAGGCAGCGTGGAGATGGTGCGGATGTCGGTGGTGGTGGCCGGCACATCTGTTGCAGTTGGTAGAGGGGGCTGAGATGCCGAACTGCTGGCAGCATCCTCTTGTGTGGGGGCGGTGGCTTGGGCACGTGCGGTGCTGATTGCCTGGCCTGTTGTGCAGTGTCACTGTCACTGGATACGGCTGTGGGGACACAGAGGACATGCAATTAGTGTTGTGGTGGTGGCTGATGCGTGCATCACATGCATCATACAGGTTGGTCATTGTATGGTGTTCGTTACATGCATCTGATTGCTTGGGGTATGCATTGTTGTGATATTGGGTGCCATACGGATCTTGATGGGTCCTTTGGGCCAGTCATGCACTGCATGGGGGGTTTATTAATGGGTCCTTTGGGCCAGTCATGCACTGCCTGGGTGGGGGTTATTAATGGGTCATTTGGGCCAGTCATGCACTGCCTGAGGGGGGGGTTATTAATGGGTCCTTTGGGCCAGTCATGCACTGCCTGGGGGGGTTATTAATGGGTCCTTTGGGCAAGTCATGCACTGCCTGGGGGGGGGTTATTAATGGGTCCTTTGGGCCAGTCATGCACTGCCTGGGGGGGGGGGGTTATTAATGGGTCCTTTGGGCCAGTCATGCACTGCCTAGGGGGGGGTTATTAATGGGTCCTTTGGGCCAGTCATGCACTGCCTGGGGGGGGGGGGGGTTATTAATGGGTCCTTTGGCACTGTAATGCCATTGAAATATCTGAAAAGGGCAGGGAAACTCTAGCCTCTGGACCAGAGTATTACAATTGCATAGAACAACAGAAAAAGATTGAAAACAATTTAAACAATGGTGAGTCAATCACAAATAATTAAACACTGATCACTTTAATACAGCAAAACAGCAGCAACCGTATGCCTAAAGTCGGCTAAAACATTGTCACACATACTTGCCATTCATAGTGCACTCATTCAAACCCAACTCAACATGCAGTGACATACATCCAAAAGCTTAAAAGACAAAAGAATCATGCTAAAAAACCTGTGGGGAGAAGGAATTCATGACTGGTCCCCATCAAACAGACATAATTTTTATATTCATAATCAATAGAATTAATTAATAAATAATCTATTGTCAGGGTGGATCAGAAGGAAAAGTGCAAAAAATCACATCCCTGTAGGGTATATCTGTAATGCCATCAACATATTATTTTATGGCATTCATGTTTGACCACTTACCAGCATCTGCAGGTGGGCTCACTCCTGCCTCAGCATCCCCGATCCCATGAATGCCCTCAAGGTGGAGGACACTGCTGCAACGCTCCTCCCATGCTTGCAGCCTCAGTGGGGAAGGGGGTTCTCCACCTGTCCCACTGCTGCGTTGGTGGTGTGTGGAGATGAGGTTACGAACCCTCAGCCTGAGGCCGTCCCACCGCTTGTGGCAGTCCTTGACGCTCCTCACTGTCACACCCACAGCGGTGCACTTGCGTGCTGCTTCTGCCCACACTTCCTTCCTCCGCTGCTGTGTGGCACGCCGGTGATCGGCACTGAACAGCATCTCTGCATGCTCCACTATGTGCTCCACGAGCACAGTTAGCTCCGCCTCACTGAAGCGCTCTTTGCGCTGCCTCTACGCTGGAATCCTGACAGACATGCTGGTGGTCCCTTTTGCCTTCTCACAGTATGGATTGTGCTTGTGCTGACTCTGGATGGCAATGGATTGTGCTTTATATGATGGCCGCCTCTCTGTTTCCGGTTTTTGGAGATCATGGTATTTCCGGTTCCGTTTCCGTGGCGACGGAGGCGGACACGGGTTTTGCGCTACTTGTGGCAGCGCTATGTCCATTTCCGTGGCTTTTTCCGTGATGGCGGTAACAACGTTTCCGCGTCCGTGTGGTGCGCGCGACCGACAGCACGTAATCGGACGGTCTTTCCGCAACCTTGCGGACACGGAAACCTTATTACCGCCGTCACGGAATCACCGTGATCCGAAGCTGCCAGGTTGTAATGAGGCCCATAGTGACCTTCATGCACAAATTGTACAATTTCAAAGACACAAATGTGGCAAATATTGTCATTGCAAATACAAAAACAAAGGCAAATATGATACCAAATGCCGCTTTGGTTTCCCTAGACCAGTTACAGAAACAGGTGAAGTGAACAACATCATGTCTTCAGTTAGACATAGTGTTAAAGGTAAATCACCTAATAACACGTATTACATAAAAAGAACAGAATAAGCAAAATATATCAATGATTACAATCCAATCATTGCCCTCTTATGGACTGCAACCAGAGATGTGCAGTACATTACAGACAATTCCACTGCAGTTGCATGATATGTTATAGCCTACTTAACAAAAGCAGAAAAAACTGAGCTTCAAGACCTTTGGAATGACCTATCATCAGACAAAACACTATCTCAGAAATTGTACAGCTTAGGCATAAAAATGCTCTCTCATAGAGAATGTGGCGCCTATGAAGCTGCAGATCATTTAACCGGTACTACTTTGTATGGAAAATCTGAAAATATAGTATGGCTAAGTCTTGGTCCTGCTAAATCTAGAAAAAGAATTCTCAAATCATATGAGGACATAGAAACAATAGCCAAAAATGATCCCAACAGCCAAGACATTTTGAAAAACAATTAACTAGACACATACTACCCGAACAGGAGTACCACTTTGGAAACCATGTGTCTATACCACATAGCCCAAAACATTGCATACAAAAGTAATATAAAACCAGATGAAAAGAAAGGTAGATATAGAGTGACAGATTGTGAAGGCAGCTTAGTGAAACTTACCAAACGAAGCTTAATTAATCATATCAAATTGTCATTAAAAACTCCTCAACAGAAAGAACTATATTACATGTCCCTGCTACAACTTTTTAAACCATGGAGAAAAGAAGAAGAGATACTATATAACTATGACTGCTATGAAGACGCTTTCAAAGCAAATGAAAGCACTATCACCGATGTGAACTTTATGCAATAGAAAACAATGTTGTACAATGAACAGCAACACAAAGAAGAACTCCAGGCCCAACTAGATAAGGACACTTCCGACAGTAGTCAACCTTCTGTAACAGGAAGCCAAGAACCACTGGGACAGCCACTAATAGCAAATGAGGCAGAATTAGCTATGACAGAAGTAGAAAACACCATGTGTCACTATGAAGAAGATATAGAAGACTTAACTGTACTACAATCAAAACTTAACAAAGGCCAGTGCACCATTTTTGAAGAAGTACCAAAAGAAATTGCACATGGTGTACAACACGAAAATAAAGAATGTACCTGCCAAAATTACAAACCTATACTACTATACGTCAGTGGTGAAGCTGATTCAGGCAAAACATTCTTAAACAAAATCATCAGCAAGTTCCTTCAACAATTGACAAACAACAAACTGTCAGCTGTTGTAACTGCCCCCACAGGTTTAGCTGCCTACAACATAGGCGGTGTCACTTTACACTGATAACTATTCCTTCCAGTAGAACACCAAAACAAATTAGACTATTACAAACTTTCTACAGAAGCTGCAATGGAACTACGCAGAGTAATAAAACAAATGAAAATGCTACTAATAGATGAAGTGAGCATGGTCTCCAACCTAATGTTGGCTTTGATTCACCTCAGATTGCAAGAAGTGCTTAAAACAAACTACGAACAACTCTTTGGGGGAAAACACATTATTGTTTTCGGAGGTCTTCTTCAATTGACACCAGTGAAAGGTCAACCTGAGGGCACAAACTCTGCCGTAAAACTGTTGGCAGCATAGGAAATGTCAACCTTTGGCAACATTTCCAATACAGAGAATTAACAGAAAACATGCTCCAATCTGCAGACCTCACTTACGCCAACATTTTAAAAAGTATTAGACTTGGTGTACTATCTCAAGAAGTACAAGCAATATTAAAAACCCGGCACATCCATGCACTTTATGGCGATAACTCATGTGCTACTGATGTTATGGAACAATTAGTGCACACATATGTCAATTGTATGGCCTTAATGCCAACTCTTGCAAGATGTTCCAAATTCAATGAAACAATGTTAAAAAATGAAAAGCAACCAATAATTGAAATTTGCTCCACAGACAAACTGGACGTACATGGTATGACACTACCCATGTGTCAACAAGCCACAACAAGACTAAATACCTTAGAAAATTCTATCTCCAACACAGCTGGGCTGGAGAAAATATTAAAATTATCCTAAACTATAGAGTAATACTTAAACGTAACCTTGACGTGAGCAAGGACTAGTTAATGGAGCACTGGGTACAGTTGTTGGCTTTCAAACATACCCACGTGACAACAACATTCAGTTTGTCAATAGTCTCTTTGACAAACTTTCAGAAGTAAAAAGGATAGGGTGCTCAACAACTCGATTCCTTCTCTTCAAAGACATGTATGTACGCAGAGAACAATTTTCTCTAACTCTTGCATATGCAGTCACCCTTCATAAATCCCAAGGTCTTACCCTAGACCAAACACTGATAGATATTGGTAACACAGTCTTTAAAGAAGGCATGAGCTACGTAGCACTATCAGGTTTACGTACACTTGAGGGTCAATTTCTAATCAACTTTGATGCAAGTAAAATAAACGATGATATTCCTTACATTTTAGAATACAATAGACTACGTTCACTATACACCCTCCATTTAAAATCATATCCTGTTCCACAAAAAGGAAAACGTTGTATAACAAAACAAATTCAAGCTGAAATGCAACAGGATCTGACTGCAAATCCTCCAAAGAGAGTAAAAGAAGCTAATACTTCATCAATTACCACAACCAAAGAAGAACCTATTAGTCAAAGTAACTCAGGTACTTCTTCAAAGAAGCAACACACACTCCGAAAACATGACTTGGACACAGAACTATCTGGCCCATTCGAATTTTCAAATGTAACTGGTGTAAGTTGCTTCGCAAATGTAGCAATGAATATTCTATTTCAATTGCCACCAATTGTTGGCAACATTTACTTACACAGTACAGACCAATTGTGTTTGCAAATGTTAGTCCTTCATAGAAACACAACAAACAATCCTGACAACATGTATAGTGTTCATGGAATAAGACAAGAATTGGACTACTATGCAGGAATGGTGACATTCACTATAAACTCACAAGAAGATCCACAAGAATTTCTAATGTACTTACTACAAGTACTGGAAACAAAAACATACCTATAAATGAAATCTTCCAGATTTCATACATGTGGAAACATACCTATACCTATTGTTGCACTCTCTGCAACAATGTGACACAGGAACAAATCCCTAATGAGCGCTTCGTGTATGTTTCCAAACCTAATTGTGAATCCATTCCATTTCAGCAACTTGTACAAAATGCAAACCATGGCAGATTATGCACTACCTGTAATTCAGATAATCGTTCCACCTTACTAATACAAACACATAGTAACTACATAATACTAATGCTTCTACGTTACAATGCAGATGGTACCAAAATCAACTGCAATCTGACTGGATTCACACATGGTCAAGTATCACTTGGTAAGAAAACCTTCACAACAATAGGTATAATCTACCACGCAGGAGCCACAACCAATGCAGGTCACTACACTGCATGTACTAAAAAGAAATGTGGATGGTTCGAATGTAATGATAGTACCATTACTCTAAAGCAGAGATTACCAGCAAATCTTACAAATGCTTATTTAATCTTCTTAAAACCAAAATGTAATAGCTAATCTGTACTTCAACATTAACAAAAATTCAATTAAAAAACTATGAACAGTTAGAATACGCCAACAGGTATCTAACTGGCCCAAGATTCTATAACAACCAAACAGATAAATGAATACTGTCGGGGTGATTTCCAGGGGGCTGGCAGAGCTGCCCGTGGACATCCGAGACTGGGGAGGCCTCAACTCCTCCAGCATCCCAAAAGGAGTATGAGGCACACACAAGAGCAAAGTAATTACTGCTGTTTATTATAGCAACGGCAGGGATTCTTCTCGGCCCGTATGCGTCCGGGGAGATGCTCTCTCTGTTAGTGGGGCTCGCAGGCCCTTTTTACCGTAGTATGACGTGCTACTCGCGTCACCTTGGAAAATTGTCACAAAACCTAACGCCAGCTCGGGTTGGCTCCCCGAGTGGTAGGGTTAGTATAGTTACCTATAGGAGGGAATATTAGTGAATAAGGACGGGTCAGGTGGTACACTTGGGCTGTCCCTAACAATTGCTACAACAAATTAGTTACAAGGGGACACTTGGTGATTGGCTAACTAAAATGGCGTCAGTGAAGAGCCCCTCGTATTCTGATTGGTTCCCTCACGAGCCGCCAAGCCTGGGACCATCACCGTTCCCAGCTTGCGATGTACCTGGTGCTGTCAACAATGTGCAACTATGTGTTAGTGGTGGACAATGGACATGTCTTGCTAGTGGCTGATGATCATGGCATTCCCATCGCTTTAGGTGTCCAACTTGTCACTTCGTTGTTGCAGCATGTGTCCCAGACGTGGGACACTGGCGACTTTCTGTCTCGTGAGCTTGCCATTTTGTCAGTTCGGCTTGGTCACATGTGGAGAGACCGTAGCTGGAGCAGAATTATGAGTATTTGATTTGTATTTTGGCTCTGAGGGGCGCTTGGCGGTGGCATGTGTAACCTTGGCACTGGGAGTGCGGCATGTGGGTTTCAACATCTCAGCCTTGGCTGTGGGCTCTCGTTGGTGCTCCTTCTGCGTGATCAGCATTTTGCTTTTTTTTAGTCTTGGGAGGATTTTCGTCTGAGAGGCTCCTGCCTGGGGACTCTTGCTTGCGGCCTACTCGGCCTAATTTCTGGGTGGTGGTACACAATCGATAATATGGGGGTCGCGGGACGACTGAGTGTCACAAGCAGCAGTAGATATATAGGATGGAATCTCTATAGGGATAGGGTAGTGAGAAAGCATCTGCAAGCGTATACACAAGCTCTTTAGGCATCTTTCTTTTCTGTGGTGCTGTAGGAGGCCTATATGAAAAATAACAACAATGTATGTCCGTGGGTGTTCCAGTCCACTACGTCATAGCACTGAGTATGTTCTTCATGTGGGTTGGTGCGTAAGTGACCAGTGTGCATGGTGGCACATTTGTTCTTGTCTGGTGGCTATGTCGTCATGGCATCTCTAACGATGATGGGTTTCATGGTTGTTGTCTAATCGAGCTGGTCCAAGTCGCAAGCGTCGGCTTGACCTGGCCGTACTAGTGGGCATGCTCCTCGTGTGTGCAGGCAGTGGGCACAGGATACCTTGTCCTCTGGTAAGGAAGTGAATGGGTCGAACTCCTCTCATGGGGGGTGCTTGGGCCGTGATCCCCTGGGCCATGGTTTGGATGAGAATTGGGGGAGGGTGTTTTGCCATTTTCCCACTGCAGTCCTTCCTCTGGTCGACTTGCCGACCATAAAATTATCCGCTCTCTTCTCTCCGCATATTCTCCATACCTTTTTTATTCCAGCTAGGTGTCCATACTGGTTTACATGTTATTGAAATGACCAGTACATGTACACGCATCCACCACCGGGTTTGCAGTAGACCCACTTACCAACATAATTCTTCGGGTTCCTTGGGTTTTCTACCTTCACTGATGGTGGACATAAGTCTGCTTCCATTATCTGCTTGCGTAACCTTTCTCGTTCCTTTATGATGATGTCTGTGTGTTTGTCGTCTTCTGCTGGCATCAGGACGTCCATGCCAATCATTTCATCATTTCACCTGTTGTGCGTGCTGTCCTTGCTTTCCACAATCTCAGTCCTAACAGGGCGGCCATTCCCAATATTATGCATCTAGCTATAATTTTAAGGCCATCTGACAGCCATGATGGCATCCATGACCATAAGTATGAAAACCAGCTACCATCTCTCTTCACTCCCTTTGCTTCCTCTTCCAGCTTGGCGTGCATCTTGGCAAGTTCTGATACTGCCTCAGAAAGCGTGCCATTGTCTGCGTCGTTAGCACGGTTAAACATGCAACACGAGCTCCCAATTTTTGCACAAACTCCTCCTTCCATTGCTTTAAGGAGATCCAGCACATATCTATTCTGGAGTGCTACCATTAGTAGTGCCCTCAATTTTTATTTTATCGTGTTGAATCCATTGACGGTGGAGTTGATTGTTATCATTAGTTGCCATCTTGTGATCTGGAGCAACTTCGCATTTGCTTATGCCTGCATTCCTGGATGTATTACAGAGGAAAAGAACATTGCCGCTCTGCTGAACAGTCTGTGTTCTGGTGGGATGTCACTAAGAGCTGTTTCTGATCTTCCCCACAGGTAGTTCCCCGTCAGTGGTTCTCCTTGTCGTTTTACTCTTGACAATATTGCGGTGCCGTTCTTTTCCTGTCCTCCTCCAATCATCACTGAACTTTTCTTCCTTTTATTCCCTTCGTCCATCTTAGGGAAGTTCCCCAAGTTGACATGTTTCTGTGGCACTACTAGGGATGGTATGTTGATGTGTACCATAGTAAATACTCCATTCCAAGATGCCGGCAAGCTGTGGTATGCCTTTTCTCTGCAGTCCCAATAGTGGTCCATTAGAACTGCTGTACCAGCACTCTCCCCAGCTATCATTACTGTTCTTTTGCAGTTGCTGTTCCTTCCAACATCAACATCCCTGTCGTGTTGATAACATAGTGTAGGTGCAGTTAGCTGGAGTATTGTTATTGGGTCCTCGTCATTCTCTAGCCATGTTACCAGTGCTGCTCTCCTTATCCATCCATTGTAACATGTGTTGTTTTCTTCAGTCATTGTTACCACAGTTGCTTTTGTCAATGTTACCATATTGCTCCCCACAACCCCATCTGTCCATCCTTCTTTTGTGTACACCTTTCCATATATTAATATCAGTGGTCTTTCCCAGCACCCTAGTATCCCAGGAACTTCTCTTGAATGCCATTCACATGGTAGGTAATTCAATGTTACTTCCTTTGTTTCCCCTTTGTCTGGTCCATCTGTCACATATTGGAGTCCTTGTGTATGTGCCAGTAGTTATTGTACATGGGAAGTGTTTTGATGAAGTTATTTTCAGACGGGTATGTGTCACTCATCTTCCATTGCAGTATTGCTAGTCTCCCTTGAAATCGTCCTTTTGTTTGGAACAGGGACAGGTATATCAGGCACTCTACTGATGTTGCAGGTACCTCAGTAGCCACAAATGTTCTTGACGCGCTCATGGTATATGGGATCAATGAACACACATAGCAGTTGTCCTTAGTTGTCTCCTTACCAATTCTGGACATGTGCTGATATCACATGTTGTTTAAGACGTGTGCAGACTCTGTAAGATATGTGTCTACCCCGTGGTTATCAATAGATGTTCTATGTTTAATCCTCTTCCCATTTACTCTTGGGTTACTTGTACCACCTGACACCGTACCTGTTGCAGCCGTGGTGGGGGGGTTGATTAGTAGGAGGTGCAGCCATGACATAGGAAGCATAGTGTGCCTGCCAGACAGTGGCAGCAAGTAGACCACTGATAAACAATAGGCCTATCATCTTTATTACAATAGCTAATATCACTGGCATGGTTCTCTTACCTTTGTTGCGGTCCTGCAGCTTTTTACTTTTGATGATATAGATGCCCGCCTGAAAATTTCTAAAAATAAGCATTAATTTTGTTAGTTTTGTTTATTCAAGCTCTCCCTATCATGTAGTCGTTTAATGCCCAGGCAAAAAGCTGTTCCCATGCTTTCCTTAGCGTCCAATCTCTCAGGGCTGGTAAGTGCTCGTGGAGAAGTGGGAATGATTGCTCTATGATCAAAATGAACGTGTTGTAATACACATGTATTCTTCTTTTCTTTAGATATTTTGGTCTTTTTATAGCGTATACAAATTGGTGTGACAGTTCTTCTGGGGTATTGTCATCCGTGGGAAGCATTTACCACTGGAAACGACGTATACGTTAGTACCTTTATTCAATTATTTCTATGTAAAACAGTACTGCGCGGTACCTGCATGTGCGAGAAAAAAAGAGAAAGAGAACATGCACGTGTCTACACAGTGTGGTGTAACTTGGCAGTTTGTTAGGCAATGTCCTTTATTTAGGTAGTGGCAGGCGCAAGGCTTGTCTGGTCGGGGCTTGTTGGGGAAGTGTTTTTCTTACTCTGGGATCTTGTGACCATGGGGTGGGCTATGGGCAAGTGTTCACTTGCGTCCTTAGGGGGGTTTGTGGTTTGGGAGGGGTCAGGGGCTGTGTTGCCGTTGTCGTTGATTGCTGTTGCTGCTGCGTTGGCCCTGTTGTCAACGCAAGGGCGGGTCAGATCTTTGTAGGGCTTGATGTCATGCAACTGCATCCACATGTTCTTATCTCGGAGCTTCACGGCTGTAGGAGCTGTTTTTTCCACCAGGTGGGGCCCGGTGAAACGAGGGCTGTTCCACCGGCAGTTAAAGTTGCACAGGAGGACGTGGTCCCCCTCACTTACTGTCCACTGTGCTGCTTGTTCCTGCTCTTCGTTTGGTCTCTCTTCTTGTTGGGTGTTCTTCGTCCCGCCCCGCGTATGTTCGATCTGTTGAGAGATAAAGGCGACACTAGTAACCAAAGAAGAGACTATTCGTACATTTCTTCACCAAAGACAGTCTGGGATGCATGGCAATCTGTTATAGCCCGTGATGGTGGCGTGAGTGGAAGGTGCATTTGGCATCCGGTCACCACCTCGTGGGGTGTGAGGTGGTGGTCTGACCCTGGCCTTTTTCTGAATTCAAATTCGGCTAAGGGGAGGTAGTAGAGCCAACTTTTCTTGGTTGTTTGCTACATTTTTGCAATCTCTTCTTTTAGGAGGCCGTTTAGGTGTTCACAAACGCCATTCGCCTGTGGGTGGTACGTGCATGCAAACTTATGTTTGATACCAGGGAGAGCAGTGATGTGTTGGAACATTTCATTGGCAAAGTGTGGCCCATTGTTGGACCGCAATACTTTGCATACCCCCCACCTCGGGAACACCTCCATCACCAGGAACTTTGCTGCTCTGAAGGCATCAGCATGGAAGCATGGACCGGCCTCGATCCACCTTGAAAATGGGAAAACTACCACAATCATGTATCTGTATCCTTGACATACATTGATCATGTCAATGTAGTCAATATGGAGGTGCAGAAAGGGTCCTTCCGGCCGGGGTATAATACCTTTGATCACTTGCAGCGTGTGACCGGCTGTGAATTGTTGACAAGTGAGACAATTGCTAATGAAGTTTGCAACATGTGAATTTAGCTCGGGACAGAACCACGCCTCTTTTATTTGTGCTAAAATCACCTCTTTTCCTGTGTGTGTGGGATGATGTAGTTGGGCCAGGGCTGTTTTCAATAGGGCCAGGGGCATCACTATTTTGCCTGTATTGTTCTGTCACCATAGTGTGTCTGTGGGTGACATTGTGCATCCTCTTTTGACCCATAGCTCCTTCTCTGCCATGGGTGCTGCTGCCTGTAATTCCATTATTTGATTTTCAGGGATGTGGGTGTACCCATCCTTCATCAACATCTGTCTTGCCTCCGCCCTCCCCGTATCTTTTTCTTTTTCTGGGGGGTCCAGATCTCACCGAAATACGCAGCATGTTTAGCATGTGCGCCTGCTGTTTCGTTACCTTTGGAAATGGGATCATCACCGTTTGTATGGGCCTGACACTTCACCAAGGCTATTTCTTTGGGGTCTTCAATTACTTCAATTAGTTCAGCAAGTAGTAGGGCATGTTGCACTGGGGTGCCGTCTGCTCTTCTGAACCCTCTTTGCTGCCACTTAATTAATCCAGAATGTACAGTTGATGTGACGTATGCACTATCAGAATGTATGGTTACTCTTTTGTCATTGCTTTTTTTCAGTGCTAAAATTAGGGCCACTTATTCCGCTGCTTGGGCAGAGTAGTGTTGTGGTAACTGAACGCATTTCACTGGGACATAGGTCCAATACTCTGTCATTCTCACCACTGCTGCTCCTGTTCTGCGTACCCCATCACTCTGGTCAATTGTTGAGGACCCATCAATGTACATTATCTCTCCCCCCTTTAAGGCGTTTTCCTCAACCTTTCTTGTACTGGAGTAAATGTCAATGGCCTGTGTGCAGTCATGAGTGTAGTTGCCATCTTCTACTACCTCTGCTATAAACCTCGCTGGCTTCACGTTGCTGCACCTCACAATTGTTAACTCTGGCCTGGACAAAATTTCTTCATACCCTGACGCCCTTTGAGTGGTCGATGTTGATTTTGGTTTGTTCAGTATTGCAAAAAGGGCAAGTTCCACGTACAGTGTGGTTGGACAGCCCATTGTTATTGAGGATGATTTTTCTACCGCAAAATTTGTGGTGGCCAAACTCTGTTTGCACGGGAAGTGACCTAACATTACAGGATCTAGGTGTCCACTGTAGAATGCTACTGGTTTGTGTCCCATGCTAGTTTTTTTGTGTCAGCACTGCCCTCAATACTGCTTAGCTACAATGTGAAAAGATGAAAAATTGTGCTTCATAATTTGGGGTGGCCAGTACTGGTGCTGTGGATATGGCATGTTTTAGTTCCTGAAATGCTTCTGTCATTTCTCTGGTCCATCCCAACTTCTTCTCCCCCCTCTGCGCTTCTATGAGGGCCTCAAGCAGTGGTCCTATGTATGAGCTGTAGTCAAAAACCCATGCCCTGCAGTAGTTGCATAGACCCAAACACTGTTGCAGTTCTCTCACCGTCTGTGGCTTTGGTGTGTTAGTTATGGCCTGTGCCCTTTGTGGTGCAATGTTCCTTCCATGTTGTGAAATGAACTGGCCTATTTAGAGCACTTGTTCTTGGCAGTACTGCAGCTTTTCCTTGTCTACCTTGTACCCTTTTTCTGCTAACACTGTGAGCATTTTGACACAGTCTCTCCTGCACTTCTCTTCTGTGGTGCTGCCGATGATGATGTCATCTACATATTGCAGCACCGTGCTTTCCATTTCAATGTTACCCAAGTCCATTTGTATCACCCTGTTAAAGATGGATGGTGACTCGCAGTACCCTTGGGGCAGCATGGTGTGTTTCCATTTTGTGTTACAGTATGTGAAACTTGTCAAGTCTTGTGAGTCAGGGTGCAGAGGTATTGAGAAAAATGCGTTTTTGAGATCAATCACAGTAAATCGTGACGCCTCTGCAGGTATTCCACATAGTATAGTGGCTGGGTTAGCCGCTATAGGGTATTCTGTTTCTACAATGTGGTTGAGGGGTCTTAAATCCTGGATGAAATACCAAGACCCTCCCTTAGCCTTGCGCACTGGGTACACAGCAGTGTTGCATGGAGACTCTGATGGTACCGGTATACCTCTGTTTATTATTGCTGTTATTGTTTCATATATCCCCTCATCTGCCTCCTTTGATAGTGGGTATTGCTTTACTCTTGGCAGCTTTGCTCCTTTTTTCAATTTTATTTTCAACCCTGCAATGCTTTTGATGCAGCCCACTTCATATGGACTGGTGGTCCATATAGATGCAGGTACTGCTGCCAGATCCTCCTTGTAAAATGGTACAGCGGTAGTGGCTGATGCCTCTAGCACCAGTGCCATCTTTTGTGCTATGTCTCTGTATGTCACCCAGATGTGAACACTCATTTAAAAAACCATCTCTCCCTCACCATTATCATCTGAGAAGAGCTCCTCGTCAGATACCTGTGTCAGTCGGCAACCCTCTGCTTGTGCTATTACTGCTCTCCATGCTCTGCCTTCCCTGTCCTGGGCATGCACTGCAATGTAGTCTGGTGTTGCTACTATGCTCTCAATGCTCAGTGATATCTTTGCCCCTTCCTTCTCGCTGGCTGGTGTTTCGGGTCTGAAAAGGTAAGCTGCTGGTCTCCTCCAAATGTTTCCCTCAATTCCTGGTAACCACGCTATTGCCATGTCTGTCCCATATTAGAAGAGGTCTCCATCTACTGGTTCTGCCCTGGCTACTGTTTTGCCTCAATAAACCTGCACTATTTGTCATGCTGTGAGCATGTTGATGCCTGGTGTGGAGCATATTATTCCTTTTTCAGTAAAGGAGATGGTCATGTTCAATCTGCTCATGATGTCTCTACATAGTATGTTTACTGGTGACTGTTTTGAGTATAGCACTGGGAGAGACATATTGTGATCTCCTACAGATAAGGAGATGTTATCAGTGAAGGGAACCAACCCTCGAGCCCCAGAGAAGGCTTGAGTGTTCATAGCTTCGCCTGACAGTTTAAACTTTCCTTCCCTTATGCATGACCTAGTGGCCGCTGTGTCAACTACGAAGGAAACATTTTTGTCACCTATTGCCACCTGTATGCGTGGTTCCTCCGCAGGGTTAGGTGTTACTGATAGGATGGGACACATCAAAGACATCTGTGTGCTGTCCTATTGTGGGTACAGTGACTGTCCGCTCCCCGTGTAGGGGTTGTGACCCATAATCGTTACCTTCCCCAGCTGCGTCTGCTGTATAGGTGGGTCAGATGTTGACACTGCATTGCCCTGTATTTGTGTGAGCTGCTGTACTGTTTGTACTTGTTGTTGTTGTGTAGCTGTTGCCTGTTGCAATGGTGAGTGTAGTATCTGTTGTTGTGGTGTGTATGTTTGTGTCTGTAGCTGTGGTTGTAGTGGTGCCGGTTGTTACATTTGTGGTGGTTGTGTGTACACTTGTGTTTGTGGCTGGGGTTGTTGTTGTGGTGCTTGTTGGTGTGGTAGGGGTTGTGTTCCTTGATGTTGGTAAACTTGTTGTTCCCCATAGGCCCTTGCTGTCCTTGCTCCCCCCAAGCTCCCTGTGCTGGTCTCATTCTGCATGTGTGTGACAAGTGTCCCACCATCCCACATATCGAGCATGTCGGTGGTTCCCGTGCTTGCCATTGAAGTCCCCCCATGTTGTCCTGGTACCCCTGTTGTCCTTGTTGATTGTAACCCCTGAACCCTCCCCATTGTTGTTGTGTGGGTAGGCCATATCCTCTCCCTCTCATTTGTCCGCCCCTCCCTCTGTAGTTATCTGAGTACCTGTTTCCCATTTGCATATAAACCCCTCCCGCGTGCGCTGTGTATGGTGGGGTGGAGGCATTTGTTGTGTCATTACCTGTGCTTGCTGCATTGGTACTACCTGTTGTTGTGTTGTGTCTTGTGTCACTGTGGTCTGTGTGGGTGCTGTTATCAGTGCTCCCTCCATGGCATATTAGGATAACTTATTTTGGACTAATTTCGCTTCCTCTGTCTTTCTATCTTCCTCCTTTTGTTTCATTTTTTCCTGCCACATTCTACAGTAGTGCACTATGGTCAGTTGTATTTCTGGCCATGCCTTTGCTTCCTTCCCCACCAACTTCTTCAACTGTCTTTGTACTTGCTCCGGGAGCCCTTGTATTATTATGTGGTGGAAAATTGCTAGTGTTTTGTCTCACGGTTCCCACGTTTCCAAGCGCCACTTCTCCTGAATCTCCTGGATGTAATCAACAGGATCTTCATTCTCACGCATCTTGCATGAGGTTATTGCTCATATGTTTGATGTGTCTGGGTATTGGACCCTCAATGCCTGGCAGAGACCTTGTCTGCAGTTGGCGAATGGTGCTCCATCATGTGACGTGTCGTTTATTGTTACCCCTGGGAATCCCGCCCTTTTCCAGATGTCATCAGCGGCACCCCCCAGTATGGAAATTAGGAGCCTCTTCATGTCTCCCATCGCTAATGATTGCCTCCTCAGTTTGTTTTTCCATCTCATATATCCACTTCCCAGCTCCTCCACTTAGGGATGGAAGTCTGCATCTTATATTTTCCTTATCGGTATGTTTCCAGGGGATATATTGTGGCCTGGCTCCTCCCCTCTCTAGTAGTGGCATTACATTGTACTCCCTCGCCTCCCCCGGAGTCCGCCTGTGTGTGGTTATGTCAGTATATTCATCATCTTCCTCCATATCTGGTAACTCTTCAATGCTGTCAATGTTACAGTAGTTTATCCTTTCGCCTCCTACATCCTTCCTCCCCCTCTTGTTATCTTCTTGTCCTATCGTTGGCGTGTTTGCTCATTCTTCCTGCCTGCGTCCTGGGAGGTCCCTAAGTGTGCCGACATATGGGCTGTGTACGGGGGTTGGTGTCAGTGGGCGTGGTGTTTGTACAGGTATTGGTGTTAGTGGGCGTGGCGTTTTCCTGGTTGCCTCCCTTACCTTTGTTTCTCCTGTGTTTTGTTCTCCCTCTCGCATGCCCATGGTGACTCGCAGTTAGTGCGCGTTATGTTTAATTTGTCTAAACTCTCCCTATTGCCATCTCTTCCACTGCCGCTCAAACCTTCCTCTTCCTCGCTGCAAAATCCATCAGGAAATGTCAATCCCCACTCTGTGCGTTCCCCCCCACTGTCACTGTCCTTAAGTCTATTAAGTCCACATCTGTGCACTCACCTCCTTTAACCGCAGCCCCCTGTGTTGATGTTGTTGCCACCTCCTTGTCCTGGCGTGTGTACTCTATTGCTCTGTGTTCTACCCTCCTATCTCCTCTCTCCTCTTTCTTCTTCTTCACAACTTTGCCACCTATTTCCGCTCGTTTCCTGTGGAGTTCTTCCACTACCTCTGCACTCACCTTCGCTAATATCCTTTCCTTGTCTTCCTGACACCCCCATATTCCCCCTTCCCTCTTTCGTATACTTTCTATAACTTCCCTTCTTCATACTTCCTGGCACTTTCACATATAATCTTCTTTTTCCACAGTCCCATTTCCCTATCATTCTCTTCCCTCTCCTCCTCCTTCCTTCTCATCTCCCTGTGTTCTGTGCATGCCACTCTTTCTGCTATTGCCCTTATGCGCTCTTCTTCCTTCTTCCTTTCTTCCGCCTATTCCTTCATTCTCGCCATGTCTTCCTTATGTGCCTTCTTTTCCTCCTGTCTCTTCCGTGTTTCCTTCTCGAACTGCCTAATCAGTGCGCTTCTCTTGTTCCTCAATTCTGCCAACCTTTCCTCCAGTATCTCTTCCTCCTCTTGTGAAAGTCGCCCTTCTCTTCCTTTACTTACCTCGTGCCCTGATTGTGTGTTATCCATCTCTTCCTTATTTACCTTTCTCACTGCGTCCTCCTCTTGCCCTGTTAGTGTTCCCCGGAGCTTCAGAAGCACCTGTGCTGCTACCCACTCATCTGGCCCTACGTTTGCAAAATTCCCCAGGGCCCTCCTTTCTCACCCCGTTCCTGCCGGTGTTGTGATTGAATCTACCATACCCGCCGCCCCCATCCTTTTTTGACAATCGTCTGGGGTTGCGTATGGTGGGGGGCTGTATGCGGGGTTGGAGTATCCCTCAGCAGCCGTTAGTTGCTTTTGGGTGGCTTCTCTAAGTTCTGTTACTGGATACAACCCCTCTTCCTCCTTCTTTACTACCTTAGCCATTGGCATGTCCTCTGCCCGTTCTTTTTTAACCTTTGCCTCTGCTACCGCAAATGATCCTTCTGTCTCCTCCTCACTTTCTTCTGTGCTGGGCGGGTTCTTGGTTCCCTTAACCCCACCCCCTCCGTTCACCTTCTCTTCTTTTACCTGTTTTTCCTCCCTTATCCCCTTCTCCTCCTTTACCCCCTGTACTGTGAACATACCCGGGTCTCCTGGTTTAGTTCCCTGGAACATCTTCCAAAGGTCAAAAACTTCTAAGTGGTTTGCTAACTTCTTCCCCTTGTATGTATTGTGGAGATATGTTAGCAGATAGTGTTGGGTAAACATTTAAAAGCTGCCGTTGGGTGGCCACGGTACCCTAATTTTGTTGTCCGTTCCTTGTGTCCATTCAATACTATACTTTATTATTTTCTCCGTGTGTGGTGACAATGTCGTGCAGATGTGCTGGAGTGGTGTAGTTAACACGCTTCCCATGTATCTCCACCCTGCTCCTGCCCCCGATCCATAGTACGTGGCCATGTTACAATTTTACTTTTCTCAACGGCAACCTTTTACCTGGCCCCATAAACTGGGTACTTTCGACTGTCCGCTGAAAGGGAAAGCAATTTTAATTTCACACTATTATGGTTTTGTTATTCCTTTCTTCCCGATGCTACAAATATGGCCCCCTCTGGCCGTGGCGCAAAAACCCCCCTGCGGCTATGTGTCCTGTGTGGCATGCCTCTGGGCTGCCCCACCTCCCTGTGCCACCTGTACTTGGTACACCTTCAATTTAGCTCCTCCTCCTCCCCGTTGTCTGCTCAGCCCGCTCTCTCTTCTTGTGCAACCCCATTGTCGAGCGCGGCCGGCGTTCTCCGTGCGCGGCTGCCTCTCCCCCCTTGGCTCCTCCCCATTCGAGCGCGGCCGGCATTCTCAGTGCACGGCCGCCTCTCCCCTTTTGCCCCTACCCTTTCATACCCCTTGTCCCCAACCACCCCTGGATGAATGTGAGATGGTCGCGGTGTCCTATACAAGCCCTATGGGTGATGTCACCAACCTCTACAAGATACTGTAAGTACATACCATTTTTAGAGCCTTATTAACGCGCGCTATCTTTTTACACTTGTATCCCCTGTTAACCCCACAGCTGTCTTCCCACTTCGTCTGGAGCTGAGGAATCAACAATTCATTTACTTAGTATAATTGAACTGCGCACACTGCGTCGCCTCACGTGTGACACACCCCCTCTCCAGGGGAGCTTAACCAGCCAATTATCTTCTGCAATCAGGAAAAAATCTAGCTACCCCCTGCGGAAAAACATCATCTACTTAACGAGCTTCAACACCCAATTAGTAGGGATCCTCATCTACTCATTGATCTACAACGTCCACTCATCGGAAAGCCACACCCCCCTCTTACACAGGGGTCCGCGATCTAGACCAATCCGCGCCTTCTAACAGACACACGTGGGTGCCCGAGACCCCACCCAATTCACTTTGTGACGTTGTAGGGGACGGCCCTCATGCCTGTCCCACCAGACCTCACACCTCTATCGCTGCTGATCAGTCAAAATCAATTCCACACACTGCTATAACCGCCCGCCTTCCTCTTTACAATTCCTCCCCCCTCCCGCACAACATTACGTTGCTGGTTGGGTGTGCCATACTCACCAAGTCCTCGTGAGCCGAGGCCGCTCGACCGCGGGCTCCCCTCCAAAGCGGCTCGCCACCTCATCTCGTCTAGATCACTTTTGGACACTCGCCAACCGTGGGAGGGATACTTCTCAAGTGGGCTCCCGACGGCCAATGTCCGGATTGCGCTGTCCGGTCTTCTCGCAGTTCCGCCATGGTCCTGTAGTCCTCAAAAGGGGGCAACAGCAGAGGGGCCACGCTGCCGGGTTGCCTCGTTGCAAGAGGCTTGGTAGTGATGCCCTTAGGTTAGGTAGACCTCAAACAGATCTCAGCAGTGCCTCCAACTTGTTGGGGTGATTTCCCGGGGGCCGGCAGAGCCGTCCTTGGACCTCCGGGGCTGGGGAGGTCCCAACTCCACCCGCGTCCCAAGAGGAGTATGAGGCACACACAAGCGCAAAGTAATTACTGCTGATTATTATAGTAACGGCAGGGATTGTTCTCAGCTCATATGCATCTGGGGAGACGCTCTCTCTGTTAGTGGGGTTCTCAGGCCCTTTTTACTGTAGTATGACGCGCTACTCGCGTCACCTGGGAAAATTGTCACAGCTTGGGTTGGCTTCCCGACTGGTAGGGTTAGTATAGTTACCTATAGGAGGGAATATTAGTGGATAAGGACGGGTCAGGTGGTACACTTGGGCTGTCCCTAACAATTGCTACAACAAATTAGTTACAAGGGGACACTTGGTGATTGGCTAACTAAAATGACGTCAGTGAGGAGCCCCTTGTATTCTGATTGGTTCCCTCGCGAGCCCTCAAGCCTGGGACCATCGCCGTTCCCAGCTCGCGATGTACCTGGTGCTGGCAACAATGTGCAACTATGTGTTAGTAGTGGACAATGGACAGGTCTTGCTAGTGGCTGATGATCATGCCTTTCCCATCGCTGTAGGTGTCCAACTTGTTGCTTCGTTGTTGTAGCCTGTGTCCCAGACGTGGGACACCGGCGACTTTCTGTCTCGTGAGCTTGGCATTTTGTCAGTTCGGCTTGGTCACATGTGGAGAGACCGTAGCTGGAGCAGAATTAGGAGTATTTGATTTGTATTTCGGCTCTGAGGGGCTTGGTGGTGGCAGGTGTAACCTTGGCACTGGGAGCGTGGCATGTGGGTTGCAACATCGCGGCCTTGGCTGTGGGCTCTCGTTGGGGCTCGCTCTGCGTGGTCAGCATTTTGCTTTTTCGTCTTGGGAGGATTTTCGTCTGAAAGGCTCCTGCCTGGGGACTCTTGCTTGCGGCCTACTCGGGCCTAGTTTCTGGGTGGTGGTACATAATCCATAATATGGGGGTCGTGGGACACAGAGTGTCACAAGCAGCAGTATATATATAGGATGACATCTCTATAGGGATAGGGTAGAGAGAAAGCACCTGCAAGCGTATACACGAGCTCTTCAGGCATCTTGCGTTTCTGCGGTGCTGTACGAGGCCTATATGAAAAATAACAGCGATGTATGTCCGTGGGTGTGCCAGTCCGCTGCGTCATAGCACTGAGTATGTTCTTCAAATGGGTTGGTGCGTGAGTGATCAGTGTGCATGGTGGCACATGTGTTCTTGTCTGTTGGCTATGTCATCATGGCATCTCTAACGATGATGGGTTTCGTGGTTGTTGTCTAATTGAGCTGGTCCATGTCACAGGCGTCGGCTTGACCTGGGCGTACTAGTGGGCATGCTCTTCGTGTGTGCAGGCCGTGGGCACAGGATACCTTGTGCTCTGGTAAGGAAGTGAATGGGACGAACTCCTCTCATGGGGGGTGCTTGGGCCGTGATCCCCTGGGCCATGGTTTGGATGAGAAAGGGGGAGAGTGTTTTCCCATTTTCCCACTTCAATACCACTAAATTGTAACAGAAAATAGACAGTTATAATACGCCAACAGGTATCTAACTGCTTCAAACATCTGCAACAAGCCAACAGATATAACATAAGCCAGAAGCAACAAGTGAACACTGAAAGGAAAAAAACAAATAGACTGTAGCATAACAAAAAAGTTTTTTTTTAATCCGACAAGGATTTTTTTTTCTACAGACCCAATGATTTGAAAAACAAACACAGAAACTGAGCAAAATGTACAGTACACTGGTTTGTAAACTAAATATGAGGGTTGAAAAAAAGCTTGAAATGTCTATTATGCAATGTAATAAGTCTTTATAAAATACATACACTAACATGCTCTTTTCTTTTATCACAGAAATTGAAAAAGAATATTTCCTCCAGGTACCAAAGTCATGTAAAAAATATATTGAATCTCAACAATTCAAACAGTAAGTATAATTTCAAACATTTGATAGATATTTAAATCTATAGGTGTGATCTATGGCTGTGATATGTTGCGCCAGATCCCACCCATGCTACCTCATAACTTCAGTACTTATAACTTCAGTCTTGGGTGCATGGCTTTCGGCCATGCACCCAAGACTCTACGTCCTGGCCACAACCACCACAGTATAGCAAACCCATGGTGGCTTATAATTTCACTGCTTATAGCATATTACACCCATAGTGGCTTATACCTTCAGTACTTATAACTCTGGTCTTGGGTGCATGGCCTTTGGCCATGCACCCAAGACTCTAGGGCCTGCCCACAACCACCTGATAGATATTCGATTCTATGGGTGTATCCATGGGTGTGATATGCTGCAGTGGTTGTGGCCAGCGCCTAGAGTTTTGGGTATATGGCCTACGGCCTGCAGCCATGCACCCAAGACTCTAGGCCCTGGCCACAACCACCGCAGCATATCACACCCATGGTGGCTTATAACTCATTATCACACCCATAGAATCAAACATTTTAACTGCGGCATATACTCAATTTGCACCCAAGACTCTAGGCCCTGCCCACAACCACCTGATAGATATTTGATTCTATGGGTGTATCTATGGGTGTGATATGCTGCGGTGGTTGTGGCCAGGGCCTAGAGTCTTCGGTATATGGCCTACGGCCTACGGCCTGCGGCCATGCACCCAAAACTCTAGGCCCTGGCCACAACCACTGCAGCATATCACACCCATGTTGGCTTATAACTCATTATCACACCCATAGAATCAAACATTTTAACTGCGGCATATACTCAATTTGCACCCAAGACTCTAGGCCCTGCCCACAACCACCTGATAGATATTCGATTCTATGGGTGTGATGTATGGGTGTGATATGCTGCTGTGGTTGTGGCCAGGGCCTAGAGTCTTGGGTGTATGGCCTACGGCCTGCGGCCATGCACCCAAGACTCTATGCCCTGGCCACAACCACCGCAGCATATCACAACCATGGTGGCTTGTAACTCATTATCACACCCATAGAATCAAACATTTTAACTGCGGCATATACTCAATTTGCACCCAAGACTCTAGTCCCTGCCCACAACCACCTGATAGATATTTGATTCTATGGGTGTGATCTATGGGTGTGATATGCTGCCGTGGTTGTGGCCAGGGCCTAGAGTCTTGGGTGGATGGCCTAAGGCCTATGGTCTGCAGCCATGCACCCAAGACTCTAGGCCCTGGCCACAACCACCAAAGCATATCACACCCATGGTGGCTTATAACTCAGTATCACACCCATAGATTGAAAATGTTTAACTGCAGCATATACTCAATTTTAAAGTCTGCTGACACCACGCGTTTCCTTAGAACAGTTTCAACTTGCCTGCGCACAGCACGGACGGCAATACTATCCTTAGGACACCCCTCATTTTCAGTAATTACGAACATCCCGGACAGCGCGGGCATGGCTAATACATCAATAGCGCCTGCCACCTAAACAAATACAGTATTTCACCCATCTCTTCCTCCCTAAACCTCCCCATGCACTCTTGCACACCAAAACACTCCCCAAATCTGCATTTCGCCTATGTTCGCTGCCGCGCTGTCGGCAGTTCCAAGATGGCGGGCGCATCAGAACAATCTGACGCGCATCACGCCTCACTCCAGCAAATCGGTGGACACGTTGCATATCCAGAGACATGATGCAAGCCCATTAGCCAATCGGTGTCCTGCCCGCGGAGCGAACAGGGAAGTGTCTCCGCGGAGCGGACATAGATATCACTAATTTTTTTAGACCTACTTTTTGGTTGTTTTAAAAAAAAATACTGGACGCATTTTCACCATGGTGCAAATCCATCCAGCGGTTTGGGCTGTAGGCGGTTTGGGCTGTAGGCGTGCACAAAGTTTTTCCCCCATTAAGTCTATGGGAAAAAAAATACATTTTGGGACCCCCCCTATAACTTTTCCCACCACGTACCAAACCTCACCAAACTTTGCAATTCAGAGTGGGCCATATACTTTTTTTGCAAAGTTTGGTGAGGTTTCGTCCAGGAGGAGCAGAGTTATAAAACACCCAAAAAGTGCTCTTCCTATGGAAACAGCAACTTAACCATAACTACACAGCCACTAGCGTGGCTGTGTAATTAGGCAATGGTATGGCCGTTTTCATATTACAGCTCTGTGTGAAAACACTTTGGGTACAATATAATGATATTATAATTTACAAAGAATTGCACACAGGCTCAATAAAAGGATATCTGTATCCCTGCACACAAAGCTCAAAAATGTATTTTGCTTTGGATTGAAATTACATCTCAAATGATTTAAAAAGCAGTAAGACTGTACTGTACATTCCCCATTTAATCAATGTATTTTGACATAACCTTCCAACTGCGCTGAGATATTGTATAACTACTTGGTCCACATACTTTCAAAGAAATAACACATATAACCTCACTTACCTCTGTTCACTGCTCAAGCTCTCCCTTTCTTCTGTGATCTTTCCCTTCTGTTTCAATGTTGCCACTATTAGTACTATCCTTAAAAGCAATCTGCAGACTTAGTACCTCAAACTATAGACCTGTTGGAACGTGTGGTCTGCAACTACATGTACCACTACATGTACCACTACACAGAATTGAATGAACTTCCTTAACCAGTTCCATCAGGATTCTGCAGCTGACACTCCGTTAAAAAGGCCCAAATCCATGTCCCAGAACATCTTGCAAGTGCCCACGACTTCCATCCTCCATTGTACTCCTTCCTGATCTCTCTGTAGCCTTTGACATCTTGATCGTTTCTCTCTCTTCGAGATACATTATGGCCATGGAATTCAAACCAGCAGTAGTCTGGATTGCTTTCTACCTCGCTGACCATTCATTGACTATTTTCTGGATCATGAAAACCTCCAATGCCACTTCTTCCAGTAGGCATCCACCCAGCCTCAATTCTTGGCCCAGCTTCTCACATTGAAAGCTAATTTTCTCCTTCAGTTTTTCCTAACACATCTTTCTGACGGCGCTCAGATCTTCTCCTGCCCTACCTTCACCCCTGAAATCTACTTTAGGATTTCTGCCTCTGAGCCATTCGCCACTAAATGGCTCTTCACTATCTTATATTGAACTCCTCTAAGACGGAAGTCATTTACCTCTGGCACTAAATTCCCCATCCCTCATCTGTATCATTTCACCCTGGTCTGCTCAACAACTATTGCTTGCACCCTAAGGTCCACTTTGACAGAAGCAATCAGAAGCTCAACAAATTCCTCAAATCTAATGCCACAGCTATTAGACTAAATTTACTCAACATTACTTTGTCAATGACAACTGCTCAAGCCTCTTCCTAGGACTCCCTGTGACTACTGTTTTTCCCCACCACTTAAAAAAAGTAAATTCACAATGTGTCTCCTCTATCACCTTCCCTGCTTCCTTTGCATCTCTCCGCACTGCCTTCATGCTTGTCTCCTCTCTATGCTAACATTTTCAGTCTCCAATCTTCTGGTCTTAAATATATTCCTGTACTACCTCCCCAACCCCCCCCCCTTAGCTGGCTGCTTCTATTTCCAGCCACTCCCCTACATGTATCCTGCCCTCTAGCACTCTCACTGAAACTCCCTACTTAGCGCCCAAAATTAAAATCACCACAAACATTTATGCATTCAAATGACTCTTATACTTAATCCTGTCCTCCCCAAAATACCCCTCTATGTGCAGCCTCCTCTCCCCCACTTATATCTGCTTGCCCCACTCTGACTGTCTATTGAGCCCATCTTGTTGGTATATTTTGATGTGATTGCATTGTTCACTGTATGTATCTGTATGTGTATCTGTTAGAAACAACAATTTCCAAAAAAAAGAAATATTAAAATAAATTACTTGTTCTTGGGACTCATGATTTCAGAGGCCTTCTGTTCATTGGAAAAATGACAAAGGGTTTTGGCTTCAGATTTAAATAATGCTGAAGCCTGAAAAAGGGCAGTCTTTACTTGATCAAGTAAACAAGCCATATGACACAAAGGGCACAGCACCTGGAATGTTATGGTGAGCCCCAATATGTTTAGCCTGTGGCATACAAACTAAAAAGGGAAAGAAAACGGCCTACATTGACTCATACCCAGAAGGTCTTTCTTCTCTTTCCCCAAACTTCCTGAATGGCTGAACACTTAGGGAAATGAGCAGAATGTGCAACAGTCAGCCCCTCTTACCTGCAGCAACTTTGCTCAATTAATGTTTTGGTGGGGGCGAGAAAGAGAGAGAGGCAGAACCTCAGATCTGTTTGCAGAGGCCAGTGAGGGGAGTGTTGAGTGGCGCGCAGGGAGGTTGGGGGGGTGACAGCAGGAGCCTGTCACAAAGAATCACTCTTGAAGTCATCTGAAAGTCCAAGGGTGTTTAGTATACCTTTTCCAACAACAGAAAGCCTATCAGCTTCTTAAAAGGGTTGTTAGGGCCAACTGGATTCTTAGGGGACGTTTGGCACTAGGCCGCCCCTTTCTCCCTACACTTTTTTCTCTCTGTCAGAGACATTGGCTCTCTGTCTCCATAGAGGCCTTCTAACTTTCCCTCTCCTGTGCCCGCTTATTATGCTATGGGAGTTAGGGATAGTGTCTCCTTCCACCCAGTTCCACTTGCTCTTCTTGCAAATGCGGTCTGACCCTTCTCTGGATTGGGTCACAAGATGTTTTCTTTCTGCCTTTTGCTGTCCCTGGACTCTCACACTCTGCCTTCCTACCCACATCCTTTGATCTTACTTCTCCTCCAGCTTCTCAGTTCGTCCACTCACTGCTGTCACTCCCACCCATTACCTCCAATGGTGCCTTCCTCCTACTCTACCTTCTTTCCTCTACTACTCATCCAGTGTTACTACCCCTTCTCTGTTCTTAGCAACACTCTTTACTCCACTACTGCTTCTCACTGGTCTAGCCTCTCTACTACTACCTCTCACTACTACTGCTCCCACTCCACTGATATTACAATTTTCTTAACACCCATAATACTCTACTACCTCTTCTCCCATTAGTCTTAGTCTTTACAGCTGCTACTACTACTTACTAACTCTCCCTCTAACTGCTACTTTACTACTCTCACTACCACTACTCCCACTCCCAACGACTACCACCTCCTCTCTACTCCCCTTCTATCGCTAGTTCACTCACTCCTTACTCCCACACACAAACCCTCCACAGACCCCTCTCTCCAATTACCTCTGCGTGCCTGTCACTGTTTCTTTCTCTGGTCTCTTGGATCTCCATCTCCACCTCCCAACTAACCCACATCGCACACTTTCCCACCTTGCCCATCCCCTCCCCTGATTGGGCAACATACCCTGCCAATGGATTTACCTGACTCCAGTGGGTATGGCTTGGGAGGGTCTAAGGAGGCATTGTAAAGTCGTGTAGACCCTGCCCCCTTAATACGCATTTCTTACATGTAACATGGGAGTCCATAAGGAATGTTGCCCCCATCTTTCAGGGTCTTTTCATATAAAAGGAAGGTTTTGCTGGTGGTCTTGTGCATCTTTAATTACATGACCTTTCATTCAACAATATTCCCTGGTGGTTTAGTGGGATTAGTAAGGCCTTTGTGGGGGCTTTTTAATCATTATAGCCATCCTTAGTGACTTAGTGGGTTCCCATTTTAGAAGGGGAAATCCCTGGTGGCTCATTGGTGGCTTCTCCGCGTACACAGGCTCCAAACACTGCCTGCAGGTGGAGCCGTGCTCCTCTCCCTCTATGGCGGTTGGTGTTATGCCAGGTGCTGCATCTGTAGTGTCTCACGGGCGCTTGATGCACCTAGCATCTTGCATGACGCATCCTCCCTACATCCCATGGCACTGCCCTGCTCTCTCACTAGGTGGCCTGGAAACACTGCCACACATGCCATTGTCTGCCGTCCCTGTGGTCCGCTGGCCCTCTGTGGCCTATCTCTCGCCACCTTTGCCTCCTGTCTTGCTCTGGCATCGTGCCAACCTTCTCCATGTTCCTCGACCGCTCGTCACAGGGTGAAGCTGGTATATTTGGTGAGTTTGAGTAGTGTGAACTACATTATATAAACACCTATTGGTATGTGTCTAGGCTAATCAGAAAGCAGAGAATGTGGGATGAATCCCTTAATAAGCGCCTGCATTACTTCTCTGCTGCATTCATCAGTGGCCAGCATCTTTCCCCCCTCTGCTTCCCCTTCCACTCCTGCTCATCCTCTCCACCACTGGGATTCACAGGTGGAGAGTAGGTGTCTACACCGGCATGTCCCTCTTCTCTCACTGTCCACTGTATGCTGTGTTCCCACTTTCCATGTTCCCATCCATTTTCTCTGCATCTGTGCTCCCACGCTCCCCAGCTCCCGCTCGTCAGCACTTTGCCTATCCCTATATTTCTATTTTACAGGCTGCCTCCTTTCTTCCTATTCTTGGCTAAATACAGGCACCCAGCTCTTTCTGGGCGCTAATGGACTTAATTACTGCCATATTGTGCTTACCTTCCCAGGACCCATCCTTAACCTGTGTTAAAGCCCTTTTCTATGCTCTGGCATATCAGTTTGGCTAGTGAATTGTTACTTCCCAAGTTGGCCTGCTGTGGTCACCATCAGGGGTGTTGCTAGTTCTGGAAAAGACGCAGGGCTACGCTAATGTCAAGATTGTCAGACTCAGGCTACCTAAACTTTTGGTTGTAGCCCCTGATCTCCTATCCAGGGCTACAACCAAATTAACTGGGGCTATAGCTCCTTCAGAACGCCCCACCCCACCAGCAATGCCTCTGGTCACCATTAGAACCTCAATAACATTACATAGCATATTCTACTAATGGCACATTGAACATCATGCCCACCTCCTGCTGAAATGCTAGGAACAACACTGCGCTATTGTATTAGAATGTGGACATTCATTTTCAACTTCTGCTGGAGTGCAGAATACTGCTGTACTAGTTTAGTAAAGTCAAGAGACCAAGATGGGCATACCAGGGTAACCCAAGGGGGGATTCGAAACAACAATCTTGTTAATTAATAAATCACTGAATCAATGCAAACTTGATGGGCCCGAGAATCGATTCCAACCTCATTTTGATGGCAAGAAGGGTAAGCTGGGTAGGTACAAAAACTAGGATGATGGAGGGGGCTGTATTGTGGTCTCTTTTTCAGATCCCACGATGGTCAATTATCTGATCAACTCCAATCTAACCAGAGGACTAAAACCAAATGGTTACAGATTACAAAGCAGACTGGTATTGCTGGATTCTTTTTACCCATGCACAGGGAGAGCAGTTGAACAAGGGAAAGGCCCGGGAGAGCATGCTGGGTTGAGGGAAGCTCCGAGGGGTGCCCATTCATGGAGGACACCGCATTCAAACCTTAGTAGTAGACACTTCCCAGGTTCAAAGTCCAACCCCAATCTAGAAACACTGATTCCACTGAGTAGAGCGTCATCCACCAACGGTTGTCGAGCTGGTTAACCGGTTCGATCCTTTAACCTCTTGTGAAGAACTAGATTGATGGGTGCTCCCCCGTTCCAGCACGAAGGATTAGGAGGGCAGTGAGGAGAGGGGGGGCGTCAGGCTCTAAGAATTGGGGGTACCAATGACACCTGAGGCTGCCCCTTGGTTGGCCGGTCTGCTGTCATGGAACATAGCTGGGGCAAGGGGAAATTTGAAAGGGAAGACATTGTGGAGTTCATAAAGACTTACGATGTCATCCTCTTTGCAGAGACCTGGGCATTGGAGACCTCCTTGTTAGATGGGTATGTATCCTACAGAATTCTGGCCAAGAATAATGCTAGAGGCAGATGTTATGGGGGTCTGGCTATCCTGATTAAGGCCTCCCTAACCGGCAGGGTAAGGGTATTTGAGACAAATTCGGACAACCCACAGTTGCTATGTATTTTCCCATAAGGCTGAGGTGGATAGGCTGGAAAAGCTCAAGGTATTCATCGATGAACTATTAACAAATAGGAGGAATCGTAGAGTGAATTGCAAATGGGGAGGAAACTTTAACCTCAGAATGGGTGCCAGATTAACAGAGGATCTGCTAGACCCGTGGGAGGATATGTCACAGAATATCCCCATCCCAAACATGAAGGATGGGCGGGTATGTGCAAAGGGCCTGTAAATGTGTATCTGGCTTACAGAATGGGAGATGCGCTCGGTAAACGGATGCATAGCACCCAATATACCGGGAAATCACACGTTTAATAGTCAACAAGGCTCCTCTACAATAGATTAATTCTGTATCTCGTTAGTGCTTAGGGATAGGATAGAGGGCTTTGAAGTGTTGGTGGACCCTAGTAGTGACCACTACCAATAAGTCTGAAGTTGAATGGTGTTTTGGGGGGTAGGCCCCCAAGATAATATTGCGTGCATAGTAAAAACGAATGACGCCTTTAACAGGAGAATCAAATGGGCAAAAATGTCGGATTCCAATGTAGACTTAGACACATTGGCAGAGAATGTACGCCTTATTTATGGCATTTTAGAAAGCAATGCGACCATAGGGCAGGTAGTAGAACAGTTTACGAAGCTACACAGGGCATTGACTGAGGGCTTTACGGCTCAGTGCAGTAAGAACGTGAACTCCCATAAAAGGGGGTGGTTTGAGGAGTCCTGCATTATTGCAAAGAAATCACTCCTGAGGGTTTTGAAAACACCAACCTATACGAGGAGGGAGATTGCACACGCTAGACCAGATTATCGCCGGGACTTAGAGAGAAGAAAAGGCAAACTTGAAGTGGAAGATTGGGAGGGCTTTTTGGATGCATCAAGGCGTAAAGATCAGAAAGCTTTTGGAGAATTTGTGAAAGGGGGCCCAACTCCTAATGCAATGGGGAGGCCTAGAGGTATGCATGTAGAAGAGACAGCATGAGTGGGGTATTTTGGCAATCTGTTTGGAGGAGGAGTACAAGTGGAAAGGTACAGGAGAAGCTTTATTCCATTGCAGTTTAGGCTAGAGGATGTATCTCGGGCCATCACCCAACAGGCTCATAACCAAGACCCGGGTCCTGATACAATCCCTTTGGATCTGTTTCAGGATCACTTAGATCTTTGGACCCCTTTGCTGACCATAGTGTTTAATGCCTGTATGGACACAGGCTCTTTTCAGCCTTCGTAGAAATTGACTATTATCTTTCCCTTAAGAAAGGGGCCCCAGTGAGCCCTATGTCCTATAGACCCATTTCACTGCTATATACCTCCTTTAAAATCTTTGGGAGGCTTTTGCTGGAGCACATCGATTCCTGGCTATCGGAGTAGGTAGTTCTCTCTGATATACAGTGTGGCTTTCGCCCCGGGGTGGGAACTAGGGACCAGAGCCATTTGTATTTAGTTGTTTCCAACTCAGTTCTTTGTAGGGGGGCAGGCGGTGTACCTTGCATTTATGGACCTGGGCATGGCCTTCGACAAAGTAGACAGATCAAAGCCGCGCTCAGGTCCATGGGATGCCCCCTCCTGGCAAAGCGCTTTCTTTTTTACGCAAGGTATAGCATCATAAAATTCAATGTAATTTGCACAATCATGCACGCGGTCACCCTCTGTCACTGGCTCGGCTATAAATGTGTCAGGATTCTCTATTTTACAACTGACAGTTTTGATCGTTATGTTTGAAATCATTACTTCATAGGCAGAAGCTCTCTAATGTGTCAATGTGCCCTTACGTTTCCTTCATATGGCAAACAGATCATGCCCCCCAAAGAGATTCATAGAGCAGCCCATTACAATGCTTCTAGACTTCTCAATTGCGAACTCCATAGCTGTCAATGACTGTTTCCAAGGAAAGCGTCCTTTCATAACTCGGTCTAAAATCCCACTGTAATATGCTAAATGTTCATACCCCAATGTGGTCCTCAGTTTAAGCACTGCAGTCATGACTATCCCATTCGAATGCGAGAATAAATACAATTCTTCAGCATAATTGGGAATCCCAAAACAGGAGCTGTACATATTTCTTTTTTCAACTCCTCAAATCCTTTCTCCATCTCCTCAGTCCATTCTATTGTAACTTTGTCTACTTGTGCATTTTTTAAAGCCTGCAAAAGGGGCCTTGTGTATGAACTGTAATCGAACACCCAGGCTCTAACATAATTACATAGTCCCAAAAACTGTTGCATCTGCCCCTGGCTTCAACTTCATTTTGACTTCCCCTATCCCTTTTAACAGACCTAGGTCATAAGGGCCTGTGGTCCAAAGTATGCTTGGCACCTTGTCCAGGTCTTCTTCAGAAAAGACTGGAAGCTGTCATATTATTGCCATTCACTGTAGGACTTCCCTTTTCTCTATTCTTATCCAGTATGCAATGTTCATAAAGAACACTACTTCATCGTCTGTTGGGTCATCTCTCATTGTCAGAAATGTCAGTCAACTTGTACCCTTCTTCGAGAACTATTACTGTTCTCCATGGTGTACCCTAATAATCTGTTCCTTCGAGCATTCCCATTTTCCTTTGTACTATCTGCTTCTAGCTGTATAGGAATAGTCTGTTAACCATTTTAATCAAATGCCCACCCCATGAAGAAAAACCTCTGGCTCTACTGGAATGCCTCGCTGAGCCACTTGCCCTGTGAACGCCAGTATAAATTCACCCATGTTTAAATAGTATATTCCAGGAGTGGAACACACTATTCCTTCATCGGTAAATGAAATTATCAGGTTAAGTGTTGTCATCGAATCCCTTCCCAAAATGTTAACTAGTGTCTGTCGTAACTACAACAATGGAACAGGAATGTCACACACTCTTATAGAGACTGGTAATTCATCAGTAACAGGAACTCGACTTTTAGCTACAGAGAGGACCCTTGAGCATTCATGGCAATTCCCAACATTGGATATTTTCCCTCTCGTACACGAACGAGTATCCCCAGTGTCTACTAAAAAAGAAAAGGATTTGTCTCCTATTGTCACATTGACCCTTGGTTCTTCTTGGGGTCTGGTGTCACAGATGGTACTGAACACATCAAGTCACCCTGTGAGCTGTCCTGATGTGGGTATATGCATACCACTGTACCTGTGAAAAGATTCCTTCCCACTACAGTGGCCACTCCTATTCTAGGTGTCAATAGTTGTCCTGTGTTTGCATACTACTGTGTCTGCATGGGGGCGTGCCGCAACTGCCCTTGCAGTGGATTAGTTTGTACTTGCTCTGGTTGTGGTGTCTGTTGCATTCCATCGCTTGCATCTGATACACCATCTGATTTTGGGAAAATCCTTCCCTAGTTTGGGTGCTGTATGGTGGAGGATGAACTGCCCCCCCTCTTGTGAATTGTCCCTTCATTACATTCCCTTGTCTCCTACATAAGTGCGCAATGTGTCCTGTCATCCCGCAAGACCAACATACGAGAGGAGACGTCTGACTAGTCTCCCCTTGGTTGAATCCTCCTTGCACATTCTGATTCTCATTTTGCGCTTTTTTGAAACACACCTTGATTGTTTTGAAATCTACCTCTTCCTCTATATCCCATACCTCTGCCTTGCGGCATAAACTCATTCTCTCCTTGGTCCATCGGGCACTGATTATTTGCCTGTGATGCACCCACTGTTTGCTGTATCCCCAATCCTTCTCTGCTTGTCAATACCACCCCTTCTATGGAGTATTTTGACAATTTCTTCTGAACTAATTTAGCTTCGTCAGTTTTCCTAGCCTCATCTTTCTTCTTGTTTTTCTCCTGCAATAGCCGACAGTGATGCACTATTGTCAACTGTATCTCAGCCCACTGTTTGGCTTCCATTCCCACTTATTTCTGCATTTGTCTCTGTACTGGCTCGGGCAACCCTTGACATAAAAAGTAGTAAAATAATGCTACCGCTCCTTCGTTTCAAGTTGCCACCGCTCTTGAATATCCTGAATGTAAGCAATATGGTCTTTATCTTCCTTCATCTTACGTGTCATAATTGCACCAATATCTGATGTGTCAGGATACTGCATCCTGAGTGCCCTCCACACGTCTGCCCTACAATTATTAAACAGTGATCCATAATGCACTGTGTTTTGTTCTGTTACACTTGCATATCATGCTCTCTTCCATATGTCATCAGCTCTCTCTCCAGTAATGGCTGCCAAGAGACCCTTAATGTCCCCTATAGCCAATGTGTTTCCTCCTGTCATCTTTTCTAACTAATATATCCATTTCCCAGCGCTCGATGTCAAACTCGGGAGCTTGCATCTTAAATTATCCTTGTCCATCGGTGGTCAGTCATAATATCGACAAAAAAAATGTCGAATTACAGTAAATTCGAAAACTTAATGTCGAAAAAAAAAATTGAATTCTTTATTTTTTTATTTATATATTTTTTTGGGGTTCCACATGTAAAAAAAAGGTCAAAAAAACATTTCGAATAAAAAACGTATTAAAAAAGAAATTCACATTTTTTTTTCGACATTATTTTTTCTATTTTATGACTTTTGACATTTTTGCATTCGATTTTATGACTATAAACATTGTCCATCTGCGGCCATGGAATATACTGTGGTCTTGCACTCCCTTTTTCCAGAAAGGGAAACTGCGTAAACCCTAACTTGCAGTCGGCTCCCATCGTCTGTCATCCATGGTGGGGACGATCATTCCTGACTGTCTCCTTGCTGGTATCGATCTTAACCTGCTCACATATGGCGGTTATTCTCCCTTCTCACTATATGATCATCTTCTGGGACATTCTGGATATGGTATGGCATATGGAGTCCTGTCCTTAGGTTGTTCCAAATCCAAACATCTTCCTTCCTCGTCTGCCTGCAGACTGCCTTTGGGGGCACATGCACTTCTTTCCTCCCCCCCAAGGACTGATTTCCTTTCTTCGTCTGACATGTCTTGTGCCCAAGAAGTATCACTACCCTCCCATTCACCCTGGTCTAGGTTCAGTCTACTTAAGGACAAGGCTCTACGTTCAAGACGAAACAGATTTTCTTGTTTGTTTCATGGTTTAAATGCTGGGGACACGTCCCCTTTCCCTCGACTTTCATAGCTGCGCCTTCCCTTTAATTCCTGACATGCCTTATCAATCCTATCTCTGATGCTTCCTATGTCAAGGTTTTCCTCTTCTAATGCTACTCTAGAAGCCTGTGGCGTTTCTTCCTTCATACGAAGAAAGTCTTCTATTTGGTCCCATCGTATTGTTGGACTCAGCTCTACAGGCTCCCTTCCAGCAAGGCTAGATTCAGAATCCTGCTATATCCTTTTTCGTTCTAATTCTTCATCTAATTCCCTTTGTTTTCTCACCTCCCTTCTGATTCTCTCCTCCTCTTGTCTTATCTCTTCTCTCCTCACTCCTGCTCTCCTTTCTTCCTCTTCTCTTCATCTCTGTATCCATTTGTCGCTTAATTTCTGTGCTTCTTCCTCTTCCTTTCTCTTCTATCCTTAACTTCCATTGCTCTCTGTCTATTATCATATTTCTTTGCTTCTCTACCCTTTCTTCTTTCTTTTGTTGCTCCTCCTGATAGATCTGTTCTCTCTGCTCTGTGCTCTTTCTTTTGTGTTCATCTTCCTGCAATCTTTCTTCACATTCCATGTCTTTTCTATCCTGTTTATCTTTGTCCTCTATTTTCCTTACTTCCTCAATGCTTTTACCATCTAGCTTGAGTAATATATGTCCTCCCATCCATTTTTTCTGTACTAGCATTATCTTGTCAGCTATATCTTTTTCTCCTTTCCATCTCTTAATCTCTATTTCTATTTCTGTTGACACATTCGATCCCTCACTTTCTCCTCTTTAGCTTGTATGATTCTAAAGCTCTCCTCTTTTCTTTTACTCTCCTCTGGACTATCATTACTGCTATACACAGGCGGTTCGTGTATCAGATTACTATACCCTGCCGCTGCCTTCAGTTCCATAATGGATATAACCCTACGTCTTCCATATCAATGCCTTTCACTTCAGGCAAGGTAAGTGGAGCCGAAGCCTCTACACCTTCCTCCTTACGCTGGCTAAGCATCCACTCCTCTGGTGGCGGATCTTCCCTCTCTTCCGAGTACATTGTCCAATGCTCTAAAATAGCTAATCTTTTCTCTAATTTCTTCCCCTTGTACGCAGCGTGCAAGTATGTGGTCATGTGTTGCAATACCGCTTTTGACAGTGATCCCCTTTTGGCCATGGCATGAACATCTTGTCTGCTGTGCCTTTCACCCATTCCGCACTATACTGTTTGAGCTTGGGCATGTGCTTTGGCAATGTCTTACATAACTGCATCAGAGGAGTGATATCTCCCATTGTGACAAGTCTCAATTGACTGTCAATACTTACCAGATTTTATAAAACGGCTTTCACCACTTTTCAATACTTAAAAAAAAAACAAATATGAGAGTGCTACAACAATCGCCCCTCAAACCTCCACCCTTTTTCAATTATCTATGCCTGTCTGTGGAATGATACCTATCTCTCCACTAAGTTATCTACTTATAGCTTCTCGATTCTTCTCAACAATAATGTCACTGCTTCTACTGCCTGCTTAATATTTCTATTTCAACAGACAAACAAGTCGACTTTACACATATACTAAAAATATTCCGTCATCACCATTTTTTCTCTTTGCCTCTAATCAATTACTCTGTCACAGAGTTTACATTGTCTCCTTATGTAAACATGTTTACATGTAGCCTAGAGACTCTGACTGGAGTGTGAGATGACTTCTTCTGAAACTCTCTTGAGCCAGGACCAATTAGGCGCTATCGCTATCTCTTCACACAATATTTTCCTTTATTTTTTTAAATTACCACAATCCCGTCCCCTTAATTTGCCATTCCCGTCTACTCACCATTCGGTCACTTGACTCAAGGCCTTTGGTATCGTCTCCTCTCCAACCGACCACTTTCGCCTTCCGTCCGCAAAGCGCCTGTGGAAAGCAGGTAGGGATTTCGTCAAAGAGGGACCCTGCCCACCGTCTCGATTTTCTTGCAAGATTTCTATTCGGCCGCTCGCCCCAGGAAACCCTGCAATCTTCCAGCTAAATGACGGAGGATGCCTGATTGTCCGAAAATCTGGAGTTTAACAGGTTGATGGGTCAGAACCATCCGACATTGCTACCAAGTGAACATAAGGTCCTTAATCAGTAACATGTCATGCAAAGGATGGAATACAGAGTAACTCTTACAGCAAATAATCAGACTGACTCAGGAAGTTGGCAAAGTCCAATTCAAGAGAGGTGAGGCTGCTCCCTAAGCCTGCCAGTTTAAAGCTGCTCTTGGTGCTGCATGTTTTTATACTTTTTGCTGCTGAATGTGTTTTTAAATTGTATATGTGCTCCATACTTGATTAACTTGCCCTGATTCCATTTGCTCTTATACTCGGAGGATAGCTGCTTCTTGTTTATTTTATGTGAGGACACTGCACTCGCACAGTCCTCTTTCTTTCTCGGCAAGGGGGTGGGCTTCTGGTCCACCCCCTCGCTCGACCAGCATTTAGTGCCGCTTTAGTGTTCGCTGTGCCAAGAGAGGGAAGGCTGCTCCCTGAGCCTGCCAGTTTAAAGCTGCTCTTGGTGCTGCTTGTTTTTATACTTTTTGCTGCTGAATGTATTTTTAAATTGTATATGTGCTCCTTACTTGATTAACTTGCCCTGATTCCATTTGCTCTTATACTCGGAGCATAGCTGCTTCTTGTTTATTTTATGTGAGGACACTGCACTCGCACAGTCCTCTTTCTTTCTCGGCAAGGGGGTGGGCTTCTGCTCCACCCCCTCGCTCAACCGGCATTTATGTGCCATCATGGCTGCCCGTGCAGCGGACGGGCACAGCGGGCATGCCGTTTGCGTGCCGAAGGTGCGCTAAAGGCAAGCCCATCTGTGCCTGTCCGTGCAACGGCTTGGCCAGCTGGCAGGACAGTCTATACTAGGAGGGAGCTTCTGTCCTTTGCACCTGCATTAACAATGTTTCCACCTGGATGGCAGCAGCTTACTCTGCCTGCAGAAACCACTCAGAATCAGTCTACTGTGTCTCTTCTACTACTTAACACCCGCTCGCTCACAGCTCAAGCCGCTGAGATGTCCGACCTGCTAGCTGATTGCCGTCCTTCACTGTTGGTCCTCACTGAGACTTGGCTTCAGGAGTGTTTGGCTCCTGTTTTGGCCCAAACGATTCCACATGATTATAAGATCATCCATCTAGATAGGCAACCTCCCAAGCACGGGGGAGGGGTTGCTGTAATTTTCAAATCCGACCTCCTGTGTACAGAGCTTTCCTGTTCTCATACATTAAATATGAAGTCCCTGTTGCTCAGATGCGCTGCCTCCCTGACCTACATGTGTCACTTTTCGGTCATATATTGTCCACCTGGTCCGTCTGCAGACTTATTAGAACCTCTTGTTGACTTTATTGCTGATTTGCCAGCCAACTATTCTAATTTAATAGTACTTGGTGATCTGAACTTAAAATGTAATGCTCCTAGGACATCTGCTCTTAACTTGTGCTATGATAGTCTGAAACACCTAGACCTCCCCCAGCAAGTGGCTGAACCTACTCACAAGCATGGTAACATTTTGGATGTCGTTTTTGCAAACATTGCTTCTCTCTCTATTCAATCGATTGAGCCTATGACCTGGACTGACCACTACCTAGTAACCTGTATAGTCAATGCCACTTCTGCCTCCCCTAAGATCCATGCCGAACGGGTCTGGCACCGCTGTTGGTGTTCGGCTAATCTGCAGAACTTGACTCTTACTGTCAAGGACAATTGTATGGCAGCTACAGGACCTTCTATGTCTCTTCTTACCACCCCCTTCCTGACTGGCGCTAATGAAGTCGCCCCCCTGCGCTTCTTCCAACCACGCAGACTACCCCGCAAACCGTGGTTCTCGGATCAGCTGAGATCTGCCCGCCTCAGAGTTAGGAAACTTGAGCGTAAGTGGCGCTCTAAATTTGAGCCCTCCGATCGACTTAATTTTAGGGCTGCGCTCTCTGCCTATTCTGGAGCCATTTTAATAGCTAAGAAAGCTTATTTTGGCCAAAAAGTTGAGAATGCCTTAAACCAGCCTAAGGCTCTCTTTATGGTTATCAAGTCTTTATCCTCTGCTTCCAAATGCACCCCCACCGTCATACCGACACAGGAGCTTTGTGACTCCTTATCTGAATTCTTGTCACATGTCATTGAGGTTACGCATAGCCCCGGTCCTACTCTGGCCCTCTTCCCGATCTTCTCTGAGGATCTGGTGCTCAACGCCATGCTGCGTATTAAGTCCTGCGCCCCCTCTGATTCGCTACCATTGGCAGTGATTAAGGAGGTGTCGGTCGATCATCTCAGTGAAATTATAGCAGCCGTGAACAGTTCCTGCCAGTCAGGGTACATCCCCCCTGAGCTGAAGGCTGTCCTGGTCATACTCTTGTTGAAGAAGCCTTCTTTGGACCCCACTCTCCCTTCTAATTCCTGGCCTATCTCTCTTCTTCTTTTTCTGATGAAGCTTCTTGAATCACTGGTATCCCCCATTCTTTCCTCTTTTCTCGAATCTTCCAGTTTCCTTGAGCCAGCTCAGTCTGGCTTCTGCCCTGGCAGAGGCACGGAAAGTGTCCTGGCCTCCGTCCAGGACGACATGGCCAGGCTGGTTGACAGAGGCGGTGTCAGAGCCCTGATTCTTCTTGATCTGTCAACAGCTTTCGACACCATCGACCATGCCAGCTTGCTCTTCCGTCTGAGCCAGGTTGGTGTTTCGGGTCAGGCACTTGCTTGGTTTGTCTCTTTTCTGTTGGATCAGTCCCAAACTCTTTCTTTCCTCTGTTCACCTCTAAGTCCTGCCACCTCAGCTGCCGTGTCTCTCAGTGCTAAAGAGAAAGGAGCCCAAGGACCAGGCAGAGAAGAAGCAGCAAGCATATCAAGAATCAGAACAAAAGCATTTTTAGAGCCTTTAGAAAAGATAGGAGTTAGGTAAAAGCTTCAGCGAGGAAGGGAGAGTATTCGGACGCCGCACAGACTTATCTCGACACCTTTTATAAAAAACATTGCCTTTACACTAAATATTAATCATAAGTGACGTTAGGAACGGTGGCAAAATAAGGAAACCTACTAGGGGTTGTGGTTGGTCAATGCGAAACATCTACATACACATTCTATGGGATAAAGGGATGTGATTGGATCTCTAAGGTCAGGAGGGCAACTAAACCCATCCCAAGTGCAAGTCATCTTCCGTGTCAGTCTAGTACACAACATACTATTGGCTATTCAAACTATAGGGCTCTTTAATACGTGGCCCTCTATTATTGGTTGGTACGCTTGTACCCTTCTGGAAGATTCCACTTGCTAGCAGCACTCAACTGAGGCTCCAGGTGATGGGGGGTTGGCTCTGTCAAGCCTCCCCACCCAATTAGTCCAACATCCATCATCACTCCTGCGGTCTGCATTCAATTTATACCTTTGAACTCATCCTTGTAGAGGCTCACTGCACATGAGAATAAAACTTAATGCTCTCATACAAATTAAGCTGCTCCAGTGCGTTTGGCAGTGGAAATACTTACAAATGATTGCTGATTGCTTGTGAAGGCCTTTGGTTATTGTCAAGTTTTGCAGTGCAGTATGTGCACAGTATGGAGGTGTTCGTAATTTCGTATTTGTATTCAGCTATAAGGTACAGAGCTAATTGAAACCATTGGGATTCCTCATTGCCTTCTATTTTCTGCATTATATCCACAGTTTTGGTGCTTTTTCTATAGAAAGTTCTACGACAACACACACATACTTGGTCTGGCATTTCAACAGATGTGCTTTTGAACTTTTGTATTTTATTTCTGTATGTGTGATATAAAAAGTTGATAGCTGCACTGTTGTCAGTACTGTTGTCTGACAATGCTGGAGTTTGTAAGTGCTCTTCAGTTTCACAATAGTTCCTTTGGATGTGCTCTATTTCTTCGAGCACTTGTTTGGCTGTACCGCGCTGGAGAATATCATTTAAATGTTGTAGTGCTAAAGCTGGACTTTTTGAATAGTATAGTTTGTAAACTAGATTTCTGACTGTGGGTCCTTAGTGACAAGCAGCTGTGCCAGTACGAGACTGATTGATATTGTCTGTCCTGATGACGAGCATTCCTGGGCTTCCTTCTTCTACTTGTGCGGGATAGTCCTCTGTATACCAACCTCCGCTTGGTGAGTTTAACCTCTGTCTTCCAAGATATCCCTGGTGAGAGACTGCACTCCGCCTATCCGCCAAATTGTTACCTCATTCTCCCGCCCTGCAATAGCCGTTCTTTGTGGGGTTCGATCTAGTATTTGGTGAGATTAGCAGCAGAGATTAATCAACTGTTCTCAGTCCCTGTCTGGTGGGATCAACCTTACTCCTTTACTCCTACGTTAGGGAAGTCCCTACCTGTGCCACGAACCCCTACCCAGTGTAATTCCCATATGTAGGGAATCGAGGCTGCAGAGTCTAGGCAGTCTGTGGCAGTCTCTTTACAGTTGCTGTTTCAGCAAGGCGGGTCTACAAAAACCAACCTTACCGCGGAGCGGGCCGCGGAGTCGAGGCTGCAGAGTCTAGGCAGTCTGTGGCAGTCTCTTTACAGTTGCTGTTTCAGCAAGGCGTGTCTACAAAAAACAATCTTACCGCGGAGCGGGCCGCGGAGTCGAGGCTGCAGAGTCTAGGCAGTCTGTGGCAGTCCGGGGTGGTCCCCACGTCCAGACAAGATGAATAATGCGGTTCGCGTACCAGAAGTAGAAGTACACTGGCTAAGAAGTCAGAGAACCCGCAGTGAAGATAGCGGGCTTGAGCACCGTAGCCCTCACAAACATTTGCCAAGAAACAAGAAAATACAGGATGTGAGGCTGCCCTTTCCCTCCCAACAGATGAATAAACACTTGACAAACCTTCAAAGTCAAGGGGAAGGGGAGTCAATGGTGCGACCAAATGGGGACCCCAAGTCGGAGACCTACTGCTTGCTTGCGATCCCGCAAACGCACCCGCAAGCCACTCAACCTCACTTGGAAGGGCGGGAAGGGTGGGAAAAGCCCGCCATCTACACAGTGCCGGCGATGCTGGGGGATGCCTTGACGGAGAAAGACAGGCAGACCGGGACCTCCCCTACACTCCTGGTTGGTCTGGGAGCGTCTGCTCGACCGCCTGGACCTGACGTTCAGGTGGGGTCTCTGGACGACGCCATCAATTCCCGCACGGTCCGCCCACAAGCCTCGATGGGACAGGGAGTGGCGGTTCGTGCGTTAAGGACGGAGGATCTAAATCGAGCCGGGGAGGGTATGAACTCTACAGCTCCAGCTCACAGCCTTCCCTCGGACGGTCTGGTCGCCTCAGCTCGACTGCCTGGAGATAACGAGCTGGGCAAGGAGACCGCGGAGGCAACCCAGCCGCAGCTGGACGCCACAATCACAACAGACGGATTGTGTGCGCCGGCTCAACCGCCAAACGCAGCGGCTGGCAAAAGGGAAGACAGAGAGGATTGCCCCCCCCCAAAGCCCTACCCGTTCCTACCTATTAGTCTGGATGTGCCGGCTCGACCTCCACCGATCGTCGCAGAGGCGGTCACGCTGGGCCCACCCGCGGGATGCGGGTTGATCCCTCCGCCACTGGCAGGCCACGGGGGCGGGGTCCATTTCAAGGAGGCAGTCGCCGAGGAAAAAGCTTCTCCCGGTGTGGTGAGTCGCCCTACGGGCGGCCCCTCTGACCAGGGAGTCTACAGCGAGCGGATAGCGGGCGTGATCTCCCCGGCGTGGGCCGGCTCAACAGGGGCGGGTAAGGGACTCCAGAGCCCGGGATGGGAGGGAAGGGGTGCTGTGCCAGATCCAGCGGCGCCACAAGACCCATCCAAGACCTTGGAGTGCACCACTACACCCGAGCTCAACAAGGGTTACGACTCCAAAAACGCGATTAACAAAGACGCCCCCAACGACGGGGCCAACAAAATTAAAATTGAACTGGAGATTCATCCAATAGTAGCAAGAGAGGACTTAGCTACCCCTCCCTCCAGCTTGGGAAACTTGGAAACAGTCTGGTCGGACGATTGCTCGTGCTCATCAATAGAGGATCCAGAAAATGATCCCACGCTAAACCAAAACCCAGCACTCCTGCCAATCAACTTAAAGTCAGTTCCACCGGAGCTCTTCGATAAGGACCCCTCATTCACTATCGACAGAAGGTCGCAGAAAGTCCTAATCTCAAGAGAGCACAAACAAGCGCAGGAGAAGGATGAAGAAACCACCTCAGGCAAAACGACCATAATAAACCCCCTCACGCACAAGACACTAAAGAATTACCAGCTGCCAGCGCCCACAAAGCGGAGCAAAGAGGTCCTGAAGCCCCTAGTGGGCACTCTGGACAAATTCTTTAGCAAACAAGGAAAAAGAAACCAGAACGTGAAAGGCGAGATTTCAGACGCAGACCTTCTGGAGGGGTCCCAAGTAGAATTAGCTCAACTCAACTCTCCTGCTACTTTTAACTTTACTTTTAACGTATACCCCCAAAACCCCAACACCTCGAGTCCCCAGTTTCATACCAATAAAAGATGGCATTTTGGGAAACCGCCGGCGAAGACCATGGATCTCACAGCCTTAGACATTCCTGCTCAGCCCTCAGCTCCATCATACAACCTCAACAAGGCAAATCAGCCTAAAGAAAATTCCTTACACGAGGGGGTATCAGAATCAACACCCACAGTGACCAAATCAGACAGCCTCAGTTCGCCAACAAGAAACCTGGATCTAACAAATCCCAACTCGATGGGACCTACAACGCAACCCTTGCTTTGCAAGCAAATACAAGCCAACGCCCATTCGGAGCACTTGATAATGCTTAAAACGCCTACGACCAGTCGACAATCGGAAACTCAAACTCCTAACCCGCGCACGTCAACTCCTCCGCTAAGGAACAGGAAACAAAGCGAAACTGTGGGAAATTCAACAAAAGAAACACCAAACAAAAAACCAGACTTAATGATGATAATGTCTGCTATCACCATAGCCTTAGCTCCATTCACAAAACTATACGAATCATTGAACGATTCTGTAAAGGACCAAGCATCATTGGCGGCACTGGCTCAAACAAAACTTACTTTTCTAGAAGGTTTCATCACTTCAAAAACTGAAAATAGGAAGACTTCAAAACACATCAGCACTCAAACAATGGACCTTCAACATCGAGAAACGAAAGCAGTACAGTCCCAGACGGATTTCTCTTCGGAGAAAATATTCCACTTCAAAGCAGGCACTGATGATAAGACCAGCAACTCTGGCTTGAAGGCTCACGCCAACACCCCAGCAGTACCCACGACCACGGGTAAATGGAGCTTAAAAACACCTCTCCTAAGTCTTAACCTTGAGCAAACAAAGAAAGCACATGGAACCCACACCAGTGGAAATCAAAGCAGTCTTAAATTCGCAAAACTCTCATCGAGCAAGACTAAAAAGAAAACCAACGGTTGCATCATCAACGAGAAAGACCAAGATCTCGGAGTCTCTTTGGTTGACCCACCCACGCTTCGGGTCCCAACAAAGAAAGTAAAAAGCGGATCACCGATGCAATTCAAATCGGCTATGGCCCAACCCCAGAGCTCGAAAAAATCTTCTTCGTCGCCTGATAGAAAATATATCAAAATTTGCCCCAAATTGTCGACTCCAAAAGCCTCCCAGCAAACTATTGCCAATCAAAACATCAACAGATCGCCCTCCTGCACCGAAAGCGACCTAATGGAAGACGCCCTGGAACTCGCGTCTCAATGGCGGGCCAAAGAACCAAAACCAGATAATAACCGGGGAGCTAAAAGGAAAACAGTGTCTTTTGAGCGAAGCCATGACAACGACACACCTCCAAAGAAAATCAGACAGTTGGAGCCCAAAACCTCGGCACCATACAGGGCGGAAGACGTGAAACATACGTCCTCGGCCGGAACCAAACACAGACACTATTCGAGCCCCAAAAAAGGGGAGGAAGCCACTAACAGGAAAAACAAGCATTCTCCCAATAGGTGGAAAACTCGAGTGCACTCGAAACAAAAAAAGAGACTCTATAGATCGTAGCCAAACAAGGGAAAGAGCCTGGCAGACCCCCCCGGAAATCCGTGAAAGAGAATGGAAACGCACCTGTTTAACGAGAAACAACAGAACAACTGACACGCGCTCTTTCTTCCTGCAGCCCAGCCATAAATCAAAGCATAATCAGGTTCTAAATAGAACCGTAATATTGGACCTATTCCATCAAATCCCGGCGCTCAGATCAGTAACATCTGACTGCCTAGACGTAATTGAATTCTCGGGTCTCCACAGTATAGACAGTGTCTATATCCACATTTCTTCAGCTAGCACGAGACTTAAACTCAAGGCGGAGGCCAAATCCCTCAAAGAACTAGGCTACTACTTGGAAGAATTACACGGAGACAGGGTGATTCCTAGCCACACTTCGATTGGAATAAAGGATAGAGATCACACATACATCAGAGGCCGTGTGCCCCCATATAAGACAGACACTTCCCCAAGAGACCGAGCTTCACATTACGCTTCGCCCAATTTTCATCCAGGCAATAAAGCTCAAGTCAGGAGCGAAAGGAAGACTTTTGAGGCCAACCATGACGATCACGTACGACACCGGGTCTCACACTATAGACCTTATAAAAACGTCGAGGAAACCAGAACCTGGAACCAAGAAGATAGGAGCCCACTTGGAAAACAGCACGGAAGGGCTCCTAATTGGGAGACGAGAAAAACTGTCAACTACAGAGACAGATGGGAAATGCAGCTCACACCAATCAAAACCCAACAATGGCATAAAAGTGCGCTGAGTGGGTCCATGAGCGAACACATCGAAAAACAGAGTAACAGGGTTTCAGATCGTGACCTGAAGGGATCCCTGCAGAACTGGAAGTCACCAAAGGACCGAGCACACTCCAGAAATAGCACAAGCGAACTATACAATCATTCACGTCCCCATCGGCAAGATCCGGAAAAAAAAGATGGTCCGGGACGCAGGAAAGCCTCTTAACAGAAATAAGAAGATAGCCACGATCGACCACGAAAGGAGTCAACGAAGATTCTGACAACCCTCATCAGACCGCAAGTAAATTAAAAATGGGGTCATGGAACACAAGAGGATTCTCCCACTTGACACTCAAATCAGACGTGCAGCTGGGGTCATTCGACCTCCTTTGTCTACAGGAGATGTGGCTCCTAAAGAAGCCAACATTAGACGGCTTCGAAATCGACTTCTCTCCAGCTACACAAGGAACATTTGGAAGGCCCACCTCAGGCCTCCTGACAGCAGTCAGAATCTGCAGCGGCTTACAACTTAAACAAACAATACTATCGAATGCGTCAATCCTAGCTTCCTTGATATCAGAACTGAAGTCTGGAGAGGGGGTGAACGAGAACAAACCAACATCATATCTAGTGATAAACACATACTGGAATCCAAAAGTCGTGAAGGAAGCAGTACTCCTTGAAACCATCGGACAAACAATAGAGTCCTGCCTAAATATGATGGCATTAGACCACATCATAATATGCGGAGACTTAAACTTGACACTACCCAACATTGGCCAAACTACACCAAACTGGGATCCATACTTCGCATTGGTACCCAAAGACTCTTCGACAACTCGAGACTCTGATCTGAGAGGTAAAGGATGGGAACTCCTTATGGACGCACTTGATCTTCATAATCTTCATTACTTGACCTCTCACACAGCAAACTGTATTCCAACTTGGGAACAAGGCTCTCGTAAGGCCATTCTGGATCACATATACGTATCCAGAAACCTACTCGCAAAGATATCTGTATTCAAAGTCATAAGAACCAAAAACAGTGACCATAACCTCCTGATGGCCATATGGTCAGCCCCAGAACGGAAATCGGAGGCAAACAGACAGAAAATGACCTCGTCAATTCTTACTAAACGGCGCAGGGACTAGATTAAGACTCACTGCTGAAGCAATAAGATACATCACAAAGACTTACGAAAGAACTACTGTTGCTCCAGGGGAAGCAAATACACCTGACTATTACCCCCTGTTGATCCCCTACCACCAACAAAGGAATGCTCAAGCCCTAGTCAAAAAGCCATACCACATGTATAACAAGCAATTGGTGGAGAAAAGAAGAGATTGAGAAGAATCTTACGCAAAGCGAAATCTCGCCCCTCAAAACAAACAGAGGAGGCAGCAGTATTCGCGAAAAAATCCTACAAAAATTGGCTTAAATCACACCGTGCAATTCTGTACCAAGAAGATTCTGAGAATATGTTAAAGACCCTAAGTGGGAAACAATCTAAAAACTTCTGGGCCCTGATTGACCCGAAAGGAGACAACTCAAATAATGCTTTAGCCAATTCAATTGGAGAGACGCATTGGAGATCATTTTTCTCGGATATGTTTGCCCTACCAGAGGGTAACACCCAAGAAACCATACAGCTTCAAAAAAACCAATGGGATATTGAAAAGAACGAAAAGGAAATCTGCGAAAAAATAAGGAAACTGAATAACTCCCGGGCACCTGGACCCGACGGAATCTCCAATGTGGATCTCAAAAATAACAGCGAAGTATGGGGCGCACTAATATCTCGAATATTCCAACAATGCGCCGACACCCAATCTATCCCGAAATCTTGGAAGCTAGCAAATGTGGTCCCAATTTTCAAGAAAGGCGATAAAGCCAATCCAGCAAACTATCGGCCAATCGCCTTATTGGACACCATTGGGAAACTATTCGGAACTTTTCTTCTGGATAAATTCAAGACATGGGTAGTCTCCTCTGAATTACACGACGACTTTCAGACAGGCTTTGTAAAAAATATCGGAACATTGGCAAACATAATGCTACTGAGTGTTCTGAAAGCCAAGGTGTTAGAGGGACGTCCAAAGATATACCTGGCTTTTATAGACCTCTCTCATGCATTTGATACGGTCAATAGAGAGCTACTTTGGACAAAACTGAGGACACAGAACTGTCCGACTTCAATCCTGAACCCAATCATCGAGGTGTATTCCGGAACATCTATGAGGGTTAGACTCAATGGAAACGGCCAACTTTCAGAGGAGATCAACACTTACAGAGGCGTAAAACAAGGGTGCTCACTTGCCCCCGCATTGTACAATGCGTTTATTGGCGACTACCAAAACTGGGACCTCACTGTTAGAACATTCCCCCCCAAAATTGGAGATGAAAAGGTTGGGAGACTACTCTACGCCGACAATATTTTATTATTGGATCAAACCGCCATAGGACTACAACGTAAACTTACCTCGCTCTCAGAATATCTTGAGGTTAATGACCTGATTCTAAATTCATCAAAAACAAAAATAATGATTCTTGAAAAAACCACAACACAAAAAGAAAAATCAAAATGGTCTCTGGCGGGAGAGAGATTGGAGAAAGTAAAATCATTCCGATATCTGGGAGTCACGATCAATACAAACCGCTTTGAAACTCCCATGCAGGAATCCTTGATCGCCAAGACTAAAATCATGATGACACAAGCTCGATTGATGGACAAAAAATATGGAAAATTCTCATTAAAACCAGTGCTGAACTTCTACACAGCGAAAGCAGTACCCGCCATCACTTATGGTGCAGAGGCGATGCTCATGATTCCGGAGCGAATATGGCTGAAGCTGGAAGGCTTATTTTGGAGGAAAATTCTAACACTCCCAAATTCTACCCCGATGGCTTCTATCCGCAGAGAAATCAATGTCATCTCTTTAAAAGGAAGAGTCAAGCTAAACACTCTAATGCTGAGCCGGAAAATCAGGCTATCCTCTGAGAAGATCTTCAAGGTAATAAAGGAAGAACTCAACAAAGGAGAGAATAACATCCTAGCCTCTTGGGAGCAAAGAAACACGGAAATCCTTGATGAAATCGGAAGCTCATGGGAAGAATTGGAAAGTAACCCCACCAGAACAATAAAAAAATTCAAACAAATGGATTGGATTAAAACGCTGGAAGAAGCGGCTAAATACAAACTGACTGCTGACCTTCCAGTGAACCAACAAAAACAGAACGAACCCATGAGCTATCTACTACAAGGGCCTAGTAAGCAAATTAGAAACACATTCCTAAGGGCTAGGCTGAATCTCTTACATACGAAAGAAATCTTATTCATCAGGGGTTCTGCTCCTAACAACCTCTGCAGATTCTGCAACAAACCAGAAACAGTAGAAACCCTGAGGCACCTTTTGGTGTCATGCCCGGAACTGGCCGCAAAAAGAATGACACACATGGGACATTTATCCAAAAACAGCAGGTGCGGAGAGGAAGAATACTGGTGGAACATCCTGATGTCAGGGGCAAATGTAAAATCAGTATCTGCAGTCGGTCAGTTCTTTCAGAATATAAACCTGAAGAAAGAAGAGGCAACCTGAGAGCAACCGGGAAAACTAAAATCTCTACCCGACCAAGCGGTGAAGCGGAAAAGAGAAGCCTTTTCATGTTCACACCATTTGTAAAAACTGTGAAAACAGTTGAATCAAAAAAAAAAAAAAAAAAAAATTCTGACTGTTGAATGGTGGGTTGCTAACATTTTGATACAGTGGAAGGTGCTTTTGCAAGCAGGTCCAGAAATACAGGCTAAGGAATGTTCTTGTATTCCTGTGTAGTTGCGAACTGGACAGGAGTCCATAGTTTGTAGTATTTTTATTTTTCTATTCTCGTTGCCTTTGACATACTGATTGAGGAATTGCTGCAAAGATTTGTTAAGGCATTGGTGAACATTGCACGTTGATGTGCAAGGCAGTTTGTAGGTGAGGCGTGTTGGTTTGTTGGAATGGAGAGTGACATCTAAATTGGATGGGGATATTTCTGAAAGCCGTCAATGGGATGAGGATCTGTGTATCATCCGCATAGTTAGTGTATGTGATACCCAGGCCATCTAGATCATCGTAAAGGGGCTTCGTAAAGATGTTGTACAGAGGGGGCGAAACGCATGAGCCCTGAGGCACACCACAGGTAATAGGTATGGGGCCGCTACTACAATGTATGCACTTGGCTTACTTTGGTGGGATATGTTGCCTGATACTTTCGAGTTCGATTTTTACATATTTGATAGGATGTGCATTAATTGGGGAAAGCATTGTAAAAATGACGGGCCAAAAGAACAGAGTAGCCGTTTGCATATAACAATGGCTGCTATGGGCAAAGGCCAACTTTGCAACCAACTACCACTGTAGGAGCTATTTAATGGTAGGTGAAGGGAGAAATAACAGTATGAATATCGAGTATGTTATGGAGATTTAGTGTCAGGTACCCTGCTGGTACGAACGTATAACACAGTTGCTAATGTACTTTTCAAAAAGTAGTAATACCTACAAGGCGTGGTGACAGGTAGGGGTGGAGATGTATTTGGATGCAGAATGCGTAGATCATTTTTCAGAATTTTCCAGTGCAGGTGCTTTTGATTTACAGGCCACTTGACCTCTGCGCGTTTAGCGGTTGGTATGGACTGTTCAACAGAGGTGATAGCGTTAGATGCAGAATTCTTGGATATAACTGGTGGGTGCGTATGTGACTGTCTAACAGTAGCCAATGAGGGAGTGCTGGGAAAAGACTACTGGAAAGGGAGGAAGGACCGGCCCTGCTATACTGGGGCGTGGCCCTCTCTGTAGTTGGGGAAAGCGCATATGCTACATGCTGTCCTTCTTCATATGCTTGCCATGGAAAGGGGACTACAGATTATCAAATCAGGTGTATGACTGCTTTTCGGTTCCATGGTAGAATGATCTTCTATGCCCATGAGAACCTTAGTGCTTCCAGTGTGACGTTTGTCAGTGGAGTTGATATTTTCTGTTCTGCAATGTATTATGTACGTTGCAGACATTAGTGTAATAATTTAAGGAGGAAAAACAGACAGCAATCCCCAACAACTATCACACAAAAAGGTGTTTCTTTACACGTCGCTTTACAAAAATAAAAATAAACACTTTTTCACAACTACCAACGAAGCAACCATCTATATCATACTTCAAATGTGTTTGTGCAGCCCCCCCCCACACACAGGACACTATGCACGTGAAAGCCGCAGCATTTCGAGAAACCTATGAAATTCAATGGAAAAACGTTGCTACAGGGACGTTATGGTTAGAGGTAAAACCTAAAAACCCCAGAAATTGGCAAGTTATGGTATGGTACGAAACCATAACTCGCACTACCATTGTGAACTGCAAGAACTAACACCCATGACATCAAAGATGACATCACAAATGTCATTGATGACATCACTGATGACATCACATGTGTATTTTGTTGCAATGAAAAGTATGCAGAAGGGATTGTCTTTGTTATGTTGCCATACAACTATCAGAGGTCATTGGGATAACTATTATTACATAAGTAGGTAATCAGACAACTCATTGCTACAAACAGTATTGCATTACACATTTCTTTCCATTACAAGACCAAACCCATTAACAAATGTCAGGAGTGTGTGCAGCATGTATCATACATGTAAAATGTCCAATTTCTTCCCATGTTGCATAGTGACATGATGCATGCTTTCCTCTTAGACTTTTATGAACTGTTAAACATGTCACAAGAAGCTACGAATCCCTCAGTTACTACATAAATGTACTACTGCACACAAAACTGAGAGACAGCACAACGCATACCAATAGCAGCATATACAAAGAAAGTAAAGTAAGCAAAAACGTATCAGTACTACCACAAAGTGTGCATAACCTAACTGATTACATTAATGCACAGAAATAATTGCTGTATTTCAGGGTTCCTTCTTCACGTGTATATATGTAGCATATGATGTCTCTGAACCCAAAGGAAAGCAGTGTAAGAATATATGAGAATGGTAAGGTGTACAAATGTAGTACATTCTCACTTTGTCATTCCTCACTGCTAGTGAAGAAAAGCATGCAGTGTACATATCACACTAAACTAAAAAAGAGGCAGCCACACTTGTGATGTCATCACTGATGTCATAAACGACATTTCTGATGTCATCTTTGATGTCATGGGTGTTAGTCCTTGCAGTGCACAGTGGTAGCGTGAGTTATGATTGCGTATTGTACCACAACTTGCCAATTTCTGGGTTTTTTAGGTTTTGCCTGTAACCATAACGTCCCTGTAGCAACATTTTTCCATTGAATTTCATAGTTTTTTAGTAGAGCACTTTAACCATAACGTTGCTTTAGGGTAGTGCTTTGCAGTAAAGGCAAAAGGTGTTTAGTAGAGCAACTTAACCATAACGTCCTTTTAACGTTTTTTGTTAGTTTTATATATATATATATATATATATATATATATATATATATATATATATATATATATATATATTCAGTGAAAAAACTTTGTTAAAGGGAAGTTATGGTTCAAAGTAAAACCAAAAAACCCCTGAAATTCTGCAGTTATGGTAAGATAAGCAACCATAACTCGTGCCACCGCTCACTGCTAACACTAACACCCAGGACATCAAAGATGACATCACAAATGTCATTGATGACATCACTGATGACATCACATGTGCATTTACTTTTCATGAAAACTCTGTACAAGGGATTCTTATAATGCTGACCAAAAACTGTTTATGATGTATTTCCTATGGCCACCTTGTACGCACAGAAAATGAGGGGTGCAATATGGCCATTATTTCAGTTTGTCCAGTGCACAGAAAACTTGTAACTGTTGTAAGGACATGTGTGATGTTAGGGAACATTGGCATTGACAGCATGCCGTAATTGCTATACTTTTTCCTAAGGTTATTGAATTCATCAGAACGCCACTATGGGTGCCACATGCTACGGTGGTTCTGGCCAGGGCCTAGAGTCTTGGATGCATGGCCGTCGGCGAAGGCCGAAGGCCTTACTTCCAAAACTCTAGGCCCTGGCCACAACCACTGTAGCATGTGCCACCCATGCATACACCCATAGTATTGCATTTCAATTGGCAAGTACTGGGGTGTACGTCCAGTCTTGGGTGCATGGCCGAAGGCCCTGGCCATGCACTCAAGAAGAAAGTTATAATTACTAGACATGCAAGCCACTGCACACCCATCCCATGTAAGATCTATGGACATGCAGCTAGGGGTGAAGCCTCTGGCCAGAAGCACTGAAGGATATCACACCTTCAGAAAAACTGCCACTACCACACATCACTGAGGTGTTTGTGGAGAGACCCTGCACTCTTGGGTGCATGGCCAAAGCCCTTGCACCCAAGACTGAAGTAATAACCCATTGAGTGAGAAGTCGATATGGGTGTGGTGTAATGCGCTAGTTGTGTTCACGCCCTATTGTCTTACCTACATGGCTGCAGACGATGGTCCGAAAAGTACATTTATAAGTACCTAATATGCAAGGACCATGGTTTTGATATGCAGCGATGGTTGTGGATAGGAACTATACTCCTTGTACCTTGGTCGTAAGGCGTAGGTGGTAGGTTACTCACCAAAGCTGCAAGGCCCAGCCTACAGGCATTGCAGCATATTAGTACCATAGATTAGACATGTAGATTCCCATGTGTACAAAATGACTGCCAATATACTTACTCCTTACTTTGTTCAGAATGCAAATACTTTTTTGAAGTGGCTATCCCATGTAATATCTAAGGACATACAGCTAGGATGGAAGACTCTGGCCAGTGGTACTGAAGGATACCACACCTACAGAAAAAGCCCCACTATCACACATCACTGAGGTGCTTGTGGGGAGACCCTCCACCCAATGACACAGTTATAACCTCTTCATGATGTCTTTCCTATGGCCACCTTGTACGCACAGAAAATGAGGGGTGCAATATGGGCAGTATTTCAGTCTGTCCAGTGAACAGGAAACTTGTAACTGTTGTAAGGACATGTGTGGTGTTAGGGAACATTGAAATTGACAGCATGCCGTAATTGCTATACTTTTTCCTAAGGTTATTGAATTCATCAGTACGCCACAATGGGTGCCACATGCAACGGTGGTTGTGGCCAGGGCCTAGAGTCTTGGATGCATGGCCGTCGGCCGGAGGCCGATGGCCTTACTTCCAAAACTCTAGGCCCTGGCCAAAACCACCGTAGCATGTGCCACCCATATATACACCCATAGTATTGCGTTTCGATTATCAAGTACTGGGGAGAACGTCCAGTCTTGGGTGCGCCATGCACCCAAGAACAAGGTTATAAGTACTAGACGTGCAAGCCACTCCACACCCATCCCATGTAAGATCTATGGAGATACAGCTAGGAGTGAAGCACAGAAGCACTGAAGGATATCACACCTATAGAAAAACTGCCACTACCACACATCGCTGAGGTGTTTGTGGAGAGACCCTGCACTCTTGGGTGCATGGCCAAAGCCCTTGCACCCAAGACTGAAGTAATAAACCGTGGAGTGACAAGTCGATATGGGTGTGGTGTAATGCGCTAGTTGTGTTCACGCCCTAGTGTCTTACCTACATGGCTGCAGATGATGGTCCGAAAATTAAATTTATAAGTACCTAATTTGCAAGGACCATGGTTTTGATATGCAGCTATGGTTGTGGATAGGAACTATACTCCTTGTACCTTGGTCATAAGGCGTAGGTGGTAGGTTACTCACCGAAGCTACAAGGCCCAGCCTACAGGCACTGCAGCATATTAGTACCATAGATTAGACGTGTAGATTCCCATGTGTACAAAATGACTGCCAATGTACTTACTCCTTACTTTGTTCAGAATGCACATACTTTTTTGAAGTGGCTATCGTACTTGGCAGAAGTATCACTTTTTCTATTTCTGTGATGAAAGAAAAAGATGTGTTAGTGTTTGCATTTTTTGAAAATTTACTACATTGCATAATAGACAGTTAACCTTTTTTTTACCCTCATTTTTAGTTTACAAACCAGTGTACTGTGCATTGCACTCAGTTTCTGTGTTTGCTTCTCTAATCCTGGGGTCTGTGGAAAAGAAATCCTTGTCGGATTAGGAAAAACCTTTATTTCCTATGGTACTAACTACTTCCTTGTTTCCATTGAGTGTTTCCTTAATCTTTCTGATCAATGTTATGTTTGTTGTCTTCCTGCCCATTTTTAACGACAGTTAGATACCTGTAGGCGTATTCTAACTGTGCATTTGTTCTTACAGATTTGTGCTACTCACTCATTTGTGGCGTTGATATATCCTGTTTGCTTAATCTTTCCCATGACTGTTTTGTTGGTTGCCTTCCTGCCGATTTTTAACGACAGTTACATACCTGTAGGTGTATTGTACCTGTGCATTTGTTTCCAACGATCTGTGATAATCATCTATTTGTGTCATTCTTCCATTCTGTTGGGTAGTTAGATACCTGTGGGCGTATTCTAACTGTTTGTAGTCTTTCACATAATTTGTTTTCAATCTTGAAGTACACATTATTTTGAAAGTTTTGGCTTTAAGAACATTAAATACGCATTTGTTAGGTTAGCTGGCAATCTCTGCTTTAGAGTAATGGTGCTATCATTACATTCGAACCATCCAGAATTCTTTTTAATGTATGCAGTGTAGCAAACTGCATTGGCTGTAGCTCCTGCATGGTAGATTATTCCTACTGTTGTAAAGATTTTTCAAGTGACACTTGACCCTGTGTGAATCCAGTCAGTTAGCAGTTGTTTTTGGTGCCATCTGCATTAAAAAGGGAGTGAAGTATGGTCTTATCTTCTGGTCTCGATGTAGCTCGCCCCAGAGTCTATTCTCATCTGACCATGTGACTGGAGACCACGTTTTTGAGCTCTTTGTTGTATTTTAATACCATTAAATTAAGAAATCTTGGTAACCTCAATGGTTTTCATAACACCTCAAACAGGAGCTGAGCTTGCTTCTCACATTTTTGTATCTTCTCGAGTAAATAATCAGACTCTCAGCAGTCCTGACTCTTGACACTTCGCAAGACAAGCCTTTCTCGAAGCTTCCTTCGCCGTCAGCTATTATTCTACTGCGACACACTTCCAGCCCTTTCATTCACAGGGTCCATGTTTGAAAAGTGTGTTTTGGAACATCCAGATTCTATATATTCCTATGTGTATATACATTGGCGCATCGCTGGCAATCTATTCACTATATAGCCAGCCTTATGATCACTTTGTCTACTTGCGTTACTGCATCTGTACAATTGTAAAATGGTTTAGCATTTTCTTCGGTGCTTCTTTGCACGTGCAATCTTCACTCCGCTACCGAAATTTTGCGTACTTCATTACTTCATCATCAGCTTCTATAAGGTCTATATTCTTACTTCATTTGCATATCTTCTGTGTGCATCACCTCAACTTCACATGACGTCACCAGTTATTTCCTCATTCTTTTCACACTTCTTCCGGAAACTTCCTTCAGAAGGACATCATTTCTCTGTGGATTTATATAGGGTTTTCTCAATGGATAACTTATTTTAAGGGTTTTTTGTGGTATAGGTATTCTCACTGGTATTGCGCATGTCGCAATTTCCGGTTGCCAACATATAGGTAGAATAAGGGCAGAACTTCCTGTAGAGGTACTTGGCTCCTCGTCTACACTTCCCTCTCTGGGCAATTCATCAACCACTCTCCCATCAGTCTTCACATTCAAGCATCCTGCCTGAAGAAATGTTTCTTTGGAGTCCATATCTTTACTACTCCTTTCAGGCATCCTGCTGGCTTCACATGCTCATCAATATTCCAGGTCATAAGACTGCACTGTCCATTCGGACTGCATTAAATCCATCTTCCACGTACTTCTTGTGGCTTCTAGGATACAGGAATATTGTTCCCTGAGGTGCATGAATACTGGCCTTTACATAGTCTTGGATTTCTTCTTCTGTCAGCTGTTTTGATTTGAACACAGACTCAACATCAATCATGATCTTCATTCATGTCGCTTTCTTTGCAGTCTTTTTGCATTGTGTGATTATTATTCTGACCACACAGAATCCAAACATGATCATTACTAACAGGGCTCCAAGAAACTTAAAAATGTTTGCCATCCATTGTGGAACCCATGAAAAGATTGATGCAAACCAGCTATCATCAGCAATGTCTTCAACTTCATCTTCCATCTTGACGTGCAAGTTTGTCAACATTGTTATGGCCTCCGTCAGGGTGCCATTCTCGTCATCATGAGAAGGCATGAATGTGCAACATGATTCTCCGCTTTTGGCACAAACACCTCCATCCATAGCTGTAATCATATCCAGTACATATCTGTTCTGAAGAGTCATCAATTGCATGGCTCTCAGTTCTTCCTTGATAGCATTGAATCCCTTTATGGTAGTATTGATCGTCTGTAGGAGCTCCCATCTGGTTATCTGTAACCACTTGGCATTTGCCATCACCTGGACTCCAGGCATAAAGAGAACTGTAAAAACTGAAGCAGTTTTACTAAACAATCTGTGTTCATACCGAATAGCATCACAAGCTTCTATTGACTTAGCTAAGAGATAATTATCTCTCTTCATTCGATCAAAGATTTCAACAGATCTCTTCTTTCTCAGGCGAGCATCTGCTTTTGGCAATTCACCAATATTTAGGTCACTCCTTGGAATCACTAATGCTGGAACATAAACAATCACCATAGAACATGGTCCTCTCCAATTTCTGGCCAGCTTCATGTATGCTCTGGATCCGCAGACCCAGTAGTGATCCATTATCACTACTGTGCTATCCTTCATTCCTGGCACATCGGAAATCCGCCCACATTTTTTATTTTCTCCAACTTTTATGGTGCCATTAATTCTGAAGTACAGTTCTGGACTAGCCAGAGGCACTATCTGCAACAGGCCTCCTTTGTCTTCGACCCATATCAGCAACTTCGCAAGCCTCAGCCAAAGAGGTTTGAATCGTTTTTACACACGGTCTATAACTGGTTTATGATGTCCAGTTACTGCCACACCTCTGCATACGACTATGCCTTCTTCCCAACCATCTAGAGAAAGTACTGTTCTCCAAATCTGCATCTGGCCTCTTTCCTTGCATCTTCGTATTTCTTCATCAGTCTTTTGTTGGAAATTGAGCTTTCTGTGTATTTCTAATCGGATTCCTGCTCCTTTCATGCCTGGCTGTTCATATCTTATCACATGATCTCTGGTGTGTGGTCTTTCACTTTTCTTTAAATCTTGAACATAAACGTCTTCTTCGGGAGCCGTCTATTCCATTGCCTAGACCAAAGATGCTGTTCAACCCTGGAATTTACCTCTTGTATGGCAGAGTGCAAGGTGCGTTAAGCAATGAGCCATGTGGACGTCTATCTCTATATCTTTAAATATCTTAGACTTTCCCATAGCATAATGTAGGAAGCGCAAACATAATAATCCTCCTCAGAGGTTCACTTTCCTACCTCTTTCGTGTTTTGATACCACATGTTGTTCCCCAAATGTGCTGTGCTGTCTAGATAATCATTTAACTCATAATCATCTTCCCTTGCACTTCTCTTGGGTCTCTTTCTTGTATAATGAGTGTGCATAGAATGATCATGGAGTATATCAAAAACAGTCCTTCCTACCTGGGGAATCATAGGAACATTTGTCAAAGAACTTGGTGACTCCGCATGTGTTACTGGTGTAGGAACAATCATATATGGCCTTGGTTTCCTTACAACTTCTAATTCTGCATTAGTCACAGGAGTGGGGAGAATCAAAGGGATTTCTATCTTTCTGGAACCGACAAGGTATGCAGCATGGATCAGCAACAATAGAAAAACAATAACAGATGCTGTGCTTATATAAATTATGCACCAATACATAAAGCCCCACCCTTAATGTCTCCCCACAGGTTGCTGAGTCTGCTCACTTTCTGGAACCACATTATGCTCAATAAATCTCATTATGCCTGTGTACTTATTTTTTAAGGATGGAAAAAAAACTTTTTAATCAGGCAGCCTCATTAAATGTTCAGGTAACTGTCCAATTTGCTCGATTATTTCTGCCAATAATCCTCTAATGGCAGGGCCATTTTTAGGATCCTGCACAAAAGTGTGCATGTCAGTGCTGCGCCCAACAAGAACAGGATAGGCTCTCAGTATAAAAACAAAGACAGCTAGAAGGAGTCTATGGACATCAACATCAGACAGAATCATTTATCTGGCCAAAAAGAAACTCAGTGAGAAATGAATCTAGGAAATGCTTCCTTTTCCAATCATCAAAAAGGAATTCCAGATCGGCATTTTTCATTTATGTCAACACTTTCTAAGGTCCAATTTCAATGAATTCCTGTGGCTCAAGAATAGTAACTTTCTCACTCCTGCTAAAATATCTATAAGAAGCATTCAGGGGAGCCACAGTCCAAATGCACACTTGCATTTATTTATTCCATAATATTTGTGTCCTTCTTCCTCGTCATTGATTGAGTCTACATGCGCTGAACTACTTCTTCTTGACTTGCTTCTGAATCGGGTGGGGGTGTTCCTGGTGGAGATGAAAATCATAGGCCAATGGACTCAGGAGACCAATAGAACAGTCCAGGATATCAAATGCAATCTACAAGGTGTCCAGACGAGATTAAATGCACAGGCAGAAAGGACGACGGACAATGTGCAGTGCATTAGCTCCCTGGAGGACAATCACGAAACCACAACAACGGAGCTGGAGGGAGTTATCCGGGAAGTGCAACGTCTTGGTGCTATTCTGGAGGATCAAGAAAATAGATTGCAATGAAACAACCTCAGAATGGTCAGCCTGCCCAGAGCTCCAAACCTTCATGTACAACTTCCTCCTGGATGTGCTCCATATAGAAAATCCCCAAGATGACATTGAGAGAATTCACCGGGCACCGATGCCTAGGCCAGCCGCATGAGCGCAACCTATAGTGATAACACTCCGGCTCCTGAACTTCCAACACAAGATGGCCATTCTGAAAGCATACAGGACCGTCGGGCAGGTGAAAATTTGGAAAGTCCCGATACACCTTTTTAATGACTATTGTGTGGAAGTCTCCCGCCGCGGGAAATGCTTCAATCCTATATTTGATGTTCTCAAAGGGGAAGAACACAGGCACTATCTAAAGTTCCTGGCGTTATGGTGTATTCAGCTCGATCACCAATGGCACTCATTCGAGGACCTGGAAGATGCCTGGCACTTCCTGCAATGGCAGAATCTTGTCACAGCGGACTTTCCACAAGAAGGGGCATAGGGGGCATAGGCACTCCCGTAATAAGGGCAGATACCAACGGGCTGGAGGAAGTCTGCGGGGCCTGGATCACTTGTGGAAGGAGGCCCTGAAATAAGCATGCTACCTTCAGATGAACAGCAACCAAACGCTTTGAGTCTTATACGATGGTAAATTGTACCTACAAACATGACCACCCGAGGACTTCCCAGCACAACACGCAGTCACTTGTACCCACCATGACCAGCGCTGACTTATGGAGAGACACGCTAACGCACAATTACGGTTGTGGCTGCAGCCCCCATGGCCATGTCGGCGCACCCTCGATAATAATGACTACCATATTTAGACTGACTTTGATACTCACACTACCGGCAATGCTACATGGAAAACTACTCAGGAGGCGATCCCTACAGTCTGGGAAGATCCAGGGAATAAATTGTCATGAGTATAATGTTCCTTCCGACCGTTATGAGATCAAGCCCCTCAGTAGAGGGACTATGGAATGCATGGAAATGGGTGCAGACCAATCTGCCAGTGCCCAGCAGGTCCATGCATGGGCTATACTGCCATGTGTTGGGAGAGATAGGTTCGATCCCAATGTTAGAGGGCAGACGTTCACCCCCACATGTTTTTGTGTTAATTCCTTTAGTGGTTCTAATGTTAGTTAAGGGTATGTTGGGGGGGAGACAAGAGGCGAGGGCTTCATGTTATATAACAGACTCTGTAGGGATAAGGTGACTAAGAGGACAAACACATGGTCCCGGTGGGGGAAACCCTACCATATGAATCGATGGCCATGCTAACACTGGTGACCTTTAACGTGCACAGATTGGGCCATCCTATAAAAAGGAGGCGGGTTTTGAATCATGTGCGGGATCTTCATGGGGGGTGTGGTATACCTGCAAGAAATGCACTTAAATGATGTAGAGTCTAAAAAACATGAACAGGGCTGGGTAGGGATTGCGGCTCATGTCCATATTGATCCATAAACGGGTCCCCTTCCAAATCCAGGACACGATCACAGATAAGGAGGTTAGATATGTTGCTATAAGGGGACAAATACACCATTACTCTGTCACCTTCATTAACATTTATGCCCCCACCACGGATACTTCAAACTTCTTTACCCACACCTTCACTGCCTGTGTATCCCTCCTGAGGAATTTAACCATTGTTGGCAGTGATCTTAACGTTGCTATTGATCCTAAACTAGACCGCCTAAGCACCGGCACAGATGGCCCGATGAAACTGAAGAAGCAGGTCGGTCTTAGCACACTCTTATTGGACCTGGGCTTTGGAGATGCCTGGAGACATGTACACCGGTCCCGTAGAGATTGCATATACTACTCCCACAGCCACCTTAGCTACTCCAGGATTGACTATTGGTTCATTCCAACCAACGCCCTATATATGACAGAGGACTGCGCCAAATTGCCCATCACGATTTCCGACCATGCTCCGGTACCACTCCGGATGACCTTCCCAGATACTCCCCGCAAAATCATGTCATGGCATCTTAACATGAGGGCACTGACATTACCAGACTTTGTAGATCACATTAAGGACAATATGACAGGGTTCTGGGACACCAATCTAAACCAGTCATGTGACACATACGCGTGCTAGAATGAGTTCAAAGTCTTTGTGAGAGGCAAATGTATATCTAAATGGACGCATAATTTAAAATAGTGGATGGAGAAGGAAACGCAGCTCACCAGGGACCTTGTCACACTCGAAAGAGTACACAAATGAACACCCAATTGACAAATATGATCCCTTAGATAAAAAAATTACACATATACCAACCACCAGAGTCCAAAAGTCCGAATCGACATGGTCTCAAAAATATTACCTCGAAAAGGATAGACCACTAAACCTGAAGGCGCTGGCCCTGAAACGGTGGCAGGTTACCCAGGTGATTGCCACGATACGGGACAGGGGTGGAAACCCCCCAGTGGGAGAGAAGGGTATCAATACACGGTTCATAGAATATTATGCCAATCTATACGCAGCCCCTGAACACATCCCATGCCAAAAAATTCAAGTATTTCTGAGGTCCATCACACTGCTCAGACTCACCAGGGTCCAACGGGATGCTCTTGACACTGCAATATTGGTGACAGGTGTAGATCGAGCTATCCATTCCCTCTCACTGAAATCCCGATAGATTTTTATCGAGCCATGGCCGACGAGATCGCCCTCAAATTGGAAGATGTTTTTGCCAGAGCAACGCAAAAGGCCGGCTACCACAGTCGATGTTAGCAGCAAATATTGTAGTATTTCATAAGAAAGGACGGCCCCCGGACGAATGCAGCTCTTATCAGCCAATATCGCTCATGAAGTCTGATGCAAAGATCCTCACGAAATGTCTAGCGCAGAAAAATAGAGGCAGTCCTTCCTCATTTAATACATAAGGACCAGACCGTCTTTATCTGTAAAAGACATTCTGGGGATAAGTAAGCAGATAGTTGCATATTATCTCCAATGACCCTGAACAAGGGAATGCGATCCTAGTGATAGATGCCGAAAAGGGACTTTATTTTCCAGGTTCTCGTGGAGTACGGTTTTCCCCCAACCCTGATCAACCTGATCCGACTATTATAGACCGACCTGATGGCCTCAGCGACCACTGAAGCCATGATGTTGGCAACATTTGGCCTTCACTCTGGCATGCAACAGGGCTGCCCGCTCTCTCCCTTACTCTATGCCCTATCTATAGAGCCAATCGCAATCAAGCTGCATACATAACCCTCACGGGCATATGATATGATAGGGTATTTATAACGTGCTTAATACCCAGAGGTTTCTAAGCGCGGACCCGGGGATCAAACCTATGGTGCTCTGTGTTGTCTTGCTTCCAATGCAAGCACATTGCCCCTGAGCAGGGAAGGCCTGATTCAGGGACAGGAGGAACATAGGGTCGCTCTGTACATGGATGACCTTCTGATGTACATTAGAAAGGGCCCGACCTCTGTCCTGCATGTCCAATATCTCCCATGGGAATACGGGCCAATGGCCGGGTATCAAGTTAACTGGGCAAAATCCAAAATTTCCTACTGCGTCAGGATATCCCCTGGGACCCAGGTGGGGTGGCCCCGTTTCGTCTACAAACACACCATATTACTTACCTAGGGGTAAAAATGTACGCACATATCAGAGACCTTAGAGCTCTCAATTACCCCCATACAGTGGAGTGAATCCGAGCTGATCTACAAAGATGGGAAACGCTACCCATATCCCTAACAGGCAGGATATACACTGTAAAAATGAACTCCATGCCCAAGCTTATCTATCTACCAATGATGCTCCCCTGCAACCCCACCCCCAAACTCTACAAAGAGCTAGACACTGCCATCTTCAGATTTAAATGGCACGGGAAGAAAGCATGCATGCAGACACCTATCCCAACGGCCAACAAAGTGGCCGGTGGCTTGGACCTCCCATCGTGGAGGAGCTATTACCAGGCTGCACAGATCTGCTGGGCAAAACGGTGGTTGAATGTGGGAGATACTATGTGCTGGAAGGGAATAGAATTAACCTTGATGGCCCCACAGATCCCCATCGAAATCCTAGGCACCCTCTGACACGGCTCCCACCCCATATTAAATCCCATCCAATATTGGGCCTGACGCTAATAAAATGGCACAAATTGCATTCCCAACAGGGAATTGACGTTAAAGTAGCACCCACATGGATGAGCGTAAGAACACTGATGGCAATAGGAGGGAAGCATAGACTCCACCCTCGACAAGACACAGTGTGGTCGCAGGTTAGGATTATGGCCCCCAAATAATACCTTTTCAAGATGGTCGTCTACTGCTGGATCTTAAGACCAGACATTGGCTGCAGTGTGGGATGCTCCGTGCTTTAATCCTACAATACACTACAGACACTTCCTGTCAAACCTCTCCAGCCCCATACGGACTGGAATTAAAACAGCAACAAGACGAACACCCCTGCCTCTGCACCTTTTATACTATGAGCATCCTGAACAATGTAGGAATGGTGCTCTGGCAATGGCCTGGTCCACCGGCCTTGGCCTCACCGTTGATGCAGGGGATATATATGACTAATTTACAGCCATACCGGGGACCTCAGTGAACATTAGAAATAGGGAAATCCAATTTAAGATAATTCAGCGCATATATTATATCCCAGCCAGACTGTTTAAGATGGGTGTGAGATCTTCTCCCAGCTGGTGGCGTGGATGTGTAGACATGGGTACTATGGGGCACTTACTATGGTCTTGTCCAAAGTTGAAGAGGTACTGGCGACGAATACATAAACAGGTGATCTTGAGCTTTTCCAGAATCTGACATACCATTATCCCCTGATGCTAACCTCTTAGGGGCCGGCTACAGCGATTGGCATTCTGATACACTCATTTGTAAGGTCATAGGCATCATGCTTTTCACTGCCTGAAAACTTCTGGTCATACATTGGAGATCGCCATCTCCACCCACCGTATTGCAATGGACAGGCCTACAGGCCAAGATCTGCACAATGGAACGGGCCGCATATAAGCGGCTGAACTCCGGCAATAATACACGGGGGGGACAAGCTCTGGGAACTGCTAGACCCATTTATCTAGGAATATTAATAAGTCTGAGGGCAGATGATGCCCCCACCTGGGGCACTACCGGCAACAAGACGGATCATGGAACTGATTGTGATGTACTTGCAAGGCAGCCCCAATACCTCTACTTCTGATGCCCTGCAATCAATATCCATAGTGATGCACATGCATAGCCCTTATCCAGATTGACATACCCTCGCAATCAAGTGTGAACATGGGATGATAGGGGGTCAGAGGGATAGTCCCGGTTGGCCAAGGGGTAGGGGGTAAGGTTTTGGTTAACACTATTGTCACCGAAAGATCAAACAGTATGAATGGCGAGAGAATGCCAACTTGGATATTTTGTAAGCTTCTCCAATAAGAGAGAAGGGTTGACGCATAGGCACTTTGATGTTATTAATTCTTTTCTGCCCTCTTTTTTATGGCAATGTTTGTATGCTGAATGTTGGAAAATCAGTAAACCGAATAAAAAAAAAAGAAAAAGATGTGAGACCGATTAATCAGATTGTAGATGCAGAGTTTACTCTGGTTCCTAATCCAGCAACGATACTGTGCAGCATCCCGGTGGAAGCTCGATATTTCACAGTGATCGATTAAAAGAATGCATTTTTCTCAATCCGTTGCACAAGGACTCACAAGAGTTGAATTCCTTTACGTTCCGCCAAATCAACTGAAATGTACTAGTCTGCCCCAAGGTTACTGTGAGTCCCCATCAATCTTTAATAGAGTTCTACAGATGGATTTAAGCAATATTGATCTCAAGAATGCAGTAATACAGTACGTAGATGACATTTTAATTTGTAGCACCACAGAAGATGAGTGCAGACAAGATGCTGTTCAGTTGATGACAATTCTAGCAGACAAGGGATATAAGGTAGACAAGGAGAAGCTACAATAATGTCAGGAAGGGGTGTTATGCATAGGTCAGTTGAATTCACATGAAGGAAAAAAGTGACATCTGAAAGAGCTGAGGCAATTATGAAAACCTCAGGGCCAAACACAGTAAAACAGATGCAACAGTTTTTGGGGTTATGCAGCTATGTTAGAACCTGGGTGATGATTACAGTACGTACATAAGACCACTTCTGCAAGCTTTAAAGAAGGCACAAGTGGGACAAATAAAAATAGAATGGACTGAAGAAATGGAGGAAGGGTTTGAGCAGCTAAAAATAGCAATTTGCACAGCCCCTGTTGTAGGAATTCCCAATTATGCCTAGGAATTTTATTTGTTTCAGCACTCAAATGGAACAGTCATGACAGCAGTGATTACACAGAGAACTACATTGGGGTACAAACCTTTAGCGTATTTCAGTGGGATTTCTAACCCAATGATTAAGATTGTAAGATATGAAATAGTGAATCCTGCCACGTTTATAGCTGATCCAATAGAAGAAGGCGATCATGTGTATGACTGTGCTAATTACGATTGAATTTTATGATGATATACCCTTTGTGAAGGAAAATGCTTTTGTAGCAATGGATATTCTCTTTATTGATGGTTCTTCAAAAATTGATCAGACTAGTGGGGAAAGGCATTCAGATGCTGCAGTAGTAAGACATAGATTAAATGCAGAATTTGAAGTTGTATGAAGTGCAAGGCTACTGTTTCACTTTTAAGTGCAAGCAGCAGAATTGGTAGCGCTTATTGGTGCACTCGAGAAACACGAAGGACAGGAAGTGACGGTGTACAGTGAGTTACTCTGCCTACCTGACATCAACCGTACACGCAGGGTTAGCACATGGAAGGGGAAGGGCTACAACTGCGCAGATGGCACTCCAGTGCAGCACGCATCCTGAATGGATATGATATAATATGACATTTATAGAGCACCTATATACAAGTATTTCAATAGGCTTATTACAACTCCCAGTGGCCATATTGGTCGTTAAATTCACAGTGCATACTAAGCGAACCCATTTTATCTCTTGCGGGAACGAAGCTGCAGACGAAGAAGCCAAAAGGGTTGCATATTCCCCAGAGATTTGGAGTTTTCATACTAGTGTATTAAAGAAAAAGTAGTCACAACCATGTTAGTGCAAGAAGGGTTTAATACATTGTCGATAACCCAACTAATGGAGATCCAAGGAAGTGCACCACAGGAAGAGCAGGAATTGTGGAAATGAAGGGGGTGTTCTTTATCACCCACAGAAGCATTATGGCGACAAGACAGCACTCGAAATACAGTGATGCCAGTAGCATTATTAAAGGTTCCGCTTGAACAGCTGCATTACCTCACGCATGTAACTAGGGAGAGTCTTGCTGCTACGATTGAAGAAGACTGGTTCATTCCTAATTTTTCAGAGCATGTTGCACTATTTATGGCAAATTGCATTGTGTATCAAAAGTTTACTGCTGGGCATACAATGAGGACAATTAGAGGGGTAATACCACGACCGAATGGTCAGTTTCAGCATTTAGACTATGTCGATATGCTGCAAGTAGGTAATGGATATAGGTATCTATTAGTAGTGGTGTGTCCCTTCTCTAGGTGGATCTAGGCAGGTCTGTGTACATACCCTGATGCCACTTGTGCAGCAAAGTTTTTAGTGCACAAAGTTTTTCCGAGGTGCGATGAGTGTGTGAAGTGCTGAGATCTGACAATGGGCCTCATTTTGATAATGAACTATTCGAACAGATAAGGCTTCTATTAAGTATAAAGCACATGTTCTCTTCTGCTTATCACCCACAAGCGAACACGGAAAAAGGATTGCCAAGATTAAATTGACTTTGAAGAAGGGATGGCTATATTGCTTACCCCTAGTCTTATATGCCCTTCGGAATCAGCCAGGATCATACCATCACCTCACCCCGCATGAGCTAGTGACAGGGCATCAAATAAGAAATTCCCTTACACATCTGTCTGGGAGTAAAAGTGCTGCACCAGAGCGTAGCTAAAACAAAATGTTAGGTGATGAGATGGATGATTATTTGACATGAATGAACTCTAGTATTTCTTTCATTCCATTCTTTCATTTCATTTCATTCTTTCATTCCAGATCAAATTAGGTGCAAGGGGGGTTGCTCTCAGAACACAACAGAAGACAATTCAACAACCAACCCAATTGAATTATTATCGGCACCTAAATTATATGTTGGAGACCTAGTTCTCATTAAGAATTTTGCTAGATGGTGGCATGGGCCAAGTTTCAATGGTCCTTTTTATGTTGAGAATGTATCCCCTTCAGCTGTAAAGGTCCAACGGAGACGAGCTTGACCGGAGTGACATAAAGGCCTATAAAGGCAAGACCTGCCCTCCCACCATTGCTGATCCAGAAGCAAGACAAGAAGAAGAACTTGCAGAATTGATCGATGAGGAAGAAGGACGATAAAGCAACCAGCGGTTAATACAGATTTTCTATTGGACTGGATTTAAGTGGACACTCCTTATAGATATTTTAGCAGAGAGTGCAAACACTTGCAGAGAATTCCAGAAATTTTCAAATGAACTTTTGGAAATACATTGAAGCATCAGAGTTATACCTAAACGTCAGTTCTTGAATCGAAATTGGAAACGAGATCAGTATCCAGATTAATTTTGCGGGGAACTCCTGTTCTAGCAGTTAAATATATGGTACTTACCGATAGTTACGTTCATCGGCTTGTGCTTGCTGTCTTTTTATTTATATTTCAAGCTTACCCTGCTCTTGTGAAAAGAGATGTTTCTTACAGGATCCTAAAAATGGCCCAGGGATAGGAAGGCTTCTTATTGCTATAATAGAGCAAATGTTGCAGTTAAAAGTATAAAGAAATGTGATTGTATTAAAAATTATTAAAGAGGAATGTGGCACGGTTGTAGGCGAAGAACAAGTGCAACAAATAATAGGATTGTGCGAGAGATGGATACCTATGTTCTTATGCATTATATATACTTGTATTATTGTTCTCTTTGTCTTTCTGTTCCTCATCTTCTACAGTCTTTATCATGTTAGTAGTTTCACTGTGCAAGAGATCCCTATGGTTCTTCCTACTATGGGAACTTCTTTTGATATACTTCATGAATGGTACATGGCTTATAAAAGAGACAAGAGAGATGCAGAGGAAGATAGTGAGGGGGTAAATACCTATCTAGATAATGCAGCACACTTGGGGAATAACATGTGGTACCAGCACATGAGAAATGTGGGGGAAAAAGACATCTAGGGAGAGTTGCTACCTCTGCTCTCTCATCCCCTATGCCATGAATACAGTGCAAACTGTATTCATGGCATAGGGGATGAACACGATGCAAGGTGCCTCAGTCATCTTGCAGCATGTATGACTAGAGGACAATTTCAGGGAAGTTGGGCCACTTTACGATGGAGATTGAAACTGTTGTTTCCATACCAGGATGACTATATCAAGACTACACAGATGGAAAAGGAACCTGGATGGAAGAGCAAGATGCTTGTGTATCCTGCAGCAGGACAGGATAAGGTGGTCATTGAAGAGATGAAGAAAATGAACTGCCCTGATGTGACAGAAATAGCTGGATCACCTGGATGTTGGGAGCAAACTCAATTTTTAGTCTATGGATTAGTGAATCCAAGAAGGGATGGGAAGTAGAAATGATGTCCTGTGCAGCTCATCTACTTAAGCCAGAATATGTACAAGAGGTGAAAAGGGTGAACGATGGGTGTTTGAAGTCATGGGCTAAACATGCCAAACTACTGACATGGGTAGAAGATGAATCAGGTTCAATGGTTGTAATCCCATTGGCTAATGCAACATTGTGCTTCCGAAGACACGGAAAGAATCATGTGGGACATAACAAGGAATGCAGAACTACAGTAGACGTTTCTATGATGGGAGAAGGGACAGCCATCCTTATGGATCGATATTGGGCTTGTGGGCCTAGGGCCTAAATGAGGTTGCCCAAGGATTGTGGTGGAGTATGCTCCTTGCTGCTCATCCATGTTCCAGCATTAGTGATTCCTCCGAGTGACGTGAACATTGGAGAATTTCCAAAAGTAGATGCCCATTTGAGAAATAGAAGATCACTTGAACTTCTCAATCGGACCAGAAGCGGGAATTACTTCTCAAACAAATCAATAACAGCATATGATTCCATTCCTAATGAACACTGTGGGCCTCATTACGAGTCCGGCGGTAACCGTGCTGGAAATTCCGGCAGGTTACCGCCAGACTCGTATTACCATTCCGCCTCCATGATTCACGGAATTACTGGGGCATTACGACCCCAGTGACCCGGGAATTCCAGAGGCGGAATTTGGTAAATGCCCACTCCCATTGAGTCCCATAGGACTCAATGGGAATGGGGAAATGGAAACACCAACACCATCTTGTGATGGTGCCGGTGTTTCCACATCCGCCTGCAAGCGGGTGGTGTTAAACCCGCCAGGTCAGACCTGGCTAGAATGACACCTCCCGCCTGCAGGACTCGAGATCACCCGGTATGGAAACAACGGGTTTACCGCCACCGTTATTTCCATACCGGGTGACCCGTAATGAGGCCCAGTTTGTTCACCAAGACTGCCTCAATATTTACGACTATATTCATGCCTGGGATCCAAACGATGGTCAACGCCAAGGTGCTGCAGATTACGAGACGGGAGCTTCTGCAGACAATCAATGCCACCATAAAGGGATTCAAAGCTATCAAAGAAGAGCTAAGGGCCATATGACTAATGACCCTGCAGAACAGATATGTCCTTGATATGATCACAGCGATGGAAGGAGGAGTTTGCGCCAGAATCAGGCCTTCATTTTGCACGTTCATACCTTCTCATGGTGACAAGAATGAGACCTTGACAGAGGCAATAACGTTGTTAACAAACCTGCATAACAAGATGGAAGACGAGACAGAGGACATTGAGGATGACAGTTGCCATCATATTCTCATGGATTCTGCCGTGGTTGGTAAACATATTCAAGATTCTTGGAGCAATATTGGTGATGGTGATGTTTGGATTCTGTGTGATCAGGATAGTGATTGCCCAATGCAAGAAAACAGCAAAGAAACCAGTAGGAATGAAGATCATGATAGATGTCGAATCTGGGTTAGGACCCAAGGAATTGACTGATGAAGATGTCAGTAAATACAAAGAAGCCAGCATCATAGCTCCTGAAGGAATGAAGTTCCTGTTTCAAAAGAATCATAAGAATTACGTGGGATGATGGGTCTATTATAATCTGAATGGACAATGCAACTACATGACCTGGAGCGTAGATGAGCATGTTAAATCAGCCTGCACCCTGAGGGCGGTGATGAAGATCTGGACTCTGAAGAAGCACTTCTTCAAGAGTGAATTTCAAGATGTGGAGACAATTGAGTAGGTGGTTGAGGAGCAATTACATGCATCTGCAGATAATCCCACCCCCGACCTTCTATATGTTGAAAACCTGAGATCGTGCCATGTTTGACACCAGCAGTTGAGCCAATACTGCAGCAGATATTCAAAAGAAGGTATCCACAGAGAAAACCCTATCGAATGTATTCCCGAAGAGACGACAATCTGAGGGAGGAACTCCCTGAAGGAATATGAAAAGGAGCAATGAAAGAAGCTAGCAACTTCACAAGAAACATGCGTGACGCCCGGGAATACTGGTTGAAGAGAATGTATGGATCCTACAAAAACTGATGACGAAGTTAAGAATCGAGTAAACTTTCATATGCGAAAAGAAGATTGCACGTGTGCGAAGTGCTGCAGAAAATCAACCGTTCAATAAGTGTACAGATGCTGAGACACAAGTAGATTGAGTCATCACAGAAGCTGGCTATACATTGTGAATATACTGCAGGCGAAGCCGTCATTGTATTGGAGATGGACATCGCTGTCATGAATCCCATGTAAGCCAGTACTCATGGAGAGAAAAGATGAGAATAGTGTTGCAGCAAGAATAAGCTGAGATTGTGAAAGTGCATGGCAAGGCTGTCTGGCCTGGTAACAAAAGCAGAGACGTTTTTATGGGAGGGCAAAAGGGGCACTTGCCCAGTGCCCCCACCTTGGAGGGGGGCCCCACAAGGCCGCCTGATCTAAAGAAGTAAGATCCATTGTCCACCAGACTTAAATACCACACGTCAGGATATTTTATGGGATGCTGCTGAGGCTCTAAACCTATTGCCTTTCTGTTTTGACAAGTACATTCTGCCTTGATCAATTCATTATATAATGCTTTCTGTGTTCACTCTGGTATAAATAGTATGTGTGTTCCTTATGGCAAAACTCCTGTAGCATTCTTTCCTTCCTGAGGGGATTATGCTGATCATGTGCAGTAGCCAAAGTTGAAATGCATATTGATATATTGAGTGCCGCAATGGTTCAGAAGTTAGCTCAGTGTGTTAAGCACTCATTGTAGAGATGTGTGTTCATTTGCAAGATTGGAATACCACATTCCAGCAAGGCTGTTTGAGCCTGTCCTATGTTTGAAGTTTATAAACCTGCCTGCATTTGTACTTGGTTTTGCAACACAACAGGTGCTATTATCAGCAATGTACCTGCACCAGATAGGAGTTGCTATACAAACTAACATGCCACCTGTATGATGAAGGTCTAGAAACTGGTTTGTTCAGATGGAGTGTTGTAAAACCTAGGCAATCACCTCCAATGATGAGCATAAACTTTTAGACCAAGTGGTGAATAAGTATCCAAATTCAATACTGTGCAACTAAAGCGTTCCTGCTTGTATCCAGGCTTTGCCAGCAGACAATACAGTGATCCTGGTCAAATCAGGTAATATCTCTTACATTACTGTGTTGTCTTCTGTGATGTTTGCCTTCTCGCATGCTGGTGGCATTGCTTAGCCCATTACCAGTGGTCCAAGTGTATGAAAAGAAATAGTGGAACTTTGTTCCCTGCTGGCCTGCCCCCACACTCCACAAAACCCATCGCCAAGCTCAGTCCCACGCGCAATATAACCCCCCAAACAAATGTGCCTGCTGTTTAAGGGAACATTCAGTGCACTGCAGTGCAAGCTCCAACTTCTTCCTACGCTTCCATTCCGGAATGTTTTATTTTTAAAAGAAAAGTATAGGAACAGTAAATCTTAATTAAAAAGACAGTAGAGGAACAGCGCTCCCAACCGCTCCTGCTCACATCGACCACTGGCCATTAGTTGATCTTTTTTCTTATGGAGGCCATTTGAGTGGAAGGGATGGTAGACAGAGGAGAGTGGACCAGATTTTGCAAGCGTCGGGCAAGCATATTTTAAGGTCTGCTCGTTTGACACAAAAAAACGGTTTGCCTTTTTTGTAAAAGTCAAAGTTTTTTATGCACATTTATAAATTATAATTTCACAAATCAGTGTTTTGTAAGTTTTTAATGCTTTAAAATACAAAAGACAACCCCAGATTAAATTTGTTAAATCACATCAATTGGTATGCTGGTACTTATAAGCTTCCCTTGGAGATGGAGAGAATGAAGCTAGAATCATTCCCATTTTGCCTAACACCCTTCTATAATATTTCGTTTTTAAAAATTGTCATGTAATGTGATTTGTGTACTTTCCAAGTCAGTTTTATAAAATTAGATTATTTTAGTTCATGGTAATAACCGGAAGATAAATTGTTCAAATGCAGAAATTGCAGAGTTGGCGCACATCACAGCTTCACCCCTTACAAGTGTGTGATCCTGGGCATCTTATTTAATCTTGTATGGCCTAACTTCTCAAAATTGCCATTCCCTAAACCTTTCAAAATTGTGAACCCTGCAGAGTGACTTCCTTTTCAGGATATGATCTTCAAAAAAGCAGCACTCATGGTTTCACTGGCTACAGTGTTGCTTACACTGTAATAGTGAGCATTGATAAATTGCACACTACAGGCACATGTTTTTGATCCCTAATGACAACACTATTTGAAAACAATGTTTCACTTCTAATCTCAGTCTGTCTGGATACAGACCCCTTCCTGATAGCTTCTAATCTGCATCCACTATCCATGCTATGGTATGTATGGCATTCTTCTTCCCTCCAATTGGTCTCTATCAACGCTTGAGCACTTTTGCATTCTGTAAAGGCAGGTAATGCAAGTTCTCTATTCTGGGTTATATGTACCTTTTACATACAGTCCTGAATTAATACTACAGGCTGCATACTTTCCTGGATGTTATTGATAAAAAGTATCATGTATCTCTACTGGAACAGAAGTAACCACTTCGTAGGCTACTAATGTTGGCCTTCAAATGCTACTTGTTTAGAGCAAGAATGAAGACGGTAAGGGGACTTAAAGGGAGTAAACATGCTTATTTTGAATCACTTCATTTCTTTGGTTTGGTGGAGGGGGGCACGAATATGTCCGTGCCCAGGACCCCAAAAATGCTGAAGATGGCCCTGATCAAAACTGCCAAAATAGACAAGGTTGTTAATCTATCCTTGAAAGCAGTGAACGTGCAAAGGATGAATCATACCTTGTAAAGGTGCAAAGAAAGAGCATCAAGAGTGCCAAGTATTATTCATTTAAGACATTTAAATGCTGCAAAATGGACCAATTCGTGGTCTCCTGTCAAGTAAGCCAAGCATGGGAATAGTGTTGAACTTGTAGTCCTAGGATAACGAAAGTGAGTGCCTGCACTCCCATATATTCCCAGAGACAAGGATACTTCACAAGGCCAAGTTCAAAGACAATCTTCATGGCAGAAGGCATGGGTGATGAGAGATGTTGGGATAATTGGGTGGGAGGTAAAGTCAAGTCCACCTCCTGGCACCTGGGTCTGAGTTTACCTGCTGCTAAGTAAACCAAATGTTCCAGACATGGCGTGAGTGTGCCAACCAATTGTAAAGCACTGTATAACGAAGGGCCTTATAGTTTGAAAACCAATGATAAACTGTGTACTTAATAGTGTTGAAAATTACATGTTTTAGACGTAGGTATAAGTTGTCCACCTAACAGTGGGCAGCCAATCATAATCCTAGTCCCTATAGAAAGTATACTTAGATGTCTCCGCTAACCAATCCCAATAATTGATGGGTTTTATATTATTTGCCACGTAATATGACATCACTTCTGACGTATTTTTTGTATATAAGGATGTTTTTATGGGAAAATTGTTGAAAGTTTGAGCGAACGTCCGTTGATGTCTGTTGTAACTCCCTGTTTTAGATAATTGTTAATAAAACAGTATTGTTGACATCTTCCTGAGTTGGTTTGATTATTTGGAGTCAGAGTTATTCTGTAACCCCATCCATTGCATGCACATTACTAAAGGGCCATAAGCTCAAACCACAGTTGGGCGGGGCTAGAGAGTGGGAGAGAGCATAAAGGACACAGAGCACAGTGCAATAGTATTTGCAAATGACAGGACCTAGAGAAGGACACAAACACAAAGTACGGCTAACTGCTGGAAGGGGAGAGCATAAGGGTTCCGCAGAGCCAGAGTATGTTATGTAAGACGGTTATGTGGAAGTACGCGCAAAGGCCCGGAAGTTTTGTAAAAAGCATTAGTGGCTGCTTCCCGTTCCTGCACCTTTCTTACCTTTTGGACGCTGATGGTCGATGGCTGCACCGCATGATCGCACTCTGTGCTACCCCATCGTCGCCTAACACCTGCATCGCACAACACCGCAGTCTTGTCCTGCATGGACTTTGCCGCACAGGGTCCGATCCTTGGTTCTTAAAGGTTTGGATGCATGGGCTTAGGTGTAACATATTACGTGCCGATGGGCAGCGTCTCCTGCGCACATGCATAGCACAACAGCAAGGCCTTGTCCTGTGAGGGCTTTGCTGCAGAGGGTCCAATCCTCGGTTCTTAAAGGTTTGGATGCCTGGACATAGTCGCAACGTATTACGTGTCGACGGCTAGCATCTCCTACGCATCTACATCACACAAATCTGCAGCCTTGTCCTGCGAGAGCTTTGCTGCAGGGGGTCCTATCCTCGGTTCTTAAAGGTTTGGATGCGTGGACGTAGTCACAACGTATCACGTGTCAACGGCAGCGTCTCCAGCGCACTTGCATCACACAACAATGTAGACTTGTCATGCAACAGCTTTTTTCCCTGGTCTATCCCCTTTCTGTAATGGCTTCGCAGGTGAAGAACAATGGTCTGGAAGGTTGCCCAGAGTGATGCCAGAGGTTAAGATGAATTCTGAACCTTCCAGGCATCACCTCTTTTGTTTTGCTTTAGTCACCCCAAGTGGGACTGGTATGGCCAGACGTGGGTCCCGTGCCTGCTGGGTCTGGAGACACAAGCTACGCCTCAATGATGATGCCAAAATGTGTCCCTGGAAGATTGTGGTCTCGTGCAGAAGGGATTTGACCTAGCAGTTTGGGCTGGAGTACGCCTTTTCAGGGCCAGGGGGGGCCAAACATGATTTTCATGTGGTCTTTCCCCTTCTGTAATGGTGTGACAGGCGAAGAATGATGGTCTGGAGTGTTGCCCAGAGCGATTCCATAGGTTATGGTGAATTCTAAACCCTCCAGCCCTCACTTCTTTCGTTTTTTCTTTAAATGTAGTCAATCACTATCCCCAAGACTTTTCTTGCCTGATTTCCTGAGTACCCCCTACCACTACAACTGTGTCTCTGTCTGGCTGATGGTCTGGCTGTTTCACTCCTGCAATTACCTTCTAATATAGGCGTCCCTAGGGTGGGACAGAGTGGAGCAATTGCACTCCCTATTTGCTGCTTTGCCCCCTCCTAATTGGAGGTCTGCCCCTTCCCACTAAAGGACACTTTTCAGCATTCTTTCACTTGCTCCTTCGGCCAGCAGCATCAATGGGGTTAGGGCCATTTGCGTTAAAAGCAGGTTTCCCGTGTATTGGGTACCCAGTTTTCTCTATGCACTGCTTACAACTTAACATGAAACAGCCAAAAGAAATGTTCAAAGTAAAACCATTTCTTCAACTTACAGCCACCAGTATATTTTGTAATACTTTTTTGAGTGAATTCACCCACAAGTACCCTGTCATTTTTGTACCCATTCCTTTTAGTATTTTATTTCATGGTATACTTCTAAAGTTGATATTGACTTGTCAAACTTCTCAATCAAAATGTAATGGTTCTGTTATTCTGACAGCAGTTTTTAGGAAACTGGGCTGTAGGTTCTTGGGTGCCAAAGTTTGATTTTCACCATGGTGGCTGCTACCTCACCCTAAACATGAGCGAGCAATGAGCCAATGTCTGCTATGGTTAGTGAAATGATATGATAAGTCATTTATAGCGCGCCTGTACACAAGTGTTTCTAGGCGCAACAAGACAAGGGGGGGCAGACAGAGGTAGGACAAGACAATGATCTTATTAGGCCTTGTGTCATTCAGATCGTGCAAGTGTGACAGCGTTAAAGTGTAGGGGGGAAGGGAGAGGGGGAAGTGCCAGGGAGAGGGAAAAGGGATGTTCAATCAGGACAGCATTGCTCTGCATGAGTGCAGTTAGGACAGTGCGGCTCTGTGTAAGTGCAAGGGGGTGGGGGGGGGGCTGTAGAGCTTACAGTTACAACCCTTATGTGCACGCAAGGCCCGGAGGCAGTACAGGGAATACTCATCATGGAGGAGCCTGGTGCCCAGTGAGACTCTGGGGTAGCCAAGCAACCAGTCGGCATAGCAGACCGGTAGGCAGCAGGGGCAAGAGAGAGAAAGCAGAGGAGAAAAGGAAGGTCTTGAGCAGCTCCTGGGAACTTCAGGTGGTCTGGCTCGAGTTTGAGAGGGGCAGAGAGGCCATTCCAGAGGGAGGCACCTGCAGAGGAAAGAGATATACCACCCAATTGCAGTCTGGAGAAGCGTCTGACCTTCAGGGAGTTGAGGTACCTGAGCGGAGGACTCAAGAATGAAGGATGTAGTGCGGGCCCTGGCCCCAGAAAGCCTTGTGGATGATGCAGAGGATCTTGAAATTGATCCTTGCAGCCCCCGGGAGCCAGTGGAGGGATTTCAGGGCTGGAGAGATACAGTCCCTGGGCTTGACGCCAAGGACAAGTCTTGCAGTCCTGTTCTGGATTAGTTGCAGACAGCGGAGAGAAGAGGAAGGCAGATTGAGAACTAGGCTGTTGCAGTAGTCCAGCCTAGAGAGAACCAGGGACCAAGGAAGAATAGCTCTGAGGAGGTGCAGCTGGTAGTGCATTTTAAAGCATATTTATTTTTATAGCACATTTTTTTAAAATGACAGAATTTACAGGCTGCTTTACTAACATCTCAGCAACAGTCATTGGACATGCTGAGCTACCTTGTTAACTTTCTGCTTTAAGATGTTTCAACATCAGATGTGTGTGATGCTGGAAATGCATCGGAGGGACAGTGCCTCTGTATCCTTGTCCTTTACTGCTTTTTATCGTGTGTTCTGTCGTGTTTTCCGCACAGGAGTTCATGTGGGACTCCTGGCGGTGCAGCTCTCTCTTTTTGGTTTGGTGAACAGACCCATGGGATAACCTTATGGCACCCATGGGTAGGGGTGCAACCCTGTGCCCCTAGTGTATGTTTTTGGGCACCTGTGCGTGACCCACAGAGCAGGGTACGGGCTGGTGGCAGCTCCGTGCTGAAGTGACTGGTGCCCTGAGCGTCCTCCATTTTGGGATGCCCAGGCCCTGTCATTGGAATCACCTGTTACCTTAATCTTCCTGAAGTTCCGGGAAGCCCTGCCTCTGTCCCTTCCCCCTGACTGGCTGTTGGGTGGAAGTTCCTTATATGGTAGTGTGGGGAAGTGCTGACCAGACTGGCTGGAGCCTTCTCAACGACCGTATGTTGTGGGTATACCCGTGGGTGGGACCTGGGTGAATGGAGTGTGTGACGAAGACGCATTCTATGTTGTGGGTGTCTAGTATCTGGTGTTTGACACAATGACTGAGACAGCCCTGCCCGAAACTGTTATGAATGCAGTATGGAGTGTTGAATGGCTCGGTACTTGTCTCAATGCACATAACTTGTTGTGAGTGTCTGGAGAGAAGTGAAGGGCCTGAATGCACTGTGTGCCTGATTGGCTGCCTGCCTGCATGAATGCCCTTAGTCGTGATTGGATGTTTGAGTGTGACCCAGCGTAATGAATGGGAGATCAACAGTGTATCTGGGGACCTCTCACTGCTAGGAATCATGTTCAGAAGCTGAAGTCCACTACGACGAGTAACTGGAGTAACTGAAGCTTGACCTTGAAGCCCTGCTGGACGAGAGGAATTGCTGTTGCTCTCCTTCACAATCTGAAAGCTGATGTGCCTCCAAGGACTGACCCAGAGAGGACCTGGTAAGGCGCCCTCTTCCCGAGCTACGAGGGACCATCATGCACCAGCTGATCTTTGCGAAAGCTCCATGGTAGACAGACCTTCGACAGGCTGCTGACCCGACACAGGGACTGCCGCGGAACTCCAAGGAGAAGCACCCGGACTGTTGTATGCCACTGTCGATGACTGCCGTCACCGACCGGCGCCGCCGTGCTCCTGTTTCGCCTAAGAACTTTTGAATCCAAGGGCGCGCTCGTCCGCATCATTGCCGCTGTATCCTGCTGGAGAAAGCCTGACCGTCGACACGCAGAGGCACATCCACCGGTGGGTTTCCCGCCACCCAAAGACCACAGAGACGCCAACGACTCAACGCCCTTGCTGGGCCACAGTTCTTCAAACTCTGTGCAGTCCAGAACTATCGACACCGAGGTGCCCCGCACGCCTCTTCCTTGCAGGACGTTTACGCGTCCCCATCAACGAACATCGCCAGGAATGAAGCTGCCACTTCACCGTCGTAGCTCGACCTGTTCTCCGTCGGACGTTCGACGACCCGTGACTCCTGCTTGAAAGGGAGGACACTCAAGAAGGGCCGTCGATTCCCCGACTAGGAACGCTACAACACCCGGTACTTTGGGGTTGCAGAACTATTGGAAAGTCTAGTGAGAACAATATATGGACTGGGCTTGTGATACATCTTTGCTTTACAGGTTGCCCAGGTGGGGGGATCTCTGCACAGAACTGTGTCTAGGTATCGGGGCCAGTATTCTGCCAATTGTTCAACCATCTTGCTTTCCTTCCTCCCTCTACTGCTGGTTTCCTCTTTATTTGATCTGTGTGTCATTCTGACCGTATGCACTTTAATGAGATCTGATAACGTTAGTGGTACCACTTTAGAACTGTATATATTTACCATTGTTGATTTCGGAGTACAAAGTGAGTTATCGTGATAGTGTACGTGACCTTGAATATTAATTATATAAAGACTGTGTTTTAACCGATACAGTGTGTGGACATTCCTTTGTGGGTGCTCAGGGACTACACTGTACTTAAGAACCAGCCCGCATCACCTCCTGAGAAGCTAGGCCTTGATTGCTCGACCACATACCAATAATAGAGAACTTGGCAGGGGTCCTCTGTGCCTCTCCTCTACCATATAGAGTGTTAGGTTACTTCAATTCAGCACTCCAACTAAGTCAATGCCTAGTCTGGGATGCCCAAGGGAAGCCCTTATATATATATTTTTATGACAAGTTCATAGATCTGGATGATAAACCCTTGTATAACGCCCCTCTCTTTGAATCCCCCTGACCTCACTGAGCCAAGAAATAGGTTTGTTTTGCAAATTAAAAGATTTATTTGAAAAATTAAACAATATGTATATATAACACTTTTATGAATAAATTAATATTTGATAGCACACTTATGAATATAATGTTGATCAACAATGGGTAATGTTACAATTGCACACTCTTTTCAATCAGTGAGGAGTTAGTATAAAAAGGATAAGGTAGCAGAGAATACTTTTATGGTTTCAAGGAAATGCAATGATGGAAAAGAATGCAGCACAGAAATAAACTGATATGGTTTCAACAAGAGATAATATGATCACTTTTTCTTTGACAATTCACTCCCCCTTATGCAATATAAGGAGATGGAAAAGAGAGCACACAGACTTCAGGAATGCAAACAAAATGCAATACAAATTCCAGTTCCCCCCTAGCAAGCTTAGAGCAACCGGTATGCTTTTAAACAGTCAAAAATACTTTTAAATGTGATTTGCAATGAAGTGAAAAATATGCTAAAAATGATTTTAATTCCCTATAGGAGATTCAGGGAAGGTGACAGCTACTTAAGATTAGTTCAGGTCAACACTATCAGTGATTGATGAGGGATTGTCAGGTTGAAAACGAATTTCAGCAGTTGCAAGCAAAAGACAGCGATTTTTGACAGGTGGAGAAATTGAGTCAAATTGCAATTCGCGGCACTTTTTCCGAGTATGCCGATCGCGATTACGGAAAAACTATAAGGAGTAGAAAGTTTGGGGCTTGTTGGAAAGCTTAGGTTCGTAGCTTTAAAATGAAAGTTAAATCTCGCTCCTAGAACGTGCGGTTCAAAAGATACGGACGATTTAGTGGAGGTAGATTCTCAGAAATAAAGTAAGATTCAAATGACAAATTACACTTTCACAGGTTTGAAATCACAGAATGGACATACGATTTCTATGCAGTTCTAAATAGGTGGAAATGGTTTGAATTAGATTATTTTTAACTAAGCTTTGCACAGCTCTGGCTGGATACTCACTCCTAATTTTGGAAGGAATGGGCCTCGTCACAGATCTGGTTAACAGGTTTAGCTGCGGTTCTCTCTGCTCTGCGGGTCTGGATCTCTGGTTCTGGCAAATGTTCTTGCCACTGCACAGCGGTCTGGTCTGCGGTTCCGGATACAGCACTGCTCTCTGGGTCTGGTTCTGGCAAAAGTTCTTGGCTAGAATCAAACAGCACAGCCCGGCTGTTTTATTCTGATGTGTCCCTTGGAAGTCTGGGGTAAATCAGTTTGCAAAATTGTAAGGCCAGCTGAGAACACTTTTAGCTTGCAGTAGGCCTTCTGTTTCAAAGATCTGGAGTCTGGAGTCTGGTTTTCTAAGTTCTGGTCTCTGGATAGTGCCTGAATTTGGATGTCGCCCGTCAAAGTGCTTCGCAAGAAAGTGGAAAGTGAATCTCTACCTGGTCTCAGTGGCTCTTTTTATGTCTTTTGAAAATGGGTGGGAAGGCTGACTTTCTATGCCCAACCCTCTGAGGATCCTGATAGGCTATAGGATTCTCTGTCGCCTGACTGGGGAACTGAGTTGGGAGTCATCCGGCATCATTTTTATGGCATACAGTAAGAACACTCCCCTTGTCACTTTGCACACAAATCTATTTTTGATTCCAATGCATATTTATCTATGTACAATTTTTCTAATATTATATGTCCGGTTAACATATTTTCTGTTGTGCCAAACCATCCGATCCCTGTCTTTGTAAGATGTTGTGTTCACTTCTGACAGAATTCTGCCCTTTTCATCCAGAACACACTCTATAAACTTTTCCAGAATTTGCACAAATGTGCGCAAGGAATATGGGCATCAGATGATGAAGTGTCAGATTTTTAACATACAGACATTTGGAGTAATACCCTATTTTCCGCTACTACCCCCGAGAACATACCACAAAGTTCTAACACCTCTTAAAATGTGCACAGAAAAATCATAGGAATAATAATATTATTGATATAATTTTGACAATTATGTACTATGAATTATCCATCTTTCTAAAATTATGCTCTGGCCCAGAGGGGTGTGGTTTCCCAAAGCACATGGGAGAATTTCTGGTTTTTCCACTTCTTCCAAGCTCAGCTGGCTCACAGAGGCAGTGCCCCTCCCATTTAGTTCCAAGAGGAAGCCATTTACGACCCCCTAATTTGGCAATTGCTTGGAGCAAAGGGAAGTTCATTGTTCTGTTTCCCTACAGTCCGAGGCACCCCTCCCCTGATTCAATCAGAGAGGTGTGATCGCCTTTTGGTGGGGCAGCAGAAGGCAGGCCAGGCCTGTGAATACCGTTGCTGGGCAAGTTTCACCTCCTGTCGGGGGTAGTTGCCGGGCAGAATTCAATCTCCTTAAGCCAGGCTCCAGCCAAAGGCCACTTTTGTTCCCATTTTTCTTCATTCAAATCAAACTTACAATTTTGACACATGCAGCTAGAACACTGATTCTAAGTTCAAAACCATGACATTTAAGCAGTTGCAACTTATGTGACTCTCAAAAGTAGGTCACTCATTTATTTTAAACATTTCAATTTTAGTGGCTTTAAATCCCATTTCACTTAAGCTGCTGACATCCACAGCTCAGCCAGTTTTGTTATGAACATTATTTTAGGCTCTTCATCTTTCCAGATTTGGTATGCACACAAGACTTCATTCAACCAGACGTCTGCTGGTGTTCAGTAAGATTTTTGAATATCTTGCAATGTTTGAAATAGGCATTTTGAGCTTGCATTCAGAGACACAAAGGTGATTTCAAAGCGCTTTTTGAGCTAACAGGCACTGCTCTTTTTCCTTTGGCACCACGTTTCACTCATGGCGCTTCTGGCCCATCACGCTCGCACTGGTGGGTGGCAGGTCAGGCGACCATTTTGGTGTGCGCAAAAACTGCGCGGTTTTCCAGGATTCTGGCGCAAATGTGGGCTTTTCAGCCATCTTGGATTTTCTAAACCCACAGCACCAAATGTTGCAGCATAATAACTTGAACGTGGGTCGATACACCTGACAAGAGAGTGGAAGTACAGAACCCCCTCCAGTGGTTGTTTTACAATGTGGCTCCCTAATTGTGCTCACATTCACTACATTACCAACAGTGAAGATCACATACATGATTTTAAAGCCAATAGCATTTCATCTTCAGTCGCACTGACACTACACAGCCTCATGTAGGCAGTGTACTCAGACTGAAAACTGTACACATCTCTTTGGGAGCAAATTGAGACTCCTGTCCCCACTGCTAAGGAACTAAGGGGGCAGGTACCTCCTTTCCATTCCAATCCTATGCATCTTTATTCTGTAAAATAGACTCAATTAATGAGCAAGGGTTGGATAGAACATTGTTACGCATTGCCTGTTAAGAGCATCGAGTGGGTACTTGGTTTTTGAACTGTGACGTTGGATTTGTAATAGGTGTGTTCGGCGTAGGTGCATGCAACTCAGGGTGACCTTTAAGGCACCTGTTGAAGGGGAAGAGTGGGGTTGATTGCCAACTGTTAATTTATTTTGTTTTGTATTTGTTCATTAATTGATTTAAAGCTACAACAACAAAAGATGATGACGTGTTCAATGAAACACACACAGCAAATAACTTTGTATGGCCAAATTTCCTTGAAAGTATTTTTAGGAATCATTTTGCAACCATTAAAACTAAGTTACCTTTTTTGAGGTGTATATTAACTTGATGCAAACCTTTAATTTTCTCGAAGTTGCGCTGAAATGCATAATGTCACATTTTTAATATCTACAAACAGCTTGGTCAAATATGTGCAGACTTAAACCAATTTGGTCTGTTGATCCTTATTTGTCTGTGCCCCCATGCCACTGCCTTATTTTATTTATTCCCCCCAAAATCTATTTGTAGAGGCGCCACCAGAGGTCAAAGTGGGCTGTAACTAAAGGGTACAATGTTCCCTTAAATTTCGGGACAACCCATCAAGTTCCCTTACTTTATGTGACCCAGAATACCATTCCGGGAGGTCAACTGTCACGTCATAACATGGCCGACCTTTGCGGGCCCACACTTCGGGGCAAGTTGTTGTGGGAAGTGACGTTGGACTAGGAAGGGGGTGGGATAAGGAAGGGCACGGGGTTTGCAGTTAGTAGATTGTAGAGGGTGAATAAAGACGCTGCTAGTTGTACTCCCGAGTCTGTTTATCTTTGGGAGAGACTGTGCCTGTTGTGAGCTGCGTCCTGTATGTTCCTGTGCGTGGTCCGCACAGGTTGACATTGGTGACGACGTTCGTGAATGAATGCATGCCACACTTCACCCTGTGCTATTGAGCCACAGCACCAGCCAGTTGTAGAAACCCACGTGGGCCAGGAGCACGGGCCGTGCTTCTGACAGAACGCCGATTTGGAGAGTGCTGCCGGGCACGCTACATGCACATCAGCACACCTCCATGCACAGGTGGTGCGTTTTCATCCCTGCTCGGGCTCACAGATACGGCCGAGGCAGGCAGAAGTTCACTGGAGGCCCGGCACCATTTGCAACACGCCCTAAACTCTTGCTGCATGCCCCATCCCTCACCAGCACTCCCATACGAGGAAGGAGGAGAAAGGCAATACTCGAGGCCCGGCACCGTTGACAGTGGCATGCTTTTCAGCTCTGACCCCCCCCACCACAGCTACCTGCATGACTCCCGGCCTCTGCCCCACCTCTACATGAGGAGTGGCAAGTCCTGCCAAGTTCAATGGCAGATCACGTGCGCAGCACAGTCTGAGAGGACACAAGAAGCTCAGAGGGGCTCACAAAGGAACAGCACAGAGCCCCTGGGAAAGGGCAGCCCAGACAGAGCTGGCCCATCTGCACCCACCAACACCGGACACGTGAGCTTCAGTACACAAAGCAATTAGCAATTAACAGGAGGACCCCATCACCGCGCAACTAGCCACAAACGCTCCCCAGAGCAACCAAGCCCAAGCCATGTCTGATGGAGAAGTTTTGTCCACGTCAGGGGGTGGACCATCAGGTCAAGTCCCCCCCATCGGGCAGAGGCTCCCAAGTGCTAAGCCTACCTCACGCTTTTGACATAGGAGACATGAGTAACCTAGGCCCACAATGGGCGACCTGGCTATGTGACTTTAAATTCTACGTGTGGGCCCTAGGGCTCAACGATGACACACGGCTCAAAAACACACTGTCCATGGCAGTGGGGCCGGCTGTCAGAGACATTGCAGGTGAATTAATCAACCTTGACACTGCATCGTACCAGGACCTGCACACCAAACTATCAGAATACTTCACCCCCCACACAAACATTGACTATGAAAGACACGTCTTTCACAGAACACACCAGGAGAAGGGAGAATCCCTAGACAACTTTGTGATGCGACTGAGAATCAAATTAAAACACTGTGAATTCCATCTGTATTAAAACGAGGAAGCCCTACAGTCTTAGATGATAGCTGGCTGTGAAAATAAACTCCTGCAGAAACAACAGTCGCTGGAAGAAATTCTAGCCCTAGCATGCATGGAAGCAGCAGTGAAATCCCAGTTAGACAGCCTAGGCAAAGTCACTCTACAGACGAAGACCACTGACTAGGTCGCCGTCAACAAGCTCTTCACAACACCAAACCTACTGCCCAAATGCACTGATGCCACATGCTACAGATACGGGTATGAATACCCCACACAGATGACCTCAGGGCCGTGGCCAAAAACGCGGCCACTTACCCTACCAGCTGGAGAAGCCTCAGGGAACGACGGAAGCCAGTACTGACAAGCCCCCACGAGGGTGGACCAGACACTGACCCAAACTGGCAGTGGCAGGACGAGCACGACCACAGAAGAGCATACTCATGAGAGGAATACAGGCTGACTGACAGCTCCAGATGCAGTGGCCATAGGCACTACGTCTGATACATTGAAAAGAAGTTGCCCTCCAGGTGTGAATCGCCTTTGTCGGGTGAGGACCAGTGGAAAAAGGGCGATGTGTGGGCCCTAAACAACAGCGCAGCAACCTAGCACAGCCTGCTCCTATTCATACAAGTTAACAACACGCCACTGGACTTTTTCATAGACATTGGAGCCACGGTTAACATAATCAGTGAGGAGGCATACAACACACTCACAAAGGCACCCAAGCTTAAAAAGTCCACTGTCGACATCTATCCATATGGTTTCACCACGCCATTGCAAAGGTGTCATTTCCGCCATGTGCACGCACGAGGCTCACGCCACAAAACTCCAACTACACATCCTCAAGACAGAGGTGAACAGTGGCTGCATACTCAGCTTTAAAATAGCTGTGGAAATGGGCTTAGTACATATTTTATACCAGCTGATGGCTCATAAGTACTTTGCACGGCCTGAAGACATCGAGGCAGCCTTCCCAAACCTGTTCAACGGGCTAGTGTAGCTGAAAAATCGCAAAGTCCAGCTCCACATCAACCCGGAGGTTAAACCTGTCGCTCAGCACTACAGGGGAATACCCATTAATATCCAAAGGCAGGTGGAGAAAGAGATCAACAAACTTTTAAAGCAACACGTTACAGAGCCGGCGGCAAGACACACCCCATGGATGTCCCCTATAGTACCCATCCTGAAGAAGTCCCCGGACGGCTCCATCTTACTATGCGTGGATATGAGGAGGGAGAATGAAGCGATAGAAAGGGAACGACACCAGGCACCCTGTAAAACAGATATGATACACCTACTGCATGGTGCCAGTTCTTTTCAAAACTGGACCTCACAAAAGGCTACCACCAGATCGAGATCGCGGCAGAGTAAATATAAATTACCACCTTCGTCACCCACATGGGCTTATTCCACTATAAGAGGATCAGTTTTGGCATCTCATCTGCGGCTAGGATTTTTCAGGAGGAGATCCACAAGGTCATCTGCCATGTCCCAAAGTGTTTGAAGTACTCAGACGACGTGCTAGTGTTCGGCAAATCTAAGGAGGAACATGATGCGGCCCTTCACAAAGTCTGCTCAACAGTTGAGGCAGCAGGATTGACACTTAACCGAGTGAAATGCGAATTCAGAAAAGGCTCTCTCAACAGGCAGGCCCCTCCATTGCAGATGCTTACATCTATTATTTCATCAATCACCTGCAGCCTTTAGCAGTAGAGTGTGCCACCATACTAAAAGAATCACCAAATGACCCGGTCCTCCCCATAGTGACCCACTGCATCCGAAAGGATAAGATGGCACACATCAAACATCAGGCCAGGCAAGAGCAGGTGTCGGTAAAGGATGACATAAGGTCCATAGAACTGGTGAAAGACGAGCTAACGGTGGTCGATGATCACATAGTCATGAAAGGCTGCAAAGTCGTCATTCTGGCATCACTGTGAGAACAGACAGTGACACTGGCGCACAAAGGCAACCAGGGGCTAGTATCTGCAAAACGCCTCCTATGTTAAAAAGTGTGGTTCCCCAAGCTGGACGCTCTGGTGGAGGAGGTTATTGGCAGGTGTGACATCTGCGCTCTGGTGGCTCCACCGCCGCACCCCAATCCACTGCAGATGTCCCCACTCCCAGAAGGTGTCTGGGAAGAGCTGGCTGGGGAATTCTTTGGATCACTACGCAATGGATCATACGTAGTGGTGCTCATCGATGAACACTCTTGTTTCCCGGACGCACAACGGATTGACTCCACAGCAGCGACATGCGTCATCCCAGGATTAGACCGAATGCTATCGACCTACGGGATACCAAAGGTAATAAAATCAGACAATGGGCCCCGGTTCGCAAGCCACGACTTCGAGAACTTTGCACAGTAAATGGGGTTCCAACACAGAAAGTTAACCCTGTGGTGGACTCAGGGCAATGGCATTGTGGAACGGTTTATGTCCAATATCAAGAGAACCCTGCAGACAGCTAATCTAGTCAACAAACCGTTAGAGTAGGCACTATATCAACTCCTACAGGAATACCGCGACACGCCCCGCAGCACCACAGCAGTCAGCCCATCCGACCCTATGTTTCATTGAGTCATAAGTACGAGAATACCTGTAGCACCAGTTCCAACACAGGCCATACCCCTAGAACAACTGGTCAGGGTTCCAGACCAGGAACAGAAGGAAAGAATGAAGGGGAGAGCCAACGCAAAGCAAGGGGCAAATGAGTGTGAAATAGAACCAGGAGATCACATGGTGGTATGCCAGCCGAAAGTGAGAAAGGAAGACCCGACATTTGCGCCGGAACGGCTAGTGGTGACCAGTAAAACGGGCACCATGATAACCGCTAGTGGAGAACACCAGCCCTCCTTAGCCAGGAACTCCTCCCAATTCAAGGGACTCACGGGCATCGTGCCCTCGAGATGGGAACAATCACATGACAGTAGAGACGGCTTGCTCTCGGACGATCCCTATCAAGGAGATAGGGAACAATCAGAATGAGAGGAAAGCTTTGTAGGTGAACGGTCACCAGCCCAAGACCTCCCTCCCCCCATGAGGCCTCAATGATGACGCATAAAACCTCACAGGCTTATTGAGGAAATGGGGAGAAAGCACAGGTGACGCTGCGCATTAAAAAGGGGGGAGATGCCACGTCGTGACATGGCCTCTCCCACATCGATATGTGGTTGGCCCAGACTTCCAACCAAGTTGTTGTGGGAAGTGGCGTTGGGCTATCGAGGGGGCGGGACGAGGATGGGCACGGGGTTTGCAGTTAGTAGATTGTAAAGGGTGAATGAAGAGGTTGCTAGTTGTACTCCCGAGTCCGTGTATCTTTGGGAGTCTGTGCCCATGGTGAGCTGCGTCCTGTATGTTCCTGTGCATGGCCCGCACAGGTTGACAGCAACTTAAAAAAAAAATCCTTTTTGTTGTAAACTTAATCCCTACTGGGGACTCAAACTCCCCCAACCCCCACCTCAAGCCAGTGCAACATTGCACTGAGCTATCTCTCAAATGCTGGACGGGGATAGTTTATTTTAATTGGCTGGTTGGGATGCATAACCCCTTCCTAAAGAGCCGAAAAGCCCAGCTTGACGGTGGTGATCGGAATCTGTGTATAATGCTGCAGGCTCAGACGTGTATGTAGGCAATGGGTGGGCGTGTCTGTGGCTGGCCATGTTCTTTAAGAGGTGGGAATGGAAGGTGGAGAAGGGGAGTGCGACAATGACACCCTAATGGTGGTCATTTATATCCATGTTTCTTTCATTGTGTTTTCTTCAGTTTAACTAGAACGGTTGTGAAACACAATATTGCATTGTGCAGTGGAGGAAAGGAAGGAGTCAGAAATGGGGCTTGAATGGGGGAGGTGTGATGGTGAGTATGGGGCAGTGGGCAGATTAGTGGGCGGGCACGAGAACATAGTTCCACAACTTTACTTTTTACATTTCGACCACTGAACACCACAACCTTCTATATTTCGTGTGTCCTTTTGCCCATCACAAAATCCCAGCAACAAACACCTCTCTCTGATATTCCTGTGTTTGAACGACGTATATGCCGATCTCTCCTCCACAATGCAAACTTCACCCTGTCCGATATGTGCTCATAGCCACCCCAGCGCTGATGTGAATGACGTCTCTGGGTGCCCGATGTCCCCATGTTTATTCCTGCGTTGTTGAATAATCAACGACTGCCCATGGCAGTGTGCTGGACCTGGTGTTCGGCTATCTTCAGGGCCACGCCACTGTCACGGAAGTGCTTTTTCTTAGGTTCTTTGCAGGTCAGGAAAAGCTTTTTGGAAAAGATAAGGGACTTTCTCTACCCCGGCAGCCATACTTTCAACTCGTGCGCAGGGCACTCCGCCAGCACGCAATCAAGGAACCACTCTCGAGATGACAGACAACTTGGCGGAGGCTCCTTCCTCATGTTTGGAACAAGATGGTCCCCGGCCTTCGACCTTTGAGGAGGCGGATTAAAAGGAGCAGGAGAGACAGTCCCTTCCTGTCTAAAACAAAGGGGTGAGGGCCGGGTAGGGGTGTGGAGCTCCCGTTTCCTGTGCCAGGGACATTCCCAAGACCCAATGTTCTTCCGCTGTAATCGACCCCCAGTATCTCCAGTAATAGGCCGGATATACCCCCTCCCTCATCCACATACATTGTGGCACAGAGAGGCACTCAAGAACTGCAGGGGATGCGGGACATGAAGGAGCACAGTGTTGGTCTGTTAGCCATCTTGCCACATATGATCTTAAAACAGTAAAATGCCTTGCCCTACACTTGTACAATTCTCCGAATAGCCCCGTTCCCCAACAGCCCCAACCCTTCCCTTGCACAGCTCCCCAGAACGGTGGACACATTTGCCAAATATGTTTTCAATACACTAACAAGAAGATATATGTTCACCAGGAATCACCAAAATATTAGCATTGTCAGTTAGGATATACTCAGCAAGTTGACTAGAGAATAAGAGACAAGGTAACTATATAGTTTCAGACGGTGGTTAGTAGATGCACAGGATTATTAATGAATGATGCATGTGGCACACAGCGAGCTGGCAGGGTGGCCACTGAGAATAGCATGGCGACGAATTCATGCGGAAACGTGAATAATGGGCACGGATAGTCTTCAGTTCAGTATTAGTTTATTTTTATCAACAAAATAAATTCTATTCTAAACAACAATACATTATCATCAAGCTGTGAAGAGGAAACCATTGTATAGGACATCCCAAGCTAAAAGTAAATACTTAGAAGAAAAATCAAGCCAAGCAATAACAAGCATTGGCAATGCCAATTGTTTTGCATCTACTGCTGTTCTTTGCATTATGCATTTAAAGGCACTAGGGTGCAAGGTGGACAGTGCAAACTTTTAAAGGAGGATGCGATAAGGGGTGTGCAGGTGTGTAAGAGAATGAGAAGGGGATTAGAGTAAGGGAGGAAACCATTGACAAAAGGTGCCATTGCTGATGTGCAAGGGGAAATATGAGGGAGAAAGGATCCATATAAGTCACAATAGCATAACTTCCTCAGCATCAGATACAAGTAGTCAATATGTGAAGTGATCTTCACATATTCTGGAGTCACTCACAAAACGTATGTGTGTGATTATTAAAAGCAGTGCCCCTTTAATACTTTGCAACATTCCCATTTTCACACAGTGGCTCAATGGTCATTGGGCAGATCGGGCTTTAGGCAAATGTACCCGTCCCCCCACCGCCACCGGACATTTGGGGCTATGTTTACTTGACTTGGCTGACCTGCAGAGCTGTAGTAGGACAGAACATGTTAAATATGATAAACAGTGTCTGTGACTTCACATTTAACACTGGCCCAGCAATTACTAATGTAAAACGTTCCATTGTTAGCACCTGCATTTGTATGCATACATTGTTAGGCAATTGAAATTGTGATGGGGTGTTAGTACTTGCATGTTATGGGAGTGATTGGGAGGGTACGGGCTGGAGACAGCTGATTCATACACCAGTCCTTAAGTGTGTGGTTTCAGGCCTGAAGGAGAGAGTTAACTGCATGTAACATTGAAGCTACATTAGAATAGCCTCATTACAATGTGTAATGATAATCGGCATAAGATGCAAACTGTTGTGTCCTGAGGAACCAGGAAACCTGAGTTCTGAATCAAGATTTTGCATTGGACCACATTGTGTGATCATGGACAAATCATTTCACCAACCTGTTACCTTGCCTCATTTCCAATATATTTAAAATCTTGGAGTGGTTAGAAACTGGGGTAATGCCATGAAAAAGAGTTTTATAGGAATCGTCAACACTTACTTGTGTGTGTAATCTTCAATAACAGCTCTGCTGAGTCCCTAATGTGTCTTGTCTCTAGTTTAAGTAGACCCCTTATAATGTGTCTAGTGCTTAAAGACAGAATCTGTGAACCTTTCCCCCACCTCACACTGAAAAAACCGAACACAAAACCATTATGATATGCAGATATGTATATTTCGTCACTTTTCTATGTTGGGTGGAGAGGAAGCCGAGTCAGGTAGCCACTCCCCTGACTGAAGAGTAAACTCCCAAGATGTTACACAGTCTGCTGGATTACGCATTGCTGACGTTAGATTGTCCCAAAAGGTACAACATTGCTGAAGTTTATTATAAACACATAACCTTAATAATGCCTTTCAAGTTCGATCATGTGGTCTTGGCAGTCTCACATATCATATGTATGAAGCTTTACAACATGTGATAGTGTTTCAGCATCAATGCACAGTGGAGAGTGAGAACTCACCCAACAGTGACACAGACACAAGAAGGTTGTACAACCCTTCACACATCTGAGCAGTGAAATATAACTGGTGCTACACTGCCAACTGGTGCCTTGGTGGTTTGTGCCAAATGTCTCCCGATTTCAGATTTTGACTGCTAAGCCTCTTTTCTTAGCTGTTTGTCATCTTAAACCCATGTAAAATAAGAAATTGCAATTCTGACGCATGTGTTTTCTTGTGCATTGTGTTCCTTCAAAAATTGTTTTTCTCACCTGTGTTCACGTTGCTTTGGTGCCCTGCTCAGTAGCCTGTAAGCTTCATTGTCTCTTAGGTGCAGCCACGCAAAGTTCTGTCCTATCTATCCTACCGCAACTGTAACTGATCTATGAGTAACAAATAGAATCGGAGTATGCCATTTTGCTACTTTTGAGGGTTTTCATTTTCGTTTCTGGCCTCCCATTCTGGGGTGGTGGGCTGAATCTTACATCTGATTTTTTGCTTTTCTTTCTGACTCCTTGCCACTGCTTTCCATCCACAAAGAATTTAGTCAGCCGGTGTTTGGTGGAGGTGTTGCAGGGGAGTGCTTAACCTATGTGCCATCTGTGATTGTGAAGAAAAGTGAATTTGTTTCCATTTCTATTAAAGGTGTATGTATCTATTGTCAGAAGTTGAATTAACTGTGTTATAAGATTTTGCATTTTTATTGCCACACCATGGTGGCTGCCACTCTAATTTTGTTTGCTCTGATTTTTCATTGAATTTTAAAAATAAATAAATATTTAATTGTTACACTCTGGCCTGGTTCATGGTCCATTGCAACGCAGGGTATTTGTCGAGGTGAGTGTGAGAATCCAGGAATCAAATAAAAATAAAAAGTTTTTATAGTGCATCACCTTCAGTGTCAGTGAAAGAAGTCCCTGGCTGGAGTGTTGTGTTATAAAACTGCTACACAGTGGGGGCTTGTGCCATGATTGAAGTAAGTGTTTCCACCAGTGACAACTTAACACAGCAAGCTAACTCAGCAAAGGTAGTGATACTTTTGGTGGTTAGAAAACTGTGTTACACTGTAAAAGCACCTGTCCAAAACCTAAACCCTAGGTATCAGGCCTGTGTTTAAGAATAAAGTAAACTTAACCCTAAACTAGACAAAAGCAGAGTGCAGATTTGTCCTTGCAAAGATAATTAAATAAAGGAAGAACACTCTTCATAATGAGCACCGTAGAGATTAATATAGCTAAGTAGCACCTTCTGCACCAACTATTCGTTAGAGAGGAATGGGCAGAGCAGGAGCAGGAAGCCTGGTTATCCAGCATGATGCAACAGGTCACCTCCATGAACATGGATGGGTGGCAGGACAGTGGCCTGTTACATCAAGCATTGACTGAGTTTTACATGACTCAGAATATTAAAGAGGAGCAGCTTAAAATGGCCAGACTCACTGCCTACATATACCTCCATATGGGGGTTATGGAGGAAAAATACCAAGCAAGTGTAACCCTTGCACAAGACGAGTCTGCGCTGTTAGACCAAACCCATAGTGAATTAAAACAGGTAGAAGAAAATTTGCAAAAGAGCCAAAATTCTGAGGTAGAATTTGAAAACCCCATCAAGCAACTCAAAGAGTTCGCTGTACAATGACAAAACAATTTGTTTGTTTGTTTGTTTATTTAATTTAGAGCAAGAGGCCAAATTAGCTACATTAAAAGAGGAGTGTCAGGAAAAGGTTGACTCTCTGAAAGAGAGTACTCGAAAATTGGATCAACAAATAAAATATGAAAGAGCCTGCTCAGAGCAGATAATTACTTTAAGAAAACAGATTGAGAAATTGGAAGAGGAGAGTAATAACTTAATCATTAACTCCAGTCCCAAACAGAATTTGACCAAGAGCGCCAGAAGTTAGGCGCTATAAAACAACAAAGAGATGAACTGACTGAACAGATTGGCACCCTCTATCAGGAAAAAGATGCCCTATACCACGAAGTGTGCAAATTAAAAACAGACCTACAGAAAAGAGAGTCAGACCTTCTGGAACTGACTGACCTAAAAACTGAATATGAAAATGTATTGGGGCGCACAAGACATGTAGAAGGTGCTCTAGAAGAGCCCACCCAAGCCAAAATATGTGCAGAGTCAGGAGATGTATCCCCTGCAACAAAAATGATCTTAGTGTTCAGAGGCAATACAAGAAGCACAAAAAGACAATGAGGCACTTTGTGATGAGAACAGTGGACTCCAGAGCCAGGTAGCAGCACAAGAGAAGGTAACAGAGGTCAGGCAAGCCCTGATAGCAGAGCAGAAGGCTCATGCCTTTGCCTACTATCAAGAGGTAGGGGCAGAGAAGGAAACACTTTGAAAGTTATAGAAATAGTGTGCTAGGTTGAATCAAAACTTGAGGCACCCTGAACAAGTAGAGAGTGGCAGGGCAACCCCTGATCACAGTGTGATGCTCTCTGTACCAAGGGCCTCAAACCCATTTACGGCTTTGTATGCACAAGGCGCTGTGCACTTCATGTCCACAGGTTCACATGAACCCGAAGCCATGAGGTAGCCAGACTTAAATAGGACTAGCATGATTGAGCGGGCAGGTCAGCGTCCATCAGAGACTGATGGCCGGGCATCCCTGTTCAGGTTAAAAAATGTAATGGCTGATGGCTCTGACCAGAATAGCTCCTATGACAAGAGCATCAGGGAGCTAGACTTGCAGAAACATCACCCAAAAGGAACCACTTGGTTTGCTTTGCAGAGAAAAAGGAGTCTGAGTTGAGGCCTAAAAGAGCATTCTAAAAACCTCCACCCAATCAGGGAAGCAGGGGGGATTCGTCACCAACCCTGGAAGCAGGGAAGAGTCAGATGACTACTCTCCTGTGCGAAAGAGGGAGTCCAAGGGGAGTGACCCAGAGAGCCCAAAGAACAACAGGGGAGATGAGACTAAGCCCCATCATTCTGGGAGAGACTCCCAAGCTCAAAGAATTAGGGACCGCCTAGAGTATAGGAATGGGACCTCCAATAGCAGCAGCTCTGAGTCTGAGGGTGAATGGACTCAGGTGCAGCAGCAGAAGAAGGCTAATAAACAAATAAGGACTCTGGTGAACACCCCATTAAACAGATCAAAGCTATTAGAAGTTTCATGACTTTTTACCACAAGAATGCCAAATATTCTGTCTCAGAGCATCTGGAGCTATAGGACCAGATGATGACCTCTTTCAACATTAAGAATTACCAGAATTCTATAGAATTTGCAAAATGGACGTTCTCTCCAGAGTACTCCAGCTTCTTTGCTGGACTGGAAGACCAGAACCATTCAAGGTGGTCCACCTATAAAGTGGCCATCTTGAAGCACTTCTCCACACACACAGCCTACAGTCTGCAGTGTGGATAGGATCAGGCCACAAGAGAATTTGTTCAGGAGCTAAAGCGGGCATTTGCGCAAACTACTGGGCGGGTGCGCACAAATAGTAGGGAAATTATAAATACCCATTTTCATGCACTCCCAAATACATCATGACCCAATTGGTAAAGGATTCCCATGATGACAGGACCCTGGAGTGGGTAATAGAGCAAGCTACCCAGATCTATGAGGTCCAAAAGCCTATAGAAAACAAAAAGCCAACCAAAAACCCCAAACCAACCAGCATCCCAGCTGCTGCCAAGGAGGCGGAGGTGAAGGTTGCCCCCATGTTGTACCTAGAAATGGGGGGCCTAAAAATACACCTTCTCAAAACCAACCAAATCAGAGGCAAAGAAGACCCTCTGATCAGTCACAAGCAGGTGGTAGTCAGGTAGGGTACGCCACAAATGTTCCCCCTAACTCTGCCAATTACATCAGCCCTAGGTACAAAGGCAACATACCCATCTTGGCGTACGTGTGGACTCCTCCGGCACAAGGGGGGGATCCAATCAGGTGAGTACGGCCCAGGGAACTTCCCTCCTAACTTCCCTCAGGAGGGCAGTAATATCCCAAATTCTGGTTAACTAACATCCAAGACAACCCTCCGTAAACTCCCCGCTTTCAGGAGTCGAGACCACCAAATCCAGGAGGGTTACCAGGGAAACCCCCAGTACTCAGGTTACTCTGGGAAAATGGATAGTTACCCTTCCTGAGAGCAACCCAGAGTTCACACAAGACCCCCGTACCAGCCGGAACGGGTGTCCCAACTGGAGCGCCAGGTACAGAACCTAACTCAAGATCTGACTCGCATGTTGAGGGCTCAGCATAACTCAAACCAAGGGTTTGGCACCATGGAACAATGACTGGGAGAGAACCCTGACAACCAGCCGGCTCCGGAGGAGGAGGCACAGGAGGAAGAGGGATGCAAAGCCCTAGAGGAATCTTCCTTCCTCACCCATGACAAGCCCCAGATACCCCAGAACCGGAACTTAAATCTCCTGCCCCCGAAAATCTGCAGCCCATGCAACAGAGGGTGGGTAGGAGAAACAAAGAGATCAAAAAGACCCATTTTGTGGAGGAAGTTTGTGTCCTTCAGTTTGAAGGGGAAGAAAGTCTTCTCCTTCAAGAATGGGGGAATTCCTACCAAAGGAAAATGAGTCCCGAAAGACCATAACCCAGACTGGGTAAGTGTGGGGACTGATTCAGAATCAGCCATCCCTGAACCCAAGAATTGTCATCCAGAGAATAAAATGATAAATGAGGGATCCTCCCTGCAAACCGGTTCTAGTGACTGTCTCCAGATAAAGGGGGACAGCACAGAGCTAAGGGAAAAAGGGGATGCCAAAATCCCACCTATTTCAGGATGCCAAATTTTCTTTTCAGATTCCCGAACTCTGACACAGACAACTGCCCAAAACCCCACATTGTCGGAGTCCAAAATAAAGAAACTAACTGCCCAGCTTACCCAAAATGCCCATTTCCTTTGCCCCTTGGAGGAGAAAGAAGGTAGATTCTATGCCACCGTATGAGTGCAAGGGCAATGTGCATTTCTGGCACTGGTAGACACTGGATCGCAAGCCAGTCTTCTGTCCAAGAGGGCCTTTGAGCAGCTAAATTCAGGAAGGGGGGAGAGACACCAAATTCCTCTCAACCATCCGCCTGGACAACTCCAGAACTTTAAGTGAAATCAAATTTCTGTCGAGGGGATTACAGATCTGGAGATTAAAATTGGGTGACACAAGGTGAAGACTCCAGAGGGAACCCCCTGTCTATTAGGAAATGACCTCCTTCTGAGGTTGTCTCCCCTGAAAGACTGTGTCAACAAGGTACTCTGGACACCGGCTAACCGACCAATAAAATGTAAACAAAGCATCAACTATGTCACTTTAAATGGCACATGCCACATGGTTGAACAACGATCTGACCTAATTGAGTTCCATTTTCAAAACAATCAAATACCTGGCATTACTGTAATTGCTGTAGGATAACAAACCGGTGATGTGAACTCCTCTCCATTCCTGAAAATCAACCTTCTTTCCAGTTTCAAGTGGCATTCCACACTGGAAGGCAATACCTTGAAATTTTATACCAATCCCCAATTTGAAAATCCAAGTCCTGTAGTAAAAAGTGATGAAAGGCCAGCTCAAAGCTTGGCAGATATTTAGAAACTGGGTGAACAGCTGTTCCTCCCTATTCAGTTAAATGAGGCGAGGGAGCCTGTTCTCGCCAGATTGTGCCTTAATAATGGAAAAAGCTACATCAGCGAAGCTTTGTTCCGGAAACTCCCAAAAGATCTGACCATTCCCACATTTAAATTGATAAGTGGGAAATGGGCCTGGAAACTCCCAATTCCAAACATCTCCTGCCTAGCAGATGTATGCTAAAAATGTCCATAGGTGATAAAAGCATAGAGCATAATTGTTGGGTCGTGCAAGATGTCCCTGCTGCATTTTATTTAGGCAATGACATTGCCAATCGGTTCACAATTAATTTGGACCTTATAAATTACAAGGCCTGGTCCCAAATGGGAGCCAACCCTATGACCTTTGATGATTCTCAAAAGGCATTTTGGTCAGCTCAATTGCTGCCGTATGCGGTTGAAGTTCAAATTGGAGAGGGGGTCACCATCCCAGGACGGACCCGACAATTCCTACTTTACTTAAAAATCAAGAGAGGACAGAAACTCCAAAATCCAGACGCTTATGTACACCCCAATTCCCATCCCCAACAGCAGGGGTTGGGGATGAATTCGACAACGTTAGTGGACTTCAAACACAACACTATTCCAATATTGATGGATAACAGCGACCCTAAGGGTATCACTCTAGGCGCAGGCACCATTATTGGAGTGGCGGTTGATGACCAGCATTTTTCCATGGATTTAAGAAATGAAATCATTGGACCAATCCCCAATGACTCTTATGACTGTGATGATGACATGCCGCCATAAAAGGTCTTCACCCGGCAAGGGGGGAATTTTCTGGTGTACTCTTCCTACCGTTACGGGGGGGAAGAGTTGACCTGTGACATCGGGAAGGATGAGGTGATATTCCAGGTCCACAATGACTGCCTCTTCTTCCTGAAACTCTCTGTACAGGTCAACACCCTACCCTGACATCCCTCCACACAGCTGGAGGAGGCTGCTGAGATTGCGAAACCCAATGTCTTCCCAGGCTTCAGACAGATGGTTGAAGAACGTTCTACGTCGCTGATGCCTGTGAGGCCAAGGAACAAAAGCAAAAGAGGAAACAGGTCAATAATGTCATCTCCTATGCAAGTAAGATTTTATCCTCTGTGGAGGAAAAATTCTTTGATTGTGAGAAGGCACTCCTGGCAATGGTGTGGGCATTGTAAAATTACTGCCCATTTATCCAGGGGGAGCACATCGTAGTGGAGACCCCGGACCAGCCTTTGGAAACACTCCAAAGTGACAGATTCTGGCCAGGAAATGTAAGTAATTCCAGAATTATTTCCTGGATTCTGTCCATGTAAGGCTTTCCTGTGGAGGCCAGACATGGGCAAAACAAGAAGAGTCCCGTCGCGCAAGGTTTGGCTTACTTGTATGATTGTGCCAGAGAAAACTGTCTCAAGGACGAAAGTCTCAAAACCCAAGACAACATGGAGGCGTGCCTGAATTCCTCGCACAACGTCTATGAAGAAGACACGTGCAAGGGGATGCCCACAGTTTATGTGGATTGGTGCTCCTACCATTTTGACAACAAGGGGGAAAAGGAACTGGTGGCCGGCATTGTCAATGCCTGGGTGAATGATGCACCGGAGCCCTCCGCTGGGTAAAAGATCGGTCCCCTCAGTCGTCAGGTAGCAGAGTTGATGGCAGTTCACCAGGCCATCCTCACTGCTATGAAACACCGACTCCACAAACTGGTCATAATCACCGATTCAGATTATGTCTGGAAGGGGTTTGTGGAACACCTGATCTATTGGAAAACCAGAGGCATGCTGTGTGCAAATAATAAAGCACTCAAGCATGGGAAACTCATACAAAATATTGATGATGTGGTCACCTCTAATGGGATGACCATCTGCTGGAAAAAGATTAAGGGTCATTCCAGAATAGAGGGACCAGACAAAACTGGAAACAACCTGGCTGATCAGTTTGCCAATACTGGAGCCATCCAGAGGGATTTCCTTGAGATCTAGTCCCTGCTGGATGAAATCCAGGTCATTGCCGTCACCAGGTCCCGAACACTTGTTCACAATGAACTCTCAACTGCCCAGTGGAATAAGGAGACCCCAGGTGCTGATTTGATCATGGCACAAAAGGGGGATCTGATTATTGGGAAACTTTACCAGTACATGACCCCGTGAACTCGCCTCTGACGGAAACCGATTACATTGGGAACGAGGATCTCCGGGTGTTGATGCAGTTTCCTAAAATGTTACGAATTCAAGACGATTTGTTGGTAAGGATATCCATCTCTGTATGTGACCAGTGGGTAGTACCTCCCTCATTCCGAAGCCTGATGCTAAGGCATGCCCATGACGTGGCTACAGCCGGTCATCAGGGGTTTCACACTACTTTAGAAATCTTGCGGGAGGTTGCATACTGGCCACACATGGGGCATGCCTTCAACGAATATCTGAAGGGGTGTCTTGTTTGTGCACAATTTCAGCCAAGTTCACTCACACACTGAGCTCCTCTCCAGAAGAGGGGGATGACACTGCCTTGTTCAGATTTACAAGTAGATTTCATTGAGCCCGTGATTCGCTCCTCTAGGGGGAACAAGTACATGTTAACAGCAACATGCTTGTTTACAAAATGGGTGGAATGTGTCCCGGCCCCAAATTGCAAGGCAGAAACAGCAGCTGCCCTGATGATCAACCACATCTTGTTGTGTTTTGGCCTTCCCCAAAGGATTGAGTCAGACGGAGGAAGTCACTTCACCAGCGAAGTGATGACAAAGATGTGGGAGATACTCGGAGTAAAGAGAACACTCCATATTGCATACCACTGATCCTCTAATGGGGGAGTTAAGAGGTACAATAAAAACATTGTGAGCATTCTTAAGACATTTGTGGCAGTCTCTGGGCCAAGTTGGGACATCCGATTACCGCTTCTCCTGATGCCCATCAGATCTACACCATCTTCTGCAACCAAAATGTCTCCATTTGAGCTAATGACTGGACGAACAATTATGCTACCTCAGCATCTGCTCTATAGAACACAAGAGCAGACACTGATAAATGCCTCCACAACACATGAATATGTTGAAAATCTAAGATAACACCTTCAGCATGCTTCTGCGTACGCTCAGAGCAATCTGGAGAAATCGGCAGAGGGGATGAAAACCCACTACAATTTAAAAACAACTAAAAAAGAATACCAAGTAGGAGACAGGGTCTACTGGTCTACCTAAGACTCTTATCAAACCCCTTCCCACTCGCATCAACTTCTCTAAAACATCAATCCTGGAGGTTGAAAAAATCATACTCTCTCTAAAACCGTGCCAGGGAGAACTTTGTCCAGCTCAGTTTATCAAGGACACTACAAGGGATCTAGTTCCCTTTATCTCCAAACTAATAAATGCCTCATTAACATCTGGCACCATCCCCACCAACTTAAAAGAATCATGGGTACTCCCCCTGATAAAAAACAAACACTGGAATCACTGATACCCACCAACTACCGGCCCATTATGACAGTACCGTTTCTCCTAAAATTTCTAGATAAGGTCGCCTACAAACAAATCCAGAAGTTCTTGGAACTACACCACCTCCTGGGTGCACCCCAATCCGGTTTCCGGCGGCCACAACACAGAACAGAGAAAGCCCTCATCGACCTGAAGACCCAGGTTGATGAACTTAAGGACAAGGGGAAATCAGCACTCCTTCTGCTCCTCGACCTCTAAGCTGCATTCGACCTGGTGGATCACAAGGTCCTTTGCAGTCATTTGGACTCAGCAGCTAAGAGAACCATGCGTATATTCTCTCCCTCAGCAGCGGCTGACCCCATCCCCATAACTTGTGGGGTCCCTCAGGGATCGTGTGTCTCTCCTACGCATACAACATATTTACTAAGCCCCTCTTCGACGATCTGGACAATCTTGGTATCACCTACACCAACTATGCAGATGATACACAGATTCTCCTCCCACTTTCAGGGGATTAAGATGAGGATTTGGCCTTCGTGAATAGGGTGTATCTCATCATCCAGGCATGGATGGCGACTCATGGTCTATGCCTGAATGATGACAAAACAGAGGTCATCATTCTGGGAACCCCAACAACCTTAAGAAACTAGGACCCGAATACGTGTCCTTCATAATCAATGGCAACCTTATTAACGTGGTTAATGAGTTAAAAACCCTGGGATTTTACCTGGATTCAACCCTCTCCTTCTCCAAACGAATCAACAGCATGGCTTCCACTACTGCGTATACCTGCAAACTTAAAAACGACCAAACCTTTCCTATCCAACAATAGCTGTATTATCCTGGCCAGAGCCCTCATTCTGTCCAGGCTTGACTATTGCAATGCCCTCTACTTCGGATCCAACAAATCAATCATCAAAAAAATCCAAATACTTCAAAACAAAACCCTCAGAGCGGCCTTGGGAGTAGCCAGGAGAAAACATATTTCATAAACCAGGCATCAAAATAATTGGCTCTCCACAAATGACACAATCAAGTTGAAAATTGTCTCACTTACATTCAAATCCCTGAATAATGCAGCACCTAGTTATCTAACAGGGAGATTCCATAGAAGGACCTCCAGCAGACCATCCAGACTACCCCGAACTAATTGCCTCTACGTCCCCAGTTTCCAACTCTCCAAAGTAGAAGGCAGGGTTCCATGTAATAATGTCGCCACAAAAATCTCGCCATGCAAAAATATTGCTGAAAAATGGTCATTTTTTGTGGCGACATTATTGCATGGAACATGCGGGGGACACCCCGCAACCCCCAAACCTTTTTTTTATTTTAATTTTTTTTTGTGCCCCTGTCGCCATATATATGGTCACCCAAATAATATCGCCACAACATTTTCCTACCGGCGATATTATTTATGGCGACCATATATATGGTGATATTATTACCTGATACCGGAGGCAGTAGCTTTCCGGTTAAAGCAGCCCAACTCTGGAACTCCCTGCCACTTACCATCCGTGAAGACCAGTCATATCATAGCTTCAGATCTAACTGCATCAACTGGCTCAAATCCACTGACCTCTAAACCTTCCATCATTTGGATTGCTCTATAACCAATCATTATTTGCTTTTCTCTGCCCATGTATATATCTACAATGTATACACATGTATATATCTACAATATATATTTGCTATCCTAATGTGTATTTTGCTATGTATAGAATGTATTGTATTTATGCTATCCTATTTTGTAACTAAGGTTCAAACTTTCCTGTCATCCCTGCACCCTGATACCTAAGGGTCTGGAGTGCAATACAAATAAATAAACAAACAAACAAACAAACAAACAAACAAACTGGTACAATTTTCAGAGGATCCACACTAAGGAGAGAAAATTCCTCCCCTCCTGTCTTGGTCCCTTTATAATTGCAGACACAATTTCACCTGTCGCCTACAGGATTCGCATCCCCAAAGGAGAGCTGTCAGAAGAGAAATGGGTCCACATCAATTAGTTAAAAAAGTTGTTACCCCAGACACACTTTGCATCGGATTGATGAGCCAAAGGAAAATCAAACAGAGGAACCATCGGATGAATGATAAGAAAGGAAGAGAAAAAGCAGAAGGAAGTAGTTAGATGTATAGGTACCTTTATATAACAGGGAGTATTTTAATTTTGTGTTCTTGTAAAATAAAATTTAAAAAAATGAAAATATTTGAAAGTCAAGTGGTGTTCTTGTTCTGTTGAGTAATTTGTTTGATGTTATTGTCCAAATGTGAGGAAAAGATCACATACAAATTGTAACTGTAATCATTGTTCCGCTGTTGTAAATCTTCCGGGAATACTGTCATTGTAAAATCCTTAAACTTGTTTTTATCTATCTCCTATTTGATAATTAACTCCATTACCTCCTAGCCTGGTGAGGACCTCCCCGTGGACCTGGAAAGGGAAGGAAGCAAAGAGGGTGCCTCTCCATACCCTCCAACCGAAAGACAGAAGCAAATCCTGGTGTGCCGCTCCCTGATGAAAGAGAATTCCGTAAAATGAATCCCACTCTGCCCTACTCTCCCTTAACAAAAAGTCACGGCAGAGAAGGGGGGGGGCTGTGGGGTACATTTACCAGCCCCAACAGAAATTCCCTTCATCACAAAACCACTTTTCAACATTCACCCAAAAACGGCTGTGTTGTATTCTCCTTGGCCCATGTGAGCTTTGAATACTGTCACCCCTGAGAATGGCTGCATTTGTTTTCCTTCAAATCAAGCACAAGAAAATGACTTACATTCAAGACGGCATTGCACTTTGTTCCTCTTTTTTAAACACCACTAAGTTTTGCTCCATTAAACACAATCCTGCATGTGTATTTCATTTGATTGCCATAAAGTAAGGCAATCCCTCCCAGAAAGGCATTGTTTTCATTAATAAAGTCCATGAAGAGCAAAGAATTCTGTTTCAGTCTGCACGCCTATTAGTGCAAAGTAAAGCAATAGTGTGGCTCTCCCTCTTGCTTCATGTCAATTACAAAGAAACTCTTTGCAACATATGTCTGTGACCAGAAACTAACCGTATCTTTAAAAGCCTTCAAGAAAGTGAATTAAAAAGAAACTGTGTGCGGAAGAAACCTCATTGGTGAAATTAAAGGATAGTTCCGGGACTTTTTTTTTATTGTTCCTACGGTTCGGCCATGTGTTTTAAAGCATAAATCGGTAGATCGTAGAAAACTTTCCTATGGACCTTACCCGACTTTTCGCCCATTAACGCACTCGAAATCAGCTGCCATTTTCTGATAATCCTATCATTTCCCGCCATCGCCCTGGCTCACCTGCTTTTGCGGCACTAAATCAAATCCCCCGCCCCTGAGCCTGACATCAGCAGACGCGTACCGCCCATTTCCCAACGCCAAAGCATGTTTCGTGTCAACAATCGCTGCGCCTCAGCTAATGAAGTGTCGCCATGGAAATGGCAGGACGCCTCTTTCCTCAATAAGTATAAACACACCGTTTCACAACACACAGCAGCAGATTTTCGATTCCATTCCTCTCTCTGTGTTACTTTGAGTATTCTGTGACTCGTTTCTGTGCTCTGGTCAGCTACCTTCGCCGCTTCTAGGCCTTGTGAACACCTGTACCATCTCTGTAAATTATTTTACTTTCTTTACCACACAATGGCTACAATAATGCCGTATATGTACGAGCCCGAGTACACCGAGGAGGAACTACTGGAAAGGCAAGCACGCGAAAACGATGGGGATTCGGAGGGCAGTTGGGAGGACCAGTCAACGGATGAAGAGCCTGGACCATGTCGCATGGACGGCGTCTCCACCTGGTGCACGTGCAATCGGTGCGAGCTAATGCCAACTGAGGAGGAGAACTGCTGCTGCCGTGAAAATTCCGGGTGCTTGGCCTACATTTCGGAAGGCGAGCCAAGTCCGCAATGCATCACCGAGCTGCCAGAGTTCAGGGAAGCCTGCCTCTCACGGACCGTGTTGAGGATGATGATGGTGCTTATGCACGAACTTCGCAGCACTGTTCGTCCGCGTAATCCGAGTAACGAGTAAGTATACTCTGGTTGTGATGTCAGTGATGCCACTACTATGTCATGGTCGTCTCCCACATATAAAATGACATCTACATATCATTCGAATGCATGTAAATTGGTTCCATATTGTGCATTTTCTAGATAGAATTTTTTTCAAAGCAGAATGACATTTTTTACCTGAATCGACAGTGATAAGAAAGTTTTGTCATTTTAATACAGTTTGCATCTTTCATTTTCACAGGTGGTACAGGCTGGTGGCCTATCGTTGCTTCACTTGGTGGCTTCACGGGAGGCTCAGACACCGCGTTCGGAGAGTAATACCTGCCTGTGCGGTACTTGCCATTAGACAACATTTCCCCAGCGACAGTGGACAATACCGCGGATTTTCCCTGAATGTGCTGCAACCGGAACTTTACAATATGTAATGTTTATTATTTATGTTCAATTGAAATTAAGATCTAAAATAAAACCCAACATATATTTTAACAATGGTTGTTTTGATTTTTTAAATGAATCTAGTGTGTCTCCATTGAATAGTCTTCCTGTGCCTTGTCTTGTCACACCACATGTCTCCGGCCAGCATCCTCCCTCACGCTGGCCGCCCACCTTCAATCCACATAACCGTTGAACCCATATGCAGCAGACATACATATGTTATTTTGCGGGTTGGCATCAAGCCTCCCGGCCTTGCCTCCTCCCCCAAAAATACTTACCACACCACTTTGTTCAAGCGTTGGCAATAAAAGGAAGGCCGTTGGATTTTATTGATACAAAACATGGTTATAGGTAAATAATCAATATGGTTGATCATAATAAATCATCCTTTTGGGCACCGGGTACAGAGATGACCCCCTCTGGCCTGTGCCGCCTTGCCACCACAGGCCAGCCTGCTGCTGACTAACTGCCTAGGCATCCAGGGTCTCCAGGGTGAACTGCACCCATATATTCTCCTGGGAGGCTGAGGTATTTATAAACTCACCCCCCTGCCTTCCATGTACTAGATCCTTCAGCCTGCCTCTTACATGCAGTTAGATGGCCTCTCCTTGGTGAGGCCCTGCGGCAAACCAGTCTTGTCTGCACGACCAGCGCCCTAATCCACACCCCCCCCGCCCTATCAAAGGCAGTTCGCACCGGGGTACTTGCGCTGCCAAGTGGAGCTGTCAGGGAGCGATAAAGGCCAAGAGGTGCCAAAGACCATGTACACTTCAAAGTGGTCTATAGAGCATGGGTTGTTGTTCCCATGTCTACCTCCAGACCCCGTGTCTCCTGCCAAGCATCCCCCTCACGCTGGACGCCCCCCTGCAATCCACATAAGTGTGTCTCCATTCACGAGTCTTCCTGTGTCTTGTCTGCACGACCACCGCCCCAATCCACCCCCCGCCCTATCAAAGGCAGTTCGCACCGGGGTACTTGCGCTTCCAAGTGGAGCTGTCAGGGAGCGATAAAGGCCAAGAGGTGCCAAAGACCATGTACACTTCAAAGTGGTCTATAGAGCATGGGTTGTTGTTCCCATGTCTACCTCCAGACCCCGTGTCTCCTGCCAAGCATCCCCCTCACACTGGACGCCCCCCCTGCAATCCACATAAGTGTGTCTCCATTCACGAGTCTTACTGTGTCTTGTCTGCACGACCACCGCCCCAATCCACCCCCCGCTCTATCAAAGGCAGTTCGCACCGGGGTACTTGCGCTTCCAAGTGGAGCTGTCAGGGAGCGATAAAGGCCAAGAGGTGCCAAAGACCATGTACACTTCAAAGTGGTCTATAGAGCATGGGTTGTTGTTCCCATGTCTACCTCCAGACCCCGTGTCTCCTGCCAAGCATCCCCCTCACGCTGGACGGCCCCCTGCAAACCGCATAATGCCACGACATACACACGTCATTCATTCACAAACACACCCCTGTTTCGAATTCTTTATAGCCCACTTCATATTTCTAATGAGCACTTCTTTGCGCTTTGCTAGTCAACCCGTGAAGGTGCTGGTTATCTGCTCTTCGTCTATGTGAACTTCCGTGACCACTTCGAGGAAACTCCTCAGTTTGCAACCTGTGAACTGCTCCCTGTTCTACGACAAGAAACTACTCTGATCCCTTCATCTAACTGTTTGTTCGTCAAGGTAAGGCCATGTACCATAATCATTTTGCGTCCAATTTCTTTTCGTTCAAGACAGTACATGCAAGGAACTAGTCACATGTTCTGAGTTTACATTGGTATTCATAGAGAATTGTTGATCTTTACTTTTCAGAACTTTCCACAATGCCTGCCTGTTCCATTGGTGGTTGCCCTTCGAAGACCCATAATAAATCTGAAGGTACTATAATGCATGTTTTCCCTAAGACAATAGATCAGATAAGAGAATGGGTCTGATATTGCGGATATCCACCGTCTGAGCTTGAAAGTAGAGTCCTAGAAGTCTTTGCGGACAAGAGGGGTGATCGATACCGCATCTGCAGCAGGCACTTTAGCTCAGACATGTACTCCACATCAATGCTAATAAAGAAGAACACACCGCGAGCGAGGCGAAAATTGCTCTCAACCGCTATTCCCACTCTATTCGTCCACATCCCTCCACTGGTGAGTCAAGTTTATGTATTTATCTCTCGGCCTTGCGGTAGTGTGTAGCATTAGCTAACAATAATTTCCCCATTTATGTATCCACTCAATATGAAGGCGGAAGATTCTCCATCCGTGTCGTTATTGCAGTCATCAGCCACTTCAAGCGCCTATCGGGTAATCTTACTTGGCTATTCTGCCACTGACTTCTTTTAGGCATGTAAATCAATAGTTTTAATTGATCGTGTAATTATTTTACCTAATGGTACACCCTTGTACTCGTCCTCTAGTCTTTGTTTTCAGTTATAATTATTGTTATCCAAAATAATGCAAGTACTGTCTTTCAGGGAGATGCTGAGGAGTCCAACGTATTGATGACAACCGTTGATGTCACTCAGATGCTCGAGGTACGTTTCCGGACAGTTCCATCGATGGAGATCATCAGATCTTGCATTCTTGTAGCGTGATTGTTACACACAATGTTTCTTTCGTTTTTAGCCATTGATATGTCCTTCTGTCGTCGCCCTCCTATGTGTCTTCTTTTTTCAATATTGCGTTCATTACTAATGAAAGTCCTATGTTTCAGGGAGTCGATGGAGCATTAGTCCAAGAAGAAGGGGGAGCATGCAGTTACGGGTCGGCGCAACAGCTTGCAGAAGTGTGCACCGCAGTTACATCGTCCCTTGATGTTCTTATGCATTTCGAGGTATGGATACTGACAGTTCGATCAAGCGAAATCATATGACCTGATTACATCCGCTATACTTCCTTCTTTATTAACGCAAGTACTATGTTTCAGGGAGATGACGGAGCTTCTTCTACAAGAACATCACCCCTAGTAGTTGATGCAGATCTCTGGGTGGTGACACTTCCAACGATCGAGCAAATCGAATCATATTTACATATCCATTATTTATTTTAGACAACTGATCATTTGTGCAGGTCTATTTAGATGAGCCGTTGACGCCTGCACAAAGTTTATGTTCTTTTTAACAAAATAGAAAACCATACTAATGCAATTACTGTGTTTCAGGGAGTTACTGAAGCATCATCTTCAATAATATCATCAATGGAAGTCTATGAGGAGCCCGAGGTATGGATCCTGACAGTTCCATCTAACTAGATCAACAATGCGTGAATAATTGTCGTTTGAATGTTCTACACAAAGCGTTCATTCGTGTTTTGCTATTGAGATGTACGTGGGTATTGGTCCCCAAGTACATTTTGTGTTTTTCGATATTATTATACATACTAATGAAAGTTCTATGTTTCAGGGAGTCGATGGAGCGTCAGTGCGTGATGGATGTGCTTATCATGAAAATATAGTCGTTGCAGCGCAAGAGGAAGTGGAGACATGCACACACGAGTCGGAGCAACAGCGTCCTGATGTTGAAGTTCGAGGCAAGAAAGTTTCAAAGAAAAGAAAGCAAAAGAAGGTTAGTGTCCTGGTCACTATATTATGTTGTTTTTCACTGTTAATAGTTCAATACTGTAAGTTGTGTTTAAACTGAACATCCCTTTTCCAATCTGTCCTCTAGTTGCAAGTGGGTGTACGAACTAGATCTACACAGACAGTGAAGCGAACGAGAGATGTTGCTTGTCAAACCTTTTGGCAGGGACTTGAGACTGGAGATGCATCGTGCCAATGGGAAGAATATGAAGTGATTGACAACGGAGCTATACCACATCCAGCCATTGATAGTGAATGTCCTCCTGGTAGTTCGGATGCAGTTGGAGATCAATTCACAGAATCCACACCCGCAAAAACTAAGACCGCGAGAGTGTTGAAGAAATTGTCTTATTCACCCATCGCCGGAGAAGGAACAGATGTTGCAATGGAAGAGAATGAAGTGGACTACAATGAAACACCATCAATATCACTGAACATAGCGGAAGACGATATCAGAGATTCTACCTTTCATGTGAGTGACATGTCCTCAACGTTACAGGCCGAACCAGCTGGGATGCAGAGTGACAGTATAAGGAAAGAGGCCAAATTAATTGTATTCGATAGTTGTTTGATTGATATTATTATTCGGTTGAAATGTGGGCATTCGGTAGGTGGGGAAGTATGTGGGGAGCCATTGATTAATGTGACCCGTGCAATTCGAGGCACTAACCTTAAAATACATGCCACCTGTACAAAATATCATCCTTTCTCATGGTCTGCACAACCCATGCTGGGGCAATTGCCAGCAGGCAATCTACTTTGTGCAGCGGCTGCACTTTTTAGTGGTTCAAGTTTTAAAAAGTTAGAGTCTTTCTTTCAGTTTGTGGGAATCCATTTCATTGCGAAAACTCAGTTCTACAAATACCAAACCGATTATCTATTTCCAGCCATTAGCGAAGCTTGGAGAATGGAAAAAATGTCTATTGATAGTACATTCGCGGGCAAACGGTTCAGGCTAGCCGGTGATGGACAGTGCGACAGCCCAGGATTTTCAGCCAAGTACTGCACCTACCACTTTCAGGACATGGAAAGTAAGAAAATTGTGAGTTCGGTGGTCGTGCAGGTGTCACAAAGTACATCCTCAGTGGCCATGGAGAAAGTTAGCTTTGTAGCATCATTGCAAGAACTACAATCGCGGGGAATGGTGATCGACCTGATAGCCACGGACAGACACGTTTCAATTGCCAAGACAATGAGAGAAGAGTACAAAAATATAAATCACCAATTTGACGTTTGGCATCTTGCAAAAACAATCAATAAAAAAATGTCGGCTGCAGGTAAAAAAAAAGAAATGCAAGGTATTTCACAGTGGTCCAAGTCAATCAGCAACCATCTTTGGTGGAGCTCAAAAACATGTGGAGGGTCGTTGGAAATTCTACTGGAAAAATGGCGGTCAGTAATGCTGCACTGTACCAACGTTCACCGTTGGAACACAAACCAACATTTCCACAATTGTGAACATGGCCATTTGTCCACAGAGGAGGCACGGAAGAAGAAGTGGTTGATTCCTTCATCACCCACTCACAAAGCCATTGAAAAGATTGTATTTGATAAAACTATAACAAGAGATTTGAGGGGACTCACGGAATTCTGCCACACAGGAGATTTGGAGGTGTTCCACAATATGTGCCTAAAGTACAGGCCAAAACGATTGCATTTTGGCATGGAGGGCATGATAAATCGGACTCTTCTAGCGGTCTTGGCACATAACCATAATGTTGGCCGTCAACAAAGTAGGACGACCGGAACTTTAGGGACGCTTCGCTACAATAAGGCCTTAACTAAAAGAAGTAAACAATGGGTGATCAAACCAGTGTTTGAGGATATGCAATATGAGTTTATTGAGAGACTTATTGTTGACGTCCTAGATAGGCACATAAATGGAGTTGTGAACGAACCTGTGCAGGGGACAACTGCATTGCCACACAACATTGCCTCTGTTCCATGTCCACCTAAAGAAGAGCTCATTGAGAAATACACATCACGGTTTAAATGATTGTAATTTGATTGTCTGTTCTCTCGAGTCTCCTCATGTCGCAGGCCCATTGAATATGTGTATCTATGTAATGTGTAAATAAAAGTGATTGCTCAGTGTACATGCAATGTGTCTATCCAACCTTGTTCATTTGCGCATTAAATTAAACCAAACAGTAATATAAATCATTTTTCAAAAAATATAGAATGTCTCCGTATTTATGGTTCTCTGGGGCTGCAAAGCACGCAGACAAAATGCAAATATGGAGTGTAAATTTCAAGTCCTGTGAGATGGCCTTACACTGAATGTAGCTAACTAGGAATGTGTGCTCGTTCAAAGTGAAGGTCAGCTGCTTTGATTTTTTGCTCGGGTGCCGGAATGGCCCACGACTCAGTATAAGGTTCTATTGTTATTTGACCTTGACAGGCCGGGACCATCCCGAAAGACTTCTTTTTGGGGGTGTGGGGCAATAACGTAAGAAACGATAATGAATATAATTTCAGAAACGAAAGCCATTTCATGTTCGTTCATTAGAAGAAATAACGTCGGCATAGAAGGAGTGGTATTTCGGGGCTGCCCTACGCACAGACACAATGGAAAATGCAAATATAATGTAAGTAACTCTTTAGATGAGTTTATACCGCAATTTAATTACTATACAGTAGCTTTAAAGACGGGTTAAATTGTACTTGTTCGTTCTATGTGGCATATTGTTTTGTACCCATCTCCTTTTACGGAAGCACCTCAAAACCTTCCTCTTTGCTTCTGCTTTCTCTCTCCCTCTCCCCTGCTACAACTGGTCCACTGTCTGCGACCTCGGTCCTGGGCCCTTCCACTCTCCACCTGCACTGCCTCCCTGTCAACCCCTGCACTGGGGGACTGTCTCAGTATCCTACAGCCCCCCCTTGATGTATAATACCCAGTTGCACTGTCCTAGCTATGAAATAATTTCCCGACCTAATATATAAAATGAATAATTTTAATAAAGATCTGATGGTGAGACTAATTTCATTTTTTATGTTTTTCAAACAGGTACATCATCCATTATTGCATGTGTCACGAGTACCAGACACCGGCGGATGGGTTTTTTAACCGCCAGTTGCTTCTCCGTGTGAACAACGTTACCACCCTGACCATTTTATGGGACGATCGCCAAGTACAAGTATGCCCTTACGCGGTACTAACGGCTAGATGCAACATACAGACCGTTGTGGTGGCCTAGTGCCTCGTTGTTGGAACAGCCATGCGATTATCAGTGCGACCGAAGAGCTTATTTTATCGTAAACCAACACCCTGTATACTGCACACGAACATCGCTTGCCTCAAGACGAACTATTTTGGATCGAGAGCAAATAAAACTGCAAATCGCTGAATATTCTCAAAACATTTGATGTCAAATAAATGTACTTTGCCAAATGTACAATCTTGCCGTTTGCTTTTAAACCACAGTTTCATATTCCGAATTGTGGCGCTGTATTGTGAGATGATCTAATACCCTGTGTACAGCAAAGGAACATCGCGTGCCTCAAAACGAACTTTTTGGAACGTGAGCAAATAAAAATGCAAATCGCTGAATATTCTCAAAACATTTGATGTCAAATAAATGTACTTTACCAAATTTACAATCTTGCAGTTTAATTGAAAGGTACAGTTTCATATTCCCAATTGTGGCGCGCTGTGTTGTGTGAGCTCATCTGTGTTGATTTCCTGGTTCTGTGTGGAGTCGCGTAGAAGACGCCTGGGCGCGTTTGCCTACGCAGCTCAGTCACGTCACGGATAGAAGCGGGGAATATGAATGTTTTGATAAAGTCTGTTTCAGGGGCGGGGGATTTGATTTAGTGCCGCAAAAGCAGGTGAGCCAGGGCGATGGGGGGAAATGATAGGATTATCAGAAAATGGCGGCTGATTTCGAGTGCGTTAATGGATGAAAAGTCGGGTAAGGTCCATAGGAAAGTTTTCTACGATCTACCGATTTATGCTTAAAAACACATGGCCGAACCGTAGGAACAATAAAAAAAAAGTCCCGGAACTATCCTTTAACATGAAAGAAAACAAACAACAGTGTAAATATGCTTTTGCAAAGCAGGAAAATGCCATTTGAATACTAAAATGTCAAATAATACTGAGGCTCGCACAGAAACACAATTGTATAAGTGGGTGGAGGGGCTGCAAAGATATGTATATTATGTTCTTTTCTCCCAAAAAGACGTCAATCAGCCTTGCTAAGGTCCAGGAATTCCAGTCAAACCAGTTTGGCAGGAAGGGCCTCCCAATTTCGCATTTTACAAGGGAACTGATGCTGCAAGGACATGGGATTAACAGTGTGATAATTACTGATTCTGCCTGACTGCTAGGCAGAACTGCCCAAAAGGACAAAAGGGGGTGAAGCCCTGTGTTTTCACCCAGAGGTGAGATTCCCTGCTACATCCATTCCCAGCATCCACTGGATGGCTTCAAAGGGTGTCATGGAAACCCCTTGCTCAGGCTGACCCAGGGGAAGACAATTTGGCTGTGGGGGTGGCAGCACCCCCCACATCTATGGCAAACCACCTCATTGATAATAAAGGACATTTATACTTTAAGACATTTTTCCCCACAATCTGAATAAGCAGCAATGAGATATTATGACAGTTTTCATGTGAATTTTAAACACGCAAAATGAAACCATTGTCAACCTCAGCACTCTGGTCAACTTTAGCTGTCCCAGTTCCCTCTTCCTCCTCATCTGATAGAATGGCGTCCGTGTCAGTAGGTTTCAGTGGTCTTTGGGCTCGGTAGTCTTTTTTGCCTTTTGCCTGATGACAGAATCTCCCTCGAGGAGAAGTCACAGTGAAGGCTTGTCAGAGAGCCCACCCTGTGACCCCTTCCCCGAAAGGGACAGAAATGGGAAAAAAACAAGAAGTGGCATAAAAAACCCCAAAGAAATGCTGATTGACAGGATCCTGGGTGGAAGATGGGCTCTGCCGGTCGTCAGAAGTATCAGCAAGTCAGGAAAGTGGGAGCCGTGAAGAAGTGCAGAATCTTGTGGGAAGGAGGTATGTAACCAAAGAAACCCAATGTAGTAGTCACAAAAGCCTCAGCGCGAAACTTGGGGGAAAGCAGCCAGAGAGCCGCGAAGAGAGAGGAAGGAAGCCAGAGCTGGAACCAAAAGCAGAAGAGAGAAAGAGGGAGTGACGCTGAAGCGCCAGAATGGGCAAAACCATGAGGCGGCTGTGAAAAAAAACAAAGAAAACAGAGAAACAGAGGCGTTCCAAAGAGAAAAGTATGGAACGAAAAAGAAATGAAGCACACAAGTGTTGTAGCAACAAGCGGTGAGCGTAACAGAGCACGGCTGACCATAAAGGGTTGCAACTCAGCGTGGGAAAGACAGGGCGTGGCTAATAAGCTCCAACGCAGCAAGCGGAAGAAAAACTAGACCGCTGATGCCCGAACGTATGTACGTGATGTAGATCAATGAACTCCTAGTCGGATGCGAGGCCACAGGCGCCAGGAAATACGGCGCATGACACCCAGTGCATGCTGCTAGCTCCAGGGGAACTGGAATGGCAGGACAAAGGTATTTCTGGGTGAATTATAAATAACACAGACTTAAAACTTGAGGAAAATATGCTGAATACTAGTATGCATACGTGTAGCTATTTGCAGAATTTTAAATATTATGTTTCTCCTAAAAAATGACGGAATTGTGCCAAAGAGTGATGCAACATCACACAGAATTGGTGCCGGAACAGGCCAATTCCTTTCGAAATATGGGATATGCATATCTGCTTTTTATGATGGTGACTAGTGTAAATCTGATGTTTTGATCCATAACTTATTTTTGTAAAAAATAGGCTTTATGAGACAAAGGAAGTCATAAATACACACACCTAAAATGATGTCACTTTCCCTAAACCAATCAGCTCGGGGGCGGAGGGAAAACCAGTAGCCTGGCCTATCCTAGGATTGGAGTAACTCCAGAGTACTTCTCCCCAGATAGTAACATTCTATGATGTTACTCTGGCTATTTAAGGGGGAGACAGGGAGACACAATTGAGAGTCAAGATTCAAAGAATGAAAAACCAGATCCAGAGGCAGCTGATCCAGATCCGGCAGAACCACCCATCCAGATCCAGGCAGACCCAATAATCCAGGGAGAAAGGAGGAGAGGCAGCTAATCCCATTTAGGAGAGCCTAGTGACCAAACCCCTTACCCAGCTGACCCATCCTGCTGTCCACAGTGACCAGACTTTGCCCAGCTGATCCCATTCCGCAGAGCCCAGCTGCCCTGGTGACCAGATCTCTTGACCCCGATGCCCAGTGACCAGTCCTTGGCCCCACTGTCCAGAGACCTTGCTGGCTATCTAAATTACCAAGCTCAAACTGGCCTTGTAAGTATCCTACCTCCCAGTACCAAAAGCTGCACCTCCAGCTCCTTTGACCCTTGTATTCTATTAAAATTCCATTAAAATCCCACTCACATCCCAAGTTGCCAGTATCCTCTGTTTACCCATTCCCTAGAAGAATCTGTGTTAGCTAATATCTGTTAGCATATTTCTTTTCTAATTCTTTAGTTATCTGTGTAAGTCCCTAGTATCATTTGAAGTAAATCAATTAATTCCCCTATAAAGAGATTCACAGTGAGCTGGTTGCAATTCAAACTCAACCACCTCATGACAAGTGCCTTTCTTTAACAATTATAGTCCTTAAAATATAGTCTCAGTAGAACTAGTCATTGTGCTAAGAAAACGGAATTGTCCTGTCTATTTTGCTTTTTTTTTTTAAATCCAACTTGCATTCCCCATAGAAAAACCCACACTATCATCCTATAAAGAGTCATCCCTTCCCCTCGGAATCCTATCTGTCTGTGCCTTCGTTTTTCATCCCAAAAAATGATTCCCGATTTTGACTGCTAAGCCTCTTTGCTTAGCTGTTTGTAATTTTAAAGCCAGGGTAAAATAAAAAATTGAAATTCTGCCGCATGTGTTTTCTTGTGCATTATGTTCCTCCCAAAATCTATTTTCTCACCTGTGTTCACGTTGCTTTGGTGCCCTGCTCAGTAGTCTGTAAGCTTCCTTGTCTCTTAAGTGCAGCCACACAAAGTTCTGTCCTAGCTATCCTATCACAATTTTAACTGATCTGTAAGTAACAAGTAAAAGGTGTATGTATTTTATGTTAGAAGTTGAATTAACTGTGTTATACGATTTTGCATTTGCATTGCCACACTGTGGTGGCTGCTGCCCTAATTCAGTTTTGCTCTGATTTTTTATTGAATTCTAAAAATAAAAAAATATTTCATTGTTTCCTGGTTCATGGTCGATTGCGACACCGGGTATTTGTCGAGTGAGACGGGTTGAGGCCTACTCAAACCAAGAATCCAGGAATCAAATAAAAATAAAAAACTTTTTTATAGTGCGCAATTTTCAGTGTCAGTGGCCGAAAGTCCCTGGCTGGAGTATGCCGTGTTATAAAACCACTACATAGCCTAACTTGAAAGCTGCAATAAATATATTTTAAAGCATCAATCAAAGCAAATAACTTTTGAATAATATTAAGAGATGGCGGCTGTCATTTTGGAAGTAAAAATGGCTGACAAATTCACGACACAGTACAAATTCAGCGAAAGAGTGCAATTGAGGTGTGTTCTGGGTGGAGATGCCTGGGAATGGGAGGAACATCCTATAGATTTTACATAGAAATGGACAGGAATGGGTGGGACACATAGCCAAACTATATAAGTCCATCCTCATAGATCGTCTGCAATGGAAAGCATTACAAACCTGCGTTCAAAGCCCCTATGTCAAGCTCTTATGTTAATGACAATAGTTTTGGCTTTATAGGTAGCGATTTCAGCACCACCTAATAGCCATAACTAAAAATAGATTGGAGCTGGTGTTTTCAGGAGCGGCCACACTAGTTTCCTTTAACACATTGTTGTGTCACAGGCCCACTAATCATTATCTTCAGGCACATGTCCAAGCAGACAACGCTGCCTTTCACAGGTGCCCAACCTTGTTGGTTACGGCAGTTAGCCCCAGTTGGGCAGATCAGGCTACATGTAAAAGGACAATGCCTGCCTCCCACATGAGTGGTTTGAAATTCCTGTCTCTTATGTCACAATAGTTCTGATACAAAAACATGAAGTGGACTGATGTTTCTTGAGCCTTCTTGAAGGGATTATTGCATTCAAAAAATTCCGGTCCTTACCATCTTCCCACAATTTTCGAAGGAATGTGTGATGTCGTGCCATAGGCCTTTAAGGTCATATGACCATCATTGATGTGGGAGGGACAGATAACATTAAAGTTCAGTTACCTGCCAAATATCCTGCTGTTCGGTCCTTTCTTTCAGTGTCCCGTGTCAGCGGGTGTATGAGGCCTGCTGAGCGGGGACACAATACTGGCGACGAGGATAAACCTGTGCAAGCCTGTTTGTTGTTTGCAGCACATCACCCGACAATCACTGGTCGAGGGCTCCACTCGCTGTCAGAGCATCTGCCGGGCTGCCTGCCCAGTGAGGATCCCATGCCCCTACGCTGCCCATAAAGAAGGGCTCAAGTAATGTGTGTGCCACCTCCGCCCCAGCACGGAGGAGTACATTCACTGCACCATTCTTAGGAAGCAGCTTTCATCATGGCCACCGGCCGTCACACCAGGACGCTTTGCTCTGTGCAACACAGAGTGTGAGCCAGCAGGCCCCGGGCCATGTGTGTCATGATGCTCGCTCCCGGGGAGCCGGTTCAAGCCCTGCATCCCCGAAAGCGGACATCCAGTCCCCAAGGAAGGACCCAGCAACCCCATATAGGGGCCCTTTGGACAGTGTCCTGGCGCCTATGGCGCCAGGCTCATAAAAGACATCAGTCCTGGCGCCATAGGCGCCAGGCTCATTATGGGAGTGCTTTGGTGCACTTACCTGATGCAGACCATGCTGCAGGATCCCGGCCTCCTTGAGGCCTGAAAGGAACTACTTTACCTGTGGGACTAATTTACCATCCGGGCGTGGTCAGGGAAGGATACATATCTGATTGGAGGAAGGATACATACCTGGAACTTCTTCCAAGGCTATTTAAACCCCACCCGAACAGCCACACGTGCTTCGCGTTGTTCTGCATCTAGCAGCTGGACGCTCACCGTGTCTGCTCCTGCATCCTGACTTCTGCCACGCCTGCCAGTATCCTGGATCACCTGCAAAGGAAGAGAAGAAGAGAACAGAAGAAGGAAAAGTCCTTACCTGCTAAATCCGCATCCCGGAGACATCTCGCCGACAATCGTGAAAAGGAAGACTTTAATTTAAAAGCTCATCGCGTCGATCGCTGCAGCGCCGCATTCCACTCACCTTTACAGGTCGCCTCCATGTTCAGCAGCGATCATCCGGATTCGCAGTCACGCCCCAGCGCCTAGGGAGAAAAAGACCAAAACTAAAGGTGAGAGAGAGAAGGGAATAAGGAAAGCTAAATCTCCATGTTAAGACTTACCTGTTGATTCATTCCCTCTTCATTTCGGGTCCGCGCTGCATCCTGGCATTTCCGGACCACGGCCCCTAAGGGGAAAAAGAGACATCAACGTTAATGAGCGAATAAAAAGACATTACCAAAAAACGCTCATTAAAGACTTACCTGATTTCTACAAGGATTTCACCTCTCATCTCGGGTCGGTGCCTGTTCCCCGGCATTCCGTACCCCAGCCCCTATGGGGAAAAAGACACTAGCATTAGTACATTAATGCATGGATCAAAAAACTTACCTGGAAGCCAAGCAAGTTTGATTCTCACCAATCCGAAAATCCAGTGAAGTAACTGGATACCAACGCGCCACTGCATCAGAAGCAGGATGGAGAGCTCGTCCTTCCAGACCCTAAGGTGAGACGCTACGAGAAATCACAGAAGGGTTTCGAGGAGGGTGAGAGGGGAAAGTGGGAGGCCGATTGCATTACCCCGCAGACAGTTAATCCCCTATTTTTGCCTACACAAGGATACTTCTGCGAGCCAGGCAAGCCAGATTTGGGGGCCCGGTCCAGTCCGTCTTCCGAACCCTGCGCATCACCTTAGAAGAGGTCACAGCAGCGCGAACCAGGCTAGTGCCTCCGTGGGAGTCAGGTGAGCGTATCAGAACGCGAAGCCTTCCTACAAATTCCCACCCAGGCGCTATGGAAAGTTCTGAGACTGATCAGTTGGCCCAATTACTGGGGGAATTACGGGCCGAAGTACATGCCGCTCGTCAAGAGACTAATGCCCTCGGGAGGGAATTAATAATATCAAAGGAAAGAACTGATGACCTGGCCAGACAGATTTTGCAAGGTCAAGCTGGGCAAACTCCTCTACCCGGTTCCGGAGGGAACCCCGCTCCTGTGGTTTCCAGTAACCCTGTGCAGATTAATCTACCTGGAAACATGCCGCTGGCCCCACCCGAAAGCTTTGCTGGGGACCCCAAACGATTCGCCGTATTCATGAATCAGTGTCGTTTGCACTTCCTATGCAGACCTGGGGCCTTCCCTAATGATCAGACCAAGGTAGCCTTTGCATTGTCATATCTCAGCGGCTGCGCTGCCGATTGGTCAGTTCCACTGGTTACTCAAGATGACCCGTTTCTCCGTGATTTTCAAAGGTTTCAAGCAAGCATGGAAAGGTTATTTGCTCGACACTCTCCGGGGCAGGCTCTGGATGAAGAACTTCTATCCCTGCGACAGGGCAATCAGGACCTCCTATCCTATATTGCAACCTTTCATAGACTAATTGTGGAAACGGGATGGCCAGAAGATAAAAGAGTCACGTTGTTTTATCGAGGCCTTCGCGGAGAACTTAAAGATGTCTTGGCCCAAGTTGTAAATCCGCCCCAAGAATGCACAGAGTATATAGACTTAGTGGTCCAATTGGATCACAGACTTCAAAACAGAAAAGCAGATCGGTCCAGGTTTGAGACCCGGTTGTTGGTCAAGACCCATGCTAATCCCAAGGGAGTTGATGTCTCTGAGCCTATGCAAATAGGAGGGGTTAAAGGACCCTTAACTCAAAAGGAACGTGAAAGGAGGCAGCAGTTAAAATTATATCTTTATTGTGGGAATTCTGGACACTTTCTACGAGATTGCCCGGCAAAACCGCCCTGAAAGGCGGTAGGAGCCACTGATAAAAACCACGAAGACTCTGTTTCGGGAAACGACTCCGCCGGACAAGTGTAGGGGTCCGCTTGCCGAGCTTGAAAACGAACTCTCAGACCTCGCATTTCATTGTGCCAATGTCTCGTAGATCCAGAACAGCCTAAGCGGTTGCATGCAATAAAGGCATACATCGATAGTGGGGCTATTGGAAACTATGTGGATCGTGAATTGGTCTCTAGGATTAACCTCCCTCTCCGTCCTAAAACCAGCAAAGATGTCATCACCACAGTCGATGGAACTGAAATTGCCTCTGGACCTACTGGTCCAGAGGAAATTCCACTACTGAGGTGACTCAGTACACATTCCACTACTGAGGTGACTCTTATTGGTCCCGACGGCCATCGGGAGGGTGTTGTGTTTGATGTAATCAAGGCTCCACAGTTTCAGGTTATTCTTGGAATCCCTTGGTTAGAGACACATAATCCTCAAATTGATTGGCGAGCTAAGAGAATAACCTTCCCGGATTGTACACAAACCTGCTACCCAGAAAACCTGAAGATTAATCTAGCATCTGTAACCTCTGCCTCCATGCAACTACCTCCGGAATACCAAGACTTTCATGACGTCTTCCAAAAGGAACAGGCCAACACGTTACCTCCTCACAGATCGTACGATTGCCAAATCGATCTGGTGCCTGGTGCACAACCCCCTTGTAGCAGGATTTATGCCCTTACCGAACCTGAGAATCTGCATTTGAGACATTATTTGGATCAATACCTAGCTAATAGTTTTATTCGCCCGTCAAAGTCCCCGGCATCCTCGGCTTTGTTCTTCGTGCCCAAAAAAGAAGGCGACCTTAGTACTTGTATCGATTACCGCGCATTGAACCAGATAACGGTTAAAAACCGTTATCCTCTGCCTCTGATCCCTGAACTCCTTGACCAGGTGAAGGACGCTTGCATATACACCAAGTTAGATCTCCGGGGGGCTTATCATCTGGTACGAGTTAAAGAAGGCGACGAATGGAAAACTGCCTTCCGTACTAAATACGGATTATTCGACTACCAGGTGATGCCTTTCGGATTGTGTAACGTGCCGGCTGCCTTCCAATACTTCATGAATGATGTCCTTCGGGAACTCATCAATGTTTGTGTTGTCATATATATCGATGACATTCTGGTGTACTCCTCTTCGGAATCTGATCACAGGAAACACGTCAGGGCAGTACTTGAAAAACTGCGCCAACACAAACTATTTGCTAAATTGGAGAAATGTGTTTTCCATACCACAGAAGTCGAGTTTCTAGGTTTCATCCTGACACCCAAAGGAGTCCGAATGGACTCAAGAAAAGTGGATGCCATCCTCAAATGGCCATCACCTAGCTCTGTAAAAGGGGTTCAAAGCATGCTCGGCTTTGCCAATTTCTATCGCAGGTTTATCCCAGAATTTTCACGCGTGGTACAACCCATTACTGCACTCTTGAGGAAAAATAAATGTTTTGAATGGTCTGAAGAAGCCGAGCAGGCCTTTCAGGATTTAAAAGCTAAGTTTACCTCCGCACCTATATTGAAACACCCGCGTCCAGATCTCCCTTATGTCGTCGAGACTGACGCATCCAGCCTAGCCATGGGAGCTGTCCTGTCCCAAAGAGATCCCGAAACCAACCAACTGCATCCCGTAGCATTTTGGTCCAGAAAATTCTCGGCACCCGAGGTTAATTATGCAATCACGGACAAAGAACTGTTAGCCATTAAGTCCACTTTTAAAGCCTGGCGGCATTATCTGCTTGGCGCTCGACATACCATCACAGTGATCACTGATCACTGGAATTTACAGTATTTGAAAACTGCCAAGGCTCAGTCATCACGGCAGCTCCGATGGGCTTTGTGTTTCGCTGAATTTGATTTCGTGGTTACCTATCGACCTGGCTGCAAGAATGGCAAAGCAGACGCCTTATCCCAAATTGGAATGGGAGAATCTGATACAAACTCAGAATCAGTACCAATAATTCCCGAACAGAGGATTCTAGGCATGACTTCGTTACAGACGCTTGAAGACATTCAAGCCAGAGTGAAACAACTCCTGGACCCTACAACCTTACAGGAATGGATACAAAAGGGATCAGACTTTACCATAGATAATGGTTTACCTTATTTCCAAGGACGCTTATTCCTGCCACATAAGGAATTACACGAACTAGTTATTTCCGGTTATCATGATACATTAATAGAGGGACACCCCGGTATTGCCAAGAAAGAGGAAAAGGTGAAACGACAATTTTGGTGGCCCTCTTGGCGAAAAGATGTTAAATCTTTTGTGATGTCCTGTGGTGTTTGCGCCCAAAATAAAAGTCAAAAGAAAAGACCAGCCGGTCTCCTTCAACCTCTAGACATACCACCAGCACCCTGGCACACCCTATCAATGGATTTTATTACGGACCTGCCTCCTTGTTCGGGGTACAATACTATTCTGGTAATTGTGGATTTGTTTTCCAAAATGGCCCACTTTATTCCTTTGAAAGGTTTAACTTCAGCTTCTGTCCTAGCCAAACAATTCCTCGAAAATATTGTTCGGCTAGATGGATTCCCATCTATACTAATCTCTGACCGGGGAAGCCAATTCATTTCCCACTTCTGGCTCAAATATTGTCAAATGGCGCAGATCGACGTAAGATTATCGACCAGTCACCACCCTCAGACTGATGGTCAGTCCGAGAGGACAAATCAGACCCTTGAACAGTACTTACGGTGTATGTTACAGCAATTTGAAAGCAACTGGAAAGACATTCTTTGGATAGCCGAATACACATATAATAATTCGGTACACTCTGGAACTGGCCACAGTCCTTTTTATACTTTGTTTGGGCATCACCCTCGAACCTCAAACCTTGACTCACCTCTACAATTACCCAAGCCTTCAAAGAGGCAACTACCCATTTACAACAAGCCAAGAGAAAATACAAGGAGAATGCTGATCTACATCAGAGTGAAGCACCTCCGTATCAGATTGGGGATCAAGTGTGGTTAGCTACCAGACATTTACCACTTAAAGGGCCTCAAATTTTTAACCCAAAATATCTGGGACCTTATTCTATTACAGCAATAATTAACCCAGTGGCTGTTAAACTTGATTTACCAGCTTGTATGCGAATTCACCCTGTTTTTCATGTGTCACTTCTGAAACCAGTGGTACCCGGAACCCGACTACTCAAACCTCCAGAACCTATTCTAATAGATGGGGAGCCCGATTTCGAAGTGAAGAACATTTTAGACTCAAAAATGTTTAGGTCAAAACTGTTCTACCTAATTGATTGGAAGGGGTACGGACCTCAGGAGAGGTCGTGGGAACCCAGCGACCATGTGCATGCACCTCGATTAGTCAGGAAATTCCACCAACTCTTCCCAGACAAACCAAAACCCCCGGAGGGAACAACCTTGGGAGGGGCCTTGGGGGGGAGTGCTGTCATGATGCGTGCTCCCGGGGAGCCGGTTCAAGCCCTGCATCCCCGAAAGTGGACATCCAGTCCGCAAGGAAGGACCCGGGCAACCCCATATAGGGGCCCTTTGGACAGTGTCCTGGCACCTATGGCGCCAGGCTCATAAAAGACATCAGTCCTGGCGCCATAGGCGCCAGGCTCATAATGGGAGTGCTTGGGTGCACTTACCTGATGCAGACCATGCTGCAGGATCCCGGCCTCCTTGAAACCTGAAAGGAACTACTTTACCTGTGGGACTAATTTACCATCCGGGCGTGGTCGGGGAAGGATACATACCTGATTGGAGGAAGGATACATACCTGGAACTTCTTCCAAGGCTATTTAAACCCCACCCGAACAGCCACACGTGCTTCGCGTTGTTCTGCATCTAGCAGCTGGACGCTCACCGTGTCTGCTCCTGCATCCTGACTTCTGCCACGCCTGCCAGCATCCTGGATCACCTGCAAAGGAAGAGAAGAAGAGAACAGAAGAAGGAAAAGTCCTTACCTGCTAAATCCGCATCCCGGAGACATCTCGCCGACAATCGTGAAAAGGAAGACTTTAATTTAAAAGCTCATTGCGTCGATCGCTGCAGCGCCGCATTCCACTCACCTTTACAGGGCGCCTCCATGTTCAGCAGCGATAATCCGGATTCGCAGTCACGCCCCAGCGCCTAGGGAGAAAAAGACCAGAACTAAAGGTGAGAGAGAGAAGGGAATAAAGAAAGCTAAATCTCCATGTTAAGACTTACCTGTTGATTCATTCCCTCTTCATTTCGGGTCCGCGCCGCATCCTGGCATTTCCGGACCCCGGCCCCTAAGGGGAAAAAGAGATATCAGCGTTAATGAGCGAATGAAAATATATTACCAAAAAACGCTCATTAAAGACTTACCTCATTTCTACAAGGATTTCACCTCTAATCTCGGGTCGGTGCCTCTTCCCCGGCATTCCGTACCCCGGCCCCTATGGGGAAAAAGACACTAGCATTAGTACATTAATGCATGGACACAAGGGGAACCTCTTATCAAAAAACTTACCTGGAAGCCAAGCAAGTTTGGTTCTCACCAATCCGAAAATCCAGTGAAGTAACTGGATACCAACGCGCCCCTGCATCAGAAGCAGGATGGAGAGCTCGTCCTTCCAGACCCTAAGGTGAGACGCTACGAGAAATCACAGAAGGGTTTCGAGGAGGGTGAGAGGGGAAAGTGTGAGGCCGATTGCATTACCTCGCAGACAGTTAATCCCCTATTTTCGCCTACAGAAGGATACTTCTGCGAGCCAGGCAAGCCAGATTTGGGGGCCCGGTCCAGTCCGTCTTCCGAACCCTGCGCATCACCTTAGAAGAGGTCACAGCAGCGCGAACCAGGCCAGCGCCTCCGTGGGAGTCAGGTGAGCGTAACAATGTGAAACCCCATCAGAGTGCACACACATGAGAATACACACTGCTTGCCCTCTAATCAATGTGAAAGTGTGCAATTATGGGCAGAAAGGTGCTGATAGGGCATCTTTAATAAGTGAAGAGAGCTCACTTGCTCTAGCAATGGCAATATAAAGAATCACCACACTGCATGTGCAGAGACTGTAAGTATGTTACAGGGTGAGATGAGTACCCATATTTCGCTCCCATCAACCCAGGCTTAACACTGAAGGAACAACATACCTGCAGCCTGCCACTTCGCAGCCCCTAAGCAGAAGGCCTCCAGCACAGTAGCCCTTACCTGCCCATCATTGGGTCATGGTCGATGGACGCTGTTTGACAGCCAACACCCAAGACTCGCGCTGCCAGCATGGGAGACCAAGATCCAACACCAGCCCCAGCAACCATAGTGCAGCAGGTGAGTGACTCCTTCCCGTGCCCACCCCTTTCCCTTTTGACACTACAGACACCACAAACCTTGGCCCGAGATGGTCCAGGTGGATCAGGAGTTTGGTGAGGGTAAATAGCTCAGGGGCAACGAGTTTGTCTTGTAAGCAAGACAAGTCAGCGCAACACACGTTCGAATCCCCATCCCATGCTTAGAAACCTATCTCTGGTATTAAGCAAATTATAAAAAAAAGTTATAATTATAACTATGTATACCTGGCAGCATTTGGCCCATGAGATGATAAACGCATAACAGGCTTGCTCACCCTTAAGGCAGGCTCCGAAGTCAGAGACATTGGGACTCATTACGAGGTGGGCACAAAGGGATACCGGGCACCGTTAAGGACATTGGTGCCGGTAATCCCTTTGCGCCCTATTCCAAGGTCCCTTAGCGGGAGCCACTAACGGACCAGAAAGCTAATAACGGTACCGCAAATTGCGGTACCGTTATTAGCTACTTCCCCATTCCTATTGAGCCCTATGGGGGCTCAAAAGGGAATGGGGAATGGATTTTTCAATGAGGACTTACCGGTCCCTCCAGGGTCGGAATGGACCGGCAAGTCCCCTTTGAACCAGGTCAGACCCGGACCCGGTATGGGAGGTAGTCATGGTGCAAATAACGCCATGACTACCTCCATACTCAGAATGAGGCCCATTGTATTTGTCTTACCTGAAGACGTTGAATAGACTTACAGGGTCGGATTGGCCCCTTGGCCTTTTGGCCTGTGGCCGGGCCAAAATCATCCCTGGGGAGTGGGGGCAGTTTCTGGCCACTCCTGGGCCGGTTTGGAGTAGAAAGAAAATGGAAAAAAATTGTATTTTTTTAATTATTTTTTTTTCTTTCAAAAAGCCTTTCATCCTTAGGTAGATTATATTGTATGCATATTTGTTCTATAAAAAAAGAGCTTAAGGGTAAGTGCTATACAATAACATTTGGCCTTGGACGTCTGCTTGCATTCACAGTAATTTGACAATATGGATCTATACACACGGATATTAATGATACATATGGTGATCCATTCTTGTGTGAAATGTATATCACATTAGTGAAATCATAACAATATTTTTCGTTGTGTACTTAGGAACAATGCCATTTGATGCCACTTCCTATTTTGTCAAGGGGTGAAAGGTCGTGTTTCATCACTTGCCAGGATGTCACTTTGCGGTGGGTGAAATGACATCACTTCTGGTGATGTCATCAGAGGTCAAGGGTCGTCGGGAAAGGGGTGGGCCACTTTTTTGAGATGAGGGGTGGGCCACTTTTATTGGGTGACCGGGCCTATTTCTTGTCCCAGTCCGACCATGTACACTTACACCAATATGAAATGCATCCTGGGTGAACATTTCGCCATTCACGAAAAGTTGACTATGAAGGTCATGTGTTCCACACCACCAGGCAACTCCCAGGTGAGACCATGGACACATTTGTGACGCAGCTGAGAGCGAAAGTGAAGCACTACAAATTCCACAAATACTTCAAAGAGGAGGCCATCAAGTCGCAGGTGATAGCCAGATGTGAGTCTGTGACGCTCAAGAAGTAATTCCTGCAGAGACCACCCCCTAACTGAGATTCTATTCCTGGCCCAGATGATCACAGTATTATAGCTCCATGTTTCTTCAAATCAGCCCATTGTTAGGAAAGATTTCGTAATTGTAGGTAATTTTCCTTCCATGTGGCAACCCCTAAACTTTTTGCTGTTGTTTTTCACCTTGTTCTTGACTTTGCCAGAGAAGTGCAGCCTTCTGCCGCACTCCTCTGGGCTTTCGCTCCTTTTCTTATGGGGGAACTGACATGCCCTTAAGACAGTCAGTACCGGGGAACGCTGTTTCCCGTAGTTTCTTTTATCATGTTGCGGCTTTAGTGCAACATGACACAAGAGGGCACTGTAAGCTAAGTTACAGCTCTCTTGGGTCTCTAGCCTTCTACAGGCCCTAGATACTCCTTTAGGATGGTATTTGATCAGTGCAAGTCATTCAGGGACTGGAATGGTGGCAGCGATCGATTTGTGTATTTTGAGCTCCTTTTGGCGTTCTAAGCGCGTTTTTCGCGCTGAACCCAAAATGGTGGCCTGGCTCCCAAAATGGCCAGACCACGAGGCTCCTTTGTCTTGTCCACTGACCGTCTTGCTCCCTTCACCTTCCCCAGGTCGAGCGACCCGGGGCCTTCCTTATTTGGGCATGTACTTTCCCGCGAAACGTGGTTGCTTTCGCGGGCTTCTACATGTCTTTTGTGTGCCTCCAGGGTGTGGGCTGGGATTTTTGGTCCCAATACACATCCTGGGTGCCAGAGAGTCTAGGGTGGTGTGAATGCCTGGGACCACCGTGGTCCATGATTGGTCCACGTATGGTATGTGTGTTGATGAGCGGATCTCCCATTGGCTCCCCTCCGTTTTGGCGCGAAGGGAACCGCGGATAAGAGGGGGCTGGAAACACCACTACCATGTCGATCTCCTGAGTTCTCACGAACGAAGGAATACAGGAGCCAAGTATCCTGCAACCAAGAGGCTGGACCGAGGAATCGCTGGTGACCCGCTGAAGGACTCCTCCTTTGCACTGCTGTCGTCCTGTGAAACCCTTTCCTCCTTTGATCGAACCAGAAGGCCTGTACTGGTGCTTCGACCTTTGGAATAGCAGGAACAGCTATTCCCGGCGACTTCATCATCTCCTGCCAAGTAAGCCTTCGGAAGCGTCTCTGGGCCATCCAGTTGACTGACCAGCTTACAAGGGAGTCCTGCTCTTTAACCGCCGCCAGGTTGTGTTGTATTTCGAGTCCTTGTCACTCTCCCACGCTTCGTGCACTTGGCGTTCCCAGGTCTGAAGGGAGGAGTGTACATTTGGCTCAGATACACACGGCCGCTCCGTTGTCCTGCTGCGGCAACAAACTGTGCTGGTTTCTTCGATTGGGACGTCTTTTTGCTCTACACGACGACGAGGCATTCCCGACTCTTCTGAACCTGCCAGCTGCTGAAACTAACGTGGAGAAGCCTGGGTCTGCTTGCATCGGGGACCGGTGAGTAGTATAGCTAGGATCTGGTCGCCCTCCTGCAGTAGCCCATTGCTTTTCCCCGCTGTGTAAAAACAGCACCCTTTTGTCCGAACTCGCGCTCTGCTTCTGCTCACTGTGGAGGCTGCGCTTGAGTCGCGGAACCTGTTCTTCTGTTGTGCACTAACCCGAACTGCCTGACTTCCTCCGAAGAGCTTCTCCTTTTGCCCGTTGGCACCAGCGTGTGCAGGTACTTTGAGCACAAGGCTCCACTCTTCGCAGGGCTCGGACTTCCATCTAGTTAGGTGCCTTTGAAGGCGAACTGAGTCTAAAGCATTATCACACTGCCTGTTTTCCTTCCCTTTCAGGCGGACTACACATTTCGTGCATATAACGCTTGCGACTGTCGTATTTGTATATATATTGTGTTGATATGGTATGTGTTGGCTTAATATTGTGATATTGTGATTTTCTCGCTACGGTCATTATTTTAAAGGCCTTAAAATAAATGTGTATATATTTTTGATATAACAACTGTTTGGAGTAGTTTGTAAGCGCTCTGGCTTTGTGTGCTCATTGCGGGCTTTCAGTCACCCTCACCCCTCTTGAGACCTAGTCTTGACCGCCGCGATCGCTACCTTGATTGGTCTGGCTCGTCCAGAGGTTACCCTGTTCCAAGTAATTAGGTTGGCCTTCTGAACTTCTGTGCCACCAGGACAGAGTTCAGAAATCCGTCTTAACACCCATCAATTTCGATCAAAGAGGAAACGGTACAGGATATTGTGACGCTTCTCGCTACGCAGAAGAATGACAAGAGCCACTGCTTCAGATGTGGATATGAATTCCCACACAAGGGCATGTGCCCAGCCAGTGGGCAGGAATTCTCTGCGTGCGGTGGAGAAGATCACTTCAAAACCATGTTCCCACGCTCCGAGGACACTCCGGTCAGGGCACAGAAAACACAGAACAGCACAGTACTGGTCCCCCTCCCGCCCTCGTAGGGACAACATGCATAAGCATTTCGATCGGAAGTACTATACTGGAGACAGGCACAAGAGCCTGCTGCTCACCATCACCGGGGTCGAGGCGAAAAAGGAAGGAGGCACGTAAACACCCTGTACATGGCCTCCCCCTCGACGAGTGAGTCAGAGTAGCCATCCAGCTCAGAAATGAAGAGGAGAGGATACCTCTACGCCTTAGGCAACCCCAATGTGGTAGAATACAGCACAACAACTCACAGTGAGAGGAAAAATCTTTAACTTCCCAATAGACTCAGGCGTAATGTTAACGTGATGCCTCAAAGTTAATACAGAAGGCTGGCACAGCTGCCCCACCTCACGAAGGCTGAAGTGGACATATACGCTTATGGTGCAAAACAACCGCTGTCCTGCATCGATGCATTTACAGCAACCTGCGTTTACAAAGAAAACCAAGACTGCATCACTGTCCATGTTATCGAGGCCGAAGCACCCTTCAGCTGTAGCCTCAGCTTCTGGTCTGCAATCCAGTTGGGGCGCATCCATATCCTCTACAACCTCATAGCCAGCAAATACATCAAACCAGCAGCAAACATTGAAGCAGCCTTCCCACCACTGTTCAAGGGGATCGGAAAACTGAAAGGGAAGAAGATTGAGATTCATATCGACACCTCTGTAAAACCAACCGCACAACACTACAGAGGTATACCATTCAATTTCCAGCGCCAAATGGAGAAGAAACTGCAGTCACTCCTTGACTCTGACATAATTGAACCCGCAGTTGGACCCACCCCATGGATTTCTCTGGTGGTGCCAAGAAAAGCCAAGAGGGACAAAAAAAGATGCTGCGTTGTCATGCACGTCCCCAACCAAGTGATATGACGAGAATGCCGCCAATCCCCACGCATCACAGACATGATGCACCTACTGAACGGAGGCAGCATCTTTTCCAGACTCGATTTCCGCAAAGGATACCACCAGGTCGAGATCAGTGAAGTGTCACACTATATCGCCACATTCACTACCCACCTCAGCCTCTTTCATTATAAATTATTAAACTTGACCATATCATCTGCAGCTGAAATCTTTAAAGAGGAGATCCGGAAAGTAATTTCCACTGCATCAACTACACTGACGATATCCTCATATTTGGACTATAACCAGAGTCTCATGACACCACATTACTGAGAGTCTGCAAGGCACTCCACGAAGCGAACGTCACGCTCAACAAAGAGAAATGCGCATTCAACAAAACAACACTCACATTTTACGGACACATATTTTCAGACAAAGGCATAGAACCAGACCCAGACAAGATTAAAGCCCTAAAAAAGGCCCCACACCCATCGAATGTTGACCAGGTCTGCTCAGTTCTAGGGCTAGACACAGACCCTCCAGCTTATAGCGATTTTGCGATTCCTCAAAATGCAGCAAAAACAGACATTTTGCGCAAAATGCTGTGACAACGGCCGTTTTGCACAAAAACGGCTGCTTTTGCAAAGACATTTTGCAAAAACTACTATTTTAAAAAAAATACTCAGTGTGCCAGATTCTCAAAGGTTTTTAACGCAAGAAATGAAATGCGCTAACACATCTCATCACTTGCGCCCAAAAAAAGAGCAGCGCAATCCACAAGGGACACCTGAATGGGCACATCTTATTAAATTGTGCCCATTCAGATGTCCCTTGTGGATTTTATATGTACACCCATTCAGATGGCCTTTTTCACCTCATTGAGCAAATCAGGGGGCATTTCTGTCAATTTAAAAGTGTATCCTAAATTTCCAAGCAAGATGCACTTTTAAATGTGCACAAATTGTAGGCAACCCTACACGCACGTGAGGTGGGGTCCTACTACATGACAGGGTCTTTCTTGACCCTGGCCAATGTTCCCTCTAAGCTGTGCGCATGTGCGCTTGCCCAGCTTCCTTCTCGTGCCGTTCAGGAGATTTTTAGCAGCTCACTCAGACAATTCTCACCTATTCAAAAAGATTTAATGAGGCACAAGCCACAGTAATTACCTGAAAAAATAAGCAACTAGTCTTGATATTCTGCTAATTTGCATTATACAACTATGCAAGGGTGACCGTAAGCACCTAAAATCTCTAACAGCAAAATGCACACACAGGAGGTTAAAAACTAATAAGAAAAACTGTCTCCATGAACAGGAGAATCTAACCAAGATATGCCTGCACCCATTAACCAAACAACGTTCCCTCGTCACCCATGACTCCTAAACTTGACTACCACACTTTTACCTTATGACTCTAACTTCTGCCCCAGAACACATTAAGATACTACCAAACACCCTTGCCTCTTCCTCTCTTGGCTCTGCGAAATTTTAGCAGACGTGTACCTGCATCCACTTGTTTTATGTTTGTTGTAATATGAATAACGTTCTCGTGCCAGCATTTCTATTACTCATTGTGTTTTACCAAAAGCGTCACCCACACTATACAATCAAACTACTAGCTCAAATATCGGATAACACAGTAAGTAAGCAGGCTACTTGGATGTGTAACGTTATCCCATACTTCCTCTTCTTTGTACATATGTCACGCAGGTGCTTTGAAGCGGCCCCCTTGCAAGTTAACGCATTATTAAAATCAAATATTACTTTGCCCTCTTAGGATTTTGAGAAGACAAATGTGATGCTCAGCGTCTCCTACTTTAGCATAACTAACACTACCCTATAAGTGGAGAGCAACATTGCAATATCATTTACTTTGACTACAATGTATAATGGGTATGGACTATGCCTGGGATTACTTGTCTGTAGTATCACAGCACTGGATATTCAGACAGGAGAATGCTTTTCACACAATCTGCATCGTTTCCAAGTGTTCAGACTTCCTTTGGGCATGGACCTTCACACATTATATGGTAACTCGCTGCTATACAAAAATGGTTTCACTGAGCACTGTGTCATCCTACACAATGATATATGGGTGGGGTATGCTGCAAACAATCTTGTATGCACTGCAAAATAATTGTGTACATGCAGATTCATGACATTCTTAACATGCACATAATATGTTGAGGCATTAAATATGCCTTGCTCACAAGATATTGTGGGTCTGCAAATATCCCAGTGAGTGTTCACTACTACAATCCCTCACTTTTTACAGTGCTCTATCAACTAGTATTGGGGATAGCACAAGGGCCGGGGAAGTGTATGGGTGGAAGAGCACCGGCCATCACTCCTTGTGGGTGATGAACAAAGCAGCACTTTTAAAAACGTACTCATACATTTTGGCAGTAAATTGAAGGAAATGTGTTGCTTGTTTCCTAAAGGACAGGAAAGTCTTGTACCCGTCTAGACAACAGCACCTTATTTTTCGTTCTATGCTGAACTGCTGAGGGCTTTACAATATAACCATGTGTTGTGTGTATCGTCTCTATCATCCCCCTCCATCTTATTTAACTGATGACAAAGAATTACAGAAGAGGGATCCATAGTTACTGAAGAAGGCACTCAATCAGTTGCATCTCTGATGAGTTGATGCTATTAACTTAAAAGGCATATATATTCTTCAGCAGGGCTCCAAAATAAACCTCAGTAAGGCTCTTGCTTAATTTTGTCTAGGCTTGTGGTGAAGAAGGGTGGGCAAAACTATGGACTTTATTATGTTCCCTGTCATTTCACTTCCTATGTCAGGGGTCTAATCAGATTTTGCTCTCTACTTGGAGTCAAATGATTTTTCAGAGAGTAAAAAAGTAATTAGCTTTGCCATTAGGGATAGTTTCTGTTTATTAAAAGGTGTTCTTCCCCTTAAAATTCCTCTTGAGCTCTGGCATTAATTTTAGAGTTCCTTCCTACGCCAGAGCTTTACTGGTCACTAATTTGAAAAAATATCAGTGGAGCTTTGTTGGTTGAAACAACATTGTTTCTCGTTTTTGTTAGGCACATTTTAATTTTTTAGGGAGTAAAAATTGATGTTGCATATGTCTCTTAGCTGTCGGCTGGTGTTATAACATCCCACAGAAGAATGTAATGTGAATAGTAAGCAGAGGCACAGGAATGTATGATCATTATAATCTGAGGTGCAGTAATTCTGATGTAATTATCATCCTTCCACAAATGATTAGAAGCATGTTCTCCTGGCCCTTGAATTACTTCATTAAAGTGGCACTTGAACTCCTATCAGCAAGTTTTCGACACATTGCTTTTAATTGCCATTAATAGATCGGCAAATTTTGTATTCTGTCTGAATTTCTTGACAGCCACATAATTTCTGACAAGAAATATTTGTGTTTTGTAGTACTCATGAGTGATTTTTCAGTGGCATAAAACGTTTGCAAGGTACTGTGGCAGATGTTGAAGTCTTGGACTGGTTGATGATTTTTCTGTATATTCACATATGTCATATTTGATTTCAGCCTATGTGTTTTGAAAAAGTGTTGTAAGGTTTGTCAAGAATTGCAATGCCTGGGCTGTTGGAAAATTCTTTTCAAACTCTCTTCTGCAACGGTAGTTCACTAAATACGTGTGCTCACAAAGTGGCTTACCTCATTAGTCAGTTGCGCACATGGAAAATAATGTGCGCACAACAGCCAACCAGTTCCGCACATAGAGAAAAATAATAAGAGGGAACATTGACCCTGTCATGCATGTTTTTAAGGTATGAACCGCTGCTATGTGGCTTGCATTTCTGTTCCTCAAACAGGATAGAAATACGTTTTTTGGTTCGCAATTTACAATGGCAGGCCCCTGAAGGGTCTGTTACAGTAAAATGTGCTGGGAGCTTGCAGAACACTGTCGGGAGAGTGCTCCTATTCAAGGTACAACCCATTTTGACTGCCAAAAATCGATCGAATGGTACAATTTGACCTATTTCGCGAGTACCAATAGATCGATTTTTATAAATACCTAACATGTGGAGCGAGGGTGTCACCCGCTCACCATGTTCAGTATTTCTGGGCTTGGGAGTTGCAGGGGTGTCCCAAAATTGGAGGTGGGTGTCTGAAAACAAAAACAAAATAAAACTAAAAAGGGACCCTGCAACGTCAGATCGGACCTGAGTTAAAGGGATGGATCTGAAACCACAGGATTGCAGGGGAAGTGGCAGAGACCAAGCAGTTAAGTAGGGGAGTGGGCGTGGTGGTGGTGAAAGATACCTTTTAGGTTGCTTGGATGAAGTGCAAATCTATTCAGGCCAAAATTGACTACGGTCAATTCTGCCACAAATAATTACACTTCGGTCAAACAACCAAGAACCCTATTCAAGGTAGCTGGCCAGCACACAATTTGCACTACAGCTCAGCCCTGTGGAAATGTGCAGGTCACCTTTAAGAATAAGGTGACCTGCTCATTTCCAAAAATTGGGTTATCTAAAAATAGCATATCCTCGGCTCTATTTTTAAATGCCCCATTTTTTGAGGATCATGGTTAAAATCTACATTGTTTTTTAAATGGTCACACTATGAGAGGGAAAGGATAGAGAGGGAGAATGATGGGTGAGATGTGATGTGATAGGCAAGAAAGCAGAGGGAGAGAAGAAGGTCAGAGGAGGAAACAGTGCACAAGAGAGCAGAGGAAGCAGTGATGCGGTGTGCCAGAAATCTGAGAGCGAGCGGAGGTACAGAAAGTAGAGGGAGCGTGTGGTCAGGGGGATCAGTGAGCCAGAAAGCAGAGAGGAAATGGTTGGCCAGAAAGAGGCAGTGAGCTGCAGATTGGGAAAAAGGATAAGTGAAGAGTGCGATAGAATGGGAGAAAGAATGCAAGATGCAGAAGCAGCACAAAAGATTGAAGGACTGAATATTGCGGGAGGAATTGTAGAGTGTAAGTTGGGAGTTGGGAGTATGATTTGGAGTTTGGCAGGGGCGGGAGTGCAAATTGTGACTTGACAGTGTGACATAGCCGAAAGTATTAGTATGACTGAATGAGAGGTACAGGAATGCAAGTTGTAATGGAGAGTTGGTGAGATGTGTGATGTGTGTTGGTGAGAGAGGTGTGTGGGTGTTTGGGGGATTGGAGAACATAGATGGGGAATAGTTGCAGCATTACTAATGATAATGATCAATTTAGTACATACTATTAAATAGGCATGCACATTAAACCAAAAATGTAGTAAAAACAAAAACTGTTCTGCCAAGCCAGACACATCTGGGACACATCCTATTAAATTAATACAAAAGATACATAATAAGGAAACCTTGGCTGCCTTGTATCCTTGCACACTGCCACTTCCCTACAATGTGGCAATCCTACACCCTCCAGTTGATACAAAATGTCCCACAAAAAGTGCTGCAATATTTGCCATTTCATGCCGCAAAATTTGCCATTTCATGCCACAAAATCCTGGAAGGTCTGATTATCAGTACTTTCTCTAAGGTTGTGTGTGGGGCTTAACTTCTTGTATCCTTGCACACTGCCTCTTCCCTACAGTGTGGCAATCTTACATCCTCCAGTTAATACAAAATGTCCCACAAAAATGCTGGAATAAATAAAGGTTTGTGCTGCAATATTTGCCATTTCATGCCACAAAATCCTGGAAGGTCTGATTATCAGTACTTTCTCTATGGTTGTGTGGGGCTTAACTTCAGTTTTTATGTGCTTTAAAATATCGTCTTGGAAGTGCGTGATTGTGTGTATCGAAACAGTGTGTGTGAGACATGGCAGCCTTGTGTATTGGAATACGCAGCATGGCGTTGTTAATGACTCCAATCAAGCAGTCCCACTAAGTCAGTGCCTTGTCTGGGATTGCTCAAGGGAAGCCCTTATTTATATATTTTTATGTCCAGTTCGTGTACTCTGGATGACAACCCTTATCTAACACCCCTCTCTTAGAATCCCCCTGACCCCACTGAGCCAAGAAGTAAGTTTGTTTTGCAAATTTAAAAGGTTTATTTGAGAATTAAACAATATATATATATATATATATATATATATATATATATATCGCACTTTTATAATAAATTAATAATTGATATCACACTTGTGAATATGAGCAGTAATCAGCAATGGATGAGGTGATACTAGCATGCTGGTTTAATTACTTAGGAGTAGTACATAGGATAAGGTAGCTGAGAATGCTTAATGTGGTACAAGGAAATGCAAGGTGGAAAAGAAGCAACGCAGGAATAAACTTGATTTGATTTCAGCAAAACATAATATAATCACTTTTCCCCTTTTGGCAATTCACCCCCCGCCCCCTCTATGCAATGTAAGGAGGTGGAAGTGACACACACAGTTCTTCAGGAATACAATCACAGTACAATCCCAATTCAGTTCCCCCCTAGCAAGCTTAGATCAACAGGGATGATTTTAAACACAGCAAAGTACTTTAAAGGTGGTATGCAAAGAAGGGAAAAGCTACTTTAAATTAGTTAAGCATCACTTTAGCAATGCTCTATGAATGATTGTCAGGTTGCAAATGAATTTCAGCAAAGGAAAGCAAGGACAAATATTTTTACACGTGGCTGAAATGAAGCAAAATGTAAAATCGTGGCAATTTTTCCGAGTGCGTCGAGCGCGATTACGGAAAAAGTATAATGAATAGAAAGTCGGTTCTGGGTTTCGTTCCTAGGACAAACGGTTCCGGAGATACGGACGATTTCGTGAAGGTAGATTCTCAAAAGAAAAGTCAAGCTCAGAATGACAGATGACAGTTTTCAGATTTGAGATCACAGAAAGAACACAAGATTTCTAGGATGCAGTTCTCAATAGGTTAAAATAGTTTGAATTAGATTACTTTAAACTAAGGAATTGGGTTTTGCTCAGTTCTGGCGGTACTCACACTATATTTTGGACAGGAATGCGACTTCGCCACGGATCGGGTCAGGATTGGACTGCGGTTCCCTCGCCATGGACGGTCTCTGCCTGGTTCTGCTCACAGCGATCTGGGTCAGCTATGCTAGCGGCACTGCACAGCGGCCTGGATCTCTGGTTCTGGCAAAAGTTCTTGGCACTACACGGCGGTCTGGTCTCTGGTTCCGGGTACAGCTCTGCTTTCTGGGTGTTTCTGGCACAGCTGTTTTACTCTGATGTGCCCCTTGGAAGTCTGGGGTAAATCAGTTTGCAAAAGATTTTGAGGCCTGCTGACAAATTCTGAAGTCTGAATTCACAGTTCTGGTCTCTGTCTGTGTTTGAAGTCTAAGTGCTGGATCTGGTGTCTTCTGGCAAAACGCTCTGCAAGAAATCAGCCTGGAGTGGGAAGTGAATGTCCCTACCTGTACTCCTTTTATGTGTTTAGAAAGTGGGAGGGTCGGCTCATCTTCTATGCCCAACCCTCTCAACTTATCATTGGCCAGTTCCTCCTCTCTCCCTTGATTGGGGGAACTGGGTTGTGATTCAGAGTGATGAAGTAGGTTTATGGTCAAAGGATCCTCCCCTTGTCAAATTGCACACAAATCTATTTCTGATCCAAATACATATTTATCTATGTACCATTTTTCTAATATTATACGTCCAGTTAACATATTTTCTGTAGCACCAAACCATCCGATCCCTGTCTTTGTAAGATGTCGTGTCCACTTATGACAGAATTCTGCCCTTTTCATCCAGATAACAACCTCTAAACCTTTCCAGATTTTACAAAAATGTGCACCAGGGATATGGGTTTCAGATGATAAAGTGTCAGATTTTTAACATGCATACATTTGGAGTAACAACCTTTTTTCCGCTACTATCCCCAAGAACATACCACAGGGTCCTAACACCTCTTAAAATGTGCACAGAACAATCACAAGAATGATGATGTTATTTACATAATTTTTACAAATCCGCACTATGAATTATCCATCTTTTTAAAATTATGCTCTGTCTCCAAGAGGTGTGGTTTTCCAAAGCACATGGTGGAATTTCTGGTTTATCCACTTCCCCCAAGCTCAGCTGGCTCACAGATGCAGTGCCCCTACCCGATTCCTTCCAAGAGGAAGCCATTTACGACCCCCCTAATTTAACATTTGCCTGGGCCAAGGACAGTGCTTTGTTTAGTTTCCTGTAGTCCCCAGGTGCTCCTCCCCTAATTCAATCAGAGAGTTGTCATCTCCTTTTGGCAGGGGCAGCAGAATGCAGCCAGGCCTGGGAAGAGTGGCTGAGCAAGTTTCACTCCTGTCGGGGGTAGTTGCCGGGCAGAATTCAATCTCTTTAAGCCGGCTTCAGCTAAATGTCACTTTGGTACCCAGTTTTCTACATTCCAACCAAACTTGCAATTTGTACACATGCAGCTAGAACGCTGATTCTAAGTTCAAAAATATGGCATTTAACAGTTGCAAACTATGTGCCTCTCAACAGTAGGTCACTCATTTATTTTAAACATTTAGATTTTAGTGTCTTTCAGTCCAATTTCACTTCAGCTGCTGACATCCACAGCTCAGCCAGTTTTGTTATAAACATTGTTTTGGGCTCTTTCTCTTTCCAGATTTTGTATGCACACAAGTCTACCCTCTGCCAAATGTCTGCTGGTATTCATTGAGATTTTTGAATATCTTGCAATGTTTAAAATAAGGATTAGCTTGCATTTCAGAGAAACAAAGGTGATTTCAAAGCGCTTTTTTTTTAGCCACCGGCACTGCTGTTTTGCCTTTGTCACACATTTCACTCATGGCACTCCTGGCCCCTCACACTCGCACTGGTGGGTGGCAGGTCAGGGGACCATTTTGCTGTGCGCAAAACTGCACGGTTCTCCAGGATTCTGGCGCAAATGTGGGCTTTTCTGCCCTCTTGGATTTCCTAAGCCCACAGCACCAAGTGTTGCAGCATAATAACTTGAACGTGGGTCAAGACACCCAACAAGCCCCCCCCCGCCCGACTGCGCTTTGATTTCGAGTCGAGGGGGAGTCAGGTGCAAAGGATGTTTTGATCCACGCGTTGGTATGTCCGCATCCTCTTCTTCCAATTCCACAGATGGCACAGTTCAGCATCTTTTCCTCCATCCGGTTGGATCGATCAGTTCTCCTCGCCTGTCCTGATGGGAATATTGGGCAGTACCCCGGGCCCCTCGGATCTTTGCTCCCAGTCTCCAGGTCGTCTTCCGTGGTCAGTCTCCGGGTTTCCTCTCTCCTAGGATGATAAAGCAAAAAGTGGCAATATCTATTCATAGACATTCTCCCCCACTATTGATATAGTGGGGCGGCATATACATTTTATAGTCAAAAACATGAACACATACATTTTTTTAACTCAGGAGGCAAGAACATATTCAAAAATCATAGAATTTTATAGGCTATATGTGGAATATTTTAGGGTGGAAGTGAATTAATCTGGAGCGGTCCCCTCTGGTATTGCAGAGGACTCCTCCAGTTGCTGCAGAGTGTGCCTGGGATGGCAACACTTTAGCTGATTTATATGTACCCACTTGTCTTCCTCTTCTGCCAGACTACCTTTGGGGATGCAGATCTTATAAGCTACTGGGGAGATTTTGTATATAATTTCAAACGGTCCCTTGCATGTAGGCAAACATTTTCACTGTTTGGCCTGGTTCCTTTGGAAATTGTAGATAGACCCGGTCTCCCACATTATATACTTTCCTGGAAGTTTTCAAATCGTAATGGGTCTTCATGCTATCAGCTGATCTTTCTAGATTCCGCTGAGCATAGGCAAAAGCATGTTGAAGGTGTTTCCTTAAATTCTCCACATACTCATGAGTTGTGGAGGCATTTATCAATGTCTGCTCTTGGGTGTAGAGCAAATGTTGGGGAAGCACCATCTTGCGTCCAGTCATCAGCTCAAATGGTGACATTTTAGTTGTAGATGACGGGGTAGATCTGATGGCCATTAGGACCAGAGGTAATCGGATATCCCAACTTGGCCCAGAATCTGCCACAAACTTTTTTAATATGCTCACAATGGTCCGGTTGTAGGGTTCTACTGCCCCAGAAGGAGCTGGCCGGTAAGCAATATGTAGCTTCCTTTTGAACCCCAGTATCTCCCACATATTTGTCTTTACTTCACTGGTGAAGTGGCTACGCCTGTCTGACTCAATCCTTTGAGGTAGACCAAAACGGGAAAAGATGTGGTTAATCATCAGGGCAGCTGCTATCTCTGCCTTGCAGTTTGGGGACGGGAGACATTCCACCCACTTGGTAAACAAGCATGTGACGGTCAACATGTACTTGTTTCCTCTAGACGAGCGAATTACAGGGCCTACAAAGTCGATTTGCAAATCTGACCATGGCAGTGTCACCCCTCTCTTTTGGAGAGGTGCACATTGTGTGAGGGATGATGGCTGAAATTGTGCACACACCAGACACCCCTTCAAGTATTGGTCGAGGTCCTGCCCCATGTGTGGCCAGTATGCAACCTCTCTTAAGATCTCAAGTGTTGTGTGAAACCCCCTATGACCGGCTGTGGCCGCATCATGGGCGTGACTTAGGATCAGGCTTCGGAATGAGGTAGGGACCACCCACTGATCATGGCTAGCTTGGGATTTCCTTACCAACAAACCGTCTTGGATTCGGAACATCTTTGGACATTTCATCAACACTCTAAGGTCCTCCTTCCCAATGTAATTGGTATCCATCAGGGGAAAGTTCTCAGGGTCCTCAATGTGTTGGTAAAACTTACCAATTATTGGATCCCCTTTTGAGCCGTAGTTAAATCAGCATCAGGGGTCTCCTTACTCCATTGTGCAGTTGAAAGATCATTGTGAGCATTTGTCTGGGACCTAGTGATAGCAGTGACCTGGATTTCGCCCAACAGGGACTCTATTTCTATTAGATCCCCTTGGATGGCCCTGGTTTTGGCCAGCTGATCCGCTAAGTCATTTCCAGTTTTGTCTGGTCCCTCTACTTTGGAATGACCCTTGATCTTTTTCCAGTAGATGGTCATCCCATTCGAGGTGACCAGGTCATCAATGTTTTCGATTAACTTCCCATGTTTCAGGGATTTGTTATTAGCACATAACATGCCTCTGATTTTCCAATTGACCAGGTGCTCCACGAACCCGTTCCGTACATAATCCGAATCTGTGATTATGACCAGTTTGTGGAGTTGATGTTGGACAGCGGTGAGGATAGCTTGATGCACAGCCATCAACTCTGCTACCCGACTACTTCGGGGACCAATTTTGTACCCAGGGGAGGGTTCTGGTGACTCATTCACCCATGCATTCCCTACGCTGGCCACCAGTTCTTTTTCCCCGTTGTTGTCAACATGGTAAGAGCATCCATCCACATAGATAGTGGGCATTCCCTCACATTTGTCTTCTTGAAAGACTTTGTGTGGGGAATTAAGGTATGCCTCCATGTTGTCCTTGAGTTTAAGACTTTCGTCGTCGAGACAGTTTTCTCTGGCACAATCATGCAAGTCAGCCAGACCTTGTGCGAGGGGACTCTTCTTGTTTTGGCCATATCTGACCTCCACTGGAAAGCCTTGCATTAACAGAATCCAGGAAGTAATTCGGGAATTACTCATATTTCCGGGCCAGATTCTGTCACTTTGGAGGTATTGCAGAGGCTGGTGTGGAGTCTCCACTATGATGTGTCCCCCCTGGATGAACGGGCGGTAATTCTTCAATGGCCACACCGTTGCCAGGAGTGCCTTTTCACAATCGTTGAATTTTTCCTCCACAGAGGATAAAGTTTTGCTTGCATAGGAGATTACTTTATTGACCTTGTCATGCTTTTGGTATAATACTGCCGTCAAGCACGTATTAGTGAACCCTGGCTCCAGGAAGAACTCCTTGTTTCTGACAGGGTAAGCTAGGCAAGGAGCTTGTGAGAGGCTTCTTTTGAGTTGTCTTACTGCCTCAGACTGTTCTGGGCCCCATTCCCACTTGACCCCCCCTTCAAAAGATGAATCAGGGGTCTGGTGATCTCTGCGTAGCCCTCAATGAACTTTCTGCTGTAATTAGTCAGTCCAAGGAGGCTCCTTAGTTCCCGCAGAGTTGTGGGATCCTTCAGTTTCTGAAGTGCTTCCACTTTCTTTTCTTGGGGACAGAGACCCTGAGGAGTAATCTCATGCCCCAAGAAATTAACACGGGTTCTACACCACTGTGCTTTCTGAAAGGAAAGTTTTGCTCCGGCGGCCCTCAACTGTGTCAGAACATAACGGATATTCGCTATGTGTTCTTCCACAGTTGAACCTTTGATGAGGACATCATCTACATAAGCCAGGTTACCCCTCGCACCCAGGTCGGGCATGGCCTTATGTAGGAAAATGTTGAATTCATTGCCGGAGTTGAGGTATCCGAAGGGAGTTTGCGTCCATGTGTACTGCTGGCCCTCAAAGGTGAAAGCCAGTTTGTATTGGTACTCCCTACTGACAGGCACAGTCCAGTATCCATTGGTCAGGTCTATTGCAGTGAATACCTGTGACCCCTGAATCTAGGCCAGCCCTTGGTCAATGTAGGGCAGAGGCCATCGGGAAGTATGGACCTGTTTATTGAGCTCCCTAAGGTCGGCACAGAGTCTCCACTGGCCGTTTGGCTTCAATATTCCCAGCACCGGATTATTGAAGGTGCTGTGTACTGGACGGATTATTCCCCGGGACTCAAGGTTCTTAATTATTTCAGTAAGGGACTCCATGGATGCAAGAGGCAAACAATATTGCTTCACAAACATTGGAGTCATTCCAGGGTCCGTGGGAATTGTTGTTGTGTGGATGTCGGTGCGGCCACAGTCGTATGAGTCTACCGCAAAGAGATCTTGGAAATCCAAGAAAACTTGTTTCAACTTTTGCTTCTGTTCCAGAGTCACGCAGGCATCAGCTAGGTTGACGCTCTCTTCCACCATCTGCCTGAAGCCTGGAAAGACTTCTGGTTTTGCTATCTCAGCGGCCTCCTCCAGCTGGGTGGAGAAGTCCCTGGTCAGAGTGCTGATTTGGACTGGAGGCTTCAGGTGGGAAAGGCAGCCCTCATGGACCTGGAAAATCACCTCATCCCTTCTGAAGTCACAAGTCACGTCTTCCTTACCATAAGGGCAAGAAGTGTACACCAGGAAGTTCCCGTCATGCCGGGTAAAGATCCTGTCTGGTGTTGTATTGGCATCACTGTCACTGTCAAAACAGTCCTTGGGGATTGGTCCTAACAGTTAATTTCCTAAATATATGGAGAAATGTCGGTCATCAACCTCCATTCCGATAATGGTGCCTGCGGCTAGAGTACGACTCTGTAAGTCACTGTTATCCACCTCTTTTGGAATGGTGTCATGTTCTATGTTGACTAACGGTGTTGGGTTTACCCCTAACCCTTGCTGTTGGAGAGAAGCATTTAGATGAATATAATCATCAGGGTTTTTCAATGTTTGTCCTCTTTTAACTTTCACTTCCAGGGAGAATTGTCGGGTCCTTTCTGGGATGGTGACTTCCTCTTTAATCTGAATTTCAACTGCATAAGGTAGCAATTGAGCTGACCTAAATGCTTTTTCTGGATCATCAAAGCCCATGGGATTATCCGCTAATTGGGATCAAGCTTTGAAGTTTATTAGGTCCAAACTAATGGCAAAACGATTGAGAATGTCACTGCCTAAGTAAAAGGCAGCAGTAACGTCTTGCACGACCCAACAATTATGGACTATGCTCTTGTTGCCAATGGAGATTTTGAGCATACACTACTATGACCGGGTGTTTCACCTTGTGTCGCCCAATTTTAATGTCCAAGTCTGCAGTCCCCTCGAGGGGAATTTCCTTCCCGTCAAAGTTCTGCAGTTGTCCAGGAAGAGAGGTGAGAGGAATGCAGTAATTCTCCCCCTTCCTGCATTTAGTGCATCAAAGGCCCTTATGGACAGAAGGGTAGCTTGGGATCCAGTGTCCAACAGTGCCAAAACTGTATCCTGCCCCTGTACTTGTACCGGGGCATAATATCTTCCTTCCTTCTCCTCAAGGGGGCACAGATAATGCACATTTTTGAACAACTGGTGGGCTAACTTTCTTGTTTTGGACATGGCAAGAGCAGAGATTTGGGCAGAATTCTGTGGAGTTATGGGAATCTGAAAGAAAAAGTTTGCAACTGGATATTGATGCGGTTTTTGGTTCCCCTGGTTCCAGTTCTGGGCCGCCCCCCCCCTTTTGGAGGCAGTCATCAGGATAGGTTTGACCCATGGGATTTTGGTATTGTTGGTTCTGGGATAGAATGATATGCGGCGACAGCTCAATCCCCACATCTACCCAGTCTATTGATTCAGTTTTAGGTTCCCGTTCCCCTGGTTCCGGTTCCGGGCCGCCCCTGTCTTTTTGGTGGCAGTCACCAGGATGGGTTTGAACCAGGGGGTTTTTGGTATTGTTGGTTCTGGATAGAATGATGGGTGGCGACAGCTCAATCCCCACATCTACCCAGTCTGGATTGAAATCCCTTGGGACCCATTTTCCTTGGGAGGAGTTCCCCCATCTCTGAAGGAGAAAATACTTTTCCCAGGATCCTCTGATGATCCCTCTCCCTCAAATTGGAAGACCTGTACCTCCTCCACAAAATGGGTCTGTTTGGATACTTTGTTTCTCCTACCTCCCCTCTGTTCCTTGGGTGGCAGACTTTCAGGGTTAGGAGATTTTGTTTCCGGTTCCTGGTTTTCCAGGGGCTGTTTACAAGTGGGGAAGGAAGCCTCCTCCAAGGCTTTACACCCCCCTTCCTCTTGTGCCTCCTCTCTGGGAACCGGTGGGTTATCGGGGTGCTGCCCCTGTCATTGTTCTGGAGCACCAGGCCCAGAGTTTGGGACATTCTGCGCTGGCATTCTCATCTGAGGGTTCTGTTGCGCCCTCAGCATGTGACCCAGATCCCGTGCCATGTTTTGGACATGGCGCTCAAGTTGGGAAACCCGCTCAGGCTGATACGGGGTTCTGTTTTCTCCCCTGGGCTGATCCCGGGAAGGGTAGCTATCCCTTCTCTGGTAATACCCTGGGTTGGGAAGATTTGGGTACCCCTCCACCCTTGTCCTCCCCTCTCCCGGATTCGGTTGTCTGGGCTCAGGGAATTGGAGAAAGAAGGATGGATGGTTTTGGGGTTGGAAGTTGGGTGGATACCTGGGAAAAAAGTTCTGCCCAGTGTTTGGGGAATTTCTGCCCTCCTGTGGGAAGTTAGGAGGGAAGTTCCGCGGGTTAGGCGCTTGGCTGGATCCCCCCCCTTGGGCTGGAGGAGTCCACACATAGCCCAGGATGGGTCGGTTTCCCTTGTAGTGGCGACTTACATAGTCAGGGGAGCGGGGGACCCCATTTGTGAGACTACCTCCTTGACTCCCTGTCTGTGACTGGCCCGAAGGCCTTCTGGGCTGTGAATTATTTGGTGCAGGCAGGTTTTTAGGTCCCCCATCTCCAAATCTAAAACGGGGGCAACCTTTACCTCTGCCACCTTGGCAGCAGCAGGGGTGCTGTTGGTTTTGGGGTTTTTTGGCTGATTCTTGTTTTCCACCGGTTTCTGCACCTCATAGATGCGGGTGGCTTGCACAATGACCCAGTCTAAAGATCTTTTCTCGTGAAAATCTCTCACAAGCTGGGTCATTATGTATTTGGGGAGAGCATGGAAAAATGTGTTGATGAATTCTCTGCTGTCCGTGCGCACCCTTCTGGTGGTCTGCGCAAAGGCACGCTTCAATTCTTGCATGAATTCTTGTGGAGCCTGATCCTCCCCACATTGCAAATTGTAGGCTGCCTTGCGAGCCTCTTGGGGATTTCTATGCACAGAAAAGTGTTTCAAGATGGCCGCCCTATAGGTGGACCATCTTGAAGAATTTTGGTCCTCCAGCCCCGCAAAGAAACTGGAGTATTCTGGGGAGAATGTCCATTTGACGTACTGGATGCGGCTACTGCTGTCCTTCGAATGGAAGGTCTCCATCATTTGCTCAAAGAGCTCCAAGTGTTCCCACACAGAATACTTGGAGTTCTTGTGATAAGGCGTGATGACACTCCTGATTGCCTTAATCTGTTTTAAGGGGTCCTTAAGCAAGGCCCTTTTTGCCTTATTGGCCTTTTTGGTTCGGGTCACCCTGGTCTATTCATCCTCCGACTCAGAAGCACTGCTCCCAGAGGTGCCCTTCTGATCTTCCATGTTTCCCCGGATTCTGCGAGCCTGGGAATGGCTGGCAGAATTTGGGGGCCTGGTCTCCTGTGTCCTGTGATGCTCAGAGGAGTCTTCAGATCCCTCCTTGCTACCAGGATTTGCTGGGTACCCCCCCACTGACCTAACTGGGTAGAGGTTTTCAGGATGCCCTTAGTGGGCCTACTCTCCTGGGGTTCCCCACTAAATTGCACTGTGCTTGGGTGCCCATACCGGATGCCCACCCATCCATTCCTGGGTGGTACTGGCCTATGAGCCCCATCCTTTTGGCTGGATAGTAATCTTCCATCCCTGTGGCCCTGTGCTCATGTGCACCAGGTAACATGGGGGTGGCAGAGTCCAAGGACTGGGAGAGATGAAGGCCTCTGGTACTAGGGCTCCTGAGGTTATGCTCAGGTGTTTCCCTTTCCCCGCGAACTTCATCTCTATCAGCCCCTGCTCCCTGTTGCAATGCCAGAGCCTGCACTTTCAGTTCCTCAGTTAAGGCCTTACTAGACTCTAGCAGTCTCTCCTGCATGGCTACCTGTTGCTGGAGCCTATCATTGTGCTGACAGAGAGCCTCATTCTCTCTCTGTTTCTCCTGATTGTTCCTGGAGTACTGGGCCAGTCTTTGCTGCAGGAGGGTTACCTCCCGAGTCCCATCCCTACTGGCCTGCTCCCTTCTTGCCAGATCATCTTCCACCCTCGTGGTGCGCTCTAGCAAGTCGTGATGCTCTTTTTGGGGGTCACCCAGCCCCTGGAGGGCCAGGTGATTTTCTTCAATTTTTTTCTTTTAATTGGCAGACTTCCTGGCCTAAGGTGTCCCTTTCCTGACTAAGAGCCTGCATCTGTGCCGCCAGGTTGTCCCTCTGCCTTTGAAAGGCACCAGCTTTCTGGCGTTCTTGATCAAACTCTGCCTGGGTATCCAGGTCTTTCAAAATCAATTTATTGCTTTCCTCTTTCTCTCTGTCTAGTCAAATTTGCAGGGTGACTACCTGCTCTGTGCATGCCCTGTTAAAGTCTAGTTGTTGCTCCAGATTTTTCTGGCTCTGCAGTAGGGAGTCCAACCCTTCTTGGTACTCCTTCTGCAAGGCCAGAAATCTGGTATCCTGGTTAGCCTTTTCCTGTTGCAGGATATCCATATCCTCCTTCATTTTAATGATGTATTGTTTACTCTCGTTTTCTGACTCCTGGCTTCTGTGCAGCCTCTGCTCAGAAGAGACCCGATCAGATTGGGCCTTTTCTAACGCCATCTGTTGCCTATTTGCCAGATCTTGGCCTTCAGCACATTTGTCCTGCATGGCTCCCATATATAGATACAAATATGCCGCTCTCCTGGCAATCTTATTGTGTTCATCTTTGGCTTTAGGAGCCATATATAGTTCACTCAGGGCCACATGTAAGGGACCCTGATCTCTCCACATATCTGACCCAGTTGTAGTGACATGTTGTGTGATCGCCTGCAACCATACATTTTGGTCCTGTTCAGACCATTCACCTCTCACAAACAGTTTATGTAAGAGGTGCTCCCTAGCTATCTTCATATCTACCAAGGTCGTCATTCTGGAACTTGATTTCCTTCCTGACTTACAGAAGTTTGTATTTTATTTTGCAAAACAGACCGTTTCCTTAGAGCGTTCCTTTGAGGAGTGCTTTACAGCGTAACACAGCGTGGTGATCTAACCGGATATGTATCCTGTCAGCTGGCACACTGTATTAATCTGCACAAGTGATAGATCTAATCCAGAATCCCCGGTTACACGCCCCAACTTTGTTAATGACTCCAATCAAGCGGTCCCACTAAGTCAGTGCCTTGTCTGGGATTGCTCAAGGGAATCCCTTATTTATATATTTTTATGTCCAGTTCGTGTACTCTGGATGACAACCCTTATCTAACACCCCTCTCTTAGAATCCCCCTGACCCCACTGAGCCAAGAAGTAAGTTTGTTTTTCAAATTTAAAAGGTTTATTTGAGAATTAAACTATATATATATATATATATATATATATATATCGTACTTTTATAATAAATTAATAATTGATATCACACTTGTGAATATGAGCAGTAATCAGCAATGGATGAGGTGATACTAGCACGCTGGTTTAATTACTTAGGGGTAGTATATAGGATAAGGTAGCTGAGAATGCGTTATATGGTACAAGGAAATGCAAGGTGGAAAAGAAGCAACACAGGAATAAACTTGATATGATTTCAGCAAAACATAATATAATCACTTTTCCCCTTTTGGCAATTCACCCCCCCCCCTCTATGCAATGTAAGGAGGTGGAAGTGACACACACAGTTCTTCAGGAATACAATCACAGTACAATCCCACTTCAGTTTCCCCCTAGCAAGCTTAGATCAACAGGGATGATTTTAAACACAGCAAAGTACTTTAAAGGTGGTATGCAAAGTAGGGAAAAAAAAGCTAAAAATTATTTTAATTCCCTCTAGAGGTTCAAGGTGAGTGATAGCTACTTTAAATTAGTTAAGGATCACTTTAGCAATGCTCTATGAATAATTATCAGGTTGCAAACAAATTTCAGCAAAGGAAAGCAAGGACAAATATTTTTACACGAGGCTGAAATGAAGCAAAATGTCAAATCGCGGCAATTTTTACGAGTGCGTCGAGCGCGATTACGGAAAAAGTATAATGAATAGAAAGTTGGTTCTGGGTTCGTTCCTAGGACTAACGGTTCCGGAGATACGGACGATTTCGTGAAGGTAGATTCTCAAAAGAAAAGTCAAGCTCAGAATGACAGATGACAGTTTTCAGGTTTGAGATCACAGAAGGAACACAAGATTTCTAGGATGCAGTTCTCAATAGGTTAAAATAGTTTGAATTAGATTATTTTAAACTAAGAGATTGGGTTTTGCACAGTTCTGGCGGTACTCACACTATATTTTGGACAGGAATGCGACTTTGCCACTGATCGGGTCAGGATTGGACTGCAGTTCCCTCACCACGGACGGTCCCTGTCTGGTTCTGCTCACAGCGATGTGGGTCAGCTCTGCTAGCGGCACTGCACAGCGGTCTGGATCTCTGGTTCTGGCAAAAGTGCTTGGCACTGCACGGCGGTCTGGTCTCTGGTTCCGGGTACAGCTCTGCTTTCTGGGTGTTTCTGGCACAGGGTTTTAGGCCAGAATCAAACAGCTCAGCCCGGCTGTTTTACTCTGATGTGCCCCTTGGAAGTCTGGGGTAAATCAGTTTGCAAAAGATTTTGAGGCCTGCTGACAAATTCTGAAGTCTGAATTCAAAGTTCTGGTCTCTTTCTGGATTTGAAGTCTACGTGCTGGATCTGGTGTCTTCTGGCAAAACGCTCTTCAAGAACAGCTTGAAGTGGGAAGTGAATGTCCCTACCTGTCCTGCCCAGTCTCCTTTTATGTGTTTAGAAAGTGGGAGGGTCAGCTCATCTTCTATGCCCAACCCTCTCAACTTATCATTGGCCAGTTCCTCCTCTCTCCCTTGATTGGGGGAACTGGGTTGTGAGTCAGAGTGAAGAAGTAGGTTTATGGTCAGAGGATCCTCCCCTTGTCAAATTGCACACAAATCTATCTCTGATCCAAATACATATTTATCTATGTACCATTTTTCTAATATTATACGTCCAGTTAACATATTTTCTGTAGCACCAAACCATCCGATCCCTGTCTTTGTAAGATGTCGTGTCCACTTATGACAGAATTCTGCCCTTTTCATCCAGATAACGACCTCTAAACCTTTCCAGATTTTACACAAATGTGCACCAGGGATATGAGTTTCAGATGATAAAGTGTCAGATTTTTAACATGCATACATTTGGAGTAAGAACCTTTTTTCCGCTACTATCCCCAAGAACATACCACAGGGTCCTAACACCTCTTAAAATGTGCACAGAAAAATCACAAGAATGATGATGTTATTTATATAATTTTTACAAGTCCGCACTATGAATTATCCATCTTTTTAAAATTATGCTCTGGCCCCAAGGGGTGTGGTTTTCCAAAGCTCATGGTGGAATTTCTGGTTTATCCACTTCCCCCAAGCTCAGCTGGCTCACAGATGCAGTGCCCCTCCCTGATTCCTTCCAAAAGGAAGCCATTTACGACCCCCCTAATTTAAAATTTGCCTGGGCCAAGGACAGTGCTTTGTTTAGTTTCCTGTAGTCCCCAGGTGCTTCTCCCCTAATTCAATCAGAGAGGTGTCATCTCCTTTTGGCAGGGGCAGCAGAATGCAGCCAGGCCTGGGAAGAGTGGCTGAGCAAGTTTCACTCCTGCCGAGGGTAGTTGCCGGGAAGAATTCAATCTCTTTAAGCCGGCTTCAGCTAAATGTCACTTTGGTACCCAGTTTTCTACATTCCAACCAAACTTGCAATTTTTAGACATTCAGCTAGAACGCTGATTCCAAGTTCAAAACTATGGCATTTAACAGTTGCAAACTATGTGCCACTCAACAGTAGGTCACTCATTTATTTTAAACATTTAGATTTTAGTGTCTTTCAGTCCAATTTCACTTCAGCTGCTGACATCCACAGCTCAGCCAGTTTTGTTATAAACATTGTTTTGAGCTCTTTCTCTTTCCAGATTTTGTATGCACACAAGTCTACCTTCTGCCAAATGTCTGCTGGTGTTCTTTGAGATTTTTGAATATCTTGCATTGTTTAAAATAGGCATTTTTAGCTTGCATTTCAGAGAAACAAAGCTGATTTCAAAGTGCTTTTTTTTTTAGCCACTGGCACTGCTGTTTTTCCTTTGGCACACATTTCACTCATGGCACTCCTGGCCCCTCACGCTCGCACTGGTGGGTGGCAGGTCAGGGGATCATTTTGCTGTGCGCAAAACTGCACGGTTCTCCAGGATTCTGGCGCAAATGTGGGCTTTTCTGCCCTCTTGGATTTCCTAAGCCCACAGCACCAAGTGTTGCAGCATAATAACTTGAACGTGGGCCAAGACACCCAACAGCGTTATTAATGGCGTTTGATACTTAGGTGTCAGGTACAACTTCACCTGGTGAAAGACGATCCTTGTGTCCAGCTTGATAAATATTTGCCATCCTACAATGGATAAAACTGGTTCAGTTATGCAACGCAACAGAAATTGCCACAATTTACCTGTATCTTGGGGATCCATAGGATAACACAAAGCCTCAATTTTCTTTTCTTTGTCTGTGGGTGATTGTGAGTGGGCTCAGCTATTCGATTGCCTCCACTGGTTCAATGTCTTGGAGCCTTTACTCTTGAGGGTCGTTACACCATTCTCGACCTGTTATATCTAGTTTGATTCTGACTCTTCCTTGTTGTAGTAATCCCAGAACTGTTTTTGCAACTTACACCTTTCCTTTTATTTTGCTATTCTAAAACTGGATGTTGAATGTTGCTTATCACATGCCTTCACCATTATGGAATTAACTACATAGTTCTGTGGCTCATTGTCTTTGTTGGGCTCCTTGCACCATTCTCGCATGGTTTGTATAGCTCAGTGACAATGCGCTTGTCAAAGCGTTATAAAATAAACAATTATAATTATAATACATTATAATAATAATTTTTTGCGCCACAGCTGTCCACATCTCTTCTCGGTGATGATCATCAGATCTGCACTAGAGTATCCTGCCATATTGGGTCTCCCTCACCCAACTGTCACTTCAGGTTGCTGCTTTCTTTGCTCTCTGTTACTTGCCTGATGTTCCTTGCACACTGTCGAAAGATGCCATGAAATGGCTACTACTCTGGCGAAGTACAGGGATGAGTAGTGGCTAAACCCCTTACTCTGTCCCACACTACTATCAAACTAGAAATTATCCCAATCATAAAGCTGGAGCAGACAAAACCTGGCAGATATACCTCCTTCACCTTCCGAGGTAACGTGGGCCAAGGGCATGCTATACTCTTCAGGAGGGGTGTTAACTAATAACAGTAGCAACTCAAACAACTTACCTATAAAGTCCACAATAAAAGAATGTCCAATCACGGTTCTATAAAAATAGAGATTTTTGGTCAAACAATAAAAATGCAATCAACTAATCAGAAAATACAAATTAAATGCACCCATTTAAAAGAAAACACATCATGCTGACCTTTGTGAAAGGGCACTCTGGGTAGATGAAAAGGGTGTTCAGAACCCAGACTAGCACCATATCACTGTTCAAATAATATAACTTGAAAAACAAAGAAGAGAAAGGGGGCTTAAAAGTCACTATGGTTCTAAAGGTGAACCTGGAGACAGGGCCTCTTCACTGTACCTCATGTTCTTGTCTTTGGGGCTCAACAGCATTGAGTCAGGCTTTTTTGTATCAAGCCAGTAGTGTGGGTGCTTTTGGTGCTGGGCTGGTGTCCAGTTGGCGAGCAGCATCATCAGGTCCGATGATGCAGTGCTACCCAGCAGCGGAAACAGCTTGTGGTGGAAGATGCTGGGGATAGCAGGTAATGTCCTGATGTGCTGATACACTTGATAGCCTTGTTTGTGGAGAATCTGAAACTGACGGTGAGTTGGCTTGGATGGCTCAACAAGGCATTGGGATGCTGCAGTGGCATTGGCTTGGAATGCAAAGAAGCTGGTGACCAGGCAGTACTGTTGAGTTGGGGATGGTAGAAGACTCGGTGGGTCTCAGATACGAAGATTGCGGAGCTTTGGCATCTGTGTAGGGCGAAACTCATAGATGAAAGCTGTTGGGTGGAGAGGTCACAGTGATTCTTGTACAGCAGCTTGGATAGTGTTGAAGATGCCCAAACTGGTGTCAATGCGGTTCAGAGAGCGCAGGTGCAGGGAGAGGCAGTGTTCACTTCATGAGTTCTGTGGTTGCTGGGAGTACCAATGCAGGGGCTCCAGGGCAAGGTGAGTCCTGCTGCACTCCCACTCAATGGAGCTTGTCTTGCACCTACAGGGGATCATTTACCTGCAGTGAAAAGGAGCCTTGTTCCAGTGCAACCTGTATAGAAGCCTTGGTACAACAGCAGCCCCCCCACTGTTCCTGGGATAGATAGGGGACATAGGGCTCATCTGTCTTTGATGCCTTCTGTCTTCACCTTCAAGGCAGATGACTTTGGGATAGACTGTATATCCAACGGATGACTATACATATTCTACTTGTTCTTGTGGAATTATAGAGATTAATCAAATACTAAGGCGGTGTCCCTCTCCTTTCAAAGGCAAAATGCCACAGTTGATTGGTCTAAAGCAGGCCTTGTTTAAGATGTCCAATCCCTGTTGTTGTATCAAGTTCGCTATGCCTTATGACATTACACCCAGAATACCTTGCCTTTAGGAAATAAGGGGCAGGAAAAAGGATGAGAGCCCAAAAAGAAACCATCCAGGCCTACCTTGTCTCCCTTGCTTCTCTAATTATGCCCCTTTCAATGCCTGCTGACTTTAGACGGACCCCATTGGTCAGCACATTGGTGTGAGGGAGTCTTTTGTTTTGTCAATGGCTGCCTTTGAAGCACGGTTCTCAGGAGACCGCCTGGGGGAAGCTCCAATGCCCTGAGCAGAGGTGTTATCCTTCTGGCAGGAAAATAAATGGGGCAATATCCAGGTATTTTTCCACACGGCTGTAGTGCAGACAGTCGGACCAGAAACCAGTTCACAACAATCCTGTCATAGCTGACCCTGCTTACAGAGCTGACACCATTGTGATATCTAATCACACAGGTGGTATACTTACGTGCTCTTATCAGACACCATTCTACAACTAGGCATCACTTATATTTAAAGATTTACATGCCACCAGATTGACTAAAGCACACAATTCCGACAATTTAGATCTGAGGTGCAGTAGATAAAAAAACACTGTGCCTGCAGAAACTTTGTTTCCCAGCATCTGTAACCTTTGAACCTGCACTGTGGCACATGTGTGTACTATGATTCTGGTATGGAGCCTTCATGAAAGGGGGTCTGATTAGCAGACCGCCCTTTCAGCAACAGAATGACCTGCATCATTTTATATCTACAAAAATTAAAATAAAGTGCGTGCTATCACACCCTCACCAGATGGCCCTTCTATCACACAAGCTGGCCCAGATTATTGCATTTCGGTCAGGATCTGTTCTTGCTGACCAGACTGCTTTAAACCATGTGTTTTTGGCTGACATATATGTAGCACCTTTTGTGCTACACTCCTTGTATCTGTCTGTGGGGTCTGTCAGCACCACTTCACACTTCGCTGATTGCCAGTGGTGTGATTCCGGTCCGACCTGGCTCTCTGCACTATTGCATGCCCTGATTCTTCAGTGTTGAGCTCAATGCTTATGGGTTCTTCTAGGTTCAGATCTGTGCTCTGTATCAGTTTCCCATTCATACGGGTGCCCCTGAACCCGAATAGTCCTTCTCTTATACAGTGCTTTTGTGTTGTCTCTGAAGTTTCAGATGACAGCAATCTCCCTGCTTTATGAATGAATTCATTGTTTCTCTGACATCTTACCTGTAGAACTTCAGGTGGCGTTTCATTATATTTGCCTTTGTGTTGAGTGTTTTCACCTCTCATTCGAAAACCTCTTTGTACGTGTCTGGAATCGTTGTCCCTCAGTGCCCTGAGTGTTGAGTAACAATGCTATTCTTCTGAGGTCAGTCTCAGTATCTGCTCCTATTGTCTATATTGCAGAGAGACAAACTCTAAACGTGGTGCTGCAGAGGTCTTGTTTCTCCTTTATGTAGCTTTGGGTCTAGGTTGGTCTCCGTTCTCTTTCACATTAAACGTAGCCCCTTTTTCGTTTATATGGATCTAATCCTCTTGGCCATTGTGGGGGTCTTGTATTGCACCTTGTGATGACACAGGATGACAAGTAGAAATGCGTGTGTGTGCACATGATTCCTTTCATATTCGCATCTACGACATACTGCATTCACTCGCAGCTTGGCTCTCTACTTGCATACGTTTGTACCTTCCCGTCCATCCTTCCACTTTAATCCTGCCTTCTCCTATATCTCCCAGGGGGTATGTCATCTTGCAGCACAGTTAGACAAGAAAATCAGTCAAGCCAGTACCTTCTCCCAGGCAGTCTGCTCCTTAGACCGCTCTGCACTTGATGACCTTTTGAAGTGAAAGAGCAGTTCCAAAGTTTTAGCCCGTTTTGCCTGCTGAATTTTTGTTGGCCATAGATTTAGGCATAGTGTCAGAATTGTCAGAGCATATTCTGTGTTTGGGAATCTTACAAAATACTGAGCAACCTTGTCTCGACATTTCAATTGAAAGTCACCTTCTATGAATATTTGATATGTTTGGCATTTTTCCCACGTTTGAAACCAATCCAAGGACCATAGTTTTGTTTTTGCTTTGTCTGGATCATCTGGTAGCAACTGTAATGAAATGTCCACTGTTGTCATGAGACCTTTATAATAATCTTGCCAAGTATACAATGATTTCAGTGTCGGATCATTCAGAGTTTGACTTAAAATAGAAATTAGCATAGTAGTCTTGTTATTTAATATCAGACTTTTCCTTAGGAGAGCCAAGGCCTTCCAAATTATTGTGGTTTTAAGGGATAGTAGACCCATTTCATAATTTAAGAGAGCTATTGGCACACTATGGGGTAAACTTAAGATTCTTTTCCAGTATTTGCCTTCAAGCAAATCCCAATTAGGCTGATTCTCTGGAAACACAGCTTCTGCGCCATATCCTATTACTGGGACCACTTTTTGTTTGTAGTAGGTTATGGCAGGTATGTATGAAAACGTTTCTAATCTTTTCTGAATTAACAATCCCTGTGCGGTTAGAGTGCCATTTTATGTTTAAGATTCTCCTTATATGGTTGTTCTGATGACTTATTACTTACTCACTGCTCTAAATATTTATATTCATTCACAATTATTAATGGTAATTCAACCAGGTCCCACTTAAACTTAGATTGTTAGCTTTTTTTGAGTGAACGTCATAGCCTTCGATTTGGTGACATTTATCACCAGCCCATTGACTTTAGTATATTCCTCCAAAGCGTCCAGCTTCCTTTGAAGGCCTATCTGGGTCTGCTCGATTAAAACCAATTCATCCGCATTAAAGAAACAATCAATTTTAAAATGTCCTATTTTGGAGGGAAATGATCTGGTGTTCTTTAGAGATTTGATAATATCTCTAATGTAAAAATGAAAAGGTGTTGATGTTAAAACAGAACCCTGTTTCAAACCATTAAAAGTAAAAAAATCTTTACTTAAAAGACCTTCTTTTGTTAGTTTTATCTACATGGATGTATTAGTATAAAATTGATGAATGGCATTGAAAATGAGCTGTGGGCAATGTTGTTCCTGTAACTTGCGCCATAGTATTTGTCTCGATATAGAGTCAAAGGCTTGTCTATAATCTATGAATGCTAGAATAAAATAGTTTGATTCATTACAATCGCTTGTGTTTCGATAAGTGAAAGTAGCATTACATTTAACGATGTTCCTACACTCTTTACTAACCCTGATGGAATTATATCAAACAGGTGCTTTGCTTCAATCCACTGAATAAGTTGCTTTAATATCAAAAGAGCATAGATCTTACCAGGAATATCTAAAAGCGCAATAGGTCTGTAGTTGAGTGGGTCATTTCGATTTCCTTTTTTTAATAAAATAATAGATTTTCTCCATGACATGGATATGCTCCCTGTTCTCTGAATGTTTTTAAATATCTCTTCAAGTATGGTAGCCCATTCCTCTTGATGTTTTTTTAAAACCCAATTCGATAGGCCATCGGGCCCTCGGGCACGTGAAGAGCTGAGTTTATTAATGAGCATCACAATATCAACACGATCAAAGCTGATCTTAAAATCCTTGTTCATTGAATCATGCAGGTTTTTGGTCGAACCCGGCATATAATGTGGAGTAATGTGAAATCCACATTTATTCGCTGACTGCATTTATAGTTATTAGAGATTCACCAGCGGTGAAGCCTTTATAAACATTTCCCAAATTTGCTTTGTTGACTTTGTAGTGATTGCTGCTAACATAGCTTCACCATTTTCTTGCTTTATCTTTACTTTCCATTGTTTTATAGCATTCTTATGTCTTGTTCGTATCTTTATTTTATGTTTCTGAAGAGAACATTTTCTCAATTGTTGACGCATCTGAGTATTAAGATTTTTGATGTGAATATCATGTGGATACTTATGGGCAAATGTAGATCTCTCATACTTTCTATAAGCTTCTGTGATTATATTAAGCGTATCAGTATATTCCACAGTCGCGTTAAATGCATCTTTAGATGGGGGGCGCTAGAGAGCCCGCAAACAAGATGGCTGATTTGCCGTGAGCTCCGTGCTGGATCTAACAGAGGGGAGGCAGATCTAAGACCCATCAAGGTCCAACTGAGCCCAAATAGCGAGAAAAGTCTGGTGCACAGGCCCAACAGGCGACAGCCCAAGTTTAAGAAATAAAAGTGCCCCAGAAGTATTAAAGTCTGGGGAGATGCCACAGACGTCGGAGGCCTGGGGTGCGTGGCTCGCGGCTGACAACACATGCGTGCCTGTGCGCGGCCCAGGAGCTAGAAGACGGTGACACCAGGGCGCGGTGGGGATCAGAGGATGAAAGGCTGCCCCCGAGGGATGAAGCACTCATGGGGGGTTAAGACTCCATCCCCCCCAGGCAGCTGAAGCTGCAAAGCGGCGGCCCCGACACAGAAGCAGTCCGGGGCAGGATAAAACATGCTGCAGAGAGAGGAGAGCAGCCGGTAACAACAGACCAGTGAGAGCACAGGTGAGGTCGGCTGATGCCCTCCGCATGAGGAGTGGGACCTGGGGACCCTAAAATCAGGTGTGAGGACAAGGATAGTCGGAAGTGCAGCCCCGACACCGAAGATCGCTGCTGACACCCAGAAGGCAGGAGTGCCCCAGGGCACCAGTGTGTTGCAACGGCCACCCCCTCATATGAAACAGCCCGACAGCCCAGGGTGGAGAGGACCTGAGGCCTTCCTAGGACAGCATTCCCCTGCCTGAAGCAGCGTGGCTAGCCCCCCCACCCCGAAGAGAGGGTATGTGAAATAAGAGCTACAGTTGGGCGGGAAGAGGCTGGAGATTAGCGCAATCTCAGTGTATCTTGTAAGAAGGCCGACAGCCGCATACTACCCAGCCCCAGCTCCCCAGTGACCATCTGGACGGCAGACACCATCCACGGATCCTGCACAGTGTAGGCCCTACCGAGCACCGGTGGCAGCGTGCACAGCATGAAGGCCTGAAACAGGGGGTGCCCAACCTCAGCAACGTCATCTCATCAGCCTTTTCAGGCCTAAAAGTAAGGAGCCCCCTGGGACCCAACCCTGGGGGGCGTCCCTACAAACACCACTGTTTTCCTACATTGTGCCGACCCTAAACACTGGCACCTCTAAGAAACATTGGGGCTGCAAATTTGGGGACTACATGGGAGAAGACAATATTGGTACTGTCAGGAAACACACACTACAATAAACTGCAACGACTGGCAAACAGAGGAAGAGCCTGGAAGAAGGGCTGGCGACAACAGCAAAATGTGCCTCTGGGGGCACAGGGTTTCTCCTGGGCCAGTACCACAAGTGGAGCGAGGAGCATGTGCGCATAATAGGGCCATACCTCCATAAACTATCAGCAGCATATTTATGAGGGAACCTGGTACAACGAAGGGGCTACCGACCACAAACTGATACAAGCATAGCAATGACCAGGGGGGTGTCCCCTCGCAACACAGATTCTGTGCCGGGGGTCAACTGAAGCGGTCCCCGTCAAAAGCTATATGGTGAAAGGAAACAAGCGGCAGTCCCGCTTACCATTTACCCCAAAATAGGGACTGAGTAAGGGCAGCAACAAGTTGACAGCGACCAAAGAAGCTCCCACAATGCCGTCCACAGTGCTCCAGGAGGCAGAGGCGGCCATGTCAAGCGTGAGCAACCCTCCATTGGAGCTGAGTCAGTGCTAGCGGAAATGCGATCTGGCTTTTCTGCCATTAAAACTAAACTGGATGGAACGGCATATAAAGTGGAGAGAATACAGGAACGCATAGATAAAGAAAGCAGCAGCACATCTGAGGTTGAGACCCGAGTCAGTGCTCTTTAAGACACTAGCAACAAAACGGCACAAGTAATCAGGGAATTGCGGCGAGAGGTAACATCCATCAGAGACAAGAATGAAGATTTGAAGGCAAGAAGAAACAACATCAGAGTTGTGGGGGTCCCAGAATCAACCTCTCAACAAAACATGAAGGTCTTCATGGAGAAGTTCATTATAGACGTGTTGCAGGGCCCATCTCTGTCCTCTCAATTCTTGGTGGAGAGGGCGCACCGGGTGTCACAGTCACCCCGAGACCAGGTCAGAACCCTCGCCCAATCATCGCACAAGTCCCGAATTATCGGAACCAGGATACCATACTCCGCAGAGCGAGGGACCTTGGAGACCTCACTTACGGGAACACTAGAGTATCCTTCTATCTAGACTTCACCCCGGCAGTCCAGAAAGCCTGCCTGTCCTTGCTGTCAGCAAAAAGAGTGCTCTGAGATCGCTAGATACGATACTCAATGCAATATCCCTCCAAATTAAGGGTTCAACACAATGGGCAAACACATTTCTTTACAGATCCAGGGGCAGTGCACGACTTTCTCGAATCCATGCCGAAGTGATCAATTGAGGTTCACAATCAAACACCTGGAAGGAGCCGATGAAGCGTCAGCCCCGAGATTTCTTGAGCCTTGCTAGAGAGTAGTTTCAATCGAATAAACGCTATCAGTGGGGTACCCCTGATGGGTCTTGATAATCTAATGCTAATGATGTAGTGAATAAGTTCAGCTGCAAATGCAATATTTGTTTAGTTCTTCAGTTCCTCCTCTCGAGGTCCGAAACGGCTAAGGTCACTTGGGCAGCAGTGTCCAGTGCCCCGGGCCATTGCCCATGGTTAAAAGGATGTCACTGCAGGTTGTGGGTGGGCAGTGTGGGTGAGGGGTGGTGGGGTTGGGGATTGTTTTGGGAGGAAGAAGCGGGGAGGGAGTGTTACTGGTTTAAGTTACATCAAAAAGATTCGTACCTCATGGATGTGGCCAAGAGTCGGATATCCAGCTAGTTAACGGGGCGAGGTGAAGTTGCCTTTGAATACTGCCCTCACCCTAGCTATGGCACATAAGGTCATTAGCTGGAATGTGCAGGGACTCAATAACCCGCACAAAACCCGCAAGGTAGTACAAATATGAATGACACAGGGCCAAAATTGTCATTCTACAGGAAACTCACCTCATGGGGTGGGGGGGACGAAAGAGTCAGCAAAAGCTGTGGAAACTGCTAATATTATAGTTCATACTCTGCCTACTCCACAGGAGTAATGACACTTGTGCACAAGTCACTGGGGTTCCGAACGAACAATATGAATATTGACCCAAAGGGAAGGTATGTTATAGTCTCTGGATGCTGGGGGGGCCACATTGCTCACACTTGTCACCATATATGGTCCAAACATTGATGACCTGGAGTTCTTTCATAATTTAGTGAGGCTATGCCAGAAATACATACATACCAATATTGTGTGGGCGGGGGACCTCAATGCAGTACTAGACCCAAGCAGGGACAAAACAACTGGGGGAATGAGGCGACCCTCCAGAGCTGCGGAAGTGGTCCTTGGCGGCATAAGTTTGTTGGAGCTGGGGGATGTTTGGAGACTCTTGTGGCCAGAGGGGGAGGAACTTCCACACCACTCTACCGCCCACAACACCTCATCCCGGTTGGATTACATTCTCTCCAGCCCATATCTAGTGCACTGAACGGAAATCTGTGTGGTGCTCCTGAGAACACTCTCTGACCATTCCTCTGTGCTGTGGTCACTGTGTCTAGACTTGGCACCGCCTCGCCCCCACTGGAGGTTCAAGTCTGCGGCACTGGGGGACTTGGTGTTCAAGAGCGAAATTCATAGCTTGATCTAAAACTACTTCACTGAGAACCTGGGCACTGTCTCCAAGATGGGTACTATGTGGGAGGCGTTTAAGGTGGTCATTCGAGAAGGGTGCCTGTCCCTAGAACTCGGAGTATTAAAACAGATACAAAGGCAACTAAACGATACTGAGCTCAAAATTAAAAGGTGGGAGAGAGAGGTGGACAGGGACGCGCCAGGCCCACTCGCTAAACTAAGAGAGGAGCTGAACCACAGTTGAACGCTGCGATTTACAAAGAGTGGGGTCCTGAGGTAGCCCATCACATGCTAGCGGTGTGGGGGGAGGGGCTGACAGTGGTACAACTCCCCCCTCGTTGTGTGAGGCAGTGATCACTCTGATCCTCAAGCCAGGCAAAGGTCCCTTCGAATGTTCTTCATACAGTCCGATATCCCTACTGAACCTCGATACAAAAATATTTGTTAAGGTACTGGCGGACCAGCTGCTACCACACATCCCCCAAATTGTCCATATGGACCAATCTGGGTTCATCCCAGGGAGGTCCACTTCTCTAAACCTTTGTCGACTGTTTGCAATCTTAGCCCAGATAGATCCCAATCCCCTCAGTTTGGGGTCCCAAAATATTTTCTCCTGGTGGTGCAGCCCCTCTATGCAGGCTCGAGTGTCCAGATAAGCATTGACAGCACACAATCCCACATTTAAAAAAAACTGGGACGGGGTACCAGACAAGGATGCCCCCTCTCGCCCCTACTATTCGCCTTTGCAATTGAAATACTGGCAGCCCAACTGTGCAGATATCATGGGCATAGGGGTCTGGCGATGGGGGGACGAGGGAACTAATATCTTTGTATGCGGATGAGACAATTGTATATATCAAAGACCCCACAAATAATTTTGCTCCGCTAACACAGGAAGTCGAGAGGTTCGGTGTGGCCTCGGGCCTCAGAATAAATAAAACCAAATCCTCTCTATTACCCCTAAATGAGAATACTTCTCGACCTCCAAACAACCAAGCATATGGCTGGGAACAACGAGTGGTCTCATACCTGGGAGTGCGGGTGAGCAGGGGTGCTAGAACACTACTAGAGGACAACCACAACAAATATCCGCAATTATTGAAATCCAGCATGGAATGGTGGTGTGGGTTGTCCCTCTCCCTCATCGGAAGAATAGCAATTGCCAAAATGATACTGGTACCCAAGCTTTTTTACATCTTCCAGAATATCCCGGTCTGGTCAGGGGTGGGCTTCTTCTGGTCGATGCGTTCCTTACTGATCAGCTGGCCTGGCACCCAAAGTGCCCACGCATTAGCTGGGAGACGCTAGCTCAGCCCTGGGAGTGTGGGGGAATTGGAGTGCAGGAAGTTGAACTGTATTTCTTGGCGGCACAACTGTCCTTTACGAAATTTTGGATGCCGGGATCTTAGGCGACTGCTCATGTTTGAATTGAGTGACGCTCTCAGGCGACTCCTCATGTTGGCATTGAGCGATGGTCGGTGAACCCGTTTTCCCCCCAGGGAATGCTAATCTATGGCAAATTACAGGACAAGTGTAGATTCGACCCGGTTGTATGCACGATACACGCTTGGAAGAGAGCCTTGAGAAGGTTTGGAGTGGACTGCCCATTTGACCCGTGCATCTTACTTTGGGACATAGAAATCCTGCCACCAACCTGCGATAAGGCCATTATTCAAGACTGTGGGCGGGGGGTGATCATAGCCCGTATGGACGATATGTACTCGGACGGGACGTGCGTCTCTCAGGAACTGTTTGTGGAAAAGATGGGGGGTGGTTTCCAGCGCACAATGCAATACTTCAGAATGAAAGCGGCTTTCAGAGAGTGGTACCCGTTGTTCCCGGAAATGCTGCACACAACTCCGCTACTACGAAATATTAGAAACACCCGGGTGTAATGGGGTGGTGTCTGCACTAATAAATTACCCCAGACTGATTCACCTCAGAAACCATTTAAATGTAAGAGGAAATGGGAGGAAGACTCCGGGGTAGTCCTCACAGACGGACAATGGGCAGTGGTTTCTAGCACCACACATAAGGGTGCTTTTAATTCTTGGCTACAACTAATTCAACTTAAGACGTTGCATAGAGTATGCATCTCTCCAGCACCCACGCACCAATATGACACCACAAGACCCGCTAACTGCCCGAGATGTAATGCAGACCTGGCCGATATGCTACACATGCTGTGGGCCTGTGTTTAAATAAGCCCCTTCTGGGAGGGAGTGGTCATCATCATGTCAGAGATGTTGGGACAACCAGTGCCGGGTGAGTTGTTAAGTTGCATGTTTGGGTGGCTCCCTGGGTTGCCGAAACAGTACCGTAAGTTACTGTCTACCTGCATGATAATAGCAAGGAGGTGCGTCTTGATGAAGTGGCCAAGAGCATCCCCCGGGGGTGCAATCATTGTTACGGACATGGGGCTTCATTCCGACTCAGGCGTTAAGGGGTTTACGGCGCCGTAAACGGCGCCGGCCCTTAACACCTGATTACAAGGTTCCCTTTGCGGGATGGCTGTTTAACCGCTGCTTTTTGCAGCCGTTAAAAGCCATGCCGCAAAGGGACCTTGGCGATAATTGGTGCCGTAATTATCGCCTTTCCCCATTGCCATTATGCCCTATGGGGCAAAAATGGGAATGGGGAAGGGGCCATTGGTGAATGGGGAATTACCGCCCCACTCACCTTGGAATGGGGCAGTAATTCCGCCATCCACCATGGCGGAATTGCAACCTTAGCGGCATGGACCATGGTGCTAATAGCACCATGGTCCTCCGCCAAGGTTGTAATGAGGGCCATGGAATACGCAAACCTGTGTGGGCTGCAAAACCGGACCAAAAATATCTGGAACCCCCTATACTGCGTACCTATTAACTCATGGGGGTCCCCGGACTGAACCCCTTGCCAGAACAGAGAGTACGATGTCACACACTTGTGGCATCTCCATGGGAAGGTGTAGCAGAAACCCCAGGAAGTGACAGGATCTCCTGGTGCACTGTAATCCCCTCATCTAATGCAATTATGTCCCCATGATATCCGACTGCTCAACTGCATGCTCTACTGTTCGATATGCAAATGTTAACCTTTTGGCAATTAATGTTGTAAAATATGCTAAATATATATGGGCACTGTTGAAGAGGATGATGGGTATTCTCATACAAGAAAACTGTGCCACAAATTTGCTATGTTTTCACAATCTTATATTTGCAAATTAAAATAACTTTAGTGCCCTTGATACTTGTTGACACATGTTTTGGCTTCACACTAAACCTTTTTCAAAACAGTAGGGCATATATAATTCATCCCATTTCTATAAATTGCTAAACAACATTTTCAACATATTTGATTTGCATAAGTTCACAAAATATTAAGTTAGACAGAGAAATGGGAGGAGGAGAGGAATCAGATCGGATGGGTGTAGAAAACAGAAAAAACAAAGAGAAAGGAACAAACAGAGAAGGGAAAAAAACCATATATGAAAAAACGCAAAAGAAGTGTATTTCATTAATTCACATAGAAACGGTCCACACTGTGTCAGTTAACTGGAGCTTTAAGCACATTTCTTAAATTAAAAGACATGCAGTACGTTGTCTGCATCATCACTCGGGTGCTCATGGTGAGAATGGCCCTCATTCCGAGGCTGGTGCTAGTCATGGCGCTATTAGTGCCATGACTAGCACCAATACCGGTACCGCCACCGACTTGGTGGTATGGGACTTACCGGTCTATTTCGAGCTTTGCGGGACCGGTAAGTCCCCATTTTAAAAGCCATTCCCCATTCCCATTTGAACCCCCAAATTGCTGTACCGTTATTAACCCCGGTATCACTTTGCGGGTCCCTTCTATAACGCCTGGTAAAACCAGGCGTTAAGGGAGGGACCCGCAGAGGGAGCTCGGAATTGGTGCGCAAAGGGATTACCGGCAACAGTGTCATTACTGATGCCCGTTATCCCTTTGCGCCCAGGTCGTAATGACCCCAAATGTCTCAGTTTTATTTGCACATGCATTATGTAAAGACATTTTAAAGCTGTTAATACAATTTATACAACCGTATAATATCATTCCCCTTTATCGTAAAACAGTTTACGTTCTTACCCAGTCAGTAGATATAATATCTTTCGGTTAAATCCTGTTGTTCAACTGTACTTTTTAAAGGACAGCAGAGTCTTTGAGTTAAAATCCCTCTTGCAATGTATTTATTGTGTGTTGATTAATTTGACATGTTATTAGTTTGACAACATTATTTCTTATAGTCTTTAATCGCGTATGATTTACAGTGAGTGAATTAATAGGCGGGTCTGTCCGTGTCTCGAACAAGGTCAAAATAAAGATCATACTGTTAGTCTCACGCTACGTTTGCCAAAGCACCCAGTGCTCATGATCGTCGGTCATGTATAGTATTGTGGCGTGTATATTAATAGGCAGTGCTACCTGTGTCTCTATCCAAGTCAGAATTATAATACAGATTTTCCATACATTCGTTACAGAAAGTCATGATTCTATTAAAGACTCGGAGGCGAAAGATTATGCTCTGAACTTCTCTTTACTACTCGAGTAGCAATTCCATACCCTTGCTGTAACTATAGTCCTTCCTCTTTCTTCTGCTGATGGAACATCCAAACTTGCGCTCCAACCGGTAGACGACTTTAACTTCACCTTGTTCCCCTCTCAAGGCGCTGTTGTCATCTGCTATTCCCCTGTTGAAACATGTATAAATCATCACCTATCTCATCATGAATGGGTGGGCAATCGCATAACAACATCATTACCGTACCATATACAACATTACATTACTCTTCAAATACCATATTTAGACATTTTTATTGTAGCGATTGAAATTGGGTGGAATAATCTTTCGCCTCCGAGTCTTTAATAGAATCATGACTTTCTGTAACAAATGTATGGAAAATCTGTATTCTATGTCAAGACTCGGAGGCTCAGATTATGCTCGTTTAAAGCTTACTTACCACCAACAACGTTACTTGTTCTACTGGTCTAAAATAGAAATTCTTAAAAGTTTCCTCATTAGACCAGTCTGTTGCCCTCAAAATATCTTCCAGGTGGGCTCCGGCCATAAAGGCCAACAACGCCATAGCACCCCTTTTGGAATGTGCCCCGAACTGACCCAAATCTATGCCTGCCTCAGCCATACTCCATCCTACCCATCAAGGTGGCTGATGCTACCGCTTTAAAAGGCTTCCTAATAGCTATCAACAATTGGTATTCCCCATTGGGCCTCACCATATTCGCCCTGGCCTCATACACCTTCAAACACCTAACCGGACACAACTTAGGTTTCCCCGGGAAAGCCATATACTCCACCGATTTAATTTTTGTCTTTGTTCTCTTCGCTATACAGAATATTACCCCTGAAGGTGAAAAGAATTTCCTATTTACCTCTAAAGCCTTCACATCAGACACTCTCTTGCATGAAATCTAACATAACAAAGTAGTTAACTTAGCCCACAACGCTTTCCTAGAAAGATACTCATTGTCTGGCCAAGCCTCAAACATCCTTAATACCATGCTCACATCCCACAAACGAGAATATCTAGGTGTGGGTGGTCTCATGCATTTGACTCCTTTCAGCAGCCTACATATTAGTGGATGCTCACGTGCTGGTCCACCCTAAATGTACTCATGACCTGCCGATATTGCCGATCTATAGTTGTTAATAGTCCTGTAAGCTTTTGCCTGAGCTCCCTGCACTGCCAAACAATTCACTATGTGTACTACATCCGTTCGTATGGGATCAACCTTTCTCTCCATACACCAATTACTCCACCTACTCCATGCCACTCTCTAGGCCTTCCCGGTAGCTGGGGCCCATAACTCCGTAATAAACTCCTGAGCCATCCCCAAAAGTCCTGGTTTAGACCAGGTCTTCCTGAAATTGGCCATGCTATCAAGTTCAAGTTCCCTGATCTTACCAATGGGTGAGTTTCCCCTGATGAACTTAACAATAAGTCCTCTATGTGTGGTAGCAGAATTGGAACCTCGTATGTCAACTCCAGAAGGTCTGGGAACCAAGCCTGACCCTTCCAGTCTGGTGTCACTAGAATCACTGTTGCTTCTTGTCTCCTGACCTGCGCCACCGTGTGCGCTATCATGGCGAACGGATGGAAGGCATATTCTTTTGCTGGTCCCAAAACCTGGAGAAATGCATCTGTCGCTGTCGCTTCCGGATATGGTCTCCAGCTGTAAAACCTGCAGATCTTCCTGTTCAATCTTGACGTGAACAAATCTGTTTGACACGGACCTCTCCAATCCATTAACTCCTGAAATACTGAGTTGTCCAGTTGCCAATTGCTGGAGTCCCTCAAGTATCTCGAATTCCAGTCTGCTACCAGATTGAAATCTCCCGGCATGTGTTCCACTCTCACACTGACTCCCCTCTGGAGGCATATTTGCCAAAACTCTTTAGCCATCTCTGTCAGCATCCTGGATCTCATTCCACCCAGCCAATTTATGTATCTGAATGCCAAAACATTGTCCATCTTTAAAATAATGGCACCTTTCACTCCTTCCCAAGTCCAACACCGGACTGCGAAGGATCCCACCAGAAGCTCCAGGCAATTGATGTGGAGACCCAACTCCTCGCTTGACCATCTCCCCCCGGTCGATTGGTCTCCACATCTGGCCCCCCATCCCTATCGACTGGCATCCGACTCTATTACCAGGTCCGGGGATGAGCAAAATATCGCCCTGCCATTCCATGCCTCCATGTGGTAGTACCACCATTCCAGTTCCAATTTCGCCTCCTGCGACATAACCACCTTTTGTTCGTAAGATAGACCTCTCCTGAGATAATCTATCTTCAGCCTCTGTAATGCTCTGTAGTGCAGAGGTCCTGGAAATATCGCCTGAATTGATGATGACAGACGACCTACCAACCTCGCTATCTCTCTCAATTAAATTTCCTGTTTTGCCATCATACACTTTATCTCCTTCTTTATGGAATTCACCTTCTCTAATGGGAGTTTGAGTAAAAACCCTGAGTTGTCTCTAAGATGAAGCTCAGGAATTCCATTTCCCTCACTGGTTCTAGTTCCAACTTCTCCCAGTTTATCGAAAAAAAAACAGTTGTTGCAAAAAAACTGTAGTTATCTGAATCTTCTCTACCAGAACCTCCCTGTCCTGGCACATCAGGCAGATGTCGTCTAGGTAAATAATCATTCTGATCCCCTGTCCTCTGAGGTATCCTACTACCGGTTTCAACAGTTTGGTGAAGCACCATGGAGCTGACGCCGGAACGGAAGACATTTGAACTCCCATTTCTCTCCTTTCCATAAAAATTGTAATAGCCTCCTCTGATCCCTTTGAATCGGAATTGTTAGATAAGCATCTCTGAGATCTATCCTTGCCAACCAATTTCCTCTCTGAAGGACGTCTCTTAAGAGTTGAATCCCTTCCATTTTGAAATGTCTGTACACTAGAAAATGATTCAGCTCTCTCAGATTTATTACTGGTTTTACCTTGTTTTCCCTTTTACTAAAAACATGTTGCTTATGAAACCTTCCTGACCGTCTGAAGCTGGGCCTATTGCATTCTTTATTTTGTCCAAGAGACCCTCGTCCTGTTTGCTGAACCTAATCTGCCTTGGCAACGTTACCTGAAAGGGTTCTTGCCAAATTTCCAACTGAAAACCTCGCACAGTCTGTCTCACCCATGCATCTGAGGATATCTCCCAATTTTCTACATGCAACTCCACTCTCCCTCCTACTGGAGGGATGCTCACTTCCACCTTTCTTATTGCTTTTATTTTTCTCACCTGAATTATTCTGGTGCCGCTGTCAACTGTTAGTCCTCCAACCTCTACCTCTGTCTCTTCCCCTTGAAGGGAAGAAAGGGTTAGATCTTCGGTCCTCTTGCTTCCAGTTGGATCTGTCACTATAGGACCTTCTGTATTGACCGCGGCTGGACGAGCAGCCCTTTCCTCCTCCAGCCCTGTCAAAAAACTTTCTTCCAGAAAAAAATGTCAATGAAGATTGAGCTCTGTCCATGGACATACATGTGCTGGCAAACTTCGCCATATCCTTGATGAATAGGTCCCCAAATAGCTTTTCCTTTGCTGCAGCCATCTGTTCTGATGCAGCCATCTCACCCAGCCTAGTGTCCAATTTCATTAAAATGGACTTCCTCCTCTCAGTGGCCAGCGCCGTGTTGGCATTTCCCAACAGGCATAGGGTCCTCTGCGCCCAACCAGCCACAATGTCCAGATCAATGGGCTCCTTCTTAGTTTTGGCTTCCTCAGCGAGCTGCCAGATTTTTGTAATCGGTCCCAACATGTCCAATAGTTTATCCTGACAGGACCTCCAGGACCCGTCAATGCATCTTTTCACATCCCTGCCATATCTGCCCAGGAACGTGATTATCCTGTCATCAACCTCTGGGGTCTCAGCCACCCCGTCCAGAACCCTCGGTCTTGGGCATTCCGCTTTTAGCTTGCTTCTCACTTGCTTCTTGCTTGCTTGCGCAACAGTGACCTCGCCTTCCTCTTTCCCGCTTTGGATCTGCGAGATGAACCCAGGGGGGTCTGGGAGCTACAATCCCTGTGGGTCTTTTTTCTACTTTCCCCTTTCTTACTGTGCGCCTTGCCCTGCGACAAAGCCACCAGGTCATGTATTATGCCCCTTTTCCTACGGGGCCTCTCGGCACTATCCAGCCTTTGAATTGCTTCGCTCATGTGCAAGCCACTCACATGAGGACCTTCTGAGCCTTCTGAGTAATCACACATCCTTCTCACTGTGCCCATCAATTATGTCTTTATTTGTAGCTAGGCGAGCCTCTGGTGCTGATAGCAGTTTTTCTTGGGACTGTGCCTGTCAATAAGAGACTGAATTTCAATACCTTTCCAGGTATCATCTCCCCAGCAGGCAGTTTGATGAGAGGTCTGCACTAGTTTACTTGGGACTGGGCCCGTCATCATATATATCTGACAGCAGTGGCTTTAAAGCCTGCAGCGCTACCTTTCTGCCACCAGGTGGTGCTTATTATCTGTTTAGTAGCATTTCCACCTGCTCTCTCCTCTGAGCCTCAGGCGCTGCATGCTGCTCGAATATGGTAATACTCCTTTTAGAATGACTTTCGCCTGGGAACGCTCTGTGACAGCTCACGCGCCGTTCTGAAGTTCGCAATGGTGCCGGAACCTCTAGGTCCTGTTGCGCCATTGCGAACTTCCGCCTTACAGTGCCTCCTAACAAGGCTACCCGGGATGCTCTTAAGACATGTCACACAACTAGTAACATCTCAATAAAATATAAAGATTGGAATGTACTTATCTCGGCTGTTCGAGCAGCAAAGAAAGAGGAAGGACTATAGTTACGACAAGGGTTATAGGAGATGAGATGAGCTATGATTGGACTGTTGAATCACGTGATTTGAACTTATGAAAAACGGACTATGAATTCATTGCTTTTGCTGGGAATTGTAGTTTTTTTGTGTTATTGGTTTTTCATAATTGTTATTGTTGGAATTGCTGCTAGAGTAGTAAAGAGAGGTTCAGAGCATAATCTGAGCCGTCGAGTCTTGACATAGAATTCAAATCCATCAGGTGCTTGCTCATTCTTATTTACATGATTTTCATGGCATCACGAAGTTAGTACGGTTGCCATGCTCACCTGTTCATTTCCAAATAAAATGGTTAAAATTAGCATAATCTACCACTCCTCTACTTTCTTATTTGCGCATTTGGTTACCACGTAACAGGTCCTTCATTAAAGAGCGCATTCTGAACTAAGGGTGTCACTATATTTTCTCACCTTGGGCTTTGATCTTGCAAAGTATCACGTGTCGGCCTCGTTGCTCACAGAATGCGAGCGTGAGGATTCCTGATGTCTATGTACCTTTGTTTCCTAGGAAACATATCTTGTCCTTTCTCTGTTTCCATTCTCCTGGGTTCACTAAAGATCCGCCATCTTTGAAAGGTTTTGTTCTTCAAATTGCTAATGTATTATCACATTACCTTGACCCTAAATTACTGAATCCTCATCATTGAACAAAGCGCAATGGTTACAATATAGAATATTATTAATTACTTATTGTTCTATACTGATTTCTTAATCAAAACCCCCCGTATGACGTTACGTGGATTGTAAACCATGTTTGCCCTACAACAGTGTGCATTCTTGGTTTCTTAGTTTTTTATTATACACATTATATGGTGTTCAGTTCCATGTATTGTCCTACGGTAAAAATGATACAGTTTCATAAATGAGCCTTACCGTCTATATGTAGGTCGAAAACACCCACCAGCGTTATATTGGCACAGTCCACTTTCCAATCACATTGACATTATTCATACCAGAAAAGTTCTTTAAAGCTTGTCCGTCACTTATTTGACACCTATTGAAGCACTTGGTGGCTTGCCTATTCCTATACAATTTCACCTAAGATGTCATTGCAACAGTATTTTTTCTAATAATTCTCACGTTTGTAAGTAGCACATTGTCTTCCCCATTGCGTACACTCTCTACAAAACGGTATCCCAAAAAGGCCCTTTTATACGTGAAAGTTAGTTCTCAATTACATTATTTATCATCCTTATCACATGAAAGAGGTTTTACCGCTTCCCAAAGTCTCATGTGTTGCATGAAGCGAATATTGTGCAGTGATGCAATGTATTAACTTATACATGTTATACTGCAAGTACATTTGACTTGAAACAGGTGCAAAAGTGTACTTACATAACGTACATTGCTATATTAATTTATAGATATTGTACATTGATGCAATACATTAACATTTGTGTAGTTTTCTATGAGTACATTTAGCTTCAATTACATGCAAGAAGATATTTGCATCATTATGAACTCACAGTTAATTGCATAATATTTACAATCCCATTCCAGTAAATTACAAAATATGAACCATCTTGTTGTCCTTGTTTAGGTCATGTTCAATAGTTCTGAACTCGCAAATAAGTCTTGCTTCAGCTTGGCGTAAGAGGCGTTCCAAATTGCCACCTCTCCTTCCTAATTTCACTTTCTACAGATCTATAAATCTCAGATTCTGTTTGTTTTCCGTAAGGTGTGTTTCTTGCCAATGCAATGCTAATGGTAATGTCACATCTTGGATTCCTATTGTTGAAAGATGTTCTCAGATCCTGATTCTGACTTCACGTATTGTGCAATATACAAACGTTCACATGTACATATGATTGTATATACAATATGTTTAGATCTGCAATTAATGTTATTATTGATTTTGATTCTTGTTCCACTGACATTCTGAAAGGTCTTTGTACTTGCGTGTGCGTAATGACATAATGTGCAGGTGCCACATTTCCTGAATCCTGCAATTTCTTGGTCTAGCCAGTTCCTTGTCTTCTCTTGTCGGTGTTCTGGAAGTAGTGAAGGTCTTAAATGCATTTTGAGTGTTTTGGCTTTTCTGTAAATGATTCTTGATTGTTCCTCACTGTTGATGAGGTGCAAATCACTCAATAAAGAAATGTGTGAGGAGACCATGTCATTCTATTTCTTCCACTATTTAATCGAAGTGGAAACTGATATTCATCACATTTTCTTTGTATCCCTTGGCTCCATGTTATTTCCAAAATATGATGGTCGCTATTTTTTATTGGAGACTACCTTGAAAGATGACATTCTATTTATTGCATGTGCTGATACAAAGGCATAGTCAAGGGTTGCTCGAGAAAGTCCTCATTCCCATATGGGAGCTGGAGGGCAATCACCTATTGCAGTTCCTATTACAGTTCCATTCAACATGGTTAGAGCCCTTGTGTCCATCAACCTGATCCATTTAGCAGCTTGGCCGATTAAGGGTCCAGACTGTGTAGACAAGCATTTTATGCTTAAATCTTCTGCTATAATGGTTATATGCGTTTGCCCATCTATCACAATTACATCTAGCATTTGGGCGACCAAACTAATGAAAAACTAATGAAAGTGTCTTCATCACTGGCCTTGGGATTCCAGTAGATGTTAAATATCACCGTTTGAGGGCTGAGTGGTGACTTGACATTTGATATTACTAACCTTACCAAATGAATCCCTGAATGTGGAGAGGCACAAGGTATTACTGGTATATCACCACCAAGATGGACTGCGGTGGGCCTCCCTCGTGATTGTTTAGTCGCTTTAACCCAAGCAAGTTCAAAGGTAGGCCAGAGTGTTTGTGTTAGAATCCATGTCTCTTGCAACATGATGATATGGTATTTATTCAAGTCATTTTTTGGGGGGTTCATTAAATGGGAGAACCCTCTGGTGTTCCATATGGCAAGACTTAGATGTTGATGTGAAATATGGGTGTGGCGCTAACAACTAGTCACCTTGTCTGACTAGTGTATGGCTTTGGACAGCTAAGATCACTGCATCTCATGTACAACCTTGTCCTTAATCCTGACTTCTCGAGAATGTTGTTGATTTGCAAAGCTGAAATTAACATGTAGTGGTTGATAGTGTTTCGGCTCAGTGTCTTTTTTATGATATTCACTGGTGAGCCTAGAAGTTCTCTTCTCCCCCCTGTCTCTATCAAGTCCTATAGTTCTTGTTTCACTTCTATGTCCAGGGCCTTGTTCCCAATTACTATTAAGCGGCTGTGGTTTGACCTGTATCTCAAACCCTCGCTGTATCATTGTGTCCCTTGTTTGCCATAGTAGCTCTTTAACTATGAGCGAAGAAATTTGGAGTTCCACTCTATTAAAGGTGTACCTTGGTATGAAGCTTATCGCTTTAATATCTTCCCATTATATTCTGAATAGAATGGAAAGCTGTAATAAGAGTTGTTCTGTGGGAATGGATCCAAATTAGTTCTACCTATCATTGTCCATATAAGACGATCATTGCACCCTATTTGTTTATTATCTTGGGAGTGACACTGGTTGCGAGTGTCTTTCTCTGCTTCTCGACATTTCAATTTCACTATATTATTTTGCATTTGGGATCTCTTTTGTTCCATTGTTTGAAAGTTTATTAAGTCATTATTTTCATTTATACAGACTTTTCTAAACTTTGACATGGATAGTTGTGGAAACTCTCCACAATTACATCATCTAATTGGAGTGAAGAGATTGAGTGAGTCGGTAGATTCATTACATCGGCATAATCTACCAATTCCACTGTACCTTCAAGCGGAGATTTCATATGAATCATTCAATCTCATTGCCTTTTATTCACACTTGTTTTTAAAAGATGTGGTTTTGAAGCACTATCTTTTCTTCACATTTCTTTCCACTAATTAGGACTTCCAGTGCCTCAGGTGATAGAGGTTCATGATCTGCCCCAGGCAAAACCAATTCCACAAACATCTCAACATCGATGTTTATTGCTTCTTTGGTAACCAACTCTCGAGATGTTATGTGTATGGGTGGAATATCCACACTCTGTTTTTCCCCTGTATCTCTAGACTCCACTGGTCTTTTCCCTCAATGAGCGATATTTGTTTCTTGCGGTGCACTTTGCTGGGAGCGGTCCTCGCTCTCGGGCTCTAAATGGCCATGGAAACGAGCCGCAGCCAACAAGTCCACCTTTGCTAGCAACAATTTTAATAGTTCAGTATTTTGAATCAATCTTTCTTTCCCAAACTTCATTCATTTTCAGGATAGAATACATGGATGTATAAATTGCAGAAAATGCAGACTCAATCATTGAAGAGGGCTGCTGCATAAATCCAAATGATGGACGTGGGGTTGGTCTTACAAAAGGGGAAGCTGATGAGTTCGAAGAAAATGACGAGTTCTCTGCTTTTGCTGTCTCTGGAATAAGAATCAGTGAATTAGACAAGTTTGCGCTTGCCTGAGAGGAGCAACGGCCTTTCGATGTTGGAGAACATGAGCGAGTTAGGACCTCTTGATTGATCTGTACTGGTGTGAACTGGGCTGCTTTTATCTCTGGCGTGGGCTTGAAGGCACCAGTGATTGCACTGTTACAGTTCTCCTCATTTGATGTTAGTTGCCCTCCATTTTTGATTACCTGATAATATAGTAATGGCCGTTGTGAGTGATCCTCTTCAAGGATCACAATATGTTTTGTTCTGTATGGAAAATTTCCTGATGTCAATATTTCCTTTCTCGATCACACGTTTTTTTGTGCATTGGGGCTGGGTCGTGCAATGCATGTGACACACTGTGTGGCGATCACGTTAGAGACCTTTTGTTCAGAGCAGTTTGTAGTGAGCCTGGCCGGCATATCAGTGCTTTTTTTTGTACATTGGGGCCAGGCCGTGAGATACGCGACTCACACTGTGTTCCACTCGAATCAAAAACCGCTTGCTCTTGACAATTCATTGCGAGCCGAGCAGGTATATCAGACTGTAAATTATATGCCGTCATTTTACTGGTGACAAATGAATCACTCACTCTCCCCGCATCCTCACGGATGATCGGATGATGTCACTCTAATGCACTGTACATGGAGTAGCAAAGCTGAGTACTGCACACCGCGCACCACCGCAACAGTGCAACAGCAACAACACTCGACTGTTCACTACATGTGTGCGCACACGCAGGTGCACGCGGGCAGGAGCCTTTGTAGTCCCGGGACTGAAAAGTGGCGTGGCTTTGGTGTGCTATGAAAGAAGAAAGATAATATAGTTATTAGGGACACTGGGATTACTTATATCACGTTTAGTATATTAGAAGTCCGTTATAAGCGTACCAGTATAGAGAAAAGGGAGAGTAGCCACTTGTAGAGTTGATCGAGATTCACTCAAAGCAAAGTCCTCAGGAGCAGATAATAAACACGCCACAGTAGTCCTTTCTCTCAAAGACTTCGACTGTGCACTCCAGGTATGCGAGCAGGCAGGAGCCTTTGTAGTCGCAGGACAGAAAGCAGCGTGGCTATGCCGTGCAGTATAGAGAAAAGGGAGAGTATCCACTTGTAGAGTTGATCGAGATTCACTTGAAGCAAAGTCCTCAAGGGCAGTTAAACACACCACAGTAGACCTTCCTCACAAAGCACTTCACTGTGCACTCCACGTGAACAGTAAATGATACAGGATGGACAATGAGGGCACGGCGTGACCAGTGGAGGAAACAGTGTAAGCAGTGGTCAAGGCAGCCACCAAGTGAAAGATGTAGGATGATAAATTAATTATAATTATAATTGGTTATTTATAACACGCTTACTAACCTCTGGGTATCTTTGGTGATCTTTGAACAAGGTATGGTGATCAGTGGAAAAGACAAGCTCACAACTGAGTCAAGGAAGGAGATAAGTCAATACAACAGACTTAACACTGAGTACCTTTTGTGATTATAGTGTCAGATGGGATGGCCAACAAGTTAGGCAGAGTGACTAGTTTATGAGCCATAGTGATCGATGGGTGACATGTGGTGGTTAGTCAGTGAGACAGGTGATGGGTGAAGGATTTGGGGTTGCCACTGAATGAGATATGGTGGTAGATGAACGCGTAAGTGGGAAGGGAGCAGCAATGCAACCCACAGGCCAGGCAGGGTTACCAGAGAATGAGGCGGCCATGGCAGGCAGAAGAGGGCATGCATCAATGAGCAGAGAAAGGGACACTAATTGAGATAGGTTGTTTAATAAATGATGCTGATGTGGCATTGATGAGGCCTCCTTATAAGTGAATGAGATGGACTTTGCTGTGAATGGAGCAGTGAGGAGAATGTGGCATCATTCAGTGAATAAGGCAGCTCTCCTGACACCAATGTGTGAGGGTCTCCCAGCCACTTGAGTGCTGACGGACAGTGGCAGACGTAAGGCAAAGGGCCCAGTGGGCAAAAATGGCAGTGGGTCGATGCCAGGTGGGAGGCTCATGGAGGCAGAGCCTAGCGTAGGCCGAGTTGCACAATGATGAACTTTAGGGAAAATTACTACATTTGTTTAAGTTTTGTTTTTTACAGTTGTCTGTGTTTAGGTCTTTGACTTTAGCTGAAGAAAGCTGGGCCTGGGGTGTCTATTTCAACAACACCTGACCAAGGACTTATTCCAATAGATGCACATAACAATGCATGCACAGACATCAACTAACATTACTGAGATACTAATAAAAGATGCAAGCCCAAATGCTCTCTACCCACATTCTGTACAGATCTCTGCTGCTCTCGTGCTATGTCTGTGCTTTAAACAATAATATAACATTTTTTAAAAGGCAATATTGAATGATCAATCCTGAAGCTGATGTTGGAAATTTTAGATTTCAAGGCAATGGGCAATAACATGGGCATTGGGAAGGGACATTACAGGAGGTGATATCACGGGATAATTGCTACAGCATGCATATCCATTTTGTGCATGGCCCCAATGTTCTTGCCCCACACACCTAAAATGTCATTGGACATCACAGACCTAAAGGTGTGCAACTTTAAATCTCAAAACATACCAGGGGTTGCCTAATTTGTATTTTAGGTGCTGCTTGTGGCACTTGAAAGACCCACTAACTCCAACCCATCACCTCCAACTCCACAGGGCCGTGTTGTAGGGCAGTCCATGGAAACAAAGACAGAATAAAGGCAGGAACGTAAGGGAGAAAAGTAGAGATGGTGCAGGAGACATGGACACTGATAAGACAGAAGAGTGGAGAGTGAAAGAGGGCAGAACTGTAAGGGAGAGAATGAGTGAGGGAACGCAGGAGATGAGGTGAGTGAAGGGAGCCAGGTGATGGGAAAAAGGGTAAATGGGTACACAGAAAGAACGAGGGGAGGAGAATGGGGCAATAATTAATAGTTAATGAGGCGTAAGAGTGAGGGGAAATGATGGGTAATGAGGGTAAAAGGGAGAGGAAATGGAGATCTGGGAGTCCAGGAGTGTAAGGAGAATGGGTAATAAAGGAGGTCTAAAGAGTCAGGGAGAAATGAAGAGTAAGAAGAGGTAAGGGAGGTAAGTGAGTGAGGCATGGGGAATGGAGAGGCAACAGTGTAAAGACAAGTGGTGTGTGGCGTGGGTACAAGAGGCAGAGAACAATTGAGAGTGAAGGAAATCAGGGGAGTGTGCAAATAGCAGCAGAAAGTGGTACTGAGCAGGATTTTTATGAATATAACCTTTGGCAAAAATGGAAAGAGAAAAAGGTGGGAGGATTAAAGGAATGAAGGAAGCACAGAGACAACATAGTGGGTAAAAAGAGAAGGAGAGGGGAATAAGAGAAAAGGAGAGAGTATGATAGTAGAGAGGATAGAACTTGTAAGGAAAAATGAGGGTACCAAAAAGAATGCTGTATGGGGAAAAAAGGAAACAAGAGTGAAAGAGGTATATTTGTGATGCAAGGTAGAGCAGGCGCTGGCCCTAGATGCCCACCTATACGCGATCACTTCTGCAATAGATAAATGAATAGGGAAATAATTCAAATGCATCCACTTAGATGAGGGTAATGGGCCAAAATGACCCACATGGGTAATGAAAAGCCCTTTTGTGTGAGTCCTCCTTGTTCACCTTAAGCCAGGTTGGCAGCTACATAAGCCCAGGTTGGAAAAAAGGTCTGAGTGTGTCTGTAGTTCGGCCAACCATACTGCATTTTTCAGGACTGTCCCAATTTTAATGGCCGTGTTCTGTGTCTCGCACACAGCCAGCTCCGGACCGGAATAAGCCATGACTGTCCCATCTGAAGTACAAAGTCTTCCCACCTCAAACTTTTGATGTGACAGTCTAAAGTGCAGGGAAGCACAGCACCATTGCTCCCCCAGCACCCAAGCCCAGCTGTGTGTCAACCTCTTTTCAATAAACCTATTAGAAGTTGATGACCCAGACACAGGGGGGCCTGGGCAAGGAATGTTGTCCATTAAAAGGTGTGAATGGTGGGTGATAATAAATGGGAGGGGAATATAGTGCTGCATGCTGTGTGAAATAAGGGCTCAAGCAGCTTGCCTTAAATTGCATTCTCTTTCACTGAAAATACCTTTTTTAAAACCATATGAGTTTGTTTTTAGCACCACATACCTTTTCAGGCTGCTCCATCTTGCATTCAAGATGGTGAAAATAAAGCTATGCATGGCTTTTTGCTTGACCTATCTCTATATCAATGGCCCTCATTCCGAGCTAGGAGGTAAGTACAGGTAATTTCCAGCATGGTGGAAAGTACGACACCGGCCTGGTGACAGACCGCTATTTGCGGACCATTACGACTTCGCGGAGACACACTTTTTGCCATGCCGGAAAAGTACCTAGCGGCATGCCGCTAAATGACCCGCAAAACCCCCTACCGGCATGCTGCGACACATACATTACAATACCGCCTTGGAAGCAGCAGTATCTGTAAATAACGGTGACTGTAATTTATGGATCCCGTAAATTACGGTCACCGCAAAACAACGGAACCAGAAATTTCGTCATCGCACAGGAACGGGAAGGAGCGCAGCGGCCATCTTTAAAAACACAATCCATTGCCATCCTCTTCAAGGAGCACCCTTGGGAGCAATCCGAAGTTCATGAAAAGACCACACACCCCGGACCAATGCCTAAAGCCCCAAAGAAGTCTGAGGACCGGCTCTGCAAGAGGAGATTCAGCCCGGAAGAGCTGCAGGCAATGGTTGACTACCTTGCGGAGCACGCAGATGTTGTTTTCAGCTCCAACATGCGGCCAGAGTCAATAATCTGCAAGAAAAACATCTGGGCACAAACCCCCGCACCCCCAAGGACTGCCGCTAGCGGTGGAATCATTTGCAGGTGCGGGTGCGGATCCTCCTCTCCGCCAACCAGAGTAAGGCAATGCAGACTGGAGGGGGCCCAAGATCCCCATTGAGACTGGATCCATGGGAGGAGACATGCGCTTCACTGATCGGGACGGAATCAATTGAAGGCATTGGCGATATGGAATGCGGGGCTACGTCGTCTGGCGATGGAGGTGAGTGTCCAAAGTTAACACTGCCAAATGCATTTACATGATGTATAGTCCCCCAAGGCCCTTCAAAGGCACCTTCTCATGCTGCCTTCCCCCCATCCAAATAATGCAGAGCCAACTGCCACGCATTCAAGGGCAAGTACATAACGCACATCACTAATTTGCACATACCATCATGCACACTGTGCTGCAGGTTCGGCAGTGTGTGAGTCAGACTGCACAATACCAGGGCAGGATGAGTCACTCCGACACCTGCGTACATATCATACTCATGCACATGTACTAGTGCTGTTGCTGCACCCAAAAGGCCACAAACCCCAAATTACTGAAATGTGAATGCAGCCATCAATAGTATTAGGGCATCATACAATCACTCATGTTGTCCCTCTCTTCTACCCCCACAGGCACTGATCGTGACAGCGGCGAGCCCCAGATGAGCCGTCCAACCACCTCCATGGGCAGTGCCAGGGTCCGCCGCATTCCAGCCCGGACCAAAACACCCACCCCGGCTCCCGAAAGGTCAGTCGAGGATGCACCACCCCAATCCCTCCCTGCATTGGCACCTGCCACAATGGCCACCCTAACGTCGGCAGAGTCTAGTATTGCTGGGGAGGTGGCAGCTATGGGCCCCCAGGAGAATGTGGACAGCCCTTTATCCATCTGTGGGGCGTCCGAGGAGGAGTTTTATCCCACAGTCCACACCCCGGAGCCCAGCAATGTCCCCCTGGCATCATGCAGTGACTCTGGAGATACTGAAACACGTGGCCGTAGTGCTCCAACAGACACACAGGGATACGATGATCGTGGCCCAAGTTCACCAGTCCAGTCCATGCCAGAGCACGTAGGGCCAAGTCACTCCAGTGATGAACACCCATCATTTGATACACGTCGTGCAACTCAGCTGACTGACCTCATCACTGTGTTCATGGAGGACAACCGCCAGGCCAGGGTGGAATGGCTAAATGAACTCGGGGATATGCGTCAGGCAGTCACTGAGAGCACTAACAGGTTGTGTGACGTCCTAGGACGCATAGCTGATGCCCTTGAGGCTGCACATTCAAATCCGCAGCATCAGCAGGGGGACACAGCGACATCCATTCGTGACACACCGGCAAGTCCTCTGCGACACACTCTGCGTTCCATGTGGCGCCGGGACATGCCTCCCCCGGGCCCCGGGAGCATGCATTAATCGTCATTGCTGCCACATGTGGCCTTAATGTACTACACTGGAGTACCGTTGTGGAGTTGGGGGGGAGGGGGTGAGGGTTTGTTGTGGAGTTGGGGGGAGGGGGGAGGAGGGGGAGGGTTTGTTGTGGAGTTGGGGGGTGGGGGTAGGGGGTGAGGGTTTGTTGTGGAGTTGGGGGGAGGTGGTTGGGCGGGTGGAGGGATTGTTTACACTCATCCATTCAAAATTTAAATACACCTTTGGAGTTGCAAAGTTTAACCTGTGTGGACATTCATCATTCAGCATGTGTATCATGACGTCTGACAGTGCATGGTCTACAAGTATACACACACCCAGGGCCCTGTGTGCCCATAAAATGCCAGCCTCTGCTGTCTTGTGTTTTGGTGATTATGTCCAAACGTTGTTAGCCACACGACATGTCCCTCCCATGCACCGCCTCCATGATGCTGTCTTGCCCCTTCCTCCTCCTCCTTCACTCAATCTTCATCTGGTACTAGCAGTCCCATGTCAGGGGACAGAGCCACATTCCAAGGGATGCACAATGTTTTGAGCTGTACACATGACATGGGGGTCTTGGACACCACATTGCAGTAGATGGGTCCCCCACCAGTCCAGCTTCGGTAACTCATATGTGCCCTATGCAAGCCAGGTGGCTGCTTCATCTCCACGCATGCACGGGTATAGCCATTATAATAGGGCTCCCTGGGCCTGGTCTGTGGGTTTCTGACAGGGGTCCGGTACCATGGTGTCAAGGGACAGCCGCCAACACCTGCATGTGTAGCCAATTTAGGTAAGTGTCTGGACTGTCATGTAGGAGAACTGTTCTTGCTTGCCTTGCTTTCCGTCTGCACGTTGAGGGAATGGTATTGCTTGCGGTTTTGATCCGCCACATGCATGCCATGCAGGTCAACCTAATCCACGTGGGTGCTGTCAGGGGCACCCATGTCATTTGGCATGCCTGCCAATGCATGGGGGCCAACTTTTGTGTCGTATATCTCCTGGGTAGTCCTTGTTAGGGATTTGTAGCCCCTTGTGTGCCTGAGGAGGTGCTCCAGCACTTCGTTCTGCGTCCGTGTACTGGACGGTTGTGACATGCCATGCATGGGTCTAATTGTGTGCTGATAGGTGCCTGTGGAATGGGTGTGGGGCACAGGCACCACCTTCAATTGTGCCGGGAGAGCGGTGTGTATTTGTATGCTGTTCACTTATCTAGTAATTTCGCCACCAGATTATGGTGAGGCTGTCACATTCTAGCGGGTAGGGGGTGTGTGTCTGCTCAGGGGGTGTCCTTGAGGAACAGGACCTGCTGCGTGGGAATGGGGGCTGCTGGGGTGGTGGCGTAGGCTGCACTGGTGCTGCATGCTGGGCCTGTCTCCCCCCCCTTTCTCCCCCTGTGTCTCTTCAGTTGGGAGACCTGGTGTTTTTGGTGTAGTTCTAGTGGTTGTGACCGTGCTGGAAGGGCCTCCTGCCTCATGTGCTGCTACCACTATTGGTCTTTTCTTGGTGTGGGAGGGGGTATGGTGTGTGGGTGTGATCCTTTTGTGCTGTGGCACACTCCATTGCCTCCACCTGTGCTGATTGTGTGCACCTGTGGCTCTGTGGACCACTGCTCAGGGTTCTTTACTCCTTCTCTGAGATGCCTGTGTGTACTCCATGCCAGTAACATACTTTACGGCCTTAATGAGCCCGTTATTTACGGGTGCTCCATACTTGTGATCAGCTCCGGTTTATGCCATGCCGCTAATTTCGGCATGGTGGGGTGCGCGCGACCCAAGACCGGTATTTACAGCATCGTAGATTACGGTGCCGTAAATAGCGGTCTGACCGGTCGGAATGGCCCGTAGCGGTAAGCGATGCCGGTAATCCTTTATCGGCATCGTTTTTCCCTTTACTCCGACCTCGGAATGAGGCCCACTGTGCCTGATCTGCTGATATTGAGTGTCCCTAGAAGGGATTTCGTTTTGCTATTAAAAAAACCCTCATGGTTTGTTAAACTATTGACTTGCTGCATATTAATAATAGTGACTTTTCATATAATGCACATCCCATTATTCTCTTGTTTACACGTGAAACCTCCGATAATTTCCATCCATATTATGCAAATTAGGAGGTCTGCATGTTGTGATTTTGTTGGGCTGTGTATGTGTGTAGGTTCAAATGCCTTTTGCAGTAATACCAGAAAAGTGTCTTGGGGAGGAAAGAGTTTTGTGTATGTTTCCATACTAAATCGTGTGCTCCACAACTACTTCTGATGTGCCACTTAATAAAGTTGTCATGCTGGTTGGGGAGGGAAATGGGGGTGTGGACACAAAGGCCAGAAACACAAGACAAGGCCCTAAGGTTTGGGAACGTGGGTGGTGGCCACAGCATGGGACAGAAAGGAAGGGCACGGCACAAGGGGCGGTCGAAGACGGGACCTCACTCTGCTTGAAACAGGGATTGGGACAGAAAGCGAACCCTGCATATACTTTCATTTGTGCCAATTGTTGCCTTTGAAATCTATTTCTGGAATGGCTCTTGTGTTCCATTTTGTTTGCTGGTGATCAGGATAAGCAGTAAGGAGGACACCCTCCATAGATAATGTTGTGTTGAAGTTTGCACAATTTGTATGTGAATTCCAAACTCATACATGCAGGGACAGTTGTCAGTGCCTTTCAAATTTTTCAGTTGAAATGGGCAACGAGCCTCAGGCCTGGGCCCGAGCAGCTTCCCCATTTTAGCATTCTTACTACACAGCAACATATAAAAAAAATGTCATGGCATTAAGGGCCTAATTAGGTGTTTAGCGGTATTCAGGTGGTAAATTCCCATAAATACTGCAAAACTCAATTACTGTTGCTGCCACTTGGTCCTGTGGAGTTACTAGGGTATTACAAGTGATCGTAATACTCCATTTGTGGAGTTGTGGGGACTTTTGGCAGATTTACCACAGGTGGAATTACTGTGAGGTAAATCCCCCGATTTTTGTGAGGTAAAGAGGAGGATTTATCTCTAGCAACAAGATTGAGGTGAACCTGCCACTTTTCCTCTGAAAATCAGTAGATTTTAACAGCCTCGTCATGAGTTGTCGGTATCCCTGCGCTAATTGTGACAGGATACCGCCAAACGCTATTAGCGTTGCCGCAACTCATTCCGGGGCAATTTGCGCCAGATTCTGAGTTGCAGTGGGGAGGTAAATCGTCATTCCCATTCGGTCTTTTGGATCCAATGGGGGTTTCTTGGCGCTATTAGCGCCAGCGCAATTAGCTCTAATTAGCGATGAAAACGGGCAGAAAGGGGAGATTTTTATCTCCAGCAAAAAGCTGGAGGTAAAACTTCCACTTAACACTCAACTCGAGATTGGGCAGAGCGGAAATGCAGCAGTAATACCGTTACCACTGCATTTTACCACTCCGCCCAACTCATTTATTTGAAAATCTTTTTATTAGCATTCGTTAACTTACAATCTCACAGTCCAGTCCAGTCCCATCCATTGTTGTAATCACAATACGCTTACATGATAGATTGTCACAGGTTTACAAGAACAATTAAACATAACAACTTTCATCATGCATTTGAGCTGGGTGCCTCTCACTTGGCTCCCATAGTCAGGCCGGCTGCGTGGGGACACTACACAGGCAGCATTTGCAATCATTGTGGTGTGGCACACAAAAGCCATCTCCAGAGGCACAGTCTTAGATGTCCATTTGGTCCCAACTCCATTTACATTCAGAGCATCACTGTAATAGGGTATGGGCTCAGTGCCATCACAGTGGCTTGTTGTCCGATGGGTGAAACATGTCCCAGACTAGCATTTTCCAGGACTTATAGGTTGCTCTAGTGGACTACTCCCGACTGTGCATCGCACCAGCCCACACTCTGGTTTCTGCCTCAGCCCAGTTCTCAAAATCCCTGTGCCAGCATATGTATTGCGGGCCTGCTTTTATTTTCTTCCTATTTCAAAGCTCATGTTTATCAATACGGATTGTGCTGTAATATGCAAACATACAAAGTAGTGACAAATTATCTGATATGATGTGATATGGCATTTATAATGCACCTATATACAAGTGTTTCAAGGCGCGACGTGGCAATCAAGGGGGAACAAGGGGAAGACAGAGACAACGATCTTACTAGGCCAGGTGACATCGAGATCTGGCAGGGGAAGTGGGAAGGGGAAAAGTGCAAGGGGGATGGGGGAAGGGCAGTGCAGTACATGGGAACGAAAGTAAAATAAATAGAATAAATAAAGCAATGAGTAAAAAGTGCGGCCAGCTGGTGGCAAGTGCAAGGGTAAGTGCAAACATCAGATGTCAAGTGCTGATAGGGGGCTGTAGGGATACAGAAAATAGTCCCCAAGTGTGGGGGATGCCAGAGAGGCAGAGCAGGGGTTCAGCTGGCGGGGGAGGGGACCTGGACCCGAGATCAGAGGGTAGCCAGGTGACCAGAGCAGTTTCAGTTCCAGCAAGGAATTCAGCAGGGGAGAGGAGGAGAGAAAGCAGAAGCAAAGAGGAAGGTTTTGAGGTGCTTCCGGAACAGGAGATGATTCTCCTCAAGTTTCAGTGAGGCTGTTCCAGGGGGAGGCCCCAGCCGAAGAACGGGATCTACCACCAACTCGTTGCTTGGAGAAGCGACTGACCCTGAGGCAGTTGGAGGCGGATGAGTGAAGAGCTTGAGAAGGAAGATATTTAGGAACAGAGAGTTGAAGGTAATGATGCCCCATGCCCCAGAAGGCCTTGTGGACAATGCAGAGGGTTTTGAACTTAATCCTCGCAGCCACTGGGAGCCAGTGCAGAGATTTCAGTCCATGGGCATGTGGCCATGGACAAGTCTCGCAGTCCTGTTCTGGATGAGTTGCAGAGGGCGTAGTTTAGAAGCAGGCAGATTTAGAAAGAGGCTGTTGCAGTAGTCCAGCCTAGAGAGAACCAGAGCTCTGGAGACAGTGAGCATCTGGGGGAAGGAGAGGAAAGGAAGAATACCTCTGAGGAGGTGCAGCTGGTAGTGTGACTTCTTAGAGACGTCAGAGATTTTAGGAGAGAAGGAGAGTGTGGAGTCGAAGATGACTCCTAGGTTTTTAGCGTCACAGGTGGGAGCAGGAAGAGGGCCAAGAGAGGCCGGCCAGAGAGTGACAGGAAATGAGGGAGCAGGTGTGCCGATGAGGAGAAGCTCAGTCTTACTGGCATTAAGGCAGATATCATTGGCGGCACACCACCCCTGGATAGCAGACAGACAGTCAGAGATGAGAGAAGGAGAAGAAGTGGAGGAGGGGAGCCTGAAAATTAGTTGAGTATCATCCGCATAACACTGAAAGTTGGGCAGAGGGTGGCAATGCAGTGGGCAAGAAGTGCCAGGTATTGGTTGAGCAGCCAGGAAGAGAGGTTAGACTCCTGGCGAACACCACAGGTAGAGATAGAGATAGAGGAGAGGAAGGACCCAAGTTGGACCTTGGAGGGTCGATCGGAGAGGAAAGAGGTCCGCAAAGCCAGGGCCTGATCAGTGATACCAACGTTATCAGAGAGACGGTTGAGCAGGATGGCATGGTTGACCGCGTCGAAGGTAGAAGAGAGATAAAGTAAGATGTGTACACAGGGGGTGTGGGAATCAAGGTTGGAGAGCAGGTCTTCACAGATGTTCAGGGGAGCAGTTTCCATGCTTCTGGCAGCTCTGAAACCAAACTGATGGTCATGGAGACAACCGACAGATTCAGTGTGAAGATTAAGCTGGGAGATGGGCAGTTTCTCCAGGAGTTTACCCAGGAAAGGAGTGATGGAGATCGGGCGATAGTTAGCCAGGCAGGAGGGGTCGGCAGTGGGTTTCTTAAGAAGAGGGTGCACAAGGGAGTGCTTCCGGGGGGAAGAGAAGACTACTGTGGTGACGGAGTGGTTGCAGAAGTCAGCCAGAGCAGGGGCCAAGGCGTCAATGTGGTCCTTGATGGTTTTGGAGGAACAGGGGTGTACCTGTTTTGACAAGACTTTCATAGATCGGACTTGTCTAGAAACCTTGTCAGGGGAGAACAGGGGAAAGGCAGAGAAAGAGGGAGGAGAGGTGGCCGAAGAAGGACCAAAGGAAGAGCAGGGAGTGGAGGGGGCAGGAGGAGAGGAAGCAAGAGAGGGCAGGATGTCCTTGGTTTTAGAGATGAAATGAGAAGCCATGGCCCTGCAGAGGGCCTGGGAGGGGACATGAGAGGTAGAGACTGCAGCAGGACTGGCCAGCTCCTTGCAGATTTTAAAGAGTTCAGCCAAGTTGTTAGATGCCGCATAGATGCAGACTTGGATGTGGGCTCTCTTGGTGCGGGCAGAATGCCGGTATTGCCTTTGGATCAGGCAGCAGGCCAGATTGTCAGAGGATGTACCGGGAGCATGCCATTTCCTCTCAGCCACCCTGCACTTGCAGTTAAGGGTAGCAAGGTCCGAGTCGTACCAGGAGTTGCACTTGGCTTTGGGCTTCAAGCGGGTCCTCATGACAGGGACCAGGACATCGAGGGCATCAGATATAGCAGAGTGGAGCATTGAGAGGGCTGTGTCAGGGTGTGAGTAAGCCAAAAGGGGAGGGGGGGAGAAAGTGGCGGCGAAAGCCTCAACTGACACATGCTTCATGGGTGGCAAGGAAGCCACGCAGGGAAGAGAAGGGATAGCAGAAGAAGGAAGGAAATTGATGAGGCGCGGGAAGCGTCTGTCAAAGAGGAGAAGATTGGCCTGAGGGTCTTGGACCAAGGTGGTACCATTAAGGTAAACATTTATGATGACCTTAAAAGAGTTGAAGGAGGATAGGAGTGCCTCCCACCGTGTGCCACCATTAATGGGAGAAGAAGAGAGAAGAGAAAGCACAGAGACCATATGAAGAGTCCATAGGTCTGGCGAGGGAACGACAAAGAGGATGTCAGTGAGGGTTTGCCTAGAGAAGGCACTGGTATAGGTGTCAGCGATAGTGAGGCCAGGATGTCCTTTTTAAACTTCTTCCTACCAGATTTAGTGAGGAGAGCAGGATAGTCGATAGAGAAGCAGTTAGAAAAGATAAGAGAGACAGAGAGCACCATAGAGTAGGTGGGGAGAGGATAGAAGAGGAAGGGGGGTGGAGTGGGGGGTAGTGGCGGGGAGAACACTATGTAAGGATGCAGATGGGGCACAAGCAGACTAGACAGAGGGAGATGAGACAATAGTAGACAGTTGGACAAGACGATCGTGGCTCAGACAATTGTAGCAAGTTTGCTAGAAGAATGCTTTGCTAAGAAGTCAGAACCACAGAATGGCACTACTTAACAACGTAGTTTAAATACCAGAGAAAACACACCTAAGTCTGAGGGCCTGATTACACGGATGGCGGTATTAGCACATGGACCAAGGTGCTATTAGCACCTTGGTCCATGCTGGTAAAATACCGGCACCGCCTTGGTGGAAGGGGGAATTACCGCCCCATTCCAAGGTTGGCGGGGCGGTAATTCCCCCTTCCACCACTGCCCTTCCCCATTCCCATTTTTGCCCCATAGGGCATAATGGGAATGGGGAAGGTGCTAATTACGGCACCGCAATTTTGCGGTGCCGTAATTAGCACCAAGGTCCCTTAGCGGGTTTGTTGTTAACGCCTGCAAAAAGCAGGCGTTAAAGCACCAACCCGCTAAGGGACCTCGTAGTAAGGCGGTAATGGTTAACGGTCACCGTTACCATTAACGGTGACCTTTAACCATTACCGCCATCCGTGTAATGAGGCCCACAGAGTCCTGTATAAGGGGAAAGAGGCCTAGGTTTCACAATGCAATTTTAAATACTATCACAATACAATTTTTAAATAATTTCACAATGCAATTTTAAATATTTTCACCATGCAATTTTTAAATACCAGAGAAAACACACCTAAGTCTGAGAGTATGATATGTGGTATGGTTTTCAGGGTAGAGTGATTGCTCTATTCCTCACCCAGGCCACTCCTACCATAATAGTCACTGCTGGTTGATGGCTGGCCACTGGCATCCCCTGCTGACACCTGCAGACACTAGCTGGAGCTGCCACTGTAGGAACCGCCCTTTGACTAGGGGCCCTTAGCCGCCGGGGCTGCATGGGCAGAGGGCTGCCCTGGGAAGGTTGACTAACAGGGGCACACAACCAATCAGGGGAGGGATGCAGGCAGGGAGACAGAAGGAGGAAGGGAAGGAGGAAGCTGACACAAGGCACAATGGCATCTGAATGTTCAGATGAACTTTGTTAATTGGGAAAAATGTTTTTTGGCACAAGTGTAGGGGGTCCTGGGCTTTAAGTGGGCCATGGCTAGCTGGGGCCAAGCTCTGGCAGTCTCCGGAAAGTGCTCCTGAGCAGGGACCCTGCCGGGGCTCATGCTGACACCTCAGGCAGCCAGTGCAGCTGAAGCACTGCAGGGTTACACGGGCTACCTGCAGGTATCAGCACTTCGGATTAGAAAAATGCACCACCTTTTCTTTTTTTCTAAACCAAAGTACTGACACCCACAGACAGCCTGTGTAGCCGAGGCATCGACTACACATACTGATGACTCTGTGCTCAGAAACAGGAGGAGGGCTCCTAAAGAGTCGCCAAGCAGCATGAAAGCCTTTTGAATTTTAGGCTGTATCCTATTTGCGTCACTGAGAGCAACTAAAATGCCTGGCTATCGATGTCCCTTTGGAAGCTGATGGAAAGCCTTAGAACTAAAGTCCACTCGGTATAAGTGTGTCCTCAAGTGTTGTATTCTAGCCATGGTTGCCTTGACTCCAGCAGGGTTTTTAATTCGCCATTGAAACGAGACTCCCTAGTCTGACTATGGTCAAACCCATTCCTCCCTCTTCTGACATGCTGTTTCTCAAAAAGCAAAGTTTAACTTTCAGTGCCTGGAGTCATTAAAACTAAAAAAGAGCAGGTTGAGACATTAATGCATTACTGATTACTCTGAAGTAGCAATAAAATGAAAACCTTTGGTATTCTAAAGGTGTATTCCACCTTTAGGAGTTTTTTAAACATGTTTCATGAGTAGCAAATTGACAGGTATACTTTTCATCAGTTTTGGGGAACCAGCAGGTTTAATGAAAGAGGGCCCACAGCTCTTCTGTTATTTTGTTGAATTAAAATTTGCCCTGTATGTTCCATGTAGATATGCAGGTACACACACTACTTCAGCTATCTCAGTGGGGTGTGAAATATCTTCAGCATGGACTCAAAGCCCCCCTCACCGCTCCCCATAGGTATTTTACAAAGATTGTAACCTCCATTTAACTATCTTCATTTGAACTCATTTTGATTCGGTTACATATTTTATTTTGGCACATTTTCGACACTACTGATTAATCCTATTATATGTAAGACTTTTGTAACAGATTTGTTTCCCTTTTGATGCAGATATAGAGAACAATTTTGGCATTCCAAATAGTCTATGAAACCTAAGGAAGTTTAGATAATTGTCCTACCTGGCAGAAAGGTGCAGATTTTCGTGTTTTTTTGTCTCCTTAGAATTTTCGCCCGAACGTCACCCCTTCTCATAAGGATGCTGAAAACCCGTATGTAGATACGTTCTGTGCTGCTTCAGGAGGGGTGCAGGGTGGAAGAGGGGAGTTGAAACCCCCCAACCCAATGTTGCTCCGTTGTCGGATTTAGAGGGGGCAGCAGGGTGCCATTTTGGTTAAGATGGTCATGATTTGATTTTTTTTAAATTAGATTTTGTGTATTTATAACGCGCTCAGGATGGACTAAACCTTATAAAGGTGCATTTGGTGCAGAAGGAAGCCACCCTAAGAACAGTGCACATAGGAATCCCTTTTAACAGAAAGATGAACCCAGCCCACAGTATCCGCTCACCCCCACTGCCCCCTGGTTTGAAAAGAAAGGTCTTGAAGGCTCTTACGGAACTGATATAACAACTCAAGATCTCTAGTATCTCAGGTACGCTATTCCACAGCCTCTGGACAAAAACAGCAAACCTTCTCTCCCCCCTTGAGACAAATGCCTAAGGGGGGATAGTCAGCAACAGTTGATTTCCTGATCTTAACCACCTGGTAGGCTGATGACGACTGATTTTGTCCCTCAAGTAGACGGGAGCAAGTCCATTCAAGCATTTAAAGATCAGTCACACCACCTTAAATTTAGTTATGTCCTACACGGCCAACCAATGGAGTCCTCTGCAAGAGGATGATACATGAGCAGACCTTCCCAGCCAGCACACCATACTTACAGCTGCATTTTTAGCTTTTTGAAGCCTATTCAGCTGTTTGGCCGGGTTTCCAAACAAAAGACTATTACAATAGTCCAGATGTGCGCTCACCATGGACCCTACCACAATTGCGTGGTCTTCACCTGCAATGAACGGCAGGACTTGACGGTAATAGACACAGTGAATCGAAAATTGCCTGCACCTGGCGCTTAGCTGGCCCTAACTTGCGAGGTTATCCTGCCAGATACAACCCAGATTTTTAATCCTGGCAGCGAACCAACGTTCAACACCAAGGAGACTGGGGACAATGTCACCTTTTGCTGCCATAAGTATGTGCTTATGTCTAAACAGCACCAGCTCTGTTTTAAATGGATTGAGCTGGAGCTGGTTCTCTGACATCCACTCACTCACATCATCTAGGCACTGTTTAACCTTGAGAAATGTTTCCTCAATATTTCAAATTTTGATGAAAATCTGGGTTTCATCGGTGTAAGAATGATAGATCACCCTATGACTCCTCAGAACATCAATCAAACCCTTGTGGTACTCCACATCCCATCAAAATAGGGTCTGGGATAGATCCCCCAAATTTGACCTGTAGTTGACGATCAGCCAAAAAACAATCCAAACCACTTATGTGCATGCTTGGAGACATTACCTGCCACTCTCAAGCAGTTAAGTAGGGTGTTATGGTCCACTGTGTCAACGGCCGCAGAAAGGTCCAGTATCTCCAACAGCGATAGTTCTCATTGATCCGTGGTCACGAAAAAGGCTTTCTGCCTGACTTCCTTTGTGTGAGAAGTGATTTTCAGCTATTGCCAGGGATGAGCTCCACAGCAGAGAAAAATGTATGGTCAATGGATCATGGGGGCAAGTATCTGTTTGGTTACCCTTTCATTTGCGAAATTCCAATTCTTGAGGAAAGTGCAACTGTTAGCTGTGATGAGGCATATGCATTTTAAAACCCACAGCTACCCATAGTAGAACATTGGCTAATTTGTGAAAGAAGAGGTCAATTGAATACCTTTAAAAATGGAAAAAGCTGCCTAGTTGTTTGTCAAACAAAACATTACTTTTTTCAAAGTTTCACTTTGGATCCACATAATGCAAAACATTGTGCTTGCTTTTTCCTAATAATGAAAATAGCAAGCAACCATAAGAGATAATATAACCAACACATAGCGGACTATCCTGTCATCTAAAGTGACCGACCGTCACACGTGAATGGACATGCAGTCCTTCCTTTTCTTGCATTTTGTCACTTGCAGTTCTTCATTTAAAAGTGAAAAGCAAAACTATTGATGCCAGATTGAAGATAAACACACAGGTGAGGATGCATCTTTCAAAGCCAACATGAAGAATAGTTAGATATATACATTAGATCTCTATGTGCTCAGAAGCGAATGTTGCTAATAGTGCCTTACAAATCAAAATGCATTAATCAAATTACTGCATACACCATCCGTCTAATTGTGCTCTGCACCTTCTCGTGCATATACTGCAGACAAAAGAAGCTTACTAATATCACATGGGAGCAGTCCAGTCCGGATTTATGTTTTATTTGCATTCTTGTACCTATAGTTCTGGACATACAGAGAATGAGCATACTTTACGGGTTCAACCATGCAACATGTTATGGACATATTGTGCGGAAATATATATTTCTGCTTCAAAACCACCATATCATCCCTACTTCGAAAACCATATCCCCTCTGACTCAACCCAATTGTTTTTCATCTCGGATGTTAGTCATTCTGCTGTCTAGTTTCTCTTTCCTATCACTTCCACCCCAATCCTCCCCCTCCTTGCCACAAACTAAGATCTGCAATGCCCTGGCAGGGTCACAATATGCCACCTTTCGAACAAGGGCAGGTGCCGTAAGACCACGACGGTGGTGATGAGTGCAGTATAAACCACAAGTCTGAGAATGCAAACTGGTCTTGTCAAAGAGGCAGTTCTGAAAGGTCATACATGCCACAGCAAGACCGTCATCGCTTGCTACAGCCCTGGAGTCTCATTGAGTTAAAGAACAATGTGACGCGGAAGATAATCACTGGAACGGAGACGTGATTGCAGACACAGCGCTCACCTGTATGCTGCAAACCCATTAGAAGGTAAAACATGATACAAGGCAGCGGGTCCAGAGTTTGCAGAGCTTGGAGTGAATAATAAGGAAAGGGGCTGTAACGTGTACGTCATTAGAGAAGGGAACTAAGGAGGGCAAAATCATAAAAACAGAGTGTAAGTTATGTTCCTGTTTTTTCACCATAGTTCTGATATGGGAGAACAGTCTGCTGTGCTGTAAGGAAACCTGCAGTCCTAGGCACTAGACGTTATGCATCTGACTAATATGTCTATGTGCACCAGCCACACAAAGAAAATAGTGGTGAGTGATCGCACACTTATACAACAACTTTTTGAGACAGAATAGCATGCCATTCCATTGACGATGGAATGTTTTTTATTTATTAATTGGTAAATGTTAATGTTTGGATCATAAGGTATTGATCTCAGTAGTAACTGTGAGATTGGGAGCACTGACAAGTGTTCTTTTTGACTGTCCCTACAGGTGGCAAGTGCATGAACCAGAGCACACAATAAGCGTGTGGACAGTTCTAGCAACATTGGGAAACGAAAATGTCTCACACCCTCACACAGCTCTTTCCATGCTCCACTCTGCTATATCTGATACTCTCGATTTTCTTGCCCCTGTCATGAGGATCCGCTTGAAGCCCAAATCCAAGTGCAAATCTTGGTACGGCTCAGACCTCGTCACCCTTAAACTCAAGTGCAGGGTGGCTGAGAGGAAATGGCGTGCTTCCGGTTCATCCTCTGACAAACTGGCCTGCTGCCTGCTCCAAAGACAATACCGGCTCTCTGTCCGCACCAAGAAGAGAGCCCACATCCAACCCTGCGTCTCTGCGGCATATAACAAATTAGGCCAAACTCTTTAAAATCTGCAAGGAGCTGGCCAATCCTGCTACAGTCTTCACTTCTCCTGTCCCCGCCCAGGCCCTGTGTACTGTGAAATGGCTTCTCATTTCATATCTAAAACTCAGGTCATCCTGTCCTCTCTCTCTTCCTCTCCCCCTCCTCCCTCTACTCCCTGCTCTTCCCCTGGCCCTTCTTCGACCACCTGTCCTCCCTCCTTCTCTGCCTTTCCCCTGTTCTCCCCAGACAAGGTTTCTAGACAAGTCCGATCTATTAAAGTCTCATCAAAACAGGTTCACCCCTGCTCCTCCAAAACCATCAAGGATGACATTGACACCCTGGCTCCTGCTTTGGCTGTCTTCTGAAACCACTCCTTTGGCACTGGAGTCTTGCCTTCCCCCCTGAAGTACTCCCTTGTGCACCCTCTTCTTAATAAACCCTCTGCCGACCCTTCCTGCCCGGCTAACTATCGCCCAATCTCCATCACTCCTTTCCTGGGCAAACTCCTGGAGAAGCTGACCATCTCCCAGCTTAATCTTCACACTGAATCTGTTGGTTGTCTCCATGACCATCAGCCTGGCTTCAGAGCTGCCACAATAACGGAAACTGCTCTGCTGAACATCTGTGAAGACCTGCCCTCCAACCTTGATTCCAAACCCCCCTGTGTCCTCATCCTACTCGATCTGTCTTCTGTCTTTGACATGGTCAACCATGCCATCCTACTCAACCATCTCCGTTATAACCTGGGTATCACCAATCCGGCCCTGGCTAGGCTGACTTTTTTCTTCTCCGATCGACCCTCCCAGGTCCAACTTGGGTCCTTCCTCTCCACTATCTCTATCTCTACCTGTGGTGTTCCCCAGGGGTCTAACCTCTCTCCCTGGCTGTTCAACCAATACCTGGCACTTCTTGCCCACCGCATTGCCGCTCTCTGCCCCAACTTTCAGTCCTATGCGGATGACACTCACCTTAATTTCAGGTTCCCTTCTGCCACCTCTTCTCCTTCTCTCATCTCTGACTGTCTGTCTGCCATCCAGGAGTGTTGTGCTGCCAGTGATCTCTGCCTTAATGACAGTAAAACCGAGATTCTCCTCATCAGCACACCTACTCCCTCCTTTCCTGTCACTCTCTCGCTGGCCCTCTTCCTGCTTCTACCTGTAAGGCTAAAAACCTCAGGGTCATCTACGACTCCACACTTTCCTTCTCTCCTCATATCTCTGACGTCTCTAAGAAGTCACTCTACCAGCTGCACCTCCTCAGAGGTAGTCTTCCATTCCTCTCTTTCCCTCAGAAGCTCAGCGTATCCAGAACTCTAGTTCTGTCTAGGCTGGACTACTGCAACAGCCTCTTTCTAAAGCTGACTGCCTCTACTCTCCGCCCTCTGCAACTCATCCAAAACAGGACTGCAAGACTTGTCTTTGTCCTGAAGCCCAGGCATCGTATCTCTCCTGGACTGAAATCTCTGCACTGGCACCCAGCGGCGGTTAGGATTAAGTTAAAAACCCTCTGCATTGTCCACAAGGCCTTCTCGGGCCTTGGACCTCATTACCTTCAACTCTCTCTTCCTTCTCAAGCTCTTTGCTCATCTGCCTACAACTCTCCGAGGGTCTGTTGCTTCTCCAAGCAACAAGTTGGTGGTCGATCCCTTTCCTCTGCTGGGACCTCCCTCCCTCTGGAACAGCCTCCCTGCCTCTCTGAAACTTGAGGAGAACCATCTCCTGTTCCGGAAGCACCTTAAGACCTTCCTCTTTGCTTCTACTTTCTCTCCTACTCTCCCCTGCTGATCTCCTGGCTGAAACTGAAACTGCACTGGTTACCTGGCTACACTCTGATCTCGGGCCCAGGTCCCCTCCCCGCCAGTTGTACACCTGCACTGCCCCCCTGGCAACCCTTGCACTCTGGGACTGTTTCTGTATCCCTTCAGCCCCCTACCAGCACTCGAGACCTGATGTCTGCACTTACCCTTGCACTTGCCACCAGCTGGTCGCACTTTTATTTATTGTCTTTATTTATTTTACTGCTATCCCATGTTCCTGCACTGTCCCCTCCCCTTCCCCCGCACTTTTCCCCTTCCGCTCTCCCCTGCACTTGCACAATCTCAATGTCACCATGCCTAGTAAGATCGTTGTCTCTGTCTTCCCTCTGAACCCCCCTTGTCTCATCGTGCCTTGAAACACTTGTGTATAGGCGCATTATAAATGCCATATCATATCATATCAAGGTCTGGTAACTATCCCAGATATATATATATATATATATATGTGTGTGTTTTTGTCCTGAAGAAGGTGGTTCAATAAGGTAAACGCCACTGAAACTGGTTGACGTTGTAAGGGAATCGGCAGAAGTAAATGTGCTCATCTGGCAAATAATCAGTCTCAGTTCTTTTTTAGCAAAACGTTTTTAAATGAGTGGTATGGTGATTAGAGGGTGTTGCGACTAAAAAAGTTGTTGTTCCACCGTACTGTTACATTGTTTTTTTAGTTAGACTCCTTGTTAATATAAAATAGACTGGGCTGCATATGAATAAAATTGGGTGAAGTTGGAAGTCCTAGTTCTATTGATTTAAATGTTGTATACGTAGTGGTTTTTGAGTACTTACATTGAGGTAATAGACAGTCAGAGAGAGGTCTAGACGTCCCTTTTCCACCTAGATAGGCGTCCCACCAGCGCGGACTAGGTTTTTCCACTCTATGAGATCAGTTAGAGTCTTTTGTTAGGGACATTTACCTAGATGGCAGGCTACACAAGTTAGGAGGTTCCCTCTCTTTGTGTGTGAGTATACATGTCATAGGGCCACTAAGAAATACTTAAAGCGTTGTTGCAATGCAGCCCCCTTTCTGTAGATCTCATATCTCTAACCCTATTGAAACTCAAAGGCCGATGAAATACGATGTTTTTGATGGGTGAGAGCCCATTGATGTCTAGGAAGGGATATAGGGGTCGTGAGTGTGAGTGGGTGATACACGCAAAACCAGGTGAGGTGAGAGGTATGCTGTCCCAACATCAACCATTAAAATACTCCATCAGTCATGGCCTCCAGGTTGGTTTCACTTTGTATATCTGATAACTTTTAGATCAGTGTTTATACTGGGAACATTAAACTTCATTATTGTGTAAGGGAGCCCTGAGTTATAATAGAAAACACAAACTCAAAACCAGCAGAAAATCTTATGTCTTCCATTGGACAACGCAGTAGATCTGGTTATGCATGTTATTCAGATATTCGTTTACATTGGAAGGTATAACGTCATATGACAAATGTGGCCATTTGTTTTTCAACATAACTGGCCTTCAAAATATTCTTACTCAGTATTATGTGGCTAAACAACCCACGTTATGCCACTTCCCCACACTACTAATGAGAAATCTCAGAATTACATCCCTATATTCTCTGGCTAAGATGTGACCATGGCACTATAACCAAGTAGATGGTGCTCTGTCTTTCATTGTTTCCCCAGGATCAAAGGAGATTTGATCTAGTAGATGGCAGATTGTGACATACAAATCTTTCACAGGAATATAGTGGCAGAATTCTATTTTATTCTCTCAGAATGTCACTAAAAAGTGCTATGAGAATCGTTTTATTGACCCTAGAAGCAATAAACACCATGGAGCCTCATGGCGAGGTCAGCGGTAACCCGCTAGTGCTACCAGTGGGTCGCCGCTGACCTCGTAATATCATTCCCGGCATCCGATATTCCGGTGCCACCGGGAAATTAGACTTCCCAGGATGTCAGGCAGCAGGAACTATAAGTCCCCATTCCGTGGAGTCAGATAGGACTCCATGGAATAGGGACACGGAAGCACTGGCACTGTTGCTAACAGTGCTGGTGCTTCTGTGAGAACCATGCCTGCAGGGGGCGGTACTCCCAGCAGGTCAGTCTTGCAAGGAGATCCGGCCCCTGCAGTCATTCTCGTAGTCTGGCGGTTCTGAACCACCAGACTAAGAATGAGGTCCCATGTCCTTCCCACTAAGATTTGTATCTGTGATTTAGAAATCACACACGCACACACCCCCACACACACAAACCGCTACAGCAGGGTCTCAACTAATTGAGCTGTGCTGCCATCTTATTCTTGCGTGTTAAGGTGCATGCTGTTGTAGGTATCTGTACACATCACAATAATCATTCAAAAAATGATATGTAGGCTATGCGTTTTCCTTGTTTGTCAACTTCTCACATCTTAATTCAGCGCAGGTAGCTCATTTTAATACATACACTTGTTTCCATTCCTCGGATAGTAGTGTGGAGACCGGCAGCTACATTTTTGATCCAGCCATTTTGCAGATATCCATTCTAAGTTGTGCTATTTTGCACTTTCAGAGGGATCATACTTATTTATTTTCAGGTTGATTTGCCATGTGGTTTTGTGTCTTGCAAATCAGCTTTATTGCCCATATAGTACTAATATTGCTTTTGAAACACAACTATGCAGAAAGCATTGAACGTTGATGTAAAACTAAAGTTTGGATCGCAGGAGATATAGGGGTCATTACGAGTAGGGCATTATCTCCTTAGAAGGAGGCGGTAGGCAATCAGTAAGGTTGGAACGTGTGCTGCATTCATTGGTATAAGCCTGGGATCTCATCAGCCAGAGTGCTGCTAGTCTGCACTGTCTTCCCTGCTCCTCCCTCACCCCTTACCACCTGCATAGCTAAAAAACGGGTGCTAAGGATGTGTTTCAATTGAAAAGAAAGGAAATCTTACCATGCGACCCAATGCAGTGCTTCATTTTCTGAGTACGGTTTTCCTTGTTCATCACGACACAGTCCTCACCCTGGAAAACAGACTTGCTTGAGCCAGTAACTTGGGTAGTGGGCCATTACCGCATGGTCTGGCCAGCTCCCCAGGTTACAGTGACCACTCGTATCAGCTGTACATTCGTCTGATTATGAACGGTGGTAACAAGGAGTTAGTCCCCATTCATGGAGTCTCACAAAACCTGCAGTAACTCCTCCAGTTTCTTGTGGTAGAGTGAAGAAAATACCTCCAGCCAAGTGCTGGCCAGATTTCTTCCACTTTACATCCACACTCTTAGAATGACAGTGTGGTAAAAATGGTGGCAGTTCGGTTTCCACCACTTTTTATTATAACACCATACCCATTATCACACCTTTAACTACTACCAAAGTATGTGCTCCTGACCTAATCACTTTACATCAATATTTTCCTATGGCTCATTAGCAGTATGCTTTCCACAGGGAACACAGCCTTACATTTCTAAGCATATTTCCCTATGGCTCATTAACAGTATGCTTTCCACAGGGAGCACAGCATTACATATTCAAGTGTATTTCTCTACAGTTCATTAACAATATGTTCCCACAAGAATTACAACATTTCATTTTCCTAATATCAAACCATTAAATATCATTCGGGAATGGTCTCACCTAATTTTCTGCAGTATTCTGTGCCAGTGGTTCACCAGGAATGTAAATTCCTGTTCCTCAGACCAAGGGAGATCTTCAGTTGCAGGGATAAAGCACGTCAAAGAGATCAGCTGGTGAGTGAAGGTGTGGCTGCAAGGAAAACTTCTTGTCGCGATAACAGCGGTGCGCCCCACGCCCGATTCCCAACCTTTGCCTACACTCTGTCCATAGCACATTTAGTCCAACTGGATCTTAACTGCAGTGAGGTCCTACCTGGTTGTGCCAATTGTGGGAAAATATGTATTTGTATTCCTGCCTGTGTTCAGAAAATAACTTGAAGACAAAATGAAACACCGGAACGGAATGTTGATTTAAAAGCTCTGAGACACAGGTTTTTATTTCTGCTGCAGCAAACTCCACATGGTCGTACAATCTACCATGTGAATCAACTGGCCTCTCTCATTAACTCTCTGTGTCTGCTCTTCCCCATTCACAGGGACAGCATTTACACATTTTACAGTTAGTGTAGTCTTACAGAGGTCTTAGACCCTGGGCTAAATCTGAACTCTGGTACTCGTCAAAGTCAAGTTCCCAACTTGGGAACTCCCGTCCCCTGCACACTTTCTACTGGCTTACTATATTAGCCAAATACTTTTGAAAGAGCCAAGCGCAAGGAGGTCAAAAAACCTTCTTGGTTTATTAGCATTGTAGAGCAATTCTTAACATTTAGAGCATGTAAAAATAGAAAACATTTGGAACAATAGAAATTCAAATGACACTTCGGTATAGCATAAAATAACACAATCTATTTTGTTGTTTAGCCCAACGTGTTTCGAGTAGTCACTCTTCATCAGGGGCACGTTTTTTCAAATTAGTTCTACAAAGAAAGTCCAAAAATATTTGATGAATATTTTGGCACATCATTCATATTTGGTTGAAGCAAAAACATTTGTTAATCAAAAAGAAACATAATTTAATAGACAACAAAGAACTAGAATCTACATGTTGACTCTATTCCTAGGGATTCTACAACCCCTTCAATGTCACCCATTATCTTGTATTGTAATATAGCTTTTACAATAGCTGGCAGCTGTCACCTAGCCCCAATTCCTGAAGGAGCAATGCAAAGGCGATAGCATGCTTGAAGTCCAATTTGGTAGCGGGCAGAGTCTTGTCCAGCAGGGGGTTGGACACCAGGTTAATGTCACCCCCATCAGTAGCTGCCTTTCTGCAAAAGGAAGAACTGGCAAGAGAATATTCTCCAAAAACATATCCTGGCCTACATTAGGGGCATACAGAGAGACCAATGTAGCCATGCGCTACCATAGCAGGCCCTTAACACAAATATATTGCCCCTGGGACCCCGAAGTCCCCTGACCATAGAGATTGGAATATGTTCACCAATCAATATAACCACCCCCCACTTCTTCTCACCACTTTAGGCAAAACACTTCCTCAGGAACACTGGCCCTATTTCATCCTGGGCAAGCAAGTGAATCTCTTGCAAGAAAACCATAGAGAAGGCCATATCCCTTAGCTTGTCTAAGACAGTTTTCCTTTTCATTGGGGAGTTCAGCCCCTGAACATTCCATGTGCCCCTCCCCCATGGCATCAGTTGCTACATCAGCCAGGACTCCCCTTATGACCACGCCTCCACACTCCCATCATCACAAATTGAAATGTGCACCCCTGAAAGTGTAGCCCCAATGCCAATCCCTTATCAAAGTTTTATGATGAAACCACACTCCCCTGCCCCACACCCAACCCAACCATAAACAGTGCTCAAATGTGCGTGAACATCCACCATTTGAAAATCCCAATTGGGGATCTGACTTCGAAGGCAAATTAGCCACGGTCAAACCCTACTCCCTGCCTCTTGGCACCCCTTAATTCTTGAGCCGCATGCCCCAAGCCCAGACACCTCATCCCCCCACCCTGGTCCAACCCCAGAAGGAAGAGGGACAGTAACCCATAAAACCGCCTTGCTGAGCATCAAATTGTTCAAGTCGTCTGGAATGGACCCTTCACTTCCCCCCCGACCTACCCACCTTTACCCACTGTTATGAGGCACCGGGCATGGGGTTCAGACTCAAGCCCCTCTCCCCTTCTGCACCCCGCTGCCAGCCTCCCAACCATTCAACAAGCTCTCCCCCTCTTTTAGTGTCCGAACCAACCAGCGCTTCACCAGAAAGGAGAAGTGGAGCGCCGTGGAAAAACCACACCTGTAAGCCAGCTCCCTAACCCGTAACCATTCAGTCAATGGATTGAGCGCCCACCTCTTCACCAAGGTTGAAGATGTCAGGTCCTGATATCAGGAGAGTGACACATTATGAAAGGAGACTGACACCAGTAGTCTGGCCACAGCCATTATGTTTTCCTTCAACTTAAAGTGTACACAGGACAATACGTCCAGAGGTCTGTCTTGAGTTGAAGTAGCTTGGGTCTTGACCCAGTGAGTCCTGTTCAGTGCAATCGCTGAGTACTCATCCAGGTCCAGAATGGAATGGAAGAGGTCTGCAACAAAGTCAGGAAGTTTGTCATCCCGTACCACCAAAGGGATGCCCCGGATCCGGATATTATTCCTGGGGAACGGTTCTCCCTATCCTCCTGCTTGTCGTCCAAGGCATCACAACGTGCCTCCAAAGCCTCCAATCTGTTAGTACACTCGCCCACTTTGTAGAACTGTTTGCAAAGCGTATCATCCACCACCAAGACCAGCTGGTCAGCTTCCTAGACCCTTTCATCTAGCACCAGGATCTAGATTGTTGGAGTGCGGCTTTGCGCTTTTGTGGATTTCTTTTCAGATTTCCTCTAACAGGTCTTGCAGATCTGACTTGGTAGACATCTGTGTGAGCATAGTAGGAAGTCGGTCAGCCTCATGGACCGGACCTTGACCGTCACCACCTCGCTATGCTTGCTCTTAGCAGCGGGCTTGAGCATTTCAGATATACCCCCCTGTTTCCCGGTCTTGGGTATTTTAGCCATCACAAGTGGAAGAGCAAGGAGACCCTAAGGGCCTATCTACGCACGCAAGATTCCCCCCAGCAACGTACACCCAACGCCGAAGAACACAGAACTTAAACCCAAAGTAGTCCTCACAACAGCCACCATACTCAAGAGGTGCCACTGATAGCAGCATAGGATATGTAGTGAGCCCCAGCAGCGTGAGACCACCACCGATTGGATGGAAGTCACTCAAGTTGCTGTTCTGCGCAGTAGCTCAGCTCAGGGTCTGTACAACCAAAGCACTCAGGGGATGATGCAAATGAAAAGGCCTGGTGGTGCTAATCCAGACACTGTTCCACCAGGTGGTGTTGCCATGGAGATGCCAATAGATGCTAAATTGTCCATAATTAGTGCAACCCCTGTGCCCCTTGATGAAATGAGGGGAGCCTCACCAAGCTGATCGTTTCATTCCAGTAGCTGGGGCATTAAACCAAGTTCCATATGTGACAGACCCCTCCTTCCTGCAATTTGTATTGTGCTTGTGAGAGAGCCCCACTTGGTAGATTTTATAGGAGGAGCAGCTTCAGCCACTGCAGGCAGAGGGATGCCCAGGGGAGTTAAGGTGGGCTGAGTGAGCTTGCCATACCTCCCCCGTGGCCCAGGTTGCATTATATTTAGGGTTTCCTGTTTTAAGGGTTTATTTTTTGTTACTTATTGGGGGGGTTTTCAAGTGTTTTAAAGAAATTTCAAAATCTGTGTTTCTCAGTTTTTTCCCGTTTGCCCCTTTCAAAAAATCACGGACAACTGTTTTTTCAGGTATAAACACAGAAATGTTCTTTTTTTGTTTCATTGCGTGCATATGTTGGGTAATCTCTCAGTCAAGATATTCTACACAATTTCATGTTCTTCCAGTAATCTGTTGCATTCCTACAAGTCAAAATTATTGTAATAAATCATGCAATACTTCTTCAAGGACTATTTGCCCATCTTTTGCCCTTTCGTTTGCTCCCATAAAGACTTTTATTTGGGAAAACAACCTTTCCACATTGGCAATGGACACGGACAGGGCCAAAATATCCAACACACAAGCTGATAAATCTGGCCACTGTTAGCGCTTTCCCACCTAATACTCATGTACCTGAAGATGCCGATTCCCAGGCACAGGCTCTGCCAAATAGACATTAAATTGGGTGCACAGTCTCAGTGTCTTTAAAATGGTGAAAAATAAATGCATAATTTTCAAAGTTTGGATTAGATTCTTTTTTCCAGAAGAGATCAAGTACTTGCATGGCATACCACAAAGAGGCTTCACTCACTTCGAATGACATGGTGGCTGATGGTATGTTTCGACACAGCATTGCTTGGCATTTTTCATGCATTGTTGCATAGAATATCCTAAACTTCTCAACAGTCCTTCGTTTGCCAAGTGGCAGACATTCCAAAAGTGCACATGTTAAAGGGCCAAAGTCACTGAAAATGTCACCCAGCTTTCTTTCAAATAAGAGTTTGACCTCCACACCAATGACATTGTACACATGGTAAACATATGTGTTTTTAGATTCCAACCTCTTCAATATATCAACTACAGCGGTCATGTTCTCTTGCAAAAATCAGAGAACACAGTAGACTGTACTTTTCTTCACCTCACTATCAATGTGCGCCCTAAGATCCTCACATTTCTTGCCTGAGACATCATCACTAAGGAGAAAATCGGTAATAGGTTGTCACATCAATAGCATGGCGTTCACTGCCTCTAACACAGAGAACCACTGGCTAAAGGAGACAGTTGGGATAAGATTTTCTTTCATGCCATACAAAGTGCAAAATGATAGGTATTTGCATTTCAGTTCACGTGCATATCTAAATAGTGCACCAGCTTGGACCACAAAGTCAACTGCACCAGTAATCAATTCTGAGGACCTTAAAGCTGCTTTTAAAACTCCATCAAGTAAGTGTCAGGGGTCTCGCATGGGGAAGACCTTGAAATCGGCATTGCCCTTGGACAGATCATCGCATAATTTGCTCATGTAACTTGCCGAATCACTACAAATGCACACTACATCTCTCCAGTCCTTCCCAAATTTGCTGAGGACTTTCTGGAGCTATGCTGCCACTGAAACTGCATTGCAAGTTTCAACCACCTCTAAATCTGCCATGATAGTACGGCGCACCCATCCACTTTTTGGGTTACAAAAAGTGAAGAGGGCTGCCACTGCTGGATCACAATGCAGCTTGGGCGTTTCATCGACAGTGATAGAAATGTTTACGTCGCCTTGCACTAACTCTTTGATGTGGGCAATGTCTGTCATAAAACCTCATGTAGGTATTTCTCGTACATTTGAGTGGATCTGGGTAAAGTTGTGGCTGCTGGGGCCCGTGTGCAGAAAAGATTACCAATTGGGCCTGGTGCAAGCTGGATCCTGGCTGCACTAAGGCGGGCACAAATTCATGTGCCACAACTTTTTCCTTCATCGTATTTTCTTTTTTTTTTTTATTTGATTTTATTATCATTTTGTGATAAATATAGCAGAATGACCCATACATCTTCAAAACAAAAGTAACATTGTCATAGAAACCACCAGAAAATCAGGTCCCTTCCCTCCTTTACCCCCCTCCCACACAAAGATCGAAACAGTGAACAAACGGAAGCTTTCTAAACTTTTTCGGGCAAGCATAATGATTGATAGGCGGAAACCGTTGTGTCAACCATTATTTATAGGCTTCGGTGAAGGGGAGCCCATTCCATTTCTCTATGTGGTGCCACATCATGCAATTGTGCAGTTACACTTTCCATCTCGTATAGTTCTTTAGCCTTTTTCACCCACATCCGTTGCGTTGGGAGAGTTTCAGATTTCAATCTCATAGTTATACAGACGCGATTGTTGTGCAGTTTCAGGCCAAAAAGAACAAGTCTGGGGTCAATGTCTCTTGAAATCCCTTCCACCTTTTTAATCCATCCCAGGACCTCCCTCCAGTAGATTTGTGACTTTGTGCAAGACCACCACATATGCCAGTAGTCCACCTCCACATTATATCCTCTCCAGCACATTGGACTTGTTTGGGCGAACATCTTAGAAAGTCTTTTAGGGTCCCATTGCCATCTGTGCATCAACTTCAGTCCATGCAGTTTATATTGCGCCAAAATAGATGCCTTATGCGCTGCCGCACAGATTTGGGACCACAGGACATCCGACATCGGTGAGCCCATGTCTTTTTCCCATCTCTTTCTCGGCCCCTCTACTTGAGTGTCCTTTGCTTCAATCAGAGATGTAAATAGCCTGGAAATTAGACCCTTTGTGCTGGTCGACCCAGTCAGGAAATTATCCATGGGGTGTAACGTCCCTCCTTAATTGTCCCCCTGCCAACAAGGCCCCCTTCAACTGTAGGACTTTAAACACATCAAGTGGGCCTATTTGCAGACTGGCTTCGAGATCTTGTATTGTTATGCATCCAGTTGGCTTCATCATTTGTCCCGCCCTTGTCAGTCCTGCCCCATACCAGTTCTGGAACCGTATCGGATCCCTCATGTCATTCCGAATGGGGCCCATATACAACTCACAGGTGACGGCAAAGTCGTTGATGGCACTGCTCGGGAAACAATTCTTTGGAGCCCACATCCATTCCCCCATAGATACTGGTCTTATTCGATAGTTCTCAATTGCCACCAATTGCTTTTGCTCCTCTTCTCTCAAATGGGGCACTAGCACCCTAAACTGTGAGGCTTGGTAATATTCATACATGTCTGGCAGGCCCACCCGTCCTTTTTCCTTCGGCTGGGTCAGTGTTTCATATGCTATTCTTTGCTTTTTACCCAGCCATACAAACCTGCATCTCTTCCCCCTTACTTCTGCAAAATGGCATTTTGGAATAGTTATCGGGAGCATTTGGTAGAGATATAACAATTTCAGGAGGACCACCATCTTTAGGGCATTCACCAGACCCAACCATGATATAGTTAATTGCGTCCACTTTTCCATGTCTTTAGTAATTTCCTTTATGAGTGGGGGAATATTGGCCTCGTAGAGTTCCTCTGTGGTTCTCGTAATCTTAATCCCCAAATATCTGAAGTTCTGGTGGTTCACTGGGATCCCCTGTACTGTCACCCCGTTGTGGTTTTCATCACCCCTGTTTTTGTACAGAAAGAGGGTGGATTTATCAGTGTTAACTTTGAGCGCCGCCCATCTCCCAAATTCTTGAATTACCTGGAGGACATTTGGGACATCCTTGTGTGGATTGGCTAAATATAATAGAATGTCTTCCACAAACATTGCCAATTTATATTCAATGGTGCCTATTCTTATCCCTCTAAGGTTATGATTTTTCCTAATATTATTCTGCAGAGCTTCGATATAGAGTGCGTATAGCAGTGGCGATAGGGGGCACCAGTGTCTTGTACCTCTAGTCATGCTTATTTCTTCGGATATGCTGTTGTTTACCACAACCCTCCCCTTCGGCGATCTATATACAGCCTGGACCCCCCTCATGAATGTGTCACCAAAACCCATGTTCCCCAACACAGCCCACACAAAGGCCCACTCCACTCTATCGAATGCCTTCTCAGAGTGCATGCTGAGGAGCACATGGTCCCCCTCGTTGCCCATTGTATGCTCAATTATATCGAGGGTCTTTCACATTGCATCTGCTCCCTGCCTATCCTTTATAAAGCCCACCTGGTCTGAGTGGACCAAGCGAGTCATAATGCCCTCCATGCAGGATGCTAGCACCCTTGTATATATTTTTGCATCTGTATTCAGGAGCGATAATGGTCTGTACGACTTACACAAGGTGGGACCCTCCCTCCCTTAGGGATGACTGCTATAGGTGCTTCAGAGAATGATTGCAAGGCTACTCCCTTTTCCCGTATTGTACTGAAGAGCTTTGCTAAGTGCGGGGACAGGACGTCTCCAAAGTGTTTATAAAATCTCATGCCATACCCATCTTTCCCTGGCGCGCCCCCCGGGGGAAGTCTCTTTATGGCCGCTTGTATCTCCTCTGGGGTTATGTCCGATCCCAAACGTGCTTGTTCTGCCTCTGCCAGACGGGTCAGGCCTGCCTCTTTTATGTATTCCCCCATTTCCATCTCCCCCTGTACGCCATCCGATGTATAAAGAGTCTCATAGTATTTGGCAAATTGGTTTGCTATTTCTTTTGAGGTTCTGATTATTCCCCCCTCTCCCGTTTATAGGCCATCCACCCACCTCTCCGCCCTCTGCGCTCGGAGTCTGTTGGCAAGCATCTTGTCGGCTTTATCCCCTTTTTCATAGAATTTTTGTTTTAGGAATTTCAATTTTCTAATTACATCCCTGTTTCCTAATTTCTTCAACTCCTCCCATTTCTCTTTAAGAGTAGTTAGGGGCTCTTTACGATATAATCCCTGGGAGTCAAGCTTCCTCTCCCGCTCCGTAATTTCCCCTCGCAATCTATCTTCAATGAGCTTCCGCTCCCGTTTTTGCCTAGCTCCCTCCCTTATAAGATGGCCTCTCCAAACTGTTTTGCCCGCTTCCCAAACCGTTGTCATGTCTACTTCCCCATTATTGTTAATTTGGAAATATTCCTCTATTGCCTCTCTCAACTCCCGGTCATAAATCTTGTCAAGCCATAAGGAGTCATTGCATTTCCATGTGGTATTTCTGCAACTGATCCCCCCAACGCTACATTTGCTATGACCATATCATGGTCTGACCACCCCACTGGTCGAATCACCGCCTCTTGCACCCTGGCTCTGTGTTCTTTATTGATCAGGACATAGTCGATTCATGTGAAGGTTTTGAGAACCTCCGATATAAACGTGTATCCTCTCACCCCTGGGTTACATGCTCTCCAAATATCCACCAGTCCCTTCTCATGCAATGTGTTTGCAAACCTATTATTCTCCCCCCGCTGGACTTTTTGGGTTCGGTGTTTGGACTGCTGCCTATCCATCAGCGGCTCTGCCCAAGTATTGAAGTCCCCTCCTACCACCACCAGGTTCTCCTCATTCCCTCCCAGCGTGGCTAGGGTTTCGTCGTTGCGTTGAAGGGACCTTGCCCTTGATTGGGCGCGTATACCCCCGCCAATGTGATTTGTGTTGCCTCCGAGTCCCCCCAGAGTACTATCCATCTACCCTCTGCTGACCTTTCAACTGTCAAGTTTTCTAGCCGGAGTCGTTTACTCAAGAGTATCCCCATTCCTCCATTTTTTGGGCTCCCTGATGCCCAAAACGTTTGCTCCACCCCTCTACCTTTCATTGACCTTTCTTCCTCTGCTTTAAGTCTCTTCTCTTGGATAAAAAGGACATCCAATTCCACCCGGTGGAATTCCCTGATCACTAGGGACCGTTTAGTTGGTTCAGGTTCCGACGGAAGATTATATGACTTTCGTTGGCGCGAAGATCAAGGGGAAGACTATTCCAGGATAGGGCTGCCATTACAGAGAAGGCGCGACCACCAATCCGTGAAAGCCTAACTCGTGGAACCGCAATCAGTAGAGCCGACTGAACGCAAAAAGCAGGCTGGCACATAACGGGAGAATTTTTCCTGTAAGTATTCGGCGCCTTGGTTGTAAAAAGCGCGGTGTACTAGGCACAGAGATTTAAAAAAGGATACACTTCTCAATCAAGAGCCAGTGGAGTTGCCTGAGTAGCGGAGCCATGTGGGCACGGGGAGGAGGACGGATCACTGCTCAAGCCGCAGCGTTTTGAAGCAACTGAAGGCGCTTAGTAAGATAACTAGGCTGGCCCAGGTATAGAGAGTTACAATAGTCTGTGGTGCTCAAAACCAAGGCAGCCACCACAGGAGCCCGATGTTTGGCTGGAATGAAGGGGATCACCTTACGTAGAATCTGTAATTTAAAGTGTCCAGATTTACAGTCAGACACCACCTGGGGTGCCATGGAAAGAGAGGATGAGAACAGAACACCCAGATTTTTTACTGAGGTCGCAGGTGTAGGGCATATGCCTAGTGAGGTAGGCCAGAACTCAGAGGTCTAAAAAGAGAGGGGGCTGGAGGTGCCCACCACCAGAACCTCCATTTTAGGGCCATTGAGCTTCAGCTAATTAGTCGCCATCCAGGCGCCAAGGTCTTCCAGGCAGCTACGTAGCCGGCCTGCAGTATCGGCCCTGGTGAGGTCAAGCCAAACCAGGTTCTGCGTCTTATCATCATAGGAATAATATCTAAACCCATGACCCAATAATAGAAGCAGGAGAGGGTGAATATACAGGCTGAAAAGGATAGGGCAGAGTGCAGAACCCTGAGGGACGCCGTAGAAGAGCAGTCCCGGGGGGGAGCAAAAAGGAGGTAAAGACACTGAAGGGGTCTGATCAGTTAGAAAAGCTTGAAACCATTTGAGGACTTGACCCGAGATGCCAGCGTCAGAAAGCCGGGTCAGAAGAGTCGGGTGGTCTACCGTGTCAAACGCGGCAGAAAGATGCAATAATAATACTGCTCCCACCCCGCCCTGGTCGGCTAACCGGGCAAGATCATCCATGACAGAGTTAAGTACAGACTCTTTACCCCTGCCAGGGCGAAAGCCAGACTGAAAGGAGTCAAAGAATCTGGAAGATTGCAGAAACGAGGAGAGAAGAGGGGAGACCAAGAACTCTAGCAGCTTCATATTAAATGGAAGCAAAGAGATAGGCCTAAAGTTTGCCACAACCTTGGGATCAAGCGTAGGTTTCTTCAACAGAGGAAGCACCAGCGCATGTTGAAGTTGGCTGGGAATTACACCATATTGGAATGAGTTATTTCTGGCAGCTGCGATATAAGGGAGTAGCTTGGGTGCAGTATCTTTAATCAGAGCAAGAGGGATGGCATCTGCTGGAGAGGCAGATTTAAGGCCATTAATCGCTTTAAGTATCTCCGAATTAGAGAACACAGGAAAGGACGACCAAGATGCGGTAGGGGCCGCCAGCCGAGGAGGGCTCAGACAGGCAGTAGTAGTAGAAGCTACTTTAGCAATATCTGCACGTATGCATTCGATTTTAGAAGAGAAAAAAGTCGCGAGAGAGTTACACAGGACTTGGGACGGAATGATAGCAGAGTCCAGTTTATTAGGGGCAGAGAGGGAGTTAACCAGTTAAAATAAAGCTTAAGGTTTATTTATGGCTGCTTCAATCTTGGCTTCAAAGAAGGTCTTTTTTACCAGGTCAGTCGTCTGATGGTAATTAGTCAGTAGGTTGCAAAAGGTGAGCTTAGCTGTAGGGGAGTAGCATAGCCTCCAGTTCCTTTCTGCTTGCCTACAGGCCAGTTTTTTTAATTTGAGTTCCTCGGAGAACCAGGGTTCTGACCTGTGCTTAATGCTTTTGGACAATTTGAGTGGGCAATACCATCGGCCACTTCCAAAAAGGCATTTTCAATTGTGATAAGAGTAGAGGAACTAACAGAGGAGAGGCGTTTCTGCAAAGCTGCAACAAGTTCGGATTGAGATGTTTTCTGCCAATCGCACTTCAGGGTGGTAGGTTTAGGGGCCAAGGACTTGAGGGGAGGATAGGGAAGAGTAAATTGAATAAGAAAATGGTCTGACCAAACAAGAGGATAAGGTGAGGACATTTCGATAGAAGAAGCCGGGGCACATATAAAGTCAAGGATGTTGCCCAGTTGGTGAGTGGGTTTGCTAATCAGTTGCGGGAGCCCCAAGTCGTCCATAGATGCCAAGAAGGACAAGGCCTGATTAGGGTTAAAGGTGTTAGGAGACAAATTAAAGTCACCAGCAACCCAAAGATTGGGATATTCTGTCATGAGTTCCGATATAAATTCAGGAAAAGCAATGCAGAAATTAGCATCAGCACCCGGAGGTCTGTAAACTACCAGGATAGTCTGAGTGAATTGAGGGGAGATGGTCAGATGCGCAAAGAGGCACTCCATCCTCAAATAATGAGTAGGTAGGGTACACTGAGCAGTGTAGATGTCTTTATACATAATAGCGACCCCTCCGCCAGGATGGGTGGCGGTACGGTCAGCATGAATCAGACTGTAGCCCGGGGGAGAGCCTGGACCACCGAAGGGCCCGAGGATTCTTGAAGCCAGGTTTCCGTAAGTAGAAAAAGGTCGAACTGGTGAGTAGACACCAGGTCATGACAGTATGCAGCGTGAGCCACCAGGGAGCGAGTATTCAGCATACCACACTTGAGACTAGATGAGGTGGAAGTGGAAGCAGCAGGAATCTGAGGGTGAGGCAGGAATCCTACTGGCCATGATGTATCAGATGGCGCCAGAGAAATTAATAGAGTGTGGGTTGTATCCCGTGCTCTTTGTAGTATACCTGTGTAAAAGGGAACGTTGGTTCCCATTGCATCCTGCTAGTCTCTCTATGTCCTACCCGATTTAGCAACACTTTCATATTCTTTTGAGTTGTTCCGATTGTGTCCCCCACCTCCCCTCCCACCCCCCAATCTGTCCCCACAACAACCTTAACACACCATAACAACTGAACCACAGCCATCATTGGCTGTTTTAGGCCCCTAGTAGGAGACGCCCTCCCAAACTTGAGGGCGACCAGGGATTGTCAGCTGCCATCCAAAGGGGAGGCATCAATTTACCTTGCTATCTCAAGTTCTTCTCAAGAATTTCATCCTCCTTCCGTATACCCTTGTCAAAGTACTGAAAACCATGTGTCTTGTCTTGTCATTGTTCTTGCCCTCCTCACGCCAGCTTTGCCGGTGACACCGGGTTAGGCTTAAAGTACTTCGTTCCCATTTTTGCCCTTTGTTGTTACGGGGCTCTTCTATGTACTTCCACTTGTGAACTAGAAGCTTCTTGTGGGCCCACAGGTCCTTGCATGTATTTTTTTTCTTTCAGCCCCTTAAGGACCTGGGTGGCCTCTTCCGTGGTTGTGACCCTATATTCGCCTAACCGAAACTCTAATGTGAGATCAAACGGGTAGCCCCATCTGTATTTGATTTTCTGTTCTGTAAGCCATATAGTGAGTGGTCTACAAGCCCTTCTTCTGGCAAGAGTCATACTCGAGAGGTCCTGGAATATCTTGATTTACGATCCTTGGTATTCAATGTCCTGTTTTTGCTTGGCTTTGATCAGAATATCAGTCTTTTCCCTGTAACTCACGAATTTGACCACAATTGAGCGGGGTCCCCCTCCAAACGCCCTTCCTCCTCTATGGGCTCTTTGAATTGTTGCCGACTTTCCTCCTTCATCCTCAAACAGGTGATCAATGATGTCCTGGACCTTTCGTTCGACCTGTTGCAGGGTCTCCTCTTCCTTTTCCGCAAGCCCCAAAATCTGTAGGTTCGATCTTCGTTCCCTGTTCTCCATGTCGTCCACTTTCAAAGTGATTTCTTCCTCTCGCAATTCGATATCTGTCATTCTGGCGTTGAGTTTCATTTCTATTAGGTCCACATTGGCCTGATTGTTCTCAAGATTCTCCACTTTGCCTTCAATACGCTCCATTTTCCCTTTTAGTTCTGATATGGACATCTGTATGTCAGACCGCAGTGCCTTGATCTCTGTTAGGATCCCAGGTAGGTCTTCCTTTGTGACCGCCATGTTTCTCTCTGCTTGTTCTGCTTGTTGCGTGTTTACAGCCACTGGCTGTCCTCTTTTATATTGTTGCAGTTTATGTAGTCCCCCTTCCTTGCGCGCACTCAGCATGTATTTGTCTCTTACCTTTCACAGTAGCTCACTTTCGGACCAATAGCATAGACCTGCTCCTCTCTCTCCGAGTCCCATCTCTTCCCAAGCTACGTTCCGCCTTCCTCTATTAACTGCCCGCCTTATGAATCTTGTGGCTGGAACGCTGCTTGGTGCGGGGGAGGTTTGCACCTTCTCCCCGCTGTGTGCTGCTGCCGCCCGCCTTTGCCCCGTAGCAGGCCTCCATTGACCTTGTGCAGCCTCGCTCGACAGTATGGGAAGCTCCTCCTCGCCACTCCTCACTCCCTTTTCCCTCCAATCTTCTTCCCGATTTGTCCCTATGACCGGTCACAGTGGGGATACCGCCTGTTTCGTCATCCTCCGATCTCTCTCACCGGTCTGCTTTCTTCTTCCCGTGCAGGTCCGCTGCGCTGCCCCCCCGGGCATATGGTTGAGAGTCGCTGTACAACTGGTGGGGTCTACTGCCCTTGCATTGCTGAATGTAATTGCGCAAGTAACAATTAGTTTTGCTGCCCAGGAATAGGTGTGAACTGTACTGAATGTGTATGGGAAAGATTCTGACTTCCTTATAACTACTGTTAGGTGTTCCAAATAAGGTTTGCACTTTGGTCTGTGTACCGTCAAGCATAAAGTGTTTTTATGCTATGTTTACATATAAGGTGTGATAGTACTTATTACCCCAGGATTTATCTGGGCCTACCTGTATTTAAATAAATCAAAGGTGGTGTGTTGTACTGCCTCAGTTGAATGATTTTACTAAGCCCTTGGTTGGACTTCCTAATCCTGAATAACTATTCAGTATTACTGCTTATTAGAGAAGCCAGACCCCGACCATGTGACGCATGGCTCCTGACCACGCGCTGCTTCATGGGCTTTTTGTTGGTAAAGTTAAAGCCCCTTGCTACTCGGCCTGGGTGTGCTTTCGCCCTCCTGTTTGCCAGGCCACGTATTTGCATGACAGGGTGCGATTGGGTACCTGCTCTGCTCCCTGCCACCTTGCTGCCCTTAAATTATTCCCCCAGACCAGCATTTTGGGTGGTAATGGCACCAGCGCCTGTCTGCACTGCGCTCAGGGGCAGTGCATGCTGGGACTCATAGTGTCCCCTTATAAGCAGGCCATGTTCCAACTTAGTTTCATGCACATCATGGCGCAGCGGGAGAGTCACTCCTCAGTACCCCATACCAGCCGGTAAAGCAGTTGGTGTGCTGATCTTGCTGTGTATTTGCACTTTGAAACTGCCTTCCCACTGTACAGCGTCTTCTTCCACCCCCCTCGCTTCACCTGCATCTGACCACGTGGCTTGCCCCAGTGGCATAACACGAATAACCGCCATGGTGCCGCACCACTGCCCATTGCACTCACACACCCCCCTGCCCAAACTTGCACACGTTGCACCCGCGAAGGAACCGCCATGCCCCGTGTTCCCACCGTCGTCATTTATTCAAAAATCCACATTCCCTGCCCATTCACACTTGGGCTGATGCTACAGAGTACAAGCATACTACTAAACCGCCCCCACCCACCGTCTCCTCCCATGGCCCAGCTGCCCCTATTGCCCGGCTCAAAGTACAAATGCAGTACTGATTTAAACACTGCACCATCACAATGGATGTGATCCTCGCCGGCCCAATTGTAGGTTTAGGTGCCCCTCCACAAATATTAACAGATGCGCATAGTAGTGCATCCTATTATTCTACCCGCCCAAATATTAACAGATGGGCATAGCATCCTAATACTCTTAAAGACACCTTCAACTTCCATTCAAGTATCCATTTTAACAAAATATTTCTTGCTGCACGAAACCATTAACAAGTTTAATGCCTACATCTTCAATAAACATGTTTTTGTAAATCCCGATGAAAAGCACTTAGCAGCTTTTCCGGGACAGCATTTAGCTTGCCCAAGATCACACCATTTAACTTGCCCAAGATCAACCATGCGGCGCGGTGTGGCGGGTTTGAAACCGCGCATCGGACAAAACAAAGCAAAGTTGCAACTATAATCCACACCGACGGCATGACCGACCAGAGCACAACATAACATGACACACTGCGCATCACACCAGGGACGCAATCATCACCCGCGCCTGAAAACAAAACTGTTTAATTTACCTTTTCTTAACCCACCCATACGACCGCACGTCCCAAACAACCATGTTGCCTGTACTTTAACAAATCTCAGGCAGCGCTGCGACCCCTCGGGGCACACAAAAAGCATTGCACATAACACAGAGTGCCTCCTCAGGGCCGTTCACTACTGCTCCACCGTACTGTACATAAATTGATTGCTATCCCTGATATCAACGACAGGCTGACCCAGCATGACTCGACCAGTGCATGCCTCGCTGGATACATGCATTCTCCCGTACCTCCCCCATGCCCACACATATTCTGGTAACAGAGGCATACGTGCGATGCTTCTATGGCCAGCCAAGACAGTCCTCTGCCCCCTGCAATCATATTGCTCTCTACACAACAATGTCCTGGCAAACAGTGCGGCACAGAGGCCACCACAATGCAGCAGTTCAAGCTATGCGGTACTGTTCCTGCTCCCCACCCATACCACCCCAGACACACGCATCTGGGGAAAACTGCAGTTAAAGGTACATTGCAAATAGCACATGCCCCGATCAAAATCACCATAAATGGCTTGAACTTCACCATGCACACTGACCACTTACAATTCCACAAAATTATAAAAACGCAGCAACACCCAACATGTTCATAATGCACAGCGGCCCCCGACCTGCTCACGTCAAATTTCAAACCAAATTCGAACCAAAGCAAAGCAACATTTTTTGGCCCATGTGCTGGAGATCTACACGTGCCTGGAGCCCAAACACACTCACGCCTGCCATTTATCTCCTGTGCTCAGACAGAAATTTGACCCCTGCTCGGAAGCTCCATAATCGCATCCGGCAGCACACTTAACTCTGATACTAGACAGGTAGCCAAGGTCAGGTTGCAGGCTGGATCCTCTGGTGACTGACGGTGAGCGGCAAAAGAAAGATGAAGCGAGATCACTCTAGGTAGGCAGGCAATACTCAAGTGACAATGTGCTGGCTGTTGTCAGTGCTTTGCTGACATTGGGGCATTTTAAAGTGCTTTTTATGCTGGCATTTTAACGCTTGTTTCAATTGGAGTCAGAGAGTGTTAAGCGTTATGTCAAGACAACACTGGCAAACCTGCAGAAATGCAAAGCTGCCAACAATGCATGCCCACTCTCCACACCCCCCTGCACCTCCCCTCCCATCAGAATGCAGGCACCAAATCATTCAGTGACTAATGAGCCATCATTAGCAGTTTCTTGCCTGCATTCTGATTGGAGGGACTGGTCTTAGCTGCAGGGGGAACTGAACTGTTTTATTGTTGTGCTTATGAAGAAGGCTGTTAGCACCACGCACCCACAGTGTGGATTAATTTGACCTTCTGCCACAAGGTGGCAATAGTGGATAATCATTTCAGACTACCTAGACAACACTGAAGCAGAGCTGCCAGGATAGCTCATCGGAAATGCTTCTGTCTAGGAAAAAAGATACCAGGGTTTATCGGAAAACCCAGAGGAATGTAATAATATTACCGGCGGGCAAATATCTGATTTTTTCGGTATTTTCCAAAAACCGGAAACCCTAATTATATTGAAGAATACAGCATGAGGGAGGCAACGGTACACTGCAGAGGTGTACCGCTCATAGAGAGCTCACCTCATCTCCATGATCGCAGCTCAATCGATGCAGCAGGCGGAGCCTCTGCGCTCACTAGCGGGGCCGCAGCATAATCCATGCTTTCTCTGTGTGAGCGAAAAGAGCCACTAGGAGCACCCTGCATCCCCCGGAGGCCCAGTAATGCTTGTGATTGGCAGCAGGAAGTGGCCAGCAGGCCCCTGTCAGCCTGGCTCTCACACCGGGAACCCACGCCTCTCACACTGCCAACTGCCACAGCCCCCCACTGCAATGTGGATACGTGGATGCAGCGACTCACCAGGCAAGTGCTCACATGTGCTATCAGAAGACCGGGCTGCCAGGGGGAAGATCCGGTATCAGGGGCAGACAGGGCCACACAGCACCACAGCAACCGCACTCCCACTAGGCCTCGTCGAGAGGCGCCATTTTACAAGCAAACGGCCCAGCATTCATCGAGCTTGATTTTGGGCATACAGTCATCTTTTGAAGTCAGAGCAATGCAGAGCAGCAGCTCGTATGTTTCAGCCGCTCATGCTTGTTGTATTCCGCTGCATCGGGCTGCCAGAAAAGGGGAACTTATGCTTTCCTTGTCTTCTCACATCAGAGGCTCTTAGGGAGCCATCTTGGTCGATGACATGCCTAGAGACGCACCCACCTTAAGGTGCTTTTATTGAACCTTCCCATGAGATCATCAATTTGTGGGAGGTATACGGCTCTTCTTTATGTTTCTATGCGTAGTAATTCCTTAACTTGGCCTATTATCTTTGACATAAAGCTACTCTCCTGGTCTGTCAGGATTTCTTCTGGGAAGCCAACCTGAGAACAAATGGGTAAAAGATGTTTTAGAAATATTTGTGTAGTGATGGCTCTCAGGGGAGCAAGCTGTGTAATCTAAGATGACAAGAATGTATTAATTGCCCTGCTTGGAGACTTTGAAATGCCCACTTATCCCTCACAATACATGCAAAAGTAACGTCAATGATGGGAAATGGTTGTGTATGTACACTTGGCACTGGGTGATGTGATGTCTTCTGATAGATATTTCAAGTTTCAATATATTTTTGAACATGAATGTATACTCTGGAGAAGTAAAACTGGGACAGTATATGGTCTTGTGTATTGGCTATGTCGTTGATATCAAGCAGTCAAATGAGCATGGCTGGTTTCCATCACCTCATTCTAGAAAAGGGTGGGTACCAGTAATTGGTGACAAGCGTTATCATCACCATTTAGATTTGGTTGAAACTGGCATGAAAGCAAATCTTTTTCCTGACAATTAGTACCTGGCAAGGGGGGAGTGGCTGCCTCCCAGCCAGTGGGGAGGCTCAGATTGCAGGCGTTATCAGATAGTAATATCACCACCCTGAGCCTCCTCAGGGCTGACGGCTGCCATATCCCCTCGCCCGGGAATGAGGTAAGTCTTCCCCTCCCCCTAACCCCCGTCCACAGAATTCTCCCCCCCCACCTCCACTTACCTTCTTTTCAGTCCATTTTGGAAACTGACACGCTAGGAACATTTGTGTCCCCAGCACATCTGCTCCCGATCTGCGATAGACCATCATGGAAAGGAAGAAGGGACTACACATAGTCCCTTCTTCCTTTCCATTGCGGCCATTTTTTTGTTAACTTTTTTTATTAGCAGCCACGGAAAGAGAGAAGGGTGTGTAATTCCTCCTCCCATTTCTATAGCGGCCATATTTTTGTTTTACTTTTTTCTATGTGTTTCAGTGGTTGCCACAGAAAGGGAAAACAGACTTTGTTTTCCCCTCCACGGTGGGTGTTTTTTTCCAAATTGTTTTCTCTTCCGAAATGACGCTTTCGGAACAGAAAACAAAATGCTTTTAGTACCTCGGTCTTATGGGCCGGGCTACTTATAGCCAAAGGGGATCTTCAGGTAATGCCCTGGGGCCTTCGTTAACTATGGGCCCCGGGCATTACCTGAAGTGGTAATGCCCCCATGCTCGGGGCCTATTGCTGAAAGTATAGCGCCTAGTGGTCTTTTCCTGCAGCCTCCAGGATGACTTGCCTGAACTGGCATCATGCTTGAGCAGCAAAGGGTAATTTCGATGGGCAATAACAAACTTAGATGAGGGAGTGAACAATAAAAGAGAAGAGGGAACGAGCTTGCACTTCATGATCTCTAATATTTTATTTTGAAAAGTTGTTAAAATAATACCACAGAAGAGATATCCATCAAAGAGAGGAAAACGTTTGCTCAAGAATGTTTAATTGAATTGTTCAGTGCTCCACAGTGCTTTCAAAGATATCTTCTTTCCACATCTTTTAATTAAAATTGTCCACTTATTTATATGTTGAGTTTTAGTGCATCCTCTTGAAGGATGTCTGGTTTCCAAATTTCAAATTTAATTGTCCTCTACACGTGTTTCACAACTACTGGGTCATCAGCAGGAATGGAAAGATTATTATCAAATTAACAAGAGGGTTTGAATATTGTTAAGTGGCCTGTAGGTACTGATTGATCCATATTATTAGGCGAGCAAGTGTTCACAAGGGTTTATACATTCTGAAAGAAACAAGGAAAGATTTGAAAGTAATAAGGAATTTAAAATAAATAAGATTGGATGATAACTTCTAATTACAGAAAAGAGAGCTGTTGAAATTGCACTAACCTTAAGTGACCTGTTGGCACTGCATAGTCCATAATATATGTTGAATTTTAAGGCTAGAAAATATTTTAAGAAAAGAGGATGGGTGTTTTTTTACCAGTTTTCAACACTGATTAAAGTTGACGTGTCTAGCACATGAATCTTAATGTATTTATTAGTTTGAACAAGGAAGTAGAAGTTAATAGATAAAATCTCTTTGTACTGAGAAAATATATCCATGTTCATAAGATATTTAAAGCCTGAAACTGGGTAATTTAACATTATCAGACAACATATATAACTAAGGGGACCTAGAGAATTAAGAAAAAGACATTACGGTTGTTATAAATTAAGTATTACCGGGGGGCGTGGCTTGTGCCATGGGGAATGACGGCTTGAGCGTGTAGCCCTGGCTCACCAAAAAAATGTTCTTACCTTGCAGTATTAATATTAAGATATTTCTTCTTCTCGTGTCCAGCGACGTATGCAGGTGCCACAAGAAGGGACTCCTATCCATTTTCAGCAGAGCTCTGACATTCCAGTGAGTGCCTGCAACGTGTCCTTGATCTCCCAGCAGCCATTAGCTTTGTGATCCCGTCACGTGTGAGGAAGCCTTTGGCAACAACTATTACGCAGCATTCCGGCTCAGGCCTAGTCAGCTTTCTTAGTTGTAACAGTGCCATCTAGTGGTTGCATCTGATAATAAAGAATAAAAGGAGGAATACAAACTAAATTAAAGGTATTTTTAAGAGAAACATACCTTAAAGGAATGATTTAAGTGCATTACACTAACTTTATGAAATTCCAGTTCTTTGTCTCAGAATTACATGGCAATTCAGAGTGAAGCACAACTTTAAGTTCACGTACTAAGAACATATTATTAGTTTAAGAAGTCCTTGCCATCTGCTTTAAGAATTTGACTCGCGTTGAGTTAGTCATATAACATCTTTGCTATCTGCCTCACATTATTGTTCTCTATCATTTTCAAAATGGCTTCTGGGAAAAATGATCAAAAACTGCCCATAGCCGCAAAGGACTCAACGGCGACATCTTCTGCCAACAAAAGGCTAAAAAGTGAGTCGCCCCCGCTGCTGCCCTCTGTGGACCCCGCGATTGAGACTATACTGCAAGAAATAAGGTCACTTAAACCATTCATAGAAACCACAGTTGGATGAAAGGTGGAATGTCTTTGAAAAGAGAATGGCAGAAATGGAAAATAGAATTCGTTTTGCAGAAGATATTTCCCCTAGAGTGTTATTGTTGGAAAGATCTGTCAAAGACCTTCAAAAACATAATGAGGATTTGGAAAACAGAAGCAGGCGTTATACCCTTTGCATTACAGGGCTACCGGAGGGATGTGAGGGGAATGACGCCATCTAATTCCTTCAAAATCTACTGTCAGAGGTACTACACATACCTAAATAAATACCCCTCAATATTCAACATGCACACCACATTGGCCCTGCCAGAAGTTCACTACCATCGCAACGCTCTTCACGCATTTTGATTTTTGCCTACTGGAATATACCCAATTACAGCTAATTATATAAAACACCAAGGAAAGGTACTCTCTAACCTGGCACGGTAACAGGATTTACATTTCACAAGACGTTGCCAAGAAGACAGCCCAAAGTAGGAAAGAGTGTCTCTCCTATTGCCAAGCACTTAAACAGCTCAACCTCAGATATGGACTATATCATCCATGCTCTTTTAAGGTAACCTTTGACGGCCATACTTCAATCTTTGATGAACCTGCGGCTCTGAGGACATTTATCCGTTCTCTCAAAACCGAAAACATGGATACATCTTTGCCTATTAACCCAGCAATACCTGGAACTTGACTATTTTTGCTATACCACATAATGCTGCAGTTTTTAAAATATTCCCACTAGTGTGGTCGGCCGGGCACCGCTGGGTACCCTTCCTCTCTCAGGGCTGTGATTTTTTCCCTTTTTAGCCCTGCTGGTGTCATCTGCTCCAACCTTTCCTCTCTCCCTTTTTCTATCTCAAGGGTACTTGATCCCCTTTTACATCTATAATCCATTCTATATCATCACTGTTATGTTTTTTAATACCTGGTTTGGATCTCTTTTTTCTATCCTGCTGGTCAACTTTACCCATCCCTTCCCATTTTCCTTCTGTGTGACACTTTCATGGTCACCCTTACAATTAGTGGTGCATATGTTATTCAATCATATGCTACCTCTGATCATTTGTTATCTTGCTTACAATTCTTAATGTTTTGTTTTCCCTCAGGTTTTTTAATTTACATACACTAACAATTTCTATCAGTCACAATGGTGTTTAGATGTGTAACGTGGACTATTAAGGGCTGTAATCACCCTTTTGTAATGGCTTGACAGGCGAAGAACGTTGGTCTGGAGGGTTGCCCAGAGCAATGCCAGAGGTTAAGATTCATTCTAAACCTTCCAGTCATCACCTCTTTCGTTTTGCTATTGTCACCTCGAGTGGGACGGGTATGCCCAGACGTGGATCCCATGCCTGCTGGACCTAGAGACCCCAGCTACTCCTCACTGATGACGCCCAACAAGGCTGAAACATGACTGAGGATGCTTGTGGTCTCGAGCAGAAGGTATGTGACCTAGCAGTTCGGGCTGGACTACCCTTTGGGGATGGGACCAAACCAGATTTGCATATGGTTTTTTCCCTTTTGTAATGGCTTGGCAGGTGAAGAACAATGGTCTGGAGAGTTGCCCAGAGCAATGCAAGAGGTTAAGATTCATTCTAAACCTTCCAGTCATCACCTCTTTTGTTTTGCTATTGTCACCCCGAGTGGGACAGGTATGCCCAGACGTGGGTCCCGTGCCTGCTGGGCCTAGAGACCCAAGCTACTCCTCACTGATGACGCCCAACAAGGCTGAAACATGTCTGGGGATGCTTGTGGTCTTAAGCAAAAGGTATGTGACCCAGCAGTTCGGGCTGGACTACCCCTTTGGGGGTGGGACCAAGCCTGATTTGCATATGGTTTTTCCCCTTTTGTAATGGCTTGGCAGGCGAAGAACGATGGTCTGGAGGGTTGCCCAGAGCAATGCCAGAGGTTAAAATTAATTCTAAACCTTCCAGTCATCACCTCTTTTGTTTTGCTATTGTTACCCCGAGTGGGACGGGTATGCCCAGACGGTATACCATAGTTTGATCGTGGGACTTTTCATCGCAGGATTTTTTACCGCGAATTTATTTTCGAAAAAAAAACTCGTTTTTTTTGAGGGGGGGGTTAAAAAATTAAAAAAATTTGTGTAAGGGAATAAAAAAATAAATGAAGTGAACGCAGGGTTTGGGGGGTACCCCCCAACAAAAAAAATGCAATGTTTTTTTTCCCCAAGAAATTTGTGGTAAAAATCCCCGCGATGAAAAGTCCCGCGATTAAATAACGTAGAACCGCCCAGACGTGGGTCCCGTGCCTGTTGGGCCTAGAGACCCAAGCTACTCCTCACTGATGACGCCCAATAAGGCTGAAACATGTCTGGGGATGCATGTGGTCCCGAGCAGAAGGGATGTGACCTAGCAGTTCGGGCTGGACTACCCCTTTGGGGGTGGGACCAAGCCTGATTTGCATATGGTTTTTCCCCTTTTGTAATGGCTTGGCAGGCGAAGAACGATGGTCTGCAGGGTTGCCCAGAGCAATGGCAGAGGTTAAGATTCATTCTAAACCTTCCAGTCATCACCTCTTTTGTTTTGCTATTGTTACCCCGAGTGGGACGGGTATGCCCAGACGTGGGTCCTGTGCCTCCTGGGCCTAGAGACCCAAGCTACCCCTCACTGATGACGCCCAACAAGGCTGAAACATGTCTGGGGATGCTTGTGGTCTCGCGCAGAAGGGATGTGGCCTAGCAGTTCGGACTGGACTACCCTTTTGGGGGTGGGACCAAGCCTGATTTGCATATGGTTTTTCCCCTTTTGTAATGGCTTGGCAGGCGAAGAACGATGGTCTGGAGGTTTGCCCAGAGCAATGCCAGAGGTTAAGATTCATTCTAAACCTTCCAGTTATCACCTCTTTTGTTTTGCTATTGTCACCCGAGTGGGACGGGTATGCCCAGATGTGGGTCCCGTGCCTGCTGGGCCTAGAGACCCAAGCTACTCCTCACTGATGACGCCCAACAAGGCTGAAACATGTCTGGGGATGCATGTGGTCTCGAGCAGAAGGGATGTGACCTAGCAGTTCGGGCTGGACTACCCCTTTGGGGGTGGGAGCAAGCCTGATTTGCATATGGTTTTTCCCCTTTTGTAATGGCTTGGCAGGCAAAGAACGATGGTTTGGAGGGTTGCCCAGAGCAATGCCAGAGGTTAAAACTCATTCTAAACCTTCCAGTCATCACCTCTTTTGTTTTGCTATTGTTACCCCGAGTGGGACGGGTATGCCCAGACGTGGGTCCCGTGCCTGCTGGGCCTAGAGACCCAAGCTACTCCTCACTGATGACGCCCAACAAGGCTGAAACATGTCTGGGGATGCTTGTGGTCTTGTGCAGAAGGGATGTGACCTAGCAGTTCGGGCTGGACTACCCCTTTGGGGTGGGACCAAGCCTGATTTGCATATGGTTTTTCCCCTTTTGTAATGGCTTGGCAGGCGAAGAACGATGGTCTGGAGGGTTGCCCAGAGCAATGCCAGAGGTTAAGATTCATTCTAAACCTTCCAGTCATCACCTCTTTTGTTTTGCTATTGTCACCCCGAGTGGGACGGGTATGCCCAGACATGGGTCCCGTGCCTGCTGGGCCTAGAGACCCAAGCTGCTCCTCACTGATGACGCCCAACAAGGCTGAAACATATCTGGGGATGCTTGTGATGTTGTGCAGAAGGGATGTGACCTAGCAGTTCGGACTGGACTACCCCTTTGGGGGTGGGACCAAGCCTGATTTGCATATGGTTTTTCCCCTTTTGTAATGGCTTGGCAGGCGAAGAACGATGGTCTGGAGGGTTGCCCACAGCAATGCCAGAGGTTAAGATTCATTCTAAACCTTCCAGTCATCACCTCTTTTGTTTTGCTATTGTCACCCCGAGTGGGACGGGTATGCCCAGACATGGGTCCCTTGCCTGCTGAGCCTAGAGACCTAAGCTACTCCTCACTGATGACGCCCAACAAGGCTGAAACATATCTGGGGATGCTTGTGGTCTCGTACAGAAGGGATGTGACCTAGCAGTTCGGACTGGACTACCCCTTTGGGGGTGGGACCAAGCCTGATTGGCATATGGTTTTTCCCCGTTTGTAATGGCTTGGCAGGCGAAGAACGATGGCCTGGAGGGTTGCCCATAGCAATGCCAGAGGTTAAGATTCATTCTAAACCTTCCAGTCATCACCTCTTTTGTTTTGCTATTCTCACCCGATTAAGAGACATAAGATCATATCCCATATGAGTAAGCTTACCCCATCCATTATGTCTTTGCAAGAAACCAATCTCTCCATCCGAGAAGCTATGAAACTGAAGTCTTTTTAGGTAAAATATGTAGTAGCAAGTGCGGCTGTCGGCAGGTGGAATGGCGTAGCTATTTTGATCAGTAATAAGTTAGTATACAAGATAGTTGGAAGATGGGTTTGGGTTAAGTTGCATATTGGATCTGACATCATCACAATCATGTGCATTTATAGTCCCACTCTTACTGATCTGTATTTTTGGCTCTCTATCAAACAGATTATTCTTACATCCAAGTTCCCTTTCCTTATGCTATGTGGAGACATGAACCATGTCTTGGACCCCTTCCTGGATAGAAAATCCAAATGTTCATTAAAAAAATTCCAAGTCACATAAAGCCTTTAAGCAATGTCTAGCTGAGACAGGTCTCATTGATACCTGGGGACTTGAACACCCGGTTGATTTAGATTATACATTTCATTCACACCCCATGATACCCTTTCACGTCTTGACTATATATTTATAACCAAATCCCTTACAAATTGCATTTATTATCTATGACCATGCCCCGGTTATCACTACATTGGACTTCTCAGATATTAAAAAACCATCCTGTAGATGGAGATTTAACAATTGTCTCCTTCAGGATGAGAAGTTCATCCAATCACTACTTTCATTCAATCACTACTTTCATTCTATGTCTTAGAACTTGAACTATCTTAAATGTCGTCAGGCCGAGTACGATAGTTAATTTCACATCCTTACACTTCATGGCCTGTAAGAATGTCATTGTATTTTCCCTTGTTCCCTCCCTTGCCTTGAAGCGCTTTGAAACACATTGTGTATAGGCACTATGTAAATAAACTATCATGTCATATCATATTCCAACATCAATACTTTGGAGATAACTCTGACAATGGCACCTCTTTAAATAATAATTGGGATTCCTTCAAAGTCGCCCTCAGAGGACACATTATTGCCTATTATAGTATGAAAAAGAAACAGTACAAAAAAGACCTTGCAAATCATTATTTACTTCTTACTAAACCCAAAAAACAATTGTATCATTCCTCATCCAATTTAGACCTCCGTACCGTCATCTGCCTACGTTTTCAAATTAATAAAAAACTCACTGAACAAGCCTCTGGCCGTATATCAAAGTATAAATCCAAAATGAATCAAACCTACGAATGAGGCTGGTAGGGCCCTATCATCCTATCTGAAATCTAAAAAAGAAAGAACACTTATTGATAGCATCAAGAATACCTCAGGAACTGTAATCACAGATCCTGTGGACATCATTGAAACTTTCAAGAAATGCTACCCAGATTTACACTGCCCAGGTCTATTTTCACAGATGCCAATCTTACTAATGTTTTTTTTGTGGTATTAACAGAAGCTCCTACGCTACAACTGATCTTACAGACCTTGAAGGAGAACTTACAACTAATGAAATTAACCAGACCATCAAAGGGCTGAGTAGAGGTAAAGCCCCAGGACCAGACGGCCTATCTATAGAATTTTTCAGTCAATTCTCGTGTCAGTTTACCCCCAGACTTAAAACCTTATTTTCCTCTTTCATGTCCAAAGGATTTTCATCAGGTACTTTTTCTGAAGCCCTCCATAATCTGTTTCCTAAACAAGGAAAAGATCTTGATCTCTCTAATAATTATAGGCCCATTTCTCTTGTAAATGTAGAAAATAAAATGTTAACCAAAATATTAGCTAACAGAATCGAATCTCACCTTTCCAAATTGATCAAACCCAATCAAGTAGCATATGTTAAGGGCAGAAACATCTCAGCCAATGCCAAACTTTTACTGAATGCCCTATACATTACGCCCAGAGATAAGAATGACAGACAGGGTTACGCTGCCATTGCACTAGACGCCGAAAAGGCCTTTGATAGAGTTAACTGGGATTTTATCTTCCAGGCTCTACAGTGGCATGTGTGTGACAAAGACTTCATATCCCTAGAAAATTCTCCATATTCATCAATGGTCAAACTTCATCATTTTTCCGTTACAAAGAGGTACTAGACAGTGATGCCCCTTTTCCCCTATTCTAATGTACTATATCTTGAACCTCTCTTAGAACTCATAAGACAAAACAAAAATATCCCTGGGATTTCTTTTTGGTAATTATGAAACTAAGGTTGCTGCATATGCTGATGATATTCTTATCCTGTCAAAGAACCCTAAACAACACCTTCTACACTTGCTAGCTACACAAGTATTTTCTGCTGTATCGGGTTACAAACTCAATAGAAACAAATCAGAGTTACTGCCTTTGAATTTCTTTTGCCTTAAACATGAATTAGATATTTTTGATTTCAAATGTTGTACTAATTCCTTTAAATATTTGGGCTTACAGTTTTCCTCCACCATTAACAGTACTATTAAAATCAATGCGGAAATGTTACTCAACAGGCTTTCTGAACTTACCTCTAGCTGGTCCCCCCTATTTCTCTCCTGGTGGGGATATATCGACACCATCAAGGTGATGCTTTCCCCATTATTTTATATATGTGACAGATGCATCCCGTTCCTCTTCATACCACCTTTTTCAAATCAATCAACTCCATTTTACTCAATTTTCTTTGGGGCAGAGGTAAATCTAAACGAATTGCACTCAACAAAATCAAACCCCTTTTTGAACAAGGCAGAGTCTGTTTTCCTGACTTCAAAAAATATCCACTGTGCTTTCCTACTTAAGCAGACTAGCTTTTGGTACACTGCATTGGACTCAGTAGACCTCCCAGCCTGGTGTAATCTTGAAAAACAAATCGCCCATCCTCATGACATTGTAGACACCATCTTCCTCTTTCATCATGCAGCCTCCATCCTCTATGACCCCATTAAAGCATCCAGATCTGCTCTAAGAATTTTCCTTTTTCCATCAATTAAATCCCCCTCCCAAAAGTTCTGACCCTATTTGTGGTATAACAAATCAGTCACTACCAACAGCAGAATCTTTTTCCAGAAGGTCTATCTTGACAAATGTATGAGATATATTGACCAAATCATTCAAAACCACGCAATTACATAATTTCAAGATTTGAGGAAATCTTTCTCTTTTCCTCTATCACATCTGACTTTCTACAATAAATTGGTTAATGCTTGCCTAGACTGACTTCAGGCTCATGATAATAATGTCCTATCACCCGACAACCCAAAGTTACAGTTGCTTTCCACCGCCTCTGATGTCAAAGCTGCCAAACTTTATAAACTATTGGAACCTGTTGAACCATTGATGTCGAAATGGACTGTCCAAACTCAATGGGAAACTGACTGTTGCACTACTTTTGGTGATAATACATGGTCTTTGTTATGGTCTAGAATCAGAAGAATCTTAACCGCACCGAATATACCCACAACCTCCTATTTTTCATGAATAGTGCCTTCATTACGCCTTTAAAACTCACAAAATCCCAGGCTCACGCGGATGGAAAATGTTGGTCTTGTGGAATTACCTTGGGGTCAGATGCCTCTTTCTTTTGCTAATATTTTTCTTGGCAGCATTGCAGTTAAGGCAAAAATATCTCTCCCGTCTTCTATTTTATATGATCTTCTTATAGCCATTGCCATCAAGCTCATCCCCACTAATTGGAAGCAACTTCAAAACATCTCCTGTAAGAATTGGTGGAACAGCATTTGTAATACTCACAGAATTGAACACTGCATGGCCTCCTATTTATATAAATTGCATAAGTATAACCTGAAATGGGCTCCTTTCATTAACTACTATTATCAAAATATGTCTGCCCATGGTTCATGGAAATATATTTCACTATATTATTATCTTATATTTCTCGCCTAATTTTATCGTCTGTATCTGTGAAATGATAAATCTAGCAGCCTATATGACCATTTCTTTTGCACCTATTTACCCCCTCTTGTTTCTTTCCTCTTGTTTCGTGTGATCCTCTGTATGTCTTATGATTTTTACATATATAATGGGAATTTATCAGTAACTTATTCCATCCATTTACCTGTGTCCTAACGGCTTGATTGTATTCATTTAAATATTTCAAATTTTCTTTACATATTAATTCCTTATGTATAATATGTATATTGTATCAAATTCTTTTATAGTCAATGTGACTCTTGGTTTCTGTTATGTACTTACGTGCTTGATAAATAAAAATCATTAAACTAAAAAAGAAAAAAAGAAATAAGTATTACCTGGAAAATATCATAGGACTCCATGGAGGGGATTGCTGGTATTTCCAGCACTGTTAATATTGGAGCTGGAAATACTGGCTGTTTTTTGCTGGTGGGATTTACACCAAGCTCTTGGGTGGAGGTGAATCATTGAACCCCCACCAGTAAAAAATTAATGATCCCAGAATTACCAGCAATTTTACCTGACTGGCAAACCTATATGTTGTTATTAATGAAGCTTGTTTGCTACTGGTTTAGTTTTTCTTTTGTATTCAAAAGGTTTGTACCCGTACTGTTTTTAGTTTTCTTTAATGCATTTTCAATAACCTTCTTCATGTATCCTCTTGCCCCACATTATTCTGACACACTTGCAGAACTTTTTTAAAATTCTGTACTACTGCTGCAATTCCTCTTAATCCTTGGAAAATCCTCATACGGTATATGTTTTATAATATGTTGGAGATGATTTTCTTTCATCTACTCCAGTAACTTTAACTAGGTGTGGGTTTGTCAAAGACATGTGTTTCATTTTTTGATGTGGGTGGGTCTTCATGCTCTTCAAGAGGATGCAGACACGCTGTGGTGGACCAAACCCACATCTGCATCGTGGCCAAGGCCACCCTTATAAAAGCATGGGCCCCCCCACCAGCCCATTCATTTATATATGTTTGTTTTGGTGTGCCACCCCAAGACTTCAAGTGTGGCCACCCCTATGAAAAATGTCTCGGGGCGCCACTTGCCTGGGGGCACCAACGCTCGGTGAGCTTAAGGGTAGATACTTCTTGGAATGTTGGGTATTCCATACCCTCACAAATGCATTGAGTGATAGTGTTTCCGACTTCAATTGAGAGGTCATCATACCTATCATTTGCCAGTATAATATGGACCTTTCCCGGATAATCAGCACCTTTACTTCACCATGTCACATCTAGAGAGTGCATGAGTTCTAGCCCAGAATTTGAGGCTATTCTTGCATATGTACCTTCAGGAACTGATGTGACTAAATGACTACTACCCTGCAGGAGTTCATGGATGTGTAGTGACTAAACCGCCTTCTCAGCCCCAAACTGCCACTAAACCAGCAGTTATCCCAGTCATAAAGATGAAACAGGCAATGTCCGAAAGGTATACCTCATTTGCCATATGTGGTGGCTCAGGCCGAGGGTATACCCTAACTTTGAGAATGGTGTGAAGTGAAAGCAGTAGCAACCCAAACAGCATAAGTACAACAGTCCAAAATAAAAGAATGTCCAGTCAAGGTTCTCTACACATATAGGGCCTCATTACGAGAATGGAGGTAGCCATGGAGCTATTAGCTCCATGGCTGGCTCTGTTCGGGGCTCCATTACCGGGTTCCTGCAATGGGGACTTACCGGGTTACTCCGACATAGGACGACCCGGTAAGTTTTCCTTGCAGGAACCCATCCCCATTCCCATTTGAGCCCCCATAGGGCTCAATGGGATGGGGAGGGAGGTAATAACGGGCAGATTACATCTGGCCTGTTATTGTCTCACTCTTCCCCTCGCGGGGCCTGGAAAGCACCCCTGGTTTTACCAGGCGTGCGATCTGGGTCCCGCGATGGGAAGCACGTAATCGGCGTTCCCTTCATTACAGGAGCGCCAGCCTTATAATGAGGCCCATAGACTTTCAATTGAGCAATGAAGATACAACTAACTAACCAAAATCACAAGAAAAAACCCACCCCTTTAAAGAAACCTGGATTATGAAAGCTGTTGCACAAAAGCACTCTTGGAATATGAGCAGTGGTGTTCAGGCACTAAACTGGCACAATGACAGTATACAAAAAGGTATCTTCAAATAAAAGGCAGAGAAAGGGGGGCTTAAAAGTCACTGTGGGCCCCAAGGTGGAAAGTGGGAACATAGCCTCCTCGCAGTACCTTATTTATTGGTCTTGTGTGCTCTGCAGCATCGAGCTGGGCTTCTATGCGCTTTCAGGCAATCAAGCTGGTGACATGGCGGGTCGAACTACATTGACCCTGTGGTGAGTCAGCCTCAAGATGGCGCTATAGGTGATGTGGTTGCATGGGTTCCAACAAGTTTCATTTGGTGGTTGAGTTGGATCAATCCAATACTTCCACCGGGTGAAGTTGGTATGTGACGCAATGGCTTCTAGAGGTTTGAGTCAGTGATTGAGTCAAATTGAGTCAAGGTTCTGTTGAATCGATGTGTTGCTCAAAGTGTCGAAAGTCAGATGGTTCAACGGTTGTGAGATAACACTCAATTTGAGGTGGCAGTGACCTTCACTGATGCAAGAAAACATCAAGATGGCTCAAAGAAGCAAGTAAGCAGCACAAAGTTTGCAGAGTGCCCAAAGTAGTACCACGTGTTTTTGTCGGCTCAAAGACGGTTCAAGCAGTGAAACAGTATTGCAGCTTTTCTTAGACTTCTGGTTTGCTATGAATCCCACTCCAGGGGCTCCAGGATAAGGTGAGTTCTTCTTGCTCAGTGCTCCCTGACCATGGAATTTGGTTGGCACGTGCAAGGATTCCTTCCACTCCAATGAGGAACCTGCTTCCAGTGCATCTGGCAGAGTGGCAGGCTTTGGTCTACAGCATCCCCCCCAAACTGTTCCTAAGGGCTCATAAGGGTACAGAGCTTTCCTCTTCCTTGGATGCCTTCTATCCTCACATCTCTGTGAGAGGACACTTTCATTGACTGCATGCCCAACAAAGTTCCAAAAGTGTACTCTTCTTCTTCCTGGTGTCCAAAGATGAATCAAAGAATGATGGGGTGCCCCTCTCCTTATGAAGGCAAAAAGCAACAGGTGGTTTGTTCAAAACAAGCCTGCTGTAAGTGGTCCAATCCCTGTTGTTGTAACAAATGCCCTTTGCCATATGAAATAGCACCCAGAGCGCCTACTGTATTTTACAGGTTATTCTTAAGGGATTCTGCCTCCCCTTTCCCTGTTGGTGGTTATTGGTGTCTGTGGAGGTGGTGGAGTGTCCATGTGAGTGTCTCCTTCCTTAGTGCAGCGGCCCAGTTGGGGTGGTTTGAGGATTCCTCCATATAAGTTTCCAGCACTCACTAGTTTAGGGCAGCCCCTGACCACTCTGGCCACACTACAGTTGGTCCCCAAATTAGGCAGGGGGTTGGTCTAACTTTGTTTTGCTGACAGAATGTTATGTTTATGGTTAAGTTAAGTTATGTTTATAGGATTTCGTACTGCAGCAATCACCACCATAGTTGACTTACATCACAGGGCTTGTCTTGAAAGATGTGTATTGCACTCCATCTGGGGTTATCAGAGCAGGCATGTCGAGGAAAGGAAGATAGAAAAAGATGAGAGGTGGAATTAGGATAGAAACACACAGAGTAACAGTTGGAAAACTACAAGGCAGGCTGACAGAGAGAGTATGTGATCGTAGTAGCAGGGGTGCATGCATAGTCATTGGCAGTGGATTAGACTAAATACTGATCAGAAAGAGATGGAAAAACCTCTTGGTAACTATGACGTATTGCCATCTACAGGGTGTAAAAGCCCAAGTTTTTAAAATGTTAATGATATAAAATGATGTGAGTTATTCTATTTCTGAAATGTAGGCCTGCTAATCAGACCTCCGCTTTTATAAATATTCTTTGCCAAAGTTATAGCCCAAACAAGTGCCCTTGCTACAGACACCCTTAGCCCGAGCAATGAAGTGGCACAAGGCAGGTTCAAAGGTCGCATGTCAGAAATCACATGTGCATTTCTGCTAACTGCTGGAACACAAAGTGGCAGCTGGCATAGATAGATTTTTAATCTTCTTCTCTTCTGATACAAAACCTAATAAGTGTATGTCTTAGCCTGGTGGGATGTTACTCTTTAAATGAAACCATGCCTGGTTGTGGCATGGTGGCTACTATTGTCGTACAATTAAACAGCCATAAAAATGTGGTATCATACAAGTGTCAGCTCAGCGTTTGTCCTATAGGTCTTCACTACAGACATTAGGGACAACAGCCAGGTAGCTGCCTTCTTTGAACTCACAAAGGAAGAGTAATACCATCCTCCATATTTTAAGAAAAGAGTGTTTTTTTTTAACCAGTTTTCAACACCAATTAAAGTTGATATGTCTAGCACATGAATCCTGTCTACCACATGAATCCTAATGTATTTATTACTTTTAACAGGGAAGCAGAAGTTAATAGATAAAATCTGGTTGTACTGAGGAAATATATCCATGTTCATAAGGAATTTAAAGTCTGAAACTGCGTAATTTAACATTATCAGTCAACATATATAACGAAGGGGACCTAGAGAGTTAAGTAAAAGACATTACGGTTGTTATAAAATAAATATTACCTGGAAAATATCATAGGACTCCATGGAGGGGTTTGCTGGTATTTCCAGCACTATTAATACTGGAGAGGGAAATGCTGGCTGTTTGTTCTAGAGATCTTCACTACAGCCATGAGGGACAATGGCCGGGAAGCTGCCTTCTTTGAACTCACAAAGGAAGAGTAACACTATCCTCCAGGGTACATTACCCCTCCCGAGGAGGTCTCCTGGGAAGCCAGTGCTTCAAAGATCGATGTCTTTGTCAACCCTCTGCCTCCCTTGCCTCTTTGCGCCTTGAAGCACTTGGGTATAGGGGCGTTATAAATGCCATACCATATCATATCATATCAAAGGCAGCACTGACATAACAAAGCCACACTAACACCAGTGTGCCAACCACTGGAGTTCCTTTGAAATCAGCAGAGATGAGAACGGGCAAAGTTAGAGCCTGGGGAGAGAGGTAGGCTAAGAGATGGGTTTCACCATCTTGGTTTCTGATAGTGCTCTCTACAACTTCCTATCCTTTCACCCCCCATTTCCTGCAGGACAATTCACTCTGGGTATGATGTCAACAGGCAAATTACATTTGTTACAACAGCATCGATTTGACCAATACCCTTTGACATTTTACCTTTATAAGGAAGAAGCACTCTGCCACAGAGTTGAAAGAACTGAAAGAAGCTTCCAAGGCAGAGGATCTCCGTCCATCTCTGTCCCCTAATCCTCCTGAGGGAAGAGCATGGGTAAACAATTGTGAACCTAAGCTTCTCTGCTGGCTTTGGCACTGGAAACAGGACCTTGCACTGGAGGTGAAGGAGTCCCTGTATTTGCCAGCCAATTTCCTGCAGTGGAGGAAACGAATTGAAGGATTCACCTTGTCCCAGAGACCTTGGACTGGGACTGCCAGCAACCCAGAAGCCCTGAAGCAGCTGGAGTACTGTTTCATCACCTTGAGACACCTTCAAGCCATTTCAACCACGTTTAATGCCCTTCAAGCTGCCAAAAGAACTCACAGTGAACCTTTCAGTGATCTATGCAAACTTTGAACTGCTTGCTCAACTTCCAACTTGACCCACTGAAACAGACAGACCAGTCCTGACCCAATCGCAGGCTGGACATGATGGGAGCAACTGACTCAAGTGCCAACTGGACTGCTAAAGCAATCAAACTCACCCATCTCATGCACAGACTTGACCCAGAAGAACTGTTGTCACGCTACCAACTCAACCGCTGCCTGGAACCTTTGGAAACCATTGTCTCGAATGCCAACTTGACACAACAGGAGCCTACACCTTCCAACCGACTCAACACCGACTACCAGATGGACTGCATCGACTCGAACATCTCAATTTCACCTCAACTGCAGTGAAAGTTCCAAGAAGAGTTCCCCATGTCCACCTTTGGGGACCATAGTGAATTTTGAGCCTCCTTTCTCCACCTTTTCAACAAAGACATATCATTGGACTATTGACATTGTTGCCAATACTCTTGTCTGAACAACCCTGGTTATCATCCCAGAATAACCCACCACATAAGGTTCTGCATTCTCTGTGTTTATTTATATGGGTTGGTTTGTAATGCTTTTAATTACTGTGTTCCAGTGACACTTTTTATTGTTTGATTAAAAGTTTCTGCCCCTCATTATGAGTTTGGCAGTAAATGTACCTGTAATTCTACTCGACTTAATTAGCATTACCAGTGTGGTGTCTGGTGGAATTACTGCCACATTATGAGTGGATGTGTGCACGCACCAACCATCGGCAGCAACAAAAGTTGTGGTCACTGGAATTACCACCAACAACCATCACAGAATTAGCGCTGAGCAAAAAAGTGTCATCCTTCAAATGAGAAGTTCAGCAATGCCCATATTTAAAACACAGTCCATCCTGAATCACACATTTCCTGTTGCCATCCAAGCCCAGAAAGCTCCGCAAATATGTCTGCAGAGAAGAGCAGAAGAGTTCTCTGGGGCACACCAGAGTAAAACCTTTGTCCAGATGAAACATTCCATCTGGACTGAAATATGGGAGACGGTTGTGGTGGTTGGCATTGTACCCCATTAAAAGGAAGATTGCAAGAAGCTGTTGAATGAAGATATGGACAGGGTCCGCAGCATACTATCCATCAATCAGCAGGAGACAGCCGCACAGGATGTGGCAGATTGGAGACACTAAACCTCATGGTCTGAGAGGAAAAGGCTAGCAGTATCCTCCACATGACAGTCATCAAAAGCATTGGAGGAGTGGAACATAGAGTATCCAGTCAACCTGAGACTGGTGAATATGAATGTCACCTCTCTAATGTGAATTTCCCCTACCACTATCCTGAAGGGCACCTCGTTCCAAAGGCATTAGTGGCCACGAGGACCACGTATTCCTTCACAACCCGGGCCTTCCAACATGGCCGTCGGGACAGGTGCTAACATCTGAGGCTGTCCACTAGCCTCACTGAAGCAGCCTGAATGGTTGTTGTGAGGATAAAGACCAGATTGGCCAAGGAGCTGACAAGCGAGCATCAACCCCCACCAAAGGGCTTGCACCCAAGGTCTACGTCCTACCCTGTCTGGCCCTGTCCGGGCCTGGGAGGGCCTAGTGGGCCCCCCTGAAACATCCCTGAACTCGCCTACAAAAGACTTTGATACTGCAGTACTGGGTAAGTACCCTCATTCTCCATTCACACTGCTCTGCTGCTGCAGCACCTGTTGGCTTCTGTCCTCCATCATTTCCAAGGAGTCACCTGGACCATTCACACCAAGCGCTGCTGGCTTTGTACTCAGCCCGCATTTACTTCACTTTGTCAGCCTCCCACCCTCTCCCCCCTGGTTGTGCACCACTGCCTGGCTCCGAATTAGTACCTTCCTTTGCGGCCCTCCCTCACTTGGCATGCCTCCAGGACCTAATTGACCTCCTCCTTCAACACTCTATGCTGATCCCCTCGTGCCACGATCTTCCCATAGTGGATTCTACCCACCCATCTAGATATGCTGCATTTGACTAACTTTTCTTCTGTTCTCAATTGCTGCTTCCTCGGCTCTTAAGTGCCTCTGCAATTGCATCTTCTTATCTGCCAACTCTGTCCGCTTTTAAGCTGCACCACCCATGTTCGGGAAAGCATATTTCCACTTCTTCACTGCTGCCTGTGTAATGAGTTTCATCTGTTACCCGTGATGTACCATTGCATGTCCTGTTAAATGCTGCCTTTCTACATGTGAGCTTGATATTCAAATCTAGGTGTTTTTAATTATGCACTGCCCATGTTTAATTGCTTCACTTTTCTTGCCTTTTGGAACCAACTTCTGAAGCCCTTTTTTTACCTCTGTAGTCTCTGCACCACCTGACACTTGAATCTTGCTGTGTTGTAAACCTGCGCGTGATTGTTTTCTGCTGCATTTTAGTGCTTTGCTGGAAAATTGAATCTAGAAGTGCCTTTAAACTGGTGCATTGCTTGTTTTATGCTGCATTTTAGTGCTTTGCTGGAAAGGTGAATCTAGATGTGCCTTTAAACCTACGCATTGAATGCTTTCTACTGCATTTAAGTGCTCACCCAGTCTGGGTACTTACAATATATGCTACCATGTGAATATCTTGTTTAAAGCACCTCCTTCATCTGTGCCTGCTTGGCTGCTAGGCTGCCTGGTGAGTTTATTTGTGCACTGTACAGCCCCCCGGTCTGTCTCTCTCCTTTCCCCTGCTACATGGCACTCTCTATCTCCCCTATCTATTCTAACAGCTAGTCTATCAACTATCCTATCTCTCTCAGGAAGTCTGGAAGAAAACAAGCTTAAAAAAGCTCTCCTTCCCTCCAATTCAGGCCTACCTATTGGTAACACCTACATCAATGCTACTTCCAGGAAGACTATTACCAACATCCTCTATTCTGTCCCTTCCCCGGACCTACAGACACCCCACCTGGTCTCCACTCTCTCCCCTTTATCCTCTTCACCCATTAATGGTGGCACTAGATGGGAAGTACTCTTGCCATACGTCTCATCCTCTAGGTGCATCATAAATGTCTACCACAATGGCACTATCAAGACAAGGGTTCTCAACCTACTCTTCTCCTCCTTGACCGGCACCTGCTCTCTCTCATTAACGTCCTCCCATCCCCTGCTACCATTCCTCTAACCCGGTCACCACCCCCTCTCCTGGTCTGACCACTCTCTACTCTCCTCCCACTTGGGGCCCGTCAGTCATCTATCTGAGCCACCCCCCACACTGCCAACTTCCTTTGCCGTCATTCGACCGATAAAGTGAGCATCAGTCACTGCTTTTGCTTCCACTTTCATCCCACCTCCGACCCCTGATTCTGACTCTCCCTCTGACTCTCTCCTTGCTAACCTGCACCTTGCCATCTCTAACACCCTCAACATCCTTGCCCCTGTCATGAGGATCCACTTGAAACCTGCCTCCAAGTGCAACGGCTCGTATGACTCTGATCTAGCATCTCTGAAACATAAGTGCAGAGTTGCTGGACGGAAGTGGCAGACCTCAGGTACAACCTCTGACAAACTGGCCTGTTGCCTGCTCCAAAGGCAACATAGTTTCTCTATTCGCCCCAAGAAGAGGACCCACATCCAGACCCGCATCTCTGTAGCCACTAGCAACGCGGCTGGGCTTTTCAAAATCTGCAAGGAACTTGCCAATCCAACTGCAGTCTCCACCTTTCCCCTTCCTTCCCAGGCTCTGTGCACTGCTTTGACCTCCATTTCACTTCAAAAACTCAGGACATCCTGTACTCACTCTCCACTACCCCCACCTCAACTCCCGCTCTGGCTCACCTGCCTCCCTTGGCTCCCCTCCCTCCATCCCTGCTCTCTCCATCCTCCTGCACATAGCACCCAATGAGGTTTCTATAGTTGTCTGTTCTGTGAAGGTCTCATCCAAACAGGTGCTCCTCGTCTCTTCTAGAACCACTTAGGACAACATCTCCTCTCTTGCTCCGGCTTGTAACCACCACTCCTTTGCCACTGGCTCTTTCCCTCTATCCCTCAAGCACTCCCTTGTGCACCGTCTCCCAAAAAAGCCATCTGCTGACCCTTGTTGCCAGGCTAAATATCGCCCTACCTCCACCACCCCCGTCCTGGGTAAACGTTTGGAGAAGTTAGTACTGCCCCTACTGATCCTACATACTGAACTCGCTGGTTGCCTCCATGACCATCAATCTGGATTCCTGGCACCCTGAGTCATGGAAACTACTCTTCTGAACACCCATGAAGACTTAATCACAAATCTTGACTCTAACTCTCCTGCTGTTCTCATTGCCCTCAATCTCTCCTCTGCCTTTGACACGGTCAACCATTCCATCCTCATAAAACAGATCTCTGATGCCCTCAGCATCACGGATCATGGCACTGGATTGGCTAAACTCTTTCTTAACTAACTGCTCCTCCCAGCTGCAGCTGTGCCCTTTCTCCTCCACCACTTCAGGTCTCTTCCCATCACCATGACTATTAAATATCTATCTTGCCCCTCTTTCTCACCCAATCTCCTCCTTCCCTCCTAAGTTCCAGTGTTATGCTGATGACACCCAGCTTTCCTTCAAACTTCCCTCTACTACCTCTTCTTCCTCCTCTCTCATATCCGATTGTCTTTCTGCTATCCAGGTAACGAGTGTGACAAATTACCTCTGTCTTAATGCAAGTAAGACAGAGATCCTTCTTATTGGGACATCGGCAGCCTGTTTCCCCTCCCAGACTCTGGCCGCCTTCCTTTAGCCCTCTACCCTCACCATCCCATTAGGCCAAAAACCAAAGGTCATCTTCAACTCCTCACTTACAGCTTCACCCCTTTCCTCCCTACGCCCCCTTCAGCTAATCCAGAATAGGGCTGCAAGACTTATCCTTGGCCTCAAGCCCAGGGACCGTATCTCTCCAGCCTTAAGATCTCTCCACTAGCTCCCGGTGTCCGCGAGGATCAAATTCAAGAGCCTCTGCAACATCCACAAGGCTTTATAGGGCCTAGGACCATGCTATCTCCAACTATCTCTCCCTAAATACTTCCCTGCTAGAGCCCTGTGCTTCTCTAACTCCAACTCTCTGCTTGTCAAACGCTTCTCCAAGCAGAGACTGGGAGGCAGGTCTCTCGATTCGGCTGGAGCCTCTCTTTGGAACAGCCTCCCTTCCCCTCTTAGACTTCAGTCAGACCTCCTTAAATGCTGGACACTTCTCAAAACTCTGCTTTTCTCTACCTCTTTCTCTCTTTCCCTTCCCTGCTAATCATCTTACTGCCGCTGAGACTGGCGGCCTGGGCCTTCATGAATCTCACAGGTTACCAGGCCCCTACCCAGTCAACACCAGCTTCCTCCCCCCAACAATGCCCTTTTGAGCCCCCTACCGGGCGGTTCTGCCTTCCACCCTTGGGATTCCTCTGCCCTAACACTTAGCCATAGGCTTCCTCCCCTGGCTCCCATCAGCACTTCACTCCTGGGATCTCACTAGCACTTGCCCACACAAATACCAATAAACCAACAAAGGAAACACCAACACTGATCACTGGTCTGACACATGTAAGTGTCATGTGATCAAGGCATGTGGCAATGAAGGTCTGCATATATGGTGGGGAAAGTCCACATGTCACTTCACCCTAGTTCAACCTTCCAGGTGCTGTGTGTGGTGCCTGACAAACTATCCTATCCATGTCCCATGTTAACCCCACAGACCAATCCACAATGGGGATTTGACACTAAACACCTTGTCACACGAAAGCCAGCCCTCACATCCTGCAATGATGCTATATGTAGCAATAGTTGGCTAAACCCACCCTAACCACATTGTTCTTGGTGAGCATGTTCCAAAGTGCATAGGTGTCTTGCAATGACATGTACCAGTCAGCATGATAACTGCATATCATTCATCCCCCATCAGGTACACAGTCCACCCAGGGAGATGAAGCCAAGCCCAGTTGCTCTGGATTAGTGGACATGCCACTGGGAGTAATGAGGGAACAACTACAGCTGCAAGCACCTCTGCCTCCACCTGGCACCCTGCAGCCATGGCACATAGAAGTAGTCCCCTGCCAGAGATCATCTGGCCCTTGCAGCAGCATGCCAGCTGCACAAACCAGCCATACTGGCACCATCCCACCAAGTGTGGCCACTTACACAAACAACACTGAGGCTGATGCCAATGCTTGCCACCACCAGCCACCACAGTCAACACATCTGCTGATGCCACAGTCCCACCTGCTACCAACACCACTAGTCTGTTGGCCCTTGCGGAGGCTAGTGACAACTCCCATTGCCACCTGTGAGGTGACACAAGCAACCACTCTCCTGGTCCTTGACTCCTCCTTCGCGCCTGTTCCATCGATCCAAAGCCATAAACTTACAGACTTTTACACAGGGACATATAATGATGGCATTGGATCAGAGGATGCAGGTGGTCAGGGGGACAGGTACCCGAGTCAGAGCCTCAGTCCTGTACACATACCTGAGAGTGTGTCACAGAATACACTAGAAGTGATATGGAGAAAGCTCAATACCATTGAGGAGCACCAAGAGCATATTGAGAATAGTGCGGAGCAGTAACTACAACACCTAACAGCAAGCAATAATGGATGCCATGCAGGGATCATCCCGAAGAATAGCAAGGGCCATGGATCGGCAGTGCCGCCACCTATCAGCAGCAATGGCATCATACACTGTAATGGGCTACAGGGTCAGGGAACTCCAGAGGCAATCTCAGCAGGTACAAAGACCCTTCAGAATACCTTGCAAAACATAAGGGCCACAATTCAGAGCCTTCCACTTCCGTCCCTCCCACAGAAGGCCCACTTTCTGGCAGCCCTTTCGTCAGTCAAAATTAAATGTGGTACGCTTGTAGGCAGAGCAAGCTGCCATGCCAAAGTGGTCACTCAAATGACACTCATACCTGGTACAATGAAGGTGGGAGGGCATGGGTGTTGGGGATGATGGATTTAGGAGAACAAGAGTGTTGGGGATGAGGAAGGAGGGGGAGCAAGGGTGTTGGAAATGGGTGAGGTGAGTGGGCAAGGGTTTTGGGAATGAAGGAGGTGGGAGGACACGTGTTGATTGTAATAGAAATAAAATCACAGATACACAGTCATATTTGAGTGGGTGTGACCTATTTACTATGTGACTATTTATAATTGTGTAAGGTAAGTGAAATCAAAGATTAAAAAGAGAAGTTCTCAATCATTTCTTGTCTAATAAGACATCCATCCTTGTATTCATCACGGCTACTGCGTGGCAGCAAGTGATCACCAACATGTGTGTCATCATCCTTGAGGTTGGGGTCATGAAGATATCTGGGGGCGGGGGAACATTTTTCTGAATGCAAATGTTGTGAAGCATTACACACACAACAAAGGGTTTACCCACCTTTTCCGGATTGTATATTCGTGTTCCTCCTGTCTGATAGAGACAACAGAACCATCCATTGCAGCAGTCCAAAGGTACTCTGTATGCAGAGCCTGGTCCTGATATGTGCCTCATAGTAGGTCTTCTCCTGTGCTGTGTATGGGTTCTGGACAGGTGTCATTAGTCAAGGGAGCTGGTGATAGTGATAGCCAGGGTCACGTGCAAAGGCAATGGTGCAGGTGTTGTTAACAGAAATATGTGCAAGTGTGAGAATGGTGAAATCATGATGGTCAACATGACTGCTACTGCACTTATGGCACATTTGAAATCACTAGTTGTCTTTCCCTATACAATATATTGGTTTATGGAATAAGGGGGAAATGGTTAATGTCACTTGGAAAATCCCCCATTGCACCCATCATTAACTCATCTGAGGTTACAGTCATATTGTTATGTTATGTAATTTGGCATTTATATAGCGCTCTATATATCATTGGTATGACCTCAAAGCTCTGGTAGGTTGAACGCCCTCAGGGACCTCAGTCCAGGTCAGTAGAACGAGTAGAGAAAGCTAGTGTCGTAGGGTGCGTGGGTGCACCAGTTATGTGTGCAGCTCGTGTAATTACTTGATGGTAGCTGCATCCTAGCATTAGGTGTGGTGGTGGAGATATCATTTGAATGTGTGCAGTCTGGTGGGTGGGCAGCCAGACCAGGTTCTGGCTGTGTTAGGCCTGTAGTACGCTTATGTGAGCAGCTGGCCAGTTTGTCATGGGATTTAGCTATGTTTTATTAGAGTGATGAGGTGTTTGTGGGGCAGTGTTTGTATGTGAGCAGCTAGGCCGAATTTATTGAGGGGTATAGCTGTACTCTAATTGAGTGATGGTGTGGAGTAGAGAGTAAGCGTAGTGATATGATATAATGGTTGATGAATGAAGCACCTAAGCATAATGCGCTTCGAAGCAAGTGGTGCAGTACGGACAGTGGGGACATGCCAGGAACGGTACATGAGGATCAGCAGGGCTGGGTGCACATCGCAGGGAGCTGTGGTAGGGACAAACAGCAAGCATGCAAGGGTCTGGGGTACCGAGAGGCATTACGGGACCAGAGGGGCTGTGTCTACAGCGACATAAGGGGACTTTAGAGGGCTGGGCAGGCAGTCACTACATCGGACACAAAAAGGTTATGGGTGCACAGAGATATCATAGGGACCAGGAGGATGGGCATATTGCGTCACCGGAGGGAGGAAAGGGCTGGGCACATAGTTGTGTCATATTGTAACAGCGGTTTTGGTGCAGCGACGGGATGGTCCGGGCAGCAGTGGAACGTGGGGACATAGGGGTAGTGGGTATACAGTGACATCGAGGGGAGCTGAGGGGCTGGGTAGATAATAATGTCATAGGACCAGGGGGTGTATGCATTGACAGCACGGGGGCTGGAGTGGTAGGGCACAATAGGGATATTGCAGGGACTAGCGGGCTGGGCTTACAGTCACAGGGGCCAGAGGGTTACGGGGTGGTGACCTTAGGCGCAGGTGTACACAGCGACAACACGGGAGAGGGCGGGGTATGGGCGCTCAGGGATATCACAGGGACTGGAGGGCTGGGCTTACAGTGACAGGACATGGGGCCAGAGGGATACATTGTGACTGGAAGGATGGGTTTACAGCAACAGGACAAGGGGCCCAAGAAGGCGGTGGGATACTCCAGAGGGACATATCACAATATCACGGGAGCAGGAGGTCAGGGGAACACAGCGACACACGGGGCACACATCGGCGGAGGGCTGGGATTACAGCGACTGGACAGGGGGTCAGACCGACATCATGGGGAAAAGGAAGGCAGGGAGCACAGTGACAGACAGGCACACAGACACACAAGCACAGTGGGCACACAGCGATATCATGGGGACTAGAGGGGTGGGCGACGCTGAGGGATATATAGCGGTATTATGGGAACAGGAGGGCAGGGGTAAGCAGCAACAAACAGGCACAAAGGGGCACACAGAGACAGAGGGCTTGGTTTACAGTGACAGGACGGAGGGGCTAGAGGGATATATAACAACGTGGGGAAGGGGGCAGGGAATACAGCAACACACAGGCGCAGTGGGCATAGAGCGACATCACAGGAAATAGAGGTGCGGGCAATGCAGACGGATGCATAGCGACATCACAGGAACAGGGGTTTAGGGGTATACAGCGACACACAGGGTACGAAGCAACATCACAGTGACTAGATGTGTCGAAGGGACTAGAGGGGCGTAGATGGGTTTGGTGTACAATGATAGCACGGGGGTCGGGGTGTACAATGAATATACGGCTAGTAAGTGGGTAGGGGAAACAGGGACAGTACAGGGACAAAGGGGGTGGGGGTATATTGAGACATCACAGGGAATTAAGGGTTGGGTAGACAGCGATAACCCAGGGTAGGTATCCAGTCATTTTTGCGAAGCCCAAAGTTTCGAATGTAAATCCTGAGAATACATCTTTTCGAAAAGACATTCTTTCGAAAAGACATTCTTCAGAAAAAAATCGAATATGGTATCTAAATGAAGGTAGGTATCAGTGCAGGGCTGGACCCAGGGTTAGGGTTAGGGTTGGGGCTTGAGTTAGTTTAAGGGTTACATTGGGGGGTTAAATTAGGGTGAGGGTTAGAGTTGGGGCTAGGGTTAGGGTTTGGGGTTACGGTTAGGGTTAGGGTTGGGGCTTGGGTTTGTTAAAGTGTTAAAATAGGGTTGGGTTTGGGGCTTGGGTTAGTTTAGGGGTTAAATTAGGGTTAGAGTTAGGGTTGGGGCTAGGGTTAGGGCTTAGGGTTAGGGTTGGGGTTAGGGTTGGGGTTTGCGTTAGTTTAAGGGTTACATTGGGGTTAGGGTTAGGGTTGGGGCCAGCCCAATATACACAACAATTTTAAAACGTAACAAGGGGCTGGCCAGTGCTGAAATTTCAGCACTGGACAGCTCCATGTAACATTTTAAAGTTACAAAAAAAGCATTAAAATGCTACTTTTAACATGTAAAAGTGCATTTCTATTTAAACCAGTCCATGTCTATTGCTGACGGATTGGTTTCGATAGAAATGCACGTTTGCATGTTAAATATAGCTTGTCAAAGCTTTTGTTTTCAAAACTTTTGTTTCTAGGCTTTAGTGATTCAAAACTTTTTTTTCAAAACAATCACTATAAACCCCCACGGAACAGAGAGATACATGGCGACAGCACTTATGACAGGACAACGGTACATAGCGATATCACCAGAGCCAGGGTGGGGTGTGCAGTGTTCACCCAGGGGCTAAAGGGGTGGGGGACAGTGAGGGACCAAGGAGTATGGGGGCACGTAGTGATACATGTAGTGATACACGGTGGGCTGGATCAAATGGGTCATATAGCGGTGGTACTGGGCCAGAGGGTACACAACAATCTCGCAGGGATCCTAAGTAATATCACAGGGATCCTGGGTGGGGGCACAGAGCAACGGCACGGGATAAATGGGTTGGGGGACACAACTTGGGAGGAGTGATGATCCAAGGCGATCTATTATTCTGTATTCAGGGATTGGGATGTCTATGGCTGAATCAATGTTTGTGTTCATTGCTGACATGGTTGGGTCACATTGTATTTAGTCTTTCGGTGTCTTGGGAATTCAATTGCTTCTTAAGGTTGAGGTTGGTGTTATGGAAACAGCCACATTTTTAGTACTTTGCAGAATGTCATATAGTCTTGGATGTTTCGAATATGTGGGGGAAGCGAGTTCCACAGAGTCGGGGCCAAAACTGACAAAGCGGACCCTCCAATTCTGACAGAGTTAGTGGTAGGGATCATTAAAAGGAGGGCACTGCTTGATCTTAGGGTGCGTGATGGGAGGTAAGGTTTTAGCTTTTCTTGCAGGTATAATGGGCCGGTCTTGTGCACTGCACAGTGATTGATGCACAGGGTCTTGAAAGTGGATATTCGTCCGACTGGAAGCCAGTGGAGAGTTCGGAAAGCAGGAGAGGTGTGGTCTCTTGGACCTAGGGGGAGGAGCAGATTATCAGCAGCGTTTTGCACTCTTTGGAGTTTGCTAAGGTGGTGTGCCAGGACATCTAGGTATAGGGAGTTGGCATAGCCCAGTCTCGACAGTACAATCGACATAACAGCAGCAAGTCTGTTCGGGAAGGAGAGGTATGGGAGATGCGTCTGAGAAGTTTGAGGTGGTAGTGGCAGCATTTAGACACATTGTTGATCTGTCGGTAGAGGGTTAAGTCAGAGTCCATAGTGCAGCCTAGATTTTTTACTGTGCCAGAGAGGGGGGGTGGAGGGGTTGGCCCAGGGAAAGGGGCCAAGGGAGAGGATGAAATAGAAGTGCAGTGTTGCTGCACACCAGGATTTTCGTTTTTGTGGGGTTTAGCAGGAGGTGGGTTATTGTCATCCATCGGTCGATGTCAAGGAGACAAGCTTCAAGATCGGGCTGGGGTTTGGTGTCTGAGTTGTGGATTTTAAGAATGATTTGGGTATCGTCAGCATAGTTGTAGCACAAAATGTTGTGCGGGCGGATGATTCTAGGAAGGGTGGACATATAGAGGTTGAATAGGAGGGCAGATAGACATGCGCCTTGCAGTACTCCAGTATTAATCGAGCAAGCAGCTGAGACATAAGGGGAGAGGATGGTTATTTGTTTCCTGTTGCTGAGGAAGGAGGCAATCCACTTGAGGGCGGTGCCACGGATTCCAAGGGAGTGGAGACGTCAAGGAGGATTGAGTGGTTAATCGTGTCAAAAGCTGCAGAGAGGTCAAGGAGAGTTATTGCAGTGCATCCTTCCTTCAGAGTCTGCAGTGACCTTAAGATCATCCCAGATCAGATCGAAGTAAAGTGGTTTCGGTTCCATGTTGTGGTCTGAAGCCTGATTTTGCAGGGACAAGGAGGTTGTTGGATTCAACAAAGGCGTTTAGTTGGGTGTACACGGTTTGGTTCATGAGTTTTGCAAGGAATCTGGTGTTTGAGATGGGTCTGTAGTTTTTGTGGTCAAGGGGGTCGAGGGATGGCTTTTTAAAAAGAGGCTTGACATGTGCAATTTTGAAGGCATCTCGGAAGATGCCAGAGCTGAGAGAATCATTCAGTATGGGTCTCGTGTATTCTCCTGCGCAGGTGGACGAGAATATATCTTTTAGGACAGAGGCGGGACAGTGGTCAAGGGGGGAGCCAGACGGGTGTCTAGCCGATAGTAAGTCAAGAAACTCGTCTCGGGAGGTGGGTCTGAATGAGTTGAAGGTGGGTGGATCGGGGATTGAGGTGGAGGGGTTGGGGGAATTGTAGGGTTGCTCGGTCATTGGGGGGGGAGAAGGACAGTTTGTTGTTAAGGGCGGTCGTCCTGTCAAGAGCGGTGGTGTAGTAGTGTAGCAATAGTGAGTCACAGAGCGATTGTGATGGGCAGATTGGGTAGAGGTTCAAGTGGGTTTGACGAATTCAGAAATGATTCTATGGAGTTCTTTGATGCTGTTTCCACAGTTGAGAATTTGTTTGTTGTAATAGGCTATTTTGGCATCCCGGATTTTGGCTTTGTAGTTATGATGGTGCAAGGCAAAAGTGAATCTGCTGAGATCTGTTTTTGATACTTGCCATTTGCGTTCCAGAAGTTTATTTTGTTTTTTGGCGTTCCTCAGTTCAGGTGAGAACCATTTGGGAAATGGTCCATTGCGTGAGGAAGCAGGGCATGAGGGGGTGAGAAGAATTAGTGATTCATTGAGCCAGGAGTCGAAGGAGCCGATGGTTAGGGATCTGTCTGTGGGGCGGCGTTGTAGGGGATCTAAGAAGTAGGGCTTCAGCTAGTTCAGGAATGATCTTTACTTTGTTCCAGCATTTGAGGTCTTAGGGGAGCCCAAGGGGGCTGTAGGGGGAGAGACAGGGGCAAGGATGGAAAAAGGGATGACAAAGTGGTCAGACCACAAGAAGGGTATGCAGGAGATAGAGGAATCAGGTTGTGGGAGCTGAAGATTGCATCTAGGGTGTGCCCCCTAGAGTGGGCTGGACCGTTCATATGAAGGGAGAGGTTGAACGCATCAAGGCTGTCGACCAGTGGATGGGCCATGGGGTTGGTGGGAATGTCCAACCAGATATTGAATTCACCTAGGAGAGTCAGAGAGGGGTGATTTACTTGAATGTAGGCTACAGAATCACAGCGGTTGTTTGAGAAATGTCTGTCATAACCAGGAGGTCTGTACATGAGTAGAAAGCTGTGGGAGAAAGTCAGAGGTAGCGAGAGTTGAACTAGAAGAGATTCGCATGATGGAATGCATGTCTGAGATTCAACTAGGGAGACAGAGAAGTGAAATTTGAAGAGGACTGCCACGCTGCCTCCTCTGGAAGGTCTATAGAGTGGGATGAGTGAGTAGCCGGGGCAGGGGGGGAATGCTTCATGTGCAACAGGGGCAAAGTCATTGGAGAACCAGGTTTCAGTGATAAAGACTAGGTCTAGTTTGTCAGAGGAGAGGAGGTTGAAGATGCTGTGTCTGTTTTTCTCTACAGAACAGGCATTAAAAATGATACAGTTGACTACGGCGTGGGTTGTGGTCATGAGGAGGTCATCGTGAGGTGAGCAGTAGGAGCTTGGGGGGTTGGAGGGGGAAAGAGGGTGATAGGACATTCTGGGTTGTTGTGACTGGGAAAGAAGGGGCAGTGAGGGGATCGGGTGCCTGCATATTTTCAGTGGTGGACCATGGGGTTAGATCGGTTACGTTGGTGGAGGCTGGGAATAGTAGGCGGGCGGAGGACGATATGTGAGGGGTGTGGGTAGAGTTGAGGAGCGACGGGTGAGTGGACAGATGGTCTGTGGGTGTGAGGCAGATTCAGCGGTTAGGAATTGGAGTGAGTCTTGAAGGGACTGGGGGGTCCGGTGTGCAGGGAGAGAATTCGAGAGAGAGGGGGTGGAAGCAGGGCGAGAGCAGGGGGTATTGTGATGGGGTAGGCGATGGAGAGATTAGGAGGTCGGGTTGAGGCAGAAGTGGTAGGAGTAAACAGTTGTGGAGGGGGACCAGGCTCGTTTTCTACATTTCATGGGTTTTGGTGCAATGGGGGTGTGAGAGAGGGTAGGGGGATCAGAGGGTGATTGAGATGGGGGAGGGGGAGGAAAGGGGGGCAGTTCTGTGGTGGGTTAGGGGAGAGGGACATGGGTGTAAGAGGGTGCGAAAGGGAGGGAGGGATGTTCGATGGGGGGTGCAAGGAGAGGGTGGAAGAGTGTGAGGGTTTGATCTGATTGGAGCGCCAGTGGGCTCCTCTGGTTTGGGAGTTTGATAGGGGGAGAGGTGTCTTGGCGTGGGGTATTAGGGAGTTCTCAATAGCGGTCAGAGGGAGGATGAGGGGCAATGAGTATGGGTGGGAAGGGTGTAGGGCAATAGGCTTCTGCAGAGGGAGGTGCTTGGCGTGCCAGAGTGCACCTCTGATTTTAGAGTTGGAAGTTGGGTGGTGGTAGGAGAGTGGGTCAGTGACGTTAGGCTGCAGTGAAGGGCACAGACAGGTTTCAAGGGTTGTGCTTATGGTGGGAATAGTGCGGTGGTTTGAGAAGGTAGGTGCTAGAGCACGGATCAGGGGCCGAGGGGGATGAGTGAGTAGGGGAGGGAGGGAGCAGGGGATTCTAGGAATCAGGGCGGGTGCGAGAGGGGGATTCTTGCAAGCTGAAGTATCCATTTGGTATTGTGAAGCTGGGATTGATGAGCTAGTGGTGCTAGATGGGTCCTAAAATCTACTAATCATGAAGTGGGATAGGCTACTAGGAACAATTTATGGATAGGCATTTTTGGACTGGCCGAGTACAACATAGAGATATCTTGGACACGCCATCTAGATGCAGGAGATTCTTACAGAAACAGTTTGTGAATGTTTCGACCGGCAGAATATAACACAGTAGTAGCTAAGGAGCAACAGTTCTAAGTGTGAGAGAGAGGTAGAAAACAACACCGTAATCTCTTGCATTTACTATCTTGGTGTGGAACAGGCTAAGGGGGTAGACTAGCGGAATACAACACAGTAATCTTGAGTGCACTATATAGATGTGAGACATTCTTAAGAGGGTAGAATACAACACTATACTCTGAGCGCACAATCGTACGAGGGTAGAATACAACACAGTCATTTTCGGTGTACTATCTACATGTGAGACACTCTTAAGAGGGCAGAATATAACATAAATCTTTGAGCGTGCAGTCTAGATGTGAGACAGGTTAGGAGGGCAGAATACAACACAGTAATCTTTGCGTGCACAATCTAGATGTGAGACAGGTTAGGAGGGGAGAATACAACATAGTAATCTTTGTGTGCACAATCTAGATGTGCGACAGGCTAAGAGGGCAGAATAAAACACAGTAATCTTTGCGTGAACAATCTAGATGTGAGCCAGTGTTAAGAGGCAGAATACAACACATTAATCTTTGAGCGCACAATCTAGATGTGAGAGAGTCTTAAGGTGGCAGAATACAACACAGTACTCTTCAGTGCACAATCTAGATGCAAGACAGGCTAGGAGGGTGGAATACAACACTATACTCTTTGAGCGCACAATCTAGATGTGAGACAGTGTTAAGACAGCACAGTACTCTTTGAGCGCACAAACTAGATGTGAGACAGTGTTAAGACAGCACAGTACTCTTTGAGCACACAATCTAGATGTGAGAGAGTCTTAAGGTGGCAGAATACAACACAGTACTCTTGAGTGCACAATCTAGATGCGAGACAGGCTAAGGAGGCAAGGTCTAGGAGTCTATGATATATACTATTTTAACACAGGTGGGTCAGAAATGTTCATTAAGATTTGACATAGACTAACATATAACGGGAATGTAACACTTTGTAAGGAGGGAGCCGTCTCGGCTACACTTGCCTTGTTGGTCATTGCTGGTTGACGGCTGGCCACTGGCTTCCCCTGCTGACGCCTGCAGACATGATCAGGAGCCACCTCTGTGTGAGCCGCCCTTTGCCACAGGGCCCTTAGCCGCAGGGGCTGTATGGGCAGAGGGCTGCCCTGGGAGGGTTGGTTAAGGCCAGTGATCTGGCCAATCAGGGATGGGGTGGGCGGTGAGGGAGGCAGGAGGGCACACGAATCACGATGAATCATGAAGTGGGAGCGGGATGTTGGAGAAGGTGGAGGGATTATACAAAGGGAATGGAGCCTGAGTTTTTAACAAAAATAAGCAAGTCTACAGGGGAAATGGCCCAAAATGTTGCCCAATTGTGACAACCGAAATGCCCGACTTTTTTCTTTGTTTTTAAAACACCCCCTTTACACCACATATATATGTGAGGGGGTTTGGGATATTATAATAATATGGGGGGTTGCGGGGGTCTCCCCTCGCATATCTATGTGGTGTAAATGGGGTTTAATGAAAACAAAAAGAAGAAAGAAATCGGCATTTTCAGCCGTCGCAATTGTGTGTGGTCGCAGTGATCACATAGATCAGTTTACAGGCACAGCAGCAGTTAATATTGTGCTCCAAATTTACCTCGCGATTATAGACAAAGAAGCGAGCATGGGCCGCTGCAGGAGATTAGGCCTGCAAAGCAGGGAAAAACTGACCAATCAGGGATGGGGTGGTTGGGGAGGGGGGGCGATATGGGCACACGAATCACGATGTATCAGGAAATGGGAGCAGGAAGTTGGAGAAGGTGGAGGGATTATACAAAGGGCACAGAGCCTGCGTTTTTAACAAACATAAGCAAGTTTGCAGGCACAGCAGCAGTTAATATTGCGCTCCAAATTCACATCACTATTATGGGCAAAGAAGCAAGCGCAGGCTGCTGCAGGAGATTAGGCCTGCAGAGCAGGGAAAAACTGACCAATCAGGGATGGGGTGGATGGGGAGGGAGGCGGGAGGGCACACGAATCACAATGCATTAGGAAATGGGAGCGGGAAGTTAGAGAAGGTGGAGGGATTGTACAAAGGGCACGGAGCCTGCGTTTTTAACAAAAGTAAGCAAGTTTACAGGAACAGCAGCAGTTAATATTGCGCTCCAAACTCACCTTGCGATTATGGGCAAAGACATAGCTCTCAACCATTTGGGTCGCGAAGGCGGGTGAAAACACCCGATTTTAGTTTTGGCGGGTGAGACGTCCATTGAAATGAATGGGCGTGCTGGAGGCTTGGCGGGTGAGTCAGCTGTTTACAAGGCGGGTGACACCCGCCAAAAGCGTGAGAGTTGAGAGCTATGCAAAGAAGCGAGTGCGGGCTGCTGCAGGAGATTAGGCCTGCAGAGCAGGGAAAAACTGACCAATCAGGGATCGAGTGGGCGGGGAGGGAGGCGAGAGTCACACAAATCACGATGAATCGGGAAGTGGGAGCGGGATGTTGGACAAGGTGGAGGGTTTATAAAAAGTGCACAGAACCTGCGTTTTTAACAAAAATAAGCAAATTTACAGGCACAGCAGCATTTAATATTGCGCTCCAAACTCACCTCGTGATTATGGGCAAAGAAGCGAGCATGGGCCGCTGCAGGAGGCTAGGCCTGCAGAGCAGGGAAGAACTGACCAATCAGCAATGGGGTGGGTGGGGAGGGAGGCGAGTGGGCACATGAATCACGATGAATCAGGAAGTGGGAGCAGGATGTTGGAGAAGGTGGAGGGATTATAAAAAGGGCACAGAGCATTCGTTTTGAACAAAAATGAGCAAGTTTATAGGCACAGCAGCAGTTAATAATGTGCTCCAAACTCACTTTTACGATTATGGGCAAAGAAGCGAGCGCAGGCTGCTGCAGGAGACTAGCAGGCCGATTCATGGAATAATTAGCGCGGCGCAAGTGGGCAAAAACGTGCGAATCGCAGTGGAATAGCGAAAATCGCAGTGCAAGTGCGAAAATCGCACGAAAAGCAGCGCACATCGATTCATAGAAGGCCGTGCGCGAGAAAACCATCGGATGTGCGATAAAAAAGTGCGCGGCGCACGTTGGCGCACAGGCCATCTAACTGCGTGCGCCAGGTCACAGCGAAAATCGCACATAGCGCGGCGCACGCAACAAAAGTAGGCGGAACACGGGGCGTAACACTCGGAATGGGGAACAACTTGCCAAAACGTGGGCGTCACGGGGGAAGTACAGGGTACAAGTGCGCGGAACGCCCACACGCTCGCCTAAAACACGTATTCATGGAATAGAATAGGGCAAAAAAGCGCACGCTCAAACCAGCGCACAGGCACAAACACGACCGCCACAAGAAAGCAGGCGGTAGCGTCTCTGCGCCTGGAAGAAATGTGCGCCAAAAGGTGCGCCAACAAATAGCACCTATATACAGCCATGATGAATGTCCTATACTGTGGCCCTCCAGGACAAATGACGCGCAAAGGGGTACCCACAAACACGGACACCTGCTGACAAAAAATACATGTGCATGTATACCAGGGTGCGCAGGAAGTCTCACACGTGATTTCGGCAGGGTACGTGTATTTCAGGGGTGCGCGGGAAGTTCTACACGCGATTGGCCCAGTGCGAGCAGGGTCCGTGTATTCCATGGGTGCGCGGGAAGTTCCACACGCGATTTCGGCAGGGTACGTGTATTTCAGGGGTGCGCGGGAAGTTCCACACGCGATTGGCCCAGTGCGAGCAGGGTACGTGTATTCCATGGGTGCGCGGGAAGTTCCACACGCGATTTCAGCAGGGTACGTGTATTTCAGGGGTGCGCGGGAAGTTCCACACACGATTTCAGCAGGGTATGTGTATTCCAGGGGTGCGCGGGAAGTTCCACACGCGATTTCAGCAGGGTACGTGTATTTCAGGGGTGCGCGGGAAGTTCCACACGCGATTGGCCCAGTGCGAGCAGGGTACGTGTATTTCAGGGGTGCGCGGGAAGTTCCACACGCGATTTCAGCAGGGTACGTGTATTTCAGGGGTGCGCGGGAAGTTCCACACGCGATTTCAGCAGGGTACGTGTATTTCAGGGGTGCGCAGGAAGTTCCACACGCGATTTCAGCAGGGTATGTGTATTTCAGGGGTTCTGGGGAGTACTACACGTGAATTGGCCGTGTGGGTCCTCCCAGGTGTACGCTCCACAACCTCCACGGCCCCTGCAGGCAGCCCACACCACGGGGGACTACCCTGCACCCCTGCTCATGTCCCGCAGGCAGCCCATCCACCATGGGCATGCCCCCCAGCCAACCCACATGTCACCTTGCACTACTGATCAACAATGCATGTCTCCCACCAACCCCACCCCCCAGCCACCATGGCCAGCCCCCACCAGGCCCCCACTCATGTCCCCTATCACCCCCACCCCCCAGCAGTGCAGGGGCAGCCTCCACCAGGCCCCCACTCATGTCTCCCACCACCCCCACCCCCCAGCCACCAGGGGCACCCTCCACCAGGCCCCCACTCATGTCTCCCACCACCCCACCCCCCAGCAGTGCAGGGGCAGCCTCCACCAGGCCCCCACCCATGTCTCCCACCACCCCCACCCCCCAGCCACCATGGCCAGCCCCCACCAGGCCCCCACTCATGTCTCCCACCACCCCCACCCCCCAGCAGTGCAGGGGCAGCCTCCACCAGGCCCCCACTCATGTCTCCCACCACCCCCACCCCCCAGCAGTGCAGGGGCACCCTCCACCAGGCCCCCACCCATGTCTCCCACCACCCTCACCCCCCCAGGGGCACCCTCCACCAGGCCCCCACTCATGTCCCCCTGCACCCCTACCCCCCAGCATCCAGGGGCACCCTCCACCAGGCCCCCACCCATGTCTCCCACTACCCCCACCCCCCAGCAGTGCAGGGGCACCCTCCACCAGGCCCCCACTCATGTCTCCCACCACCCCCACCCCCCAGCCACCATGGGCAGCCCCCACCAGGCCCCCACTCATGTCTCCCACCACCCCCACCCCCCAGCAGTGCAGGGGCACCCTCCACCAGGCCCCCACTCATGTCTCCCACCACCCCCACCCCCCAGCCACCATGGGCAGCCCCACCAGGCCCCCACTCATGTCTCCCACCACCCCCACCCCCCAGCAGTGCAGGGGCACCCTCCACCAGGCCCCCACCCATGTCTCCCACCACCCCCACCCCCCAGCCACCAGGGGCACCCTCCACCAGGCCCCCACTCATGTCTCCCACCACCCCCACCCCCCAGCAGTGCAGGGGCACCCTCCACCAGGCCCCCACCCATGTCTCCCACCACCCCCACCCCCCAGCCACCAGGGGCACCCTCCACCAGGCCCCCACTCACGTCCCCCTGCACCCCCACCCCCCAGCATCCAGGGGCACCCTCCACCAGGCCCCCACTCATGTCTCCCACCACCCCCACCCCCAGCAGTGCAGGGGCACCCTCCACCAGGCCCCCACCCATGTCTCCCACCACCCCCACCCCCCAGCCACCAGGGGCACCCTCCACCAGGCCCCCACTCATGTCCCCCTGCACCCCCACCCCCCAGCATCCAGGGGCACCCTCCACCAGGCCCCCACTCATGTCTACCACCACCCCCACCCCCCAGCCACCAGGGGCACCCTCCACCAGGCCCCCACTCATGTCTCCCACCACCCCCACCCCCCAGCAGTGCAGGGGCACCCTCCACCAGGCCCCCACCCATGTCTCCCACCACCCCCAGCCACCAGGGGCACCCTCCACCAGGCCCCCACTCATGTCCCCCTGCACCCCCACCCCCCAGCCACCAGGGGCACCCTCCACCAGGCCCCCACTCATGTCTACCACCACCCCCACCCCCCAGCCACCAGGGGCACCCTCCACCAGGCCCCCACTCATGTCTCCCACCACCCCCACCCACCAGCAGTGCAGGGGCAGCCTCCACCAGGCCCCCACCCATGTCCCCCACCACCCCCACCACCCAGCCACCATGGCCAGCCCCCACCAGGCCCCCACTCATGTCTCCCACCACCCCCACCCCCCAGCAGTGCAGGGGCAGCCTCCACTAGGCCCCCAACCATGTCTCCCACCACCCCCACCCCCCAGCAGTGCAGGGGCACCCTCCACCAGGCCCCCACTCATGTCTCCCACCACCCCCACCCCCCAGCAGTGCAGGGGCAGCCTCCACCAGGCCCCCACTCATGTCTACCACCACCCCTACCCCGCAGCCACCAGGGGCACCCTCCACCAGGCCCCCACCCATGTCTCCCACCACCCCCACCCCCCAGCAGTGCAAGGGCACCCTCCACCAGGCCCCCACTCATGTCTACCACCACCCCCACCCCCCAGAAGTGCAGGGGCAGCCTCCACCAGGCACCCACTCATGTCTCCCACCACCCCCACCCCCCAGCAGTGCAGGGGCACCCTCCACCAGGCCCCCACTCATGTCTCCCACCACCCCCACCCCCCAGCCACCATGGGCAGCCCCCACCAGGCCCCCACTCATGTCTCCCACCACCACCACCCCCCAGCAGTGCAGGGGCACCCTCCACCAGGCCCCCACTCATGTCTCCCATCACCCCCACCCCCAGCCACCAGGGGCACCCTCCACCAGGCCCCCACTCATGTCCACCTGCACCCCCACCCCCAGCATCCAGGGGCACCCTCCACCAGGCCCCCACTCATGTCTACCACCACCCCCAGCCACCAGGGGCACACTCCACCAGGCCCCCACTCATGTCCCCCTGCACCCCCACCCCCAGCATCCAGGGGCACCCTCCACCAGGCCCCCACTCATGTCTACCACCACCCCCACCCCCCAGCCAACAAGGGCACCCTCCACCAGGCCCCCACTCATGTCTCCCACCACCCCCACCCCCCAGCAGTGCAGGGGCAGCCTCCACCAGGCCCCCACCCATGTCTCCCACCACCCCCAGCATCCAGGGGCACCCTCCACCAGGTCCTCACAATCCCCAATCATGTGCGTTATGGTCAGCCTCCACAGCCAAAAAGCCATACCAAGTAACCCATTCACCCACATGGAAATGGAAATTACATGTTACACCCCCAATGTTCATGAAGCTAATGAACCCATGTCCGTCACACACAATGGTTGCAATTGAATGGGAAAACACCCAACATGACATGCATGAAACCAATGAGATGATACCACACAGTGAAGTATGAAAACAAAATTGTATTGAAAAAAAGAAAGAATGCTAAAGAAATGAAACAAACTACAATGGGAATGAGAAAAAATAAGCTGCATGTCCGTATAAAAAAAAAAACAGCAAATCCGAATCCAAAAAAATGTCGTCCAAAGTCAAATGTAAAAAAATATCTATCCAATTAAGAACTATATAAAAAAACTTCCAAGGGTCCATGAGCCCAACTGAACAAAGGAAACCTACAAAAAAATCTAACTAAAATGCAACTATATACAAAAAGTGGAGCAGTGTCCGTCGACTCCAAATCATAAGAACAAACAAAGGAAACCTAAAACTAAAGAACTATATACAAAGGCGGCGGGCAAGTCCAGCGGCTCACTCCGTGGTGTTCCGGGCCAGGGCATCATCGAACTCCTGTTCGATGTCCCGGAGGCAGTCCAGTTCCATGGCCCTGAGGGTCCGCAGGGACGACGCCGTGTCCTCCTCCAACCCCCTGCGGATTGCCTCGAGGCACTCGGCCCGCCTCAGGGCCCTCCGCATGGAGTTCTCCGCCCTGACCATTGTGAGCCGCGCCTCTTCCGCCCCCCCGACGCTCCGCACCTATGGCGTGGCCCAACCGCTGCCACACGGAAGACACTCTCTGTCCTGGGTCCTCCTGCCCTCCGGCAGATGCCTGCCCCTCCGATGTCGAAGGCCCCGAGCCTTCATGGCTCCCACCATGTTGCTGCTGCTGCTCTGCCTCTGCCCGTGCACTGCCTCCTGCTGCCTGCACATCCTCCGCCGGCTGGGGTGCAGTTGTTGATGTGGCCACCCCTGCTGGACGTCCGACTCCCGACTGTGGCAGGGATGCCTCCTCCACCAGCCTGGCCGCACCGTCAGGGGCAGCTCCACAGGGCACCCAGGTGACTGATGGGTGGTAAGATGGCACAGAGGACGACTGGCGCGTAGGGGGTCCAGTTGAGGAGGGGGTCGGAGCAAGCCCCATCAGACGGAGGAATCCGGTCTGGGTGACCTGTCCCAGCAGGCTGACGTGGTCAACGAGCCATTCGAGATGACGTGCAGTCTCTCCATGAAAAGACTGCAGGTCACCTCGCATGGCCCGTTGACGCAACGCCACACCAGCTAGGACAGGCTCAACCCGGACCTGGATAGCCACGTCCGCAGGCAGAGGAAGTCCAGTTGACGTCAGCTCATCCCCTGCCTGAAAACGGGTCTGGACGTAGGCATCCCTGCTGGTGCAAGATGATGCAGGGACAGGATCGGGGACAGGATTGCACACAGGCACCTCCACGGCGGCCTGTGCTGCCTCCTGTCCCTGGTCCTGTACTGCACCACTAGCACCAGTGGGATCCCCACCTCCAGACCCCGTCTCTGGTGCTTGCACGGCCTCCTCCTCCACCAAACCCCCCACCAACCTGGATGACTCCGTGCCATCTTCCCCTGTTGGGCCCTGTGGGGTCCCAGCTGCCCCTTCTGCTGCCGAGGAGTCCAACTCCAACCTCCGCCTCTTGGACCTCCCCCCGGCAGCTGCGGCCTGGGACGCGGCACCGGACTCCTCACTCCCCGACGAGATGACAACACGGGAGGGGAGCCGGGCCTTGCGTCTCCGGCTGGCGGTCGGATCCCCGCCGCTGTGCTCCACAGCACCTTCTCCGCCCTCTTCATCAGTTGACGCTGCAGACAGGGAGAAACAAAACACAGGCATCAGGGCACTGTACAATGGACACATACACACATGACAGTTGCACATGAGTGGCATTGGCAAACCTCAGACATGTCATCACAATCCCCAACACACATGTCATTGCAACTCGCACACATGAGCCATACCACAGCCATATCGCAACTGCCACCACCATCCATACACATACAACAGCATGAGGAGCCAAAGGTGAGCCAGACATCACATGCAACACAGGAAGTGCACCACACATGTACACACACCACCACACTTGCATGCATGTGTACACCTCTGCCAAGTGTCGCACTGTTCAGACGGGCATCCATGTCACATCTGCTAATCAGGCTTCCACATACCGCTGTCACATGCATCCATGTTGCATCACTGTTGCACCCTTGTCAAATACACACACATGCACATGTACACAGTGCTCATACATGCAGCCGAAAACAACATACATGCGTGACATCACGGACATGTCTACTTACATACACATTCATCCAAACATGTGTGCACGCACAACTGCATTTGGCATGCAAGCCTACACACACAAGCACCATCCATGTCTCACACATTACAGCCCTCGCATGTGTCAGCCCCACGGCCCTGTACACCCCCACCCATACTCGACCCCATACAAACAGATGTGCAACCTGCACAATACTGAATAATCACCACACGCACTGCTCACAATCAGGATGCATGTACACTCACCGCTCGACTCCAGACGGGTCTGCTTCTCCAGGACCTGGACGTGGAGCAAGGGGATATGCGTTCCAGGACCCTCATCTGTTCTTCCGACAAGTGGCCCCGGCGCCCCTTGGCATCCGCTGCCTTCAAGAGGCGCCGGGCCTTGTTCAGGGTCCTGGACCTGAAGTCCTCCCAGCGCTTCCTGACATGTTGTAAGTCGCGGACTGCCACCCCCTCCGCGTTGATGGCAGTCATGATGTCAGTCCAGATCCGAGTCTGTCCTTCCTTGTCGGCGCGGGAACTTCCGAAGAGGGCATCATACTGCCCCAGGACTTGCTCCACCAGGACACCAACTTCGGTGGCACTGAAGCTGGTGCCCCTCTGCCTCTCTGGCCGGGGGTTGTCAGTGGTCACAGATGGTGTTTGCCCCGACATGACAACCCCAGAGGCAGGAGTGGGTGGGCAACTGGGTCCTGGGGCTGGGCTGTGGAGCGATGGAATCCCAGTCGGGAGTCTTCGGTTCCAGCAGGGGTGGTCACAGCAACAGCACCCCTGGCTGATGTGCAGGCAGCAAATGGCAGTGCACGTGGGCAGCAGGCAGTCAGGCAGCAGCAGATGGCAGGTGGGAGCGTGCTCGGGGCTCTGGGGGGCAGTAGTTTGGCCTTCTGGGCAGGAGTGTGGTCTTCCGTGTGCATACGCGTGGCCAGCTTGATACGGAGTGATTTGGCACGTGAAAAGTCTGCACGTCAGCGTGAAATTCGAGGAAAGGCCCTTAGCGCGTAAGCGCGTCAGCACACATACGCGATTCTATTGGACCAAAGGCCCTCAACGCGTAAGCGCGTCTGTGACGTGACCCGCACGGGTGTTTCCCACACAGCACGTGATGACAGAGCACACGTGGAAAGACTGCCCGTCAGAGTGTCATCGCGTGTAATTGGACAGCACGTCAGAGTGTCATCGCGTGTAATTGGTGGGAATGGGCCTAGCGCATACACGCGGCAGTGACAAAGCGTGTAATTGGTGGAAATGGCCCTACACGCAGAAGTGACAAAGCGTGTAATTGGTGGAAATGGCCCTAGCGCGTACACACCGCGTAAGTGACGTTGGATGTGTGGGCCTGTATAAAAGGTACGTGTAGAACACCATTTCCTTGTACGTGCTTTTCGTGGAGAGCGAGTGGGTGAATTCTGTACTTCTTGTCGTTTCACACGCGATTTACTTCACGGCGTTTCAAGTTCGTATTCCCTGTTACCTCTGACAGCTTTTTCTCTTTTTTCTCTTTTACTGGTTTACCTGGGCCTGTTCCCTCAAACAGTGTTCCCTTCTACTGTTGTCCTGTCTCCTCAGACAGCGTACAAATCTTCTTTTGGCGGGGGTGTTGCCAACCAAACGCGCTCCTTTTTCACGCTCTTTTACCTGGCAGACGGTGAGCCACGAATGTATCTAACATCTGTGCTTGCCCCGTGTGTAGCCTACCCCTTCAGAGGTAATTCTAGGCTGCGTGTGACACGCATACGTTCATTCTTGTGTTACTGGGTGCCACCGCGTAGTGCAGCTTTTTCTTTCTGCACACGTGGTCTAGGAGGGGTTGCGTGCACGTCATCTCCCTTTTTTGGGGCTCCTGTGCGTAGCGTGACCCGTCATCTTTCCCCAGGGGTTACATTCAGCCTTGCAAGAGCACTAGGGTACAATTACCATCTGGTACCCAACCCCTTTGAACCCCAATTGCCCAGGACAATAGTTTACAGCCACTCCCATACGCACATTTACATCAGTGCCATGGCTGGGAGGCGAGGATTCCGTAAGGGTGGCAAAGGTGGAAGAGCCACAAGTGGTGGCCGTGGTGGATCCGGTAGGGGACGTGGTCGTTACTTGCAGGGTAAGCCTGTCCCCCCATGTGTGGAGGACCAGTCAAGGGCACCCATAATCCCCCCCCCTCCCGTTGAGGCTGATGTGGCTGACACCATCCATGCTAGGCCCTTGTTGGACCAGCCCATTGTGGCACCAGACCTGGCTGACTCCATGGCTGACTTCCAGGTCAGCAGGCCTATGACACGTGCGCCGGTGCACGTTGATGTCACCATGCCACGTGCATCTGGGGCAGCAAGGTCATCTGCTGCCCCAAGTAGGCAGGGCGGAGAGGCTGCAGGGGCAGCTGCGGCTCCATCCACCCCAGCCCTCACACACCCAGCCAGGACAGTGTCGGTCCTAGTCCATCCTGCTGACATTCCCCCTGACACCATCACACTTGAGCCAATGCCTGCACCAACTCCCATGCTGAGTGTGCAATCCCACACTCCTGATCCAGAGTCCACCAGGGCTCCTGCCCCTAGTGTCCAGAGCGGCGCAGGACACTCAGGATCACCACCACCTTCCAAGCGGAAGAGGAAGAGTGCTCGTCCAGCACAGGCTGATGCCCCAGACACGGCTACACAGTCCGGCCCGTCGAGGAAGCCCAGCTTCACGGATGACGAACTGAATGCACTTGTCGAGTATGTGTCCGCACATGACAACGAGATGGTCATTGTTGCAGGATCCAAGACCACATCTGCACAACGCCAGGCACACTGGCAGACCGTTGCGGACATCGTAAGTGCCCTTGGAATCGTGAGGCGCCCAGCCAATGATTGCTATAAGCGCTGGAAGGACCTAAAGCGCAGGGCAAAGAGTAAGCTGGCCTCAAGTCATGCCGCAACTCTAGTGACTGGAGGTGGGTCTCCAGTAGTAGACATGGAACTCACTCCACATGAGTCAGTCGCTGGGACCTACGTCACGGAGGAACAGATCCAAGGCGTGGGAGATCTGCCTGATTACGAGGCATTGTCCGGTGAGTGCACATGCATGTGTGTGTCATCCATGTGCATGGTGTGTGTGAGGGCTTCTGTTTGTGTGCCAGGTGAGAGTGTGTGCGCCTGAGTCGTATGGGTCAGCCATGTGCTTCATGCAATACATCCTGCGCAGCTGCATTTGGCCATAGCAGTATCACTTCTGCCAACAGTAGACATCTAGCCCAACTGCACGCCAGTTGCCCTTGAAGTGTCACCTTGCCACAACATTGTTGCTTATTTTTCACTGTTCATTCAGTCAGATTGTTTGCATTCCACCACTTTTACTAGGCATGTCGCAGTCCTCTAGTCACATGTCTGACATGGCTATGGTAAAGTGGAGTGACTTTGTTACCTAGATATCATTTGTTCACACATGTCCCTGTGCAATTGGACCATTTCGGACTGGCAGCTCCAGGTGAAAAATCTGACCTGTTTGAATTAGAAAAGCTATTACATGCGGGAACTGGACTGAATGAATAGGTGCTGCCCTCCTCTCCATCTTCACTCAATAGCAATGGTACATGCCATCTGTGTGATGGCATGTGTGTTTCACCTGGCAATCACAGGCCAATGTGTGATGCCACTGCCAGGCAGCATGCAGAAAATGTGTTTAACTTCCATCTTGGTGTCATCAGTGTGTGCCATTTGCCTGCCCTTCATATGCAGTGAGGGTGCATGCATGGGAGGGTTTTAGTCATGTGGGACATGTGTCAATCAAGTACTGGTTCTCTTGCTTCTCAGCCCTCATTGTGTGCCATGGTGCTAATGCCTGTTTCCATTTCTTTGTTTTTATGTCTTTGCAGGGGAAGACGCACCTGATACTGCTGGGGTTGTGGAGATGGTGCAGACCCAGGAGGGGTCCGAGGGCCGACCAACCACCAGTGAGGGACTTGGTGTGGTGGTGGGTGAGAACCCACAACTGCTGCAGGTCGTGCTCTCAAGGGGTGTCTCTGGCTGCACCTCCCCCGAGCTGTACTCAGGTGTTGATTCGGATGAGACCTACGTGCCGTCGCAGGTGAGTGTTCCAGGGAGGGATTCTGTTCTGTCCCACCCACCTGCACCAGGGTCAGAACCCTCAATGGGGATGTCAGTGTTGGCAGCTACGCCTTTGGTGGTTACGGATGCAGGTTCACACTCCGCGACATCTGATCCTGTTCCTGGGCCAGCAGATCAGAGGGGGAATGCAGTCCTGCAGCCTCAGGCAGTGCCGGCACAGCAAGGCGCAGTCCGCCTTGCCCCAGACAGGTGTGGTGCCCGCCGACGTGGTGGCCGTATGCCACCTGGCAATACCGCATGGGAGCAATCCATTTACGGTATGGCAACCCAACAGGCAGCATCATCCGAGATGATGGGTCAGGCCATGGATAGGGTGGCCACTTCCATTGTCCCCCCTGAAAGGCTGATGGAGCGACTACATCAGGCAACCGACTCCATCTGCCAGTCACACAGGGAGGACATGTTGGGGTCCAACAGGGACAGGCGGGCGGCACTGGCGACTCTGCAGGAGGCCATCTCCATTGAGTCCCAGGGCCACAGGGAAGCCCTGAGGCAGGAGCTCCTTCACCTCAGGACGACTCTTGTTGAGCTTGAGGCTTCAACACACCAAAGGACAGAACAGCAGCTGGAGCGTCTCACCCGTACGCTCTCAGCTGAGATGCAGGCAACGAGGGCAGAGGTCCGGGCATCCCGTGAGTTGTTGCATGGGGACCTCCGCACACTCATCCTCCAGAACCAGACCTACCACACCCGCATGCTTGCAGCCATGGAGGAGCAGACTAGGGCCTTGCGTGGGCTGCCTCCCATAGTGCAACCACCTCCGGATGCAGCTGCACAGGGTGATAATAGCGACAGCAGTGATACTCCCACAATAGGGTAGCCGTGTGGGCCATGACCCCATGGAGGTGTTTTTTTTTCCCAGGATCCACACAGGTGGGTTCTGGTGTGCACCCTGTCCTCGGACCTCCTGGGTGGCCTCCCCAACCCCCCCCCCCCCCCGGGCCCATCAATGGCCATTTTTGATTTTTTTTTATTTTTATTTTTATTTTTAATTTTATTTTTAATTATCTTTTTCCCAATTTCTTTGGGACAATTTGTTGGCTTCCGTGGTTCCTGTGGGCATACGCTGCATTGTGGCTGGGCACATGCAGGCTTGTCATGTATTTGGTTCAGATGCTTGGGTTTGAGTCACACACACCCCTCCTGCTTCCCGTTTCCATGGGCTTGCAAAGGGTGTGCCCAAGTGACATTGACGTACATGGTGACATTGGACTCCCACTACATGTGTGGGTAGTCTAGACAATACTGTGTATACATTCCTAGTGCATATTGCTGTTGTGTTGTACACTGCATGTTGCATTGATGTGTAACTCATCATCTGTGTCTACCTCCCAATTTGCAGGTCCCTTCCTCATGTCTACACAAGGCCCTCTAGTCTGGAGATGGGGTCCATGTTGGCAGCAGTGCACCTACAACTCTACATGACGCCATCACTGCACAGTTGGTAGTGGTGGGAGTGCAGGCATTTCCAGGTGGTGAGACTACTAATATATAACATTTGTGATGTCATGTTAATGGTAGTACCTGCTCAAGTTTGTTGTTGGTCCTGCATTACTGTGAGCATTTCAGGTGTTGCAAGTTTCAATTAGGGACACTCTACATTGTGACACTAGTGTCATGTTGTGGGGATTACTTTGTTTACCTGCAAATAGCATTACATGGAACGGTGTGTCGTGTGGCGGTGCTGGGGATGGGTTGGCTGACAAGGCACTGTCCTCTTGTTGCATTTTGCAAGTGGGTATTCATTTTAGCTGCTTGAATGTGTTACTTCACAAAACTGCATTGGTGGTGTCTGTGTGGGTAGGGATGCACACATTGTGACACTTCCAGGTGAACAATCTCAGGCTGATATGGTTTTCACGGTTCATTCTCCAGACATTCAGGATCAGTGTCAGGTTGAGTCATCATTGATTGTCAGATGGAATGTGCCAGGGCAGTGTGCACTCCACAAGGGTGTGATTTCTATGTGAAGTAATTAGCCACTAGCTGTGTACGGGCTGCCTCCCCCCGTGCCCTTTCCCCTCCCATGCGCAGCGGCTGTGCATGTGGTTGGGGATGTGGGGCCACCACCATGTTCACGGCCAGGCCCCGGCGTATTGCAACGTTGTGCAGGACACATGCTGCCACTATGATCCTGCACACTACTGGGGGAGCGTACAACAGCTGCCCGCCAGAACGGTCAAGGGAGCGAAAGCGTGACTTTAGCACTCCGAATGTGCGCTCCACTATGCCCCGGGTTGTAATGTGGGCTGTGTTATATTTTACCTCAGGTGGCGTGGTGGGGTTCCGAATTGGCGTCATCATGTGGGGGCTGAGAGGGTAGGCACTGTCCCCTGTGGAGGTGGTGATTGGTATCATTGGTGGGGTTGTGACCTTGCTCAGTATCTGACATGCATGCATGTGCAGTGGCATTCATACTCACCAAGCAGCCATGTATCGCCATGCCGCCCAGCTTCTAGGTCCCGGCTTAGGGTGGACATTCGGTAAATGAAGCTGTCGTGGGTTGACCCGGGATAGTTGGCATATACTGAGGTGAAGATTCCCTTGGCATTACATACTACCTGCACGTTGATGGAATGCCAGTGCTTGCGGTTCCTATAGATGTGCTCTGATGCCCTGGGGGGATGTAGAGCCACATGGGTGCAGTCGATGGCACCTAGCACTTTGGGGAATCGTGCCACACTGTAAAAATCCAGGGCGGCAGCATGCCTTTCTGCAGGTGTTCTGGGCAGGTATATGTGCCTGCGGACTGATGGGCGTGCAGTGATGATGTTCAAGACCTGGTGTAGGCAGCGTGACTGGGTGGCCTGTGATACACCACCCACAATGGCACTTGTCCGCTGAAATGATCCAGTGACTAAGAAGTGCAGTACATTGAGGACCTTCTCCAGGGGGCTGAGTGCTTGGGAGCACAGGGTGGGTGATGTGAGGTCATCCTCCCACTCACTCACCAGGTCCAGTATAATGTGTGGTGGAAACCTGTACCTCCCATGCACCTGGTCATCAGGCATCCCGAAAAGGCTGGTTCTGGGTGTGAATATTCTGGCCCTGACTATCCTCCTCCTCCTCCTTTGGTAGCCCACGCCCACTGCTGCTAGGAACGGTATGTTCATCCTGGGTCTGAGCTTGTTATTTTGTTAGCGCGCAAATGTATGCGTTGCGCGTGTTGTAGGCGAGCGTGTGACCCGCGCACCCCTGAAATCCAGTACCCAGTCCAATAGCGTGTGGAAATTCCCGCGCACCCCGGGATACAGGTGCGCTGACGTACTTGCGTGTGTAAGTGCCCACGCACCCCTGATATACACGTACATAGGCCAATCGCGTGTACGTGCACTTTTGTCCAATTACACGCGATGACACTCTGACGTGCTGTCCAATTACACGCGATGACACTCTGACGTGCAGTCTTTCCACGTGTGCTCTGTCATCACGTGCTGTGTGGGAAACACCCGTGCGGGTCACGTCACAGACGCGCTTACGCGCTGAGGGCCTTTGGTCCAAAAGAATCGCGTATGCGTGCTGACGCGTTTACGCGCTGAGGGCCTTTGGTCCAATAGAATCGCGTATGCGTGCTGACGCGCTTACGCGCTAAGGGCCTTTCCTCGATTTTCACGCTGACGTGCAGGATTTTCACGTGCCAAATCACTCCGTACCAAGCTGGCCACGCGTAAGCACACGGAAGACCACGCTCCTGCCCAGAAGGCCGAACTACTGCCCCCCAGAGCCCCGAGCACGCTCCCACCTGCCATCTGCTGCTGCCTGACTGCCTGCTGCCCACGTGCACTGCCATTTGCTGCCTGCATATCAGCCAGGGGTGCTGTTGCTGTGACCACCCCTGCTGGAACTGAAGACTCCCGACTGGGTTTCCATCGCTCCACAGCCCAGCCCCAGGACCCAGTTGCCCACCCACTCCTGCCTCTGGGGTTGTCATGTCGGGGCAAACACCATCTGTGACCACTGACAACCCCCGGCCAGAGAGGCAGAGGGGCACCAGCTTCAGTGCCACCGAAGTTGGTGTCCTGGTGGAGCAAGTCCTGGGGCAGTATGATGCCCTCTTTGGAAGTTCCCGCGCTGACAAGGAAGGACGGACTCGGATCTGGACTGACATCGTGACTGCCATCAACACGGAGGGGGTGGCAGTCCGGGACTTAAAACATGTCAGGAAGCGCTGGGAGGACTTCAGGTCCAGGACCCTGAACAAGGCCCGGCGCCTCTTGAAGGCAGCGGATGCCAAGGGGCGCCGGGGCCACTTGTCGGAAGAACAGATGAGGGTCCTGGAACGCATATCCCCAGCGCTCCACGTCCAGGTCCTAGAGAAGCAGACCCGTCTGGAGTCGAGCGGTGAGTGTACATGCATCCTGATAGTGAGCAGTGCGTGTGGTGATTATTCGGTATTGTGCAGGTTGCACATCTGTTTGTATGGGGTCGAGTATGGGTGGGGGTGTACAGGGCCGTGGGGCTGACACATGCGAGGGCTGTAATGTGTGAGACATGGATGGTGCTTGTGTGTGTAGGCTTGCATGCCAAATGCAGTTGTGCGTGCACACATGTTTGGATGAATGTGTATGTAAGTAGACATGTCCGTGATGTCACGCATGTATGTTGTTTTCGGCTGCATGTATGAGCACTGTGTACATGTGCATGTGTGTGTATTTGACAAGGGTGCAACAGTGATGCAACATGGATGCATGTGACAGCGGTATGTGGAAGCCTGATTGGCAGATGTGACATGGATGCCCGTCTGAACAGTGCGACACTTGGAAGAGGTGTACACATGCATGCAAGTGTGGTGGTGTGTGTACATGTGTGGTGCACTTCCTGTGTTGCATGTGATGTCTGGCTCCCCTTTGGCTGCTCATGCAGTTGTATGTGTAGGGATGGTGGTGGCAGTTGCGATATGGCTGTGGTATGGCTCATGTGTGCGAGTTGTAATGACATGTGTGTTGGGGATTGTGATGACATGTCTGAGGTTTGCCAATGCCACTCATGTGCAACTGTCATGTGTGTATGTGTCCATTTTACAGTGCCCTGATGCCTGTGTTTTGTTTCTCCCTGTCTGCAGCGTCAACTGATGAAGAGGGCGGAGAAGGTGCTGTGGAGCACAGCGGCGGGGATCCGACCGCCAGCCGGTGACGCAAGGCCCGGCTCCCCTCCCGTGTTGTCATCTCGTCGGGGAGTGAGGAGTCCGGTGCCGCGTCCCAGGCCGCAGCTGCCGGGGGGAGGTCCAAGAGGCGGAGGCTGGAGTTGGACTCCTCGGCAGCAGAAGGGGCAGCTGGGACCCCACAGGGCCCAACAGGGGAAGATGGCACGGAGTCATCCAGGTTGGTGGGGGGTTTGGTGGAGGAGGAGGCCATGCAAGCACCAGAGACGGGGTCTGGAGGTGGGGATCCCACTGGTGCTAGTGGTGCAGTGCAGGACCAGGGACAGGAGGCAGCACAGGCCGCCGCAGAGGTGCCTGTGTGCAATCCTGTCCCCGATCCTGTCCCTGCATCATCTTGCACCAGCAGGGATGCCTACGTCCAGACCCGTTTTCAGGCAGGGGATGAGCTGACGTCAACTGGCCTTCCTCTGCCTGCGGACGTGGCCATCCAGGTCCGGGTTGAGCCTGTCCTGGCTGGTGTGGCGTTGCGTCAACGGGCCATGCGAGGTGACCTGCAGTCTTTTCATGGAGAGACTGCACGTCATCTCGAATGGCTCGTTGACCACGTCAGCCTGCTGGGACAGGTCACCCAGGCCGGATTCCTCCGTCTGATGGGGCTTGCTCCGACCCCCTCCTCAACTGGACCCCCTACGCGCCAGTCGTCCTCTGTGCCATCTTCCCACCCATCAGTCACCTGGGTGCCCTGTGGAGCTGCCTCTGACGGTGCGGCCAGGCTGGTGGAGGAGGCATCCCTGCCACAGTCGGGAGTCGGACGTCCAGCAGGGGTGGCCACATCAACAACTGCACCCCAGCCGGCGGAGGATGTGCAGGCAGCAGGAGGCAGTGCACGGGCAGAGGCAGAGCAGCAGCAGCAACATGGTGGGAGCCATGAAGGCTCGGGGCCTTCGACATCGGAGGGGCAGGCATCGGCCGGAGGGCAGGAGGACCCAGGACAGAGAGTGTCTTCCGTGTGGCAGCGGTTGGGCCACGCCATAGGTGCGGAGCGTCGGCGGGCGGAAGAGGCGCGGCTCACAATGGTCAGGGCGGAGAACTCCATGCGGAGGGCCCTGAGGCGGGCCGAGTGCCTCGAGGCAATCCGCAGGGGGTTGGAGGAGGACACGGCGTCGTCCCTGCGGACCCTCGGGCCATGGAGCAGGACCGCCTCCGGGACATCGAACATGATTTCGATGATGCCCTGGCCCGAAACACCACGGAGTGAGCCGCTGGACTTGCCCGCCGCCTTTGTATATAGTTCTTTAGTTTTAGGTTTCCTTTGTTTCTTATTATGATTTGGAGTCGACGGACACTGCTCCACTTTTTGTATATAGTTGCATTTCAGTTAGGGTTTTTTGTAGGTTTCTTTTGTTCAGTTGGGCTCATGGACCCTTGGATGTTTTGTACATAGTTCTCCATTGGATTGATTTCATTTTTGATGTGACTTTGGACAACATTTTTTTGGATTTGGATTTGTAGTTTTTATTTTTTTAGACGGACATGCAGCTTCTTTTTTTCTTTGCCATTGTAGTTTGGTTCATTTCATTTCCATTCTTTTTTTTAATACAATTTTGTTTTCATACTTCACTGTGTGGTATCATCTCATTGGTTTCATGCATTTCATGTTGGGTGTTTTCCCATTCAATTGCAACCATTGTGTATGACGGACATGGGTTAATTTGCTTTATGAACATTGGGGGTGTAACATGCAATTTCTATTTCCATGTGGGTGAATGGGTTACTTGGTAGGGCTTTTTGGCTGTGGAGGCTGACCATAACGCCCATGATTGGGGATTGTGAGGACCTGGTGGAGGCTGCCCATGGTGGCTGGGGGGTGGGGGTGGTGGGAGACATGCGTGGGGGCTTGGTGGAGGCTGCCCCTGCACTGCTCGGGGGTGGGGGTGGTGGGAGACATGAGTGGGGGCCTGGTGGAGGGTGCCCCTGCACTGCTGGGGGGTGGGGGTGGTGGGAGACATGAGTGGGGGCCTGGTGGAGGGTGCCCATGGTGGCTGGGGGGTGGGGGCGGTGGGAGACATGAGTGGGGGCCTGGTGGAGGCTGCCCCTGGTGGCTGGGCGGTGGGGGTGGTGGGAGACATGAGTGGGGGCCTGGTGGAGGCTGCCCCTGGTGGCTGGGGGGTGGTGGTGATAGGGGACATGAGTGGGGGCCTGGTGGAGGGGTGCCCCTGCACTACTGGGGGGTGGGGGTGGTGGGAGACATGAGTGGGGGCCTGGTGGAGGGTGCCCCTGCACTGCTGGGGTGTGGGGGTGGTGGGAGACATGAGTGGGGGCCTGGTGGAGGGTGCCCCTGCACTGCTGGGGGGTGGGGGTGGTGGGAGACATGAGTGGGGGCCTGGTGGAGGGTGCCCCTGCACTGCTGGGGGGTGGGGGTGGTGGGAGACATGAGTGGGGGCCTGGTGGAGGGTGCCCATGGTGGCTGGGGGGTGGGGGTGGGTGGGAGACATGAGTGGGGGCCTGGTGGAGGCTGCCCCTGGTGGCTGGGGGGTGGGGGTGGTGGGAGACATGAGTGGGGGCCTGGTGGAGGGTGCCCCTGCACTGCTGGGGGGTGGTGGTGATAGGGGACATGAGTGGGGGCCTGGTGGAGGCTGCCCCTGGTGGCTGGGGGGTGGGGGTGGTGGGAGACATGAGTGGGGGTCTGGTGGAGGGTGCCCCTGCACTGCTGGGGGGTGGGGGTGGTGGGAGACATGAGTGGGGGCCTGGTGGATGGTGCCCCTGCACTGCTGGGGGGTGGGGGTGGTGGGAGACATGAGTGGGGGCCTGGTGGAGGGTGCCCATGGTGGCTGGGGGGTGGGGGTGGTTGGGAGACATGAGTGGGGGCCTGGTGGAGGCTGCCCCTGGTGGCTGGGGTGGTGGGAGACATGAGTGGGGGCCTGGTGGAGGGTGCCCCTGCACTGCTGGGGGGTGGTGGTGATAGGGGACATGAGTGGGGGCCTGGTGGAGGCTGCCCCTGGTGGCTGGGGGGTGGGGGTGGTGGGAGACATGAGTGGGGGCCTGGTGGAGGGTGCCCCTGCACTGCTGGGGGGTGGGGGTGGTGGGAGACATGAGTGGGGGCCTGGTGGAGGGTGCCCCTGCACTGCTGGGGGGTGGGGGTGGTGGGAGACATGAGTGGGGGCCTGGTGGAGGGTGCCCATGGTGGCTGGGGGGTGGGGGTGGGTGGGAGACATGAGTGGGGGCCTGGTGGAGGCTGCCCCTGGTGGCTGGGGGGTGGGAGTGGTGGGAGACATGAATGGGGGCCTGGTGGAGGGTGCCCCTGCACTGCTGGGGGGTGGGGGTGGTGGGAGACATGAGTGGGGGCCTGGTGGAGGGTGCCCCTGCACTGCTGGGGGGTGGGGGTGGTGGGAGACATGAGTGGGGGCCTGGTGGAGGGTGCCCATGGTGGCTGGGGGGTGGGGGTGGGTGGGAGACATGAGTGGGGGCCTGGTGGAGGCTGCCCCTGGTGGCTGGGGGTGGGGGTGGTGGGAGACATGAGTGGGGGCCTGGTGGAGGGTGCCCCTGCACTGCTGGGGGGTGGGGGTGTTTGGAGACATGAGTGGGGGCCTGGTGGAGGGTGCCCCTGCACTGCTGGGGGGTGGGGGTGGTGGGAGACATGAGTGGGGGCCTGGTGGAGGGTGCCCCACAATGCTGGGGGGTGGGGGTGCAGGGGTACATGAGTTGGACATGGGTGGGGGCCTGCTGGCAGGTGCCCCACGGCGCTGGGGGGTGGGGGTGGTGGGGAACATGAGTTGGACATGGGTGGGGGCCTGCTGGCAGGTGCCCCACAGTGCTGGGGGGTGGGGGTGGTGGGAGACATGAGTGGGGGCCTGGTGGAGGGTGCCCATGGTGGCTGAGGGGTGGGGTTGGGTGGTCGACATGAGTGGGGGCCTGATGGAGGGTGCCCCTGCACTGCTGGGGGGTGGGGGTGGTGGGAGACATGAGTGGGGGCCTGGTGGAGGCTGCCCCTGCACTGCTGGGGGGCGGGGTGGTGGGAGACATGAGTGGGGGCCTGGTGGAGGGTGCCCATGGTGGCTGGGGGGTGGGGGTGGGTGGGAGACATGAGTGGGGGCCTGGTGGAGGCTGCCCCTGGTGGCTGGGGAGTGGGGGTGGTGGGAGACATGAGTGGGGGCCTGGTGGAGGGTGCCCCTGCACTGCTGGGGGGTGGGGTGGTGGGAGACATGAGTGGGGGCCTGGTGGAGGGTGCCCCACAATGCTGGGGGGTGGGGGTGCAGGGGTGCATGAGTTGGACATGGGTGGGGGCCTGCTGGCAGGTGCCCCACAGTGCTGGGGGGTGGGGGTGGTGGGGAACATGAGTTGGACATGGGTGGGGGCCTGCTGGCAGGTGCCCCACAGTGCTGGGGGGTGGGGGTGGTGGGAGACATGAGTGGGGGCCTGGTGGAGGGTGCCCATGGTGGCTGGGGGGTGGGGGTGGGTGGGAGACATGAGTGGGGGCCTGGTGGAGGGTGCCCCTGCACTGCTGGGGGGTGGGGGTGGTGGGAGACATGAGTGGGGGCCTGGTGGAGGCTGCCCCTGCACTGCTGGGGGGGTGGGGGTGGTGGGAGACATGAGTGGGGGCCTGGTGGAGGGTGCCCATGGTGGCTGGGGGGTGGGGGTGGGTGGGAGACATGAGTGGGGGCCTGGTGGAGGCTGCCCCTGGGGGGTGGGGGTGGTGGGAGACATGAGTGGGGGCCTGGTGGAGGCTGCCCCTGCACTGCTGGGGGTTGGGGGTGGTGGGAGACATGAGAGGGGGCCTGGTGGAGGGTGCCCATGGTGGCTGGGGGGTGGGGGTGGGTGGGAGACATGAGTGGGGGCCTGGTGGAGGCTGCCCCTGGTGGCTGGGGGGTGGGGGTGGTGGGAGACATGAGTGGGGGCCTGGTGGAGGGTGCCCCTGCACTGCTGGGGGGTGGCGGTGGAGGGAGACATGAGTGGGGGCCTGGTGGAGGGTGCCCCTGCACTGCTGGGGGGTGGGGGTGGTGGGAGACATGAGTGGGGGCCTGGTGGAGGGTGCCCCACAATGCTGGGGGTGGGGGTGCAGGGGTACATGAGTTGGACATGGGTGGGGGCCTGCTGGCAGGTGCCCCACAGTGCTGGGGGGTGGGGGTGCAGGGGTACATGAGTTGGACATGGGTGGGGGCCTGCTGGCAGGTGCCCCACAGTGCAGGGGGGTGGGGGTGGTGGGGAACATGAGTTGGACATGAGTGGGGGCCTGCTGGCAGGTGCCCCACAGTGCTGGGGGGTGGGGGTGGCGGGGAACATGAGTTGGACATGGGTGGGTGCCTGCTGGCAGGTGCCCCACAGTGCTGGGGGGTGGGGGTGCAGGGGTACATGAGTTGGACATGAGTGGGGGCCTGCTGGCAGGTGCCCCACAGTGCTGGGGGGTTGGGGTGGTGGGGAACATGCATAGTTGATCGTAGTGCAAGGTGACATGTGGGTTGGCTGGGGGGCATGCCCATGGTGGATGAGCTGCCTGTGGGACATGAGCAGGGGTGCAGGGTAGTCCCCCGTGGTGTGGGCTGCCTGCAGGGGCCGTGGAGGTTGTGGAGCGTACACCTGGGAGGACCCACACGGCCAATTCACGTGTAGTACTCCCCAGAACCCCTGAAATACACATACCCTGCTGAAATCGCGTGTGCAACTTCCCGCGCACCCCTGAAATACACGTACCCTGCTGAATTCGCGTGTGGAACTTCCCGCGCACCCCTGGAATACACGAACCCTGCTGAATTTGCGTGTGGAACTTCCCGCGCACCCCTGAAATACACGTACCCTGCTTGCACGGGGCCAATCGCGTGTGGAACTTCCCGCGCACCCCTGAAATACACGTACCCTGCTTGCACGGGGCCAATCGCGTGTGGAACTTCCCGCGCACCCCTGAAATACACGTACCCTGCTCGCACTGGGACAATCGCGTGTGGAACTTCCCGCGCACCCCTGAAATACACGTACCCTGACGAAATCGCGTGTGGAACTTCCCGCGCACCCATGGAATACACGTACCCTGCTCGCACTGGCCCATTCGCGTGTGGAACTTCCCGCGCACCCCTGAAATACACGTACCCTGATGGAATCGCGTGTGGAACTTCCCGCGCACCCATGGAATACACGTACCCTGCTCGCACTGGCCCATTCGCGTGTGGAACTTCCCGCGCACCCCTGAAATACACGTACCCTGCTTGCACGGGGCCAATCGCGTGTGGAACTTCCCGCGCACCCCTGAAATACACGTTCCCCGCTTGGCGTTTGCTGTTTTCCAGCCCGGTGAACTGGTGCAGGGTTAGCGCAGCCCTTTGCGATGATTTAGCGATTTTGATGGCTTTTCCTTGCGCGAGGGCGTTCTTGGGGGCGTTACTGGCGCTGCTGCAGGGTCGCTGCGATTCTCTGCACCACGGCTGGTTTGGGAGCCTAAAATCCATGAATACGCTGTGCGCGGAAATCGGTTTTAGCGCACAAACCTGGTGCAGTCAATCGCACGCGGACACTCTGCGCCAGCCGCTTGCGACACTTTTCTGCGAAATTCTATGAATTACCCTCTAGGCCTGCAGAGCAGCGAAAAACTGACCAATCAGGGATGGGTTCTGCGGGGAGGGAGGCGAGAGGGCACAAGAATCACGATAAATCACAAAGTGGGAGCGGGATGTTAGACAAGGTGGAGGGTTTATACAAAGGGCACAGAACTTGCTTTTTTAACAAAAATAAGCACATTTACAAGCACAGCAGCAGTTAATATTGCACTTCAAACGAGTGCGTGCCGCTGCAGGAGACTAGGCCTGCAGAACAGGGAAAAACTGACCAATCATGGATGCAGTGAGCGGAGAGGGAAGCAGGAGGGCACACGAATCACGATGAATCAGGAAGTGGGAGCTGGATGTTGGATAAGGTGGAGGGATTATACAAAGGGCACAGAGCTCGCGTTTTTAATAAAAATAAGTATGTTTACAGGCACAGCAGCAGTTAATATTGCGCTCCAAACTTACCTTGCGATTATGGGCACTATGGATGCCAAGTACTGGGCTTTCATGCATGTGCTCTGATAAGCATATTGGTAATCTTGTTGACCTTGTGAAAGTGTTCCTGCTCTTGGGACTTGACATTCATGGGCTGCAACATTCATGGCATCACTGCTTGTCAGTGTTAGGTTGACATTGTGCACATAAAAACTGTGATGTGTCCTGCATAGGTATGGTTTCCCTATGCATTGTGTTGATTCTTAGTTCCATTTCTTTGTACATTCTGGATCAGTGTTGTGTGGGTCGCTGCTTCTTATGTATTGCGTCACAGCACAGATCTTCCATTCACAGGGCAGTGACAGGACATGCATTGCATTGGCATCAAATAGGTGTGTCCTCCACCCTCGTTGGTAGTATTTTCACTTGTAAAGCATGTTTGTGTTGTGTGATGGCAATTCTACTTACCCAGGATCCAAGTCTATTTCTCTCTGTGGGCCTCAATATATGCTGGCAGTGTACTGTTTGCAGAACCATGGCACCATGGCATTATGGGTGGAACCTGGGAAGTGGGTGCAGTAGTGTATCACAGTGAGGTCTGCATCACAGGTCACCTGTATGTTAACGGAATGTTGGTGTTTTCTGTACCTGTAACCCTCTTCAGATGCCTGGGGGCCACCAATGTGACACGTGTGCAGTCCACAGCTGCAGTGCTAGGAAAGTGGTTGGCTGCATAGAAGCATGCCTTTGTTGAATTTACCTGCTCATGTGTGGTGGTTCGGGAGATTTGTTGGGGTGCATGCTGCATGAGCACATCCAGCACCCGGTCAGGCATAATGGCAAGTGTGGGCTGTGCCATGCCATGCAGCATGCTTACAGTGCCCGCAAGGTGCTGGTGTCGAGAAAGTGCAGTAATGACACAAGTTTCAACAGTGATGGGTTTTTGATTCTTATGTTGATCCTCCTTTGTAGATCATCCTGTATCAGGGTGAGTAGCTCTGCAAAGCGCTCCCTGTGAGGAGGTAGAGCATTATCATCTGCCCATTAGTAAGTGCCCAGGGTGATGGCCTGATCCGGGGGATGGGCACTCTTCTTGAGAGGCATCTCCCCCACCTTTCTGTTGTTTATTCTCAGTGGTGCTGCTGTGCATGCCTTTGCAGCTCAATGTAGAGTAGGAGGTACTGGATCTAGTGGCAGCATTTTTTTGGGAAGGTTGTTTGGGGAAGGTGTAGGACTTCCATACTCGTTCAGGGGCAGTTGGGTGCACCTGTGGCTTCTTTTCCATCACCTGTATACATTTATTTGCCTCCACCTTTTGGGTAGAGGTAACTGCACTGTGTGTTGGTATTATGATGCATTTCTGGTGGTATTTTCCATGATATTTCCACTTGTAATGCAGTGGAGTCACTATTTTTATTTTGGAGCTAATTCTTCTGGTGGGATTAGCGCCAGCATTATTTCTGCCGGTTTTGGTTGGCAAATCTGCCGGTGGTAATTCCGCATGGGATAGTTCCAATGGCTGAATGAATGCTCATTTTCACTAACCTTCAATTCAGTGGAGTGGACGATGAGCCCTTGGTCCGAGTCGGCATCTTGACGAGGGTCCACTTATCGAGGCAGGCAGATTTGCCAAAATCACCAAACACAAGGTAAAATTTGTTAGAAAAGAACTTTGTAATCTGATTGGACCTCCTTAGGATTGATCAGGTGAGTCGTGACCTGATTTTTAAGTATCCTGATTATTTGTTTTGGCGCATTTTATCTGCAAATCAAATTATTGACCAGGTAACACCAGTATTCTGATATGCCTGGGAAATTGTCTACCTCCTTCAGGGCATTATTCGGCAGTGATAGGCAATCTTTGGAATTTAGCTGTCCGGCACCACAGGAGGGGTCGCTGGCTTGTACTATGTACTGTAAGCCTGGCATTGGTAGTATAGTGTTTAATGATATTTGGCACAGACAAACTAGACATGCTTCCGAACTTCATTGGCCGATCAACGGTAGTTTTGAAATCCCTCATGAGTATTTAGAGTCAATTTTATTAAAGAAAAAGGCTAGACCTGCAGCATTTGATGTATTACAGAACTGGAAAAAAGAAGCTTTACAGCAGCTTAAGAGTAGGGAAAAACATGCGGGCCGTCATAAGACGAACGCTGAAAAAGCGTTGTTATATGACCAAGATAAACAGTCTGAGTCAGCTAGGAATATGGATAGGGCTTTCTCACTTGGCATTCAGAAAATCATCCTTCTAAAGACTTTCATGTTTCCGACAAATTTATCGACAAATTGTTAAATGAACGAAGGCCTGGTGCAGTGGCACCACCTCCGTATGTTCCTCTTCCTGCTGGTTTGCCTCTTCCTGCTGTTATTCCTGTTCTTCCTGCTCCTCCAGCTGTTCCTCTCATCCCTCCTGTTGTTCCTCTTCCTCCAGTCGTTGTTCCTCCTTTTGTTGCTGCTCCTCCATCTGCTCCTCCACCTTTTCCTGTTGTACCTGTGATAACACTTCCGTTGAACATGCCTACTCTCCCTCTTCCAAGTGGTCCTGCACCGCTTGTAGTAGATCAGGGAGCGGGATCGAGGGTTGTCACTTGCAATACTGTACCTCCAGAGAAGAAACGTAACTTGATTGCGTGGGCTAAGCATTGTATATAGCGGGATGATCGAGCTAATGTTTTGCCACACTTTCTAATATGGACAATTTTCCTGAGAAAAATGTTTTTATTGAGGGATTAGGGATTCACTTATGCGTAATGTGGGACAGATTAAACAATACAGATCTCCCACAAGGGTTGAGGGATCTGAACACGTTAGCGCTTTCTAGAGACACTGTGGAGAAAGTACAAGAGCATGTTGAGAGGGTATTTGAGTATAGAAAGGAGTTGGAAAGGTTACAGAATGAGGATGAAGATGAGGATAGTATGTATTTACAGAAACGGTTCCTTCCTTGTCGTAAATCGATATCTGAGGAAACACGAATTTGCACGAAAGACGCGATTAGATGGATCTCAGACACGTCGATAACTCCAGTTGAAGTATATGACACTTATAGTCAGTATATGCCAGAAATGCAGAGGAAAGTAATACAGGTAATGGTAGAGTGCCTACAGGATGAGTGCGTAAAAAGAAAGATTTGTTGTCCCACAGAGTTATTAAGTATTTATAAGAGAGCTTTTTCACTTGACACTTCTTCGGCTGCTTTAGCGCTCAATTTGGCTCTGTTGCTTAGTAAGCGTTCGGAGTTGCCTACTTCTCAGTTGCCTATGAGAGAGGTTCCTCCGACATTTGTCCCAAAAGTTGAGATTCCCGCTGATGCTGCAGCAGGTACACCTGCTCGAGATATTCCTGCACATTATGTGTCGCAGTTCGTTCACGTCCCGTTCTCAAGACAGGAAGTGAACACTATTAGACAATCTATTCCCGACATTAGGAAATATCCGACAGGGTTCTATAAAGAAATAGAGTCTGTTTTGCAATCCTCAGTATTCCCCTTAAGTGATATTATTTGTTATTTCCTGTACTTCTGCCCGTAGATTTGTGGAAACAGGTTAGGACTATAGATGATGTTCCAGGGCTAGGAGATACATGGGCTAACATAATTAGACTCGATGGAGAAAGGCCAGCTGGCGAGAGACCACCTCAGGTGATACTAACTTTGCCTGACAAAATCATTGCGAAATCTGAGGGTGCTACCGAGTTCTTTAATCGGTTCGAACAAGTATTCTCGGATTTCAGTGGACAGGACTTAGGCACAGAGTTTGAGAAAAGATTATTCGTAGACAAATTTGTGCGTGGATTGTTGCCTGACATCCTGTCGCAGATTATGTCTTCCGAGAGCGCTTGCCAAGCGAAGTCTCAGTCAGAAGTACTGCACATGGCTCAGTATTATGAGAATCGTGTCAATAATGAAAAGGAAAGAGTCGAAAAGAGAAAAGGTGATTTGAAGACAAAAGTATTAGTACAACAAATTGTTCGAGGCCCAAGAGGGGGTAATTTGCATTTTAGAGGTCAATATGTTCCACAAGGAAATGTGCCCTTGGGTCCTGTAAACATTAACCAGTGTGCATATTGTAGGCAAGAAGGTCATTAGCGTGCAAAATGCCCGGTCCTTTGACAAAGGTCAAATAACACATTTGGAAATATGGATAAACGATCCAGAGGTCGCCCGGGTGTAGGGGGCCCTGGTAGAGGTCAGTTTGCACAAGATTCACAGCAACCTTTTTTGCAGGATAATCAGGCACCAAGTGTGGATACTAGAAACATATTCGACCATCCTTCTGCTGCTTACCTCTCTGAAGAACTTCCTTTCGATGATATTCTGTTTCGTTAGGATTGCCCAAAGCAGGGTTTGGAACCTACGCCTATTCCCGTTGATCAGAAAGGTCCCTACGTTGAAATGATAGTGGGAAGTAGGAAACATCTATTTTTGATAGATACAGGGGCACAGAAGTGTTCCATTGATCATTCTCAGGTTCCAAACATTCCACTGTCAGGGCAAAAGAATGTTTCTGTAGGGTTTTCTGGCACACCAGTTGTTTGTCCGGTTTCTTTGCCGGTGCCTATCTCTTTGGGTCCGTTTACGGACCACTGTCATTCCTTTTGACTTCGAATTGTGGAGAGAATTTGCTGTGGTTGAATCTGTTAAGAATTAAATGCGGTAATTCATTGTTCTTCTGATGGAGTGCGTTTGATGATTTCACCAAAGCAACTTTCTGTCTTTCAATTCCTGACTAGACCCTTGCAGCCGGAATTTAGTACTGTTCCAGAGTGTTTATGGGCAATTGACGACAATGATGTCATATGTGCCCGAAAGCTTATAAAAATGTTGGAGAAAGTTTGGGCAAATTACAACATTTCTAAAATAGCTGAGCGATATGTCCAGGACTGTATGATCTGTTTACAGCACAATGTGGGAAAGGGAACATCAACTCCTAGGGGAAGTTTTGGTCCACCTTCTGTCCCCTTTTAGGTCATACACTTTGATTTTATCGAAATGGAGCGGTGCAATATCTTGAAATATGTGCTAGTTGTTCTCTGTGCTTTCAGCAAATGGGTTGAAGCTTTTCCTTTTAAAGACGCTTCAGCCATGACTACTGCAAAAACTATGTTAAAGGAATATTTTCCTAGGTTTGGGCTACCAAGAGTCATCTGGTCTAACAATGGTCCACATGTTTTGCAGATCAAGCCTGTTAAAATAGTCTTGAAACATGGAGTAAAGCTGCCACGTATTCCACAATATAAGATTTCAGTCAAGGGTGAACAAGCTTTGAAATGCATCATCTCCGATTTTGTGCATCGAGGGGTGATCGAGGAAATTGCAGGTAGTTTGTGCAATAGTCCAATTTTGCCCGTGTACAAAAAAGGCGATAATGCAATTCCTTTTCGTTTCATAATTGATTTACATGCCATCAATAAGATCGTCGCTCCACAATTCCCAATTGTGCCTGATGTAACGAAAATATTAACCATGATCCCAGCTTCAGCTACTTACTTTAGTGTTTTGGATCTGAAGAATGCTTTCTTTAGTATCCCTACACAGAAGGACAGTAGATACCTGTTCGCGTTCACCTTAGGGGGACGCTCGTTCACCTTTACCCGTGCACCAAAGGTTACACGGAAAGTCCTAGTATCTATAGTAGGACTTAGAAAGAACAGCTTGATACTCTTGAATTGCCCTCTACTTGTACACTGCTTTAATACGTTGATGACCCGCTTTTAGCTGCTGACTCAGAGAGCGCTTGTAAGGAAGGCACTGTGTTGTTGCTTATTCACCGGGCTAATCATGGTCACAAAGCTTTGCTTAAAAAGTTTCAATATTGTTGTCAGGAGGTCGCCTATTTAGGCTATCTCCTGTCAAAGGAGGGAAGAAGATTGACACCTGAATGGATAAAACTCATTTCTATCATGTCTGTCCCAAATACACAGAAGGAAGTCAGAGCCTTGATAGGTATGGCTTCTTACTGTAGGCAGTGGATCCCCAATTTCTCACTAGTGATTAAGCCAATGTTGGCTCTGACGAAGAAGGGCATTTCTTCGCCATTGCCGTGGAACATGGAGCACCAGCGTGCATTTTATTTGCTCAAAACTGCATTGTGCTCGGCACCGGTTTTGGGCACACCAAACTATGAAAAGGCCTTTGTCTTGTTTGTGCATGAATGTGATGGATGTGCTTTGGCTGTATTAACGCAGGAACATGGAGGGAAGAATAGGCCATGCGGTTACTTTTCTTCCGTCCTTGATCCTGTAGCATGCACTTTGCCAAGATGTTTGCGTGCTGTCGCTGCTGCTGCTGTGTCTGTAAAACAGAGTGAGGGAATGGTCCTAGGCCATCCTCTAACCCTGATGGTGCCTTATTCTGTAGATGTTCTGCTGAACAGAACTCAAACACAACACCTCACTTCCGCACGGTTGACGAGATATGAATTGATCTTGTTTGCTCCACACATACAAAATAAGAAGTGTTGTGTTCTTAATCCGGCTGAACTCTTACGTTTCCCGCAAGGTACTACTTGCAGTGATGAAGAGTCACATGACTGTCTTTGCACTACCGAACAAGAGACAAAGGGTAGAATTGATCTAAAAGATACTCCTTTCAACAATCCACAAGGGGAGCTGTTTTGTGATGGCTCCTGCTTCAAACTTCCGGATGGTACATCCACAGCTGCGTATGCAATCACCACGTTGAGCACGGTTGCAGAGACCAAGAGAATCACACATAACTCTGCGCAGGCCGCAGAGATTATAGCATTGACCCGAGCTTGTGAACTGTCCAAAGGGCTTATAGTGAACATATACACTGATAGTCAGTATGCCTTTGGGGTGGTTCACAACTTTGGTAGACTTTGGTCAGAAAGAGGGTTCTTAACTTCATATGGTACAAAGATCCAGCATGGCTCCCTAATAGTACAACTGCTCTCAACACTTGCACTCCCTACTCAGTTAGCTGTTGTGAAATGCGCAGTGCATCAAAAGATTGTGGATGACATAGGGAAAGGGAATGCTTTCGCTGATCAGATAGCTAAACAGACTGCCACCGATCTCTCTGTAGACTTGTACACTTCAAGAGAGACCGTAAATGCCTATGCAATGGATGAGGGTGTCGATTCTGTGAGGCATATCCAAGCCGATGCCACTTTAGAAGAGTCCAAGAAATGGGCTGAAGATTTGGGGAAACTCGATGATGATGGGTGTTGGGTGGGCAGAGTTGATGAAAATGGTTACTTCCTGACGCGTACATCATGATGATGGTCGTCATGGCTCATGGCCCTACCCACATATGTGCCCGAAAGCTTATAAAAATGTTGGAGAAAGTTTGGGCAAATGACAACATTTCTAAAATAGCTGAGCGATATGTTCAGGACTGTATGATCTGTTTACAGCACAATGTGGGAAAGGGAACATCAACTCCTAGGGGAAGTTTTGGTCCACCTTCTGTCCCCTTTTAGGTCATACACTTTGATTTTATCGAAATGGAGCGGTGCAATAACTTGAAATATGTGCTAGTTGTTCTCTGTGCTTTCAGCAAATGGGTTGAGGCTTTTCCTTTTAAAGACGCTTCAGCCATGACTACTGCAAAAACTATGTTAAAGGAATATTTTCCTAGGTTTGGGCTACCAAGAGTCATCTGGTCGGACAATGGTCCACATTTTATCACTGCTGTAATTCTGCAAATATGCGCGGGATTACAGATCGATAAACGGTTCCATTCGGCCAGACACGCTCGGAGTGCTAGATTAGTAGAAAGACACAACGGTATCATCAAAAACAATCTCGCTAAGATGTGTGCGGGCACCAAATTAAAATGGCCGGACGCCTTACCGATCGTGTTGTTGTCTATGCGCACGACCCCTCAAACTAAGACTGGGCTCTCTCCCTTTGAGGTGGTAATGGGTAGAACTGCTAATATCTGGAACCTTCCAAAATTTCGTTCTTTGAGAAATGTTGAAAATGTACTTCTTTCAAATTACTGTAGCCAGTTGACTAAAAACCTGTATTTGATTTATCACCAGGTGCGAGAGGCTTTACCTATACGATATGAGGGCCCCGGTCACAGCATTCAGCCCGGTGACTGGGTGTTGACAAAGGCATTTGAACGATCCTCTTGCCTTGCACCTCAGTGGTGGGGCCCGTTCCAGGTCCTGCTGGTCACACAGACTGCGGTGCGGGTGGCAGGCAGGATAAACTTTATCCACGCAACCCACGTCATGAGGATTCTGCACCCGGTGCCATACGATACAGAAGAAACAGAACCCCTCACCAGTACTGCAACCAATGATCCCGAAGCAGTAAACAGCATCGAGAGTGTGTCGGAGACTCTCTCTGGGCCTGTGAGGCCTGGGGAAACAGCCTTTTTGTCTCCACACTCTCCAAAAGTTTTGTTTCCGGAATCTATTGTTCCGGATCTTGCATCTTCACTTGCTCTTGATACGTCGCTTCCAACGGGAAGCGACGACACATTGTTCTTGGATCAATCAGTACCAGGGACATCGAGGTATAATCTGGGTCCAAGGAAATAGACTTACGGCACGGTTCTGCTGTGCATTCGGAGAAGAAGAGAAAAATCATCTAGGGCTTGCTTTTGGCCCAAGTAATTGTTCAAAAATTGGGGATTCTGTTAGCTAGGGTTTGTGGAAGGACTAAGAAGTCGCTCGGCCAGGAGGTCGCCAGCTAAAAAACACTGGAGTTTTTCCATTTGAAGGCTGCAATGCCTGCAACCGCCACCGCTCGTACAGGACTGATAAATGAACATGTAACCAGCAGTGAGAATGGACAAACTGTTTGGGCCCGAGAACGTACTGCTGACTTTTTATAATGATAATTGGTTTTATAATAGTCATTGTTTTAGGCTTTTGGTATCTAGAAGAAGTACATCTGTTAGAAAATGTGTTACCGACTGAAATGTACCCATTGTTTCTACTCCTTTTGTGCATCTGCATACTCTATCTCCTAGGGATTCTCAGCATAGACAGAGATACTACAATAATACATTATTACTCATCATGAATGCTACACATGCCATTTTTAATAAGTCCAACTGTTGGGTCTGTTCGCATTTACCGCAACACAGGGGTAAGGGGCTAGGTTGGTATATTCATCCTTTACCTTTGACAACTGCTTGTTATGCCTCTCTTAGAGCACTGTTCTTTGGCCGATGGAACGATAGCATCTCGGGGAACTTTGACAGTACTAATTTGAATAGTTTTGAGAAACGTGTTCTTACACCCCTGGCATGCTCACTTTTCGCGAATAGGAGCAAGCTCAACGTTGCTTCTATTAGGCCTTCTGGCAGACTGTCTCGTCCTTTTCAATCTTTGATTTCCTTCAAGATGGCTCCTATAGGCAATAAGGATGCCACGGCTCCTTCTTACACTGTTAACCATAGCCCCAATTCAGTTGCTTTCTGCATACAGAGGAATGGTACTCAGTCAATGGGAGAGTTTAAAGGTTGTGCCAACGTTGCGAATTTGACTGGGGAAGACAGACCTTTGTATGTAGGCGAACCTGTCTACTTTGTTTGCGGTAATGTAGCATTTCCATGGTTACCCAGGGATTGGCAGGGAACTTGTTATTTAGGGATCCTGTTGCCCGGGGTAATCATAGCCAGCACTGTAGAGGTTTCAAAGGCTCGTCCACAGCGGGACGAGGATGGTGACACTTCAGCACAAGTTCTGGGAGATGTAGCAAAATCCTTCGTGCCATTACTGGGACAAATAATGAACTCTGAAGATATCAGGAAACCAGCGAGAGTACTGGAAAGAACCATCAACCGGACCACGGACCTACTCTATAATATGACATTAGAACAGAAAGCAATAAGATTAGTAGCACTTCAGAACCGGATGGCATTAGATGTCATTTTGGCTGAACGTGGTGGAGTGTGTAAATTAGTGGGGTCCGCTTGCTGTGTTTTCGTGCCAGATTCCTCCCCAACTATTTTCAAGACAATACAAAATCTGTATGTCCTTAGTTCAGAAGTGCATGTTCCAGAGGGAAACTTTGATCTTAGCGCTTCATTCTGGGACTTCTTGTGATCTTGGGATTGGAAGATACTTTCGGTCTTGCTGATCATTTTGGGAATTTTGTTGTTTCTTTGTTGTTGTGTACAGTGTCTTCCTAGTATATGTTCGATGCTAGGGGGATGTTGCGCACATGCGCTGGGTACATTAGGACACATGGTACATGTCCACAAAAGAACTCCAATGAATATGTTCTGAAGGAAATTTTGATATCTGATTTGATGGCAATAGATATTTCCGATAGTGATTCAGGGTGTATGGACGTTGAGACGTCAAGTTGTTCGTAAAGTGATCAGAAGTAGTTTTAGCACTTGGCATAGGCCAAAAGGAGGGTTTGTCAAACGGAAAATCATATTGTGCCTCATATACTGTATGAATATATGTATATTGTCCGACACCAAGCCGCTTGCGAAGAAATCCGCGTTGCAGGGCCATGACCTTAGATCAGTGTAAGACACCATTTTAGGTTCACCCGCCATTATAGATTCTCCCTTTAAAGTCACCCTGTGTTCCAAAATGGTGGGTAGTGTCATTCCGAATGTAACATGGCCATCTTGACCTCTGTGTACAAACTAATATGTAACTTGCCTGCAAGCCACATGTTAGGGTCATGAACTGAGACCTTGTCCTTCATTGACCTGTGTGTAGAGGACTACCTATGCCAATGAAGCTGATCCGCGAGCATATGTTAAGCACAAAGTTGTGTAAATACAAAACGTGAACACTTGTTGAACTGCATTGTATTTAAATATGTACTGAGGCTTATGTCAAATCCGAGAATGTACTGTTGCCATTGTGATTTGTTGAACATGTAAACTGAAGGTGATCCATATGCATATAGCTGGGTGTGTCAGAGGTGAACTCAACATGAACCCTAGATCTGTGATGTATTAACTTGTATTAACTTGTAGGTGGGCTGAACATCATGTATTTGACTGAAAAAAAGGTGCGACTATTCTAATGTACAGTCCCACTCACTGAGCACACCGAACCGAGCTGGAGTTCGCTGTGTTGTTCTGAGGGCCGATAGCTATCTGTTTCTTTGTCCTTTGAAACTGTTCAGTATAGAATAAAGATCTTTGCATCTTTCTTTGTAACCCGCGTTTGGTGTATTTCCTTTTGGGGTACTCAGCCTCGATATTTTCTTTTTGATTTCACAATTTCTTTTGTTACATTAACTTGCGAGTCTAGATGCAAATCATATTCCCTGTTTCAAATTTAAACAACGTTACATAATGAAGAATTAATACATAGTAACAAAACGTGTGTGATGGCGTCATCAAGATACACACATACAAAAGGATATTGACGCTGACCCACGGTTACGATGACCAGTTCAAACGGTTCTCCACATAGTTATTTAAAAAGGGTATTTTATACATCAGTAAACAAAGGTAAAAAAGCATACGCTGAGCCAAAAAGCAGATGCATTTATAATTCAGGTAAACCTGTATGGTTTCGATAGCCAAATATACAGTATTGCATAATAAAGACTATCATTCGACATAACTAGTAGATACATGTTTTCTAACAAATTATCCAGAAATAAGGGATAATAAAGATTCCAATGTTGTGTTCTCCAACTCCAAAGAGAGCTGTCAAGCCTCCATTTAAAGAAGCACCCTAAGAGAAATCAAACAAAGGAAGTCAAATGCATCAACACTTTTATCTATTCGAATTTGTAGAGCGCGCAGCAGCCCGGGGGCATCGTGGCGCTTGTTACAGATATAATCTTAGTTACAGGCAGGGAACAGTAGAAATTTTGAATACAGGCCCTTTACAGGAGAAAAAAATACAATGGGTTAGATGAAAAGGGAAGTTTTGAATTTCACTTAGTAGTCTAGGCCTAAGCAAAGGAGCCTACGGGACTGCTTTTAACATGATTTTCAAACAGTCCTTTTCCATAATGCATTTTGATAATGGAGGCAAGTGAGAGTTGTGGGGGGTAAGAAAATGCACACATGAAAACATTTTATTGAAGGGTTACATTGGAACATTTGCAAGATATGAGCACAGGTGTGATTACACTTCCTAAACTTTTGGCAACCTCTGGAAACTTAAATGCAAACCAGCAGTTTATGTTGATCATTCCTTTGGTAAGGTGTTTTTCCCCATATACGTAACACGTGGCATTATTGTGACATGTATTCTGCAATGGCCCATGTGTGCAGGGAGAGAAATCCCATTCATATTTGATTGTTCCTTAAGAAACGCAAGAACAGTAGAATATCTGCATGTTGATATGTCATGGTGGCCCCTTCAATGAGAGTGAGCTGTTACTGAATACTTTATTGCCTGGAAGTCCCGAAGAGCAGGGCTTGGCATTTGTACTTTACAGGACCCTCTAGTCAAAAAGAAAGACACACTTTACCATTTAAAGCTTGGAACCTATCAAGGAATACTAGCAAAAGACCTCCTTAAAGTCTCGAGTCAATCACTGCATTCGAGCCCTGTGTTGAGACATCACACTAAGAATTTGACGAGAGCAATTTGTCATTTATCAAAATTGTCAAAGAGAAAATCATGTAAAAATCTACAAAAACGTGAGTATGAGAGAGAGCCACTCACTGAGTCTATAAAGGGACCATGTGAGTTAACTATATTCTTGCTGTGGCAGTCTTGCCTAGAGAATATCTTATCAACATGAAAGAACCGATGGGGAAAACCTGTATCTTTGACCTGGCGGACAGGTATTCTGCATTATGTTCTCCCTCTGCCTATTCAGAGCATGTTCTTCACCTTTCTTGTGCTTCACCGCAATTACATGCCAAGTTGACCTAATGGCATAGAACCCATTTTGGATACTGTTTGCAACATGCAGAGAGAACTCTACAATTGAAACCTGTCTTTGAAAGAACAAACCCATTGCTGTGACTTCTCCCAAAAAGAGCATCCTATTTAGCTTAAGACTTCCTCACCATGCATTCCTATTAAGCAAGTTTGCTTCTGTGGAACCCACACCAGACATCTCCTCTGAGCAACCACCATTTCGGTCAAATGGCTTTTAAGGTTTTCTGAAGATCTGAAAGACTCTGATGCCCAGGTGCTCAAGATCTACTAAAGTGCCCACCATCCCTGTGACAAAATGATTATTGTTCTGCAGCAAAAGCGGGAGAATTAGTGCATACAACTCCTATTCAGCCCCATACTACTACTAAATCAGCAGTCACCCCATTGATAAAGGTGAAACGGGCACAGTCCTACAGGTAGATCACATCTTCCTCTTTCAAGTAGATTGGGCCGAGCAAAGACTATACTTTTCAGGTGCAGGTGTGAAAATGTATAGAAGCAAGCCAAACAGCAGCAGTACTAGGTTACCAAAATAAAAGAACGGCCAACCAAGGTTATATCAAAATAGGATAATTCAATTTAACTCAAAAATACACATACATCTAATAAGAACACTAATTACACACCCCTTGTAAGGGAAAATACATAAAAAAATAAACTTTGGAACAAAGGAGAAACTCTGGGTTTGAATACAGGAGTGAACAGGCAATATGTGTCCCGGGAGGATAGCTCAGCGGCAGCGTGCGCGTCTTGGAAGCAAGACGACACGAAGCAACAACAAGTTCGATCCCCGGGTCCGCGCTTAGAAACCTTTGGGTGTTTAAGCGCGTTATAAATACGTAACTAAGAAAAAAAAAACACACACAATTACGCCAGACAATTCCTGTAACAGCGCCTCGATGCCTGCGGGCTGTGTGAGCGCTTTATAAATGTGAAATAAATAAATAAAAATAAATAAATAATTTCAGCGCATTTGCCGTTATTGAATGTTAAGCGACTTCAATTCAGCACTCCAACTAAGTCAATGCCAAGTCTGGGATGCCCAAGGGAAGCCCTTAATTATATATTTTTATGACAAGTTCATGGATCTGGATGATAAACCCTTGTATAACGCCCCTCTCTTTGAATCCCCCTGACCTCACTGAGCCAAGAAGTAGGTTTGTTTTGCAAATTAAAAGATTTATTGAAAAATTAGACAAGATATATATCACACTTTTATAAATAAATTAATATTTGATAGCACACTTATGAATATGACAGTGATCGACAATGGATAATATTACACTAGCACACTTAGGAGTTAGTATAGAAGTGATAAAATAGCTGAGAATGCTTTATGGTTTAAAGGAAGAGTAATGGTGGAAAGGAATGCAGTACAGAAATAAACTGATATGGTTTCAACAAGAGATAATATAATCACTTTTCCCCTTTGTGGCAATTCACTCCCCCCTGTGCAATATAAAGAGATGGAAGGAAAGCACACAGTTTTCAGGGATACAATCACAATACATTACGAATTTCAGTTCCCCCGTAGCAAGCTTAGAACACAGGGATGATTTTAAAACACAGGCAAAATACTTAAATGGGATTTGCAAAGAAGTGAAAATATGCTAAAAATGATTTTAATTCCCTATAGGCGATTTAGGATAGGTGGTAGCTACTTAAGATTGGTTCAGGTCAACACTACCAATTATTCCTGAGGGATTATTAGGTTGAAACAAATCTCAGCAATGCAAGCAAAAGACAGCGATTTTTGACAGGTGGAGGAGTTTGAGCTAGTTTTCAATTCGCAGCACTTTTTCCAAATGCGTTGAGCGCGATTATTGTAAAACTATAAGGAGTAGAAAGTCGATTTAGGGCTTGTTGGAAAGCTTAGATTCTTGGCTTTAAAATGAAAGTTAAATAATGATTCAGAATGGCAAATGACACTTTCACAGCTTTAAAATCAGAGAATGGGCACGATTTTTATGATGCAGTTCTGGACAGGTTAAAATGGTTTGAATCAGATTATTTTAGACTAAGAGATTGGTTCTGGCACAGTTTTCAGGATACTCACTCCTATTCTTGGAAGGAATGGGCCTCCATCACAGATCTGGTCAACAGGTTTAGCAGCGGTTCTCTCGCCACGGGCGGTCTCTGGTACCGGTTCTGCTCACAGTGATCTGGGTCAGCTCTGCTCTGCTGGTCTGGATCTCTGGTTCTTGCAAAAGTTCTTGGCACTGCACAGCGGTCTGGTCTGGGTTTAGTCTGTGGTTCTGGATACAGCACTGCTTTCTGGGTTCTGGCATAGGGTTCTAGCCAGAATCAAACAGCACAGCCCAGCTGTTGAAGAGTCAGGTTGCAAAAGATTTTGAGGCCTGCTGAAAAGGATTCAGCTTGTAGTTCAGGCCCCTCTGCATTAAAGTTCTGGAGTCTGGAGTCTAAGTTCTGGATGGTCCTTCTTAATATTGTCTGGTCCAGCAGAGTGCTTCGCAAGAAATCAGTTTGAAATGGAAAATGAATGTCCCTTCCTGGGTCTCACTGACTCCTTTTATGTCTTTTGAAAATGGGTGTGTGCGTGGGCATAACTAAGCCTGCCCCTCACAACTTATCATTGGCCAAGTTACCCCCTCTCCCTTGATTGGGGGAAGGAATGGAGTGTCATCGTGATGAGGTAGGTTTATGGGTCAGAGGATCCTCCCCTTGTCAATTTGAACACAAATCTATTTTTGATCCAAATACATATTTATCTATGTACAATTTTTCTAATATTACATGTCCAGTTAACCTATTTTCTGTAGCACCAAATCATCCGAGCCCTGTCTTTGTAAGATGTCCTGTCCACTTCTGACAGAATTCTGCCCTTTTCATCAAGAACACAACCTCTAAATTTTTCGAGAATTTACACAAACATGCGCAATGAATATGGCCATCAGATGATAAAGTGTCAGATTTTTAACATACAGACATTTGGAGTAATACCTTATTTTCTGCTACTACCCCAGAACATACCACAGAGTCCTAACACCTCTTAAAATGTGCACAGAAAAATCACAAGAATAAATGATATTATTATATCATTTTGACAATTTCGTACTATGAATTATCCATCTTTTTAAAATTATGCTCTGGCCCAGATGTGTGTGGTTTAGGTTCCAAAGCACATGGGGGGATTTCTGTCTGTCCCCGCCTCCATCTCAGGTGGCTCCCAGAAGCACTGCTCCTCCCAGTTTCTTCCAAGAGGAAGCCATTTACGACCCCCCTAATTTAACATTTGCCTGAGCCAAGGAAATCTCATTGTTCTGTTTCCTGCAGCCCCAGGTACCCCACCCCTAATTCAATCAGAGAGGTGTAATCTCCTTTTGGTGGGAACAGCAGAAGGCAGCCAGGCCTGTGAATGCAGTTGCTGGGCAAGTTTCAACTCCTGTCGGGGGGTAGTTGCCGGGCAGAATTCAATCTCTTCAAGCCAGGCTTCAGCCCAATGTCACTTTTGTTCCAGTTTTTTTTCATGCAAATCAAACTTACAATTTTTACACATGCAGCTAGAACGCTGATTCTAAGTTCAAAACTATGACATTTAAACAGTGCAACCTATGAGACACTCAAAAGTAGGTCACTCATTTATTTTAAACATTTTGATTTTAGTGGCTTTAAGTCCAATTTCACTTAAGCTGCTGACATCCACCGCTCAGCCAGTTGTGTTATGAACATTATTTTAGGCTCTTCATCTTTCCAGATTTTGTATGCACACAAGACTACATTCTGCCAAATGTCTGCTGGTGTTCAGTGAGATTTTTGAGTATATTGCAATGTTTGGAATAAAAATTTTTAGCTTGTATTTCAGAGAAACAAAGGTGATTTCAAAGCGCTTTTTAAGCTTGCAGGTACTGCTGTTTTTCCTTTGGCACCACGTTTCACTCATGGCGCTTCTGGCCCATCACGCTTGCACTGGTGGGTGGCAGGTCAGGCGACCATTTTGGTGTGCGCAAAACTGCGCGGTTTTCCTGGATTCTGGCGCAAATGTGGGCTTTTCGGCCATCTTGGATTTTCTAAGCCCACAGCACCAAATGTTGTAGCCTAATAATTCAAATGTGGGTCAAGACACCAGACATGAAGATGTCTTTACAAAGGTAGAGAGTGGGGTTCTACGAGTTACTATGGCATTTTAAGGCAAGCAATGTGGAAAAAATCACTTCAAATACCTTTAAATGTTTATCTTTGGGTCTAAACTACATCAAGCCATGCTTCTAGGTGCTTTTCTACCATTCACGTTGCTGTTGAGATGATTACTTCCAGCAGATCAAGCCGTGTCAAGATGGGAGAGTTGATGGCTTCCACTGCATCAAGTCAACGTTGAGACGGTTGAGGTGATTTCATCCATCAGGTCAAGTCCTGTCAAGAAGGCCGAGTTGTTGGATTCCTCTGGGTTGAGACAGCATAAAGCTGGGTTGAGGCAATTGCTTCCAATGGGTAGAGTTGGATGGAATACAAATCAAAGAGTGTGTGTCAAAGGCGGTTCTGGTTGTTTTCATAGGCTCAGAAATGCCCTTGAGATGGTTGAGTCAACTTGAAGACAGACTCAAGCTGGAAAACATGGTCCAGAGCAGTTTCATGACTTGTGGGTGAGGGTAAACCATGCCCAGGGTCTCTAGAGGCACTGCAAGTCCTTTCATCTACACTTCCCAACCCGGATGATTTGTAGGGAGTTCCAGCAGGGTTTTGCCAGCTCCAGTGAGCAGTTCCTTGGTACCAATGGTCACAGATGCAGTAAGCTTTGTCAAGCCAGCCAGTCACCCCAAATTTCAATTGGGATTCTAATAGGGAAGATCTTTCCTCATCCATGGATCTCTTGATCTTCCTCTCTATGGCGGTTGACTTTGGAGATGGCTGCACTCCCAACTGGGTTCCAGTCAAGTTGTTTTTCTTCAAGTGTCCAAAGATGAATCCATTAAGGGGAGGGTCTCTCCCCTTATATAGGCAAAAGATCATAGCCAATTGGTTCCCTTTCATCCTTCACTAAGGGACCTGCCCACATCAAAGAGTCTCTTTTACTTAAGACCCTGGTGTCACTTCCCGTTCGCATGGCAATTAAGTATGTACAATGATTAATTATCAAAGAAATAGGTTTAATGTGTTCCAGTATCATTCTGATCACAGCCAACATGTGTTTTTCATTACGTGGTGGGCATTAAGGGGTTAACGGCGCCGGTAAAGGCGCCGGAGCCGTTAACCCCATACCAGCCTATTACGAGGTCCCCTTGCGGGACCCGCTCTGGATGCCTGGTTTCACCAGACATCCTTAGCGGGTCCTGCGAGGGGGCCAGCATGCTAACAACAGACCCGGCATTAACGGGCCCATTGTTAGCATGCTCCCCATTCCCATTGAGCCTATGGGGGCGCAAATGGGAATGGGGATGGTCTGGGTTCCCTGAATGGGGAAATACCAGGCCCTCCAAAGTCGGAAAGGCCTGGTATTTCCCCATTCAGGGGACCCAGACCCGAGTTTGGAGGCAGCCATGCCCTCATTAAGGGCATGACTACCTCCAAACTCGTAATGAGGCTCAAGGTCTTTTTCAAGGCAATGCTTGCAGATTGATCTTTCCCATTGTGCTGTGGGTAAGACACCAAATGGTTTGTTTTGGGAGGAACTCAGCTACAGACAGAAAATACATAGGAGCCCTTGACCAAGAAGGTCACAAGTAACTAAGATGATTATAACATTACATCAATAGGTTTAGGCCAATATAAATGATGAGTCCCAGAGATATTTAAGCAAAAAGTAAAGGTAGATAGAAGCTTCAACAGTTCAAAGAGTCTGGCACAAACCATTTTATACGAGTAGTAAATGTAGGCATAACATAATTGTACCTGATTGGATTTCATTAAAATCTTTTGGAGCATAGGACATGCTCAAAAGCTCTTTTTAAGCACATTTAAGATTCTTTGAAGTGTAACCACAAACGATTAGCGACTTATAAGGGGACTGTGACACCATTCCATCAGTGAGGGTGGAATTGCTTGAGATTTTTTATTTTTATCAACAAATGATGCAATATCGTGTCTCGGGAAGAGAGGTCTGATAATCAGAGCCCCCTTTCATAATTCTCCATGCTAGAAAAGCATAGTGCACATGTGTGACTTTACTGAGCTGTCTACCAACACCCCTCAGCAGCTGTCTTGTCATTTGGCAACATGACAGTCACAAAGTGACATGTATTCCTGCCATCAACTGTTGGAACCAATAGTCTAGCAATTAGGATCTACCCTTAATCGTGGGCAATCCTGAGCCTGAATGACATTATACAAGTGTTGGCCCCAGGATCTGCTGAAATTTAACTATAAGCCATATATTCTTATGACATGGCTATCTCTGGGACGCTCTCAATTTTTTTTTGGGGGGGGGGAGAAATCCTGATAAACATCAATTCAATAGTGAGATCCCTACCTGTTTCTATGTATGGGTAGTTTTTAAGCAAAAAGTAAAGGTAGATAGATACTTCAACAGTTCAAAGAGCCTGGTAAATAATTAGCAAAATATATCAATTATTTATTAAACACATTATATAAAAAATACAGTGATTTATCATGAAAATACATAGATTACAAGTAAAAACTATTATAAAAAACAGTCTGTGACATGCATTTTCCTATTGATGGTACTCTTATTAATAAAAGTGAATTCATTAAGAAGTAAGAAGAACTCTTTAGTTCTTAACAGGGTTGTTATTTTTTACAACCTATTTTCTATAGACCCTAATACATTAATTTATACAGGGTATAGCTCAACATGTTTCTGTTCTCTACTGTAAGTGCGGAACATTCATCAGGAGAAACAATAGTGGTCACTTGGCTATTAGGAATTTAGCTTTAGTGTTCCCTTCCTTTTGCTATATCAGCGTTGAATCTTTGAACTGTTGATAAAAACAACAAATAATAGTATAAGCTATTAGTGCTCAAATTACTATTCTAGTCAATGATGACTACATAATTATTATCAAGAAAATGAACAACTAATAAAGTTATTGGGTGCAGTTGTGTGAAAGTGTCCAACTTATTGGAATTTCTCAGGAAGACTTTTAATCAGTACACTCCTTCAGTAGCTTCTGTAAAGAGATATATTTTAATCTGTTTTTGCTGCAAAAGAGCTCACTGTGACCCCTTATGTTTCCCCTTCTTCCGTGTACACCAATTATTATACTTGGTCAACTACCTGTATATAGTAGGTTTTAAATTCCCTCGTTTTTGATAAAGGTTAGTATATCTCTCAGGTTGTGCTGTTTCCTTAAATAGATGGTCCGTCTGTATTTTAATTTGTGGCAAAGTAGTAATTCAATTCTTCTTGTTTCTACATAGGGGATAGATAAATGCCCAAAATGTTACTTTAGTTACCCTCAAGTGATTATTTAATACCACTTTGTGTGGTGCAGATATAGTGGTTATATATTAATGAGATGTACTTTAAATAGAAACCGTCTATTTACCTTATTGCATTTAACACAAAGGTGAACATATGGTTCACTATATTCAAATGTCTTGATTATAAAGGGCTAGATTACAAAGCTATATGCCCCTTATCCCTCCTAGAACGTATTGTTGGGCGGAATCTCCCCAGCGTTAAGCAATAACATTAGGGTGGCTCTTGCTTTCCCATATGTGAAATAAAAAATGTCAACTTGTGTTTATAAACACTTACTTTCATCGAGAATAACTCCTCGGATCTCGCGAGCAAGGTCCTATTGTTGGATCAGTTCGTACTGCGTTTCTATAAACAGTTCCTATTTAATGTGATTATAATACCGCAATGCATAGTGGTATCATGTTAATAGCATTCTATTTTCACCAAGATTACTCTATGGTCTTTCTAAATAGGACATCTTCTATGTTGTCAGCTGCACGTAAAGGTAGTATTGACGTGTCCACCATAATTAAGTGGTTTCAGGTTGCCAAAATGCCAACTTTTATCATTATGCATATTTAATAACATGTACTTCACAATGTTGCCAATTGAATTAACATTGGGTTTACTATTATAATTAATATGATACCTAGTTATGTCTCTTAAATGTTCTTCTATACGAGTATTCATATTGTTATTAAGGCGGCATTAATTTACTCGTTGGAGTACTGTCAAAAATTAATAATCCTCCATTTATAGAATGCCTAAGTTGATAGTTGGAATTGGTCTGTATCACAGTGGGCAGATCTTATATATAGGCGTATGCAATACAGTATCTATGTGATACATTGTATTTATGCTGCAATTATTTTATTGAACATCTTGTCATGTCATTGATTGAGCGGGCTATTGTAGGTATGGTGACCATACTGAAAAACTCCAATATTGTGATTATAATTGTTGAGCTGTAAATGGTGCATACCAATGTGTTCATGTCGACACTGCTAATAGTCATTCATGTGTCTCTCATAGTGGATAGTCTTGTAAATCTTTGTGTTGACTTTGCATACCCTATATTACTCAAGGTAATAGCCAAAGGGTTATTGACTTATACATGTATTTATTGAGTAAATGATCGTTTGAGCAATCATGGGTTCTGTGATAACGTTTGACCTACTATTGGCCAAGTCTGTATATGCACCTATCTACCATTTTGGGTAGGTGACGTCTAGAGTATCTATCATCTCATTTTATATAAATATTCATTCAAGATACATCCTGTCATTGTAATCTCTTGTCTATTACAATTAATTGTAAGCATTAAGCATACATAGAAGGTCAATTGTTTCAATGCACCTCATAGTTTGATGGCATTAGGATGTTCATACATCTAATCTCTGGTATGGTTTGCGCATCAATAATTAGTTGGATTTGATCTTGTGCCATTTTATGGCTTCATTCAGACCTTTTGTATCACTTTGTGTCTTGAATATGAGTTCTTGCTCTTTTTGGAACCGTTCATTGTTTCTTATATTTTGGTTCTCTCCTTTCACGACTAGTAGTACTGTCCAGCTAAATACTTTGTGACCGTGATTTTTTTTCCATGAAGTGTTTAACCATTGGTGCTTGTTGTGTTTTGTTTTTCAAGCAGCTCCTGTGTTCTATTATACAAGTATTCATTTTTCTACTAGTTTTTCCTATGTATATTAGTCCACAGGGGCATTTGATCATGTAAATTACATGATGAGTATTACAGTTTGAAGAATTCTTTTGCAACCATTTTTTATTGGTGCCTATATCTACTTCATTAGTTTTCATGAACATTTTACAAACTCCACATTTACCGCATGTGTCAGGTTCAAGGTTTGGGCCAGAGGAAGGAGTGTGGGGCTGGGGAAATGGTAGATGGGTATTTGGTACCAAGAACTACAATTCCCAGCAACCTGGTGTGAAAACGTAGTTCCTTTGTCTACGCGCTTACCCAGTTGATTCATTACTGGGGACTACTTATGCACCAGCAGCCCATGCCCAGGTGCAGATTATTGGTGCGTTCAGGCACGGGCGAGCGCAGCGATGTTGCTGAAGAAATCTCGTTGATGTTGAGATGCCAGAGGACTGCTGGCGTCCATTGCCCTGGCTGCGGTGGTGAGTTTGAAGTCGTTTGCTCTGCGGGCGTATACGCGTCTCGATGCTCGAGTCACCAACAGCAGGCAGCTCCTCAGAGGGCCCGGTCACAGTGGTGAAGATCATGCTGCAGGGCTGGTTTCGTGTCATCTCATCAGGTCCGGGTGGTCCCATGGAGTGCCCAGACAGCAAGATAAGTAACCTATGCTTGTCAAATCTACGTTCATGTATGCATGTCAATTGAGGCACTGGAAGAAGCACATATTTTGAACTGCTCAAAATCTTATTTAAACTAGTTATATTGAATCACAAGGAAGGTGGTCATACGCAGAGACATGCAACTCTTACTTAGTTTATTCCTACAAACTCTTTAGGGTTGGTGAGGGTCGGCAGAAGCATGTCGAATTACTTGAACCATTTTGAAGCAATTAGGTTAAGGTTTACCAGGGTCTGGGTTCATTTATGTTGAACATTTACCCAGTTGCTATGTGTTGCTTTGCTTGCCCAAGAGGGCCATGAGTCTATGTTCTTCACACAGGGTTAGTCCCTTGTTTGTTCCATTTTGGGCTTGCGCTCAATGTGTGTATGTGCTTTTCATGTCCATCATGTTGTTGGTGCATAGTACCTTGTTTCATGCTAAAAGGGGTACAGCCAGGATTTAGGAGGTCTCAGGTATTTGGTTAGGAGTCAGGAGTTAGGCAAGTTAGGCAGTAGGAGGAATACTGGCTTTGTCATTGTTGTTTTTTCCCTATGGTTCCCCTTCGCTATCCACACTAGGTTTTGCCCTAACCCTTTTTCCGGTTTCCCTAATCTCCCCTCCCCTATCCACAACCTCTCCCTAATCCCTCTTCCCCCCATTGGCTGCCATGTGGCTTCCTGCTACTCTAACATCAGGCGCCCGTGCCAACCACGGTGGGAGGGTCGAATCTATTCGGCTTCTGTGGTTCCGGGGGAGAGTGTCGATGCTCTCTCCATATTTTGAATCTTGACAGCATGGGTAGTGTTCCTTAATTGGGTCCAGACCCCAAAACGCAGTGATGTTTTCAATTGTAGGTTTTTTTGTTCTAAGTTTACTACAATTGACACAGTTACCTATAGATTTTGTTTTTTTCTAGGCAAAGATTGGTGATAGCAGCTTTGATGCCACTGTTTTAAAGATCTTCCAATGTTTTTCGATAATGTCACATATCGCTACACTCTGGTTAGCAAAAGTATTGACGCACATTATTGTGTAATTTTCAGGTTTTTCTATTTTTTCTTCTAATAGCACTTCTCTATTATTGTTAAAGGCTCGTTTTGCTGCTTTTTTTAAAACTAATTTCTTAGGATAGCCTCTCTTTTTCAGTTTTACCATTAATGTGTTTGCCTCATCTTCATCGGACACATTTTTACTGCCATTTCTTTTTTTTACGATTAAGACTTGGCCATAGGGCAGATTGTCTTTGAGATGTGTGATATGATGGCTTTGATAATGTAATAAAGAGTTACAATCTGTTTTTTTATAATAGGGTTTGACCAATAATTCACCTTCCTCGTGAAAGATCGTCAAGTCTAGGAAGTTTGTAGATTCATTATTAATTGTCATGGTAAACTTAAGATGTCAGTTTTGTTTGTTTAGCCATTCAAAAAATGTGTTAGCTTTTTCCAATGTCCCTGTCCAGATCTCTAAAACATCATCAATATATCTGTACCGGATCTTAATATATTTATTATATGGGTCTCTTCTCAAACATCTCCACGTAAAGGTTCACCAGGCTGGGAGCCATTGTTGCTCCCATCACCGTTCCCTCTATTAGTTGGAAGAAATCCCCTTTGAACTCAAATTAATTTTTTGTGAGAGTGAATTCTATGCACTACATTATAATTGAGGTGGGCACTGTATCGCTATCTGTCCTCCCAAGGAGAATTTCTTCAACTGTGGCTAAGGTCCCTTAATGAGGAATATTTGTATAAAGCGAGATTATATCTAGCCCCATAAGATAATTAGCATTAGGGTCAAAATCAAGGTGTTCAAACTTTTTTATTGCCTCAATTGTATCTTTAAGATAAGATGTCATAATCTTTACATGTCCCTTCAGGTAGTAATCTGCGAACTTCAAAAGTGGTTCTAGCACAGATTTAATGCCAGCAACTATAGGTCTACCCTGTGTTTAACCAATGTTTTATGTATTTTGGGTAAACAGTAGAATATAGGTATGGAAGTGTCTGTATTTATAAGAAATTGCGCTTCCTGTTTGCTGATCCAACCTCTATTTTTAGCTTTTGTAACTTTTGATTCTATAAATTTAAATAGTTCTTTTGTAGGATTTTCTGAAAGGTTTTTGTAAATAGTGGTATTCTGGAGTTGACTCAGGCATTCATGAACAGAATCTGTTTTGTTCAGTACTACTATCCCTCCTTCCTTATTTGCTCGTTTGATTGTTATGTTCTTGTTGTCAGTAAGAGTTTTCAATGCTTCTGTTTTATTTTTGATTGAATTCTGAAAGATTTTGGTGTTAATCTTTTCCAATTTAGGGGGTGTTTCATGGATTATTTGCGCCAATAAAAACGGGATTTGTGCGCCATTCTGTCCGCAAATCCATGTTTAACAAATGGGGATTTGCGGGCAGAATGGCGCACAAATCCCATTTTTTTTTGGTGCAAATAATCCATGATTACCCCTTAAGTGACATCTCTGAGGACTTTCTTTTCAAATACCAGTGATTCTGGGGAGAAGGTATGAGTGGGTGGATAAAACGTAGAAGCGGGACGTAGGCCCGTACAGTTCTTAGGTATGCTTTCTGTTATTTCCTCCGTTCTTTTCTGCGAGGACATTTTTTAATATGGATCTTTCTCATAAGTTTGTAAAAATCAGTTCGGAATTCGAACTGATCATTTTTGCTTGCTGATGACATAATCAATACCTTTATTGAGTATTTGCTTTTCCGTATTAGTTAGATTGTAGTTGGAAAGATTGACTACGAGCGATTCCCGCTTCTCGTCCGTCTCCGATCATCGTCCCAGTTCCTTTTGTTTTGTTCTTGCTATGAAAAAGAAGAATGAGACATCGTATTTCAATGCTCTTCCGTGCCTTTTATTAGGCTGGCCTCTTCCCCGGTTGTAAATGTTTTTTTAGTTGAAGTGCCTTCCCCTGGATCATCCATTTCACTGCTATCATTACTGGTGCTATAGGAAGTAACTCTAAATCTTACTCTTCTTGTCTGATTGTTCTGTCCCCCTTGTTGCAACAATGGATTTTTATATCTATCTTGTATATATGGAAACACCTTCTCATGGCTGAATTTGGCTAAGTCTTTCTTTAGTCTCTGAATACGTTCTTGTGTATTCTTTTGTTTTAAATCTTACATATCTTTTTTCAATTTCTTCTATTCTTTTTTTATAGTTATCTAGTGATGTTAATTTTTGTATATCTTCTTCTATTTTCTTAAGGTATATCTCTATTTATATAACCAGGTTCATTCTGAACAATCATCCTTGTGGTAATGATTTATTTTTGAAGTACTCCAACATTATAGCTTCATGTAATTCACAGCAAATTACCCTTTTGTGTAGCTGGGTTATTTTGTCCCAGTCATTGGGTTTTTGATTTAGTTCTCCTAACTTGCTATTATTCAGAATAGAGATTGTAATCATTAATACTGCTGCATAATCATCACTGAAGGCCAACATTTTATTTTCAGCCATATTTTGTGTATACTTCAATGTTAGAGGCCTTAATAAAAGGTCACTACGAGCATCCCACTGTAAAGTACTCCTGTGACTGTAAGCCACAATGGTCACTCTCAATTTGTTGGGGGGGGAATCCCGATAAACACTAATTCAATAGTGAGATCCCTACTTTTTTCTGGGTATGGGAAATTCAAATAATTCAGACATGTTCACATGACCACACCCACTAACTATATCAGGTATTCATTTTCTTGATATTAGTTATGTAGTCATCATTGACTAGAATAGTAATTTGAGCACTAATAGTTTATACTGTTATTTGTTGTTTTTATCAACAGTTCAAAGATTCAATGCTGATATAGCTAAAGGAAGGGAAGATTAAAGCTAAATTCCTAATAGCCAAGTGGCCACTATTCTTTTTCCCGATGAATGTTCTGCACTTACAATAGAGAACAGAAACATGTTGAGCTATACTCTGTATAAACTAATGTATTAGGGACTATAGAAAATAGGTTGTAAAAAATAACAATCCTGTTAAGAACTAAAGAGTTCCTCTTACTTCTGATGAATTGATTCTTATTAATAAGAGTACCATCAATAGGAAAAAGCATGTCACATACTATTGTTTAATAATAGTTTTTACTTGTATTAATGTATATATTTTCATGATAAATCACTGTATTTTTTATATAATGTGTTTAATAAATAATTGATATACTTTGCTAATTATTCACCAGACTTTTTGAACTGTTGAAGTATCTATTTACCTTTACTTTTTGCTTAATGATTGCCCATACATGGAAACAGGTAAGGATCTCACTATTGAATGAGTGTTTATCGGGATCCCCCCCCCAAAAAAAATGGAGAGTCCCAGAGATAACCATGTCAGAAACAGATATGGCTTCTAGCTAGATTTCAGCAGATCCTGGTGCCGACACTTGTATAATGTCATTCAAGCTCACGATTGCCCATGATTAAGGGTAGATCCTGATTGCTAGACTTTTGGTTCCAACAGTTGCTGGCAGAAATACATATCACTTTGTGACTGTCATGTTGCCAAATGACAAAACAGCTGCTGAGGGGTGTTGGTAGGAAGCTCAGTAAAGTCACATGTTTGCACTATGCTTTTCTAGCATGGAGAATTATGAAAGGGAGCTCTGATTAGCAGACCTCTCTTCCCGAGACAGAGATATTGCATCATTTGTTGATAAAAAATAAAAAAGCTCAGGCTATTCCACCCTCTCTGATGGAATGGTGGCACAGTCCCCTTATAAGTCGCCAATTATGTGTGGTTACACTTCACTTCACTGAGTCTTAAATATGCTTAAAAAGAACTTTTGAGCATGTTCTATCCTCCCAAAGATTTTAATGAAATCCTATCAGGTACAAATATGTTATGCCTACATTTACTACTAGTATAAAATGTTTTTTTCCCTTTTATATTAAGGTTGCTTTCATGTTCACCTTCAGACCTTTAGTAGCACTTAGATTACTATTGTTGTGTCCGTGCCTTACATTTCTATCTATTACTGATTTACATGGTGCATAGGTGTTTATTTAGTTCAGAAGCTCTGGTGAGGTTGAACTTTATGCTCGCCCAAAATAGTGAAATGGAGGGCTAAGCAAATGCCAAGACTTCATGGTCTACTTATGTTATCGTAAGTTGCAGGATCACAGTTGTGATGGGAGCTATGATGGAGTACTTTATGCTTCTGTCTTGTCTCGCCCTTCCTCTCCATCGGTAGCTTCCTTACATTCTTTGTGAGATGAAAAGGCTGCGTCAGTCTTTTTATTAACCTTTAAGGCATGTAATCTCACACTTAGTCGGTTGTTGAGTACTGTGATTGATATATCTGATAGAGTAAGATATATAATCGATTGCGGGCTGTATGTAAAAAGTATTTGTGAGTCTCCTCTCTGATGGTGTAAGGTTGGGGCTTCCGAGTCTGGTCCGGGAAAGCTCCCAAGCACACCACTTGCCAGGATAACCACTAACTATGAAATAACTTCTGTTTAGATTTACCATATTAAAGTGTCATTTCTGTGGATATTTTGAAAACATGGAGTGGACTTCGGCAGCAGTGGTGTAAATGAGGGGTGTACCGAACTTCAGCTTCGAGTAAGTATTCGGCCGAATTCCAGCTGAAAAAAGCTATTTGGCTCCAGCCGAATAGTTTCTTGCTATTCGGCCCTTGCAGAATACTTTGTCATTCTCATTTGAATACAATGCAACAAGAACTCAGAAAGACAAATATAGACTTTAGTTTGCAAAACTGAATAGAATTAGACCAGACAATCAGCCATAAAACCAGATAGATTGCTATCACACAGCTGTAAAATATCTTATATTGTAATCTGCTCTTTAGTGCAAGTTTTGTTACATATTCTTAGACACGAAAGGTGCTCACCTTTTATACTTAGCCTGCAACACTACAGGAAAATCTTTTCTTTTGGTGAATGTTTATATGCAGAGCGCACTTTCTTCAGTTGGAAAAGACAAATTGGAAATAATGTGCCTATTTCACTTTAGGATACATCCAGTTCCTGTCATGTCACTTCCCATTGCATACGTCATAGTGCCCTTTTCTTTTTTTAAGGACTTGAGTCCTGAGTTTAACATTATCTGATATGTTATCAGGAATGATAAGGTGCTATGTTTGTGTATTGGTGAGAAGGAGTGGCGAGGATAAGTAAAAGTTAAAAGTGAGCAGCATTTGTTCTTATGGGCCATGGTCATGGAGAAACATTAGGAATTCACAATAGGTAGTAGAGACTTGCAGGGCTCGGTTAAGTGGGGGCATATTACTCTGTCTGACCTAACAGGCCTCTGAGAGGAATTTATGTTGGGTAATCTCTCCAGTTCCAAAGTGGGCCAGTGTCTGACAGCAGGTAAAGATAGGTGTGATGACTCTGTATAAGACAGTCAGAGAGCTATGCTCTATTGGTGAAATTTGTAGGATGTAGATTTGGGAGAGCGAGAGAATTCCTGGGATGGGCCAAGTCAGGGCTGAGCCTTGGAGTCCGGCTTGGTTCCAAGTGGCAAATGTGGGCTGAGGTGGACAGTCAAAATCTCGAAAACAAAATCTCGAATGACAAAAAGCCCGAAACCAAAATATCGAAAAAAAAAATATCGAATTTTTTATTTATTTATTTACATATGTTTTTGGGGTCAGGTAAGTGAAAAAAAGGGGTAAAATAAAAAAAAAATGAAAAAAAAGGGGGCTTGGGGGGGAACCCCCCCCATTTTGAAAAAAAACACATTGAAAGAAAAATTCGATATTTTTTTTTTCTGCCTTTTGTATTCGAGATTTTTGTTTTCGAGATTTTTAAATTCGATATTATCACTATGAACCGTGGGCTGAACTGGCAAAATGAGCATTCAAGTCTTGGAACCAAAGACACCATTGCTAACACTCTGCCGACATACAATAGAAGCCCCCATTGGCATCCTGCCTCCACAATACCTCCACAAACTGCCTACTTGGGTCTTGCGACTCCCTTGCACAAATACCATACATGCCATTCCACCTCCCACCCAACAACAAAAATCCCCTACCTGGAATTCTGCTTGCCCATCCCTACTAAACATAAATCCCTGGATGGCCTCCCACCTCCCCAGACCACGCAGAGAGAAAATACCCTACAACTACTTGGAGAAATCAGACAATGAAGATTAAACCAACGTTTTTTTTGTCTTTTATACTTTAAAAAAAGATGCTGCATTGGTTACAATGAAGAGAAATACCAGTATAGAAAGCATTTAAAATTGTGCTTTATTCTTTTTTATTATAAGTGTGTTTTTTCAAGTTTGGAACATGATTTATTAATTAAAGCAACTATCCGGCTTCATATTCGGCTTCGGCCGAATAGTTCACAAACTATTCGGTATTCGGCCGAATACTAAATATGCTATTCAGCACAGCCCTAGTGTAAATGATGTCATCTCACATTGGCAAATGTATTTAGTGCTGTGAGATATGTGATCTCAAGCTGTCTTTGATAGTGCGGTGGGTAGCTTTCATCTGATCTGTTAGAGTGAGAAATGACATTTCACACTTGTTTGGGCACTGGTTAGCAGCTGCTGTGCATGATTTATGTTATTGAGTAGAAGATATCCACTTACATTGGTGATAACTTCTACGAGACATCATCACTCAATAAAGTTTGATTGATGCCGTTGATGTTGTCAGAGATGTCACCTCTCACCAGTTATGGGTGGAAGGCTGCTGTGAAATATCTCTCTCACTGGCTATTGACGACAAGGTGCTCTGGGCGATGTCCCTGGTGCTGTGGGAGATGTCATTTCTCTGTGGTTATTTATGACATTGAGGGGTGTGGCTGGTGCTGTAAGCTATTTCGCCTCTCACTGGTTATTAATGACACACTGCTGAGAACGATGTCTCTGCTTGTGCAAGAGATTACCACGTGCTGGTTATAATTAAGCGTGGGCAGTGAGGTATTTCTATACCTCTCACAGAATCATCTGACCTAGAAATCTATATTCTGCTATAAGAACACTCTCCTATTAAGACCATGTCACCACGCCCCATGCCTCGTGGTTTTATAAAACCCCCGCTCCCCTCCCAAACCTGGTAGAAGTTATTCATGCACCAGTGACCTTTGCGCGCATTAGTTCTACCCCCTGCGCGCTTCTAAGATTGAAGTCACTCTGTAATCAGATTTTTCTCCCTGTCTGGCAGGCTTCTATTTCGCCCGGTGGGAAATTTAATTGCTATTAGAGAATAATTGGCCCGGCTGCGAAGCGAATCTCCAACCATACCCAGGCCTTGAAGTGAATTTTCCGTTCTCAGTCTTTGAAGAAGATGCTGTCTTCTTCTTCCTAGACGAAGTTAGCCCGCACTCCAGGGTCGCACTGGGCCATACAATTGTATCGGGCACCATTGAAAAAGTGGTCACAGTTGCAAATGACAATTCATTCCTTTAGTGACACTGTTTGAATGGTACCCAAGGGGGAGTATTTTGATAAAATGTGATGCAAATTGTGCATTTTAAAGAATATTTATTCAGCAACACTGGTCAAAACAATTAGCCGCATAGTGAAATAACTCATCAAACTGGCCCACAGTGGCCAAGAAAGTGGGCCACTCTGACCAAAAAAAACAGGCCCACACCAGCATTTTGCATTTTTGGTTCGGCCATGGGCAAGTCCGATCCTGCCCCACTCCTCCAAATAAATGTTTTCTCTCGTCTCTTTCCATGTCATATGGGCTCATTGTTGTTATGGGTTCATCAGGTCAAGAACCCACTGTGAACCGAAATCAGTGAATATTATTTGTATATGAGTCTGCTCTGCTCCAATCATATCCCAGTGCAGTTATAGGAGTGTCTTTCCGTAAGCAGGCTTTCCTTATTTTATCGATTTTAGAATGGTGATAGGCTGAGTCTGCTTGGCCAGGATGCCAACATGTTACCAATAAGATTGCATGACCTTCTTAGGCTGAGTAATTCAGCATGATACTCATAATTCACTACAGGCAAGCACTTTTTTTTTGTTCATGTATTACTCTTGTGAGGAATGTATACTGCACACTGATGCCATTTGCATGGTCTGTGGTTGCTCTGGCGATTCTGAACGGCAGGGGTGGGATTATGTTAGGGGGTTGGAGAGGATAAGACTAGCTTTGCTGATGCATGCAGTTCAGAAGTGCCAGGGCGCTGTGCGGGGGTCTGTTTCTAGTTGGTCCTCATTGAGGGTACAGACTTATTTCACTCAGGACGCACACGAAATTCACCTTTTCAAGTGCCGCTTAAATGAAACAATTCCACTCACATTCAATTCTTGGTATAAAACGTACTTATTATTATTTATTATTACTTCCTCTTGTGGATATCATCAGCATAATACAAGCAGTTGTGCTCCAACCGCTCTGATTTTTGTTAAATATGTCTCACGGTTGTATCTCTTGCAAATAGGTTTTCATACTGCGTTACCCACAGTAACTTTTATGTAAACTGAAATAAATTCTTTCTACTTGCAACTAATAGACATCAGGTTACACGCCGAGCATTTGAACACAGACACAAGGCTACTTTGCAAGTGGTTGTTCACCTTGTAATGGCCAGAGGGTCTAACGAAAAACGGAAAGAAAGTTGCCACAGAGACATTCCGATTGGCTATTGGTCATTTAAAGCTATCCAGCCAGGGCACAACCATTATTGTCAAAGGGAGCAGTTTGGGCTTTTGTGTCAAATGGGCATGGGATTGGCATTCGCCAGGCACCACCATAATGAAACCGCTTGGCCGTTAACGGCAACAGCACTAACATTGTATTTGTATTTATTTAAGATTTATATAGCACTTTAATCCAAAGCGCTTTACATGAGGAACAAGCAAATATAACAAGCAAAATATGACATTGAATCAAACCAGAAAACAGTACAAGGAACAATGTACATTATTGATGAGATTAAGTGCAAGTGGAGGGGACAAAAGTGAGAGGGGGGGAGGAAGTGAAGGGAGAGGAGGTTTCAGTGGTGAGAGAGGAAGCAAAAGAACTAGGGGGGTGAATGGAAGAGATAGGATTTTAGAGAAGTACGAAATGAGGGGTAGGAGGTAATAGAGCGGCATATAGTATCAGTGGCTGTCAAATGCCTTATACCTATGGACACACCACGTCTGCTGCATTTGCTATAGCTTGTTTTGCCAAGACTTCAATGCAAGGACATGTATGCTGCTTATAAAGCAAGTAGGTGAAGGCACACTTGATTAAGACATTTTCTTTCAACCAGTCACGCATTTACAGCTCCAATTAAGAAATTCACGCAGACGAATGCTTTGAAATACCACCGACAGGCACTTACAGCACCAAGTTTGATGTTACTGTTTGAGTAAGCTAGCTCAAAAACATCCCAGGAGGGCATGTTTTGGATGGGGAGGGGCGGGAAGCGAGTGGGAATAGCCAGAGGGATTAGCATGGCCATGGGCAGTCCATTGTTGGATAAACGATCAAAGAACACCACAAAGCCGTGTGTCCCTCCTCATATGAAATCTCCCTCCTACCTGTATTGCAATGCAATCATGTCTGCCTATAGGTGTCGCTGTAGTGCCACCTAATAGCAAACCTATAAATAGGTTGAGGTACTAAGTCGCATACAGAATGTGCAACACCACAGGAATTGGCATCAAAGGACGCAAAGTCATAGGAAGAAAAATGAACCCCCTTTTACTAATAAGCGGTAAAACTATCCCCTTGGGATAACTTCACTCGATTAGCAGTGGGTCATGGCCCCTCTTTTGGCACACAGAACTAATCTGCATCTAAAGCAAATGCTACGGAGGAGAAGCTGAATTGCCATGAATTTGACTATGCAGCGTCAGCAAGTGATTCCACAGACTCTGCAACGCCAGCAAGTGACACCACAGACTATGCAGCGCCAGCAAGTGATTCCACAGACTCTGCAGCGCCAGCAAGTGACACCACCGACTTTGCAGCACTAGCAAGTGACAACACAGACTCTGCAGCACCAGCAAGTGACACCACATACTATGCAGCGCCAGCAAGTGAGAACACGGACTATGCAGTGCCAGGAAGTGATTCTGCAGACTCTGCAGCATCAGCAAGTGACACCACAGACTATGCAGCACCAGCAAGTGATTCCACATATTCTGCAGCACCAGCAACTGACACTACAGACTCTGCAGTGGCAGAAAGTGATTCCAAAGACTCTGCAGCGCCAGCAAGTGACACCACAGACTATGCAGCACCAGCAAGTGATTCCACAGACTCTGCAGCGCCAGCAAGTGACACCACAGACTCTGCAGGGGCAGCAAGTGATTCCACAGACTCTGCAGCGCTAGCAAGTGATTCCACAGACTCTGCAGTGCCAGCAAGTGACACCACAGACTATGCAGCACCAGCAAGTGATTCCACAGTCTCTGCAGTGCCAGCAAGTGACACCACAGACTCTGCAGCGCCAGAAAGTGAGTCCACAGACTATACAGCGCCAGCAAGTGATTCCACAGACTCTGCAGCGTCAGCAAGTGACACCACAGACTATACAGTACCAGCAAGTGATTCCACAGACTATACAGTGCCAGCATGTGATTCCACTGACTCTGCATCGCCAACTAGTGACACCATAGACTATAAAGTGCCAGCAAGTGATTCCACTGACTCTGCAGGGCCAGCAAATGATTCCAGTCTCTGCAGCGCCAGCAAGTGACACCCCAGACTATGCAGCGCCAGCAAGTGATTCTACAGACTCTGCAGCGCCAGCAGTGACAGCACAGACTATGCAGCGCTAGCAAGTGACAACACACACTCTGCATCGCCAGCAAGTGATTCCACAGTCTCTTCAGCGCCAGCGAGTAACACCACAGACTATGCAGCGCCAGCAAGTGATTCTGCAGACTCTGCAGCGCCAGTGAGTGACAACACAGATTCTGCAGCGCAAGCAACTGATACCGTTATTTTCTTTGTATAAGTGTAGGGCTATAAGAATCAACGTGCGATTTCTGTAAACTCTCATACTAGGCACAATCCAAAAGACCGTCTGATGAAATACTTTGCTTTTAGTCATTATTTGATTCATCCAGGCAGTTTGTTGTGATGTATAAATAATACATTTACAATCAAACATAAATATTCCTTTACGTGTCAAACAATCGAACATCTTGGACACGAAATAGACTGTTTTAAATAGTGTATTGTCATTTTTAGTTTTCTTTAATCCATATACATAGTGAATAGCCAGCTGGGGCCTATGTGAAGTTCTGACTTTGAGATGCAGATCAAACGTAGTTCAAAACAAAACAGCAGCTGACAGCAGGTGATTGCAGCCCAGCAGGGGGCCTCACTGGGGATATTTACATGTGGACCTGGCGGGTCGGCCTGCTTTAAAGGGATGGGTCCCATTTTCAAAATACTGCAGTCTCTTGGAAACTGCACTTCACTCATGAAGCACAGCAAGCCTGCGCCATGTCCGGGGTCGTTGCAAACGAGTGCACATTGGACTCCTCTTTTGTGGGCATGCCGGGCAAGATTGGCATGCATTGTGTTGGTCCTCTTCAGTAATGCCAGACAGGATTAGACTGACGAAATGGAAGCTAGCCCGGGGAATTCCGAGCGTCTATATTTCAACTGTAGATATCTACTCGCAGACCATGATTGGGAGTGTATGCATCCACTGGGCTGTCTTCCAGAGGTAAAAACTCTGTGCCCCAGTAACAACAGCGTTTTTCAATAGGAAAAACCCCTTGAAAAAAGCGTTGTAATTGTAAATTAGGCCCTCTGTCTTCCAATCCACTCCCCCTTTTACTGTTACATTTCATTTCCTTGAAAGGCAGTGCCAGGAAGAAGCTCTTAAAGAAAGAAGTACATTAGCGCCTCAATCTAATCGCATCTCCCTGCGCGTGTCATCTGGCAGGGTTGTGGATCGGCCTGCAGTAATGGCCTTCACACAGGCCTGCCTGCATGCTCTTCCTAGAGTCCCAGAGCGAGGCTTCCCTCTCAGCCACAGCGCTGGACGGTCTAGTGTAGGCGTGGGTAGTCTACAGGCTACCCCAGTTTACGATACACTAGTGCAGAAGCTCGTGTACACGGGCCAAAATGCATGTTTACATTAACACAGTAGGACCAATATACAACCTAAGGCAACAGTTCCCACTAGTGGTGACAACAGGGGGCAGGTATGCAAATTGGCAGTGTCTCTATATATCCTAAGGTAACAGCTCACTCTAGTGGTGACATCGGACAAATATACAGGGCAAACATACATCTGACCTTTTCTTATATTGTTAGATAAAGCACCGAGAGTGTGAGGAGGGTTGTGCACCTGTAACTGCAATGTGTATGTAACCTGCAACTCTGAGGCCCAAGCCTGGAGGAAATGAGTTGGGTGGTAAAAAAAAAAAAACAGAATGTAGCACATGGGGTGTTGAACAAGCACTGCATTTGTATTTTTACTCATTTCATTTGTGTATCTATTTCGCTATTGTTCTATCCAAGCGAAGGTGCAGGATGGCAGGGGTATTTTAGTGGCACAGAGGGTAAGGGGGGTGACGGGTTGCGTTTGGCAGGTTAGGGGGCAGTGGCAGCAAGGGGCGATAACATACATGGGCACAGAATGATGGGGCAATGGAATATGGAAGGGAGACGTGACAGGTAAAACAAGGAGTTTCCCAATATTGGGCTGGAGCACTTGAAAAAACAAGCCTTGGCAGTGCCAACAGTTTCGGTTTTTGTGTAGGCATGGGGTAGGAATTTGCCAGGCCCTGACAACAGGGTACTAACTGGCTATTAATGGTGGCAGCTGCAAAACAATGGAAGTACTTGGGCATATAATAGAAGTGTCTAGCAAATGCCAGTCTTATCACTATACACAAGCCAAAACTGTTGGCTTTGCCAGTGTTTTCCAAGTGGCTCAAGGCATACCGTTTTTAAGCTGCTATTAGTACATCAGTCGCACATGTACAGCATGTGCGCACCGGGTATGTGTGCAGCTGGTGTGGTATTCGTGTAGTAACTGCTTCTTTGTGGTAGGTGTGGTGGTTGGGGGGTCAGGAGTATGTGTTTGTTCTGGCAGGATTTATCCAGACCGAATGTGGTTGCGTTAGGCCTGAGGAGAATGCCTGTCTGGGGGTGTGTAACCAGCAGTGTTTACTTAGAGTGATGGGGAGTGAGCGGCTGAATGTTGGTATGAGAACAGTTATACCGAATGGTGTCATAGTATCTCTGTGTTCTAGTTGAGTGGTGGTGTAAAGATGAGAGTAAGCGTGGGGTGTGATATGATGGGTTATATGCTCTTTCAAGCGTTCCCTGCATTCCAAACCATTCTTTGTACGTCACGCAATTCTATGCGCTCCAGTCCATTCGATGCACATTTATTTATTCCTGGGATTCCCGTCTGCCCCACGCATGCGCTCTTGTCTGCTCCACGCGTGCACTCCTGTCTTCCCACACATGCACTCCTGACTGCCCCACGCATGCACTACTGTCTGCCCCATGCATGCACTTCTGTCCGTCACACGCACTCTCGTTGGTCACACGCATTCCCGTCGGTCACACGTACTCATGTCCGCTACTAGCATTCCTGCCTGCCATTAGCATTCCTGTCCCCCACTCACACTCCTGTCAGCCACATTTACTCTGATCCGTTTCGTGTATTCCAAGTTGTTTTATGCACTCCATTCACATATTTCATCTTTCCTTAAGAAATGTCTTGAATCCTTAGTTTGCCCTCAGCTAAGTACCTTTCTGGAATAATCTTTTTCTTTGACCCTTCTCTGTCGGGATTTCATCCAGGGTGTGGCACTGAAAGTGTGCTGGTCACAGTTGTGGATGATCTGGCTCAGCTTTATGATCAATGCAACATGGGGGGCTTTGATTTTGCTCGACATATCCGCCGCCTTTGATACGATTGACAATTCTGTCCTTCTAGAGCGACTGGCTGGCTCTGTCCTCTCAGGTGCTGTGCTTTCCTAGTTTCATTCATTTTTATCAAACCAGACTCTCTCTCTGTCTGTCTTCTTTTCATTCTGTTCCTACCCTGCTTACTTGCAGTGTCACCCAAGGTTCAGCTATTTCACAAGTCTATATTCACCTCTGACCAAGCTCATCCACTCGGAAAGATTTCTGTGCTATACCTATGTGGGTGACACACAGATCATTGTGCCTCTAGACCTGTCTCTTCCTCAGACTGCTTCCAGGTTGACACTCTGCCTGAAGGCCATTGGAGTACGGATGTGCAAGAATTGGCTTAGGCTGAATGGTGACAAGACAGAGGTGCTTGTAGTCGGTCCCCGTTCAGCAACAGCTTTCTGGACTCCTTTGTTCTGGCCCCCTTCCATGGGTCCATTTCCTACACGAGTCCCTACGGTTAAGGTCCTCGGTTTTAAAATGTTAGCATCTTTGTCGGCAGAAGTCCAGGTAAGTGGAGTGGGCCAAAAGGGTTACCTTCAGTATAAAATACTTCAGAAAGTCCCCCATACCTATCTCATCATCTGCGTGGACAGATTGTCGCCTTGTTGGTCCTTGGTTCTTGGGCTACTGTAATTCTCTCTTTCTGGCACAACCATCATATATCATTCAGCATCTACATGTTATGCACAACTCTGCAGCTAGAGTGGCCACTGAATCTCCATTTGGTACTCATATTACTCCTGTTCTTCACTCACTTCATTGGCTCCAGGGGCAAAGCAGATACATTTTAAATCTCTCTGCTTGATCCACTGTGCCTTTTATGGGGTTGGTGCGGAATATCTTCAAGCAAAATTCCACTCCTACAGTCCCCCTCGTGCCCTCAGATCTACTGATGTCTTTCTCATTCAGATCCTGTGCTTCAAATACCCCTGCATTGGTAGCTGTGCATTCTCTATAGCGGCAGCGAAACTATGGAATCTTCTTCCTTATGCACTACGTGCTACTGAAAATGGTCTACTGTCTAGGCGTTCCTTGAACACCTATCTTTTTGTTGTTGATTTTAGGACCTTGTCACAGCGGCTGTCCTGTCTGAGCATATTCAGTGCCAAGATGCCTTTTGGTGTATGTTGCATTGCGCTTTACAAGTGGCTATAAAAAACCAGAACATAACAGGTTGGACAAACAGGCGTTGGAAAAAAGTGAGACAAATAGTGAACACGATAATCGGAGACAGTGGAATGACATAGCACCTCTCTGCCCACCTAACTTTCGCTTCCAATCTCCTTACTTGACTATTTTATTTTATTGTTTAAAGCGCAGACCTAGCTTGAGAGCAGCAGAACGCTATACAGAGTGTGGGTAGCCCGTGTTTGGGTTGGCATCTTTTAACAGTAGTGCAGTACTGTGAGTTGACATCTTTGCACCAGTATGTGCACCCATTGGAGTTAGTTCTTGGTCAGGTATTTTTGAAAAAGGCATGTTTTGAGAGATTCGCAAAAGTGGAGAATTGTGTGGGCATTCCGAGCCAACACCAGGATCGAAATCCAGAGGGTGGGTGTATGATAAGAGAAGGATTGTTTGTGGGACCTCTCTTTGTGGACAAGTTGTGATTCAAGCTGGTTGGACTATTAACTGCATGAGTAACATGTGCCACCAGATATGTGGAGTTTACGCTGCCGTGCTACCTGACTACTCTTTTCTTGATCAGTCCTGCACTCTCTCTGCTGCCGCATCTCTCTTTATGCCCCACTACTTCTGTATTTATGTCCACCTGTTCCCCCCTCTGTCCCACACCCTACTATATCATCCCAGGTCCACTAGCTTTACCATTCTGAAGGACATAACACATGATTCTCTAACAGTGCTTTAGTCACTGCAGGTAGGTTTTTCAATGTTATACATCCTCAGCTTTTTGCCTTGAATTCTATATATTCCCTGTCATTTCCTAAAGCTATTGCTCTCCTATCCCCTCCTTCCTCCCCTACACGACCCCTTCCCTCTTCCTCCAATGTGCCTTGTGCTTCTTTTGCTAGCCTGCTTGTCAGCATTCATCTATTTTACCTGAATATGTCCGGCTTTAGCCATTTCCCGGGACATCATTCTTCTCTGATATACCTGGCTGCACTTAGACCAGGATCCTTCATCCCACCTAGCCCCCTTTGCACCTAATGTAACAACTAAGCACTGTACTTATATTAACGATTTTCTATGAAACTTGGCTATCTGAAATTCTTCCACCACCTAGCTAAACACTCTCATATGTTGTTCTGTCCCTCTTAATCCTCATGCAACACTTAAAATATCCTCCCAATACTTCTATCATTGTATTAAATAGTTTACTCGCCTAAAATTAACATGTGAACCCCATCTTGCTGGAAATAAATGAGTCTCCCAGACCAAAGTCCTTTCTGATTAACTACATCAATGTCCTGTGTCTTGCAGAACCCAGACACCAACTTCTTTATCTCCTTCCTTGTACCATTAGTCACTGCATATTTCTCAGAACCCCCACATTCTTTAAAGAAGTAACTTATCTATATTACTTTTAGTCCTAGTCACAACCACATCATACGAAAGTCTTTTTTCGTCATCTTATTAGTCTCTAAACCAATAATCTGAATGAGGAGATTTTACCCTAGAGGAACAATGAGCAGGTATTCTGTCTCCACCTTTCTAAGTTACATTGAAGTTTCCCACTAAAACCGTGAATCTAATTGTCTTGAGCCAATTGAAAGCTCAACCTATTTACCAAGGAACTGGACCACGGCTTGAGCTATATAACCACTGTGCTTTAAAGGATGATTTATTATATACCCAAGCGTGTCTTCATTAATGTTTGTTCTGTTGCTTGGATGGTCACTTGCATTGATTTTATTTTCAGCTTTTTTTACCTTCCATTCCTTATTTTGGTTTTAGTGTGGCATTTCTATACAAAGAGTCTTGTGTTTTTGTATGCTTTTGTTTTGGAATAATTTTTACTATGTACAGGATCTATGTGTCATGGGCTTGGTTTGAGTGAAAGGCTTATAAGGAACTATAAGATAAAAGGCATGGCTTTTTGCCTGTTGCTGATTCCATGAGGCTTTTTGTCTGGTGACATTTTGCATGGGGCGTTTTTGACACAGGCTTTCTGCATAAGTCTGTGGTCTCGGTTTTTGACGGAGTTTGCTTTGGGCCTGACATTGGCATGAATGCATTTTGCCAATTGTCACTGGGCCTTGGAAGCTTCTGGAAGTGGCGCTGTTATCTGTGTGCTGAACCGCAGACAGGACAATGCGAGCTGGGATCCCGAGCCAGAAGGTGGGGCTAATATCGACTTGTGCTGAGACAGGCGCTGAAACTGCAGGCAGGCCAGAGGAGCTGGCTTCGAAAAGGGTCTCAAGTAAAGCTAAAGCGAGTATCAATAGGGATCACAAGTAATTTTAATTTCTTGCAAGGGAATATTGATTTGGCCAGGTCAAACGGATCTGAAAAGCGCAACTTCCTCTTTCTCCATGGTACACAGAGACCAAGCAAGGTGCCTGAATCTAAATTGATTTTGGAAATAATTATGCTACACAGTAGATTCCGTTATCGCTAACATCAGACTAACCTGACTTTTAGCTTTAGGGGAAAAGGGTAAATTAGAGGTGGGGATGTGTCCTAAAGTGCATCTGTTTTCGTAAACCAACGAAAGTGCTTGCCAAGGTGTATCCTATTCATTAGACTAACCCGATCTTAGTTAAGGGGTACACAGGTAAATGGGGATTGAAGCTAGGTCTATAAAAAATAAATTTGCTTTCATAGTCAAGGTACTAGATGGGGGTCTGAGGCTGTGCTGATCCTTAAACAACAGTATGTTGGGTGTTACTTTCAATGCCAAGCCTTTTACTCCTGCATATGTTCAATGCAAATGTAACACTGATGTTTATATGCTGCAATCTTTCTCTGATGAATGTGTAGAAAGGTGTGAGGGCATAATTATGAACGTTTTTGGTGGTGTTTATTGTGTCTGGTTTTTATTGTGCAGCTTGTCCAATTCTTAGTATTAGCGGAGTGAGCAGCAGAGTGAGCAGACTTTGGCAGTGGCAGCCCAGAGTCTTTCTACTGCCTTCATTAATTTCCTGGACACACCCATATTTACTGGCCCCTGCCGCGGAGCAGTCACAGAGTGAGCAGCAGAGTGAGCAGACTTTGGCAGTGGCAGCCCAGAGTCTTTCTACTGCCTTCATTCATTTCCTGGACACACCTATATTTACTGGTGCCTGCCGCGCAGCGGCCACGGAGTGAGCAGCAGAGTGAGCAGACTTTGTCAGACCATGGCAGGCCATGTAGGCAGTGCCTGTGCTCTGGCGTATCCCAGGCGGAGCATTGCAGCTGCAGAAAGTGAGCTAACAGCAGTGCATAGGCCAAAGATGGAGGGCTCTTCAGACTACACGACGGAGCCAGAGAGTGAGGCTATTCCCATTGCACGTATGGCTCTTACCCCTTCAATCCCTTCAACCCCTTCTTCTCCTATTCTTAACTCGTCTTTCCTCCTTCCACCCTTTTCTCCCCCCTTTGCCCATTCCCTCCCGATCCTTCCCCCACAGCTACTCGTTCCTCTGCCTTACCTGCCGGCATCAGCCCCTCCTTGCAGACCCATACCGAGACCCACTGGCGTGTTCTTCGTCCTCCAAAGGAATCCGGGACTTTTAAAGCTAACTTCAAGAAGCGGGTGGAGAAGCTCCCTGTCTCTAAGCGGTCTCAGAGAACAGCAACCTCCGCTGAAGCTACCACTAGTCCACCGCGCACCCCGTGTCTGATGGGGGCAGAGCCGAAGCCACAAGTGAGGAAAGGACCTTGCAGACTACGCCACATACAATCAGTGCGTTAGCCTCAGCTCAGGCTGGGGCCATTTTGGCAGATAAAAGGATGTCACCCCCACCCCCAGTGTCAGAAAGGATGCTCATTCTAACGGGCAAGGGTGATGGCGCTATCAAGGGGGGTAAGAGCAACATTTTGCAGCATGCCATTGCCCCCTCTGATTTAGACACCACCAGACAACAGCAATATGAGTTACTATCTATAAATCTTGCTGATGAAATGATCATAAATACTGGGAAAATGGAAAAAATAATAAATGCCAATATCACAACAGTATGTGCAATTGACATACTCATGATACCATTATGGGAGGACTTAAAGAGCCCAGAGGCAGATGCAGATGCTCCCGTTGTTGTCCAAAGTGCTAATGAGAGTACTGAAAAGAGCCATGAACAATTTACAGAGCAGAGCCCAACGCCCAGGATATCTCCTATTGAGGAAAACCCTCCTGGGAACTCCTTTGGGACAAAGGTCTCTGACCAAATAGTAAGCCTTAAAAGGCGGGATTCCCCAAAAGTCATACCACCAATTTCATCAGTGAGCTAGAGGATGAGGGAAACGAGGAGCACAATGAGCAACCCAAAGAACTGAAATCAGGAGATAAACGTACGGGAAACCATAGTGCAAGATCGAGCCAGCATCTCAAACTCACAGACTTAACATAAGCAAAATAAAAAGAAGACTGACTTTGAGATCTAAGGCAAAAAAAATATTGGTCAGAGGAAAGGACCGAATACGCCTTTTAATGTGAAGCCATTAAATGAATTCTTCAAGAAGAGAAATGACCTTCTGAAAGAAATATCTGATCCGGAAATTTTAGAAAGTGTCATCCAACAAGAAGCACACACTGTGCCATCCCAAATCACCACCTATGCCCTCAATAATAACATGACAACAAAAGAAATAGAAAAGAAAGTGCCCTTGAAGAAGATCGGGAGCACTCCAGTGCTTAGATGGCACTGTGGCAAAAAAGCTGCAAGTGATACCCGAGCTGAGTGTTCGAGGGGTGATCGCCTGGAGCCCGCGTTTATCCCCAGGGAAAACTCTGAGGCTGAAAATGCACCCGGGGTGTTAAGGAAGAGTAACCGAATCCCAATTTGAGCCCCCTTTTGAATTCTCCAAAGCCATCACTGGTGGAAAATGGTCCCAGGACAAAAAGATCAATTGATTTGGGGTCTCCTTTGCAACGAGAAAAATCAATGAATTCAGTGGGAATGCAGGTCGAGACTAATGCAAAAACAAGTGAGCAGACTCTGAGAAAGCCAGCTCGAGCTAATGAAAGGGGGCGCAGCATTGCTACAGAAACGACGCATACCCCAATTCCAATGAGAAGACTGAGTGAACTCCAACAGCCTCCTCTCCAAGATTCACTGCAAAAAAAATGACTTGCTGAACATCATGTTTACGGTTACGATCGTGCTTGCCACCTTTAGCAAACTTTATGAGAGCATTAATGACACCTTGCACAACCAGACTTCTCTTATAGCTCTGATGCACACGAAACAGAACTATATGGGAGGTTTCATGGTAGGGACGGAGGGAAGCCTGGCATCTAGGATTGAGCAGTCATTCAGACAGGAACAAGCAAGATCTTTAAGTAGATTGAATGTCACCAAGGAGGTTTCAGGAGATTGCATTCAGAGGCTGTCGAAGTCCTCACAAACAACCTTTGAAGCAATAAATGCTAAGACCAAAGAATCACCCAGGAGGACAGCCCAACAATAGCTGACAAACACGCCTATGGATCTGGTGCAATCAAATGACCCTATGGCAGAAATAATTGCAATAATCGATAAAGAAGAGGCGAAAAAGCAGGTTGCTCAGAACAGCGACACAATCAGTGAAGTACCGGCAAAGGAATACAATCTTTTCTTGTCCAAATAAGGCCCAGATTGCAATAGAAACAAACTCTACACCTGGCCAAAATACAAACTTATTTTCCTATGGCATATTTAACCATCAGAGGTCACTTGTACCTATTCCCACCAAACCATGATCCAATCAAGCAGCTCCAAACAGGAGATTCAATTTTCTCAAGGCAAGCTCCAAACATACAGGCAAATTAATAGCTGCAACAACTAATCGTTCATCAGATGACATCCAAAGGCTAGAGAAACACAGAAACTCAAGAAAGAACACAGGCCAAGAATTCCTAAACCCTCCGGTGTTGATTCTGGACAAACAACTGGACTGAAGTACACACACGATTGAGGGATCAGGTTCAGAAACCAGTATGATAGGAATCCAAAAAAGGAAAGCTGAAACTATGGACGATAGAATCTCAAGCCTGGAGCCACCGAAGAAAGTTCAAATTTATGATCCATCTTCCCCGCTGCAAAATAAAACGAATATGATCACTAGCAGTGTTGAAAAAGTGGGGAAAAGTATAAAGAATAAAGATGAGGGGGGTAAAGTGGAAAATTCTCGTGAAAAGATTAGGAGAAGGTATAACTCATCCCCCAAAAGAAGTCGTGATACGAGGCACAATCTGAAAGGTGGGCTTAAAAAAAACAAATCCACTGACGTGCGTGGTACAGAAAATGGGAAAAGGCGTTCGCCACTGAAGATCAAAAGAAGTAGTACACGCAATAACTCTGTAAGGCGAGATGCTGAAAGAGAGCAAAACATTCCTCAGAAGCTAATCGAAAGTGCTTGTATTTTAAAAATGAAACGCATACACCCTTGAGCAGACGGATAGACTCTGAATAGAGTCACCATCCTAAAAGTACTTTTATAAATTCCAAGCCTAAGACACATGAAGAATATGGGCTTGTGTATAGTGAAACTCTGCCATTCAGGGAGAAGAGATTCATCATATCTACATCTGAACTCCAAAATCATCAAACACCAACTGATGAAAGAGAGAGAAAGTCTATCGATTTTGGGATATGATTTAACATAAGTTGCTTGCCCGATAAAGGACGTTGTGGAAATAAAGAGAAAAGGCGACACAGAGCTACATGGGCTAACAACAACTTCCAGAACTACAGATCGTATGCACATACATTATACAAGCAAGAGGGAACATCTCCAAACCTCTCGTAAAGAACAAGGACGAGAGAGGCGAAGTGAAGCAGAAACTTACCAACGACATCTGAAGAGAGAGAATGGGTAAATATGTAAGGACGACAGCTGAGAGAGGCACAAGGCCCAAGCCTCTAGATCTCCAATCCCAACTAAAAAAGATACATCACCATCGAGATCTAAAGGAGGTTCGGATAAAAATGTGGAACTGTGGACATGGTCAAAGACTTCTAGTAAATCTCAACGAAAAATTAGCTACCATTGGTGAAGAGAAGAAGTCAGCAAGTCCCAAAGGAGACGGAGTGGAAGGGTGAAAAAATAGAACCAAGAAAGAACATCAAATTTGGCTGCTGGAACACACAGGGCTTTGAGCACCTCACAAGAACAACAGATGTCAACCTAGGCCAATTCGATATATTTTGTCTACAAGAGACATGGTTGACTTCTAAACCCCAACTAGATGGCTTTGACCTAATACTGCCCGCACCCCTGTGCACTGCTAACACTAACATCCAGGACAAGAAAGATGACATCACAAATGTCATTGATGACATCACTGATGACATCACATGTGCATTTAATTTTCAGACAAGGGGTTGAGAATGTAAGTTTGGTAAAAAAGTATCAGGGATTATCGGGACATGTGTAATAAACGTCATAATTCATCACGCAATGTAGTGTTCTAAAGAAAATTCCATTGCAGTGTTCTTTCTAGTACAGGAACCCACTCATACAGAAACATAGGTATTGGCTGCAGCATACACCACAGAGGTGCTATATTTCTACTTTCCAAAGTTGTACTATAAAATGGTGAATGCTTCTGTACCAGACTTTTCTGGTCTCTGAAACATGTACTCATTTGGTTATAATACAGACAAAACATAAATAGACTGCAATGCATACAAATATGGGGCTTACATATGGAGTTTGAGGTAAGCATACAAGAGGCAGTATCATTAGCAACTGTGTATAATGTACATGATTGTTAGTCACCTACAAAAATTATTGCTGTACTTCAGGCCTGCTTCTTCCCCTATATATGTACATCATAAAATGTGATTCAATTCTAAGGAAAGTAGTGTATGAACATGTGAGAATAGCAATATCTATAAATGTAATACCTTTTTTTTTTTATTTATTTTTTTTATTTGCATTTAGTTCATTTACAAGAATAATTTCGAGTAGAACCTTTGCAAAAGAACAAGTTAAAATCCATGTAAAAAGAAAAAGAAAATTTAAACATTTGAAATTACATTATTTTTCATTAGCACACAATACTTTAAAATACTTTAAAATACAATTTAAAATACAGGTGCAAGAGAAAATATACCAATCAATTTACCAACTAGGCATTTCATTCTCCACTCAAAATAAGTTCTTTTTCGATGTGCTTACAAAAACTTACTAATTCATAAATTAAACGGTTGTGAGTTCCTTGCATCATGCGAGACCATAAAAACTCGAGGCAATCCTCAAACCGTATATCAACAAATTTCATAAATCTTGCTGTACGTATTTTGTTAAAGTGGGGACAATAGAGTATGAGATGCTTCAATGTTTCGTGTGGTTCATTGCACTCATCAAATCGACATCCCACAGCAAATGTGGTGGCATTTGTTCGCCATTTCTTTGTTCTATCTCTAGTATGGTAAAGATTAAATCTAAATCGAATATATGCCTTCCTGGTAGTTTCACAGGGGAATAAAGTGATATGTGCATAGCGAGGGATGCGCTGTTTAACAAAGGCACCATATTCTTCATAAGATTTGTATGTCATAATCCGATCAATAGTTACACACCAGTCTAAATCAAAAAGTTTTTTTTTTGCATGGCACGGGCGAAGATGGACATCATTCACTGTAATATTCACTTCACTTAAAAGTTGTTGCATTTTCAGTTGATAATTATAAAAGGAAGGAGGACAGTGGGTACCCAGCATCTTATTCAAATCCGCATATAGCGAATTAGTCGGTGGGTAATTCATTTTTGCAAAATGAGATAGCTGTCTCCATTTCCATCTAGACGATAGTGCCACCAACCCCAATTCATGACGTATGATGGCATTTGGAATGGACATAGGCAAGAACATTGCTGCTTTTAAAAGTGAACCTTGTAAACAATCCAACATATTAGACATATCACACAAACAAATATCTAGTGCATAAAGAATGATACTCTCAATCTTCAAGGACATAAATTCAATTAACGGAGTTAATGAAAATTTGCAGAACCGGGTATAAATCCTTTTCATTTGCGAAAGGAGTATCCTGGTTTTGCATTTGATAATGTCTGTCCATACCTTGATGGAATTCTGATCAGAGAGATGATACCCCAGTTAAATGGCGTTGTTAATACAAGATATCTGCGTATCCATAATATGCCATCTAAAACTGCCCTTTTTCTGCTTCACTCCAAATTTCATAATGGCAGTCTTTGCCGGGTTGGGAGTCAAATTGTGGTCCTTTGCAAATTCCTCAAAAAGTGTTAATTTCGTTTGTAAACCTACAGGAGTAGGGTCAAACAAGATAATATCATCTGCAAAGGCGATCCATTGCAAAGATATACTCCCAACCTTCACAGAGAACAGGTTCATATTTTCCCAGTTTTTATCCAGATCCGCCATGTATAGATTAAACAGGGTTGCTGCAAGATTGCAGCCCTGTTTCAAGCCCAGTGCTGTTCCTATTGGAGCTGTGGTGCCCCCGTCCTGTGATATTTTTATTCTATAAGATGTATTGATATGCAATTTCATGATCCAATACATTAAATCTTTTGGAATTCCGAAAGCCAACATTTTCATCCACAATAAGTTGCGGACAACATTATCAAAGGCCGCACTCATGTCAATCATTGCGATATATACCGGATTAGAGTTCTTATTTTTTGCTCCAGCAATAACGTGCGCAAGGATAGTTGCATTTAGAGTGGTACTCATATTCTTTCTGAAACCCGTTTGAAATTTAGAATAAAGACCCTTGGACTCAATAATTTCCTCCAAATCGTGAAGAAGTAGAATCGCAAAGATTTTAGCCTCGGTATCGATTAGAGAAATCGGGCGATAATTTTCAGGACAGGAAGGATCACCCCTCTTAAATATCGGGACTATGTTTGCAGTTAACCAAGATGATGGAATTTCCCCAGAGTTAAAGATGGTTTCGAATTTGGTATTTATAATTTCTGCCCACATGGCAGGGTCCGCTTTATAGAGACAAGGGGGAAGCCCGTCAGGTCCTGCAGCCTTAGAATATGACAGCCTCGAGATTGCCCAAATTATGTCTCTAATGCTCCAATTAAACCGAGGGATCCTGGTAGAGTCTAGCAATATACCAGGAAGAAATTGGAACTTATGAGGTAGTTGATATTTTGCAGTTATATACGTCTGCCATGTCTGATCGGAAATACAATTTGGCATAGATAACACGGCATTTTTTGGGTCAGCTTTTAGAGTACGCCATATAACTCGAGTGTCATGTGACGTGATGGCACGGATTAAAGTACAGTTCTCTTCATTGTGTCTCGAGATCCGGGCGAATCTTAAGTTTTGTTTGTACTGTGAGATGATTTGATTCCGCCTTTCTCTGAGTCTTTCAGTGACTAAAACATTATATTTTAATTGTCTTAGGGCTTTGTTTTTTTCCCTTTTCAACAGTTTGCATTTCTGATCGTAGATGTGTGTATGTTTCGCACTACTGCGGTTTTTACAAAATTTGAGCAAAACGGTGTCAACTATTTTGGAGTAATCCCTATCAGATAGTTTTATTCTTAAATTGGCACCATATTGGTCAACTCGCAGTGTTTCTCGAGATATGTGTTTAACAATCTGATCGCACAAGCCATTGTTCCACCTGATTGACTGCTGAGGGCGATCAACTTCTACTGCTGTTAGTGAACTATTTGCCCCTAGCAATTGACATTTCAATTTCAATGATGTTATAAGTTGTGCATGATCACCGATCAATATAGGCTCTATTACTAATGGGGCCATGTAAGCTATAAGATTACGAGATACAAAGATAAAATCTATCATTGACTTCTTAACTCCTCTTTCCCATGTAATTTTTGATTTCATATCATGTGTCACCAAGAGATCCATGTCCCAATCAGTTAAGAGTTCTCTAAACTTGGCTCCTCTAGTGCATGCTAAGGTTGCGAGTTTAGATAGACTAGTTTCATTCACATTTCTACAGTCACAATTAAAATCGCCACCAAGAATGATCTCGCAGTTCTGATATATACTAGCGGAGAGTTCCAAGCATGCTTCAAGATCGTCAAACATCTCTTCAATAGTTAAATTGGCAGGGTTCCAATATAGTGAGATGATGATTAATGATGGATATCTGATTGAGGGTATATTAAGATGAACCCCTAGTAAACTCGGAGAGTTCCAAACTAAGTTAGGTTGGGCTTTGAATGAAGTATTTATTGCAATCGATAAGCCCCCAGATGGGCGGCCTGATAAATATCTCTTAGCTAATGAGTTAAAAGTAACATAACCAGGGATAAGTAGAGGTTCTGTTTTCATCGACTCTTGAATTATGATTATAGTTGGTCGTTCATCACTGATAAGATTGAGATGCCAGTTCATTAAATTCACAAAGCCACACGAATTCCAGGATATGATTTTAAGTTCTTTGTGATTAGATAGCTATGTGACTGGTTTTGTAGATAGTGAAGTAGTGTTAGAAGACAAAATGGCCAAGAGCATAGGTTCCAGCCAAGGAAGGCCATTTGTTTGAGCTACAACTTTCAGAATCTCAACCAAATCAAGTCCAGAGCCCATGTTTGTTTTAACAATGGGTACGGTCATATCAATACAATTTCCATCGATCACTTTTGGTGGATCTAGGAATAGAGCAGCATCATCCTCGGATCCGAAGGTTAGTAATACCAAACCCTCTCTTTTTATTTCCTCCCGATTGGACCAAATAAATTTCATTACTGCCTCAGAACCAAGATAACACAGGGCCCTGAAGTTGTTGATTCTGGCCAGGGAGACTCTGGTAATATCATTGGATTTAACCATTCTCAATTGAGGTATTTTTGAGAAAAGGGAGAAGATAAATGAACGATTAATACGTTTATCTACCAATTCCTCAGCATTTCCTTCAAATCCTATGATATATTCCTTCATCTCATCTGACTGCAAGGGCCTGTGTGAAATTGGCGCTGATACAACTGGAGTTCCTGCTTCAACAGCAGGATTGATTAATAAATTATTAGGTTGTTTTAACAAGATCTTGCTATGATTGTTTATGTTCTGATTGTCCATATAGAAAGTTTTACTCCGAGCTACAGAGGCTTCGCCATTTTTATACAAGAGAGGATTGGTATTCATGTTTTGTGATAGTGTTCTGCTTTGCGCAGGGCCATGTGTAAATATACGATTTGGAGTTATTGCATTATCAATTGATCCAGTTTGATCGAAACAGCTGAACTTAGGACTCTCCTTATGAAGCACGGCCGATGCCTCAACCAAAGTAGTTCTTTTTCCCGTGCCATTTACTACAATTACCGACTTAGTCATATTCACCTCCTCTTCTATGTTATTAGTTATTTCATCTACCTCTACCTTCCCTATTTTACCAATGCCATTTACAGCAACTAAGGGTATATTTTTAGGCTGTTCAGAGATATTGTTCGCAGAGAGTTCAGTAGTCACATCCCTCGAACATACTTCACTGTAGGTTTTCCTAGTTAGTGAAATCGAATTGTCACAACCATGAGGGCCCGAGTGAATAATGTTGTTTTTCATCGTACGGCATCTCCCTATAATCGGGAAAAAGTCCCTTAAGTTACTTTTTACTACAGAGCCGATAACAGGTTCGATTAGAGTTGTTGCACATCCGTTGTCCTGATTATCTAACACCTTTAGAGACATTTCACATAATTTTGATTTGATCAAAGTTTTAGAAATCGTAATTTCCTCAGATATACTATTCACTGGATTAACGATGCCAGGCTTAAGATTAGCAATCTGAGGAGGGGCAGCATCCATCATTAGTGACTTGGTAATAATACCATTTTGACTTACTTACTTCCTTACTTCCTTCAAAGGTAACTTTCTGACTGTCAGTAAATACACCTTCCTGGCCTAGATATGGCAGTGAAGAAAAACGAAGGGGCTACACCTGTGATGTCACCAGTGATGTCATCAATGACATTTGTGATGTCATCTTTCTTGTCCTGGGTGTTAGTGTTAGCAGTGCACAGTGGTGTGGGCAGTTATGGTTGCTTAGTTTACCATAATGGGGGAATGTGCAGTATTTTTTGGTTTCACTGTGAAGTATAACATCCCTTTAACAAAGTTTTTTTACTGAATGTACATATATATATATGGCAGGCAAAGAAAACAAATAGGCTAAACATGTGATGATGTCAGTGATGTCATCAGTGACATTTCAGAGGACAGCTTTCATGTTCTGGGTGTTAGTGTTAGCAGTGCACAGTGGCGATGGTAAGTAAGGGAGCTCAGTCTGCCATAATTGGTGAATTTCAGGGTTTTTTCGTTTTTAATTTGAACCACAATGGGGAGGGCGAACATTTCTTTTAGTGAAGTGCACAGGTTTTTCATAGGGCAACTTAACCATAACGTCTCCTCAACAATGTTTTTTTGTAGTGAATTTTACAGGTTTTTGGGAGGGCAACGTAACCATAACGTCCCTGTAACAAAGTTTTTTAAGTGAATGCCATAGGTTTTTAGTAGTATAATTCGACTACATTTATAAGGGTTCTAATAGTAACACATAAGCATACGACTGTAAAGGAACATTCGAAGTAACTGTCCACCTTTTGAAGAATTCCACATTATCATATGCTGACGTACAGCACGGGGGCGTGTTCGAACAGTCATACACACTTCACAATGACATGTGTAACTGGTTGACAGTGCGAAAGTACATTGGGTATTCTTGTAAGAACTTCTAACTGCAAAATTTCCGGCGCAGAACTCCACAATGCAAGTGTGCAACACAAAATAAGCAAGAGTGCATACCGATGTTTCTGGATCATTCACCCCCATTCGTCCTCAAAGAGTGGGGGATGAATGCCATTGGCAATCGAGATTTTACAGCAGTAATTCATGGTACCAAGAAAGAGGATTTTTTGTCTTCAACCGGAACGCCTCTGGCGTTCCTGGCTGAAGAAAACAAATCCTTTTTCAAGATGGCCACCATACAAATGGAAGACGGCATTGGATAGAAAACCTTCTTCGCTTTCCATTGCAGGCTCAGAAAGCAAAAAGAAACTGTGTTAACGTTATGGCAGTACCACATTTGTGTTTCTTGATAAATGTGTGGTTATGAGCAAGTAAAGGCCAGTAGCCATATCCCCGACATTGTGGGCACTACCCATACATAGAGGCTACCCCTCAGGGACGGAAGCTGTACCATTAAATATGAAAAGACTATCACATGTACAACACAAAGCTTTTCAGTCGTTGTCAATGACCTTTACATACATGTGTTGTACATGTACTATTTTTTTTCTGTAAAAATGGCGTAAAAACAGCAAAGGAGTAGTGTACATACGTTGACATAAAATGCCAAACAAACTCTGATGTGAAGCGCAATGATGTCAGAAATACTGGATGCAACACCGTTACCACTCACCTTTCGACACATAATTTTGTAAGTGACACAGGTGGAAAGATGTGAAGATATGTGTATTGGGAGGGTGTAACCATATATTATTGTACAAATGTTTCTGTGCAGAGGGCATCTGGGTGACAGAAATTGGGCTGACGGTGACAGAAATTGGCCTGACGGCACTAATGCATATGAGATTGGCCTGACCCTCCCGTAGCCAATGCAAGTGGTATGGAGTACCTTTCTCCATAACGTTCCTTGGCAGCTTAAACAAATGCGTCCATATGGACGCACGTGCCGTGATGTAGCACCTACAAAAGAACACATTACGACCTGCAACATAGCATGCCACATTGTGAAAACAGAGACTACATTTGTAAAGAAAACACTAACATTTAAAAATGTGTCCAGTAGTATTATTTCACAATTAAGTGAGCGAAATCATCGCCCTATGCAAGTAGTAAAGTAGTCTTGTTTCACAATGAACTGTGCGAAAAGATGGCACTATTCACTTTTCCATAGAAGTATTAAGTTTGTCTCTTTGGTGAACAATGAGAATGTTGTTTTTTTCCACACACAGAGAGTAAGCGTTGCCGCCACAGTAGTCGTTTTCCTCCCACATTGATCTGCAAGACGACGTTAACCATTGTGATCTACACCACCAGAAAGGATGGAATGTTATTTCTTATAGCGACAGCAGCGTAGGGACACAGAGGGCCCACACAATCAACCCAGTGAATTATGATGCTCAGACAGCCGGTTATGAACAGCTGCATTTGACGGTTAAAGAACCCGTCACTTGGCATCTGTAATCCGTGACAATCACAATAGCGAAGGAAGTATATGAGGAGGAAATGGGAATTAAAAGATGTATGAATAAGCAACCTTCGGATAAACCACAGTTGTACTACATAACATTTTCAGTAAAAAAGCGGGTGAGGCAGGTTAGCAATGCAAATGAATGTCAAACCATTGCTAGGTTAGTGAGAGCACTGGAGGTGTATCTTCAACTTGACTGTGTGCCTAGTGTCACTGTCATTCTCATGGGCCAGGGTAAAATGCAAGGAGAAAAAGAAAAGCAATCAGAGATCCACTTGGATTCCAAGAAGTACTAGCAAACGCAGAAAACAAACTGTGGTTCACTCTGAGTAATGAAGACTGTGAACAAAGTGATGTTTCAGGGTCAGGTCAAGAGAAGTATATTTCAACATGGCAGAAATACACATGAAGGAAGGTCAAGCCTGGATACCTGTGCATTTAAATGGGCATCCAGAAATTATTGAAGCAGTATTGGCCCTGGAACAGGAAAAGAGTTTCATTAATGAGAAAGTGTTCAAACAAATGCTTGACAGAGAAGAAATACAAAGTTTTAAAGTAAAAAATCCACACATTTTCGGATTAGATGGTCCTAATTTGGGACAAATAATTGTGGGAAGATGTATGTTGAAATTAATAATAGGGTCCAAAAGCATTCATCACAACATATGGATTGTACATTTATTTTTCTTCATTTATTTATTTTAGTTTTAAGAAAACTTTACAAAAATGTTTTTGTTAAAATTACATAGAATTACGATTTACGAGCAATTACATAAACATAAAATTCCAAGAAAATAATAATTGCATACAATTGTACACATTATATCTTAAAATCCATAAATACATTGCTAAAAACTCTTAGGTCACTTTTACATGCATACATATCATTGAAGAAGCTTCATCGCTGGCTGTGTCAATTACAGTACTCTGTTATTAAAATTCTATGATCTTTCTCTTTTGAAGTCATTTTATATTATGTTGACTTTCTATTTCAACTTGTTATCTTTCCCTTTGTATTGAGTGAGCTAGATAGCATTCTGACTCATCACGTTTTTGACGACCTACTCATTTTCAAGCTTTTTTTTAATGCACTTCCACAGTTGATATAGACTTATGTGGACTTTCTGCAAGTCAGTGTTCAGTCAGTATGCCCAAAAGGCATCACTTTTAATATAATCGTAGTTGTGTACCAAATGGCCTAAATTTGTCATGTAGTCAGTACTCAATTCAGGGCACTGTAATAAAACATGTTGTGGTGATTCCAGGATGTTGAGATTCTTGCATATTCTAAATGTTTGTTCCTCACGCTGGATTTTTTGTTGTGCTCCCATCGTTGATAATAAAGGAAGTTGGTTGGTTCTCATCTTTACACGAAAGTATCGGACTGCTGGATTTGGGCACCTTTTTAAATAAGTTTCTGATTGTAAATATTTATACACGATCCCGGAGACAAAAATATAATTATTTAGTTGTTCTAAATGTTCATAGTTTTTAGTCCAATCCCAAGCTCTGATCTTATTAGTATATATTTGTTTCAGTATTACGTATGCAGTCTTTTTGTGATACAACGGGTACAAGTTAACTGTGTTGAATACACCATTAATTATGTTTTCGAATGCATCGTTCCTTCTGGTTCTGTCATCTAATTAGGCCAATAGTTTGCACTGGGGGATGAGTGTATTTTTAGATGTAACAATCCAATCTTTATCGATAGCATGCTTTTTAAAGATGTTAGTCCTAATTCAAGTCGGATGTATTGTATTGGTGTACTTGGACTCAATCTAAGAAGACTTCTCCAGAACCGGCCTTCCAGTACATCCAACCAATCTAGTTTTTCCATTGCTAGTGCCTCCAGCCCATATAAGATCATCAGACTAAAACATTGCTTAAATAGGATTTGAATTCCTTCTATTGATAACCCAGCCGTTTCTCTTGCAAATTTTGCAATTAACTATGTTCATTTTTTTGCTTTTATTTGTTTATTTTTAATTATATTTTTGTAACCTCTGTCATTGCTCACGTCTAGGCCAAGATACAGGTAAGAGTTAACATATTCTATTGTTCCTATTTCTGTAACCATATCTAGATAGGGGACTTTTTTTGTGGAGAAAGCCATAATTTTAGTTTGTCCCATGTTTATCTTTAGTTTATTTTCTTTTGCATATTTTATAAGAGATGTGAACATTTCTTTGATCCCAAGGTATGTATAGTTCATTAACACCAGATCTTCAGCATAGATTAAACATGGTATAGCTTTCCCTCCTCGTTTCGGGCAACATCCATGCACAGGTGCAAGCCAGTCTGGGAGATCCGCCATGTACAGGTTGTAGAGAAGCGCAGCCATCGGGCATCGTTGTTGGACGCCACGTGTGATATCAATAGGGGCTGTGGTGCTGCAGTCTATATCAAGTCATACTCGAGCTTTTGTACATTGATGTAGTTGTTTTACTATCATGATCAACCAGTTGGGACATCCCCACTCCTGTATTTTATTCCATAGTCTTTTACGATCAACGCTGTGAAATGCGGCAGCGAATGTCATGATCTCTGCTTCCAAAAGATCAGGACTTGCCCGACTCCCTTGGAAGCAGACCCATAACCCCGGTTCCGAGTGCCAGCCAGTCCCAATTGGGACCTTTTGGACCCTGTCCTGGCGCCAGTGGCACCAGGCTCATAAAGATGCCCAGTCCCAGCGCTGGAAGCGCCGGGCTCATAATGCTTGGGTGGACTTACCTGCAGCAGACCATGCTGCTTACTTACCTGCCAGTTGAGCCCCTGATCCTCTTCTGTTTGGGGCTACTTTTCCTGTTGGGTGGGGCAGGTGCCACTCCCTAGGTTCAGAACACTGGAACTCTTCTGGAAAGCAGGAACTCTTTTCTCACCTAGGCGTGGCTGTGGAAGGAGACACCTAAGCACTACAGGAGGCTATTTAAACCACACCCGATGGATGAATCTTGCTTTGCGTTATTCTGCATTCTCTGCAGCAGAACGCTCATCGTGTCTTCTGCTTCTGATCCTGGGCCTAAGGGAACAAAGGCTTACCATCCTGGAATCCAGTCTTCAGCAGCACCTGTAAAGACAAAGAAAGAACAGGTTAGCACTACGGTCTTCAGTGGCAGCGCATCTCTTACCTGGTCCATCGGCTGTCACCAACGCCTCGCGCTGCATTCCGGCATCTGAAAGACAAAGGCTTACCTACTCTTCGCATGCTCCGGAGGTCTTCGCACTCCATTCCGGCATCTGAAAGACAAAAGCTTACCAGCTCTTCGCAGGCTCCGGAGGCCTTCGGCGCTGCATCCCGCATCTGAAAGACAAAAGAAGGTGCGTTTAAAGACATTGGGCAACTTTATTACTCACGTGCCATTACTCCTTCCCACGCCGAATCCACTGGGTATTCCAGCACCCTTCAGCTTCTCTAAAGCTCCGAACTTGTACCTGCAAGATAAAAGGGACAGTTAGTGCGCATCGTGAAGCAGGCTACAAGCGCTTACTTATGTGCTTCCAGGCGCTTCTATTCCTCACGCGGGTTCGATCCTCAACTCTCATCAGCCCGCCATCCGCCATCACCGGAACCCTGCAAAACAAGAGATATCATTACAAAAGACTTTTAAGACATTTGAAGTGCCCAGAACTTACCGTTCGTGCAGTTAACGACGGACAGCAGTCCTCTGAGGTCACGAGGCCTGCACCCTTATCCAGTGAAGAAACTGGTTACGGCACCCTGCCCCGAGGCAGATGGAGAGCTCGGCGTTCACTTACCTAAGGTGAGGGCGTTAACCTTTGGGGTTCTACAGGAGAAGAGAACGGGAAGAGGAGAGAGGCACCCAATAACCCCAGTTCATTAATCCCATATTTTCTATCTGCAGACATCTTACTCTTCGAGTCAGACATACAGTGCACAGAGGTCCAGCCCAAAGAGCCAACCGTGTGTTACACATCACCTTTGAAGATACGACATTCACCCAGTCAAGACTGGCGCCTCTGTGGGAATCAGGTGAGCGTTACAGAACGCAAAGCCCACCGCAAAACTCCCACCCAGGCGCTATGGAAAAACTGTTTGCAAGACATTCACAGGGGCAGGCCTTGGACAATGAGCTCCTTTCATTGCGACAGGGTAATCAAGACCTTTTGGCTTATATTGCGTCTTTCAACAGACTGATAGTGGAAACTCGATGGCCTGAGGACAAAAGGATTACGCTGTTTTATAGAGGTCTACGTGGAGAGCTCAAAGATGTGTTAGCCCAAGTAGTGAATCCCCCGCAAGACTGTTCGGACTATATTGACTTAGTCGTTCAAATTGACCACAGACTGCAGAACAGGAAGGCCGATCGTTCCAAGTTTGATGCTCGAGTATTTTCCAAACCACCAACTCCTACCAAAGGAGTAGGCTCCGGGGAACCCATGCAAATAGGGGGCCTGAAAGGACCACTAACACAAAAGGAGCGGGAAAGGAGAAAACAGCTGCAATTATGCCTCTATTGCGGAAACTCGGGGCACTTTCTTGGAGACTGTCCAGTGAAACTAGCCAAGAAGGCAGTAGGAGCTGCAGCTACTGTTAAGACGGATTTCTGAACTCTGTCCTGGTGGTGCAGAAGTTCAGAAGGCCAACCTAATTACTTGGAACAGGGTAACCTCTGGACGAGCCAGACCAATCAAGGTAGCGATCGCGGCGGTCAAGACTAGGTCTCAAGAGGGGTGAGGGTGACTGAAAGCCCGCAATGAGCACACAGAGCGCTTACAAACTACTCCAAACAGTTGTTATATCAAAAATATATTTATTTTAAGGCCTTTAAAACAATGACCGTAGCGAGAAAATCACAGTATCACAATATTAACACATACCATATCAACACAATATATATACAAATACGACAGTCTCAAGCATTAGAGGCACGAAATGTGTAGTCCACCTGCAAGAGAAGGAAAACAGGCAGTGCGATAATGCTTTAGACTCAGTTCGCCTTCAGAGGCACCTAACTAGATGGAAGTCCGAGCCCTGCGAAGAGTGGAGCCTTGTGCTCAAAGTACCTGCACGCGCTGGTGCCAACGGGCAAAAGGAGAAGCTCTTCGGAGGAAGTCAGGCAGTTCGGGTTAGTGCACAACAGAAGAAGAACAGGTTCGGCGACTCAAGCGCAGCCTCCACAGTGAGCAGAAGCAGAGCGCGAGTACGGACAAAAGGGTGCTGTTTTTACACAGCGGAGAAAAGCAATGGGCTACAGCAGGAGGGCGACCAGATCCTAGCTATACTACTCACCGGTCCCCGATGCAAGCAGACCCAGGCTTCTCCACGTTAGTTTCAGCAGCTGGCAGGTTCAGAAGAGCCGGGAATGCCTCGTCGTCGTGTAGAGAAAAAAGACGTCCCAATCGAAGAAACCTGCACAGTTTTGTCACCACAGCAGGGCAACGGAGCGGCCGTGTGTATCTGAGCCAAATGTACACTACTCACTTCAGACTTGGGAACGCCAAGTGTACGAAGCGTGTGAGAGTGACAAGGACTCGAAATACAACACAACCTGGCGGCGGTTACAGAGCAAGACTCCCTTGTAAGCTGGTCAGTCAACTGGATGGCCCAGAGACGCTTCCGAAGGCTTACTGGCAGGAGATGATGAAGTCGCCGAGAATAGCTGTTCCTGCTATTCCAAAGGTCGAAGCACCAGTACAGGCCTTCTGGTTCGATCAAAGGAGGAAAGGGTTTCACAGGACGACAGCAGTGCAAAGGAGGAGTCCTTCAGCGGGTCACCAGCGATTCCAAGGTCCAGCCTCTTGGTTGCAGGATACTTGGCTCCTGTATTCCTTCGTTCGTGAGAACTCAGGAGATCGACATGGTAGTGGTGTTTCCAGCCCCCTCTTATCCACGGTTCCCTTCGCGCCAAAACGGAGGGGAGCCAATGGGAGATCCGCTCATCAACACACACACCATACGTGGACCAATCACGGACCACGGTGGTCCCAGGCATTCACACTACCCTAGACTCTCTGGCACCCAGGATGTGTATTGGGACCAGACATCCCAGCCCACTCCCTGGAGCCACACAAAAGACATGTAGAAGCCCGCGAAAGCACCCGTGTTTCGCGGGAAAGTACATGCCCAAATAAGGAAGGCCCCGGGTCGCTCGACCTGGGGAAGGTGAAGGGAGCAAGACGGTCAGTGGACAGGACAAAGGAGCCTCGTGGTCTGGTCATTTTGGGAGCCAGGCTACCATTTCGGGTTCAGCACGAAAAACGCGCTCAGAACGCCAAAAGGAGCTCAAAATACACAAAACGATCGCTGCCACCATTCCAATCCTTGAATGACTTGCACCGATCAAATACAATCCTAAACGAGTATCTAGGGACTGTAGAAGGCTAGAGACCCAAGAGAGCTGTAACTTAGCTTACAGTGCCCTCTTGTGTCTTGTTGCACTAAAGCCGCAACATGATAAAAGAAACTACGGGAAACAGCGTTCCCCGGTACTGACTGTCTTAAGGGCATGTCAGTTTCCCCGTAAGAAAATGAGCGAAAGCCCAGAGGAGTGCGGCAGAAGGCTGTACTTCTCTGGCAAAGTCAAGAACAAGGTGAAAAACAACAGCAAAAAGTTTAGGGGTTGCCACATGGAAGGAAAATTACCTACAATTCTGAAATCTTTCCTAACAGTTACCAGGGTCACAAACTCTGAGCAGGGAAACGACCTCGCCCGACAAGAATAGAGGTCCTCTTGCCGAGCGTTAAAACCAGTTCCGTGACCTCGCATTTCGTGATACCTATGGTCCTCATTAGCCCTGAACATCCGGATCGATTACATGCGATTGAAGCTAACGTCGACAGCGGTGCCATCGGTAATTATGTGGATCATGAAATGGTTTTGAGGATGAATCTGACTCTTTGTCCAAAGGCTGTAAAGGACGTCATTACTACGGTGGATGGTACAGAGATAGCCTCCGGACCAGTAACGCATACCACCCAATAAGTGACACTAGTAAGTCAAGATGGACACCATGAGAAGATCGTGCTCGATGTGATCAAGGCCCCTCAGTTCCAGATTATTCTAGGAATTCCTTGGTTAGAGAAGCACAATCCACAGATCGATTGGCGAGCAAGAACGGTTCAGTTTCCAGAATGTGTCTCTACTTGTCACCCTCGACCTGGTGTTGCACTGGCAGCAATTTCCTCGGAGGCTCCCCAGTTACCTCCTGAATACCTAGAATTCCAAGATGTTTTCCGGAAGGATCAGGCTAACTCTCTACCTCCTCATAGGTCTTATGACTGCCAGATAGACCTGATACCTGGAACTACTCCTCCTTGTAGTAGAATTTATGCCCTCACCGAGCCTGAGAATCTTCAACTCCGACAATACCTGGATCAATACCTAGCGAATGGGTTTATCCGTCCTTCCAAGTCCCCTGCTTCCTCAGCTTTGTTCTTCGTTCCAAAAAAAGAAGGGGACTTTAGAACTTGTATAGATTATCGCGCCTTGAACCAGATCACCGTTAAGAATAGATATCCGTTACCTTTGATCCCTGAATTCCTGGACCAAGTCAGAAAAGCATGCATATATACAAAGCTGGATCTTAGAGGAGCCTACCACTTGGTACGAGTAAAAGAGGGCGATGAATGGAAGACGGCCTTCCGCACCAAGTATGGGCTATTTGAATATCAGGTCATGCCCTTCGGACTTTGCAATGCCCCGGCCGCCTTTCAATATTTTATGAACGATGTCCTCAGAGAGCTCATAGATGTGTGCGTTGTTGTTTACATTGACGACATCCTCGTTTATTCTTCATCGGAAACTGAACATCGGAAATACGTGAAAATGGTCCTCGAGAGATTGCGTCAACACAAACTTTTCGCTAAGTTGGAAAAATGTGTTTTCAACGTGACTGAAGTTGAATTCTTGGGATTCATATTATCACCTAGCGGAGTGTGTATGGATTCAAAGAAGGTCGATGCAATTCTCAAATGGCCATCGCCATCCTCCGTAAAAGGTGTTCAAAGCATGTTAGGCTTCGCTAACTTTTACCGCAAGTTTATCCCCGAATTTTCTCGAATAGTCCAGCCCATCACCGCCTTGTTAAAGAAAAACAAACGTTTTGAATGGTCTACCGAGGCGGAACAAGCTTTCCAGAATTTGAAGACTAGATTTATCGCTGCACCGATCTTAAAACATCCTCACCCAGAACCCCCTACATCGTTGAAACTGATGCTTCGAGCCTTGCCATGGGGGCAGTTCTATCACAAAAGGACCCAGTAACCAATCAGTTGCATCCTGTGGCATTTTGGTCCCGCAAATTCTCGCCTCCTGAAATCAATTACACTATTACTGATAAGGAACTTCTAGCTATCAAGTCCGCCTTTAAGGCTTGGCGGCATTATCTTCTGGGGGCCCAACACACCGTTACTATGATTACAGATCACCGAAACCTGCAATATTTGAAAACCGCAAAAGCTCAATCCTCTAGGCAACTCCGTTGGGCACTATTCTTTGCCGAGTTTGACTTCATAATTACCTATCGACCGGGTACAAAAAACGGTAAAGCTGATGCCCTTTCTCGGATGGGAGTGGAAGAACATTTGATCAATCCTAAACCTGTACCTATCATTCCCGAACAAAGAATTCTAGGTGTAATCGCCACACAATCCATAGAGGAAGTTAAGGATAAAGCCAGGCTACTGGTAACTCCAGCAGACATACAGAATTGGCATCTGCAGGGAAAGGACTTTACGGTGAAGGACAACCTATTATATTTCCAAGAACGGTTATACCTGCCCAGCACAGATTTACAGAAAAAGGTAATCTCTTGTTATCACGATTCTTTAATGGAAGGACATCCCGGTATGACCAAGACCTCGGAAAAGATCAAGCGCTACTTCTGGTGGCCGTCTTGGAAAAAAGATATCAGAGACTTTATAATGTCCTGTGGAGTATGCGCCCAAAACAAGAGTCAAAAGGAAAAACCAGCCGGCCTCTTACGCCCTATTGACATCCCACCTCGCCCTTGGCATACGCTTTCTATGGACTTCATCACCGATCTACCTCCATGCTCCGGATACAATACGATCCTAGTAATCGTGGACCTATTCTCCAAGATGGCGCATTTCATTCCACTCAAAGGCTTACCAACAGCAGCAACTCTGGCCCGAGAATTTCTCGAAAACATCGTCCGACTGCACGGTTTTCCTTCAGTTCTCATTTCGGATCGAGGTAGTCAATTTATTTCTCATTTTTGGCGAAGTTGCTGTCGGTCGGCTCAAATTGATGTGAGACTTTCGACCAGCCACCACCCTCAAACCGACGGACAAACCGAGAGGACCAATCAAACTCTGGAACAGTATTTGCGCTGCATGCTACAACAAACTGAAAAAACTTGGAAAGATATCCTTTGGATAGCCGAATATGCCTACAATAACTCTGTCCACTTGGGAACTGGGAAGACCCCGTTTTTTCTTTTATACGGTAGTCACCCTCGAACCTCGGAGTTGGATCCACTCCAAGATCTTGGAACACCAGCAGTAGACCACCTGCATTCTACAATCACCCAAGCCTTTAAGGAAGCCGTTTCTCACCTTCATAGGGCTAAAGAACAATACAAGAAAGGAGCAGACCAACATCGGAAGGAAGCCCCCCAATATCAAGTAGGAGATCAAGTCTGGTTATCCACCAAATATCTACCTCTAAAAGGACCACGCACATTCAAGCCAAGATACCTTGGTCCCTATTCCATCACTACCATAGTAAATCCAGTAGCGGTCAAGTTGGACTTGCCCCCTCACATGAAGATACATGCGGTCTTCCACGTCTCTCTATTAAAACCCGTGCAACCTCAAACCCGACTAACTAAATCTCCAAAACCTATTCTAGTTGATGGAGAACTCGAGTTTGAAGTCAAAAGCATCCTGGATTCCAAGATCTCCAAATCTAAACTATTTTACCTGATTGACTGGAAAGGCTACGGTCCCCAAGAAAGATCCTGGGAACCTGCAGAATATGTCCACGCCCCTCGTCTAATCAAAAGATTTCATCGAACATTTCCTAACAGGCCCAAACCCCCAGAGAAGCCCGGTTTGGGAGGGGCCTTGAGGGGGGGTGCTGTCATGATCTCTGCTTCCAAAAGATCAGGACTTGCCCGACTCCCTTGGAAGCAGACCCATAACCCCGGTTCCGAGTGCCAGCCAGTCCCAATTGGGACCTTTTGGACCCTGTCCTGGCGCCAGTGGCACCAGGCTCATAAAGATGCCCAGTCCCAGCGCTGGAAGCGCCGGGCTCATAATGCTTGGGTGGACTTACCTGCAGCAGACCATGCTGCTTACTTACCTGCCAGTTGAGCCCCTGATCCTCTTCTGTTTGGGACTACTTTTCCTGTTGGGTGGGGCAGGAGCCACTCCCTAGGTTCAGAACACTGGAACTCTTCTGGAAAGCAGGAACTCTTTTCTCACCTAGGCGAGGCTGTGGAAGGAGACACCTAAGCAGTACAGGAGGCTATTTAAACCACACCCGATGGATGAATCTTGCTTTGCGTTATTCTGCATTCTCTGCAGCAGAACGCTCATCGTGTCTTCTGCTTCTGATCCTGGGCCTAAGGGAACAAAGGCTTACCATCCTGGAATCCAGTCTTCAGCAGCACCTGTAAAGACAAAGAAAGAACAGGTTAGCATTACGGTCTTCAGTGGCAGCGCATCTCTTACCTGGTCCATCGGCTGTCACCAACGCCTTGCGCTGCATTCCGGCATCTGAAAGACAAAGGCTTACCTACTCTTCGCATGCTCCGGAGGTCTTCGCACTGCATTCCGGCATCTGAAAGACAAAAGCTTACCAGCTCTTCGCACGCTCCGGAGGCCTTCGGCGCTGCATCCCGCATCTGAAAGACAAAAGAAGGTGCGTTTAAAGACATTGGGCAACTTTATTACTCACGTGCCATTACTCCTTCCCACGCCGAATCCAGTGGGTATTCCAGCACCCTTCAGCTTCTCTAAAGCTCCGAACTTGTACCTGCAAGATAAAAGGGACAGTTAGTGCGCATCGTGAAGCAGGCTACAAGCGCTTACTTACGTGCTTCCAGGCGCTTCTGTTCCTCACGCGGGTTCGATCCTCAACTCTCATCAGCCCGCCATCCGCCATCGCCGGAACCCTGCAAAACAAGAGATATCATTACAAAAGACTTTTAAGACATTTGAAGTGCCCAGAACTTACCGTTCGTGCAGTTAACGACGGACAGCAGTCCTCTGAGGTCAAGAGGCCTGCACCCTTATCCAGTGAAGAAACTGGTTACGGCACCCTGCCCCGAGGCAGATGGAGAGCTTGGCGTTCACTTACCTAAGGTGAGGGCGTTAACCTTTGGGGTTCTACAGGAGACGAGAAAGGGAAGAGGAGAGAGGCACCCAATAACCCCAGTTCATTAATCCCATATTTTCTATCTGCAGACATCTTACTCTTCAGGTCAGACATACAGTGCACAGAGGTCCAGCCCAAAGAGCCAACCGTGTGTTACACATCACCTTTGAAGATACGGCATTCACCCAGTCAAGACTGGCGCCTCTGCGGGAATCAGGTGAGCGTTACAGCGAAGTCAACAAAAATCACATATAGTGTAGTTCCTCTCAGTTGGAGTGTATCACCAATACATTAATCTAATACCCTCAAATTATGTGTAGTGCCTGCTCCCGGTCTGAAGCCTGTTTGTGTAAAGTGTAGTATCTCTTTACTGTTGGCCCACTCTTGGAGCTTTTGGGATACAAAAGAAGTGAATAGTTTCCCAGAGGCATCGAGCATGGACAGCAATCTGCAGTTTTCGGGTAACCCCCATCCCCTTTCTTGTATACCGGGACTATTATTGCGTGAGACCAAGTTTTTGGTATTTTTCGGGTTTTACAGACTTTATTAAACAATTTGCTTGTGGATTTTGTTTGAAAATGACATTTGCAAGTCGATTAGGACTCGGGGCTCTTGAGTCTTTTAATTTTATGATCGCAGCTTTCAAATTCTCAACAGTGAACTGCATAAGCCATTTTTCATTACTGTTTGTAAAATGTGCTTCCAAACTGTTGTTTTGTTTTTGTTATAAGAATGTCACCCAGGTGTTACCTTGGATGGGATTCACTGCTTGTTCTCGCGTGTCTCCTTTGGCTTTAGCTAGTTTCACCTATATACTCTTTGTGTTTTTACTGGCTAATGTTTTAATCATTGACTGCCAGTTTTGATTTAATATGGTGTATTTATGGTCTCGCAGCCAACATTGGTAAAAGCCTCTTATTAGCTTTCTTTGTTCATTGAACTGGTTGCAATTTTAAAGGTCGTTATCTTTCGTAGTTTTTTTCTCATTTCTCGTTTTTCGTTGCGGACAGCCATGTCATATGTATAAAGGTTTTTCTTACATAACATCAGTTGTTTCATTTTGTTTTGACCTGTTTTCTTAGTCAGTTCATAGAACTTGTTTTCGATTTCATCTACTTCCAGATGTTTTATTTCAGCCAGTAGCTTTTTGCAGAATAATTCAGACTCATTTTGGATTTTTTCCAAATTGGCTCCTGTCCAGCGAATAGTTGTTCCTGCGTGGTAAACAACAATGTTTTTGCATCCAATTAGGTGATTCTCGTGTAGATGTTTATTATTTTCTAGTATTAACATCTTATGATCACTATTTCTCATAGGGGTTATTGTCAAGCTTTGTGCCCTTTCTAGGCATTCATTATTCCCAAAGATGTAGTCGAGGGTAGATCCACTGTTGTTTCCCTTCCAAGTATAAACTCTGATTATATCACCCGAGTCCTACCATTCATCATTGAAAGGCCCCATTATCGCAGGGTCATTATCCATCCAAGACCCTTCTTATTCCCAAATTTTTGGATCATAATACTCTTTTTCTTTACATTTTCATATTGGGCGCATTCTCTAGTGTCATGGCATCTTGCATTCAAGTCTCCTCCTACTATGACCATTTGATCCTTTAGGTTAGCGTTAGTTGTTATCAATGCACTTTCAATTCCGTCCTTGAGCTCTTCTAGGTCGTTCAAGTTTGGAGGGGCGTACACATTTATCGCCAAGAGTTTCCACAGTGATGTCATTACTTGTTGTTCAATTTCTACAGCCAGTATATTTTTATTTTGGGGATCAATTGTCATCTGTTTCGAGTCAAGCTTCTGGCTCACTCCAATTATTAGGCCTCCATATGGTCTTCCCTTTGTGCCTTTGCTGGCTAATTCCTGGCATATGTGATATCCCTCCATGTACAATGGACAGTATAGCCAGAGCTCTTGGAGCATGAATATATTCCATGAGTGTAATTTATCGAGTGACTGAGTATCTTTTATTATATGTTTGAACCCTCTAGTATTCCAACTGGCAATCCGCAATGGTCACTTTGAGATCGTCTGGTTGTTTCTTTCTGGAATTGTCTTGTTTATTGGGTTACAGGTGAGAGCTTGAGAGCTTGGGGCTATTGTAACATTTTTTGTATTTTGACTATCATGATGCTTTTTATCGTCGGGGATCATTTTACAAACTGTAAATTGTAATCCTTCTCTATACAGGTTGTGTGCGTTATCCCAAGGCAATGATTCTGCAGTGTATGAGGTCGCACTGTCAAGATTGGGTAACTCAATCTGTGCCATGTCTCTGCTTTGTATCATCTGTAATCCTGGGATTAGCTGACCATAATCGCACTAGGACTGAACGATTTAGGAATGGACTTTCATTAGATGTATTTACTTCATCTAGACGAATGGCCAGATTAAATTTCCCATTATTTTTTGTGTGGTCTTCCGTTCGTTTTGTCCCCTCTCTTTGTTTATTGGGATCATGATGCCATATTTCGCTCTTTCTTTCTGCTTTGGTGACATAGTTAGTCATTCCCAAAGGTGTGTGTGTTCTGTTGGCCCATCGAATTTTAGATACATATTCTTCCAATGGTATTTTCTGGCTAGTTGCTACTTCTTCTTCATTTTCTTGATCTTCTTTGTTCATCACATTATTGTGTCCCTTATTATTTATAATTCCTATCTTTGATGGCTCGGTGCAAAGGGCTTGAGTACTTGCCTTTGCATTTTGTATTTGTATCCAATCGTCTAGCGGACCATTCAGACACACTGTTCCCATGGTACTGTCAGGTTGGCGATTAAAAGTTACTCTATTGGCCTCATTACGCGGTAGGAGGTAACCATGGCGCTATTAGCGCCATTGCTACCCCCTTACCGCATTCCGGGTCCGTGTTCCCGGAATAGGGACTTACCGGGTCATTCTGACCTTGGAAGATCCGGTAAATCCCCATTCTGGGAACCATTCCCCATTCCCATTCGAGCCCCCATAGGGCTCAATGGGAATGGGGATGGAGCTAATAACGGGCCCGTTATTAGCGGGCCCGTTATTAGCTCCAAAGTCCCTTAACGGGTCCCTTCCATAACGCCTGGTAAAACTAGGCATTGGGGAAGGGACCCGCTAAGGGACCTCAGAATAGGGTGTTAAGGGATTACCGGCACCGGTAATCCCTTACCGGTGCCGGTAATCCCTTACCGCCTACCGCATAATGAGGCCCTATGTGTCTTACTTTTACTATCCTCTATGTGGGGGTTTTCCAGGGTTTGGGCAGACATTTTTGTAATTAACTCATGTTTTTGTATTGTTAGACTTTGCGGGGGGTTTTTTACTCGATCAGGGGTTGTTGTTGCTTCCATCATTCCATCATTGAGATTTCAGCGTACAGTGTGTCGATTGCGTCTTCTTCTGATCTGTTCACTGAGTCTTGTATTTCCCATGAATTATTTGAGTCATCTAACTCAGTTATTTTATCATCTGGAGTTTTCTGCTCGTGTTGTTGTTCAGTGTTGCTTTTGTTCATTTCGACTTTTCCATTAATTTCCTTTGGTTTAACTGGTTCCCAATTCGTTGTCATTGGAACTTTTTTTCATAAGTGGCATTATTACTCTTGTTGAGTCCTCGTTGTTCACTATTAATTTTCGTCACCAGTGAGTACAGTCTCTGTTGATCTGAGGCCAGGCATGTGCATAACTTGTATAGTGCTTCCATTCTACAAGTCAACTTTTCGAGTGCTTCTGAAATCTTCATGGGTAAACCTATCTTCTTGCCAGATGTATGTTCTCCCTCTGCTGATAGATCCATTACATTGTTCCTCTGCTGGGATTCTGAATAATTGAAGCTTTCTAGGTTTGGTGTTAAAAGATAGGTTGCTCATTTGGCTAACTCCTTTTTGTTGATCGGGATTGGCGCCCAAAGATTTTCGTCTTAGTGAATTGCATAATTTTAATAGAGATCCATTGTTGTACAGAGAGAAATAATTCAGCAAGGGTTGTTCTTGACTGATTTCATTCAGCTCTATTTCCTTCCCTTCTGCTTCCATATTTTCATCTCGTGGTACTTGTTTATTGGTCTCGTGCTTGTCCTTTTCTTGAATGTTTCCTTTATATTGGGCTCCTATTCCTGCAAAAAATCCTGATATTTTTTGTTGTTGTGTGTCCGAGATGTTCTGTTTTTTACTGATCTCCTTTTTTCCTCGTTTTCTTTTGGGCCCTTCACAGGAGTTTTTTTTGGCACCATTTGGGCTCCGGGACCTTTTTCCTTTAAGGATTGACTGGCTTCTTAGACCGCTTCGCATTTGCTTTATTTTAATTTTGGTGCTGTTTTAGGCTTTTAGCCACTTTTCTGTTAATAACTCAACAAGTGTGTCAAATGGCACTGTTCCGGGGAGCTAGACTAATACTCTTCTGTTTGCACCATACAAAAATGTACCTCAGGCAATTTAAAAACCTCCTCATGAGATGGGAGGGGAAGTAATCTTCCTATTCCTTAAATAATATTTCTTTAAAATTATTTATGGGAAACTCTTCTGTCTGGTTCAAAGATGTCTACAATCTGCAGTCACTAGAATCCTAAAAGTCTTAATGGCTTCCTTAAAGGCCATACATTAAGTAAGTCAATTGGGCATCTTAAGACCCAGGGGGCCTTTATTTTCAGCCCCTTGCTGCTTTTTCATGCAGATGCGCTAAAAAAGCACATTCTGCTGACTATTTGCAGCACTCTAGGGTTGAGCTCATCAAGCAGGATGCGAGGATTGTCACCTCAGCGGGGCTCCGCTGTAGAACACCCCCGCAGCTGGTATCAAGAGGAGCTCTGGGGTGTCCTAATTCACTCACCTACCAGAGATTGTCCCCACCCCACTCCGCACAATCCCTTTAAACAGGGGAGGGGAGGGGAAAGGGCGAGTGAGCGGCTAGAGGGGAGGAGAGGGGGGAAAGGAGGATTCTAAGCTCGCTTTCTGTGGTCTGGAGGTGGCGGCCACGCAGCTTACCTCTTCTCACACAGTAATGTGTCAGCGCCGCTGGCGTCACACCGCTGGTGCCCTCTGCTGTCTAGTCACTTAGAGGGCATTATAGCGGTCTCACCACTACTTTAGTGCTGAGCGAGTCCCTCGGGTCCCGGTCACAATTCCCGGCTGGTACCCCTACTTCCGCAGTGTTTCCACCATGTCGCAGTAACACCAGTGCCATTAGAGAAAGGCACCTTGCTCGATCTGCGCGCTCCACGCACGTCAAGCTTGTCAAGCCGCACCAGCTGCTCTATGCCTCGCAGATATCTGGCCGCTTCCGACAAGCATGTGTTTAAGAGCTGGATTGTAAGTGGAACTAAAGCCAAATTCTATTTGGGAAATGATGTCATGCACAGAATGAGTATGGTTTTAGATTTCTTGAATTTAGATTTCTTGAATCTAAAGGTTTGGTCCAGAATTGCTTGGGCCACACCTACATTTGAGGATAGAAGGTAAGCATACCATTGTGCGCGAATAATACCATATGCAGTTGAGCTTCAAATAAAGAAGGTTGTTACCATTCCTGCATTCACAAGGCAATTCACAATGGCATTGAAGTAGAGGAAGGGACACAAATTGAAGAAGCCTGATGCATTTGTGAGTCTCAATGAATCCATGAAACAGCAGGGGCTAGAATTTAAATGCATACTTTAGTGGAAGTTGGGGATGCTCCCATCTGAATACTTTTGGATAACAAAGGATGTTAGGATATTAACACAGTGATTGGGACTATTCCTGAAAGCAATGTCACTTCACAAGGTGAATTGCCTGAGTCTCGAGATTCTAGGCCAAAAGGGGATTTTCAGAATACGTCAGTGTGTCCTTATGAACCAAAGGATGTGGTTTGTTGTCATTAGGATAATTGCATCCTATTTCCGGTGGATGAACATGAGGAGCAAAAACAGCGAATTGAGGTGAAGGCTAAAGTGCCAAGGTACTTGAGCGTGGCGTCTCTCGAAAGAAATACTGGCACGCATTCAGAAGAAAGTACTGAGGTTCCTCTTTCTGAGGAATTTTCTAATTTTTTTTAAATGACAGAGGAGCAAATATAAGCTGCAGATGCGTATACAAGTGAAGAAGAAAAAGACCAATCGATAAAACTATTCATTGAATTCAAGGAGATATTTGTTGAGGATGCCTACAATTGTGGGCATACTGATCTGCATGTTGCTACACTGCCAGAAGGGTATGGTAGGAAACCTGTAGTTGTGTGAACAAATAGGCTACCCTTGGCCTGTTTATAGACTTTGGCATAAATGAATGATAATGTGGAGTCCATAGGAATAATTAGACCCATTCACAGTACCTCAAACATGCCCATATTAGATGTGTTGAAGCCCAATGGTCAATGGCGGTTGTGTGCAACCTTAAGAGAAATTAATAAGAGGGTGCAGGTGTCAAGTTGCCCTCTACAATTCATTGACCAAGGTCTTGCACAAATCCAAGGCTCAAATGTTTTTACTACCTTAGACCAAATCTATTTGTGTTTTCGTTTCAAGGGACTCAATATGCATGGAATCATACTCCATTTGGTTTATCAATAGTGGAAGTGAGTTTGGGATCTTTCTGAACAAAGCACTCCCGGATGCAGCCGAGAGGGGAACTGTGGTCTATGTGGATAATGTCCTGATCAAAAAATAGGATATAAAAGCCATTTCAATGAAATTAGACATATGCTTAGCCAGTTGCAAAAGACTGGGGCAAATATGTCATTTCAGAACACACAGTGGTGTAGGAAAAGAGTAAATGTGTTGGGACATGAAGTTACAGAACAAGGGTTAAACCCACAAAAGAAAAAGGTAGAAGCTACCCAATAGCTAAAACATCCCACAAATCTGATGGACTTGAAGAGCTTTTTAGGGATGACAAGTTACAATAGGAAGTTGATTAAAGAGTATGTAAGAAATCACACAACCATTGACTAACTTACAGAAGCAGCGGGTACCTTGGAAATGGGGACAGGAATAATGTTAAGTAGTAGCTTAATTGACAGATTGTCTAACAAAGGCCCCATGTTTGGCTTATCCAAAAAGTAACTGCAATTTCTTTCTATAGGTAGGGCTCACAGATTGGTGCATGTCAGCAGTCTTGTATCAAAAGCATGATTCAAATAGCAAAACCATTGCATATCCTAGAAAAGCATTGTCACAGGTGGAAAAGAAAGTTTAATGGATGTGAAAACGCACTGTTGACAACTGTGTTAGTATTAAAAAATGTCTGCCCCATTATTCAAGGAGAGTGGGTGATTGTTGAAACTAATCATCAGCCCCTGAAATTCCTGCAGAATAAATGAATCAGACCAGGGAACATAGCCCAGACAAGAATTACATCATGGACATTGGCATTACAGGCAATGTGAGATATGGGCAAAATAAAAAGTGTCCAGTAGCTCACGAGCTGGCAGATTTACATGACAGTGCAGCTTTAGATGCAACAGATGGTGCAGAATTAGAAACACATTTGACTGATTTTGAACAATCACCACCCAAGTCCTTTGATGAAGAGGGGTGCAGGAATCTCCCAACTGTGTATGTGGATGGATGTTCATACCACGTGGGGGGGTGAGCCTGAAAAATAATTGGTGGCAGTAATAGGGAATGTGTGAGTCAAATGTGAAGGTAGCCAATGAGGGAGCATGAGAATAGGTACCAAAATTAGTCAGATGGCATAATTGGCTGCAATTTCCAAAGAAATGTCCACAGCTGTAGAAAATAAATGAAAAGAAATAGTTTTGGTTACCGACTCTGATTATGCCTGGAATAGTTATGTAAAATACTTACCGGGTGGAAGTTGAGAGGGATGATCACTTAAAAAACACTCTAACATGAAAAACAGATTCAGGCCATCGACAAACTTGTTTCAGTGAATGAAATGAAAATTCACTGGAGGAAGATACAAGGGCAATCGAGGATAACAGGGGAAGATAAGGAAGGGAATGACAAGGCTGAGGACTTGGCCAAAATTGGAGCAGTGATGGCAACATTTATTTCCTATTGAACACTTGCTCGGTGAGATCCAAGTGGATGTGGTAACACGTTCCAAATCTCAGGGAACAATGATAAACTAGTGGTGTAGTACACCTTTGATACGCCTGATCAGGACTTTATCAAGACACTGAAAGAAGTCCCAATCATAGGTATGTTGTACAATCATCTGTCTGATGCAGAACAGATTCCTTTAACAGAGGAGAACTGCAAACGAAGAGAAGAGTTGAAGGTGATGTTTAAGAATAAAAAAAGATTTTCACTGCAAGACAGACTGTTGGTCCGAGAATCCATTTCAGGTCATATCCAATGGGTGTTCCTTATGTAAATTTGGGGGTTGATGCTGCATCACACCCATGATGCAATAGCAGTGGGACATAGAGGGTTACTGAAAGAATATGCACATTGGCTGTGTAGAGGTGGAGATATATACCCAACAGTGTTTGGTGTATGCACAGCTCCAGCCTGCCCCCACAACACATAAAGCACCATTAATAAAAAGTAGTCTGACACTCCCCTGGTCAGATATGCAAATAGATTTAATTGGTCCAGTGCAAAAAGGTCCTTACGGGGAAACAAATATATGCTGAAAGTTACATTTATAATGCCAAAGTGGTTGGAATGCATACTGACACCTGACTGTAGTGCACAGACAGCAAATATGTTGTTTATGAATCACATATTTTCTAGGTTTGATTTTAAAATCAGACCATGGAAGTCATTTTACTAGTGCAGTGATGACCAAAATGTGGCAGATTCTGGGAAACTATGATTCTAAAATGGCCGCCGACAGGAGAGCACCGTAACCAATGCTCTCCTGCCCCCAACAAAGATTCTAAGACATTTCACTTGATTCCCTCCCTGGGCGGAAATATTTGAAAGGGTTGAAATCTTCACCTTTGCGGTACAAAAAGAATCAGATGTAGCTGGGGGAAAATCAAAGTAGTGGAGTGCACCCTCACAAAACAAGGAGCGGCCTAAGAGTCGGAAGTAGCTGCAAGAAGGACCTGATTACATCTGCGAAACAGCTCCTGGGACCCCGCAGGAGAGGATCCAGAACCAGAGAAGCCACCCCAGAGACAAAGCGTAACTTAAGAGTGCCTCTGATGAAAAGATATCCACAGAACACACGGAATCTGGGAATCCTAAGGCGAGGAGAGCGGTGGACTACTAGAGAGGAGACAAGATCGAAGAGGGGCCCTGGAGGAGTGGACATCCTTCGACAGAGGCGAAACCAAGGAGAGATGAGCAGCGGAGCGGGGCATACAGCAGGCTGCGAGGGAGAGACAAAAATCAGGAATTGTGTCCCTGTCTTCCCCTCCCTGCCCTTACCAGAAATTGGGAAATCTTGACCGAGGACAGAAACAACAGAAACAGAGGACACTAGGGGATCATCTTTTTTTGCCAGAAAAGTTAACCCCTTGCAGGTGGCAGCACATAGACCAGGGCACTGGTCCCAAAGAGAAAAGCAGACAATTCAACCCTGAGTGAGGAGAAGTGAACATGCCCATAAGGGTTAAAGAGCCCTCAATACGGGTGGACAGGAGGAATGGACCTGCTCAGTAAGCAAAAAGGGAGTAGCCTGGAAGTGAAGAAGGAGGCTGTGGGGGCTGAGAGTACATAAAAGCAAGGACCACAAGCCCTGACAGCAATACTGCGATTCTGTAAGGGGACAGCAGTCAAAGATGTCGAAAAGCAAGGGGAAAGAGGCACAGATAATGACCAAAGGTAAAAAAACAGGAATGTACCATCCAAAAACTAGGGAGGAAATACACGGAAACCCAGTCTGAGGTAGAGGGAAACCCGGAAAAATAAGATCTGGGGGCTCTCAAGGAGACCAGGCAGTCACGCAAGATATTCTTAGAGGTACGTTTAAGACTTTAGGGACAAAAGTGAAGGAACTGTACAGGCACAGCTGGACCAGATACGAGAGGAACTGGTGTCAATGCTTCAAGTGGTTAAAGGAGATGTGAACAAACTGGAAGAGAGAGTGCACATAAATGAGAGGGAACTCCAGATAGGTGGATAGGCTTGCAACCACTACCCACAAGTTGGAAATTCAAACTGAGGATCTTGAGAACAGATCTAGCAGGCCGAAGGTAAGGGTAAAAGGCCTGACCAAAGACGTACAAGACAAAGATCTCAGAGCGGCGATCTGGCAAATATTTGTAGATTTAATAGAATTGGAAGGGGACGCCAAGCTGAAACTGGACAGAGTCCATAGAGTGGGCCTGCTTAGGAGAGAACCGGGAGCTCAACCTAGACATATCCTGGTGGCTCTACACGACTATGGTCAGAAAGAAGAGATACTGTTTGCAGCAAGAAAGACAAAGCAGCTAAAATATAACAGCTGAGAGCTACAACTCTTTCAGGACCTGTCCCAAATAAAATTGCTTAAAAGGGGAAAAATGTGCCCGGTAGTGCGTTTTCTCTGTGAAAAGGACATTAGATATTGCTGGACATTTCCCTTTGGACTGGTATTCGAATGGGAAGGTCGACAACATTGTGTCCCATCCGGAAATGAAGGTGCGAGTATACTTTGGCGACAGGAGGAAGAAGCAAGACCAGTTGAACCCAGGATGAAAGGGCATGAATCCAAGAAAATGGGGAATGGTCTACAGTCAAGCAAAAGAACTTTAAGAGGAATCCAAAGGACCCTGCTGCTACTTAAAAGGAAGGAATGAGACCTGGAGAAGGTATTGTTAAGTTATCCCAGGGAGGGCAATTGTATTAATGGTATAATTGTTGGGGGGGTTGAGGGAGTTGGGATCAAAATATGGGCTTGGGAGAGCCTGCACTTGGAAGGGCTGGGAGGTGGTATGGGCTAAATCCCTGAGAGGGTGAATTGGGAGGGGCTAAAGGTAAATTGAGTCCACTCAGTGTGGAGGGGGGAGGGATGGGATGAGTCTGTGTGGGGAAGGGAGGGAGGGCAAGGGGGGGGCCCAATCGAGAAGTAAAGGGGCACAGAAATAATCCATTACACAGACAAGGAGATGGCTAGAACCGAATAATATGGTCATTAAATCACTAAATGTCAATGTGCTGAACTCCCCTCTGAAAAGAAAAAAATTGGAAGGATTTCTACAGAGGGAAAAACCAGACCTCTTGAACCTACTGGAAACACACATGCAAATGACCGATAAGCACAAACTTAGACTCCGGGGATACCGTCAAATATTAAAGGCAAATGAGGGGAAGAAAAAAAGGAGGTGTGTTTATAGTCATACAAACCAACCTCGACGTCACAGTAGCAGACTGGGAAAAAGACTCCAGTGGTCAATACCTGGTGGTGATATCACAGGCAAGGGGAGAACTATACGTTCTAACCACTATGTATGCACCAAATGTGGGGCAAGACAGGTTCATCCAGCAGATGTTAGCTACATTGCAAAGATTTGCCAAAGGAGAAATTATACTAACAGGAGACTTTAATATAGCATGGGAACCAAAAGCGGACAGGTGTGTGGGCAGACCAGGCACCCAGGGAAAACCGACAAGAGAATTTTGTGAAAAAGTAGATAAGCTATTGTTGGTTGACGCCTGGAGGGAAAAGAGGGGAGACACTAAGGGTTACACATTCTTATCTCATGTGCATAGGACTTAATCTAGGATAGATTATAGGTGGGTACCCAGGAGCATGCTGGGTATGGTAGCAGAGATTGAGACAGGATCAATACATTATCAGATCACGCGCCCATTACTATGACAGTGAAGAGAAAGGACATCCTTCCCGGGCTGTGGAAATGGGAATACCCAATTTACATATTTAAAGATGAGACACTGCAGGAGGAAATAAGAACAGGCATAGAGGAATTCTTCCAAGACAATAAGCTGGGAGATACGGACCAAAATATGAGGTGGAATGCATTGAAAGCCACGATCAGAGGGAAAATTATACCAGTGAAAGCCTGCAGAGACAAAGAGAAGAGACTTTTGGAAAAATAATTGGAAGAAACATTGAAGCAAATCATGTCCAAGATGGGGGTTGGAGCTAGTGGAGAAACCTGAAGAGAATTTAGGGCCATAAGGGGACAATTGGAAATATTGCAAACAAGGGAAGCAGAACGTGCACTGCTCTACCTTAGACATAAATACTGTGTTAAGATAAAGAAGGTGGATAGCTTGCTGGCTAGGTTATTAAGGAAGAAGGAAAAAGCTAGAACCATAACAAGAATTAAATTAAATAGAGGAGGGTAGAGTACAGACTTAACAGAGATAACCAGAGAATTTACAGAGTGCTACTCAGAGCTATATAAATCCGACAAACCCGTAGAATAGATGCAAAAAGAATATTTGGAAAAATACTGTCTCCTGAAAGTGTCAGAGCAGGATACAGAGTACTTAGAGCAAGACACCACGGCTGAGGAGGTTCACAGGGCAATATGTCATTACCAAATAATAAAGCCCCAGGGCCAGATGGATTTACATCTGACTTTGATAAAACGTTCAAGGATCAGGTAACTCCTCACCTGGTCCAGATGTTTAACAATTTTGGCGAGGCAGGAAAATAACACTAACTATGGAAGAAGCTAATGTTATCTTGCTCCCGAAACCAGGAAAAGACCCTGCATGTTGGAAATCCTACAGACCAATTGCACTGATTAACATTGATGCAGTGAGCTACACGAAAATACTGGCATCTCGGATGAACCATCTCTTTCTGACACTCATTGGTACGGATCAATAAGGGTTTATATGGGGTAGACAGATAGGAGATAATACCAGAAGAATAGCACACTTAATAAAAAAGGCTAATATTAAAGAGCTTCCGGCTCACATGATAGCATTAGATGCCGAGAAAGCGTTTGATAGAGTGGAGTGGCAATTCTAGTTTGCCACTATGGAGAAAATGGGGTTTGGGGCTAAAGTATTCGCAATGATAAAAGCAAACTATTCTAATCCCAAGCTCTGCTTGTTGATAAACGGACAACTATCGGGTCTTATGAAGGTAACAAGAGGAACAAAGCAGGGGTGTCCTCTATCCCCATTGTTATACACAATTCATTCGGAACCGCTCTTGGCCAGATTTAGGGAAACCGCAGACATAGTAGGTATCCCATTTGGAGGAAAGACCCATAAAGTAGCCGCATTTGCAGGTGATATGCTGTTAACGTTGACAGACCCAGAAAGGTCTATTAGGGCCTTGGATAGGAAATTGGCTAATTTCAGATGAGTAGCAGGGTTAAACATTAACACACATAAATCGGAGGCCTTGAATTTGAAAATACTGGAGGGGAAAGAACATGAGCTTAAAAGCCTCTTTCAATACAGTTGAGCAGGCAAAGCAATAAAATACCTGGGGGTCAACATCACTAAAGATATCGAATCACTATCCACAGCAAACTACACTCCCCTACTGGGTTATATCAGACAAGAATGGAGCCCATTGCGGATATCATGAATAGGATGGATTAATGTGGTAAAAATGGTAATTCTCCCAAAACTCTTATATTACTTTATGATGCTACCAACAAAAGTACCCAGGTCTTTCTTCCGAGTGGTCCAAAGGCACACATGGAGATTTATTTGGAACAATAAAAAAATCAGTGTGGCAAGACAGGTAAAGAGCATGCCGAGAAACAGGGGAGGGATGGGGATACCAGATATGCAGCATACTATTTGGCAGCACAGATTAGGGTAAATAGAGACTGGTGGAAAGATAATAGGCAAAAGGTATGGAGACAAATGAATGAGGCAGTCGTAGGCGGACACCTTGAAGCTGTACTTTGGAAACATGAGAGTGATAGGCCACATAATCTCTACAGCAGCATGATTAGCTCTCTAGTAGGAGACTCATCAGACGAATTATTAACCAGAGCAGGTCTCACCACCTTTCCATAACCATTTACCCCCGATATTTCATATCCTCAATTCTCTCCAGGGATGGAAAGATCAGGGTTCAGTAAATGGGGAAAGGGTGGATGCCTCAATTTAGGCGTCATCTAGGAAAGGGGTAGAGATCAAATAATTTAACCAGTGCAAATAAGACTTCACAATAGGCGAAGGGGAGAGATTCTGAAACGCACAAGTGAGACATTGGTGGACAAGGAAGCAGCAATAAGGCCTCCAAAACCCCTGTGGACTCTGGGGTCAAAAATATTGTGGGACTTTCTATAAATTCATCAAACAAAATGAAGAGGTATGGTTCAGAAGGTATATGAAGCAATGGGAAGAGGCAGTAGGACAGTGGGGCAGTGGGACAACAGATTGAGAAGACAGAGTGGGCACAATGATGGTATATCTTCCCCAAACTGACAAGATCAATCCAACTAAAGGAAATATGGGTAAAACTGATGTATCAATGGCACCTTACCCCAGTGACACTGAACAAGATCTTTCCAAAGGTGTCCAAGGAATGTTGGAGGGAATGCAGAGAAGAGCAGACATGGATTAATGACTGGTGGGAATTTCCCAGGGTCCAATGGTATTGGGAAAAAGATTATGGAAGCAATAGAGGAGATGGTGGGGACCAAACGCAAGAGTAATGTAGGTTTAGCAATCCTATGGGTAGGAGGAATATTTGAAGCGCTACCCTCGAAAGCACAACAAAAGGTTACATGATTTTAATGATATTAGGGGCACTGGTGATTGCGCAGAAGTGGAAATCTAAGAAATCGCCCACTGAACTTGAATGGGTGGGAAAGGTGTGGCAGTGTGTAGCTCTAGAATGGGTAGCCTACTCCCTACTAGGGAACTATCAGGGATTTGTTGCTGATTGGAACTTGGTAATGAAATTCCTACAGAAAGACTCAAGAGAAGTATGGTGTCCGAGAAAGATGAAACTCTTGGGCCTGATCTGATATGGGATCAAAACCTGGAAAAGGGCTCTCAGGGGGTGAGAGGAAAAAATCAACATTGGCAGTGGAGTTTAAATCACATGGACTTTGGGGATTTATACCCGGAACGGGGGAAAGAAGAAAGCAATGGACTTCAGTTGGGACACGGGGGTGGGGGCTGACCCAGGGTGGAGGAATTACAAAATGTTAATGAAAATGTTAATAAAAACCTATGTGAACAAAAAGGAAACTACATATTTCCTACCGACCATCTTCTAGTGGTGGAGTAGCACAATGCAACCGATCAATAACTGAAATTCTTCAAATGTTTGGGGCTGAAGAAGGGTCTAGTTGGGATTTGCAACTCTCTTTGGTACTGATGGCCATTAGGGCAACACCAGTGAAGTCTACAAATCTCAGTCCACATGAAATCATGACAGGCAGGAAAATGGTATTGCCCTGAGACCTGTTGTATAGAAACAATGAGTTCTGATAAATGCATCCACAATTCATGAATATGTGGACGAATTGAGAAAGCATTTGCAGTACGCATTTGCTTTTGTCCAGCGGAATTTTGAAAGGGCAGCTGAGGGTGCCAAATCATAGTATGACAGGAAATCATCTGTTACTGAATATGAAGGAGGTGATAAGGTGTACAAATATAATTTTGCGAAAGGCAAAAGTAAAAATGCCAAATTTATGGTGTCCTGGTGTGGCCCATTCAGAACTGTGGTCAAGGTTTCACCTGTTGTATACAGAATAATGACCAAGGAAGGGGATCTGGCTGTGGAACAATTTATCCATGTGAATTAGATCAAACCATTTCACCCGAAACACAAAGTTCAGATGATAGAGCAGACTGAAGAAACAAGTAGGGTGTGAGAGGTGTAATAGTCACATTAAAATCAAGGTGTGTAAGTCAGTGAATTACAGTAAGGTAAGTAACTCACACAAGGAATGCAAGGGGGTTCATCAGAGCAGGTAAGTAGGTATGTTGGATGTGGCATGACTGAATACATTAATGAGAACTAAGGATGCTTACTGACAATAAAACAAAAAAATGCATACACATGTATTTTTAAGTTCTATGCCAGACAGTTGGAAAACAGGGGTAGTCCTAAAGAAAAAAGCAGTATTAATCCATCTATCTCTCTCCTCTGGTTTAGATATTCTTACTCGTTTCCTTCATAGGTGTTCTTTCTCTGGAGTCAGATGTCCATGGAGGAGGCCTCGGGACAGAGAAAGGCGGAGTCCATTAGACCAGAAGGGGGGAAAAGACAGAGAGAGACTCACAAGTGATAAGGAGAGACCCAGATGACAAGATGGAAATCTGCCGTTTTGTTGTGATGTACTTTGTGACATGGACACAGGCCTCTCTGGCAAACAAACTATATTCAAAGTGGATCCAGTATTAGGCCTTGTGATGGAAATGTCACCACTGAGTCCTAAGGATGCTAAATCCATTCTAAATAGTCTTCATAGTATCCTCATTTCTATATTCTCGCATTCCTTTAATCTATGGACACTTGTAGCTGATTTCTTTCAACCTATGATCATTTATAAAAAAAGAAAAGAAAAAGAAATAATTTACTGGCACCTCAATATTAAGCAAAACACATGCTCACATTGTTGCACGAAGATTACATGAAAATCTGTGAATTTTCAGACATGATTTTAAGTAGGGTGCATGCTTGTCTAAGGTCCCATGTTTAAGCAGTGACCTACATAGAAGGAAAACTAAATTCAATAGTGCACTAATTTCAACGGTGCCACAGATTTCAATGGAGATGGTGTACACCATTACAAATTATGCTAACAGTGCAGCACGTGCTGTGTGTGATTTAGTATGTTAAGTACTATTGTGTAGTAATTAGGCTAAAACAGGGGCATGGTTAAAGCAGTAGGAATTGAAATGGGGGTGATTTTGAATGAAGGGCTTGGGCAGGCATCAACATTTTAAAATTAGAACATGTTCATGGACAGCGTTGCTTGTTAAAAACAGCATTGTTTGCGAGGGTTAGATTCAAGGAAAAGCAGAAAAACAGAAATTAAAGGGTGAACAGCCTTTTTTGAAAGGTGAAATGTGTGGTGTAACAAATTCATTGTTTATTCAGAGGCACGGGTAGGGAGGATGGATGTTACATTTTTCTTTCAAGTGCAGGAAGGAATGGATGAAGAGATGGTCAAAGGGTTGTGTGGTTTGCCGAAAGCCAGAGGGGGTGCAATGGTCAGAGAGGCGGACAGAAAGGTGCAGGATCTATATGGTCTCGGCTGGGTTTTAGAGAAAGACTTATAAGGAACTGCAAGATAGGAGGCTGGGCTTTTTGCCTGTTGCTGATTGCATGAGGCTTTTTGGCTGGTGACATTTAGCATGAGGCGTTTTTGACCCAGGCTTTCCTCATAAATATGTGGCCTGGGATTTTGATAGAGTTTGATTTGGGTCTCACATTGCAGAGATTATTTCAAAAAGAAGAACGAGCAAAGACTTGGAGCTGTGTTTTTTAATTTTAGAGTACTTCCTCGTGTGTGAGAGCCAAGCTTTTGCTTTTAGCTGTTTTCTACCAGCATAAAGGTATTATGCCAACTCTCACTGGGCCTTGGAAGCTTCTGGGAACAGCACTGTTATCTGTGTGCCCAAACCACAGACAGGACAACGCGAGCTGGGATCCTGAGAGAGAACCTGGGGTTGCTATCGACTTAAGCTGAGACATTCGCTGAAAATGCCAGCAGGTCAGAGGAGCTGGGGTCAAAAAAGGGTCTCAAGTAAAGCTAAAGTTACTTGCAATAGGGATCACAAGGAAATGGAATTTCTTGCAAGGGAATATTGATTTGGCCAGGTAAAACTGATCTAAAAAGTGCAACTTCCTCTTTCTACATGGTACCCGGGGACCAAGGACCCTGCCTGAATCTAAATAGATTATGGGAATAGTTATGCTATGCAAGAGATTGCATTATCTGGAACATCAAACTAACCTGACTTTTATGTGAAGGGGAACTTGGTAAATAGGAGGTGGGGCTGTGTCCTAACATGTATCTGCTTTTGCAAACCAACTAAAGTGTTTGCCAAGGGGTATTCTATTTTTTAAGCTAACCTGATCTTAGTTAAGGGGCAGGGGGTATATGAAAATTGAAGCTAGATCTATAATACATATATTTGCATAGTCAAGGTACTAGATGGGGGTCTGAGGCTGTGCTCATCCACAAACAACAGTATATTTGGACTTATTTTAAACTCTGCTGGCACTGGGGACTACATGTCCCATCTTTCCCAGTGCATTTAATAACATTCCCAGGCGGGCTGGTTTGCGCCCTATTTAAAGTCTGAGCTTGCTAGATTGACTCTGATTGCATAGTGTTACTGGTTGCTCTGTTTCAGTTTTTGTATTTCTTTTAGGGATTGTACTGCTTTTAGGTTAATTTCATTTTTTAGCTATTGTATTTATTAGGCAGTTGCTGACAGATTTACTTATGGGGAAACAGATTGTTTGAAAACCCACTTTTGACTGATTTTAAACCCTGCTGGGATTAGGGACTGCATCTCCCAACTTCTGCAGTGCATTTCTAACTTCTAACTATCACATTGTTCATAGCTTTTGTGCACACGCACTAAAATGTCCCCCATAACTAGAACCTGCTACCACATGAACCAAGCTGAAATTCTTGCGAGATATCATTTGCTAAAACGTCTTCATGAAGCCATAAAAAAGAAGGAGGGAGACACTCTGCCTTTAAACTCCTATTGAGCTCCTTGACTATTTGGGAGACATAACCAGAAAAAATCATGAAAACATCACCTAATAAATTGCACCCATGCAAATATATCAAACTACACTGACCAAGGACCAGCCTCTCGTATTATCCTCAGTTGGCGACAACAGGATTGGAAAAGCACAACTTTCCAACCCCTAACAAGTGATAGCAAGCCTAATGTTATCCCTTCTCTCTGAATACATATCAGAAGAGGGCTCCTTGCCAACCCTGCTGAGTCACTCGATACAATCCCAGAGGCTAGGCAAAATATCAAGGAGTCTTGTTGCAAAAAGATGTTGAACATATCTCTCCTCAATACACGCTCATTAGTTCGGCATGGGATCGGGGTTGCTGATCCTGTTACAATGCATGATATTTACATGCTTGTTGTGATGGAGACATGGCTTCATGACACTGCCGAGATCTCAGTCTCTTATGCACTGCCACCAGGGTATAAAATCTTCAGAACAGATCGCACTGGACAATGAAGGAGGAGGAGGAGTGGCACTCATTGCCAAAGAGCATTTTGACTGTCATTCCATTAACACTCCAAATATAGAGGGATGCCGGAAACCTGCTTATTAAAATGAAAATCAATCATACTCCTCCCTGACAATACATATATTATACAAACCACAACAAAATCTACTTCTGTTTGAAGAGCAATTACTTGCAGGATTGAACAGTATCACACACATAAATCCTCAGTGATCGCACTGGGGGACTTCAATTTATGGGCATAAGATACATCAGACTCACAAGCAGTATCTACTGTCAGCTCTTGCAACTGTTGGTTTCTCTCAAATGGTAAAGGCTCAGACCCATAAAGGAGGTTATATGTTTGATTGGATTTTGATTCATAACCTGCAGAGCTCTTCCACCACTATGCAGGCCTGTCCTTGGTTTGAACACCTGATGGTCAACATGATAATACAACTGCCGACAGCCCCACCTAGACTAGACAGCAAGACAAGAACAGAGAAAAATGTAGGACATTTTAAATAAATTCAGCCCTTTACTTCTCTATATTGCTTACTTCCAACTTGGATTCAATAGAATCATTTGATAACTCCACAGATCTAGTGACCCATCTTTCCCATAGTATTGCCTCCACCATCAACACTTTAGCCCCCGGAAGAAATGTAGAAAATCAAGACTGAAACCATAAAATAATCATGGTTTAATGACAGCATCCAACAAGCCAGGAAACTGAAAAGAGCATTAGAAAGGGAGTGGTGGAAGAAGCCCGTCCCTATCACACTAAGTAAATATAAAGAGTCCATGCATATATTTAAAAATACTATAATTGAAGCTAAAACTAAAAACTATAATCTGTGGATTAACACTGCAAAATCTAGCTTGAGTGAACTATATTAAATTCTCAAAGAGTTAGAGTGTAATACCTCCCCATCTCACCGATGATTAAAGGCTCTCTTTGGTGTTAGATGATACAAAAGGAGTTTATGAACAAAGCCACTGGTCATCAGCATGCCATTGTCGACCAACAGTCCTGTCTAAAATCTAATAAGGGTCATAGAAGTTCAAACAATCCTACTACTGTGAACACCAATTCCTCAATACACAAGTTTGAATTTCGAACTTGCACAGATGCTGAAATCCATGACATAGTTGTGCACCTGAAACCTACTATATGCCTATGGGACTCCTGCCCCACTAACAGCTTTAAAAACTCCCTAGACATTTTAATTAATGGATCACCATGATGGTCAACATGTCTTTCAGGGATGGCATCGTGCCCTCATCACTGAAAGAAGCATGGATAACCCCATTATTGAAAAAGAACAGGATGGATCCACCATTGGCCAAAAACATGTCGTCAGCGTGGTGTATTTACAGCTACAGAAATATATAGAGAACAATAAAATCCTGGGCGTCTATCAAGCCGGATTCAGATCCCAACACAGGACAGAGACTGCACTCCTAGGCCTCAAATCTCACATCATAGGCATTGTGGAAAAAGGTTTTCCAACATTACTGATGTTGTTAGACCTCTGTGCGGCATTCGATCACATTGATCACAATCTCCTTCAAGAGGGATTGAAAAGTATAACCAACTGCTCAGAGAAGGCCACTCAATGATTGTGTCATTTCTGGGTCCTATGACATCAAGAGTAGCTGTTGAAACGCCCAGGCCTCCCCTATTACCACAGGGATCATGCCCGCCCCCCACCCTATTCCACATCTATATCAGGCCGCTACTTGACCTCCTCGATAGCCTGAGTGTAAAATTTCAAATTATGCAGACAACACCCAGACAACACCCAGGTAGTATTAGAGTTAAGAGGCACACACACTGAAGACACTAAGGCATTCAATAGGATGTATATGGAAATTCTATCCAGGATGGTATTCAATTCTGTGGCTCTTAATAATGAAAGAACAGAGCTCCTTATCATCGCATCCAGTCCTCATCTAAAGAAACTAGATGCTTTGTACTCTCATTTCTCAATCTCAGGTAATCAGATTCCAATCTCCAAATGTGTGAAAACACTGGTTGTTCTCTTGGACTCTGAAGTATCTATGAAAAAACAAGTCTTGCATATACATTCATCCTGCAGATACGTGATTAAATTGTCACACCCAATCAGACCTTACCTAACCACTAAAAAGAGGTCCCTACTGGCTAGTGCCCTAGTAAACTCGTGGCTTAACTACTGCAATAGCCTGCTTACTGGTATGTCACAATTGAACTTGCACCACCTACAGACAACTCAGAACGGAGTAATTAGGGCCATCTAAGGACTATCCAGATATGATCATGCATCCTCATATAGAAAAACCTTCCATTGGTTGCCTAGCAATCAAAGAATCTCTCATAAGATTGTGTCTCTCACCTACAAATGTCAGAATATGCAGCACCCCAGTATATGATCAGCCAGCTAACCGTTAAGCAACCCTCATGGTTGCTACACTCAAATGACAACCACACATTGACCCAACTGTGTTTTAAACTGAAAACCTTTGGTGGAACACGCTTCAAAACATATGCGCCATGGGAATGGAACATCTCCATCACTGGCCGCATTCAAGAAAGCCATTAAAACCTGGCTCATCAATTCAGCAGACTAAGTGTCCCCTCCTTCTCTTGACCCCTTCACTGCTGAACCCAACCTTGTTTATGTTTTGTGTGTGCTCTGAGGACCACTGGAATGTAGCACGTTTTAAGAATAAAATAATAATAAGAATATTCATTTTCCTTTCAATGCAAAGTGTTTTACTGTCTCCTGCATATGTTCAATGCAAATTTAAAACTGATGTTTCTATGCTGCATGTTTTCTCTGATGAATGTGTATAAAAGTGGCATAAAGGGGTCTGTGGGCATAATTATGAAAGCATGTGGTGGTGTTTATTGTGTCTGGTTTTTATTGTGCAGCTTGTCCAATTGTTAGTATTACAAGAACATGGTGTATGCCTAGTGGGGCATAAGGTCTTCTGATGTCTAGCCTCGCCAGTGGAATCTAAGTGATAACAGAAAAATGGCAAGGAATATTTCTTAGGCATGAATACACTAAGACAACAGAGTAGATTGCCAGCAAACATGAACCTTGCTACACCATGCCACCACAGTGTCACACAATACAAAGCCACAAATGCATAGTTTATTTATTATCTCTAAATACATTGTGCCACGCAAATGTATAAATCCCAAACACTCATCCAATTAAAAAAAAGTCAAATAAACAATTATTAATTGATGCTAATTAAATTTGCACTTTAAATATCTGCTTGAGTTAATAGATCTCCACATGAGTAATTCAATCTTAACAACAATAATTGTTTATCAAATGTAGGCCAACATACGGCCTATGTTCCAGGCAACTGCTCTTCATGAAGACTATCAAATCCTATGAATAATTTTTTCTCATAACATGTACCTGTCAGAGTAACGTTGAACACTGTACAGTTATACCTGTAATTGTTTGTGATGAAATAGGTTATATGTGATTTTAACAAATTAAATCACAGAGAATGCAGAAATAACGAAAATGTTATAACAAAAAATATTGAATTTTCGATTTTTTATTAAATAGGTCCCCCAAACCACCTGTTTCCCTATGCTTTTAAACCCACCCCTACACATCCATTTAACCCCTTACCCCACCCCATATGCATTTGAAACAAAATATTCAATATTTATTGTTATAGAATTTTCGTTATTACAGCAATCTCTGTAATTTAATTCGTTAAAATCACTGCATACCATGAAATAGTATGCCCATGTTCAGTTATTTCATAACCCACAAATGCACCTAATATGCACCTAGATACATCATAGAATGACACTTGTGCACAGCACGCCACCACAGAATGGTGCCATACTGACATTCACAGACATCACATTTATCACAATCACTACACTCACACTACAATCAGCATTGCCACATTCACATTATAATCCTCCCACCATATGCATGCCACAGTCCCGTAGCACATTCACACTGCAATTACCATTGCATTAACATTACAATCACCACCACAAAAACAACACTACAACCGGTACCAATGCCACTGCATCCACATTACAAAGTCACCACCACATTCACAACACTTGTTTTTATATCCCTTAGGAGGATCATGGATCCAGAATAAATTGTTATTAAGAACACATAGTCAGGGTAATTCATAGAATTCAGCGCACAAGTGGCGCACAAAGCTGGCGCACAGTGTGCGCGTGCGACTTTCTGCGCCAGCCTCGTGCGCTAAAATCCATTTCCGCGCACAGCGTATTCATGGATTTTAGCTTCCAAAACCAGCCGTGGTGCAGAGTGGCGCAGCGACCCTGCAGCAGCGTCAGTTACGCCCCCAACCCCTCCCTGTGCGCCATGCACAGCGCACAAATCCCATACATGGCGCACAGGCCCCCAACCATGAAAACGCCTGTAAAACTCCCTGCGCACCCCTCCGAATACACGTACCCTGCTGCACGGGGAGTCTCACACGCAATTGGAGTGGGGTACGTGTATAACTGGGGTTCGCAGGAAGTTTCACACGCGATTGGAGCGGGGTACGTGTATTTCGTGGGTGCACTGGAAGTTTCACACGCGGTTGGAGCGGGGTACGTGTATAACTGGGGTTCGCGGGAAGTTTCACACGTGATTGGAGCAGGGTACGTGTATTTCGGGGGTTCGTGGGAAGTTTCACACGTGATTGGAGCGGGGTACATGTGTAACTGGGGTTCGTGGGAAGTTTCACACGCGATTGGAGTGGGGTACGTGTATAACTGGGGTTCGCGGGAAGTTTCACACGTGATTGGAGCGGGGTACGTGTATTTTGGGGGTGCGTGGGAAGTTTCACACGCGGTTGGAGCAGGGTACGTGTATTACTGGGGTTCGCGGGAAGTTTCACATGCAATAGGCCTTGTGCGAGTGGGGTACGTGTATTACTGGGGTGCGCAGGAACTTTCACATGCGATAGGCCCTGTGCATGTGTGGTACGTGTATTTCGGGGGTGCATGGGAAGTTTCACATGCGATTGGAGCAGGGCACATGTATTTCGGGGGTGCGCGGGAACTTTCACACGCGATAGGCCCTGTGGGAGTGGGGTACATGTATTACTGGGGTGCGCAGGAAGTTTCACACGCGATTGGCCCAGTGCGAGCGGGGTACGTGTATTTTGGGGGTGCGCGGGAAAATTCACAAGCGATTACGCTGTCAGAGCGGGGTACGTGTATCCAGTGGGGTGCGCGTGGAGTCCCACACTTGAATTAGCACTGTAGGTCCTCCCAGGTTTCCCGTCTACCCTCTCCACAGTCCCTGCAGGCAGCCCACACCACAGGGGACTACCCTGCACCCCTGGTCATGTGTCGCAGCCAGTCCATCCACCATGGGCATGTCCCCCAGCCAAGCCACATGTCACCTTGCACTAGTGATCACCAACTCATGTCCCCCAGCACCCCCACCCCCCAGCAGTCAGGGGCACCTGCCAGCAGGCCCCCACTCATGTCCCACAGCACCCCCACCTCCCAGCAGTCAGGGGCACCTGCCAGCAGGCCCCCACGCATGTCCCACTCATGTCCCCCAGCACCCACACCCCAGAGCAGAGAGGGGCACCTGCCAGCAGGCCCCCACTCATGTCCCCCAGCACCCCCACCCCCCAGCAGTCAGGGGCACCTGCCAGCAGGCCCCACTCATGTCCCACTCATGTCCACCACCACCCCCACCCACCAGTAGTCAGGGGCACCTGCTAGCAGGCCCCCACTCATGTCCACCAGCACCCCCACCCCCCAGCAGTCAGGGGCACCTGCCAGCAGGCCCCCACTCATGTCCCACTCATGTCCACCAGCACCCCCACCCCCCAGCAGTCAGGAGCACCTGCCAGCAGGCCCCCACTCATGTCCACCAGCACCCCCACCCCCCAGTAGTCAGGGGCATCTGCCAGCAGGCCCCCACTCATGTCCCACAGCACCCCCACCCCCCAGCAGTCAGGGGCACCTGCCAGCAAGCCCCCACTCATGTCCCACTCATGTCCCCCAGCACCCCCCCAGCAGGCAGGTGCACCTGACAGCAGGCCCGCACTCATGTCCACCAGCACCCCACCCCCCAGCGGTCAGGGGCACCTGCCAGCAGGCCCCCACGCATGCCCCCCCTACATGAAATAAATATGCACAATCATGGCCCACTTCTACACCAAAATACCACAGCACGCCACCCCATTCTTGAGACGCAATGATTTCCCAATCCACCCCACACTGAATGCCTATCTCAAGACACAAACCAATAGTCATCTACGTACATCAACACATGTCCGTCACACACACACCCTGGTTGGCATTGATTGTGTAAACCCACATTTTCACATGCATCAACCCAATGAGCGAATCCCACACATGGAACTAAAATATGAAAATGTATTATGTACAAAAAAGAATCAATGACATGAAAGCATAGAAAAACAGCAAACATGAAATGAAAAGCATGTGCAAAAGATGAGTAAATGAAAAGTATAACCAATCCAAAGAAATCCGAAAGAAAAATAGTCCAAACTCTCCCTCCAACAACGCAAATCCAAAGGAAACGTAAAAAGAAAAATCCATTGATCCATGGTGAAATCAAATGAAAAAGGTCAAAATAATCCATTGTCCAACTATGTACAATACAATGTCAAGGGTCCACGAGCCCAACGAAAGAAATGAAACCTACCTAGTAAACTGCCTAATAAAAAACGATATACAAATGTGTGTGGCATAGTCCAATCACCACAAATCAAAGAAAATGGAAAAGGAAACCTAACTCTAAAAACTATTTTCAATGGCAGCGGGCTAGTCCGACGCCTCACTTTTTGATGTCCCGGGCCAGGACATCATCGAACTCCCGCTCAATGTCCTGGAGGCGGTCCTCTTCCATGGCCCGAGGGTTCGCAGGGACGACGACATGTTCACCTTCAACTTCCTGCGAATTGCCTCGAGGCACTCGGCCCGCCTCAATGCCCTCCGAATGGAGTTCTCCGCCCTGACCATTGTGAGCCGTGCCTCTTCCCCCCGCTGCCGCTCCGCATCTCTGGCGTGGCCCAACCTCTGCCACACGGAAGACACTTGAAATCCTGGGTCCTCCTGCCCTCTGGCCGATGCCTGCCCCTCCGATGTTGAAGGCCCCGAGCCATCATTGCCCCCACCATGTTGCTGCTGCTGCTGTGCCTGTGCCCTGGCTCTTGCTGCCTGCACGCCCTCCTCTGGCTGGGGTGTAGTTGTCGTGGTGGCCACCCCTGCTGGACGTCCGACTGTGGCAGGGATTTGTCCTCCACCAGCCTGGCCGCTGGGTCAGAGGCAGCTCCACAGGGTACCCAGGTGATACATGGGTGGAAGATGGCATGGAGGACGACTGGTGCGTAGGGGGCCCAGGTGAGGAGGGGGTCGCAAGAAGGTCCAGCACACGGAGGAATCCAGCACGGGTGACCCGTCCCAGCAGGTCAACGTGGTCAAAGAGGCATCCGAGATGACGTGCAGTATCTTCACGAAAAGACCGCAGGTCACCTCGCATGCCCCGTTGACACAACACTATCCCGGCCAGGACAGGCTCAACACGGTCCCGGATAGCCACGTCCGCAGGGAGAGGAAGGCCAGTTGTTGTGTGCTCATCCCCTCCCTGAAAATGGGTCTGGACGTAGGCATCCCTGCTGGTACCAGATGATACAGTGACAGGATCAGGGACAGGATTGCACACAGGCACCTCTGTGGCGGCCTGTGCTGCCTCCTGTCCCTGCCCCTGAACTGCACCACTAGCACCAGTGGAATCCCCACCTCCAGACACCGTGTGTGTTCCTTCCACGGCCTCCTCCTCCACCAAACCCCCCACCAACCTGGATAAATCCGTGCCATATTCCTCCGTTGGACCATGTGGGGTATCAGCTGCCCCTTCTGCTGCCGAGGAGTCCACCTCTGACCTCTGCCTCTTGGACCTACCCTCGGCAGCTGCGGCCTGGAATGCGGCACCAGACTCCTCACTCTCCGACGAGATGACAATCTGGGAGGGGAGCTGGGCCTTGTGTCTCCAGCTGGTGGTGCGATCCCTGCCGCTGTGCTCCACAGCACCCTCTCCGCCCTCTTCATCAGATGACGCTGCAGACAGGGAGAGATAAAACACATGACAGTTGCACATGAGTGGCAGTGTCAAACTTCAGACATGGCATCACACTCCACGACACACATGTCATTTCAACTCACACACATGAGCATTTCCACAGCAATATTGCACCAGGCAGCACCATCCATACACATACAACAGCATGAACAGCTGAAGGTGAGCCTGACATCACATGAAACACAGGGAATGCACTAGACATGCACACACGCCACCACACTTACATGCATGTCTACATCTCCTCCAACTGTTGCAGTGATGAGATCGCCATAAATGTCACATCTGGCATTCAGCCTTCTACATATCAGTGTCACGTGCATCCATGTTGCATCACAGTTGCACACTTGTCAAATACGCACACATGCACATGTACACAGTGCAGATACATGCAGCAGGAACCACCATCCATGTATGACACCACAACCATGCCAACGTACATACACAGAAATTCAAACATGTGTGCTCCCACACCTGCATTTGCACCGCATGCTTACCAACACATACACCATTGATGTGTCTCACACTTGAGAGGACTCACATGTGGCAGTCTCACGCCCCTGTTCATACACATCCCTACATGGCCCTACGAAAGCACATGTACAACCTGCACACTACTGGCACACCACCGCACGCACAGCATCCAATCAGTATGCATGTACACTTACCGCTCGACTCCAGACGGGTCTGCCTCTCAAGGACCTGGATGTGGAGCGCTGGGCATATGTGTTCCAGGACCATCATTCGGTGGTCGAGCAGGTGGCCCCGGTGCCCCTTGGCATCCGCTGCCTTCAAGAGGCGCTGGGCCTTGTTGAGGGTCCTGGACCTGAAGTCCTCCCAGCGTTTCTTGACATGTTGTAAGTCGCGGACTGCCACCCCCTCCGCGTTGATGGCAGTCACAATGTCCATCCAGATCCTGGTCCGTCCATCATTGTCGGTGCGCAAACTTCCAAAGAGGGCATCATACTGCCCCAGGACTTGCTCCACCAGGACACTAACTTTCCTGGCACTGAAGCTGGTGGCCCTCTGCCTCTCTGGCTGGGGGATGCCAGTGGTGCCAGATGGTGTTGTGCCCGACATGGCAACCCCAGAGGCAGGAGTGGGTGGGCAACTGGGTCCTGGGGCTGGGCTGTGGAGCGATGGTATCCCAGTCGGGAGTCTTCGGTTCCAGCAGGGGTGGTCACAGCAGCTGCACCCCTGGCTGATGTGCAGGCAGCAAATAGCAGGGCACGTGGGCAGCAGGCAGTCAGGCAGCAGCAGATGGCAGGTGGGAGCGTGCTCGGTGGTCTGGGGGGCAGTAATTCGGCCTTCTGGGCAGGAGCGTGCTCTTCCGTGTGTTGTTGCGTGGCCAGCTTGATATGGAGTGATTTGGCACATGAAAATCTTGCACGTCAGCGTGTAATTCAAGGAAAGGCCCTTCGCGCGTAAGTGCGTCAGCACACGTATGCGGTTTCATTGGACCAAAGGCCCTTAGCGCGTAAGCACTTCTGTGACATGACTCACGCGGGCGTTTCCCTCGTGACGTGGGCATAGTGGTTCAGTGCGCGTGAAAAAACTGCACGTCCGCGTGTGAATGTGTGTAAACCGAGGAAAGGGCCTACGCGCGTAAGTGACGTGACACGCGCGGACGTTTCCATCAACACGGGTGCATGTTCATCGTACACGTCCAAAAACTGCACGTCCGAGTGTCAGCTCGTGTAATTGGAGGAAAGGGCCTTAGCGCGTACATGCGTATGTGACGCTGTACGTGTGGGCCGCTTTAAAAGGTACATGTAGGACCCCATTCCCTTGTATGTGCTTTTCGTGGAGAGCGAGTGGGTGAATTCTGTACTTCTTGTCGGTTCACATGCGATTACTTCACAGTGTTTCAAGTTCGTACTCCCTGTTACCTCTGACAGCATTCTTTATTTTTTTTGGGCCTGTTTCCTCAGACAGCTGCAATTCTTCTTTTGGCGGGGGTGTTGCCTACCGTACACGCGCGTTTTTTTCATGTTATTTTTCCAGGCAGACAGTGAGTTGCGCACGCATTTACCAACTATGCTTGCCCGTATGTCGCATACCCCTTCAGAGGTCATTGTAGGCTGCGTGTAACCCCTCTACGCTTATTTTTGTGTTTCTGGGTGCCACAGCGTAGTGCGGGTTCATTTTTCCATGCACGTGGTCTACGAGGGGTTGCGTGCACGTTACTTTTTGTTTTCGGGGTGCCTGTGCGTTGCGTGACCCGTCATCTTCCCCCAAGTGTCACAGACAGCCTTGCTAGAGCACTAGGGTACGAATTCCATCTAGTACCCTACCCCTTTCACCCCCAATTGCCCAGGACAATTGTTTACTGCAACTCCCATACGCACAACAACATCAGTGTCATGGTTGGGAGGCGACCAAGCGGTAAGGGAGGCAAAGGTGGCCGACCTCCAAAACTCCAAAAAGTGGGCTTGGTGGGCGCGGTAGCGGACGTGGCCAGGATTTGCAGGGTGCCCCTAGACCCCCATGTGTGGAGGACCAATCAGGACACCCATGCTCCCCCCCATGGTTGAGGGAAACGTGGCTGGCACCATCCCCGCTCAGCCCTTGTTGGACCAGTCCATTGTGGCACCTGACCTGGCACAGGATGACTCCCAGGCTGACTTCCAGTTCAGCAAGTCTAAGCCACGTGTGCTGGTGCAAGTTGGTGTCACCAGGCCACGTGGATCTGGGGCAGCAATGTCATCTGCTGCCCCAAGTAGGCAGGATGGGGAGGCTGCAGGGGCAGCTGCAGCTCTATCCACCCCAGCTCTGAGTCTCCCAGCCGGGACAGTGTCGGTCATGGTCCATCAAACTGACATTGCCCCTGCCAACATCACACTTCAGACAATGCCTGCACCAAGACCTATGGTCATTGTGCATTCGCACACTCCCAGTACCCAGTCCACCTGCGCTTCTGCCCCTACTGACCAGAGCGGCGCAAGCCACTAAGGCTCTGCTCCACCTTTAAAGAAGAGGAAGAAGGGTGCTCTGGCACTACAGGCTGAGACCCCAGACACGGCTACACAGTCCGGCATGTCAAGGAAGCCTAGCTTTAATGACGCTGAACTTGATGCACTTGTGACCTATGTGTCAGCACATAGCCACGAAATGCTGGTGACTGCAGGGTGCAAGACCACACCCGGTCAACGTAGGGCACACTCACTGGCAGACCATCGCGGACCGCATAAGTGCCCTTGGATTTGTGAGGCGCACAGCTGATGATTGCTACAAGCGGTGGAATGACCTGAAACGCATAGCAAAGAACACGCTGGCCTCAAATCAGGCCGCTACTCTGGTGACTGGCAGTGGGTCTCCACCAGAGGACAACAAACTCACTGAACATGAGTCTGTTGCTGGGACCTTCATCACAGAGGAACAGATCCAAGGTGTGGGAGAGCTACCTGATTACGAGGCATTGTCCGGTGAATGCCCATGCATGTGTGTGTAATCCATGTGTATGTTGTTTGGGTGACGGGTTCTGATTGAGTGTCAGGTGAGGGTGTGTACTCCTGAGTGTTATGGCTCACCCATGTGCTTCCTCCAATACATTCACGTGCCTTTGATTTGGGTATGACAGTATCCCTTCTGCCCACAGTAGCCAATTAGCCCCACATTACTGCTGTTGCACTTGAACTATCATCTTGCAACAACATTGTTCAGTTTTTTTCTGTGTTCATTCAGGCTGATTGTTTAGATTATCCAATTTTTCATATGCTTTTTTCATCCCTAATGCCACATATGTGACATGCTTCTGTCATTGTTTACACCCCACATTGTGCCACTTTAGTTACCTGGTTATGTGAATTATTAAACCATTCAGGGCGAGGGAGTATTGGCCTGTTGAAATTTATTTTTAGGGCATGTTTGCATGTGGAACATGATAGTTGTTTCCTGTCATGTTGAAGTGACCAAACATTGATGTGTACATCTGCCTACAATCACTGTCTAATTGTACACTGGATGTGTTGCAGTGTGTGGCACATGCATATTTTGCAACACTATTCTGCATTAATCTTCTCATCATGTCCATGTGACATGGATGTGTGACAGTACTCATTCACTGACATATCGCTGTAGTTGTCTAATTTACCATGGCTATGCTACATGACATCTGTGTGCTGGCATGTGTCATGTATGTGTATTGAACATGCCACTCACAGGCTGATGTGTGATGCCAGTGCTACACGACATGCTGCAAATGTGTTGCTTTTCCATCTTGGTGTCCTCATTGTCTGCCTTTTTGGCTCCCCTTCAAAATCATTGACAGTGCATGCATGCCAGGGTTATAGTCATGTGGGACATGTTTAAACCATGTACAGGATCTCTGTATTGTCAGGCCTATGTGTGTGCTATGGTGCTCATGTCTGTTTCCATTTCTTGTGTTTCATGTTTTTGCAGGTGACGATGCACTTGATGCTGGTGAGGTTCAGGAGATGGTGCAGACCCAAGAGGATTCTCAGCCACGACCAGGCACCAGTGAGGGACGTGGTGTGGTGGTGGGTGAAAACACTTCGGTACTGCAGACCATACTGTCGAGGGTTGCCTCTGGGTGCAGCTCCCCAGACCTCTATTCAGGTGCTCAGTCGGATAATGAGACTTATGTGCTGTTGCAGGTCAGTGCTTCTGGCAGGGATTCTGTTCTGTCCAACCCACCTGCACCAGGGTTAGAACCCTCTATAGGGATGTCAGTGTTGGTATGTCCGCCCTTGGCGGATACGTATGCAGGGTCACACTCCACAGCATCTGATCCTGTTCCTGGGCCAGCAGATCAGAGGGGGAATGGAGTCCTGCAGCCTCAGGCAGTGCCAGCTCAGCAAGGCGCAGATCGCCTTGCCCCGAACAGGTGTGGTGCCAGTCGACCAGGCAATACTGTATGTGAAAACTCCATGTACGGTATGGCAACCCAACAGGCAGCATCAGTAGAAATGATGGCTCAGGCAATGGAGAGGGTGGCCACTTCCATTATCCCCCCTGAAAGGCAGATGGAGCAACAACAGCAGGCAACAGACTCCATTTGCCAATCACACAGGGAAGACATGTTGGCGTCCAACAGGGACCGACAGGCGGCACTGGAGACTCTGCGCAAATCCATATCAATAGAGTCACAGGGCCACAGGGAAGCCCTGAGGGTGGAACTCCATAACCTCAGGCAGAGTCTGCTTGAACTTGAGGCTTCTTGAAATGTTAGGGCAGAACAGCAGCTGGAGCAGCTCACACGTTCGCTCTCAGCTGAGCTGCAGGCAACACGTGAGGAGATCCGGGCATCCCGCGAGGCCATGCGTGCAGAAGTCCAGGCAACCCGTGTTATGCTGCATGGGGATCTCCGCACTTTAATCCTCCAGAATCAGACCTTACAGTCCTGCATGCTTGCTGCCATGGAGGACCATACCAGGGCTTTGCGTGGGCTGCCTCCCATAGGGCCACCACCTCCTGATGCAGCAGCAGAGGGTGAAGAGAGCGACAGCAGTTCTCCCACAATGGCATAGCCGTGCAGGCCATGAGCCCATGGAGGTATTTTTTTTCCCCAACATCCACACAGGTGGGTGTTGGTGTGCACTCTGTCCTCGAACCTCCTGGATGCCCCCCCACCCCCTGTCCCCCATATGGCCATTTTTTATTTTTTTATTTTTTTATTTGTTTACAGTGTGTTGCCTTGTGTGGCTCCCGTGGGCATCCACTGTATTCCGGCTGAGCACATGCAGGCTTGTCCTGAGTTTGGGTTAGATGCTTGGGTTTGTGACACACACACCCCTCCTGCTTCCCGTTTCCATGGGCTTGCAAAGGGTGTGACCAAGTGACAGTGACTTACACAGTGACATTGGGCTCCCATGAGCTGTGTGGGCAGTCTGTAGTCAATACTGTGTGTACATCCCTAGTGGGTATTGTTGTTGTATTGTACAATGCATGGTGTATTGATATGTGCTTGTGCATCCATGTCTTCCTCCTAATTTGCAGGTTCTTTCCTCATGTCTTCACAAGGCTGTCTCCTTTGCAGATGGAATTCATGTTGCATGCAGTACACTGACACATTTGCGTGGCAGAAACACTCTACAGTTGGAAGGGGTGGATGTGCTGCCTTATTCAGGTTGTAAGACTACCACTACTTTCACTTAGTACTGTCATGTTTTTGCAATGTTTCATGGTATGTTGCTGAATTGTGTTGGTGGTATTTGTTCATGTGTGCTGTTTGTAATTGATTACTGGGAGCATATTGTCTGTGGGCAGTTTCCATTTGGGACAGTGCACTTTGTGACACTTGTGTCAGGTCTTGTGCATTGCTTTGTTTGCTTTCACATTGCATGACATGCCATGGTGTGTTGGGTGGCAGAGCTGGGGAGGGGTTGGGTGACATGGTGCTATTTTCATGTTGTATTTTGCAAGGGGGTAGTCATTCATGGAGCATAAATGTGTGTTTTGTTTGTGACACAGCATTGGTTGTCTTTCGGCAGGTAGGGATGCACACAATGTAACAATTCCAGGTGACCAATCTCAGGCTGGTATGGTTGTGACAGTTGACTGTCCCTTATGTCGTCATCATTGATTGTCAGCTGGTATGTGTCAGGGCTGTGTGCGCTCCACAGGGGTGTGATTTTAGGTGAAGTAATTAGCCACCAGCTGCGTACGGGCTGCCTCACCACGTGCCCTTTCCCCTCCTATGCGCAGCGGCCGTGCTTGTGGTTGGGGATGTGGGGGCACCACCATGTCCACTGGCAGGCCCCGGCGTGTTGCAACGTTGTGCAGGACACATGCTGCCACTATGATCCTGCACACTACTGGGGGCACGTACAGCAGCTGCCCACCAGAGCGGTCAAGGGAGCGAAAACGTGACTTGAGCACTCCGAATGTGTGCTCCACTATGCCCCGGGTTGCAATATGGGCTGTGTTGTATCTTACCTCGGGTGGTGTGGTGGGGTTCCGAATTGGCGTCCTCATGTGGGTGCTCAGTGGGTAGGCACTGGCCCCCTGGGAGGTGATGATGGGTATCATTATTGGGGTTGTGACATTACTCAGTATCTGACATGCATGCATGTGCAGGGGCAATTATACTCACCAAGCAGCCATGTATCGCCATGCCGCCCAGCTTCTAGGTCCCGGTTTAGGGTTGACATTCTGTAAATGAAACTATCATGGGTGGACCCTGGATAGTTGGCATATACTGAGGTGATGATTGCCTTGGCATCACATACTACCTGCACTTTGATGGAATGCCAGTGCTTGCGGTTTCTGTAGATGTGCTCAGTTGCCCTGGGAGGACGTAGAGCCACATGGGTGCAGTCAATGGCACCTAGCACTTTGTGGAAGTGTGCCACCCCGTAAAAATCCTGGACGACAGCCTGTCTTTCTGCAGGTGTTCTGGGCAGGTATATGTGCCTGCGGACTGATGGGCGTGCAGGCATGATGGCCAACACCTGGTGCAGGCAGCGTGACTGCATGGCCTGTGAGACCATGGCAGTTGTCCGCTGGAATGAACCAGTGGCCAAGAAGTGCAGTACATTGAGCAGAGGGTGGGTGATGTGAGGTCATCCTCCCACTCACTCACCAGGTCGAGTATTATGTGAGGTGGAAACCTGTACCTCCCATACACCTGGTCATCAGGCATCCCAAAAAAGGCTAGTTCTGGGTGTAAAAATTCTGGGCCTGACTATCCTCCTCCTCCTCGTGCGGTATCCCATGACAACTGCTGTGAGGAACGGTATATTCATCTTGGCGTCTGAGCTTGTTTGTTTGCGCGCACTTTTATGCTGCACGGGTCCACGTACGCCTGCTTCCTGCTGGCGTACGTGTTTCCGGATTAGCGCGTCTTTTTTGGCGCACGCATTTGCCCCATTCGATTCCATGAATACGTGTTATAGACATGCGTGTGGGCGTTCCGCGTATTTGGCTCCTGTACTTCCCCCGTGATGCCCACATTTTCACACGTTGTTCCCCATTCCGCGTGTTACGCCCCCTGTTCCCCTTACTTTAGTTGTGTGCGCTGCGCTATGTGAGCTTTCGCTGTGCGTGTAGTGCATGCTGTTTGGAGACGTGTGCGCCAGCGTGCACTATGCAGGATTTTAGCGCACATCCAGGGATTGACACGTGCACGGACTTCCATGAATCGATGTGCGAGGGTTTCGCTGTGATTTTCGCACTTGCGCTGCGATTCGCACACTTTTGCACGCTTGCGCAGGAATTTTCAGCACACATTAATTCCATCAATCGGCCTCAGTATGTGCAGTAGTATTTTATTATTCATGTACCTATCCATACCACCACCTCATACATCATGCAGCCAATACAACCGGAATTTCAATGCAATTTCTATCATCTCAATCTCAGCACTCACATTAAATGCACTCCTTATATATTCGCATTGCCAATTTTGCATTGCCACTATCAAATTCACATTGCTGCACATTTCACCCTAACCAAACCATTTTCTTTATGCTCACCCTGGGCCCAATGCCTCAGATGTGCAACGCTTCGGTTCTCTTGAACTAGAGAAAACCGGAGACAATGTTTGCCTTTGCAGGACTGTGTCTTATGCTGTGTATCCTATCGCCATTAAATTCACATTTCTGTCACCCTTTTTTATCACCCTTATTCAATGTTGCCCTTCTCTGTATCCTCAATGGCGGCGCAGAGCCTCAGGTAGGCCCCATCTTAGAATTGCTGCACTGGAGGTAACTGGGAGCTAAAGCCAAGAACCTCACAGGCATCAAATATCTGCCCCCCAATGTTTACCGGCCTCCAGCACCAGAGATATCAATAATTGAATCCCTACTGCCTTTCCCTTTCATTTCCTGCAAAAGTAGGAAAACAGGCTAACACTCTGTGCACGTTGTCAGTGAGTGTACACGATGCACCCTGTGAAGTACCACTGCTGTGTTGTGAGCTTTGACCGATGTGCTCACTTGTTTTTGATTGTGCAAGCTTGGTCAGTCCAAGGTATAGCCCCCTCAACTACAGCCGGCTGGGTGACCAGGAGATCCCTCAAGTCTGGAACGCAGATAATGTGTATGAATCCTTCTGAGTCTCATCTGATGTGGGAGAGTTGCAGTGTATACATGTAGGTGACTCGTTATGCTAATCCCTGTAATGTTTGCAACTAAATGCGATGTATGTGGCATTATGTAATGTGTGTGATGTGCTTCTATATTTGTTGCTTTTGCAATCACTGCAACTTCATTCTTTTACCACCAATTAACTCGTCACCTCATACCCTGATTGTCATCCATATACCTGTAGACTATTACCTCCCACCCATGAATGCTGCTCAAGCATAGGAAAATAGCAAGTTCCCTCACAAACCGTACATCCTTATCTTACCTTTGAACTTCACGCTAGATACTGATCAAAACGCCCAAGCCATCATTTTGTAGGATGTTTTAATCAGGAAAATCAATTTTGTATTTATTGAATAAAGTTCTTTTAGCAACTTGGGACCCACAATTTAACAGTTGTGATGGGGTGGCCTGCCGCAAATAACCACTCTGACACGGATTGCAGGCACATGGGTGTTCATTGATCTTCAATAGACAGAGTGGATGCTGAATTTGGGGGTTCTCTGGGGTTCTCAGGGCTTAGGGTTTTGGGCACTAAGGCCATCCCTCTCTGGCTCGATTTCCCCAGTTTTTCCCTTCTCCCCACCCCAGGTGTCCATACACGGGATGTTACTTCTATTGAACGGTGCCACACGTCTGTCTGGTCTCCTATCTGGAACTAATGATGTTTTTCCTAGAACGATGGCTAACTGTCTCCCTAGGGGTCTTTTATATGCCCCTGACCAAGCCTTCTTAATACTGTAGGAGAGGCACGGGAATGGTGCCTCCTCCGACTCACCTAGTTCAACCTGTTCCTCTTGCACACATAGTCTCACCTGACCCTTCTCTGCACTAGGCCCCAAAATGTTCTCCTCCCACCATACTATTGTCCCTCCAATCTCACACGCCTCCTTCTTACCATTAGATGTTAGATGTACTATTCTCTGTATTTCTCTGCTCATTACTACCACTAACACCTACTATCTCTGGTGTTATCTTCTCCTTCCTCCTATCTACTACCCCCTTGGCACCACTACCTTTCTGCTGCTACTGCTGCCTCTCCACCACTATTCTACTGCCACCACTGTCCCTCTCCTACCCCTACCACCACTTACTACTACCACCCCATTTCTCTACTCCCACCTCTCACTACCACTCTCTACTACCACTACTCTACTGCTACTCCACTCACTACTTACCCCCACGCTCAAACACTACACAGACCCCTCTTACCAACGCCTGCACACTCCTGTCGCAATTTCCTTCTCTGGTCTCTCAGAGGTCATCCTCCGGCTCCTGTTCTCACACAGGGAATGCACACAAAACCATTAACATGCACTTACTTATATACCCCACCCCCTCCCAGGATTGGTTACTTACCCTGTCCAATCCACTCACCTTACTCCAAGGGTGGAGAAGGGTCAAGGAGGGCTGATAATATTGATATTTGTCTTTTTGTGTATATATGTGTACTTTTCATCCTGTGAGTGCCCTCATGCCCCAGGGCATGTACTTGGTGTGGTATAAATGCATAAATAAATAAATAAATAAATAAATAAATAAATAAAGTGCTTGTAGGCCCAGCCCTCTCCTTGCCGCAATCCTCATATGGAACCTGTACTGGCTCTCATGGAGCGGTTGTTCTCTCAGGCCCACTTGGGCCTTTTCTCCCGACAGTATGTTCCTGTGACACCGTCCTTGCCTGACACCCTTCGGGCATCCCCATGGTGTTTGGTCAGACCTCCTCTGCTACTTGTCATGGGAGAGGTGCTGCCGAAGCAACAGGTAAGGTGGGGTTGAGTTGGGGGTCCATGATCGAGCATGCAGGCACCTGAAAGGAAAATAGGGCTCCATATCCTCCCTCCCTCCTCTGACAATGCCTGTCCATCATCCCCCTCATACAATATTGATTCCCTACATCCTCCCTCCCATTTCAGGACAAGAATTACATAGGGTTGCACAGAATGTCTATTTATTAATAATATAGAAAGGAGTAAATCGCTTTAAATATCAACAAAGGATGCATCTATGACATTCCAGTGTCAATGGTGACTCCCATGAGTAAAGCCCAGAGCGCACATCCACCAAGCATTGAGAAGTGTAAGGGGGTAAGGATAAAGCTGTTGTTACTCACTGCATAGGTGATTGGCTGAACAGGGTATTGGGTTCGGGACTTTGGTCGTAGGTTGATTGTAGAGCTCGGGTTAGACCTAAATCAGAGCCTCCTCTCTTTGAAGGAAAAAACTCTTTTCTATGATATGCCCCTTTGCTGATCTGATTAGGCAGACAAAGGGGCTGATCACCTAAAAGAACGGGGAGCACACACTGCCATGGACCCAGCTGAAAAGGAAAATCCAACAGATTAATAAACGGGTGTGAGAAAGGACAGACTACTAACAGAGAATAGTTACAAATAAGTACATGAAGTAACAGTTCCCATCCCCTCTGGAATATGGTAACCACGAGTTTCCCTATAAGAGTAAGAAATTCACTTTGCTAACCTGACACAGGGAATGAGAGTACAGTAGCCAATGAAGGAGCAATGGAATTCTTACCGTGGGCCAACGGGAGTCAGAGCATACTGGAGAGGATTTGCAGAACCAACAACGACAGGATAAAATAACAAAAAGGTTAGTTAGTATGGAAGCTAGAACCGGGTGGCACGAGGGGCGCACTAGGGCCGGGGAGGTGCACTTACTGCAGGGCATCCAATTGTGCACAGAAAGTGTCCAGTTATGAGCAAATACTCCAGGTGTGAAACAGGGAACCTTGTCAGGTGAAGTATTGGTAAAGAATGTCTTGATGTGTCCAGGGATAGGAAGTAAGGGAAGGCAGAGGAGGTTACCGGAGTGGTAGTAAGCAGATACAGCAACCGTTAGCACAGAAGAAGCTATTTGGTGCGAGATATCAAAAGCAAGAGAAAAGGTAAGCAGGAGAAGTCTGTGTATGCAGCAAAGGTTCGGTATAAGGAAGATAAAACGTAAGCACAAGGTCAATGCAGGAGAAGTCCGTGTTTACAGCAAAAGTTTGGTACACGGGAGAGCAAACGTAAGCACAAGGGCAATGCAGGAGCAGTGCATGTTTACAGCAAAGGTTTGGTTACACTGGAGATCAAACGTAAGCACAAGGGCAATGCAGGAGCAGTACGTGTTTACATCAAAGGTTCGGTACACAGAAATCCAATAAGCAATGGGAAGAAACGGAAGACGAAACTTCAGAAAGCCGGTAGCTACTTTAAACAGAAGCAGCGTTTGGTGGGATAATGACGTATTTATGCCTCAATGAAGATGAGGCTCTAAGCAGCTATTGGATGATCCATTCATGTGGTACTCTGAGCATGACGGGAAACGTAGGCAGTGTTGTTGCAACAGGTGGCCGCTGTAGCCCATTTCCATTGCAATCTCCAATGCCTAAGGAGTGGAGAAGCGTTACATGCTGCATCGAACAGAAGGTAACAATCTGCTATTGCCGATTCTGCCGGCAGCGTGTCTGCCAGAATGCATCCTGCGGGCTCGTGGTGCTGGAGCCAGCTTCTGAGTTGTGACAGCATCCAAAGGCAGCGCCTCCCCCTGAGGACATTGAAGCATCGCAAAAGAACCAGAGAGTGAATGTTGAAAAGCGGCTCCCAGGATCTGTCTTCAGGAATATACTGCTTCCAATCAATAAGGTAGAAGGGACGGCCTCTGTGCAGTTGATAGTCAAGGATGCCTGCCAACACATATTCCTCATCACCGTCCACCCAATAGAAGAAGGCCAAAGGGGCAGATGAGTAGAGGGAGAGCACGGTTTGAATAGGGAAACATGGAGCACAGGGTGCACTTTCCAGGAAGCTGGTAATGAGAGACGCACCGCCACTGGGTTGATCACAGCCATAATGGAATAAGGGCCCACAAACCGGGGAAGGAGCATACCCTTACTTGGAATCCTGAGATTCCGTGTAGAGAGCCAGACCTTCCTTCCTACTTTGTAATCAGGTGATGGAGTGCGATCCGGTCTGCGTACCGTTTAGCACTGTTCTGGGCCCGAGGTAGATGCTCCTGCACGCTCCGAGGGACGCAATCCATGTTACGGAGACATGCCCAAACGGCCAGGTTTTCAATAGCAAGAGCAGGATCCAACGGCAATGAATGCAGATGCTGACCATACATGGCAAAAAATTAAGACACTCCGAATGCTGCATGCACCAATGCGCGAGGGAGAGCAGAGCCATCTAAGAGCCTTGAAATAGCAGACAGAGGCAACGTAGATACTGTTCAAGGGTAGCATTGACCCTCTCTGACCTGTACCTCTCATTGATGCGAAGAGACAAAGTCGAAGCCTTCCAGATGAGCAAAGTGAACTGCGGACCGTGGTCCGACACGATGATGGAAGGTAACCCAAAAAAGCGGAACACATTCTTGAGAAAGAGATCCACCAATGTGGAGGCCATTGGAGACCCACACAAGGCATGAAAATGACCATCTTAGTGAAATAGTCTACTACGACCCAGACCGTGTCAAACTTGCATACAGGAGGTATTTTAACAATAAAATCCATGGACACCATGTACCAGGGCTTGTGTGGTACTGGCAGAGGATGCAAAAGACCGACTGGCTTGGAGCGCAAAGATTTAAACTGGGAACAGACGGAACAGGAGAACAGGTAGTCGATTACGTCCTTGGACACGGATGGCCACCAAGCCCAGCAGCGCAGGGATTCCAAGGTCTTCGGCTGACCGGGATGAGCCGCCAATATGGAATCATGGGACCAGGTAAGGGCACAAACACGGGCCTCACTGGAGGGAACGAACAAGCACTAGTCTCATTAACTGTGGGGTCCCACAGGGTTCCTGCATAGCTCCCAACCTCCACAACCTCTTCACAAGGACCCTGTTCAATATCGTAGATGCCCTGGGCATCTCATACACTAACTATGTGGATGATACTCAGGTGCTCAGCCCCCTTTTCGGGTGATTACCTTTAAGATTTGAACACCCTCAGTTCCATTTACTCAACTATCCAATCTTAGATGGCAGAGAACTGGCTATATAAACTGGACAAATAATACGAATATGGATCCTTCACCATTGATAACATCCCTAGTGCTGTCTCACCAGTCATCAAGACCTTGGGCGTCTATCTTTTACCCAACCTGACCATGGACAGACAGGTTAATGCCATTGCTGCATCTTCACCAGTCTAACTCCTTAATTCAGCCAGACCCTTCCTCTCCCAATAGAATTGCCTCACCATTGCTAGGGCAATCATTGGGTCTAGGCTCAACTACTGTAACACCCTCCTTGTAGGGACCTCCCGCAAAAATCTGGCCAAACTTCAATTAGCCCAGAACAATGCCTTGAAGGCTGCGATGGGCATCTCACGAAGGGACCATATCTCGGAGGTCAGGAGACAGGTCCACTGGCTACCCGTTAAGGAGAGGATTGTCTACAAAACCATCGCCTTGACACACAAATGTCTCCATGGCCTGCCCCCCCCATCTAGCACAAAATATCATAAGACTTACGCTATCTAGACCTTCTAGGCTGGCCTACTCCAACAGAGTCACCATCCCTCTTACTCAGCGAATCCGGGCGGGTGGTTCCAGCTTCCCTACTATGGCTGCTACATTCTGGAGCACACTCCCGGCACAGATTAGGATGATTGACTACCATGCAGCCTTCCGGAAAACCATTAAAGCTAGGCTATTTGTTTCATCTGGCCTTTTTATCCTATGTATGTATGTCATGTATCTCTGTTAATGAATAACCATCTTCAAATGTATTTTGCAATGTAACCTATTGTACCAAGTTTTACCATGTTTGAGCCTCACTACTGTAACCCCGAATGACGGATCATAGTGAGGGTTGCGGGGTACAGCCACACACCACCCGACACAGCAGGAGCAAGGAGTGACCACCCGGGTTGCTGTGAGACTCCGGGGGCAGTTGCGACAAAGCAGTGTTGAGGCGAACTGGACGGTATGTGATTGTGATTGTGAAATTGAACTGAGAAAAAAAAAGGTGCCAGTGTGCTTGCCGGGCAGTAAGGCACTTCATAGATTTGAATGCCAGGAGGCAGCGATGGTCAGAGAAAATGGTCACAGGAGGGTGCGCCCCCAACAAATGATGCTTCCACTCACAGAATGCATCCTTCACGCCCAACAGTTCACGCTCCATGATGAGATAGTTCCTTTCATATTGGGTCAGTTTTCTGCAATAGAAGGAATAGTGTGTATTTCCCCTTAATCGGGACACCGCTGAGACAAAACCGCCTGACCGCAGAACCGGAAGCATCAGCCTCCACCAAGTAGGGCAAGAGTGGATTAGGTTGCTGCAATACCAGGGCCAAAGAAAAAACACCTTCAATGCGTGAAAGGCCTGAGCCTCTGAGTTCCAGTGGTACGGCTGTTTAGAACTAGTCCAGGCTGTAAGAGGAGCCGAAATGGGGGAGAATGAAAGGATGAATCGCCTGTAAAAATTTGAGAAACCCAAGAACGACTGAAGAGCCTTGGTCGATGTAGGAACAGGCCAGTCGAGTACAGCCTTGACCTTCGAGTGACTCATTCGGATGCCTCGATTAGTCAGCTTGTAGCCCAAGGACTCCACTTCTGTGGAATAAAAAAAAACACATTTCTCTGCCTTTAGATATAGATGGTGGTTCCTCAATCTCTGGAGTACTAGACAGACGTATTCCGTGTGGCGCTCCCTTGAGGAGGAATAGATCAGAATGTCGTCTAAATAGACCACCACAAATTGGTCAAGATAATCATGGAACACGTCATTCATGAACGCCTGAAAAGTGGCAGGAGCGTTGCACAAGCCAAAGGGCATGACAAGGTATTCGAACAGCCTGCATTGGGTTTTGAAGGCTGTTTTCCACTTGTCCCCTTCTCTCATAGGGACAAGGTTGTAAGCCCCTCATAGATCCACCTTGGTGAATACCGCTGATGACCTGAGTTGGTCCAGTAGAACAGATATCAGTGGTAGAGGATATTGTTTTTTTACTGTGACCACGTTCAATGCCTTAGAGTCGATGCAAGGTCTTAGGCACAAAGAAGAGGGGAGAAGCCGCAGGAGATCTGGATGGTCTAATGAACCCCATAGCCAAGGCCTTGTCTATTTACTCTTTCAGTACTTTGTCTTCTGGCAGAGTGAGAGAGTGCACTCTCCCCAATGGAATATTGGCACAGGGTACTAAAACTATAGGGCAGTCATAGGGTCTATGGGGAGGCAGATGTTCTGCAGCTCCTTTGCCAAAGACATCCCGAAAAGCAAAATACTCAGAAGAGATGCTCTGCTCTGAGTCAGATGTAATGGCATCAAAGAATGCCATTGAGGCCACCATGGCTTGAGAGGGAGACTCCAGGCACACACTCGTATTCTGGAAACAGTTATCATTACAGATTGGTGATGGGAACTGAACGGCTCTTCTGGACCAGTCAATAGCCAGATTGTGATGCTGTAACCAGGGTATATCAAGAATTACTCTGAATTGAGGAGCTTTGATCAAATCAAAGGATATTTATTCTGCATGCCCTTCCACTGTCTGCATGCGAATGAGACATGTGTGCTGTGTGACCAAACCCAACACCAAGGAGGTGCCATCCACAGCGTGAACTGCCTCTGGTTGCATCTTGGTCAATACCAGAATGCCGTTGCTGACAGCCTAATCATAGTCCATATAGTTACCAGTTGCGCCGGAACCGATTATAGCCAAAGCTGGAAAGGACCCATCAGGTGTCGGAGTAAAGACCACAGGAAGACTGGCTGGAGGAGAGGGAGATGTCCCTTGAGAGTCCAAAGAAAATAACCCCGGCGTAGGGACTCTGTCTACTGCAGGGTTCTTGCGTTTCCCACCTTGTTGACAGGTTTTTTGGGACAATCCTTAAGTTGATGTTCAGCCGATCCGCAGTACATGTACAAATTGTGCGATCTGCGGTGTTCACGTTGGGCAGGTGTCAAGGGACCACATATTGCCCCAGCTGCATGGGCTCTGGAGCAGAGGCTTGAGGACCTGCAATGTTGTGTGAAGGAACAGATGGTGGCAGGGATTTCGGTTCCCCTCTCCGTTCTGCTCTACGATCGTCGATCTGCAAAACCAGATCCAGTAGTTCTCCATATACGTAAGGACAACAGGGAGAGTTGCAAGCGTGTCCTTGAGTTCATTTGAAAGCCCTTTGTAAAAAAACAGCCAATTTCTTCTACTCGGGCCAATCTGTCTCAGCAGGCAAGTTGGTTAAACCGAGTGAGATACGTGAACAAAGAAGAGTTACCCTGGTGGAAACTCAAGAATTCTAAATCTGTAGCCTGAGATTTATAGCAGGTATTGAAGACCCTATTCATAGCTGTGATGAGTGCATCGCAGTCATACAGCATATAGCTGTTTGTTTCTAATAAGGGATTAGCCCATGCTACGGCCGTGCCAACAAGGTGTAAAAGAACAAAGGCTGCCTTGGTTGTTGAGTTAGGAAAGGCCATGGGACGACAAAGGAAATGTAGTTTGCACTGATTAATGAAAGTCCAGTATTGTTTGGGATCCGAGGAGAAACGTTGCAGTGGGGCCAATGGGAATTGTGTAGCCATTATGACTGGGATCGATTCCTGCCTAGGATAGGAAAAGCCCGAACCGAAGGCCATAGCCCCTGAAGTGTCAGCCCCTAGAGAGCGGATGCTCGACAAATCCTGCAGACTGTCAATCCTATGACGTAGGGCGTCATGCGCTGCCGTAATGTCGGACCGGAGATCGGCTACCAACTGAACCAGGGTAGCCAAGGGGTCTGTGTTTTCCATGGCTTGTGTTTCTGTTACTCACCGGTTAGGTGATTGGCTGAACATGGTATCGGGTTCTGGACTTCGGTCCTTGGTTGATTGTAGAGCTCAGGTTAGACCTAAACTCGAGCCTCCTCTCTTTGAGGGAAAAAACTATTTTCTATGATATGCCCCTTTGCTAATCCAATTAGGCAGACAAAGGGTCTGATCACCTAAAAGAGCACACACCGCCACGGACCCAGCTGAAAATGAAAATTCAACAGATTAATAAACGGGTGTGAGAAAGGACATAATAGTAAAAGAGAATAGTTGCAAGTAAGTACCTGAAGTAACAGTTCCCCTCCCTTCTGGAATATGGTAACCACGAGTTTCCCTATAAGAGTAAGAAATTGGTATTGCTAACCTGACACAGGGAATCAGAGTAAAGTATCCAGGAGCAAAGGAATTCTCACCGTGGGACAACCAAAGTCAGAGTGTACTGGAGAGGATTTGAAGAACCAACAACAACAAGATAAAACTACAAAAGGGTAGTTAGTATGGAAGCTATACTGTGCCGCACGAGGGGCCCACTAGGCCCAGGGAGGTGCACTTACTTCAGGCCGTCCGAATGTGCACAAAATGTGTCCAGTAATGAGCAAGTACTCCAGGTGTGAAGCAGGGAAACTTGACAGGTGAAGTATTGGTGAAGAATGTCTTGATGTGTCCAGGGATAGGAAGTAAGGGAAGGCAGAGGACGGTAACCATAGTGGTAGTAAGCAGATACAGCAACTGTTAGCACAGAAGAAGCTATTTGGTCCGCGAGATATCAAAAATAAGAGGAAAGGTAAGCAGCAGCAGTCTGTGTATATAGCAAAGGTTCGGTAGACAGAAGATCAAACATAAGTACAAGGGCAATGCATAGAAATCCAATAAGCAATGGGAAGAAATGAAGACGAAATTCAGAACACTGGTAGCTACATTAAACAGAAGCAGCGTTTAGCGGGATAGTGACGTATTTATGCCTCGATGAAGACAAGGCTCTAAGCGGCCATTGGATGATCCATTCACGTGGTACTCCAAGCATGGTGGGAAACGTCAGCAGTGTTGTTGCAACAGGTGGCCGCTGATGCCCATTTCCATGGCAATCTCCAATGCCTAGGGAACAGAGCGGAGAAGCGCTGCATGCTGCGTCGAACAGAAGGTAACAATCTGCTACTGCCGATTCTGGCAGCAGCGTGTCTGCCAGAATGCGCCCTGTGGGCTCGTGGTGCTGGAGCCAGCCTCCGAGTTGTGACACTTGTCATTTTATAGATAACCAAATTAACTCATAGCATTCCTGCCTATATAAGTCTCTCTACTTCCCCTTTATTGAAAACAGTTACCTCCCCTCTTTCACAGTGAACATGTCAATATTTCAAATAGCGTTCTAGAAATCTCAATAGAAATACTGGCTACTTGACATTCCTGCATGAAATGGCTTGTAAAGAGAAAAAAAACAGTTTAACAAGCCGTTCAATAGATTCGCTTCAATGGTGCTTGTATTGCTTTACCGTGTAAAAGTGTGCATTTCTCATTTTCAGTGGACAACTTAAAAGCAGGAAAATGCCCAGCGGTTAATCGCCCTTTCCCAATTGTCTTGAATGGTTCAGTGCCATTACCAGAACCCTGCTTGATGAGGTAACCAGGATATTACTTCAATTACCTTATTTGTCTAGGTATGTACACAGTGCACCATCCTTTTGGCTCCCAAAATACATTGTCTGTGCTTGATCATTACATAGAGAAGGAGACAGGGATTCTCCCAGTACACACATAGTAGGACCTAATCCATCAAATCTATAATTCCAGAAGCACATGCACTTCTGAAATATTTATTAATTTCACAGTATGTGCAGTTAATTTCTATACCCCTGCCCCTTCCATACCTTCACAAATAAAAAGGGCTAGGATTTAATCTATTGCCCTTTAGAGTATTCCTCAGAATTATTTCCCCTTAATATCATAGATACATTGGAGTTTCTTTTGACTGTCTTAGAGGCAGATGGGCACCACCTAAGAAATGTTTCAATTCTCCCTCTCTAGGCACAGGAGTGTACCAGTCATCGAGATGGGATCTGCTTCTCTCCAGAGGCTACTATCCCTTTTTCTATATTGGGCCTGCTGTCTCATGTGACTTTTCTTTCCAAAGTTGTAAATGGAAATGTGAATGCATGTGTAAAATTAAAAAGGCCTTTTTTAAAAATAAATTACAAAATATTAAATTGCATCTCCAGTTCCTCTGCCTGGGTAACAGAACACGCATACACTGTTAGTTCCTTTGCATCTGAGAGCTTGGCCATTATGACTCAGAGAGGCCTGGTCATTAAAGCGCCTAATGTCAGGAGGCTCTTTGAAATTAAGCCATGTTTGACACAGATCCCTGTCTCTTCAGTGATTACAGCCCCTTTTTACTACTTAAGTTAGACACCAAGGGCCTCATTAGGACCCTGGCGCTCCCGTAATGAACAGTGCCGGTACGGGACCGGCACCGTTCATTACGGGATGCCTATTACGAGGCCTGCTAGCGGGTCCCGCTTTTCACGTCTGGTCAGACCAGGCGTGAAAAGTGGGACCTGCTAACAGGCCAGGATGCTAACAACTGGCCCGTCATTAATGGGCCCGTTGTTAGCATCCTCCACATTCCCATTGAATCCTATGGGGCTCAAATGGGAATGGGGATTGATTTTTATCAGGTCCAAGAAAAGGGCAATTACCGGGTCCGCCAAGGTCGGCATAACCCGGTTATTGCCCTTTTCTTGGGCCCGGTAAAAAATCATTACCGGCGGCAGCCGTGCCCTTAATAAGGGCACGCTACCGCCAGGGTCGTAATGAGGCCCCAAGTCTCCAAATGTTCGAATGTCTTCTTCTGCAAGGCATTTCTTCGAGAACAGAAGCAAAACATTTGGTCCTTTGCTGAATTCCAGAAAGTGTAAAAGTTTTATGATCAGCTTCAAGGCCTGGCTACATTTTCTTGGGAGCAAGCATCCCCCTCCTGTATGTGTTTGGGGAAAGGAAAGCAATTCGGCTATCCACGGCATGTTGCTGTCTTTCACAGCAAGTGCAACCTTTAAAGTCATTTTCTTTACACAATTGCTTTCACATTTCCACAAAACAGGACAACATTTTAATAATAATAATTTGGCATTTATATAGTGCTACGAACCCTCAGGTATCTGAGGGCTGCTTATTATTACCCACGGTGTGTGGTGCTCATTTATCGACCTCGGAAGGATGAAAGGCTGAGTTTGGCCCCACCGGGATTGGAACCTGCGTTAGCAGGCTCTGCACGGATGTCAAAGTGAGCACTCTACTTGCTGTGCCATTTGACCAGCTTCCAGTTAACATTTCTTTGCAAAAACTCTCATCAGCATTTTAAATGTTTAAGTATCCATAGGTTTTATAATGTTGATTCTTAATCCGTCGAGGAAATAAACAGAAGAATAAAGGTCCACATTTGGTTTTTGACTCTCCTATGAAATGCTGCACTTTTCATCCCAAATTGGACTGTTGTGCAATTAACAGAAGATTGCTGTATTCGTCCATGATACTAAAAAGATTTCCCTTTGTGCCTTATCAATTGTTTTGGACGTGAACTCTTTTTGTAGATTGACTGATAACATCATACATTTCTTTGCACATGTTCTTTTCAGATCTTTTGTGCAGGCTGTAGCTCACAGTTTTGTTTTTAAATTCAGTGCTTTTCTCTGCATCCCTCTCTTCTCTGCAGATTTCCCTACAGAATCTTACACCAGACAGGTTGGGAATTAAATCTCAATTTCTGAATCCTTATTGGCATCAATACACCAACAACCCGGGGTCATTACTACGTAACACACTTCATCTTGCAATACTTAATAATTAGATGCTTACTAACAGCAGAGCACAGTGTCAGGGGATTTGTCCCATTTATTCCATAAACCATGGTTGAAAAGATACTTAACAATCATATAACACACCAAATCTAGTCCATTTTAGCACATAAAAAGACAAACCGATGTAACACTTTCATGTAGCACAATTAAAATGAAGCATCATTTAATCTGAAACCCAAATTATGATTCTTGGACTTGTACTTCAAATGCATAAACACATATGTATAGTTAGCTCCATAATTCAGCTGCCACCATAGGCTTAATAAAGTGTGGATAAAAAAACATTTGACACCTGTGTTACGAGTAGCCTCCAAATCACAAATGATGTGTCATCTGAGGCCCCTACTGACGTATGGTGGTAACACATGCATAGTTACATTACCACATACATAGCATCTATCTGAGCGGTCCAGATGGCTATCTTGGAAGTACAATTCTAATCTCTCGCAAAAGGCCACCCTCCTCGTTGCAAGTTTGAATCCTGTGGCAGGCTCAATTTGAGGTTGGTAAAATGAGTAGCAAATTGGGTAATAACGCGTGTTTTTATAGTGGTTAGATACAGAAGGAATCTGGAAAGAAGTGACATATAAGAACAGAAATAATGATACAAGCATATGAGGCATCAACTGTAATTGCATGGTATTACTGAGGAATGTGAGACTGCTCTTGACATAGGATCGCAGCAACTGGACAGGAGAGGGTTGCCTCTTACATTTGACCACTATACCATTCATAAGACATTCAAGAGTATTATTGTGTCAATGAAGGCTGTAAATGACATATGATGACAGCAACTAGAGGTTGCACTTTACATTTGGGTACTAAACATTGCAGGTGAGACATTAAATAGCATTGAGGGTATTGTTGGGGCCTTTGAAGTTGTGCTACAATGGCACATCTGCACATGCAATCCTGCACTATTAAAATATACATGCAACCTAGGTAGGTGCTAACACAAAAAGAATATTCAATTCAATACCCAAACCACATTTCTTTTTCGATGTTTTTCATTATTTATCTTCCTTTCTCATGGGATGTACATTTAAACGTGTCATTCTTGTTAGCTGCTCCTGTTTACCACCCGTGCCAATTGGACCTTTGTGACCTTTGTCTTGATACTGAAGTCTAAGTTGAAGGTAAAATAAAAACACTTCAAAGATTCAGCAGAGAATCTCTTAACTCATCAAGGAAGCTGCTTATCAGATGTATTGCTGCAATGCCTGGCTTTGCATCAGGGGCACAGTAATTGTAAGGTGCGCAGGACTACAGCATATGGTCTGAAGAGCCACAGGTGGCCCACAGGCTGTTCAATGAGTTTCCTTGGCTTAGGCTGTCATCAATCGGATTTTAATAAATAACAATATTAAATATCCCTGTCTAGGCGGGTGCAAGGCTGAAACGATGGCTGCCATCAATTAGAGCTCCAGAGCTTGCACTCGTTATCTTTATTTTATCCTACCATTCAAGCACAGTTTGGGGACTGCCTTGCAGCACGTTCTGCTCCGTGCTGGAAGGCCGGGGGACATTTCAACCAAGTCTGGATGGGAACATCCTTGCTAGCAGAGAATACTGCTGCTGGACGCTGCGGCTAGTGTGCAGACCATGGTGATGCACCTTTTCATACCTGCATCCTACAGCAAGACGGAGGTACACATCCCAGAGGGCGATCCTCCCACAATATTGCTGAGATCTAGGCTATGCTTGTATTTTTGAGGGTGTTTATACCGCCTGGAACACCAAAGCCGCTCTGTGCATCAAAATATTGAGAGATACGCATTTCCAATATCTGAAGCAGTACGCAAGAAAGTGACACATCAGAATTGTTTGAACACTGGGAACCCAGCGTTTATGAATGGGTGTCAAAGTTTATGGTTTACTACTTATCTTAGTCCCAAATCGTACTGAGTGCATATGTGGGTGGTGAAACTCAGATGAGCTCATACCAAAGTGCCACTTTCTCAGAAACAAGACCTACTAATATACTTGAACAATGCTCTTTGAATAATCATTTTGGGTGTTACCCTATCTTAAACAGCATGCTATAGCCTTGAGGCTGTTTTATGTTCTCCATTGCTAGAACACTGCTGAGAGGATTTTGGAAAGGCATCCTGCAAACAGGTTACAGTTCGGTCATGACACCTCACCCACTGCCAACATCTAGAATTTGGGTATCCACACTTGGTCGCTGTGTCAGATCAACAATGGAAAACAAACCAAATCAATCAAAGAAACAAGTTGGATGGTTACACCAAGAAATACAATCAGCAATAAGTTCATGTAATCTGAAATCACAGAGTGGAGATGAAGATGTTAGCGATGGAGATCAGGAAGATCCAGTTGCGGTAGCATTGTACAATTTGCAAGACAGCATTGGTCACATTGGTGGTAAGATAGACACAGTACCTGCCAAAATGGAAACATCAAATGCCAAGATCAAAAAGATGCGTGCTAGGTTAACGGAGGCTGAACAGAGAATTGTTAAATCTGAAGATTTCATTGTGCCCCTTGAGACAACAGTGAGTTCCCTAAAAATTGAACTCAATGCAGCATTGCCCAAGACCGACGATTTGGAAAATCGTTCTAGAAGGACAAATATCCATATCTTCGGCCTGCTGGAATCTTCCCCTATTGGACACCTGCAAATCTTCTTAGAAAAGCACCTGCCATCTCTCTTCTGCAACACAGTCTTCTCTTCGCATTTTCAAATCGTGAGAGAACATAGATTACTGGATACTAGACTGGCTCTGGGACTTCCATCTAGTCCAATCATCACAAACATTTTTAATTTTTATGACAGGGATCTAATTCTTAAGGTGCCCAGGGAAAGGGCCACCTGCAATGTCAATCAGCGAGCATTCATACATTTCAGTCCAGTACATGCATCCAGGAAAATGTTTAATGACGTGAAGGAATATCTACAAGACAGACAGATTGCTTATGCAATTCTTTTCTTCACTGCCATGGTAAAAAGTTTCATTTGTTTCTTTCCCCCTCGGATGCTATGGATTTTTGTGTTGCTACATTTGATGTAAACTGCCCACATCGTGGATCTCTGTCCTAGGCTGATATGCTCCTATACAAGCGGTGCTGTACCTTGCATGGCGGTGATGCACCGACTATCTAAAAGAAAAGGAGAAATCTGTCTCTTCTCTACAGTATGCAATCAATCTGGTATATAAATAATTCACCTAAAAACCCACATTGATAGTAAACCATGCAGGTGACAGAGCATCACTGGCTCAGCTTTTTCATGCGCCAAACATTACTGAGAGGAATTTCTTATGAGGCTAGTATAGCCTTTGTTTATTTACCAACAAAGCAATATCTTATAAGAGCATTTGTGTTGGGTTCCAGTGGGCATCTAAACATTCCTTGGGGTAGGCGCAGAGTCTATAATGCTTGAAACACCTGTTTATCAGACAGATGTGAATTTTTACAAGGTTTGTATCCTGTTTGCTTGAGAGGATATCATAAAAAGGAAAAGGGTTGACCGGTTTCAATGACCATAGCCATTAGTGTCATCATCTTCAGGGCCAGTTTGATGTAGCATGGGCATTAGTCCCTTGGATCCAGGGCTCAGGATCAGGCAGCCAGGTAAGCTATATCTTCTGGGGAGATAGCTTCTATCACTAACACTCAGTCACTGATAATGCAATCTCTTACAGAAAAAACACAGTGCCATGATTTAAGGCTTAAAAAACGTCATTGTAGGGACAGCACCCCCTGATAGGGCAGTGGTCGAACTGTACGAAAAGAAGTAGTGGAACTATGTTTCCTGCTGGCCTGCCCCTGCTCCACACAAACCCCATCACCACGTCTCCTCCCACACACCATACACACCCCCAACACTTGCACCAGCTGTGTAAGGGAACGTTCAGTGCAGTGCACTGAAAGAGCAAGCTTCAATTTCTTCCTACACTTTTATTTTAAAACGAAACCATTCCGGAATGGTTTCTTTTTAAAATAAAAGTATAGGAGCTGTAAAAGGTAATTTTAAAAAGTAGAGGAGCACCGCTCCCGTCTGCTCCCTCTCACTTCGACCATTGTGATAGGGACAGGGTGTACTTCTACCTAGGGATAGTTTTTTATTAGTTTTCAGGATTAATTCTTGCTCAAATTGTGCAAAATGTAGTGCTCCAAAACCCGTTTTTTTGTGTTAAAAAACGTTTGAAATACAACGGTGGAATGAAGCAGTTGTAAATGGTAACTCAGTCCCTGACTGTTATTATGCTCTGTAAGAGTATTTAGCATTATTTTTATGCAGCACCACTGCATGGGTTTGGTGCATTGCTATAACGCGGTACAGCAAGGCATGTGTTGCCAGTGTGACATGGACATGTAAATGAAAACAGGCTATTCAGTCAAAAACGATTTCTACATCTAAAATGCAAATATTTTTTTTCACAGTTAAAAGCATATTTTTTTTTCTCCACCTGAAATTCCTCTGTTGCAGGAGACACATTTGAGTATTAATGAACTAACCTCATTAACAATACTAACGATTCTAACTCATTAATAATATAATGTGTTCTCCAGTGCAAAATGAGATGGAAAATGGCAGGCTCTGAAAGTCATTTTAAACGTGCATCCAGATTTTATTTTCTTTGCTTCTATCTGCGTTCTGTCCACAGTATTTGCAGGAAGCAAAGACTCGAATTAGCTGGAAATCAGTTTGGTTACAGTTGCAACTGTATAAGCCAAGCCATTGTTCAAGAGAAGGAGGGTAGGACATGATAGAATTTCATTGGTTGAACTCGTTTGGCAGACTGTAACAGTGCTTTGCTAATGAATCTCGGGGAAGAAAAGAGGAGAAGACATTTTACACAGCTGGGAGAATGACCTGGCTGGTGGCTGGGGATTTTCCTGATTGAAAAAGCAGATCCCAGTGCACTGCTGCAGAGACTGGGAATTCCAGTCAATAAGCCCCGGTTTGAGTGACGGCAGATGCTCGTCCTTGCTGGTGTGATTTAAGAAGAATTCATTGAACCACTTCCAGAAGTCGACCAGCCGACGAATTTCACATGCTGGACAGGCCTGGTAATTATATTACAGAGTGTGGGGGCAGTGTGTATGTGTGCGAAACTATTCAGTCAGCGTGGAAGAGGGAACTCCAGTGTTTTATCAACATGTTTAATGTTGCGAATTGAATATGTTCTCGCCGCTCTCTTCTCATTTTGTTACAGATAAAGTTGTTACTGTGCAATTTCCATTTATTTCTGTAAAAAGAGTAAGATCGTGTTGAAATGCAATTTTTTATAATACACAAAAAATATCTGAAAGCAGACGGATAGTGTGTTTTATTTTTCTCTTTTATTTGTGCATCTACCATTACAGTACTGATAATATGGGAAGAGGTTTAGACAGTGCAATTGTCATTTTTAAGCTAGCTAAAAATAAGACTTAGCGGTAGCTGTGTGCATGATTCCATTCAGTATACAAGTGTATGTTTTCTGAACGGAACATAATAATAACATAATGAAATAGACTGCTGCTGGAGGTACATGAGTCAGCAGAAAGAGAGGCCCTGGACATAGTTCACCGATGTAGATAAGTTGGTGATGAATACCACATGTTAGCTCGCTGCCGTAGATAAGTCAGTGAGGACAGCCCATGGTGGCACTCCAATTGAAAATGTGGTGTTCCTGAAATGTAAGCCTGAGGCCTCTCTAGTGATCACACGAACAAACTATGCAAAAATAAGGGGTTCTCGATATTGGGGCCACATATAAAACAAAGGAATTATGCTCACCAGAAATACCACCAATAACGCATACCAACATAATGTATACCACTAAATGTATCTGTGTGCTGAAATAATGTATGTATACTGTAGTACTATATACCAAATCTAATCTGAATGCAAAGAGTGATTATTAATGAATTATTTTCATTTTGGCGGTAAGAAAATACCTCCAGGCCCCAAATCTATACAAAATACCCTACAGCTCCTATACAAAAACACTGAGGAGGGTGAGGTTATTGGCGCTCATAAGTCATATATTAATAGTGCGGATGCACAGAATTACCCCGTAACGGTCAAATGGGATTTCTTGGCAGTTTTTTGTTATTTGTTTTTTCTTTCATTTTTCATTTATATTTGGTTTGGTTTTAAAAAAGGGTGTTCGCTGGCAGATTGCGGAGGCTGCTTGGCTAGAGTGTTGGTGGATTGGGGTTTAAAGTTAAATGTGCCATTCACGCTATTAGTAAATAACTTACGGCATCAAGCTGCTTATATTGGTGTGGTGTACTTAAAGTAAGTCTGTATTATTTGGGCTTGTTATTTCTGTGTGTGTCACTAAACATAATTAAGGTTTTTGTCATTGGTTCCAATGGTTTAACTGCTGTATATTAGATGGAACGTACGTGGGTTAAACAACCCAATTAAAACTCATAAAGTATTCTCATCTCTTCAAAAACATGATTCAGACATTATTTTGCTGCAGGAAATGCATCTACTTAAATTCCTGTTGCTATCTAGGAAGATCGTGTTTGGTTTTCTGGCTAATCTACTTACCCAAGGGGGGGTGATTATTCTTATATGTAAAAATGATGATTTTAAGTTGGTGGAGACTATAACTGATACTGAGGACAGACCCGTTATGGCGGTAGGAAGAATATATGGAGTGGATGCGCTGATACTGTGGACCTGATTCACAGAGCATTTTCCAATGGGATTGCGCCATTATAAAACGCTTCTGTGAATCAGGCCGTGTGTGTTTCTACACCTAACATCGATGAACGCGCTGTAAGTCCCATGCTATTACCAAGCGACCCAATATTCTTATAGGTATTCACACACATTTAGCAGAATTGCGCCGATTAACCAATAGGGAATATAAACTATGTAATCACCAAACACAGGCCAGGAAATATGCTAAAGCTGATTAGCCAGGTCGATTGCTCGCTGAATGAGTTAGGGATGACAGAGGCCATACAGATATCACTTCTTTTATGGACCCGCTGGCATGCAAGTAATACACGCTGAAGGTATCAATACAATGTTTCTACAGTACTATACAACATTTTATTCCTCCAGCCTGCATACACCTGTGGGACAAGTGGATGCATTTTTAGAGAAGGTCGCCCTGATTTGTTTGAGTGACGCAAAAAGGGCTCCTTTGAAAATGCTAATTCAGCCGGAGGAGGTAAAAACAAGCAATAATGGAATTACAAACTGGCAAGGCACAGGGACCTGACGACCTCACAACTGAATTCTATAAAGGATTCATATTATTATTATTTTATTATTATTATTATTATTATTATTATTATTATTATTATTATTATTATTATTATTATTATTATTATTATTATTGTATTTATTGAGCGCAGACCTAGTTTTGAGAGTCAACAGAGCGCTTTACAGAGGCATACAACAATACAGATGCATAATGGAGTGCTTTTCAGAGGTAAATACCGAACAGATAAACAGCTGGGAAAGAATACAGAGCGGCACATAGGATGTAGAGAGGAGGAGAGGGGTGGAGATCATCTAGCGAGTCAGATGACGTGGGGATGACATGATGGCCTAGGTGTTGAGGAGGAGAGTCTCCGTGAAGATGTGGGTCGTGAGTTATTTTCTGAATTGTAGGCGCGTGTGGGTGAGTCTTATGCTGATGGGGAGGATGTTCCATAGTCTTGGGGTTTAGGCAGAGAAGGCTTGTTTTCTGGTCCTTTCCTTTTTTCAGCGGCGGATTTCAAGTCTGCACATGTCCTGGCTTTCGGTGGTATGCTGTCTGAAGGAGATGCTGAGTTTCTCTGCAAGGTAGCTGGGTGACTTGAAGACGAATGCCTCATAGATGATGCAGCAAGACTTGAAGGTGGTGTGTGCGTGCATTGGGAGCTAGTGACGTTCGATGAGGGCCTAGGTGATGTGGTGGTATCTGCGTAGACCCTTGATGAGGCATGCAGCCGCTTTTAGAACACTTCCAAGGGTCACATGGAAGAACGAAGGGATGCCTTTGAGGCCTCATAGATGTATTGAAAAATTGTTACATTTGTTCAGTGCATCGTTCATGGCTGGTCAATTTTCCCCTACCATGAAGGAAGCCAGGATAGTGGTGCCGCCTAAGCCCAATAAAGATCCACATGATTGTAGATCCTATCGTCTACTGTCCCTTTTAAAATGGACAACAAAATCTTCACTAAAGTATTGGCCCATAGACTCCTTCATGTACTTCCAGATATGGTAATTGACAATCAGTCAGGAATCATACCTGACCAATCCACATTCCATAACTTGATAAAATGATTTAATATTATGTAGCTAATAGATCCCACAATACTAACTGTAGCAGCCTTAACACATATCCAAAAGCCTTTTGATTCATTAGAGTGGCCATTTATGCTCTAGATGCTTACCAGGATGGGGGTGGGATCAGATATTATATTGTTAGTGTCACTTTTATATACTGATCATCCCACCGCAAGGGTATATGCGAATGGGATAACATTGGATTCTTTCTCACTATCACAATCCTTTTTGCTTTATTCATAGAACCACTTGCAGTGATCCTTATGGAACTTAATATGAAGAGGGGATTCAGGCTATTTGATCAGGTAGTGGTCTTTGCCTTAGTGGTTTTTGTCAAGCAGCCCGAGCAAAATATCATCCCAATAGTGGATACAATAGTGGAATTTGGTCAGAACTCTGGGCTCCACATCAACTGGAGCAAATCAGAGCTGTTTCCGCTGATGGCCTCTACACCGCAAGGACAATATTGTGAATGATTTAGTTGGTCTCCATTTATGGTCAGATATCTTGGAATAAATGTGGGCCACACCACCGCCTTATTGTATTCCCTGAATTATGTACTATTATTGCAGGATGAATGTGTCATAGAGACGGCCGCTTCGATCAGTACACGAGGATACAATTTATCCAGCGTTTATGGAAGTCTGCAGGATTCGGGAACCCAGACAGCATAGCGCCTTTTTCAACACAGCACATCGTGAATATACTAACTTGGAATTCACACGCATTGCAATTATATGCAAAGATGTTATGAAGACACAGATCCAGCTTGCAACATCTGATGTGCCACGATATCCGACCGTGGTTGAATGACTCCTCACGGTTTTTGGGAAGCAGAGGTGTCTATCGGATCACCACGTTGATCTCCAGAAGGAATTATACCTTGTGGAAAAATACAAAAGGTCCTGAAGAAGATGATTGTAGCCACCTGTAGTATCTCTCTGCATTGTCCAAAAGGCCTTCTGAGTCCTGAGGCCTCAATACCTTCAACTCTCTCTTCCTAAATATCTTCCTTCTCGAGCTCTTCACATATCAGCCTCCAACTCCCTCAGGGTCAGTCGCTTCTCCAACAAGTTGGTAGATCTCTTTCTTCGGCTGGTGCCTCCCTCTGGAACAGTCTCCCTGCCTCCCTGAAACTTGAGGAGAACCATCTCCGGTTCCGGAAGCACCTCAAAACCCTTCTCTTTGCTTCTGCTTTTTCACCTCCTCTCCCCTGCTGACCCCCTGGCTGAACTGAAACTGCTCCGGTTACCTAGTCACCCTCTAATCTTGAGCCCAGGTCCCCCCCACTAGTCTCACACACCTGCACTGCCTGCCTGGCAACCCCCGCACTTGGGGACTGTTTCTGTATCCCAACAGTCCCACTTCCAGCACTTGACACGTGATTTCTGCACTTACGTTTGCACTTGCCACTTGCTGGCTGTTACTTTACTTATTGTTATTATTCTATTCCCATGTACTGCACTCTCCCTTCCCTCTCCCCCCGCACTTTCCCCTTCCCCCGAGCCATGCACTTGCGTGCTCTGAATGACACTTATTCTAGTAGGATCATTGTCTGTCTTCCCTTCATTCCCCCTCCCTTGCCTTGAAACACTTGTGTAGAGTTGGTATGGTTGGTATCCGATAGGGATAGGGAATTGTGCCTTGCAGATGCCCTGCTTAAGTCAGACTTCCTCTATCATGCTCACTCTCCTCTCCCTTTCCTGACCCTTGTTTTCTTTCAACTTCACCTGTCTCTCCTCGCTCCTCTATCCAATTTCCTGTCCATCTGACTTCTCTCACTCCTTCTATGCCTCGCCAACAGCCTTTGTTGTTAGTACCTATTCTCTGTTGTCACTCCACCTCCTACTACATTACGACTCCCTCCTCCACAATACTACATCCTCGTCCACACAACTACTCAGACAATATCTTTGCACTCAGTTCCATACACTTCAAAGTCAGTCCTTACACTAACTCTCCTAGCGACACTTGCCACACTAACATGCATACTGAAATTGCAATTCCACTTTAACTCACTAGCCAATATCTCAGCTTCTCTAACAATTGCTGCCACACTCTACCGCTCCTTTGCCCTCCTGCTGGTCACTTGGTCTGCTACCTCCTCCTCCTATGACCTCACCCGAACAGCCCACACCTTCTCTTCCCTCTTGTGGTCTCGTTTTATCTCCTCCCCAAGTTGGCTCTCTTTTGGTGGCTAATATGGCACTGTCTTTCCCATATGGGGTGCGTTGCAGGCGACAAAATGTACAAATAGTGACCTAAGTCCTACCCGTGCTCAATTTCAAGTCAGGGACATTTGCTCCTTGTGCACCAAAGGTAAGTCCCATTGTTGAGGGGGGGTGTGTCAACTGCATTATTTCCCTGTGGTCTACGTGGTTCGCTACTACTGGCAATGCTCCCTGTGCTTACACAGCAGCATCACATACTTCCATGTCTGACGTATACTGATGGCAATGCCATGCCCCCTGTGAGTGTAACTCAAGTCGGTATAGATTGTTAGCGATTGACCTTGAGCCACAGCACACTCACGGATGAAGGCCATGAGCTCAGCGACCTGAGCTGATTTGGCTATAGGCAGTCAATATGCTTCTAGAACAATATGGGGGTACATTCCAATTCCCTGGTTTCCAGAAATGCGGATGCAAGATCCGTCAGTGAAAAGAATATTGTTCGGATTCAATAAGGGTGCAGATCAAGATGGGGCAACAAAAGTGTCTCCACAAAAACCTGACAGTCATGCGCCTGCCAATCTTCAGGGGTTAGTAACAATGAGGCAGGATTCAGGACTGAACAGTAATTCAGGGTTACATTGGCAGCGGAAATGATTAGCTTTTCATATCGTGTAAAGTGGGAATTCTTCGCTTTTACTAAGAATGACAAGAAAACATGGGCAATCGCAATCGTGACAGGATGTCCTTGGACTAGGGTGTCAGTTTTCTTTATAAACAGGGCAGCAGTGGTGACTGCCCACAGAGAAGCTGGGAGTCACTCTGCTACTGGATCTAGAGCTACGCTATGGAAGGATACAGGCTGGTGCTTATCACCGAGTCAACACACCTTGAGCAAACCGATTGCACTTGTTGCAAAACAAGACAAAGGGCTGAATATAATCCAGCAAACCTAATGGCAGAGCTGTTGCCAGTGCTTGCTTAATGGTGACAAAGACATCTTCTGCTTCCTGAGACCATGGCAGAGGCTCAGGGATCGAATCATGCAGGAGCTTCTGAAGCAGCTATGGATACATGTCCCGGGACCCATTGCCTGCAGTAACTGACCATTCTGATGAACCCTGAACCCCTTTTATTTGTTTCTTGGTCCAGGGCTTAAAGACTTTCTGGATCATTGAAATCCAATCCTGGGACAAGTGTCTTTCCCCAGCAGAGATCTCATGGTCCAGGCATTGCACACAGGGCAGACACAACTGCAATTTGTCTTTCGATGGCTTGTGACCCTTTCCAGAGAGTACTTTCAAGAGGACAAGTGAGTCTTCCTCTCAGTCTTCCAAGGATGGGTAGGCTACGAGCAGATCATCTACTTACTCCACCAACATGGACCCTCCTGGAAACTGTACTGAATCAAGATCTTTCTTTTAGATCTAGGAAAACATCTCTATTGGGAAAAACACCGCACACAAATCTACAACAGTGAAATACTTGGCTGTGTAGGGAATAAATTACAACATGGTAGCTGGATTGGATACCACTGGAAACAATGGTAATATGGCTGCATTAACTGCATGTAAGTCCTGAATAAAATGATAAACCTCTTTAAATGGCTTCTTAGTAGATCAGACTATTGCAGGGACTGCAGGTCGGCACAATGATACCTTGTTGGAGAAGGGATTCTATCACAGGGTGGATGCCTTCTTCAGCCTGTTGGAAAATAGGATACAGAGGTACACGTGGCAAGTGCTTGGCAGAATTAAAAGTGATTTTAACTGTCTCAACATTAACCATATACCCAGTACCATTTGCTTGAGTTGACCATAATTTGACCGCAACCCGGTCTACCAGCCCCTTCCACTGACAGAGGGTGTTGACTCCCCAGGGTTCAAATGGACAGCTTCCTATAATACTGTAATACTGCCAGCACCTTATGCTCTCTATGGGTGGGGATATCCAGATATACACCATCAGAGGAACAGTGAGTAGTGCAGCTTAGTTTACACAATAAATCTAGTCAGTCAATCTACTCCAAACAAATTCACAGGCGAACAAGGTTTTAGCAAGGGTCAGAAATTGGACCCATCGTGACCGTCAGTGAGGTGGACCCAGGATGAGGTATTGGAGTATCTCCTCTAACTACAGCGTTTACTATGTAATCAGAGTGCTATGTCAGGAGAATCTCAGAAGCTTCAAGTATGGAGTGTGATGCCCCTCTATCAACCAAAAATGAAACCTTTTTGACCAGCAACAATACAATCAACATACGGGTTAGGAAAATCTGTTGATATAAGTGTTGCAACAATCTCAGAGACCCATTGGCAATCCTAAACATTGGTCATAACCATGGCTGTGGAGGAGGGGACATTGCAATCTGCAGTCCACCTCCACCGTCAAACTGAGGCTGATGTGGGCTTTCAGTTTTTGCAGTGCCCAAACTCTTTACAGTAGTAACACTATTCACTGTACGTGTTTGAGTAATACCTTTCAACACTGTGCCCTGACGGGAATGACAGAGGTTCTCCTCTCCCTCTTCCCCATCTCTGCCCTTGCCCTCCCAGAGCAGGGTGGAACCCTTCCTTCCCTAGGGAGGTTGTAAACTCTGTATTTGAAACGGCCTGAGCTTGTCTTCAGGGGTTTCCTTTTGTCTCTCAACCTTCATATGCAAGTGCTGTGTGGCTCATAAAATGGCTACCAAACCCTTTCCTTCCCATCCTATTGTTACTGCCTTAATTCTTTAAGATACCTCGGGTTGCAAACCCATAACAAACGGACCCATCATGGCTTAAGGTTCTCTATGTGTGACATCAACAATCTCAGAATACTGTTCAAAGGACCATTTTAAACATTTGAGATAGTCTGCTGAGCTTTCTGCCTGCATGCGTTGATCTTAGCTCAAGCTGTCTTTCGAGAATACATTTTAAGAATAGTATGCACCAGTCTACCAGTAAACCTTTTCAAGTCCCTAGCAGTAGCCAATTCTTTGGCTGGCCAATTTGCCCATACCTTAAGCAAACCAAATGTCTGTAGGCAGTACTGCTTGCAACAACTGATTCAAGTCAGCACAGGTAGGGTGATAACAATCGACAATGACCTGAAGTTCCTTCTGGAACTTAACAGGATCTTATTGTATCTTTGGGAATCTCTCAACCATATTAAACAAATCAATGGCGCTCAATGGGACATGTACTGTGACTAGTGTATCGCCTTCTCCGGGGAGCTGTCTGAGCAGGAATACACCATTACTGGCAATGAATGTCGAGTTTGGAAATCCTTCAAACATGCCTGAGGCTAGCAAAAACAGTTTGAAATCTGAGATTGTATTTCAGGAGTAAACAGGCCAGCCATCGGATTTACTGGAGTGGACTGGTGATAAGCTGGAATCTGGGCTAGCTGGTCATTGATCGGACATGATATGTAAAATGGCAAGATTATAAGTGTCCAAAATATCTTTGGGACTTTCTTTTAAAAGGTGCTGCCCTTGTACCCGGCTTTGTGGACCGTACCTGCAGGTTAAAATACTCAGTTTTTATGGATTTTACTTGCTCCTGGAGCTTTTCAGTGTCTAGGTCTTAGATTCAGTCTGTCTCTTAGTGGCTTTGGTGTACCAGTCAAGGTATCTATCCAATTGGCATTGGTGTAAATGTGAGCCTTTATTCTCCAATGCTTAGGTACATTTGTTATCCTGTCTAGGCCAAATGTACCTTCCTGGGTGAAATGTTTAGATGATTCTTGCTTCTGCACTGGCTCAGTCTACACTCCTCGAGTCTGTGGATGCTCCAGCCAGTTCTGCACTCTGACGAAATCGCCTCTCATGGGCCCAGGGCGATCACCAAGAAGTGTGCCCGGCAGTGTTTGGACCCAGCCGCTGATCAGCGAGAATCCACGTCTTAAAGAACTGTATTGTGGTGGAGAAATGTCCACTCACGATTCTGGTGGGTTGGTGAACAATTTATTAGTAAAGCAGTAGCAAAACATAACCAACAGCAGCACGAGACTCTGGCGTGTGACCCCCCCTCTCCTTGGTGCACCATGCCATGTACCGGGAGGATAGCTCAGCGGAAACGTGTGTGCCTTGGAAACAAGACGACACAAAGCAGCATAGGTTCGATCCCTGGGTCCACGCATAGAATGGGTATTTAAGTGCATTATAAATACGCAAGTAAGACAAAAAACAAATACGCAACTACAAAACAAACAATTCCTACAACAGTATGTCAATGCCCGCGGGCTGTGTGAGCGCTTTAAAAATGCAAATAAAATAAATGCTTTTTTTACCCAAAGGAACACATGTGTTTCCATGCTAGAGGTGGTCTCAACAGGGCAAGGTCTTACCTTGAAACATTGTTGCTGACAGAGAACAAATCCTCATTATTCAAGCCTTTGATGCCTTCTGCACTCTGCTGTGCTAGTTAGTGTTATGACAGCATAGCGTAATATATTTAGTCAAGGTGAACATACTATTTAAAGATTCACACACGTTCTGAGGCAGGGAAGAGCACTTCAATATGATGACTTCTGCCTATCAATGCAGCTTTCATAAGAAAGCGAGAATATAAAACCTGCTTGCATATGCCGAAAGGGCAACACGTCAGAAGCGAGAACTGTGAACGCGAGCATAACTACATGATAGGCAAAGAGATTTAATGGCAAGACATGAGCAGTACAATCTACCGTCTCGCCTCACACAAGCTAGAAGCAGTGGTTTAAGCATGGCAGTTTGCAGTGCATGCTCAATGAAATACGGTGGTAAATTGTTAGCAGAGTACATAGCAATTTCAGTTCGAAAGCCTTTCCTCCACAGTCATAGTCAAAAACATATAGAAAGTCACATGTTGCAGACTACTGATTTAGACCATTTACGTTGCATTCCACAAGACTAAACAGCGTATTAAATGCTGAAATCAAATGGAAAAGTTTATTCATTTGGAAAACATAAAATCTCTATGAAAGTGCATGAAAAAAAGCATTCAATAAATTAAGCAATTGTTCAAAAAATTGTCAATCACTGTACCAGTCCTGCCCGTATATATTTTTCTGTACAGCAAAAGCTTCAGAGAAATAACAGACAACAGTGTGAAAAATAATAGAATCTGATAGTGACATCATAGTCCACATGGATTATCTACTGTGTCCACCATTGTATTTGTTTTAAAATAACATATAAAATCCTTTTATAAAATGTACAAAAAAAAGCATAAGTGCCCGGTCTAAGAGTATTATGAAAAACGGTTGTAAAAATAACATTATCTTCTGACGTTTAGCTTCTGGCAGTAATCCGGGAAAGAAGGTGTTGGGTAGCCCACATCGTTGTGTGGGCGGGCCGCCGTTGCGGCCATGGCACAAGACGTCCAGGGCGTGACGTCAGGGGAAGGGGAGGGGCAGGGGAATGTTACGGCAGTTGCCGCCTTATGTTTAATAAAGAAGGTTGTGTGTTACTTGGGCTCCGGTGTGTTTTGCAACGTGCGCCCCACCGGGCCCCGTCGCAGGTACTAGCAAGCAGGGCCTCGCCTCGGGCGACAACAATGGTGACGAAGGGAGAACCCTCTTTCCCTTTTACTCGGAGGCCTGCCGTCGGGCAGTAAAGCGCGTCGGCGCGCCTCCACGGAAAGGAAATCGCAGGCGGTGCACCGCGGTCCAGGATTGGACACCAGCACACACGCCAGGGAGCTCCGCAAGGTCGGCGGACGTGATCCCCGAATATACCTGAGGTGGATCGTTGAAGAAGTGCATGCGCGCAACCCAGTCAGCAGATTCTCACATATCGGAGCTCCCGCCGCTCATTCAATGTGGCCCCGCTCGCGAGCGCTGGGCCGGGAACACTCCGGGAGCATTCTCCTGTGTTCCTCATCAGCTGGGAGGTGAACATGTGGCGCAGCATCACACGTGGGAAAACGACCACACCAGAAACAGCACAAGGCAACCCTGCGACATGCTCGAACAGAGCCTCACTGGTGCATATATTATACCAGCTGATGGCCCACAAATATTTCGCCAAACCGGAGGCAATTGAACAAAAATTCTCAAAGCTATTCACCGGCCTCGAAAAACTGAAAAATAGGAAGGTACACCTTCACATTAACCCACTCATCAAACCTGTGGCCCAACACCATCGAGGAATCCCATGCAACATCCTAAGACAGGTGGAAAAGGAACTTGACAAACTCATCAAGATGGACGTATTCAAACCCGTGTCAGGACCCACACCGTGGGTATCACCCATCGTCCCTGTCCCCAAGAAGTCACCAGATGGAGCCATACGCCTGTGCATCGACATGCGCAGAGCTAACATCGCTATCGAGAGAGAGAGACACCAGGCACCCAGGATCACAGACATGATCCACCTCCTCTGCGGCGCAAGAATTTTCTCAAAACTAGACTTGACGAAAGGCTACCACCAAATTGAAATTGTGCCCGAATCTCGATATATCACCACATTCGTAACCCACCTTGGCCTCTTTCAATACAAAAGTCTCTGTTTTGGCATCTCCTCCACGGCCGAAATCTTCCAAGAAGAAATTCACAGAGTGATTTGGCACGTCCCAAACTGCTTGAACTATTCAGACGATGTTCTAGTGTACGGCAAAACACAAGAGGAACACGACATGGCGCTACACAGAGTGTGTCAGGCACTGGAGGAAGCAGGACTAACGTTAAACAAAGCAAAATGTGAGTTTTCTAGAGGGTCGCTAAGATTCTTTGGCCATATCTTCTCAGACAAAGGAATTAGACCGGACCCGGAAAAAGTCAAAGCGCTCACCTCAGCCACTCCCCACCCCCTCTAAACACGACAGACCTGCTCTCATTTCTGGGCTTGGCCGGTTACTGCTCCAGATACCTCAAGAACTACGCCACCATAAGCAACCCCTTACACCTACTGACATGCAAAGACACGCCATTCATATGGTCAAAGGAATGCCAAGAGGCATTCGAAGCGATCCGAGGTGCCATATCACAGGCAGACGACATGGCATACTTTGATGCCAGTCGAGACACTGAGGTAATCGTGGACGCCAGCCCTGTAGGCCTCGGCGCCATACTTACCCAAAATAACCCAGAGTATCCACGCAGTGTCCATATAGTGGCGTATGCCAGCAGATGTTTGACGGCCACGCAACAGGCGTACTCGCAGGTGGAAAAAGAAAGCCTGGCAGTAGTGTGGGCCTGTGAGCATTTTCATCTGTTTCTGTTCGGGAAAGAATTCACGATAGTCACGGATCACCAAGCACTGCTCACCATCTACGGCAACCCCAAAGCCAGGATGCTGCAAAGAATTGCTAGATGTGGCCTGCGGCTACAAGATTACAAGTTCACAGTAAAACACATGCCAGGAAAGGACGAAAACCCTGCAGACTACCTGTCCCGTCACCCCACAGCCTCAACTGCGTCACAACCATCCATCGCAGACGCATACATAAACTATGTCATACACCACCTACAGCTGCTGCCGGTCGGATGGGCAGAACTGTCAGCACAGTCGGAGAAGGACCCGGCACTCCGAATTGCAAGGCACTGCCTGCAGACAAACAAGAGGACTCTCATGAGACAGCAAGCAAGACCGGAATCGGACATGTCGCGGGAAGACGTCAAGTGGCTCGACCAGGTCTGAGAGGAATTAACGGTAGCAGAGGACAAGATACTGTTAAAAGGTTGCAAAGTGGTCATCCCGAGAACGCTTTGAGAAAGGACAGTACACCTGGTGTTACTTGGGCTCCGGTGTGTTTTGTAACGTGCGGCCCGCCGGGCCCCGTCGCATGTACTCGCTAGCAGGGGGTTGCCTCGGGCGACAACAGAAGGCCCTGGTAAAAACCAGATTATATCTGTCTGTGTCTTAAATTGTTACGTAACATGAAGTAATCTATATTGCCATTTGATGCTGCAAGTAGAACAAACTTTTCACTGTGCTTTTCTTCCGGTCAATTTCTTCCATGTTGCAGTGCCGGCCCTGGCCCCAGGTCTGCCAGCACCCAGTGCAAGATTGTTTTCAGTTCAACCCCAAACCCCTACCCTACCCCACCATTCTGACAGCACCGGTCAGAAGCAGCCTGCGTCTAGGGGCTCCCGGATGCCCCTGAAAGCAGCTACCAGCTTACTGGTGACTTAATATATCATATTCGGTCTCCTTTTCTTAAATATAAAGCGTGCTGGGGGTGTGTGCGGCTGCTGGCTGCCTGGAATGCAGCAGGGTACAAGTCCTCAGACTCTGGCTTCAGCAGGAGCGTCACTGCCATGGGGCGCCACTGAATCCTGCCTGAAACTCCTCTCCAACTCGAAGTGCCCACCTCCGTCATTGTTATTGCTTTTCACTGTTTTTTTTGGAGAAGTTAGTGACGCATCAGGAAACGCTCGGAGAGAAGTCCTGGGTCTGTCACTAATCATGCCAACGCACCACAAATGCCTATCAAGAACAAGTATTAGCCAAACAACAGAACTGAGCCCCATGCTGTTCTTGTAAATTGTGTCTAAGGGCCATACACCCTACACAGCGAGATTCTTTAATAGGGTGCTAGGCTAGACGATATTTAAGTTTACATGACACTGAGCTGGAGGAAAGGCACACTTTATTTGCTGTAAGGGGGGGGCACCCTTGTGCGGCCATACCCCCTAGGCGCCCCTTGAGACTGCGGTGCCCTGTTGTCTTTGGCATACTTAAAAAAGCTTTTCCTAATTAAGTCTTCATCATTTATAGCAATTTATTCAAGAAAGAAAAACAATCTCCCAACACCCAATAAATTCAAAGTTTTATAAATGTAATTCATCCAAGGCAACCTATTTGCTACTGATAGCTTCTGAAGTTCCCAACGTCGTCTCAGAGCGCCACCGACATTAACAAAAGATGTATCTCTAAAGAGTCCGTGAGATAAAGAACATTCAGTTCTACTTGAAAAATATAGATAACACGCAGGTACTTCTAGCAATTGGAATATTAGGGAGTTATTTCAAGAAAATGTGTTCTGCCTTTTATAAAAATGGAATAATCAACATGATCTCATATGCCTGCACCATGTATCTCAATGGCTGCGAACTTTGTTACATAGACCCGTAGCATGTGGTCAATTGGTTTATGGCTCAAACTGTGTGCCAGATGAAGAATAATCCCATTGGTCTGTGCACCCTTAGGAGCCTGCTTTGTCAAATAGACTTACGAAAGATTGTTTTTTTTTAGAAGAACAGGCCCACGAAGTCAAAAGCCACATAGGATTTCAACTCCTCAGCATTTATCCAAATGCTCCTAAAAGGCTTTTTGCATGATGTGATATGCGTGTATTTACAATTTACAACCAAACCCTTTGATTTTCTAAATGATGCATAGACATGAACTAGGAATTGTGGGGAGTTATTGGTTCTGGCTATCAAAACAGCATCATCTGCATACCTTAGGATTCTTATTTGCCCTCCGCCCATCTGTGATACGTCTCGACCGATTACTCGGTTTGGAAACAAGAAGCACCAAGATGCACCCCGGCCTCGTGCTTCTTCCAATCGCAGTGTCTTCCCTCAGTTCTCTGTTCATGGTATATCGCCAACTGAATATTGTGTGTTCATTGAGTGCCACCAAAATGCTCAATCACAGTTCAGATAGACCCAAGTTACCCAGACATTTCCAAAGAAGTGACTTATTAATGTATGAAATGATAAGTTCAGGTGCATAAAAGCTGGGTGGATCTGACCTGCGGCACATATCACGTGCTGTGAACACTGTGTGACCAATAAGTGAAGGTTTAGACACTGTAGCTCTGTTCCTGCTCCACAGCAGAACCCATACTTCATCTGTCAGAGGAGAAAGCCACTCTGCTAATTTAAGCTGAATAATCTTCCAAACAACTATGAAGAGGCATCCGGTAGGCAAATTGGTCTATATGAGCTTGGAGTACCGTCCTCTTTTTTATGGATAGGTATGATGTTACTGGTACACCAGCTAGGCTGCATTTTCCCCAGTTACAAAATACTACTAAATATCTTGCTCAGGGCATTTACCAAAAGATCTGGTAACAGTGTCTGGATCTACGTTCCCAAAGGACATTGCGCCTCTTGTACGGTGTTTGGCAGAGTGCCAATAATTACTGTCACTTTTCACCACTGTCATTTTTTGTGGTTCACTATAATCTAGAGAGCCAGGGTCCAGAGTCCAGTTCCCTGTTTTTTAAAGAGTTTGAAATGAGTGACCCAGTCATTTGGTGAGATGTGAACCATCAAGTAATTACTTTTACCATTGTCTGTGGTGCAGTTGGCAATTAACTGCCACATCGTTTTGGAATTGTTCTTTTGAGTGGCAAACTCGAGAGATTCACATATTTAAAACTGGCACGCCTTCATGCCCAATGCTATAATATTTCTGTAATTAGCTCTTAGTTCCCACCGTTTCCCTGGAGCTGTGGGCCCTTTTTAATTAGCTGTAGAAAAAGCGCGCTTAATTTGTTTACATAGTGCGGTGAAGAAGAAGGGCTTCTTCTTCAGCACACTTCAGTGGGTTTTTTTTCTTACATAAAGGAATTGCCTGTTGGCCGAATAATCCTATCAAAAGCAAGCAAACGTTTATACTCGAAGACAGGCATCACCCATCCCAAATATTATAGTCAATACAACATTACACATAGGTGTATGCATTGTGGGCAATCGTGATCATTTGCTGACATCCAAAGCAGCCCTTCTGACCCCTTTTTAGTTTGGGCTATTAGGTGGCAGAGCCGAAAATATTGCATTACACTACACATAGGGAGAAATGGCCTATGAGTAGAGACGTAAAGCTTGAAGGTGATGTTTGGATATTTGCCCACCCTTTGACTGCCCATCGCCATGCTAGTCCCTATGGCCATCCCCACATAGTTCCTGCCTCTCCTCGCCCAAAATACCTCCTCATGGGAAATCGTTCAGCTTGCTTTATTCAAGCCTTACCATCAGACTTTGCACTCAACGTGCCTGTCAGTGTTTTGTCAAAGCAGTCTTCTGAGTTAATGACTTAATTGGAGCTGTGAACACGGTACTAGTGTAATAAGAATGGTTAAACCAGTTCTGCCTTCAGCCACTCGATTTATAAGCACTATGCATGTCCTTCACTAAGTCCCGTCAAAAACAAGCATTTGCAAAGCCAAAAGTGCTGGATTGAATATAAGTATTAGGCATTTGTCAGGCACTGCTACACGATGCCCAGGTACTCTACTCAAACCATTTTGCACCTGCTACAATCAATGGCCAGTTTATACCACTATGGCAGTGCCTGGCAATTGCATTTCCCATATAATGCTTGTTTTAAATCCCACCACTTTATGAAAAGATAAGACTGTCTAGAAGATCCACCCTGTTACCCCTTCACGCAGACCTCTCTGTAAATAAGAAATCCAACCAAAAACATGTGTGAGGCTCAAGGAGTGACCTGCATGCCCGTGCATAACTGTATCCCGAGTGCTAATTAGCCTCACTACTCCCCACCCCACATTCCATTCGAAGTTCCTGCCACTCCCACTTTGATTTTAAATTTTTACCTGAAGTTCACATGCGATATCTGCCCACTCAGTCCCAAAGCAGAGAAAATAACAGTGGTGTTGGAGAGGGTGTGGGAGATTAGAGAAAGCAAAAGAAAACAATGCATTCTATGTCTAGTCTCTTGATGTGATTTGTATCACCCCTACCCCAGAGCCTAGCCTCCACCCCCAGGGCAGTGTCCAGGACCATCCCTGCAGGGGCTCTAGTAGGTGTAGGGGTACTGAAAAGCATGTACCTGTCTCTATGCAACAGTGATAAGAGCAGGCAACATTCCCTGCAGTAGGCAGCTGCACTCAAAATTGTCAACACAGAAGAGGTTTACCAATGTCACATATATTTATATTTACAGTTCACTTTCCACACCATCTATTAACCCTTGGTGTGTATTAAAAGACATGTACATTGTATAACACATCAATACACAGTAGTTCCAATCCAGTTCTTTTTCGCTGTTGATCACTTGTCATATTTTGTTTTTTTCCCCAAACGGCGATCAGAGCAAGACACGGACCATGGGTCGTAGTTCCCAAATTCTTAAAACAGAGGTTTTTAGGGCCCATTGGCACCTGATATTTTTGAGCAGCTCATTTGCCAGAGAGAAAAAAGGAAAACATTTCAGTCTTGCTAGACGTACGGGCAAGCAGGAGGGCCAACAACTTGTTATGTCTTAGAAAAGTCATAAACGTAATCAACGTTACTCTATCTTTCTCTAAATTATGACGCCTAAACCTGGGGAACTAAATGGGCTTGCTCTATATCTAGGGCTACATTCATATTGCTCTGGGTTTCAATGAGATGTTTCTGAAGTATGTCAGCAATTAGGCCTCTCATATCCTCTAGTCCGCCCTTTTCAGACTGTGGACCGTATTATACCAAAATTATTTGTGCCCTAGTCTAAAGCCATTCAGTAACAAGACCTAGATTATCATATTGCTGGTTAGAAATATCTAAATCCATTCAGGTGCTGGGTTGCTGTACTTCATATATATATAACTACAAGGACCGTTTTGGGATTGCCTACTGTGGGTTGCCCAATTCAATAGTCACACTTAGGAAACACACAGTTTCTTTGTGAAAAAAGATGATTCGAGTAGAGCACATGTCTCTAGCTTGGCTTTCAAGCATATGTGAGTGCACTGTGTCGTGCTAAAAAACACATGTTGGGCCACATAAAGAGTGGGCCATGTGTCTGCTGCTTTCTAGATGAAAAGAATTGGAATCTTTAATGGGTTTTCTCTGTCAGGCAGGTGCAGAAGTGTTAAAAAAGAAGAACAAAGTATATTCGTCGGTGAATCTTTTTCTCTCGATACTTTCGTAGAGTTGGGACACTCTGGGTTAGTTGGTTTGGGGATCCATAGTCCAAATGCACTGACTCTAGGTGATCTTATTGTCCTCTAGGTCAGGTCATTTCATAGCCCATGCTATTCTATGAAATGACCTGACCTAGAGGACAATAAGATCACCCAGAGTCAGTGCATTTGGACTATGGATCCCCAAACCAACTTACCCTGAGGGTCCCACCTCTACGAAAGTATCGAGAGAAAAAGATTCACCGAAGAATATCCTTTGCTCTTCTTTTTTAACACTTCTGCACCTGCCTGACAGAGAAAACCCATTAAAGATTCCAGTTCTTTTCATCTAGAAAGCAGCAGACACATTGCTGTACTTCATACCTGTCCATTAGTTTCTCATGCTCCAGCATCCTTTGTTTGACCATATGTTGTCCTTGGTAGCTGCTGAATTATGATGTTCACACATGCTGTTCCATTGCTGTATGGTTATCTTGGTTCATGGTTTGAGTGGAAAGAAGAATCTGTAGGGGGCTACCCTTGCTGCACTGGCCAGAGAAAGGGACCTTTACATTTGCTTGAGCTGGATCCACATCTCCGTTTCATGCTAAGTTCACAAGTTCCTGTAATTTATCTGAACGTCTATCTAAAGTAGGTTTTGGACATGGACTGTCCTCATGATTTGAGAAGTACGAGATAAAGTTGCATCCCTTTTGATAATATTGATAAGTTCAAGTTCACAAGAGTTTTATTGCCATTTGGTGGATTTCAATTGCCATGTTGATGGCTATGTCAGTAGGCTCTCAACCAGGGTGATTGTCTATCCCAGAAATATGCGAAGGCAATAAAGGTTGTAATTGAAGTTGAGGCTGTAATGGGTCTCATGTGGCTTCCACAAGAGCAATTAAAGTATTGTAATGTAGGCTGTTGATGAGTAGTTGTCCCCGGCAAAGAGCAGTCCATCTGTCTTCCTCCATTTGCTATTTCAGATACTTTGGTGTTATCAGCGTTTTAGGAATTGTGTTCATGGTAGACAATACTACTGCAGCTGATATAACTGTTGTGATTGTTGTTATTACTGAGGTCATGACCTCCCCCAGAATCCTAATAGGCCTAGGGATCTCATTGCACATCTAAATTGATTCAGTCCCGAAGACAGTTTTAGTGGGTGCCAAGAAGTTCAGTGGCCATTCTGAATTGAAACTGAAGTGCAAAGCTGCAGAGCGGAAGTGGCAGGCATCTAGCTCATCCTCTGACAAACTGTCCTGCCACCTATTTCAAAGGCAATATCGTCCCACCATCTGTTCCAAGAAGAGGGCTCATGTCCAAGCCTGCATCTCTGGAGCCACCAATAGCACGGCGGAGCTCTTTGAAATCTGCAAGGAACTTGCCAATCCTACTGCAGTCTCCTCCTCTTCTCTTCCCTCCCACGCCCTCTGCACTGCACTGGCCGCCCACTTCTCCTGAAAAACTATGAACATCCTGTCGTCTCTGTCATCTGGCCCGAAACCCCTTCTCTTGCCTCCCATGGCCCCTCTCTCCCCCCATGCTCTACTCCTTCTCTCACATTGCACCAGACAAGATCTCTAGAGTGGTTCACTCTATGAAAGTCTCCTCCAAACAGGTGCCCCCCTGCTCCTCCATAACCATCAAGGACAAAATTGCCTCTCTTGCCCCAGCCTTGACTGACCTCTGCAATCACTCCTTTGCCACTGACTTCTACCCATAACCCTTTAAGCACTCTGTTGTGCACGCTCTACTAAAAATGCTGTCTGGTGACCCTTCTTGCTCGGCTAATTATCGCCCTATCTCTATCAGCCCTTTTTTGGGCAAACTGAAGGAGAAGCTGGTCTCCCCCCAACTGACCCTCCACACCAAAAGGGCTGGCTGCCTCCATGATCACCAGTCTGGTTTCAGGGCATCTAGAGGCATGGAAACTGCTCTCCTGAATACCCGAGAAAACCTGCTTTCTAACCTGCGCTCAAACACTCCCTCCGTTCTGATCCTCCTCGATCGTTCTTCTGCCCTTGACACAGTCAACCACTCCATCCTCATAAAACATCTCCATGATACCCTAGGCATCACGGACAGAGCACTGGCGTGGCTGACCTTCCTTTTAAACAGACCCTCACAACTGCAAATGGGTCCTTTTCTCTCTTCTACCTCACTCTCTACCTGTGGCGTCCCTCGGGGCTCTATCCTCTCACTATGGCTCTTCTACATCTACCTGGCCCCTCTGGTCCACCTGATCTCTACCTTCTCCCTACATTTCCAGTGTTAGCGCCATTCATTGCCATTTTATAGTGTTTTAAATACTGTTTTATTGTATTTCCTTGATCCTCTTTTAGTGTGTATTTACGCCGCAATTACTGGCCATGCTATCAGACTGTGTTGCTAGCCTCTGCTGGCTGCGCCGTAGCTTAAAGGCTGCCACGTGTCTTTTTCTAATTAGAACTACAAGTCCCAGCAGACTTCTAGTTCTTTGACTATTATTTTCCCACGACAGGCGCATCAGCGCCGGCGCATCTGGGACAGCCTGATACGGTCCGATTAAGGTCTAGAAAGGTACCGGCTCACCTTCTAACTACTTGTAACTATTATGGGACATGTAGAAATCATGGAAAAATTAAAGCTTGCCTAGTAGCAATCACGAGCAAGGATGGAATGCCCGGTCCCTGGGTATACCCCTGAAGTGTAGTAAACTTTTGGCATCATGCATAGCTAGAAGATGTACCTTATGAAGTGAACACATTTTTACCCCCGGAGGTGAAAGTGTGGCTGAAGGACCTACTCAGGCTGTCTGACACTGATAAAGACTATGCTGCCTTGTGTGGACTGCAGAATAAGCCCAAGGAAATATGGGGCCCATTGACGGCATATCTGTTGACGGGAGGAGAGGACAGGGATGTCGGGGGGTCGGAAGGGGCCACCTCAGCGGCTGGTGTCCAAAGCAGTGGGGTGTGATTGATAATCTGTGGAGGCGACAAGAGGATTCTAATGACTGTGAAGAGGTAACTGCTGTTATTTAATTTAATATGTGTGTAACTTATGGTCATGACGTTACTGTGGTGTGGGATGTTAATGTGAACCAATTAATAAAAGTTAATAAAGAGATGTTTAAAAAAAAGGATGGAATGCCTATGAGCAGATATTATCGCTCGTATCGCATCGCATAATACACAGAGTTCAGGCAAGAATGCCGAACGAACAACATTTTTTACCCTAAATACACCCTCACAGTTTGGGTCAGCACTTCCACTTGCAGATTCCTATGTTACCTCATCAACATCTTCCCTGCGGGACAATACAGAGGAGCCCCAACTCATATGCTCCAGAGAGCAGTTAAAGAAAAATAGTTTTACATTGCAGGTTATTACCCCTCTTTGCCCTAAAGATATTGCCACACACCAGGGACGTGGCATCATGGACCCCTGTACTCGAAAGGTAGCTATCAAGACCCCTGAGTGTGGGACCTAGGGTGTGTGATGCCCTTGTGGATACTAATGGCACAGACAGAAGTAATACTCTAGCTCAATTGGATGGCAATCTGAACTGATGCGTACTAAATACCCTTCCTTAGTGAAACATGCAACAGAAATAGCAGACATGATATCAGAGAAAAATGTGGACATCCTGTTTCTTACTGAAACTTGATGACCCAAACTACATCTCACACAATATCACTGGTTACTCCAGAGAGTCACACAATGCTTCACATGGATCAAGCTGTGGGGAGAGGAGGGAGGTTGCTATTATCTTTAGAAAGAACCTGAATATTTATATGCCCAGGACTCCAGACCTGGAACATTGCAAATCCCTCTATGTTAAACTCAATATTAACCATGTGTCCTCCATAGGTTTCTTATTATTGTGTCACCCACCTAGATTAACTCCGAAATTTGACGAACAATTTATGGCCAGTATTGGTAACACCTTTAAGGATACGTCAGCTTTTGTTGTTCTTGGAGATCTGAATCTTTGGGACAACAACCCTCAGGACGTAGTGGCAAAGGAGTTTAAAGCATCACTTGAGGCTATTAATATCTAACAAGTAGTAAGAAATCCCACCCACAACGCCGGCAATATACTTGACTGGATACTGCTAAAAGAAAACAGGAATTAACTGTCACATCAATTCTAGAATGTGCTTGGTCCGATCACCATATGATTAACTTTACATGTCATACTATTGACATACAGACACATCACTCTGCTAGTATTAACTCTCTGGGAACCTGGTGCAACAGGAATGCAGTAATTAGTGAGACTTTCAAGGAAAAGATTTACCCCCTTCTGCTCTCGCTACAACAGCATATGTCCCTAGACACCTTCACCCAGTCATTCAGAAAGGCTACCAATCAAGCCTTTGATGAATTGGCTCCACTTAAACGAGAAACAAATTATAAATCCACTAACTTGAACAAATGGTTTTCTAGTGAAATTCTTGAAGCCAGGAAAGCTAAGTGTAAATCTGAGCGTCTTTGGAGAAAATATCAAACTGCATCATCACTAGCATCCCATAAACTAACCGCAAAAGCCAATCACATGACTATTTTTCAAGCAAAAGCAGAGCACTTTAACAAAAGAATTCAACAAGCCAAGTCACAATCCAAAGAAATATTTTCAATTCTCAAAGAACTGAAAGAACCCCGGCTACCCATTTAGCTCAAGAGAGTGACAGTTGGTGTCAGGCAATATATGAAGGTTTTTTAAAAAAAAACTTACAAACATCAACAGGCTATTGAAGCCCAGACAAAACGGTTTTCTGACCCTAATAACTCCCTCCACATGAGATCCATCACTAAGAGTGACCAGACGGATAGCCACCCAGATATCTTCTCCTTAGAAAAGGTCTCAGTTGCAGAGGTTCTGGAGGTTATCCATAAGTTAAGGCCACCCTTATGTCAGGGGGATATTTTCCCCACCAAACTATTTGAGGACTATGCAGATAACGTAGCACCTTGGGTAGCGCAATTTGTATATCAATCATTTGAAGAAGCTTATGTTCCAGTAGACCTTAAGGAACCATAGATCACGCCTCTTATTAAAAAGGAGAACCTACACCCGTCAATACCTGGCAATTTTAGGCCTAAAACAAATGTGCATTTCCTGCTTAAAATTATTGACAGGATTGCTTATATACAGTACCAAAAGTTTGTAGACACAAATGAACTACTGGCTAACGAGCAATCAGGCTAAACATGGAACAGAGACCGCTCTTTTGGATCTCCAGGCTAACATTGCTGGTATTATCGAACAAGGAAACACTGCCCTACTTATGCTACTTGACCTCTCTTCAGCGTTTGATCTTATTGATCATGATCTTCTGGCCGACAGATTGAGAAAAACTGGCAGATGTTCTCCACTTGCAACAAAATGGTTTAAATCATTTTTGGGCACAAGGATGGCTGCAGTTGTCAAGGGAAATGTTTGCTCCCTGAAAACGCTAATGACTTCTGGTGTCCCGCAGGGATCATGTTTGTCCCCATTGCTTTTGAACATCTTTTCAAAACTATTGTGTGACATGCTTCAAAACCTGGGTGTCCAGTTTATAAATTATGCCGATGACACCCAGTTGGTATTCGAACTGTCAGGCTCCTACGAAAAGGGAAATGAAGAGTTAATGAAGTGTTTAATGCTATCCAAATATGAATGGCAACTAACTCTCTTGAGCTCAATGAGGCAAAGAGCGAACTCTTGATACTCGGCACTCCTCAGAAAATAAGAAAATTAAACAAACAATACAAAAAATGTAAGATTAAGAATAGTTTCATCGAGGTTTCGGATCATGTTAAAACCTTGGGCGTTTTCATGGACTCATACCTCTCTTATAAGAGACATGTGTCTTATCTAAAATGAACATGTGCGTTTCACACAAACCTAATATGGCAAATCCGACCATACCTAACCGAGCAAAACCTAGCTCTGAATGTGAGAGCCATAATTAACTGAAAACTAGACTATTGTAATAGTCTCCTGATGGGAACATCCAAAAGCAATACCATGAAACTGCAAACCATACACAATGGTGCTGTTAGGACTGTCTTTGGATTTAGCCAACGGGAAGAATGTCAACAGCCAGAAGAAAATCCCATTGGCTGCCAGTCCAACAGCAGATTCAATTTAAATGCTCCGTTACGGTCTTTAAATGCCTCGCTGGTACCGCTCCTAACTATCTTGCAAAAAAAACTAACCAGAGCACTTGTCCGAAGAAACATTTGATCTAATGATAAACATGATCTACAACAACCACGAAAAATTCTGGAAAGAGTAGGTGGTAATAATTTTGTTCATTGGGCCCCTAGGATCTGGAACTCCACGCCCTCCTGATTAAAAACTGCATGTCTCTGGCCATTTTTAAGAAACTACCCAAGCACACCTGTTTGATGAAGGAGAAATCTAATAGTCCCCGCTGCTCCTTATCTTGCTTGAGGTATGTGTTTTTTTTGTTGTTTGTCATTGTGAGCGCTCTGAGGCGTATGGGCAATATGGCGCTATATAGAAATCATAATAGATAGATAGTTATGCAGATGACACATAACTCTCCTTCAAGCTGCCATCCTCTTCCTCCTCCTCCTCCCTCCTCATACCTGACTGCTATTCAGACATGGTGCTCTGCCAATGATCTCTGCCTTAATGCCAGTAAGACGCCTGCTCTTTGTTTCCCCCCACTCTCTGGCCAGCCTCATTGGTTCCCCCCCCTTGACCCACTAGTGAGGCAAAAAACCTTGGGATCATCTTTGACTCCTCTCTCTCTTTCTTGCAACACATTACAGACCTTGCCAAGAAGTTCAACTTTCAGACTTATCTCCTCAGGGGCATTCCACCTTTCCTCACCTTCACCCGGAAGTTCAATGTCTTCAGAGCCTGGGTTCTCTCTAGACTGGACTACTGCAACAGTCTCTTCCTCAATTTGCTCTTTCCTCCCTTTGCCCCCTTCAACTAATCCAGAATAGGAGTACAAGACTTATCCTTGGCCTCAAGCCCAGGGACCATATCTCTCCAGCCCTAAAATCGATCCACTGACTCCCGTTGACCGCAAGGATCAAATTCAAGACCCTTTGCAACATCCGCAAGGCTGTTTGGTGCCTGGGACCTCTCTGCATCCAGCTTTCCCTCCCTAAATACTACCTTGCCAGAGTAATTTGGTCCTCTGGCTCTAACTCTCTGCAGGTCAAATGTTTCTCCAAACAGAGAGTGGGCAGTAGTTCCCTCGCCTCAGCTGGTTCCTCCCTCTGGAAGGGCCTCCCTGCCACTCTCAGACTTTAGCCGGATCTTCTTAAGTTCTGGAAACTTCTCAAGACCTTCCTTTTCTCCTCCTCCTTCCCTCTGCCCCTCCCTTGATAATGCTTCCTCTGCCACTGCAACTGTGGCCTGGTCCCTTTAGAGTCACACAGGGTCCAGATCACTCCCCTATCAGTCCCCCCACCATCCATTGCCCGCATTTGCATTCAGGCTCCCTTCCCCGACTAGCCCTAACCTGGTCCCTCCTGTCCACTGCACTCTTCCTTCGCCCTCTCTTTCCGTTAGCACTTGTTGCCTTGGACCCCCCAGCACATGCCCACCCCGCTCTCTTTGGCCACCCCACTCTTACAGTTCTCCCTCTATGCCCCGCCGCACGTACCTCCTTGTCTTGCACTTGCGCACTATTGGATTGTCACTAGGCCAATATAACTGTTTGTTGTTCTACATCTTTCTAATGTCTTGTGGTACCTGGAACCACTTGTGTATAGGCGCTATACAAATGTCCAATAAATGAATAAAATAGATTACAAAAACATGGAGTGTGCCTGGCTCAGTACAAAGCCTGCTGGTGTTTAGACAAGGGTCCCTTAGTATAACAAAACTGTGGCGAAAAGTGAAGTGTCTTGTGCTCTCTTGTGCATTAGACAGGCTCCTTTAAGTGCTAAGGTAAAGTAATGCATTATGCACAACCAAATCTCTTCCTATTGGACGGCTTCAAGAGAACAGGGCTTTATTCACTACTAGGAAAGTGCCCAAATATGTCCTACAAGAGCACTCATTAGACAACAGGCAAGGTGAACAAATCTATCCTCAAGGTGAAAGGAGAAAAGATGAAACAATGTGGGACGTATCTTTCTTGAAGGTACTAACAGAATAGCACTGCAATGGGGTGCAGGGATACAGCACTTGCATAACATGAACATAGATATCTCAGAAAGAGTATGACTCACATAGACAAGACAGAATTGGTTGGTATGAGTGGGTTTTCTTTGATTTTAGGGAGTGTCATCTATATATATTTTCAGTTTAAAAAACACTGTTAAAGGGACGCTATGGTTAAGTTGCGCTATAAAAACTGCGGACCTCTAATAAATGTACCGGGTGGAGCCATCAAAAACATTGCACTCTTGTCAGGGAGAAATTAGTGGCTCTGAAAAGAGCATTTTTGTGTTGTTTTTTTTGTTTTTGGAAGGTTTGAAGTGGGCAACATCTACTGCAAGAATGCTTGCTATAGTTGCAAAAAGGGCTGCAAAGCATTTTGGATATTTTGAAAAAAAAGCTGATTGCCAGCATCAGTACGATGGACTCCATCTCTGCGAAAAAATATTGGTGCTACGAAATGTAATGTTTTCATTATGGAAGGATGACATACCAACATCTCTCAAAAATGTGGACCAAATAAAGAAGAGTGCAGCCACATCTGTCTCTGGGCAATGCGAGAAAAAAAGACTCGGGAGTTTGAAAACATGTCCATGACTTTCCCAAGTGCCTCCTTCATAGCAAACTGCAGTGAGATTCCGGTAACATGGCCTAAACTGTTTTTTTTATTTAGCATTTTTAAAGCACTCACACAGCCCGCGGGCATCGAGGTGCTGTTACAGGAATTGTTTTTTTTAAGTTGTGTAATTGTTTTTGTCTTAGTTGCGAATGTATAATGCGCTTAAACACCCATAGGTTTCTAAGCGCGGACCCTGGAATCGAACCTGTATTGCTTTGTACCGTCTTGCTTCCAAGGCATGCACGTTGCCGCTGAGCTATCCTCCCCTTTTTCCTCCACAATGAACAATAATAATGTCTAGATGATGCTGCATCACCAAAGCGGTATGATATGATAGTTTATTTATATAGCACCTATACAAAATGTGTTTCAAAGTGCTTCAAGGCAAGGGAGGGAACAAGGGAAAATACTATTACATTCCTACAGGCCATGCACAGTAAGGATGTTAAATTAACTATTATACTTGGCACAAAGGGGAACTAAATCCAGTCACTTCATGCCACTCACTCCATACCAGTGCACACCCACATGAGGGAATCCAAGATGTGCAGCCACAGTGTTAAACACCTCTTTCCTTTGCATAGCTCTCCATATCACATACAAAGGAACCTCCCACTACATTAACTCCAGCCATCTTCACTACACAACCAAAACAGCAATGAAAAAAAGTATTACCCTCCCTTCCTGTAAAGCACACCCTGAACACCTGACTGGCTAATCCCCACAGTTACATTTCCATGGCAAACATGCTGAGGAGTCCTGGATGTTGCACATGTGATCCGCGAACTACTGCAGTGTTTGCGGATCCCGTAACACAGGGGCAGCCCTTCTTCCCTTTCCACTTCACTGTTTGCAGCACTCTCCCACCAGCTACTGTTAATCAGTCACACACCCATCCACCAATCACATCTAAGATCTCTACATCTAACTCTGTCAACTCAGTACAACACTGCAGATGTAATGTTCAACACTCAGAGTGCAGGTCTCCTGTGATTCCCAACAACCTGCATCCAAACGTACTGTAAAACTCTCCAAGATTTCCAATTCCAGATTCATCAACATCTACATTCATCAACACAAATTACAGGTATGCATATGTTTTGTAATTCACACAGAAAACAAAAACTGCTTGTATCTTACTAAAGCATAGCAAGTACATAGATTGCATGCATTTGAACAGGGTGCCTGCCACTTACCCTGCATAACCTACTCAATAATCATACTGTCATTTATCCCATCTCCTGACATCAACTGACAATTACAATGCTGTTTGCTTTCAAAGTTTTCTTTTAATGCACACTTGCATAACAGCTGCAAACCACATATATCAATTTTCGCAGAATTCTCTTTGATTTTGTTTGTAAAAAAGCAACATTGGGAACATTTGCACAGCAAGTTCAAGTACCAGATCCTATGTAAACTTCAATATATTACCATGACATGCATGCTTCCCACATCACCCCTTGTAATTTGCAAACTATAATTTTCTTCTTTCCTTCTGTCACTTTTGCAACCACTTCCCCACCAGCTGTAAAATGCCCAGAATGCACACAGAAAACGAAAACTGCATGTATTATACAAAAGCATAGCAAGTACATAGATTGCACTGATGTGAACAGGGTGCCTGCAACTTACCCTGCATAACCTAATCAATAATAATACTCTTATTAGTCCTATCTCCTGACATCAAGTGACAGTTACTTAAAATGCTGTGTGCTTTCAAAGTTTTATTTTACTGCCCACTTGCATAACAGCTGCAAACCACATATTTCAATTAAAGCAACACTCTCTGTGATTTTATTTGTACAAAAAAACCACATTGGGAACATGTGCACAACACGTTCAAGTGCCAGATCCTATGTGAAATGCCCAGAATGCACACAAAAAAGGGAAACTGCCTTTTTGTGAGGGAAAGCATGCCAAGTACATACATTGCACAATTGACACAATGCACCATTGGAAGGAAAGCAAAGAAATGCATGTGTACATTGGAAACAGTGCTATCTGTAAATTTGGATAAATAAATGAAACAGGAAAGGATTTCTGCACTCATGTAGCAAGCATCTATGTGTGGGAAAGTTAATAAAAATCCACACACATTAACATTCTTCTTTCTAATCTGTACATCTTTCTGAGCCTTTTTCTCACCCTACTAGGACTTGCACTAATCCATTTCCAAAGCAAGTACTACAGCAGCAATTCACACACTTGCAAAAGTACAGTCCCACAGGGCACACTTATCAATACACAACTGCCCCCATAGCAACAATGCCGATGCCCCCAAGTCTGCATTCCTATGCAGTGCTGTACAATTGAACACACACACTAACTCTTCCTGCCAACAAATCCTCCTACAATCTTAAATAATGTGTTCTCCTTCTGCAATTATCGTGCTATTATCACACACACCCACAAACTTCATTCTTTCACATTTGCAGCGAAGAACAGCCTCCTGAAAGCCAGTGACATCTGCAGTGGAACATAAAACCCAGAAGACACCTACTCTTCACATCCAACAAAGTAAGTGCAGTACTGTAGTAGTGTTCTGCCTGTTACTCAGACAGTGCAGTGTTGGTCTTTTGTAGCCTAGAAAATGCTATCCAACCCAACAGCAGTTGCTTCACTCTTACTCACTGCACCTTAGCAGGCCCACTCTTTGTATTGTCATCTGAACACCAGTAAGGTAACACCCACTAGTTTTGTGAAAACATCGTAATGTCCTTACTTTTTCAGGCACAGTACACTGTAACACACACTGAAGGAAACCGTTCACACATAAACACACACACATACCAGTACAACCTTCCCAACCAAAAGTAACAGCCCTTTACACAATCACACACCCCTCTATGTATGCCTAACCTCATATTCAAACTCTCATACACAGTGCACACAAATACCTTGCACAACTTCCAAACCCACACTTTCCTTTTTTCTCCAAAAGACACAAGAGTATGACTACCAAAATGTAGTTCTGTAGAAAGCAACGCAGAATTAGAGCAGATAAAACTCAAAGCATGCAAAAAAGCCACCCGCCTCTAGCAGACTGTGTATGAAAAGTGCAAACAAAACAGCTAATACAGTCACTGAGCAAAATGGAACCAGGTAGCATGAAAAAAGTGTGATCTCTCTTCCAAAATGTAAAACTAAAAAATAAATGTATAAAGAAGAATGTAACTACCAGTAGTGTTAACACTGCATCTACCAATGTTAACGTAGACATAGGAAATCATTCAAAAAGAATAATTTTATAAAAAATGTTCCACCATAGAGTCCTTCAGAACCTTATAAAAACAGAGGAGAAATCACACTCACCCTTCAAACTTACCGCATAAAACTGATCCTGGAAGCTCTCATAGACAGTGCAATGTTCCTCAAAAGAAAATTGTTTATATTAATTTTAAACAGAATGAAACCACTAAAAAAATGAATTAGTAAAGTACAAAAAGTACTTCAGAACATACGCAACATCAACATAGATACCTTTGCAAACTTCTGTACAGGTGAATGGATTCACACAACCAGCACAGAGCCATATTTAAATGAAGAGGCATACAAACAAAAGCAAGCAAACCCAATTGCCACACATAGCAATGGCCGAGGGTATGAAAAGGTAGACAGTACCATTATGGCAGAAGAAACGCTGAATGAAAGAATATCCTCGACAGACTTAAAATCAACTCTCCATTTCACCGAACCAATCTGTCCCATCTACAAATGACTGTGCACCTCAATGTGTAACGTACAAAGACAATCCTTCAAATCTTTACGGCAATTCCTCAATCAGTATGTGAAAGCCAAAGAGAAATTAAAAATGAAAATATTATAAACCATGCACTCCTGTCCAGTGAGCAAATACACAGGCATTCTAGGAGATTCATTAGCCTGCATTTCAGGGCCTGCTTGCAAAAGCACCTTCCACCACATCAAAATGTTAACAACACACCATTCTACTATGCACAATCTCATTCAGAGACTATACTATGCAAAATGTCAGCACTGGAGCATTTAAATCACATTCTCCCACATGGCACAGCCAAGGAACTCCTGGAACAACTAGATCACATCCAAAGGAAATGTTTTGTAAGTGAAGAGCACTTACAAAATCCAGTAACAGTGTAGCGACAACCTTGCAGAAGCCAACCTTTTATTACACACGTACAAAAAAGAAATAGCAAAGTTTAAAAGCACATCTGCTGAAGTACCAAACCAAGTATGTCTGTGTTGTCGCAGAACTTTTTATACAAAGAGCACCAAAGCTGTAGATATAGCATACAAAATAGAAACAATGAGGAATCTTAATGGTTCCAATTAGCTCTCTATCTTATAGCAGAAAACAAATACAAAATGACTAACCCCTCAATACTTTGTACATACTGCACTGCAAAGTTTGATAATAAATAAATGCCTTCACGGGCTATCACTAATAACTTGGAAAACCCACTTCCAAAACAACTCCAACAGCTTAATTTGTATGAGAACATTTTAATCCAAACAGTACACCCATTTCAAGCGATAGTACGCCTTCAACCGAAAACAGCCAAATTACCTCCTTCGGAATTACTGAAAGGCATTCATGGCAAAGTAGTTTATTTGCCATTAGATCTCAAACAAAATGTAGACACTTTGGGAGTGCAACGGCCAATAGATCAATCTTTAATTATCCTAGTGAATGTTGTACCTACTAAAGACAAAAACATTTGGCAGCAACTAGTAGACTTATACAAAGTTAGAGAAGCCCTGCAAAATGTTAAAGAGAACAAAGAATACTACAAAGAAATAACCATTGAAGAAAACCTGAGAGAAACCACTGAAATAATTCAGTATTCCTCATCAACTGGCCAATTTGAACTTCTAGATCCTACTATAGCATTCAATATTTTAGACCAAAATACAATTCACCCACTGCACTCCAAAGACAGCATAGATGATGCACTAGAAACATATCAAGTGCGGCAAGCCAAAGGATCTCAAATCAGCATATGGGTAAAAAGTGTAGAAGCACAAGCCTTTCATCTACTCTTTCCTACTGGAAAATGTGGAAGGTATGATGAAAGATGCACACAAATAACAGCATCAGAATACCGCTCTTTACGAATGTATTCTGAAGACCCCAGATTCAGACTAAACGTTGAATACATATTCCACCTCCTCTTTGCAAGTGAACTAGCAACTCTATGGTACGCAATCGCACACACATTGAAAACAGGTTCCAATTTTTTAAACATGTCTGCTACGCAGCTACTTCCAAAGGTGCAAGAGAAACCTGAAGTTTAACAGTCAAGTATTACAAATCTCTTGGCAAACATGCGTGGTACGAAAGAATATTGGTTCCGATGTCATGCAGATGTACGGTGTATGCTACGCAACCTTCGCCCACCCACCTGGTTTGTCACTTTAAGTTGTGCAGAGTATGCATGGGAAGAACTGCATGATTTCCTACAGATAGAAAACAATAACAAAGCAGGGATAGACATGAAAACACCAGCAGAACTCTGCTCTCTTAACCCTGTAAATGTGTCGTGTCAAGGTACTTCCATCACCGCTTTATTGCCATGCTGCACTTCATCTGCAATAAAACAATTCCTCCCCTCAGAGAAGTGCAACACTTCTTTTGGAGAAAAGAATATCAATCCATAGGAGCAACACACATCCACATGCTTTTGTGCTCCTAGATCAGGACAGTGATGCCACTGTTTTGCAGTTCATTCACAACTATGTCACTTGTGAAATCCTTTCAGAAAGCACACATAGTCAGCTACAAACAAAGATTTTACGGTTCTAAAGACATAAATGTGGCAAGTATTGTCGACGCAGATATAAAAACAAAGGTAAATACTGCACCAAATGGTGCTTTGATTTCCCTAGACCAGTTTCAGCAAAAGGACAAGTAAACAGCTTCATGTCTACTGTTAGACACCGTGTGAAAGGCAAATTGCCTAAGAACACACACTGCAATAAAAGAAGTGAAGCATCAAAGTACATCAATGATTACAGTGCAATCATTGCACTCATGTGGAATGCAAAGATAGATGTGCAGTACATTGCAGACAATTCCACTGCAGTTGCACGATATGTCACAGCCTACTTAACCAAAGCTGAGAAAACAGAGATGAAAGACCCCCGGGGATGATGTATCATCGGACATAACACTGTCACAAAGTTACACAGCTGTGGCATAAAAATGCTCTCCCATAGAGAATGTGATTGCTACGAAGCCACAAAGTGTTTAACCGGAACAGCCTTATATGGACATCTGAAAGCATAGTCTGGCTAAGCCTTGGTCCTGTTGCATCCAGAAAATGAGTTTTCAAACCATACCAAGACATAGAAACAATAGCCAAAAACGCTCCCAACAGCCAGGACATTTTGAAAAACTATTTATTGGACACATACTACCCAAACAGGAGCACTGCTTTGGAAAGCATGTGTCTATACCACAAAGCCCAAAACCTCTCATACAAAAATAATTTTAAACCAGATGGGGAAAAAAAGGTAAATACATAGTCAAATGTTGTGAGGGCAGCCTGGTTAAACTTATCAAACGCAGCCTCATTAATCATAAGAAGATAACATTTAAATCTCCTCAACATAGAGAACTTTACTACATGTCACTACTGCAACTTTTTAAACCATGGAGAAAAGAAGAAGATTTATTGAACACCCGTGCCTCCTATGAAGATGCTTTCAATTCGAGTGAAAGCACTATAACAGATATAGATTTCAAACAGTACAAAACATGTTGGACAATGAATGCCAACAACAGGAAGAACCTCAAGCACAACTAAATTTAGACACTCCAGAGAGCAGTCAACCTTCTCTTACAGGAAGCCAACAACCGCTGGGACAGCCAATCATAATAAATGAGGCAGAATTAGCCATGACTAAAGTACAAACACCATGTGTCTGTATGAGGAATCTGAAAAAAACTTTGCTGTACTGAAATCACAACTGAATGATGAACAGCATAGCATTTTCCTGGAAGTAACAAAAGAAAATGAACATTGTGTGCAGCATGAACCTAAAACACGTGCCTGTCAAAACTATAAACATATACTCCTGTATTTCAGTGGTAAAGCTGGTTCAGGCAAAACATTCTTCATAAAAATCATCAGCAAGTTCCTCCAACAATTGACAAACAAGCTTTCAGCTGTCGAAACTGCTGCCACAGGTTTAGTGGGCTACATCACAGGTGCTGTTACTTTACACCGATTACTACTCCTTCCAGTAGAACACCAAAAAAAATTAGACTACTACACACTTTCAGCAGAAGCTGCTATGAAGCTACACAGAATTTTGAAACAATGTTCCTAATAGTTGAGGTGAGCATGGTCTCCAACCTAATGTTGGCTGTGATTCACCTCAGATTGCAAGAGATCTTTAAAAGGAACTCCGAAGAACTCTTTGGAGGAAAACACGTTATTGTTTTCGGAGATCTTCTTCAATTAACACCAGTGAAGGTGAACCTATTTTTAAAACCATAGGACACAAACTGTGCCGTAACACACTTGGCAGCATAGGAAATGTAAATCTGTGGCAACATTTCCAATACAGAGAACTAACTGAAAACATGTGTCAGTCTGCAGACCTCACCTATGCTAACATTTTGAAAACCATTCAGATTGGTGTGCTTTCTAAGGAAGCTCAGTCTACCTTAAATAGCAGACTCATCCATCAGCCATACGGGCATAACACATCTGCTACTGATGTCATGGAACAGTTAGCACACAAAAATATAAAATGTATGTCCTTAATGCCAACCCTAGCAAGCTGTGTACAATTCAATGAAACAATGTTGAAAAAATAGTTACAACCAATAGTGCAAATTTACTCCACAGACAAACTGGACATGCACAGTATGACAGTGCCTATGTGTCAACAAGCCACAGCACGACTAAATAGCTTAGAAAACTCTATATCCAACACAGCTGGTTTGGAGAAAATGTTAACATTGTGTTTAACTGTAGAGCAATGGTAAAGCATAACCTTGATGTGGAGCAGGGTTTAGTTAATGGAGCCCTTGGTACAGTTGTTGGCTTCCAGACATACCCACATGACAACAGCATTCAGTTTGTCAACATCCACGTTGACAATCTTTCAGAAGTTAAAAGGATAGGACGCTCAACAACCTGATTCCTTCGTTTCAAAGACATCTATGTACGCAGAGAACAGTTTTCTCTGTCTCTTGAAATGCAGTCACTATTCATAAATCGCAAGGTCTAACCCTAGAGCAAGCATTGATTGACATTGGCAGGACAGTCTTTAAAGAAAGCATGAGTTCCGTAGCACTGTCACGCCTATGTACACTTGAAGGACTATTTCTAGTTAATTTTGATGCAAGCAAAGTCAAGGCTGACATGCCTTGCATCGTAGAGTACAACAGACTACCTACACTCTACACCACCATCTCAAAATGTACCCTGTTCCTCAAAAAGGAAAACTTGGTAAAAGAAAAGTAGTGCAAACACAACCTATAAGTGATCTCCCAACAGTACCAATAAAGAAACTGAAAGCAGCTGCTACTCCATCAATAAGCACAACCACAGAAGGATATAGTGAAAAGGCAAATGCATATCCAACTGCACAAACAGAGAAGTACCTCTTCAAGAAAAGCAAGTCGACTTCCATCAAATGACTCAGACACAGAACTGTCTGTTCCATCCAAATTTTTCAACACAACTGGTGTAAATTTCTATGCAAATGTAGTAATCAATGTTCTATCCCACTTACCACCAATTGTTGAAAACATTTACCTAAACGGCACAGACCAGTTGTGTTTGCAAATGCTACTCCTTCATAGAAATGCAACAAGCAATCCTGATAACATGTACAGTGTCTCAGGAATAAGGCAGGAATTGGACTACTGTGCAGGAATGGGGAGATTCACTATAAACACACAAGATCCACAAGAATTTCTAATGTACTTACTGCAAGTACTGGAAAGCAAAAACATACATATAAATGAAATCTTGTAGATTTCATACATGTGGAAACATACGTGCACTCTCTGCATCCATGTGGTGTACGAACACTTGCCCTAGCCCTAACAAGCACTTTGTGTATATATCTATACCTAACTGTGAATCCATTCCATTTCAGCAGCTGGTACAAAATGCAAATCATGGCATATTATGTACTGTTTGCAATTCAGACAATCGTTCCACCTTACAGATAAACTTACATAGCCAATATGTAAAAGTAATGCTTTTTGCAACACAATACAGATGGTACCAAAAACAACTGCAGGCTTACTAGCTTCACACACGGGCAAGAATCACTTGGCAAGAAACCTTCACAACAATAGGGATAATCTACCACATAGGTGCCAAAACCACTGCAGGTCAGTATACTGCATACATTAAAAAGAAATGTGGGTGGTTTGAATTCACTGATACTTCCATTCCTCTGAAGCAGAGATTACCAGCAAATCTTTCAAATGCCTACTTAATATTCAATTTATTTATTTATTTATTTAATGTGTTGCAGTTTAGCTAATAAACTTTACACATGAGTAACAACATAGTGCATTTATAAAATTAAGATTACACAACTAAAATTTAACATTCTTAGTAAAATATCTATAGATAAATAAATATATGATGAATAATTAAGTCTATCTATCTATCTAGACTAGACACAATATTCTTGAAACCAAAATATACTCACTGATCTACAAAAGTAGCAACGCCTAGTTCCGAACAACTATCAACAGATGTGTAACTACAAACGAAAAATAACCCTCTGCCCAGTGAAACTGGAACAATTTAGCAGACATCAACTGGCCCATGAGTACATCCGTTTCGCTGCTATACAGTTTTTTCCCCAATGACTCAATGATTATAGTCACAGAAACAACAACTATGGAAAACATACACTGATATTGTTTCACCCATAGTACGTAAAAAGAAAAGTACTGAGTATGATGGGCTACAAACTGTCCTCAATGACCTGTAAAACGACCAGCTGTTAGAAGAAGGCAACAGCTGTCTACCTATGCCCATACTTCTGTAATAAATACACAACGGCATGTTAGTACACCCATAATCCTGCAATGGCACTTGGCAATAGTGGAAAATTGAAATCTGCCAACAAAAAGGAAGATGCTTGAAAACATACCCTGGAAATCTATGAAACTGTAAACAGTTAGAATATGCCAACTGGTATCTAACTGCAACCATAATACTGCAATATTACTTCCCATTATCACACAATTTAAAATCCACCAGCAAAAATGAAAGTTATTCTGAGGAAACCCTTCAAGACTTATTAAGTATCAACAGCCAGAATACACCAACTGGTATCTTAGTACACCCGCAGTACTACAATGTTACTTCCAGCGGTCAAACTGCTAAAATCGACCTTCAGCAATCAAAGTGCTGCAAAACATACCCTCAACAACTTTCAAACTACCAACAGTTAGAATACGCCAACAGGTATCTAACTGCCCCCACAATACTGCAATATTAGTTTGCAATAGTACAGTACTTGGAAAAAACCAACAGCAATCAAACAGCATAAACGGATACTGTTAAAAGGAGGAAACAGATAAACAGTTAGAATATGCCAACTGGTATCTAACTGCACCCATAGCACCACCACTTCCAAAAAGCAAAACACATACACCATTTAACTTCTTCCTACTGCAACAGTGCTTATAACAGCAAGACCACATAGATGTACACCTTAACCATTCCTGTAAGTACTACACATGTCAATGAAACAGAGTGAACCACATAACATCAAATGAATGTAGATGTTTTTTTTTTATCCTGCATGGATTTTTTTTTCCCACATACCCAAAGATTATGCAAACAAACACAGGAACTGAGCACATTGCACAGTACACTTGTTTGAAGCATAGTACTTGGAATGTACTTATTATGAGGCTCCACAAAGTACATAAATGTCTGAAATTGAGTACAGTACAACATTATGAAGTACCTTCCCTAACATGTTGGGCCTCATTACGACTCAGGCGGTAAGGGTTTTACGGCGGCGTAAACAGCGCCGACCCTTACCGCCTGAGTACGAGGTCCCTTAGCGCCATGGCGGACTTAACACCTGCTTTTAGCAGGTGTTAAAATCCATGGCGCTAAGGGACCATGGAGTTAATTACACCACCGTAATTTACGGTGGCGTAATTAACGCCTTCACCACTCCCATTATGCCCTATGGGGCAAAATGGGAATGGGGAAGGGAAAATGGGGATTTACCGCCCCGCCAAGGTTGGAATGGGGCGGTAAGTCCGCCTACCACCATGGCGTAAACGTAGTTTACGCCATGGTGGTAAAGTCACGGCCCAGGCGGTAACTTACCGCCTGGGTCGTAATGAGGCCTGTTATGTTTTTTTTATTGCAGACCATGAAACAAAGATTTCTCCTGCATTTCCACCACATACAACAAATAAAATATGTGCCCTCAGTACCACAATGTTTGAATATGCTATTGCCACTTCAATGGTATTCTATCACTGAATTCCAAAAAGGTATACAGTGTGTCAACAATATATATCGTGAGTATACACGTATTGGTGTCATGCTTCTTTGTAATCATCAAATTGCATTTCTATACACATTTTTGTGCAACCCATATGCCAGTGTCACATTCTTGGGTGCATGGAAATATTATGCTGCAGTGGTTGTGGCCAGTCCCTAGACTCTTGGGTGTAAGGCCTATGGCCGGCCTTACACCCAAGAGTCTAGGGGCTGGCCACAACCACTGCAGCATAATACGGCCATGCACCCAAAAATCTGCCCAATGGCCACAACCCACACACATAAGGCAGCCGCCTGAGGCCCTGTCCACTTCAGTTCACATACTATTACACTACTTGCACCCACTGCACAGACTCTCATACACCCAAGAATCTCAGGGCAGTCCAATAAGCCAGCTGCCACAAGCCCTGTCCACTTCTGTACACATACTATTACACCACTTGCAGCCAGTGGGCAGACTCTAATTCTACTAGCTGGTCCCAATCACCACAGAATAATACAGCCATATACCCAACAATCTGCACAGTGGTCACAACCCACACACATAAGCCAGCCGCCTGAGGCCCTGTCCACTTCTGTGCACATACTATTACAGTACTTGCAACTAGTGCGCAGACCCTGGGTGCATGGCCTCTGAGTCTAGGAGCTTGCCACAACCACCACAGCATAATACAGCCTATACAAACATCCTCAAATCATCTACATTGCACTCCCCTACCCTAATGAAGCCTGCATGCAGTCACCAAATAAGCTGCTTGCCTCAGGACCCACCCGTGAACTGCTGCAGTGTCTGTGGACCGCCGCAGACACAACACAGTCTTCTTCCACCTAAACAAATACATCATATGAACCTCTTTCACCCCCCCACCCTTTCCAGCCCCTCTTCCCAACACGAAATGCCCCAAAACATGTTTTCCAGCTCTGTTCGCCGGTGTGCTAACCTCAAATATCGGCGGATACAACATGGCAAGCGTTTCGGAAAAATATGATGCACATCACGCTTTCGTCCAGCCAATCAGTGGGCACGTCGTATGTCCACGGACATCACGCGGTCCTCTGGACCAAGTGGAGCCCTGTCCGCGGAGCGAACAGGGAAATTCGTCTGCAGGGCAGAGCCAGATATCACTAATTTTTGGGCACCTACATTTTGCCTGTTCTAAAAAAACGACTGGACAGATTTTCACCAAATTTACAAAAGCACGCTTTTGGGACCAAGCCACCGCTCCTGCCGCAAATTTGGTGAAAATCCATCCTAGCGGTTTGGGCTGTAGGCATGACCAAAAATGTTTTCCATTCAGTCAATTTTGGGACCCCCCTATAACTTTGCACCCCGTGACAAAACCTAACCAAACTAAACTTGCCAAAAGAATTCAGAGCGGGCCATATACATTTTTTGCAAAGTTTGGTGAGGATTCATCTAGGGGGAGCGAAGTTATAAGCAGCCCAAAAAGTGCTCTTCCTATGAGTTGAGCAACTTAACCATAAATACACTGTGTAATTTGTGAAAGTGTGTTTTTTATGTTCGGGGTTGGCTGCAACCCCATAACAGTTGGTGGGCTGAAATTTTGGCCCAAAGGTTGACATAGCATTCTGGGGTGTACTGATTATAGTGAAATTTGACCAGCCTCACCCATTTGCCCTCCACGGGGGTGCAGCGAGGTCTGGCTCTGTGCTGTCTGTATAGACTATTTGGGGAGTTTGCTGATTTTGCGATTTTTCAAAAATAGGAGGTTATGACACAATAAAACATACACAAAGTGCATATCAGTTACAAACCCGTGCAAATCTGGTGGTACTGCTAGTTATCTATATTGGAAGAAAGACCATTCCCAACATTTTGTGATGCAGAGTTAACATTCGGAAGAAAGACCATTCCCAACATTTTGTGATGCAGAGTTAACATTCTCTAGACAGCCCAGACAATTGCCAATTTCGAGTCATATGTTTTCCTTATTTATAGAGCAAAATGAGAGCACCGAACATACAGAAATCCAGCCAGATAACGATTACTCTGACATGGATCCCTGCATAATACATGGGCTTTTCCCAGAACAAGGGTATACCTTCAAAAGTTTATGTTATGACCTTTCATTCAGACTCTGTTAGGGTTATGTCTGACAAGTGATGAATGTTTGTATGTATGGAAATATATCAATAGCAAAATAGTTATTATTATTCTTTATTTGCATTTAGTTCAAATAACTTTTACAACGTGCATATTAAGAAAAAAACACATCAGAGAACTATTATTAAGCACATCAAATAAATATTATTATTGTTACAGTGCTAATACATATTCATATTTTATACCCACATTCAAACCCATCACCATGCAAAAGTAATTAGATCTTATTCTGAAATTCATTACGTTATACAGTCTAACAGTAATTTGATAATTTAATTTGACTAAAATTCCTTTTAAAATTACATTTTTTAAATCGTTTAAAATCCTTAACATCTTGATATACATACTTGAAACCAGTTATAAAAATACTAATTCATATCAAAAAAGGCATAATAAAATCTCAACATTTAATGAGCTCATCTTTGGAAACAGTTCAACTGGGAGGCAATAATTGATCGTTAAGAGCTAGAATTCCTTTCGTTTATACATACAGAGTTATTTATAAAAGTATGTATTAGCCTGGTCTCCACTTGCACTAAGTGTTGCTTTTACAGCAACACGCCATGTTTGATACAGGGCTGTCTGTACTCTTACGGACTCCGTATTAATACGGTAATTCCAGAAATCCCTCTGTTTTATGCATCATATTCATGTACAAAGTGGTCTAATATAGTCATGTAAGGGGTAGTGTGAGGTTTACACTCCAGAAGAAGGTGTTTAGCAGTTTCTAATTCTCCCAGAATTTTCCATATTCAACATATCCGCCCTGCTACTGGTATCTTTTCCCTTGCACCAAGGAAAACCTGGAGCGGCAGTTGATTAGTCCGCAACCTGAGTAGAAAATATCATATCGCAGGGCAAGGACACTGCTGCAAATATATTTGGGGCTGGAGGAACGTGTGTATGACATTAGATGCATACTTGTAGGATTTCACAGAGTGTAAGTGTGTGTAATTATTTGTCCAGTCCCATTTCTGAACTTTACTTTTAAATATACGTTTTAATGTGGTAATCCTGGTGCCTCGGTAGAAGTTGGTGTCCAGCCAATATTCTCATACAGCTCGTTGATCCTTTCATTGAATTCCGTACTACCACACTTCGACCGTGTTCCTTTGGTAGTCCCCAATATGGCCAATAGTTGACATGTGGGTCCTACTAGCACTCATATCTAGGTCGAGGTAGGGGTAAGACGCCACATATTTGAAAGTCCCCAAACTGGTATAAAATCTCAGCCGTTTGATCTTTTTAGGTGCCACCACCAATACCTTTGTTTTTCCCATTTTGATGGTAAGCCCCCCTGTAAGTGTGGTTAAACATAACCAAGTCATCTGCATACAGCATACACGGTATCAGGCTATCTCCAACTCTTGGGTAACACCCAACCCCTATGGTAAAACATTGTGGGAGGTCTGGCAAGAATGCATTATACAGAAGGGTGGCAGAGTTTTCCCCGGTTGACACTATCAAAAGCCGCCCAGAAGGCCACATAGATGACATACAGTGTGGAGCCAACGGGGGCAGAAGCTCTGCTGAACAAGCTGTCCATAATCCTCAGATTGTGTACCGTGCTGCACCCAGGGTGGAAGCCCGTTTGTCTAAAATGTAATAGTTGGGTATTTTCAACCGGGTTCTGTATTACCTTCAAAATAAGCATAGCAAATAGTTTCCCTGTTACATCTAAAAGGGACAGTAAACGATAATTCTCAGGTAAAGAGCGGTTCCCCTTTTTTATCGACTGGCACCAGCACTGCCTGCTGCCACGAAGAGGGAATCTCCTGGATTTGGCACACCCTCACATATAGGATTTTAAGGATTCTTGCCCAAGTCTTAGGCTTTTGTTTTAAGACAGGTTTTGCAAGGCCATTCGGCCCGGGGGCTCTGGAGTTCTTAAGCTTTCCAATAATGTTCTCTATCTTAGCCTCCCCGATTTCTAGTGGCCATCCACCCACCGTATTTTGTAGGGGGAATTCCTCTACCAGGGACTCTCCATTCCCATTTAGGTGCTTTATCCATATATTTTCTTGGATAGGGTTCAAATTCTAAGCTCATCGAACTCCCTTAGCACTAGTTAGGATAGACCATATGTTCCTGATGTTTCTGCTACGGAGGGTCTTAATCATGTTTTGCCTTTGCTGTTCAGGATGGAACACTTCCATCGCTTAAGCCAACCTCTGTAGGCTACCTTTTATAAGTTTTGTTTTACTAATCAGCTCTGGCATGGGGCACTGGTCACGGTGTGCCACTCTGATTTTCCTACGTATGACTGTTTTCTTTTAGCATCTGGAATGGCAGGGTCAACTTTACGGGTTGCATTGCGGAAAGTAACCAGGGAGCCCTTAGCACAGGAGCCAGTCTTAGCAGCAAAGTCCTTAAGCCACTGTTCTATTTGATTGCCGTCCAATACGTACAAACCCCAATTGGCGAGTGGACCAGACAATACAGATTCCACCATGGTTAGATAAGAGACCAGAACATTGGCAAGAGTTATGTACCGTGGAGTTCAAATCTAGGGTATGGGCAAGTACATCATGGTCACTAGCATTATTTAGGTTCACCCTCAATTCTTCAACAGCCATCAGACAGGCGTTATTCCCCAAAAAATAATCGAGGGTTGACTGCCTGCCATTCCTTGCCCACGTATACTTACCCAGGATATACCCCTTAGTTTTGCCATTCATCATTACCACGTCCCATTTTCTCAGGAATGAGACTCACTTTTCTCCCTTATAATTACTATTCTCCTGCAGCATCTCACACTGTCCTACCACATTCTTGAAAGGAGCACATTGCTGGTCATCTACACATCTACAATTAAAATCTCCTACCACTAAAATTAGATAATCCCCTGGGGACTTCATTTCCACAGTGAGGGCCTCCTCCAGCAGGTCTAAAGCTTCCTCCAAGTTGATAAGGTAGGGAGAAACATATATGTTCACCAGTAACATCCTCCAGGCCTCCCCTCACACATCCGACCAAAGTTCTACCACTTGTACACAGTCCCCAGTGCTACCAGCAATCCCCAATCAAGAGCACATTTTTTGGCGCACTCCAATGATAAAACCTCATGAGGGTCTACCTTTAGGGCCTCTATTGGCTATAGTTTGGTACAGGTGGTACCCTTCGACGTTGAGGGGACTGGCGAGCTAGTTCTCTTGCAGTAGAAACACATTGAACTTAATTAGGCTTTGCAGAGACTTCCTTACCACGGTAACGTGGCCCAACCCCTGCGTGTTACAGCTTCCGACCCTTAATGGTCACTTCCCTCCCCTCTGAGGATAACCCATAGGGGGCTCCTCGGGTACAGTCTCCCAATAAACTACTTCAAAGTTGGTATATGGGCAGGCAGATTGGCCCAAATCTGACTGCTTCGTTGGTTGCTTGTCTATATATGTGTTAACTTCTTGGTTTTCATTTCTCACTTTCAGTTATCTCCGCCACCCCGTGGCTAGTGTTATCACAAGATTTTTGGGGCTATTCTCGCCACACAATAAGCCTGAGCCCCAGAGATAGCAGAGCGTCAACATTTACACACAATAAGGACACAACTGGGTAAAGAAGTGTGTCAAACCCCAATTAGTTTGGCTTCCCCATTTAGAGAGTTCAAGCTGCAACATATCTTTGGAAGTAATGGTAGAGAGCCATGGTATGGTAGCCCAAAGTCATAGGAGAGTCGTTCTATTTAAGATGGGCTGGTGTTCGTGAGCTGCATTTTGTCTAACTTCACAGAGGTTCCTGGTTTCATCGGGCCTTTCACCAGGGTTCCGGAGTTTATATTATAGGGACCTTTTATACCAGGTGTTTTCCCACTAGCACTCCTGCCATACTACAAGTCTCCCTCCAGTGACCTCCTGCAGGGATAGGGATTAGTAAGTGTGAGTGTTCCAGGTTGGCTATCCTTGGTCTCACGTGTATGGTCTTTACTCCTAGTTGACCCTCTTTCGGGTACGGAGACTACCAGTGGAAAGCGCTGAGGGAGAGGGCACTTTGGGGGAGTCCATCTATCCAGGGGGCAGTTCAAAGTCACTATTCACTTAGATCCGTCTACCTGGACTCTAGTCAGTTTCCTGGGTTCCAAGGGTGCTTCACCCTTATGTTTTCTCAAACTCGACGTCAATGCCGACAAGCTAGTGGGGGGAGCGCAGGAGAGTGCACAGTGCTAATGGAAGCATGCCTCTCCTGAGACCTCAAGGATGTATTACTTTCCAGCACTTCTTAGTGTGATTTCTCCATCATAGAGATCTCTGCGCATAAAGCTTCTAAGGTGTGGTCCTTGTTCCCAGCGGCAATATTCAAAGAGTCTTGTGATCTTCAAGAGGCCTCTGATACCTCAGAAGAGACCAAGATTTGTGTTTCTAACCGACCCCCAATTCTGGTATAACTGCTCATGTATTTGGCTGGTGGTAGTTCAGGACCGGTCCTCAGGTAAGGAGTTGGAGGCCATCCCAGCATCCTCTGTGTCTAGCCGTCATTGTGAGCATCTTACCCCTGGCTGGATTCTTGAAGCCTTCCCTTGCTTTTCTTGTTCCAGTAGTGTAACCAACTTCTTTTCCAAGCCACGATGGTCAGACTCCACCACCGAGCTAAGAATAAACAATGCTTCTAGTTTTGCCATCATAGTCTACCACAGTTACAGGATTATTTGTTCGACGATCAGAAGGGAGTCGCACTGGTGACAATTAGTCTCCTGGCTCAGTTTTGGAGCTAATGCATCATCCAAGTACGCAGCCAGGGCCTCAAGGTTTGGACTGGCAGATAGGTTCTCTGGTTGAGTGTCAAAACATGCCATATTATTTGTGTCCTGGGGATTACCTTGTAATGATTTGCACAATGTGAGCAGGGGACCGTTGTTATCCAGGACTGCATAGAGCTCAATAAATGTACATGAGCATCACCAGGCATACTTAGTTCTAGCATCGTGAGGTGGGTTGCGTCATTTTTAGCACCTGTACAGGTAGTTAGAGCATCAAGCATTAATAGACTCACTGGAGTTCCTGTATTGGACAATTGGGTAGATACTTGGCCAATGCCAGAGAACAAATCTGGAATCCTGGTTTAGGGTGCCACCACCCCCTAATCCTCATTCCCTTTTTTCCCTTTTGGTCTTGGGAGCTTCTTTTGCAGTTTTACGAGCCAGCATATTCAACTCAACAGGTAACGCACACTGATAAAATCCGGCCTATAGTCTCATCAGCATCCAATGAGGGTCTTGCCACGCCCTGAGAAAAGCGGCCTGTGTCTGTCAATAAAATAATCCACCACAGAAGTCAGCCGAGACTCTAAACATTGTTGCCATTTCAGAAAGTGGCGCTATGGATGCTCTAAGAGAGCTTATTTCTGAATCGATCACATGTGGTAGATCTGTTTGGCACCATTGCTTGTTTAGCCAATATTACTAATCATGATTGTTTTGAGGCTTGAATTGCCCAAATGGGATAGTGCATCTAACTGGGTATTTATTGAGTTTCGTTTCCCAGTAGTTGCATTGCTATTGTGGACCTATGCGCATGTACTGTATGGGAGGGATTTTAAACTCACCATTTGTAATTTATCGGATGGTAAAACGTATCAACTTGTTATGCAGGTGGACACTACCCACATGAAGCTGGGGGAGGAGATTGCTCCAGTAATGAAAGGGATGTTTAATACTCAGAAACAAGATACTTGCCAGCACAATGCTGCACGCTGGACTGGTTGCCAACAGGTGAAACAACAAGTGTTCAGTACCCTAATTGACTCCAGCAATTTAATGTGACAACTAAGTGGCTTAGCTGGAACACATTTCGATCCTTCCTTTTGCATCCAGCTGGTAAAACACTTATTGAAGATTGCCATATCTTCATATTGCAGGAAACCTGGGTGAGGAAACCCTTCTTTTTCGATGGTTTTAATATTTTGTACACTACAGCTAAAGGTGGTGCTAAGGGCAGACCCAGTGGCGGATTTGCCATCAGTGCTTAGGCTAAGTACACATTGAAAGAATATACTATGGTTAGGCATTCTCCACATGTCATGGCAGCTCTGCTGATAAATACCGACTTTATTTTGTTTATTATACATATATATGACTCCCCCCCAGGTGGGGCTGTGACAAAGGATAGCATTGCCAATATTGAAGATACCCTGGTACTTTGGCAAGATTCTAACCCCACGGGTGGGATTATTATATCTGGGGATTTGAATGCACTGAGCTTGTTACAGAAAATGTATAGGGATCAGCATGAGAAAAAGTATAGGGATCAGCCGATCTGTATACACACACAACCTCGGATTCTAGATGGTTGAATGTGGCTGTGACTCATGGTCTTGTCTGTATCAATACAAAAGAGCCAGTTGCTGAGAGCATGAAAGGCACTTGATCCAATGGTTTCAGCTTCTCCAGTTTGGACTATGTATTTGGAGACACAATCATGCTCCCCTGGGATGGACCCATAAAACATTTTAACTGTGGCGCCAAGCACTATCAGTCTTCGGTTTTGGCCAATCCCCAGGGTAACCGTATAGAGTTGAATAAATAGAATGTTGAGGCAGTTAGTAATTTTGTTAAAAATCACTGCCTTACTCTTACAAACTGGCTCTGCAGAAAAGGCTGGCATGTTTCTATGGTTATGAGCTTCCTAAATAGTCATCTACACCTGTCTCAGAAGGGGATGGCCCGGCCTTTAGCACATGTTAATAATTTTGACATCATAGTCCATTGTAAGAAAACATCTTTTTGAAAAAATGTCAATAGAATTAAGGAATCTTTTAATCATAGCCTAGGAGAAAGGAGAACATTACTTGCCCATTTATCTACTAGGTATAAGAACTGGTGCAAGAACCATAAACACTCTAAGAACAATGCTGACTGGAAAGGTCTCTTCCAACTCCTCCATGGCAATGATGACCAAACATGTTGGTCACTGTTTAGATCATTCGCTAATGGGATGAGTGGAAATGAGAACAACTCTATTAATGTTCTATGTTGGATGGAAGCTATCATAGCACTATATAACAAACCTGTCACCATTCAACCGTATCTTTCTTATAATTATACCACAGTGTTCTCTGATGGATTTGGGATAGAAGATATTGAGACTATTATCAAAGCCTTAAATGGCTCAAGAGCTCCAGGCTTTATGAAAGCCAGTCCAGAATTCTGGGCAATGGTGCTATTGAAGCTCTATCATCAAATTCTCATTACAGGGCTTACACCTTCTAGCTGGAGAAAGTCTATTTTGATCCCTATATTTAAAAAGGGTGACCGTAATAATACGGAAAACTATAGGCTATTAGCAATGCTGGACATTAGTTCAAAAATATTTGGTATGATTTTGCAAAAAAACGATCAAAATTGGCTATATCTAGTAACATGTTGTCTCCCTTCCAAAGGGATTTTCGTAAATCCTATGGCACTTTCCATAATCTAAGCACCTTTCAAACCATCATTAGTAATTGCCAGGAGGATGTATATGGGAACATCTATGTCTGTTACATAGACTTCTCAAAGGCTTTTGATTCAGTATCCGGAAATCGACTCTGGACTAAATTGACTGATTGGGATATCGATCATTCTGTCTTACACTTCCTCATTGCTTTATATTCTGAGACCACAGTCTCGCTTCATATCTTGGATTGGATAAGCCGATGATACAGTGAAATTTGATAGAACCCCTATTGGGCTACAGAGATTATTAGATGCTCTGGCGCTCTATGCCCTGACTAACAATCTTTGTGTTAACAGTACTAAAACAAAGATAATGATATTTGGTAAGAAAAGAAAGAAAACCTTGATACACGCGGGACTATAAGGAAGACACATTGGAAATAGTTGATAACTATCTCTATCTTGGTGTCCCTATTAGTAATATGCAATCATCACAAATATATAGCAGTTACATACACACCGAAACAATGAAGAAATTGCTCATAATCAGGGGATTTATACCATACAACTATGTGGAGGGAATGGTCGGAAATTTCCTGCCGTAGTATTGTTCCCATGATCTTGTATGGCTCTGCCATTTTTTTATATAGTATGATGAAATGGATTGACACTTTCGAAGCCAAACTCTTGAGATCCATATTGGGGTTCCCCTCTTCTGTCCCTGTAGAGGCCCTTCGTTGTGAACTTGGTGTGCAATCTAATTGTTCCCTTGGGTTACTCCAGCAGTGCAAATTGTTTCTTGCCATATTTCATTCACCAACAGAAATTGAGAATGTACATGCTTACTTCGCTATATTACACAAAGGGGCCACTACTCACACATTTCTCGACTTACTTAAAAAGTCTGCACCTGGGATTCCAAGATGGCCACCGTCTGAATAAGACGCGCTCCTCTGAGCTCCGTCCGAGCGGGAGACCTAACAGTGACATTAGCAACCTCAGAATCTGCCCAAGCTGCAGAACCCGGAGGGAATCGTTGCTGGGACCAGAGGAGGACTGCAATTGGAGCGGATTAATGGCGCAGCCTGTGTGGAAAGGGGGATTCCGCTCGGCGGGGCCCTCCAGACCCAAAATCCACCAAAATCCTTGCGCCCAGCCGTTGCGGGGAGACTTTGTCTGCAGGGCCTGGTGAGGGGCTCTCCTCCGGCTTCCGGCCCCGGTGGGGCAGCAGACCCTCTGCCGCCTCCCGCCCCCCCCTCCCGCCTTGGACTGTGGTGCGGCATTCGGGGGGCTTGGCGGGCGGCCGACCCGGGGAAGAGCTGGGTTGAGCGGCATCCCGCCCCCCTTTGACAGCTGCGGCCGCGGTCTGGTCTTTATGGCCCCGCCGACCCCCCGGCCGGGAGTGCATCGGCGGCTGAGGCGGCTGGTGGGGGCTGCGGGCCGGGAAAGAAGAACGCTCCGATCTGCCTAAAAGTAAGGAGAAGGGGGTGGGGAGGCTGCGGGGGCTATTATCCCCTGGCATAGTGGCGGGGACCTGGTGAGCCCTACCCACCCCAAATAGGCTAGGCCCACGCGGGCCCTCCCCCCGCCATGCTATAGAGTGTTGGCAATCGCGGGCCCGACCCTCAGACAGTGACTGTCGCCCGGGCGCAGAGTTCCATTTTGAACTTCCATCAACTGTCCTGGCTGCTTTGCTCTTTATCCTCAAAACCTTCCCTCTGTTGGAGCCTTCCCCTATAAACGAAAGCTGGAGAAAAGATCTGCTAGCACCCAGACTGTCTCGGAGGTGCTGCTGGCGTTTGGGTGCCTCCCTGGGTGGAGGATTGCAGGGGGCTGAAACTGAACGGGACTCCGCTGGGGGCTGAGGCAGCTCCGGGGACCCACGAGGCAGCACAGTCGGTATATCAGCACTCCAGAATAGCGTGAAACTGCACCTAGCTAAGCAAGGGCACAGTCATAGGATTCTTTGGCGCAGGAGGACTTCCACATGCAAGGGGTTATCCGCAATACAGCTAAACTTGGGAGACCCCAGTGATCAAGAGTTTGCCCCCCCCCAATGCAATCTCACCAGCGGAGCTGTAGGAACCTGGGGACGACCACTTGTAGCCAACAGAAGACGCACTTAAACCCAGGGGGGCTAGGAGAGGCTCCCCTGGGCTGGCAAGGCGAAATTGGACAGTGGAGACCGCCCAGGGAGGGTATAGGAAAGGAGATTGCCCTGCCATAGGGAACAGAGCACACACAAGAAGGAGCTCCACACACGTATGGAGCACTGAATCTACCACGCCTCTTGAGGCAGCAAATCCAAACATCCAGTCGAGTCACCCCCTTCCCAAAGGGGTAACCAGATCAAGGGTTTGCCCCCCCAATGCAATCTCACCAGCGGAGCAGTAGGAACCTGGGGACGACCACTTGTAGCCAACAGAAGATGCACTAAAACCCAGGGGGGCTAGGAGAGGCTCGCCTGGGCTGGCAAGGCGAAATTGGACAGTGGAGACCCCCCAGGGAGGGGGTATAAGAAAGGAGATTGCCCTGCCATAGGGAACAGAGCACACACAAGAAGGAGCTCCACACACGTATGGGGCACTGAATCTACCACACCTCTTGAGGCAGCAAATCCAAACATCCAGTCGAGTCAACCCCTTCCCAAAGGGGTAACCAGATGCCAAGAACCAAGACTAAAGGAGTCCTGCACGGCAACCGGAACGCACAGCTAGAACACTGCTGGAGGCAGTACCGAGCCAAAAGACCCCAAAACGAGGCAACAAGGGGGAGCAACCCTCAACAACGAACGGAAGCACCCGAGAACATGGCGCTGAACAAGGAGGACCTCAAGGAGTGCCTCCAGGGAATTGAGAGCCGGATGATGGAAGCCTTACAATGTCACCTAAAGGCAATAAGGGAGGAGTTTCACTTCGCAATACAGGAAATTAAAAAAGACATTACAGGATTAGGTAAGAGAGTGGACACAGCAGAAGCCGGACTCTCTGAAATCGTCGAAGACTCCAAACAATCCAATGGCCACGCATAATCTGGAACTTCAAGCTGAGGACCTGGAAAACAGGTCCCGGAGATCCAACATACGAGTTAAAGGCCTGCCCGAATGAATTGGTGACAAAGATCTAAAAGAGACAATGCAGTTATGCTTCAGCAGCTTTCTAACGGATGTCCAACCGGAGGATATACACGTCGACAGAGTACATGGAATTGGACCCCCTAGAAAAGAACTGGGAGCCAGGCCAAGAGATGTCCTACTGGCAATGACCTCTTACACGATGAAGGAGCAAATTCTCCGTGCAGCCAGAAACTCACAACCGGTCACCATCAACCAGGCTCCAGTCCACCTGTACCAAGACTAGGCTCTCTCGACCCTACACAAGAGGAGACTAATGGCTCCGATCATGAAGACGCTGAGATCCAAGGGGATCAATTATAGGTGGACATGTCCGTTTGGCCTGCAATTCCCCTTGGAGGGCAAACAGCATCGAATCACCACTTGTGAGGAAGGGGTTGCTCTCCTGCAACTAGAGGAAGAGGAGAAGTGGCTCCCGGACCCTGTCCCTGCCCGCAGCTTCAGAAGCGGGAATTCAAGACAATGGGAATGGTCCACGGCCACTACAAAAAAGCGAGGAGGAGAGGGAAAAGGGAGAAACCAGCTAACTAGATGAACACAGTCACTCAGGAAGGTGAAAGTGTCTTGGTTTGGGGATAGGGGGGCACGCCTCCGGGGTAACTGAACATCTAGTTAATGAATATTTCGGGGAACAACACTACCCTCGGATGGAGCAGGAGGGTAAACTATCTTGGAATCGATGCAGGACAAAACCAAGTCCTGGCAGAACGCAAGAGGGAGAAGATGTGAGACCCAATGCCCTGATAAGGGCGCAGAGAAGTCCTGTGGAACTTTGTTCTGAAGGGTTCCAGAGGGGTGGGAGGTAGGGGGCGGCGAGGGGGGGGAGAGAAGCTACAGATATGTCTGTGGCTATGGAATGATATGGATCAGATTGGCTCAAAGGCAATGGAGACTCGAAGGGGAGTAACAATTCGGAAGACAAAGTATCGCAAGCACAATATAGATTGCTGAAATTAATATTGCCTCGCTCAACGTGCAGGGCCTCAACTCACCGATTCAACGCTGCTCTATCCTGTCGAGGCTCATGGACATGCAGGTCTCAGTGGCTTTTTTGCAGGAAACGCACCTCCTCCTGGAAGACGAGGATAGGTTGAAACACAGGAGGTTTCCCCGCCAGTACTTCGCCTCTGGGGGAAGGAAAACCAAAGGAGTTGCAATACTACTCGGGGCTAATCTGATCTTCAAAAAACTGGCGATGTACCAAGACCCGGAAGGGAGATGCCTAATCGTGAAAGGGCTGATACAAGACCAACTATACACCTTAATTGCGATTTATGCCCCGAACGAGAGACAAGACTTATTTCTGAGAGAGGTGTTGAAAATCCTGGGGAGCTGGTGCGAGGGCCAGACAATAATATGGGCGGATTTTAACTGTGTCATGGACCCTACACTGGATAAAACCCTCCCACCCACAGCAGCAGATGAAAGAAATAGGCAGCCGTTGGGTAAGCTCCTTAGGGATCTGGAGGTAATAGAAACCTGGGGGTTCTTTCATGGTCAACAAAAGGAATTCACTCACTTCTCAGCGGTTCACAGGGGGTATTCAAGAATCGATATGGTGTTGGTGTCTTCTACTCTGATACCGCGCATCACCAAGGTTGAAATAGAAACCCAATATGTATCGGACCATGCCCCAGTCTTGGTGCAAATGGAAATGGCCCAGTCCGTCTATAAAGGCCCTAGGCCTTGGAGGTTGAACAAAATGATATTGGAGGACCTGGCCCTTACAGCAAATATGGAAGAGACAATCCAATTTTTTTTCCAGGAGAATGATAACGGGGAGACAAACTGGGGATCTGTGTGGGACACTGGGAAAGCTGTGATCCGGGGAGAATTCATCTCACGAACATCAGCATACATTAGGAAAGAGAACTCAATAAAAAAAAGCTTGAAGCAACACTAAAAGTAGCAAAAACGCAACACAAAGCTAGGCAATCCCAAAAAACTCTACGAGTGGTTAGGAAAGCAAGAGCCCAATTAGAAGCGCATTTAGCGGAACGCACTGCATAATCGCTAATTAATACCAAACAAACTTATTTTGTCCAAGGGAGCAAAGCAAATAGGTTACTGGCAGCCAAACTCCGTAAACAAAACACCCGCAATCACATAGTAGAACTAAAAAATTCAACAGGGGAACTATGCCGAGCGGAAGGGGATAAACTCGAGATTATGGAAACATTCCACCAAGTCCTGTTAGAAGGGGAGCACTTAGACCCTCAAGCACAGAGGGAATATATGTCGAGAATTACCCTCCCTCAGATCTCGCAAGAAGATAATGACGCCCTGCAAGCTCCCATAACTTCGCAAAAAAATTAGCGATGCTATTAGAGCATTACCCCGTAACAAAGCCCCAGGTCTAGATGGACTTGGGAGTGGGTATTACAAAACATTCAGCGCTCAACTGCTAGGCCCTCTAACACTTTTGTTTAACTATATTAGAGAATCCGGTTCAATCATGCCAGATATGGGAGACTCCACCACCATCTTAATACTTAAGCCCGGAAAAGACCCCACAGACTGTGCCAGCTACCGGCCAATCTCCTTACTTAATACCGACGCTAAACTTTACACTAAGGTCCTGGCAACCAGACTTGCTGAGGTTCTGCCCAAAATAATTCATCTCGACCAGGCAGGGTTCATAAAGGGGAGGCACGCCCAAGACAACATTAGACGTGCTGTGGCTATACTGGACCTTGGAGGTAGGACAGAACAAAGATTCTCCATGGAGGCCCTCGACACCAGGAGAGTATTTGACAGCCTAGATTGGAAATATCTGGGGCTGGTACTGCAGAAGTTTGGCTGTGACCCCACCTTCATCAAAATGGTCTTGGCAAATTTCCACCAGCCATGCACCACGTTCATAGTTAATGGAAGCCGCACAGCCAAGATTAAAATAAACAGAGGGACTAGGCAGGGCTGCCCACTCTCGCCCCTAATCTTCGCTATGGCAATGGAGCCCATGGCTGAAGTAATCCGGCAAGACTCTGACATACAGGGGGTTAAATGCTGGGGAAACACACATAAAATAGCACTTTACGCAGATGACATAATGCTGTTCCTCCGGAACACTGAGAACACCCTCCTGAGAGCTCTAGATATCTTACAAGAGTTTGCGTTGATATCCGGCTTCAGCATAAACTTCACCAAATCCAAGGCTCTGAATATCACGGAGAGGGAGGAGGTGGTCATAGACCTGGGAATAAGATACCCACTAATCCGGGAAAAAGAATCAATAGAATATTTGGGGATCCAATTGACAAAGAACCACAAAAGTCTCTACGGGGCGAATTTACCTCCACTGTTAAAACAACTGAGGGAGGACTTACACAGGTGGGACACTCAGGAACTATCTTGGTTCGCCTGAATCGCAGCACTCAAAATGACCCTGCTACCGCGCCTACTATACACTGTAAGCTCGCTCCCAATAGAGGCCCCCCCCCCCAAATATGTAAAGCACTCCAGGGTGACTTAACTTCCTTTATCTGGAACAAAGGGAAAGCAAGAATTCAGCGCAAGATCCTAACGAGGCCCCCGTGCCTTGGAGGCCTGGGGGTCCCGGATGTGGGAAGGTATGCCCTGGCGGAACAAATTGCACCAATGCTTGCCTGGATGAGAGATGACACATCAAGGGGATGGGTGGGAATTGAACAGAGCGTGACCACGATCCTGCTGGGGGCTTTGCACGGTCTGAAGAGAGGCGACAGAAGGGCAGAAGGACAGCTTTTGGAAGCAACCAAGGTCACGCTGAAGGGATGGGACCGGGCCATGAGAAGACGGAAGATCGCTCCTGGGCTGGGGCCCTACACTCCCATGGCACATAATCGGAGCTTCATGCCGGGTACGCGGCCCACGTTCTGGAAGAACTGGGGACAGGAGCAACTGCTGCTCCTAAAGGACTTCTACCGGGAGGGTAACCCACTACTCTTCGAAGAATGTAAACAGAAATTTGGAGTGGGTGAAGCAGACAGATATGCCTTCATCCAGATCTGGCACTGGATAACCCATAGGGAAGTCAAGAAAGCAGCCACAAGGGAACCAGTGGGCCTAGAATTAACCTTGCACGAAGGGGAAGAGGCGGGAGCGGTCTCTAAGCTATACAAGCTACTAGATGAAGCTGAAATTAGTGACACATTCCCATACATGGACAGCTGGGTGAAAGATGTAGGTGAACCCTTCACGGAGGAGGAATGGTCCCAAATATGGACAAGGGCACGGAGGCCTCCACATGCACAGCGATCAGAGAAACGGCACATAAGATCTGTTTCAGATTGTATTTGACCCCCTACAGGCTGCATAAGATGAACCCCAACTATCCTCCCACTTGTTGGAGAAACTGCGGGGGTAGGGGAGACCTATACCACATGTGGTGGTCCTGCCCGAAAGCGGCAACATATTGGAAGGAAATCCTAAGCCACATAAAGGACATTACAGGAAAGCAGTTACCAGCGGCACCTAAGGCCATACTCCTGGGCTCGACAGTGGAGGGAGCATATGCGGCAACGGGAAACAATGCAATGTTGATCACCCATCTGTTAATGGCGGCAAGAATGACCCTGGCACAGGCCTGGAAAAACCCAGAAGGTCCCATAACAGCCTGTTGGTGGGTAAAGACTTGGAATGTAATGGCCATGGAAAAAGTGGGGGCTCTGAGGGACGGCAAATATTTGAAATTTCGAGCTATTTGGGACCCCTTCTTTGATCACGTCAGAGACAGAGAGGCATACTTCTTCAGGCCAAACCTGCTGAGAGCAATCCACAATTGAGAATGAACTAAGCTGGCATGGGAGCCATGACGCTGCGCAGAAGCCCCTCAATTAGAATATAACTCCGCCAGCAGCAAATGTAGAAACTGATCCATATCAACAAAAACTGGGAGGGGGTGGGAGATGGGGGAGGGACTGTTGAATGGTTGCAGTTAAAGTTTAGTCACATCCTGAATTAATACTAGTACGATGAGGCCTAAGGTTGATCTGCAGCTGTAATAACCAACTATTGTACTGTTCGAAGTGATCTGTTAAATTGCTTGTAACCATTGAATGAACTCGTGAGGAACCTTCTTGGCCTGTTCACCTCTGCTGAGCTGGGTCTATATGCAGAAAAACCTAAATTGGTAACTGTGTAAAACCTTAAGTGACAACATAACCTGTAGCTAGACCAAAACGGTAAGGCCAAAGACTGTCGAACAGATTTGAAACAAACTCGCACTTAGATGCTCCATGAATCTATATAACAGTTGTATGTGATATTGTTTGCGCCATACAAGGATGGATAGAGGCCCAGCTTAGACAATGCCTGCACATGCCACAACGAGAAGTTTATGTTGGACATTATTACATCGGGGAAGTATCTCTTGAATGTATCCTCACATGAAGCTTACTTGATCTTAAATTAAGCTGTACTTGAACAGAGGTTATTAATTGATGTGGAGGAAGGACCGATCATGGTTTAATGAAGTTGGGATGTGATTTACTGTTATGTTTATTATTGTTGAATGAGTTTATGAGGAGCCTTTTTGGAGGGTTCCCCAATGCTGGTTTTTGAATTGTAAACTGAAAATCTAATAAAATACCTGTTTAAAAAAAAAAAAAAGTCTGCACTTGAGGGTTTTTTTCCGCTTGGATATCGATTTGTCTGACTTATTGGAAGCTCCTAACCCTTCTTGTATGTTAAAAAAAGAAGAACAGTAATTGTGACTTTATTGAAAACATCAGGTATTTAAATGGTAAAACCATCAGGTACATAGTACTCAAAGCTTACGCTGTGATTCTCTTCTGCCTTATTTAACTAAATTAGTGTCTGCTAATATACGCAAATTTACTGTGTATCTATGTTTTAATATTCTCAAGACCCGTGAGCATACGGGTAGATGGCAGAACATACCATGTAGTGAAAGACTTTGCAGAATATGTAAAAAACATATTGAAATGGCTCACCATTTTATAACTCAGTGCCCGCCCCTCATATGTTGTTATAGGACCAGCTATGGTAGCCTAATGCATAATATTGTATCCATAGAGGGAGATCAATTCTGGAATACACTATATTGTGCAGAAAGTGTTATTATGACAGTGGTGTCTAGTTATATAAAACAAGCATTTAAATATAAACATATCAATGCAATCATAATATTATCAAAACTGCCAGATTTACAGCTTCACTACACAATTAAAAACTGCATTATTAGCAGAAGGGTCTATAAGTAAAATACTCAAAGCTGTTAACATTTAAATGACCATTAGCTGGCAGGCCAGATTCCATATATAATAGGCCACCGCCTATTAGCGCAAGGTAATCCCTGTGGGCATAATGTGTTGCTGTGGGACATTTTACTAGGAACAGAGTTGCAAGCGTTCTACATATTGTAAATTATCCTGTCCAGATCTGAAATCATTTCGGCAGCCGGTTGGGGCTATTGTGTGGACATTACTTTTGAAAGCCTAGTTGGGCTGTTTGTATCTTGGCCTTGAAACACATTCCAATATGCCCACTGCCTGAACAGGCCCCCGGAGAGCCTGTCCTACCCTATGAGCCACCCACTGATTGGCCTGCAGAACTCTACAAGAGCCAATCAAGGGATCTGGCCGGCGAAAGGCGGCCTTCTCCCCAGGCCCATGACTAAGACCCTTGTCTGTGCCTGTACGGGACTGGGGAGGTCCCAGTAGGGCCTCCCATCTGCTATTCCACACCACTTCACGCTGCCCACCACCTGTTACCTTCCTGGAATAATTCCCCAGCTTGCAGCCAACTACTCCACAAACTTGATCCTCACCTGGAGCTTTGTGCTCCCATTTCAACAGTTCCTGTTAGTTATGTTTTAGACTACCTGATGCCTTATCACTAATTCCTTGTCATTATCTCTCATTCTTATTCCCGGTCATCCCTTGCCTACATAGCGCTGTATATATTTCTATGTAATTCACCCATTGCAAACCTTGACATCTCACCAACCTAGTTGGGATTTATAACCTCCACACTGAGCACTTGCACAATCGTTGAACCTAGCAGTGCCTAAGACCATTTCTGATGTAATTCCTATGCCTTACTACACCCCCTGTTTGCATTGCTTTTGTGTGATTCTGGAAATTTCAAACTTAGGTGTTTTTCTATGGTTCTATGTTCATTCATCGCCTGTTATTTTTTTCGTGGAACATTTTGCTGAAAATCTTTTGCCAAAAAATATCAACAATTTTTATTTTATTTCGGGGGGTCCAATCCCTCCCTCCCCATTATTTATTCCCCACACTCCACCTGACCCAACCCCTTACATGCCCTCCCCCTGACCCCATTTTTTTAAATGATCTTTTTCAGAAAAACATTTTCGGCAAAAAGTGCCACGAAATAAAAACGGGCTATGAGTGAATGTTGGACCATTTGTACAACTCTACATCCCCATTTTAAATTGCCAGTGTGTGCTTTCTGGAATTTTTGAACTTAGTTGTGTTTTGACAACTCTACACCCCCATTCCTTTACTCAAGTGTTTCTACTGCATCTTTGGGCTCTCTCGCTATTCTGAAATTTTGGTGTGCCTTACATCTGTGTGCCTTACATCTTTGTTGGCTACTAGTGTGCCTGGTGAGTTTATGTTCATGCCATGCAGTCTCTCCTTCTATCCTCCATCCTCACCTATCCTCCACCCCTATGGCACTCACCATCTCCCCTATCTATTCTAACTGCTATACTATCACCTAGCCTCCCTCTCTCACGAAGTATGGAAGACATTTTAAAAAAAAGACTTCCTGGTGACTAACCCCGGTCTACCCATCGCAGACACCTACATCAGCGCAACTTCCAGACAGATTGTCACTGATATCCTCTTTTCTGTCACCTCTCCAGATCCATGGACCCCTCATCTGAGCTCTAGTCTCTCTTCTTTCTCATCCTCAACCATTAATGGTGGCACTAGATGGGAAGTACTCTTGGTGGGCTTCTCATCATCCAGGTGTATCATTAATGTCTATCACAATGGCACTATCATGGCCCAACTGTCCTCAACCCAACCTCCTCCTCTTTGACCGGTGCCTGCCGTCCCTCATCAACTTCCTTCCTATGCCTTCTACTCCTTCTTCCTCTCTCTCTGCCCCTCCTCCTCCTGCTCAGCAGACAGGTATGCCACGTCTCTGTAGCCCTCCTCAGAAAACCTTTAAAGGTAGAGACCTGCTTCATCTAGCCACGCTCAATGCTCGTTCTGCTATCAAACACTTTGCCAATATCTACCTCCTTCTCAAAGACTTTGACCTTGATGTCCTTGCTCTTACCGAGATGTAGTTCAATGCTAGTTCAGTCACTGCTTTTGACTCCCTTCTCCCTGATGGCTACAAAATCTTCTCCAGGCCTCTCCCTAACCATGCCGATCTTCCCAGAGTGGGTACCTTCTTCCCTCGTACCCACCCAGCCATACTCTTCCTTCGAGAGACTGGTCTGCAAGCTGGTCATCTCTCCTACTTCCTCCCCGACCATTGCCACTATCTTCAGGCCATCTTGCTCTATCTCCCTGTTCCTCTCAGAATGGGCTGATTTTCCATTCTCTCTCTTGACATCTACCCCTAAACACTCCTCTTGGATGACTTCAACATCCACCTTGACTCCTCAATCACAGCGTCCACTCTCTTACATGACCTCTGCACCACGCTCTCCCTCTCCATTCTCCCCTCTGGTCCTACCCACTCTGCTGGACACACTCGCAATGCTTTCATCCAAACTGATCTTTTGCTCTCCAGACCACATGTCACCCCACTCTCCTGGCCAGATCACTCCCTCCTCTCCTCTCACCTGGGTACCATCGGCCCACCGACCACACCTCCCCCAACCTCATTCATGGACATCCACCCCATGAAACGAGTGTCAGTGACTGCCTTTGCATCCATCTTCATCCCCCCTCGCCTCCCACTGCAGTCACTACCTCTGTCTCTGCTCTCAGCAACGTCCATCTCACCATCACTAACACTCTCAAAATTCTTGCCCCAGTAATGGGGATCTGCCTGAAACATGCCACCAAGCATAACACTTTGAACGATTCTGATCTAGCAGCCCTGAAACGCAAATGCAGAGCTACAGAAAAGAAGTGGTAGACCTCAAGCTCACCTTCTGACAAACTGGCATGTCGCCTTCTCCAAAGGCAATATCGTCTTTCCCATTTGTTCCAAGAAGAGGGTCCACATCCAGGCTTGCGTCTCTGGAGTATCCAACAACATGGCTGAACTCTTTAAAATCTGCAAGGAACTAGCCAATCATTCTGCAGTCTCCACATCACCTCTTCCCTTGCAGGTCCTCTGCACTGCACTGGCCACCCACTTCACTGCAAAAAATCAGGACATCATGAGTACTCTTTCCTCCTTGCCTTCCCCCTCCCCTCCTCCCATACCCCCAAAACCCCTGGCCTCTCATCCTCCCTCAGCCATTCTCTCCTTCTTCTCTCCTATCTCATTGGATAAGGTCACTAGGGATGTCCGCTCTTTGAAGATCTTCTCCAAACAGGTCCTCATCCCTGTTCTTCCAGAACTATTAAAGACAACATCAGGTCTCTTGCTCCTGCACTTGCTGATTCCTGCAATCACGCTCTTGCAATCGTGTCTTTCCCTTCTTCCCTCAAGCACTCTCTTGTGCACCCACTCCAGAAAAAGCCCTCTGCTGACCCCTCGTGACCAGCTAACTACCGCCCATCTCTATCACTCATTACCTTGGGAAGCTTTTGGAGAAGCTGGCCCACCCCCAACTGACCCAGCATACTGAGCTTGTTGGTTGCCCACACGACCGTCAATCTGAATTCTGAGAATCCAGAGGCATGGAAACTGCTCTTTTGAATACCTATGAAGAAGTGCTTGCATCGCTTGACTCTAGCTCACCCATTGTTTTCATTCTACTTGATCTCTCCTCTGCATTTAATACGGTCAACCACTCCCTTCTCATAAAATGGCTCCATGATGCCCTTGATATCTCGGAGCAGACATTGGACTGGCTGACCTCCCTCCTCACTGACTGTCCCTCCCAGGTTATCCTGGGCTCTTTCTCCTCTCCCACCTCTATCTCCACCTGTGGCATTCTCAAGGGTTCCAACCTTTCACTCTGGCTCTTTAGCGTCTATATCGCCCCGCTTGCTCACCTTATTTCCACTTTCTCCCCTCACTTCCAGCGTTATGCAGACACCCAACTCTTTTTCAAATTCCCCTCTGATACTCTCCCTACTTCCTCTACCATTCCTGACTGCCTATCTGCTATCCAGTCCTAGTGTGCCTCTAATAATTTCTGCCTCAATGCCAGAAAGACTAAGATCCTTCCTATTGGGACTCCTGCTCCCTCTTTCCTCCTTTTACTCTGGCCACCTTCTATGGGCTCTCCCCTTCTCCTTCATCTGAAGCCAGGAATCTTGGTGTCATCTTCGACTCCTCTCTCTCTTTCCTCCCTCACATCTTGGACCTTGCCAAGTAGACCCATTTTCAACTCCACCTCCTCTGAGGTATCCTTCCTTTCCTCACTTTTCCCCAGAAGCTCAATGTCTATAGAGCTCTGGTATCCTGTAGGCTGGACTACTGCAACAGCCTCTTCCTTAATCTATCCTCTTCCTCTCTCCACCCTCTCCAGCTTATCCAGAATAGGGCTTGAAGACTTATCCTTGGCCTCAAGCTCACATGCCGTATCTCTCCAGCACTAAAATTTCTCCACTGGCTCTCGGGTTGCTGCAAGGATCACATTCAAATCCCTCTGCATCATCCATAAGGCTGTCTGGGACAGTGGACCACACTATATACAACTTGCTCTCACCAAGTACTCTGCCTCCAGATCTTTACGTTCTTCCGGCTCCAACTCTCTGTGTGTCAAGCGCTTCTCGAAGCAGCAAGCTGGTGGCTGATCTCTTTCTGCAACTGGCTCCCTCCTCTGGAACAGCCTCCCCCTTCCTCTCTGTCTTGAGCCAGATCTCCTCAAATTCCAGAAGCTCCTATCGACATTCCTCTTCACCTCCTCCTTCCCCCTCTTCCTCCCGTGCTAAACCCCACAGTCATTGGGAATGGTGGTCTGGGCCCTTATATGTCCTTCTGGGTCCTGGCCTTCCGTCCAATCGCCGTCAGCCTCTGCCCTCCCATAGCACTTGCCTTTGGGCACCCACTGGCCTGTGTTGTCCCATAGGCCTGCATCTATTTTATTGGCAGGTGACCAATATTTACCAAGTGATCTCTGCAAGACACTTACCTATTGGCTGCAACTGACACTCTGGGAATTCCCCCTCTATGGAACCACCAGCACTTACCCCCTTTTCTTGTGCCTTCTCTCTCTCTCTCTGCACTTGCACGTTCCAAACGCTCACAAGTCCTAGTAGGACCACCTCTTTCTTTGTTCATCATTGTTATTTTATCTGCCTTTTGTTCCCCTGTTCGCTCCAATTCTGTTCCTCTTTTCCCTCCCCTTTGCCCTGTGAGTGCTTTGAAACACAATTTCGTCATGTATAAGCGCCTTACAAATGCACAATAAATAAAAAAATCAAGACAGGTACCCTTTTGTTGCATTTTAGAGGGATACAGAATTTGGATTCCACCTCTTTCAGTACAAACACATCAAATACTTATTTAAAAGACCGCTCACTAGGCAGGTGGAGCAGGCACATAAAAAGACCAAGGATCCCTCTTTCAAGGTAAGAGGGCTTTGATTCAGACATTAAAGCTGTCACTACCGCCAGGGTGCAAAAGTATTTTTCTAGATGGGTCCAATACTTCTATGATGATCAATGGTCATCTCTATGAAGGGACGACAACGTGCCCACCTTATCGATACAATCAAAAATAAATCTGGTGACATACTGGCTGGGATGTCTGATATTAATGATTATTGTATAGAATCATATTGAGGGATTTATGCCTCTCAGCAATCTGTTGCAGATAATCTTATTCATATCGTTTTACAAGGACTTTAGATGCCGAAAGCCTTTGAGGTGCACCTACTTCCATTGTACGCCCCGATTGTGGAGGAGGAGGTGGTTGCCACTGTTGCTGGACTCGCTGCAGGCAAGGTGACTGGGCCGGACGATCTCCCAATCTATTTATATAAAGCGTTGGTGGAATCCCTTGCACCCAGACTGACAGAGGATTTAATGAAGCAGGGAAAGCGAGTTACCTCCCAATCTCGATGCTCACCAACAATATAGTGGTTTTCCCCAAAGTCAGCAGAGACCCCACAGATCGTAGTGCATATAGGCCCATCTCCCTTATTAATTCTGATGCAAAAATATTGGTTAAATGCTTGGCAGGGCTCTGGAGCAAGTGCTGCCCCATCTATTTCACCAAGATCAGATGGGCTTTATACTAAACAGACAGTCTAATGATAACATGCAGCGACTGCTGAATATAGTTGCTAGGCGTGCCGAACCAGATGATATAGTGTTATCCCTTGATGTGTTTGGTGCATATAAAGGCCCCAAACAGAAGTACCTTTCTCCTGAACAGCAGCATTTAAACACTGCAACCAAAAACAGCCCTGCTTTGCTTTCCCTGTCACATGAGTGGCAAGACGTTTTACATTGCAACCAAAAAGGGCACTGCTTTGCTTTCTCTGTTACATGAATGGTGAGAAGTTATACACTTCAACCAAAAATGGCCTTGCTTTATTTTTATTTCACATGAGTAGCAAGAATTTGAACACTGTAACCAAAATGGCCCTGCTTTGCTTTCCCTTTCACATGAACAGAAGCATTGAAACACTGCAACCAAAAACGGCCCTGCTTTGATTTCCCATTCACATGAACAGCAGCCCTTTAAACACTGCAACCAAAAACGGCTTTGCTTTTTCTTTTGTGCTCATGTAAAATTAAAGAGCCATGGAGAAAAGAGCCTGCAAGCAGCAATGTAAATTTACCCAAGAAGGAGAGATCAAAGAATCCTGTGACAGGCAAAACAGGATTTTTAAACATTAAAAGCAAAAACGGCCAGCACATGTATTTGCAAGTAAAAAATTGCTTTAGAAAGCCACAATGGAAAAAGATAGCACTGCTCACATGAAATGTCAGAAAGCAAAACCTGTTGTGGGTGGGGAGACCAAAGCAAATGCATATTGTGTTTCCCTCACAAGATTCCAATGACAGTTGGAGAGACATTTCAGGAAATACCTGTTCTGGCTGTGGGCAGGAAACTTCACAATTAAAGCTTCACTTCCAGCTGGATATCGCACCTACAAACGAACAACCCTGCAATAAAGTGTGATGCTGTGGGAGGAGTATTAATTCCAAATGCAGGGATTTCAGAGAAGGCAATCCTTGGCTAAAACGTCACTAAAAGTACAAGTCCTTGCTGCACCCACTTCAAAGAGCAAACTGTCAATTTCAAAGAGACTCATAAAAACCCTCTGGTCACAGGTTGACCCAGGAAGACAGATGGCTGTGGGGGTTGAAGGGGCCCTCCCACATGTGGAACAGACACTCCCAATTGACATAAAAAGACTGATTTCATTTAGGCACTTTGTGCAGCTATCAAACTGAGGATTAATTTTGATTTTATGCAATTTTTCTTGTAATTTCCAGGCAGTTTTGGGGCTATAAATTACATTTACCTGGGACTCTGGGAACTTTAATGGCCAGTTAGACTCGTTTTCTGGCTGATCTGAACATATTATAAATGTGAGGGTTAGTGTAAAGGTGGAAAATGAAATTAGGAACATGTGTGAAGACTTATGACATTTTATGAAAATGACGAAAATGTGCCACAGGCCCATGCTACATTGTACAGATTTGCGGATTGTCTTATCTAATTCCCCATGATTAACGAAAACCGAATATATGTTTTATTTGGCAGGGCCTAGAACAATTATGAAGATATGATCCATAACTAGTTTTTGCCAAAAAGTTGTAAGGGGAACAAAAGCAGGATGACAAATGTAAAACGACAGATGGTGCTCTCCTTCCCTGAACCAATGATTGTAAAATTAGTGATGTCCTTTCTGCTATATAAGGAGGACTGTACTAGGACTCAGGGCAGACACCTAAACTGGGGAGACAGGAGAAGGAGGACGGGGAGAAGACTGCTGAACGTTACCATCTTGAGAGTGCAGTGACCAGAGCCCTTGCCATATCTGTCCAGAGTATCCTGAGATCCAGCTGGCTATCCTGAATCCTATACAAAGTCTTGCTTTGCGAGTAGCATGTAATCCCTGCCCTAAATTGCATAAGCCCTTCATTTTTGTAGTAATACATCCAATATTTCAAATTGAAAACCCCAATTGCCCATTTAGCCCAGTTATCTACCCATTGAAGAATCTCTTGTTTGCCTGTGTATGTGAGCATATCACCTTTGAAAAACCTCTCATTTTTCTCTATTAATCCTTACTATTTCTGTAAGTAAATCAATTAATTCACCCATTGAAATTCACGGTACAAGATTGTTGCAATTCGAAATCAACCATCTTGTTCCTGGTGTTTTTATTTAATTATTATAATCATTAAAGTGTTGCCTCAAAAGAATTATTCTCCTTGTAAGTAAAAACTGAATTTGTCCATGTATTGGGTGCATTACCAAACAAATTCGCATTTGCATTTGTCAGTTTAAACCCCAACTGGGTTCATTAGTGTGAGCAATCCCTTTGCCTAGAAGTCTACATGTTATGTGCCTCTGTCCTTGTCACTGAAAACCGATGTTCTTATTGTAATAAACCCCTTTCCTGAGCTGTCTGTCATTGTAAGTCCTTGCCTATCTCCTAAGTGCAAGCAATACGTATTTTCTTCTATTTTGTCCCCTAGCAGTTGTGAGAAATAATCAATCCCCATTCTTCCATTTTGCTCCAAAAACGGGTTTTCCCTTCCTTTGCTGGCTTTCCATCTTGTGGTGGTGGGCTTCACCCCAAATTTGACTTTCCCCCTATATTCCTATTTTGTGCCACTGCCTTCCATTCAAAGGAATCAAGTTTAATTGAGGTTTCTTAGTGAGTGTTGCAGAGGGAGTGCTAAACTGTGATGCTATCACTTTCTGTGGAATTGATATTTTCCTGTTTTGCCATTAAAACAAAGGTGAGTGTAACAGTCTATTTCAACCTGATTGTATTTTCCTGTTTGTCATTATAACAAAAGTGAGTGTAACAACCCATTTCCACTTGGTCGCACTAGATAGGATATTTCATTTGTGTTGCCACCATTTTGGTGGCTGCTGTATTTTGATTATTTTCCTTTTTCATTAAATAATAAATATCTTATTGATACACACCACCCTGGTTCCTAGTCCATTGTGACACAGGGTATTTGTGGAGGTTGGGTGCGAAATGGGTTGGAGGCCTACTCAAAAAAAATCCATAGTATATTAAAGATAAAAAACACTTTATTGTGCGCCACATCCATTATAGGGGAAGGAGTTCCCTAGTTGACATGTGCCGTGTAATATACCGTGACAAAGTGGGGGCTCATCCGGGATTGAGAAAAGTGTTTTCACCTGTGGCAGCATAGCACAGCAGACTAGATCATTGAAGTATTGTTACATTTAGTGGATGGTAAGCTGTGTTAAACTGTGAAGGAGCCAGCAAAACTTGTACCCTAGGTATCAGAGCAGTGTGGCCAAGCAAAATATTGTAGCCGTAAACTAGGAAGGAGCAGGGTGGTTCCCCTTGCATAGATAGCCCAGCAGGTACAGAATACTCTTCACAATGAGCACCATGGAAATGAACATGGCTATGCAGCATCTTCTGTCAAAATTGTTTATTAAAGTGCAATGGGCAGAGCAGGGACATGAAGCCTGGCTATCTAGTATGATGCAACAGGGGACCTCTATAAATATGGATGTGTGGCAGGACATTGGCCTGTTACAACAAGCCCTGACTGATTTCTACATGACGCAGACCACTAAAGATGAGAAAAGTAAGATGGTTCAACTCACTGCATACATTTACTTCCACATGATAATCATGGAAGAAAGGTACCAGGAGAGTGTAACCTCTGGGCAGAATCAATCTGAGTTAATGGAGCAAGTAAAAGGGGAGTTAAGGCAGGTAGAGGAGAAAGTGTGAGAGAGCCAAAACTCTGAGTTAGAATTAGGAAATACCATTCAGCAGCTAAAGGATGAGTTGGCAGTAAAGCAACAAACCAATTCAAAGCGAGAATCACAATGATCTGCATTAAAAGAGGAGTGCCAAGAAAGGGTTGATTCCCTGAAAGAGAATCAACTCAAATTGAACCAACAAGTGACATACAATAGAGTGTGCTTAGAGGACATGTGTGCATATCAAAAGCAGATTAAGAAATTGGAAGAGGAGATTAATCAGTGGGTTATAAAAGAGGTCCATTCCCAAGCAGAGCTGACCAGGAATGCCAGAAGTTGGGCGCTATGAAACAGCCGAGAGATCATCTTAGTGAACAGAATAGTAGGCTGTGTCAGGAAAAAGATGCCATGTGCCAGGAAGTGTGCCAGTTGAAGGCAGACCTGGGGAAAGGAGAGTCATGCCTTCAGAAACTGACTGAGATAAAAGTAGAGTATGAAAAATTAATGGGACATATGAGGCCAATAGAAGGTGACGTAGAGCAGACAATACAGACCAAAACTGCACAGAGTGAGGAGGTTAACCTCCTGCAAAAGAAGAGGTCTGAGTATTCCCAGATCCTACAGGAGTTACAAAAAGAAAGTGAGGCCCTGAATCTAGAACACAAGGGGCTCCAGAGCCAAGTAGTAGCACAAAGGAAGATCATAGAAGTTAGTCAAGCCCTGATAGCAGAGCACAGGGCGCAGGTCTCTGCATATTATCAAGAAATAGGGTCTGAGAAAGAGAAATTCAAGAGGTTAGAAAAAGAACAGGCTAGATTTAGTCAGGATTTAAGGAACCCTGAACAGTTAGAGAGTGGCAGGGCAACCGCTGATCACAGTGTGGTGCCCTCTGTACCAAGGGCCTCAAGCCAATTCACCACCTACCATGCGCAAAGTGATGCTTCCTTCATGTCTACCATTTCACAAGAACCGGGAACCATGAGGCAGCTAGACTCAATCAGGCCTAACATGGTTGAGCCGGCAGGCCAGCGTCCATCAGAGATTAATGGACATGCATCACTGCTTAGGTTCAAAAATATTTTGGCAAATTGATCTGACCAGGAGGACTCCTATGAAGTGAAGATCGGGGAGTTAGACTGGCAGAAAGATCAGCTACAAAGGGACCACCTGGTCCACTTTGCAAATAAAAAGGAGTCTGAGTTGAGGCCCCAAAAGAGCATCCTTAAAACCTCCACCCAATCAGGGAGGTGGGGGGAGTTCTCCACCGACCCCGGAAGAAGGGAGGACTCAGATGAGTAGTCCCCTGTGCTAAAGAGGGAGTCCAAGGGAATTGACCCAGAGAGCCCACAATACAACATGGGAGAATAGACTAGACCCCCTCATTCTGGAAGAGACTCCCAATCTCAAAGGATCAGGGAGCGCCTAGAGGATAGGGACTGGATCTCAAATAGCAGCAGCTCTGAGTCTGAGTGAGAAAGGACTCTGGTGCAGTGGAAAAAGAAGGTTGCCAAACAAAAGAGAACTCTGGTAAAAGACCCCATTAGACAGATAAAAGCCATTAGAACATTCATGACCCTTTACCATAAAATTGCCAAGTACTCAGTCTGGGAGCATCTGGAGCTGTATGACCAGATGATGATGTCGTTTGACAACAAAAATGACCATAATTCTATGGAGCTTGCCAAGTGGACATTCTCCTCAGAATACTCCAGCTTCTTTTCTGGGATGGAGGATCAGAATCATTCAAGGTGGTCTACCTGCAAAGCGTACAAAACACAAAAAGGACTGTTCTGGGTTACCCTCTGTGGGTTGCCCAAGTCTGTTGTCACACCAATAAACCACACAGGTTAATCCATTCTACAAGTTGAAATGTACCAACATGTGTTGTCATTATCTCACTCTTGCCTGTAGTATTTTGCTAAAAGGCACATGCTGAGATAAGGACAACACATGTTGGTACATTTCAACTTGCAGAATGGATTTTCTTGTGTGGTTTTTTTGGTGTGACTATCTGCAAGGCGGCCATCTTGAAGCACTTCTCTGTGCACCAGAATCCCCAGGAGGCTCACAAGGCAGCCTACAACCTTCAGTGCGGAATGGATCAGCCCTGAGAGAATTTGTCCAAGAATTGAAGGGGGCATTTGCACAAACCTCGAGGCGGGTGCGCATGAACAGTAGGGAGTTCATTAATACCTACTTTCATGCCCTCCCTAAGTACATAATGACACAACTAGTTAGGTACTTCCATGAAGAAAGGACCCTGGACTGGGTAATAGAGCAAGCTACCCAGATCTATGAGGTCCAAACGAGTTTAGAAAATAAGAATTCCCCCAAAAATCCCAAGCCAACCAACACCTCCCCTTCTGCCAAGGTGGCAGAGGTGAAGATTACCCCTATTTTGGACCTAGAAATGGGGGGGCCTAAAAATAAAACTCCCACTAACCAACCAAACCAGAGGCAGAGAAGACCCTTTGAGCAGTCCCAAGCAGGTGGTAGCCAGGCAGGGTACGCCACAAATGTGTCACCTGTCTCTGCCACCTACATCAACCTGTGGTACAAGGAGAACATACCCATCTTGGGGTACGTATAGACTCCCCCAGCTCAGGGGGTGGTCCAATCAGGTGAGTACAGCCCCAGGAAACTTTCCTCCAAACTTCCCCCCAGGTTTCCCACTAAACTTCCCTCAGGAGGGCTGAAATATTCCACTGTCCAGTTTAAGTTTCTTCCCTAGGCACCCTCCAAACCCCAACATACAGAACAATCCTCTCTCTCTCTCCCCGCTTTCAGGAATCTAGACCACCAAATCAGGGAGAAGGGAGACCAAGAATGGACGATTACCAGGGAAACCCTCCATACCAAAGTTACTCCGGGGGAAGGTACAGTTACCCTGCCCGAGAGCAGAAAAGCTTTGACCCAAGACCCCCGTATTAGCCAGAGAGGGTCTTACAACTGGAGCGCCAGGTTCAGAGCTTGAACCAAGACATGAGTCGCATGTTGAGGGCTCAGCAGAACCCTCAGATGAACATGGCTGCTCAGAACAGCTCAAACACAGGGTCTGGTGCCTCGCAGCAATGATCGGGAGAAAACCCAGGCAACCAACAGGTTCCAGAGGAGGAGGCTCGATAGGAAGGGGGATGCAAAGCCCTAGAGGAAGCTTCCTTCCTCAACCGTGAACAGAGGGTAAGTAGGAGAAACCAAGTGAACAAGAAGAGCCATTTTGTGGAGAAAGTCTGCGTCCTCCAGTTTGAAAAGGAAGAATCCCTGGAGGATTCTGGGAAGAAAGGCTTCTTTTTTAGGGATGGGGGATTCCTTAAAAAGAGAAAAGAGTACCAAAAGACCCTAACTTAGACTGAGTAAGTATGGGGACTGAGCCAGAACCACAAATCCCTGAACCCCAAAAATGTCATTTCAAAGACTCAGAAATAAAAGGGGATTCCCAAATCTCCCAAACCGGTTCAAGTGACTGTCTCCAGGAAAAGGGGGACAGCAAAAAATCAAGGGAAAAAGGGGATTCACAAACTCCCAAAATGACATATCCGTCGAGGGGACTGCAGATCTGGAGATCAAAATTGGGCGACACAAGGTGAAACACCCAGTTATAGTCGTCACTCCCGAGGGAACCCCCTGTCTCCTAGGGAATTACCTCTTTCGGAAGTTATCACCCCTAATGCACTGTGTGGACAAGGTCCCCTGGACACAGACTAACCGGCCGATAAAATTGAAACGGAGCACCAACTATGTAAGCTTGAGGGGCCGATTCATGGAACAAACGTGCAGCGAAAATCTTTGCGCAAGCAGGCGCAAGCTGGCGCAAGCAGGCGCAAGCGCAAAAAAACAGCGATTCATGGAAGTCCCTGCACGTGTTTACCTCGGGATTTACGCCAAACCCGTGCATGGCGCACAAGTCAATGCAACATCCCGAAAGGCGTGCGTGACGCGCACAGTGAAAGCGCACAACCTCGGCGCATACACCAGAAAGTGGGCGGGACACAGGGCGTAACGCACGGAATGGGAAACAACGCGCGAAAATAAGGGCGTAACTGGGGATGTACTGCAGGGAAGCAGACGGAACGCCCACACGCACTCGAACCACACGTATTCATGGAATCGAATAGGGCAAAGCCATGCACAGCCAAAGACACGCACAAGCTGAAACACGTCCGCCACACGAAGGCAGGTGGTAGAGTCCCAGCGCATCACAAAAGTGGCAACATACAGCAAGTGGGCCTGTGCGAGTGGGGCACGTGTATTGGGGGGGTGCGCGGGAAGTAACACATGCGATTGAGCGGGGTACGTGTATTTTGGGGGTGCGCGGGAAGTTACACACGCGATTGAGCGGTGTACGTGTACATCGGGGGTGCGCGGGAAGTTACACACGCGATTGCGCGGGGTATGTGTATTTCGGGGGCGCGCGGGAAGTTACACACGCGATTGAGCGGGGTACGTGTATTTCGGGGGTGCGCAGGAAGTTACACATGCGATTGAGCGGGGTACGTGTATTTCGGGGGTGCGCGGGAAGTTACACATGCGATTGAGCGGGGTATGTGTATTTCGGGGGTGCGCGGGAAGTTACACATGCGATCACATCAGGGTACGTGTATTTTGGGGGTGCACAGGAAGTTACACACGCGATCTCATCAGGGTACGTGTATTTCGGGGGTTTGCAGGAAGTTACACACGCGACCTCATCAGGGTACGTGTATTTCGGGGTGTGGGGGAAGTATCACACGCAACATCAGCAGGGTACGTGTATTCCAGGGGTGCGCGGGAAGTTCCACACGCAATTCCATCAGGCTATGTGTATTACAGGGGTGCGCGGGAAGTTCCACACGCGATCTCATCAGGGTACGTGTATTACAGGGGTGCGCGGGGAGCACCACACGTGAATTGCACGTGTGGGTCCTCCCAGGTGTTCCCTCTACACCCTCCACGGCCCCTGCAGGTGGCTCACACCACAGGGGCCTATCCTGCACATGTCCTGCAGGCACCCCATCCACCATGGCCATGCCCCCCAGCCAACCCACATGTCAACTTGCACTACTGCCCATCAACGCATGTCCCCCTGCACCCCCAGCCACCAGGGGCTACCTCCACCAGGCCCCCACCCATGTCTCCCAACCCCCCAGCAGTGCAGGGGCACCCTCCACCAGGCCCCCACCCATGTCTCCCACCACCCCCACCCCCCAGCAGTGCAGGGGCACCCTCCACCAGGCCCCCACCCATGTCTCCCACCACCCCCACCCCCCAGCACTGTGGGGCACCTGCCAGCAGGCCCCCACCCATGTCCAACTCATGTTCCCCCCCACCCCCACCCCCCAGCACTGTGGGGCACCTGCCAGCAGGCCCCCACCCATGTCCAACTCATGTTCCCCACCCCCCTCACCCCCCAGCACTGTGGGGCACCTGCCAGCAGGCCCCCACCCATGTGCAACTCATGTTCCCCAGCCAACATGTCATCACAATCTAGATCCCTGGTCCCTATGGTCAGCCTCCAAATGCAAAACACCCACCCGAGTATTGCATTGGCCCACTCATAATTTGCAATTACATCACAGAACACCAATTGCAAGTTCCGAAACAAACACATTTCCCTCACATACACCCAATGGGTGTCAATGAATCTCAAAACCCATATCATGAAATGCATGAAACCAATGAGATACCACACATTGAAGTTCACCAACAAAAATATGTATTAAAGGAAACATAAATAGAATCAAAAATAAAGAAACAGAAATGTGAATGTACAAAAATTAAAAGAAGCATGTCCGTGAAAAAAAGCAAAACCAAAAATAAAATTCCAAAGTAATGATGTCCAAAGTCACTGTCCACAAAACAAAATCCAATGGGAAATAAAAAAGAAAGCCATTGCTCCATGGTTAAAATGTGAAAAAAAATACAATCCAACAGTGAACTATGTACATGGGAACAAGCCAGGGTCCATTACCCCAACAAAAGAAAGGAAAGCTATCTAACTACACTAACTAATAAAATAAACTATATACAAAAATGTGGCCAATGTCCGAAAGGTCCAAATAAAATCAAAACAAAAATGAACCTAACACTACCTACATAACTATGTAAAAGGGCAGCGGGCTAGTTTGACGGCTCACTTGTGGATGTCCCGGGCCAGGGCATCATCGAACTCCTGCTCAATGTCCCGGAGGCGGTCCTCCTCCATGGCCCCGAGGGTCCGCAGGGCCGTCGACGTGTCCACCTCCAAACCCCTGCGGATTGCCTCGAGGCACTCGGCCCGCCTCAGGGCCCTCTGCATGGAGTTCTCCGCCCTGACCATTGTGAGCCGTGCCTCTTCCGCCCGCTGTCGCTCCGCATCTATGGCGTGGCCCAACCGCTGCCACACGGAAGACACTCTCTGTCCTGGGTCCTCCTGCCCTCCGGCCGATGCCTGCCCCTCCGATGTTGAAGGCCCCGAGCCTTCATGGCTCCCACCACGTTGCTGCTGCTGCTGTGCCTCTGCCCGTGCACTGCCTCCTGCTGCCTGCACATCCTCCGCTGGCTGGGGTGCAGTCGTTGATGTGGCCACCCCTGCTGGATGTCCGACTCCCGACTGTGGCAGGATGCCTCCTCCACCAGCCTGGCCGCACCGTCAGAGGCAGCTCCACAGGGCACCCAGGTGACTGATGGGTGGGAAGATGGCACGGAGGACGACTGGCGCGTAGGGGGTCCAGTTGAGGAGGGGGTCATAGCAAGCCCCATCAGACGGAGGAATTCGGCCTGGGTGACCTGTCCCAGCAGGCTGACGTGGTCAACGAGCCATTCGAGATGACGTGCAGTCTCCTCATGAAAAGACTGCAGGTCACCTCGCATGGCCCGTTGACGCAACGCCACACCAGTCAGGACAGGCTCAACCCAGACCCAGATAGCCACGTCCGCAGGCAGAGGAAGGCCAGTTGACGTGAGCTCATCCCCTGCCTGAAAACGGGTCTGGACGTAGGCATCCCTGCTGGTGCAAGATGATGCAGGGACAGGATCAGGGACAGGATTGCACACAGGCACCTCCACGGCGGCCTGTGCTGCCTCCTGTCCCTGGTCCTGCACTGCACCACTAGCACCAGTGGGATCCCCACCTCCAGACCCCGTCTCTGGTGCTTGCATGGCCTCCTCCTCCACCAAACCCCCACCAACCTGGATGACTCCGTGCCATCTTCTCCTGTTGGGCCCTGTGGGGCCCCAGCTGCCCCTTCTGCTGCCGAGGAGTCCAACTCCAACCTCCGCCTCTTGGACCTCCCCCCGGCAGCTGCGGCCTGGGACGCGGCACCGGACTCCTCACTCCCCGACGAGATCACAACATGGGAGGGGAGCCGGGCCTTGCGTCTCCGGCTGGCGGTGGGATCCCCGCCGCTGTTCTCCACAGCACCTTCTCCGCCCTCTTCATCAGTTGACGCTGCAGACAGGGAGAAACAAAACACAGGCATCAGGGCACTGTACAATGGACACATACAGACATGACAGTTGTACATGAGTGGCATTGGCAAACCTCAGTCATGTCATCACAATCCTCAACACACATGTCATTTCAACTCGCACACATGAGCCATACCACAGCCATATCGCAACTGCCAGCACAATCCATACACATACAACAGCGTGAGCAGGCAAAGGTGAGCCAGACATCACATGCAACACAGGAAGTGCACCACACATGTACACACACCACCACACTTGCATGCATGTGTACACCTCTGCCAAGTGTCGCAGTGTTCAGACGGGCATCCATGTCACATCTGCCAATCAGGCTTCCACATACCGCTGTCACATGCATCCATGTTGCATCACTGTTGCACCCTTGTCAAATACACACACATGCACATGTACACAGTGCTGATACATGCAGCCGAAAACAACATACATACGGACATATCTACTTACATACACATTCATCCAAACATGTGTGCCCACACAACTGCATTTGGCATGCAAGCCTACACACACAAGCACCATCCATGTCTCACACATTCCAGCCCTCGCATGTGTTAGCCCCACGGCCCTGTACACCCCCACCCATACTCAACCCCATACAAACAGATGTGCAACCTGCACACTACAGAAAAATCACCACACGCACTGCTCACAATCAGGATGCATGTACACTTACCGCTCGACTCCAGACGGGTCTGCCTCTCAAGGACCTGGACGTGGAGCGCTGGGGATATGCGTTCCAGGACCCTCATCTGTTCTTCCGACAAGTGGCCCCGGTGCCCCTTGGCATCCGCTGCCTTCAAGAGGCGCAGGGCCTTGTTCAGGGACCTGGACCTGAAGTCCTCCCAGCGCTTCTTGACATGTTGTAAGTCGCGGACTGCCACCCCCTCCGCGTTGATGGCAGTCACGATGTCAGTCCAGATCCGAGTCCGTCCTTCCTTGTCGGCGCGGGAACTTCCGAAGAGGGCATCATACTGCCCCAGGACTTGCTCCACCAGGACACCAACTTCGGTGGCACTGAAGCTGGTGCCCCTCTGCCTCTCTGGCCGGGGGTTGTCAGTGGTCTCAGATGGTGTTTGCCCCGACATGACAACCCCAGAGGCAGGAGTGGGTGGGCAACTGGGTCCTGGGGCTGGGCTGTGGAGCGATGGAATCCCAGTCGGGAGTCTTCGGTTCCAGCAGGGGTGGTCACAGCAACAGCACCCCTGGCTGATGTGCAGGCAGCAAATGGCAGGGCATGTGGGCAGCAGGCAGTCAGGCAGCAGCAGATGGCAGGTGGGAGTGTGCTCGGGGCTCTGGGGGGCAGTAGTTCGGCCTTCTGGGCAGGAGCGTGGTCTTCCGTGTGCTTACGCGTGGCCAGCTTGATACGGAGTGATTTGGCACGTGAAAAATCTGCACGTTAGCGTGTAATTCGAGGAAAGGCCCTTAGCGCGTATGCACGGCAGCACGCATATGCGGTTTCATTGGACCAAAGGCCCTTAGCGCGTGAGCGCGTCTGTGACGTGACGCGCACGGGTGTTTCCCTCATTGCACGTGATGACAGAACACACGTGGATTTCCACCAATCGCGTGTGAAAGTTCCCGCGCACCCCGGAACACACGTACCCAGGCTAATCGTGCGTGGAACTTCCCGCGCACCCCGAGACACACGTACCCAGGCCAATCGCGTGTACGCTCACTCCCCTCCGATCACATGCGATGACACTCGGACGTACAGTCTTACCACGTATCCGAATACGGGAAACCCGCGCATGGCAAAAGACGTGCACAGGCGTCAACGCATCCACCCACACGAAGGCAGGTGGAGGCGTCCCCGCACACAGCATAAAAGTGCGCGCAAACAACAAACGCGTATATACAGCTACCATGAATGCCCCATTTGTCGCTGCACTGATCGTGGGACACCGCAGGAGGAGGAGAATAGCCAGGGCACGCATTTTCGCACCACGGACAAGCCTTTTTGGGATGCCTGACGACCAGGTCTACGGCAGGTATAGGTTTCCACCCCATATCATCCTAGACCTGGTCAGGGAGTGGGAAGATGACCTCACATCCCCCACCCTTTGCTCCCAAGCATTGAGCCCCTTGGAGAAGCTGCTCAATGTCCTGCATTTTTTGGCCACTGGGTCATTTCAGCGGACCACTGCTATAGTGGGGGGGTCTCACAGGCCACGCAGTCACGCTGACTACACCAGGTACTGGCAATCATGACAGCGCGCCCCTCAGTCCGCAGGCACATATACATGCCCAGAACACCCGCAGAAAGGCAGGCCGTTGTCTTGGATTTTTCAGGGTGGCACACTTCCCCAAAGTGCTCGGTGCCATAGATTGCACCCATGTGGCCCTACGTCCACCTAGGGCCACTGAGCACATCTACCGAAACCGCAAGCACTGGCATTCCATCAATGTACAGGTGGTATGTGATGCAAAGGGAATCATCACCTCTGTCTATGCAAACTACCCTGGCTCCACCCATGACAGTTTCATATACAGAATGTCTACCCTGAGCCGGGCCCTGGAAGCTGGGCAGCATGGTGACACATGGCTCCTAGGTCAGTACAAATGCCCTTGCACATGCATGCAAGTCACACACAGACAAATATCCAAACCCTAATAATCACAACTATTATCACCTCCCCAGGGGACAGTGCCTACCCTCTGAGCAACCACATGATGACGCCAATCCGGAACCCCACCACACCACCCCAGGTAAGATACAACGCCGCCCATATTGCAACCAGGGGCATAGTGGAGCGCACATTCGGAGTGCTCAAGTCACGTTTCCGCTCCCTTGACCGCTCTGGTGGGCAACTACTCTATGAACCACCAGTAGTGTGCAGGATCATTGTGGCAGCATGTGTCCTACACAATGTTGCAACACGGCAGGGCGTCCCGGTGGACATGGTGGTGCCCCCACATCCCCAACCACAGGCACAGGCGCTGCCCATGGGAGGGGACAGGGCACGTGGCGAGGAAGCCCGGAACCAGCTTGTGGCGACATTTTTCACCTAAACTCCCACCCCTGTGGAGTGCACACAGGCCTGGCACAGACCAGGTGACAATCGATGATGACAAAGAGACAGTCAACTGTCACAACCCTATCACCCTGAGATAGTTGCCATGGAAGTGCCACATCGTCTGCATCCCTAGCTACTTAAACACAAGCTATCCTGTGTGACCAAAAGGCACACATATGACATATGACATGATATGGCCCATACACAGGTATTTCAAGGCGCAATGAGGCAGGGAGGGGGGAACAAGGGAAGACAGACAACGGTACTACTAGGCCAGGTGTCATTGAGATTGTGCAAGTGCAGGGGTAGAGGGAAGGGAAAAGTGCAAGGGGAAGGGTGGGGGAGTCCAGTACAGGGGAAGTAGCCCAAAAAAATAATACATAGGTCGGCTGGTGGCAACTGCAAAGGTAAGTGCAGACAAGTGCTGGGAAGGGAGGGCTGTAGGGATAGAGAGACAGTACTGCAGTGCAGGGGTTGCCAGGGAGGCAGTGCAAGTGGAGAGTGGCTGGGCCAGGGACCGAGGTCGGTGAGAGTGGCCCAGTTGCAGCTCCTGTGCAGTTCCAGTGAAGAATTCTGCAAGGGAGAGGCAGAGAGTAAGCAGAAGCAAAGAGGAAGGTCTTGAGGTGCTTCCAGAACTGGAGATGGTTCCCCTCAAGTTCAAGTCAGGCAGGAAGTCTGTTCCAGGGGGAGGGCCCTGCCGCAGAGAGAAATCTACCCCCAGCTAGTTGCTCTGAGAAGCGGATGACCCTGATATGCAAGGTGTGCATCACACACACCTGCAAAACAGGCCATGGCCATCACTGTCATGTCACTCAAACCCTCCCAAACATCAACATGACATGGCAAGCAATACCCATACACCAACACAGTAACGATAAGGTACACATTGCCATGTCCTAAATGTACAGTGGCATCAGACAATGATGCCTGACCCGGAATCAGATGAAATGACAGACCAACAAAATCTCCCACCCAAAATAAGTCATTTCCAAATGCATTACAACAGTCGTAGACGTAACATAACAATGAATGCCTGTCTACATGCACATTATGCATTGCAAAATCAACACTGCAGCTCATGTGTGCAGTGTCCTACTCCTGCAACACACTGCTCAGCGCACAGCACAGTGAACAGCCATTGTGTGTGATGCACACCCTGAGCATCACATCTAAGTGACAGAACACATCATACATCAAATTAGGTATGTATTGGATCCATAATCGGTCACAGAACATGTACTGCAGGGACACAGTGGGCACCAGAAGGCAAACAGTGTACACGTGGATAGGCAAGGGTGGGAGTACATGTAGTGCATCAGAGTGCAAGTGTGTGGTTCTGCAAGGACATGCACTCCACATATGCATGTGCACTCAAGTGACCATCAGTGTTCCCTACACATCACATGTGAACATTCACCATGTGTACACCCCAGCATGTCAAACCACAACTATCCCCTCGCACCTGAAAGGAAAACACAATACATGAACAGGCATTGATCAGCAGAACACAACATGTACATAGGATACCACCATTACAATGTCAGAGTTCCCATCACACTGCAGGGCAAGGCAACTATCAACAACAACCCCCCCTCCCTCACAAATGACCATGACCCACTGAACAACTGCACCTGGGTCATGGAGCCTCCAACCCTCAATTCCACCTGGCCACAGGATCACCTTTACCCTTCGTCACCATCTCCCACCTTGTGTGTAAAAAGATGCCTGAACCCTCAGAATCCACACTCATTTCCAAAATCACAAAATCCAAGGCATAAAAACGAACCCGAACACCCTCCAGTAGATGACTTGACGTAGCAGTACCTCACAAAGGCCAAGTACTTCCACAATGATGCAACAACCAAGGTAGCACAGTAAAACAATGTCACAACAGGATGTGAACCATGTGTGGTACATAACACAGGATGATGCATCATGAACGGATGTGTATTGTCACAGGTCCTGTGTACAGGCGCGGGAGTGTCACGAAACAACCACCCCCACCGTGTCCCGGGTGCCTGCAAGGTCAAACTCACACAGGCCCCTGAGACCCTGGTGGGGAAGGAGGTTCAGGGATATGCAGTCGGGACAGGTGTTGGCACACTGGATAACTGGAATGAGTGGCAGGAGAGGGGAGGAGGAATGACACATGAAAGTAGGGAATGAACGAAAATGTACTACCTGCATGAACACATACACAATCCAAACAAACTTGGACATCATTGTTATGGCCTTCTGTAGTCCAGGCTTAGGAGTGGTACGAACCAACCACCCCCTCTAGGGTTTTGGCGCCTGCAAGTTCGGGGCTTACACAGGCATCCGCAACCCCAGCGAGGAAAGAGGGTTAGGGAACGTTGCTTGGATAGGTACGGGAAGCAGGAACACCGGGTAGAGGGTACAGGGTTCAAGATTGCATAGGATTCTGGGTGATTAGGGGGAAAAAAACATACCAAATTGAATCACACATACATCCATGCATTAGTGCACCCCCCCAGCAAGCCTATGCAGAGCAGTTTGAAAGAAAAACAACAAGACACTTAGCTCTGGTTTTGAGTGCTGGCCTCCTGCCTGCGCACTCTCAGGTCCGGTTACAGGAGCACTGCAATGCTGCAAAGAGAGCCACAGTCAACAACCAGTACGTGGCAATTACACAAAAACACACCACCAAACATGCCTCCTAGCAACAAACTACTCTACAAACAGACAATTTGGTGTAGATGCTTCGTACCCATATATATCAGTACCCCTGTGACGGGTCATACACAGTCAATGCAGTAAGTCAGCCGCCGGTGGGTGCGTGGCAAATGGAACACCAATGTGTCACAATTCACACAACATGCAATGTTCCCTGGGTAAGCAGACAGACCCATATAGCAAGCCATGACTTCAGTGCAAGTTGCGTACCACCATGACCGAAACAAAGTTGGCATTGCATTTATCATAAAGTACATGGAAATGAAATGCACTGCACCCGAGTATGTCCCTTGCTGTATGTCCCTGTGAGCTGCCCCTTTCCATGTCTCGGAAGGCTAGATGGTTGATACAAGTGCCTCAATGGACCTTGGTGTACCGGAGGGTATGTGCCACTGCTCCTGCATGTGTCCCAGACAACCCTACTATCAACAGCCATCAGTCCAAAAACACATCTGAGCTGCATTGTGTGCTTCAACACCAATATTAGTCTAAGCTCACCCTCAGTGCTGTGACTAAGCCTGCATGTGCAACTCGCCTGGTGCAAGCTTTGCTGTGTCGTGGCCCCCCTGTGATGCTCACCTTGCCTGGAGTTCCTTGGAACATGTCAGCAGTTCTAGTATGTGGGTCTGCAATCACTGTGCCTCTGCTTGTGCACACATGTGCATGTGGGCACCAACAAACGGGTCCAGATTTCTGTCGTCCAATGGGCCATGTCTGCTGGCAAAGGTGCTCTGGAGGCTCATCCCCCTGCAGAAAGGTCATGAAACACATTTCAAAGTCATCTGTGTGTGTCTCATCACGCATCTCATTACTTGACCATGTCAGAGAGTCACATCACAAATCACACCATCAGTCCGTCTTTCACATCCAAATTGTGGTACACTATCTACAGCATGAATTGCAACAAGCACGTGTACAGGAAAGATATGAAATATACTACACAATGCATAGCAATCAATGTACACATTATTCATGACACACCCCATCTAGCAAAAGCCGAACAGTGGACAATGACACCAAAATCATCCCCACTAGGGGTGTCAACACAAGTCACACAGCACCAGACATGCCACAGATATGACAGTCCAAAGCCCTTGTGTAATATTCTGTAACACCGAACCATCCTTGCGAGCCCATGGATAAGGGAGGCAGGAGTGGCATATGTGAGTCAAGGACCCCAAGCAGCAAACACATACACAAGACAACCATGAAGGGCCCAGCTGGAACAGACAGTGGATGCCTTCAAAAGCCACAAAGCACCGCACCGTCACATGAAAGCACAATAGACTAGCAATTTTAAACTAAATCAACGATTAACTAATTGCACTAACAATGGAAAACCTACATTACCTATTTAAACTAACTATCAAACAGAAACTTAACTAACTAAACTAAAAGAAAAATCAAAAATGGCCACATACGACCCGGGGGGGGAGGGGAGGCACCCAGGAAGGGGGAGGTACAGGGTGCTGCTCAACATCCACATGCGATGATGCTGAGCCAAAAAAAAACCTCCATGGGCTCAACGCCTGCACAGCCCGACCTATGTGGGAGATAGATGGTCGTCCGAGTCTGCCTCATCCTGTAAAGGAGGACGTGGCACAGTAGCCTGGCCACGCCTAGCCGCAGCTTGCCCCTCGTCGGCAACAAGTCTGCCGGACGGGTGAGCCTGGTTCTGTGTGGCGATGTGACATAGGTCTGCATGCAGAACCTCACGTGATACACGTGCTTCCTCTTGCAAGGTAGCACGTGTAACACGGAGTTCCTCCTGCAAGGCCTGGCTGGACAACCGCTGCACCTCCCGGCAAGCCTGTAGCTCAGCCGAGATGGTACGCTCAAGCTGTGCAAACCTCTCCTCTGCCTGCTTCCTCTGGGACATCATAAGGACACCCAGAGTGGATCTGAGGGAAGCATACTCCTCCCTCAGGGCATCCATGTGTGCCTCTGCGTGAGCAGCAATTGCTTGACGCAGAGACAACATTTCAGCCTGGCGTGCCCTGTCTGAGGCCTCCATGCCCAGCCTGAGCGAGCGGGCCATGGAGCGTGCCGCCTGCTGCTGGAGAAGCACCTGCCTAGCAGGGAGGAGCACAGATCGGGCCACACACTCCTTGCTCTCAGCGATGTTCTCCATTGCTGCCCCCTGCCGTTCGGAATTGGCAGTCATGTCTTGTTCCCACTCAGTATACAGCGGTTGCGCGCGGCGACCGTGTTGCCGGGCTTGACCCCTGCGGGACCCAAGGACCGGGGGTCCTCGCTGTGTAAGCACCGCCTGCGGCTGCACAACTACATGCCCCCGTCGACGTGATGTCCCAGGCACATCGGTGACTGGTGTGGAGGGTGACCCTGGGTCCCGATCCACCACGGGCGGAGGAACCAAGACTGTCTTATCCCTCAGTGCAGGTGTCGCAGACAGCGGAGTGTCCACATCAGAATCACTCACCCCTGACACATGGACTTGATGCTCATCCAACTCAACATGGACGTCAGAGTCGTCATCAAGGCTGGACTCATAGGCAGCCAGAGACAAGATGGACTGCAGCACTTGGGGGTTTTCGTGGCCTACCACCCCACGACCCCCACTAGTGCCAGGTTGATGTGGTGTTACCAACCCTGTGTCTGGCATGACAACACCATCCTCCGCCTCCATTGCGTCATCACCTGAAAAATAGAGAGAAAAAAGGTCACTACACATGTCAGAAGCACACGACACACACCGACAGCAAAGGCATCCGGCAGACATGTGACACACAACATATGACCTGGCATGCATGCTGGGTCTACTTTGAATAGCTTCTGTGATCAGACCTGTTGAAAGGTGGCAGTTTCCATGGAAGTGGGTCTATGCAGTGCAGAAAATGTGTACGCCACTCACTACCTACATGTACAAGCACTCCATGGTGTGTGCCAGGAAATGTGAAGGCAGTGCAATGTCAAATTCACACATCACGTGCATTGTGCATTCAATGTGTACCATGTCTAGAAGCCAAGCACCCCTCCACCCCAGTACCAAAGCAGGGATGCCTAGCATGGTATCAAAAGGCTGACCATACACCTGTGTATTGACAGGCATTGTTGACTGGCATCAATAGCTTAATGTGATTCAAATTACAACACTGCAAATGATGCTGGGACAGTAGGCAGGACACATGAAGAAAACTCCGGAGGCCGCCCACGTGTGAAGAAGACACAACAAGAGTTGGACAGAGTCATTGGCCATTGAACAGGCTGAGGCCCTTGAGCCACACAGATTGTCAGAGCCTAAACATGTGTGCAACGCAGGACTGAGCCACAGTTGACAAGGGGAGGCCGATGAGATGGCAGGCAATGTATGTAACCAAGGACTCATATTACAGTGATCATCCAGTCAAGGACACATAGGGGCATGCGTGCAATGTACATGGAGCATGAATGGGCACTCATGTCCCTGCGGGACATCTGACCCATGCAAAGGTGGAACTGGGGTGCAGAGTGGCGGAGGAGGGGCAAGGGAGCATGCCCACATGGAGTCCCGCATGCAGGCAGAGGAGACATGCATGACGGAAGCATTGCATTACTTACACATCAGAACCATGTACACGTCACATGTAGCAGCAATCATGCACAACACCTCCCACAAGTGAAACAAACACGTCCTCAACAAACACGCATCAACACTCACTGGACTGGGCATCAAAGTCCAGCATCTCTCCCACTCCTTCGACAAATTCAGGTGGTATGAACTCCGCAACGAGAGCCTCATGCAGAGTGAGTTCTTCCTCCTCTGGTGCAGGCCCACCGCCAGTCACCAGAGTCAAGTTGTAATTAGAGGCACGCTTAGCCTTAGTGCTGCGCTTGATGTCATTCAAACGCTTTTTGCACTCCTGCGCCGTGCGCACCTCATGGCCGAATGAACTGACATGTTCCGCAACATGCTTCCAGTGGGTGTCACGTTGGGCAGCCATAGTCTGACTATTGGCACCCACTAGCATGTCACGGCTGTGTCCCCGCACGTAGTCCACAAGGAAGTCCAGTTCCTGCTTACAGAAAGGCTTCTTCCTCGACGTGCAGGAGGTCGTGGCTGTGTGTGGGGTCCCAGCCTGTGCTGCAGGTGCAACCTTCCTCCTCTTGGACTGTGGCGCAGACCCTGGCTGGCTAATGCCGCCCTGCCAAGTATGGCCAGTGGGTTTGGTGGATTGAGCCAAGGGAGTGGCAGGTGGAGGGATGACCAAAGGCCTGACTTGTCTCAGTGGCAGCTGGGTGCCCGCTAATGGACCCTGCGCAGCAACATCAGCTGTGGCAGGGTCATTGACCGCAACGGCCCTGGTTGGCAGACTCACAACCGGGGTGCTGTTGGGTGCATCTGCCCCTGCACTTGCCAACACCCGGCTGTTCGGGGCAGCAGATGACATGACTGCCCCAGGGACACGTGTCTTGGTCTGAGCAGCCCGGTGTGCCCCTATGGTTTCCCCCCTGGCCTGTTGGAGATCTACCAAGGGCTCTTCAAGTGCCAACGCAGCCTGCGCTGGCAGACCCTGAGCCTGGGTGGCGGTGTCCACAGCTGCACCTGCAGCTACCACTACCCTTGGGCCCGTGACAGTCGATGGAACGGACTGCCGGGTCGTACGGGTGCCAGTGCCAGATGCAGGAGCTGCATCCCCCGGAACCACAGGGGGTGGTGGAATGGCTGCACCGACACATGGCACAACATTGTGCTCAAGTGGCGCACCCCTGCCTCTTCCCCCTCTGTGACTGCCCTGGACACCCTGGAGTCCCCCTACTCCCTGGTCACCACGGCCACGTCCCCGACCACGCCCGCCACGAGGAAGACGCCCAGCTGAGGCGCCCCTCACCTTTGGTGCCCTCCCAACCATGGCACAGATGTAGTAGTGCTGGCACAGATGGAGTGCTGCCAATGGGAGGTGTACACCACAATTGACCTGGGCAATTGGGGTGAAGGGGGTGGGAAGCAAGATGTTAACAGCCCCCCTGCACCTGCAAGGCTGTATGTGACCCCGGTGTTGTGGTGACGGGTCTCGCAACGCTCAGGCACCCCAAAACTGCAGTAAAACCGTGCACGCAACCCTGCAGCCTACGTGCGTGGATTCAACCTCCCGCAGTACGCGGTGGCACCCAGTAACACGAATAACGCGTACTCGTGGGACACGCAGGCTACTATGACATCGAAAATGGGTGCGATACACAGGGGCACCCGCAGTGGGAAAAAGAGCGTGTGCGACTCACCGTCTGACTAGCGCGATGCAGAAAAACACGCGTAGCCAATACCCCCACCAAAAGAAGAGATACGTCCTTGATAACTGTGAAGTTGTGATGGCGCGCGAAACAACAGGAAGCAGCAACACAGGTCGGTCTCCACGAAAGGCACGTACAGCGAACTGCTGGGCCCGCTCACCTTTAACCCGTGCTGAGGGAAACGCACGCGCGCGTCAAGTCACTTACGCGCATGGGCCCTTTCCTCGTATTGCACGCGGACGTGCAGTTTTTCACACGCGCTGAAATGCCCACGCACGTCTGTGCGCGTCACGTCACAGGGGCGCTTGCGCTTGAGGGGCCTCCTGTCCAATGAAAATGCATATGCGTGCAGACGCGCTTACGCGCTAAGGACCTTTCCTCGAATTACATGCTGACGTGCAGATTTTTCACGTGCCAAATCACTCTGTATCAAGCTGGCCACGCGTAAGCACACGGAAGACCACGCTCCTGCCCAGAAGGCCAAACTACTGCCCCCCAGAGCCCCGAGCACGCTCCCACCTGCCATCTGCTGCTGCCTGACTGCCTGCTGCCCACATGCCCTGCTATTTGCTGCCTGCACATCAGCCAGGGGTGCTGTTGCTGTGACCACCCCTGCTGGAACCGAAGACTCCCAACTGGGATTCCATCGCTCCACAGCCCAGCCCCAGGACCCAGTTGCCCACCCACTCCTGCCTCTGGGGTTGTCATGTCGGGGCAAACTCCATCTGAGACCACTGACAACCCCCGGCCAGAGAGGCAGAGGGGCACCAGCTTCAGTGCCACCGAAGTTGGTGTCCTGGTGGAGCAAGTCCTGGGGCAGTATGATGCCCTCTTCAGAAGTTCCCGCGGACGGACTCGGATCTGGACTGACATCGTGACTGCCATCAACCTGGAGGGGGTGGCAGTCCGCGACTTACAACATGTCAAGAAGCGCTGGGAGGACTTCAGGTCCAGGACCCTGAACAAGGCCCTGCGCCTCTTGAAGGCAGCGGATGCCAAGGGGCGCCGGGGCCACTTGTCGGAAGAACAGATGAGGGTCCTGGAACGCATATCCCCAGCACTCCACGTCCAGGTCCTTGAGAGGCAGACCCGTCTGGAGTCGAGCGGTAAGTGTACATGCATCCTGATTGTGAGCAGTGCGTGTGGTGATTTTTCTGTAGTGTGCAGGTTGCACATCTGTTTGTATGGGGTCAAGTATGGGTGGGGGTGTACAGGGCCGTGGGGCTAACACATGCGAGGGCTGGAATGTGTGAGACATGGATGGTGCTTGTGTGTGTAGGCTTGCATGCCAAATGCAGTTGTGTGGGCACACATGTTTGGATGAATGTGTATGTAAGTAGATATGTCCGTATGTATGTTGTTTTCGGCTGCATGTATCAGCACTGTGTACATGTGCATGTGTGTGTATTTGACAAGGGTGCAACAGTGATGCAACATGGATGCATGTGACAGCGGTATGTGGAAGCCTGATTGGCAGATGTGACATGGATGCCCGTCTGAACACTGCGACACTTGGCAGAGGTGTACACATGCATGCAAGTGTGGTGGTGTGTGTACATGTGTGGTGCACTTCCTGTGTTGCATGTGATATCTGGCTCACCTTTGCCTGCTCATGCTGTTGTATGTGTATGGATGGTGCTGGCAGTTGCGATATGGCTGTGGTATGGCTCATGTGTGCGAGTTGAAATGACATGTGTGTTGGGGATTGTGATGACATGACTGAGGTTTGCCAATGCCACTCATGTACAACTGTCATGTGTGTATGTGTCCATTGTACAGTGCCCTGATGCCTGTTTTTTGTTGCTCCCTGTCTGCAGCGTCAACTGATGAAGAGGGCGGAGAAGGTGCTGTGGAGCACAGCGGCGGGGATCCCACCGCCAGCCGGAGACGCAAGGCCCGGCTCCCCTCCCATGTTGTGATCTCGTCGGGGAGTGAGGAGTCCGGTGCCACGTCCCAGGCCGCAGCTGCCGGGGGGAGGTCCAAGAGGCGGAGTTTGGAGTTGGACTCTTCGGCAGCAGAAGGGGCAGCTGGGACCCCACAGGGCCCAACAGGGGAAGATGGCACGGAGTCATCCAGGTTGGTCGGGGGTTTGGTGGAGGAGGAGGCCGTGCAAGCACCAGAGACGGGGTCTGGAGGTGGGGATCCCACTGGTGCTAGTGGTGCAGTGCAGGACCAACTGAACCCCCTACGCGCCAGTCGTCCTCCGTGCCATCTTCCCACCCATCAGTCACCTGGGTGCCCTGTGGAGCTGCCTCTGACGTTGCGGCCAGGCTGGTGGAGGAGGCACCCCTGCCACAGTCGGGAGTCGGACGTCCAGCAGGGGTGGCCACATATACGATTGCACCCCAGCCGGCGGAGGATGTGCAGGCAGCAGGAGGCAGTGCACAGCAGCAGCAGCAACGTGGTGGGAGCCATGAAGGCTCGGGGCCTTCAACATCAGAGGGGCAGGCATCGGCCGGAGGGCAGGAGGACTCAGGATAGAGAGTTTCTTCCGTGTGGCAGCGGTTGGGCCACGCCATAGATGCGGAGCGGCAGCGGGCGGAAGAGGCATGGCTCACAATGGTCAGGGCGGAGAACTCCATGCGGAAGGCCCTGAGGCGGGCCGAGTGCCTCTAGGCAATCAGCAGGGGTTTGGAGGTGGACACGTCGACGGCACTGCGCACCCTCGGGCCATGGAGGAGGACCGCCTCCGGGACATTGAGCAGGAGTTCGATGATGCCCTGGCCCGGGACAAGTGAGCCGTCAAACTAGCCCGCTGCCCTTGTACATAGTTATGTAGGTAGTGTTAGGTTTCATTTTTGTTTTGATTTTATTTGGACCTTTCGGACATTGGCCACATTTTTGTATATAGTTTATTTTATTAGTGAGTGTAGTTAGATAGCTTTCCTTGCTTTTGTTGGGATAATGGACCCTGGCTTGTTCCCATGTACATAGTTCACTGTTGGATTGTATTTTTTTTTCACATTTTAACCATGGAGCAATGGCTTTCTTTTTTATTTCCCATTGGATTTTGTTTTGTGGACAGTGACTTTGGACACCATTACTTTGGAATTTTATTTTTGGTTTTGCTTTTTTTCACGGACATGCTTCTTTTAATTTTTGTACATTCACATTTCTGTTTCTTTATTTTTGATTCTATTTATGTTTCCTTTAATACATATTTTTTTTGGTGAACTTCAATGTGTTGTATCTCATTGGTTTCATGCATTTCATGATATGAGTTTTGAGATTCACTGACACCCATTGGCTGTATGTGAGGGAAATGTGTTTGTTTCGGAACTTGCAATTGGTGTTCTGTGATGTAATTGCAAATTATGAGTGGGTGGATGCAATACTCGGGTAGGTGTTTTGCATTTGGAGGCTGACCATAGGGACCAGGGTTCTAGATTGTGATGACATGTTGGCTGGGGAACATGAGTTGCACATGGGTGGGGGCCTGCTGGCAGGTGCCCCACAGTGCTGGGGGTGGGGGTGGTGGGAGACATGGGTGGGGGCCTGGTGGAGGGTGCCCCTGCACTGCTGGGGGGTGGGGGTGGTGGGAGACATGGGTGGGGCCCTGGTGGAGGGTGCCCCACAGTGCTGGGGGTGGGGGTGGTGGGAGACATGGGTGGGGGCCTGGTGGAGGGTGCCCCTGCACTGCTGGGGGGTGGGGGTGGTGGGGGACATGAGTTGGACATGGGTGGGGGCCTGCTGGCAGGTGCCCCACAGTGCTGGGGGGTGGGGGTGGTGGGAGACATGAGTTGGACATGGGTGGGGGCCTGCTGGTAGGTGCCCCACAGTGCTGGGGGGTGGGGGTGGTGGGAGACATGGGTGGGGGCCTGGTGGAGGGTGCCCCTGCACTGCTGGGGGGTGGGGGTGGTGGGAGACATGGGTGGGGGCCTGGTGGAGGGTGCCCCTGCACTGCTGGGGGGTGGGGGTGGTGGGAGACATGGGTGGGGGCCTGGTGGAGGGTGCCCCTGGTGGCTGGGGGGTGGGGGTAGTGGGAGACATGGGTGGGGGCCTGGTGGAGGCTGCCCCTGGTGGCTGGGGGGTGAGGTGGCTGGGGGGTGGAGGTGCTGGAAGACATGGGTGGGGGCCTGGTGGTGGGTGTCCCTGCACTGCTGGGGGGTGGGGGTGGTGGGAGTCATGGGTGGGGGCCTGCTGGCAGGTGCCCCACAGTGCTGGGGGGTGGGGGTTGTGGGAGACATGGGTGGGGGCCTGGTGGAGGGTGCCCCTGCACTGCTGGAGGGTGGGGGTGGTGGGGACATCGGTGGGGGCCTGCTGGCAGGTGCCCCACAGTGCTGGGGGGTGGGGGCGGTGGGAGACATGAGTTGGACATGGGTGGGGGCCTGCTGGCAGGTGCCCCACAGTGCTGGGGGGTGGGGGGGTGGGACACATGGGCGGGGGCCTGGTGGACGGTGCCCCTGCACTGCTGGGGGTGGGGGTGGTGGGAGACATGGGTGGGGGCCTGCTGGCAGGTGCCCCACAGTGCTGGGGGTGGCGGTGGTGGGAGACATGGGTGGGGGCCTGGTGGAGGGTGCCCCACAGTGCTGGGGGGTGGGGGTGGTGGGAGACATGAGTTGGACATGGGTGGGGGCCTGCTGGCAGGTGCCCCACAGTGCTGGGGGTGGGGGTGGTGGGAGACATGAGTTGGACATGGGTGGGGGTCTGCTGGCAGGTGCCCCACAGTGCTGGGGGGTGGGGGTGGTGGGAGACATGAGTTGGACATGGGTAGGGGCCTGCTGGCAGGTGCCCCACAGTGCTGGGGGGTGGGGGTGGTGGGAGACATGGGTGGGGGCCTGGTGGAGGTTGCCCCTGCACTGCTGGGGGGTGCGGGTGGTGGGAGACATGGTTGGGGGCCTGGTGGAGGGTGACCCACACTGCTGGGGGGTGGAGGTGGAGGGAGACATGAGTTGGACATGGGTGGGGGCCTGCTGGCAGGTGCCCCATAGTGCTGGGGGGTGGGGATGGTGGGAGACATGAGTTGGGCATGGTAGGGGGCCTGCTGGCAGGTGCCCCACAGTGCCGGGGGATGGGGGGGTGTAAGACATGGGTGGGGGCCTTGTGGAGGGTGCCCCTGCACTGCTGGGGGGTTGGGGTGGTGAGAGACATGGGTGGGGGCCTGCTGGCAGGTGCCCCACAGTGCTGGGGGTTGGGGGTGGTGGGAGACATGAGTTGGACATGGGTGGGGGCCTGCTGGCAGGTGCCCCACAGTGCTGGGGGTGGGGGGGAGACATGGGTGGGGGCCTGGTGGAGGGTGCCCCACAGTGCTGGGGGGTGGGGATGGTGGGAGACATGAGTTGGACATGGGTGGGGGCCTGCTGGCAGGTGCCCCACAGTGCTGGGGGTGGGGGTGGTGGGAGACATGAGTTGGACATGGGTGGGGGCCTGCTGGCAGGTGCCCCACAGTGCTGGGGGGTGGGGGTGGTGGGAGACATGAGTTGCACATGGGTGGGGGCCTGCTGGCAGGTGCCCCACAGTGCTGGGGGGTGGGGGTGGTGGGAGACATGGGTGGGGGCCTGGTGGAGGGTGCCCCTGGTGGCTGGAGGTGCAGGGGGACATGCGTTGGTGGGTAGTAGTGCAAGTTGACATGTGGGTTGGCTGGGGGTCATGGCCATGGTGGATGGTGTGCCTGCAGGACATGTGCAGGGTAGGCCCCTGTGGTGTGAGCTACCTGCAGGGGCCATGGAGGGTGTAGAGGGAACACCTGGGAGGACCCACACGTGCAATTCACGTGTGGTGCTCCCTGCGCACCCCTGTAATACACGTACCCTGATGGAATCATGTGTGGAACTTCCCGCGTACCCCTGAAATGCGCGTACCCTGCGCGCACGGGCCCAATCGCGTGTGGAACTTCCTGCGCATCCCTGAAATACACGTACCTTGATGGAATCGTGTGTGGAACTTCCCGCGCACCCCTGGAATACACGTACCCTGCTGATGTCGCATGTGAAACTTCCCACGCACCCCAAAATACATGTACCATGATGAAATCGCGTGTGGAAATTCCCGCGCACCCCTGAAATACACGTACCCTGCTGCAATCGCGTGTGGCACTTCCCGTGTACCCCTGAGATACGCGTACCGACCTCGCATGGGCCCAATCGCGTGTGGAATTTCCCGCGCACCCCTGAAATACACATACCCTGTTGAAATCGCGTGTGGCACTTCCTGCGCACCCCTGAGATACGCGTACCCTGCTCGCACGGGCCCAATCGCGTGTGGAAATTCCTGCGCACCCCTGAAATACACGTACCCTGCTGAAATCACGTGTGAAACTTGCCCCGCACCCCGAAATACACGTACCCTGCTGAAATCGCGTGTGGCACTTCCCGCGCACCCCTGAGATACGCGTACCCTGCGGAAATCGCATGTGGAACTTCCCGCGCACCCCTGAAATACGCGTACCCTGCTCGCACGGGGCCAATCGCATGAGGTACTTCCCGCGCACCCCAGTGATACACGTAGCTTGCTTGCCGTGCTGGTACAGGGTTAGCGCAGCCCTTTGCGCTGGATTGGGTATACTGATGGCTTTTCCCTGCGCGAGAGGCGTTCTTGGGGGCGTAACTGGCGCTGCTGCAGGGTCGCTGTGCCACTGTGCGCCACGGCTGGTTTTGGTGGCTGGAATCCATGAATACACTGTGCGCGGAAATGGATTTTAGCACACGCGGCTGGCGCAGGGATTCGCATGTGCACACTATGCGCCAGCCGCGTGCGCCACTTGTGCGCTGAATTCTATGAATTACCCCCTTAATGGCACATGCCATATGGTTGAGCAGCGGTCCGACAAAATTGAGTTCCACTTTAGGATCAATCAAGTCCCCGACATATCTGTAATTGCCGTAGGAGAACAAACAAGTGATGAGAACTCTTCGCCATTCTTGAAAATCAACCTTCCTCCCAGTTTTAAGTGACATTCTATCACTGGATGGAAATACCCTGACATTTTACACTGATTCACAATTTGAAGAAAACCCAAATTCCATGATAAAAGTAATGAAAAACCAGCTCAAAGCTTGGCTGATATTCAGAAAAAGGCTGAACCGCTGTTTATTCTTATTCAGGTAAATGAGGGGGGGGGGCTTGTTCTCGCCAGAGTATGCCGGAATAATGGAAAAAGCTTCATCAGTGAAGCATTATTCAGAAAACTCCCAAAAGATCAGACCATTCCCGCATTTAAATTGATTGATAATTGGGAAATGGGCCTGGAAACTCCCAATTCCAAACATCTCCTGCCTAGCAGGTGCATGCTTAGAAAGGTCCATTGGTGATAAAAGCATAGAGCATCATTGTTGGATCGTGAGAGATGTCCCCTCTGCCTTCTACTTAGGCAGTGACATTCTCAATCGATTTCCAATTAATTTGGACCTCGTTAATTACAAGGTCTGGTCCGACTGAGGAGTAAGCCCATCGGCTTCGACAATCATGAAAAGGCCTTTTACAAGGTCTGGTCCGACTGAGGAGTAAGCCCATCGGCTTTGACAATCATGAAAAGGCCTTTTGGTCTGCTCATTTGCTACCGTATCCTGTTGAAATTCAAACTGGAGAAGAGATCACCATCCCAGGACTAGCCCGACAACTCATAATTCCCCTAAAAATTAAGAGTGGACAGACACTCCAAAACCCAGACGCTTATGTAAATTTAAATCATTTCCAACAGCAGGGGTTGTATTTAAACCAGACACCATTCCAATATTGGTGTGCAACAGCGACCCTAGGAGTATCACTCTGGGCGCAGATACCTTTATTGGAATGGCGGTTGATGCCCAACCTTTCTCTAAGGACTTAGGGAATTAAATCATAGGACGGATCCCCAATGACTGCTACGACTGTGACGGTGACTTACCTCCAGAAAAGATTTTCACCCGGCAAGGGGGGAATATCTTGGTGTACTCTTCCTGCCCTTATGGGTGGGAAGAGGTGACCTCTGACATCAGGAAGGATGAGGTGGTATTTCAGGTCACCAGTGACTGCCTCTCCTATATGAAACCTCCGGTCCAGCTCAACACCATAACCAGAGATCTCTCCACGCAGCTGGAGGATACCACATAGATTGCAAAACCCAAGGTCTTTCCAGGCTTCAGGCAGATGGTTGTGGAACGGGTCAACCTCATGGCCTGTAATAGGAAGTGCTCGAGTTGACAAGCAGTAAGCAATCTTTGGAAAAAAAAAACAGCTGAGGAGACTTAATAACCATTTAGAGGTAAATAGTCTTAGGTTTTTCAATCGGTGTATGTGAAACCCGGTTTGTTTAAGCTGTCCTATCTGAAATTCTTGAGATATAGGATAGCTGCTTCTATTTTTTAAGATTAATCTCATGGTCACTAACATAGGTTTTTCTGATTTGTTTTTAGGTTCTTTGACATAGCCCTCTCTTTTTTGAGGGCCTCGATCCTTGAACTATTGGTATTGAAGGAATCCACTTTTTCAACTAATAATTCCCCTGATGAATGTTCCGTCAATTACGACATTTTGAACAGAAACATGTTGGGAGTCTATGTTCCAAGATAAATGTTGAAAAATGTATTTTTTTATATATGGTCTTGTTTATATGTTGTGACTCATGTTATGTGATGTCTTCATGATTTAAACAGGTGATTTCCTTCAGTGGAAGGATGTTCAAGGTCTTCAATGAATTGTTTAACTCTTTTTAAGATTAAATGTTCTTATAATTTTGTACTGAATAAAACAAATTAATGTGTAATAATCACACTGAGCTGATATGTGACATCCATTTTTTTAGGCTGTTCTAGTTGAAATAAATTAACCGTTGTTTGAAATTGAACGTGGCCTGAAGAACATTATATACTGTTCGCTAGCAAATTTAAACTGTTCTAAGAACACACGCAGTGTCCTGAAATGTTCGTTTCACGTGTGACGCAATTTTAATTAGTTCAGGACCCGAACAGTGTCCGTAGAACATCAACGCGCATGCGCTAGCCAATCTCTGTGCATTTGGTGTCCTGCGGACATACGCTTCCTTCGCAGACTTGTTCGCGAACAGATCATATGACCGCGCCCACGCTGATCGCGTGTTCTGAATGCGGACACTGTTCGGGTCCCTGAACAAATTAAAAGTACATTTTCAATGAATCCATAATATTTTTCAATAAAATCTCACCATGGCACAAGTCCCATATAGTAATCCTGAGTTTCTACATACCTTTTGAAACTTTTCAAACTTTTTTTCATGTTCGATCTGTCTGCGGACAGCGCGCATGTCCGCGGACCGTGCACAAGCACCCCTATAAAAGACCACGCCCTAGAGCTTATTCTTATTGTGTTTCTGGCTTTTCTACAGAGCACAGCGAATTTTGCTGGCAACTGCAGATTTCCATTGCATCTTTGATGGCATCCCTGGCTGCTGAACTGCCACCTGGTGCTGCACCTGCTTCAGTACCACCCCCACCCCCTCCACCACCACCACCTCCCCAAGGGCCTGAAGAGGGGAACAGGAGTGAGGATGCGGAGGAGGAAGAAGAGGATGATGAGAATGAGGTAGAGGAAAACCCTACTATCCGCACTAGGCGTGAGTCTTGGGTGTGGCGGTTATTTACCATTCATGGGAATGTTCCTAAGGCTCGTGCGAACCGTGTTACCTGCAATGAGTGCAAAATGATACTCAGTCGTGGGAAGCACGGTAAGTACAGCTTTGGGACCACTACTATGAAGCGACACCTGAGGTCATTTCACTCTGGGGCTATTCGCAGGGTTGTACCTTGCGAAGAACGTAGCAGGTTGATTTCCTCTACTTCATCCTCTGTTTCTGATCCTGTCACCACAAGGACCATCTCTGTGGGACAGCATCTTCCTCAAGCTGCCTCACAGGCCATACAGAATGCTGATGACCCTTAACTTTGGAGGCTCACAGTTGTATGTATGTACTGTGACACAGTACTCTGCAGGGGGGAGTGACTTTGCAGTGCTTTTGAGACTATCGTCTCAGAGCACGAGAAGATCTGCTCACTACCCAAATAAAACCCACTCTACATCTTCCTCTCTCAGCTCGCCCTTTCTTATCCCTGTGGTTGGTGTCCCCCCCCTTTACCTTCCTTTCCCCTCCTCTCCTAGTGTGTCGTGTATAAAAAACCCAAAAAAATACAAAATATCAAAAATAAAAAAAAAAATAAGGCTCTTTTCAGAGCCGCCTTTCACAGTTAAAAAATAGAAGTGAAAATAAATGAAGCAGGGCCCTTTGTATTTTTTAGAAGTCTGCGGACAGTTCGCGAACCTTTAAAAAATTGGGTTGCTACCCCATCACAAACATTGCAATTTTCTCTGGGAGGAAGTGGTGGCTCTGAAAAGAGCCTTCGGGAGGTGTTTGTAAGTCAAAAATTATAAATGCTTAACACCTACTTCAAAATGGATGTTGTAATTCCAAAAAAGGTCGCAATGCATTTTGTACATTTCTCAGAAAAATATGATTGCCACCATAAGTAAGATGGACTCCATCTTTGCGAAAAATGTTTGTACTACGAAACAGAATATTTTTATTGTGAAAAGAAGACATGCCAAAATCTTTTAGAAAGGCACAAACAGCTTCATTAACATTGCGCCTTGCTTTTTCCATTTGTGGACCAAATGAAGAAGAACAAAGCCACATGTGTCTCTGCACAATCCGTGAAAATATCACTTGAGAATTAGGAAACATGTCCATAACCTTCCCAAGTCCTTCTTTCATAGCAAATTGCAAAAAAATTCCAGTCACATGTCCTAAACTGTTCCCTCCACAATGAATTACAATTATGTCTGGATGTTGCTCTGTCTCCAAAGTAGCACACAGAGGTAGCAAGTCCAACCACTTCATTCCACGTACTCCATGCCAGTGTACTTCCACATGTGGGAATCCAAGATCTACAACTACTCCACAGCTTTCTGCATGCACCTTCAACCAATATATCCATGATTCTCACAAAATCCATACAATCTTTTTCCTAAAATACACAGTTCATAGCTATCTGTTGTTCTCTCAACAAAAACAGTATATGAGAAACTTTCTTCTGGCACAACACACCAACTAAACTTTCCTGACCAATCCCTTTTAGTACTCATTCTCATTTGCATGACTTCTGAACCCAAAAATCCCCGGATGTAACTCCCGATGTCTGCGAACTACCGCCATGTCCGCGGAGATATCGTAACATGAACAGCCCTTCTACCATTTCCACTTCACTCTCTCTGCCATTCCCTCATTGGATGTAACTAAGAAATCACATGACCATGCACCAATCACATTCAAGACCTCTACATCTAACTGCATCATCATAGATCAGCACTGCAAATGTACTGTGAATCTCTTTGAGTACAAGTGTCATATCATTGGCAAGCACCATCTACCAGAAATACTGTACAAGTCTCCACGATTTCTACTTGCAGCTCCATGCATATCCATATGCATGAACACAAAGTTCAGGTAGGCATATTTTCTGTACAGTAGATGAACACATTTTCAAACAGACTTTTAGCTTGTGTAATCTGTAAAATGAATTTACTGTATTTTTTTCAATTTCCTAAAATCAACTATCACTTATAAACCTTTATACTATTTACTTTCTTTATACACACACTCAAATCATGTTAAACTAACATTTTTTAAATGAAATATATAGACTACATATATTCAAACAAAATTGCATGCAAGAACAATCTATGTTTAAATCTTTAAAAAAATACTTATACAATTTCATATTTTTTTGTTTTTATTTATTTATTTACTTAATTACTTTAATTTAGACATGACATTGTGGCGCTATTACCTAGAACAGCTTAGTTACAGAAATAGTGGTATTCACTGGTATATTATAAATTTCACAAGACATAGTAAAGATATTTTTTTGCTACAGTTAGTCATTCAATACAATTTGTTCATTAAGAACATATCATATGTACTGAACTGATGCAATGTATCTTATGTAAATAAATTAGTTTAATGGTTTTAAAGAAGGCACTGAGGATTTCAATTAAAAAAATCTATATCTAAATTAAAAACAGCGCTATATACAAACAAAGTTACTAATTTGAAGCTTTTACAATTGCAGTGAAGACCAGTATCCTGAAAAGAAGCAGCCGAATTCGAAGAACAAAGAAGAACTAAGACGTTACCTGTTAATTTAAGAAAATAAAGTAAGTAGAATAGCACCATAATATTTGTATTATTAATCAAACATACTATAACGTTAATACAAGCTATTTCTGTGCCTAAAATAGAGATTGTGTACCATTTTGTCCAAAAATCTCCATGTCTTAAACAGCGATTTACAGCCAGAATGGCCTACAAATTCCTATTTTTGGACACACAAATTACCCAACTGAACCGCTACAATTTTCATATTATAGAACAAACAACTGTTTTAATTGTATACATTAGATTTACTATTTGTACTTTTCCACACCACTAGCTTACTTTTTTTTTGTCATCTGAACCCCAGTTTAGTAGCACATAAATTCAAGAATACCTATCCCTACTAGTTGTAGTTCCCAATGCACAATCACACACCATTACATACATCTTTATCATCTTACTCAAGCACTCATGCACACAGCACACATACATTCCAGAACACCCCAACCCATATCTTCTTTATTTTTTCAACAGACCCTAAAGAATGCCTACCAAAAGTCAAGTCCGTAGAAAGCAACGCAAAAGTAGAGCAAATGAAAATAAAAGTGTCCAACATAAGCATCCATCTCTAGCAGAATTTGTAAACAAAAGTTGAAACAAAACAGCTAATACAGTCATTTAGTGAAACACAAGACGTTTCAAGTACAAAAACTTTGCCTCCTCTATCAAAATGTAAAACAAACCAAAAAACAATTAACAGAAAATCATCTATCACTAGAGATAAAACTACTTCTTCAAATTTTAATATAGTGCAAAGTAAGCATAACAAGAAAAGTATTTTAGCCAAAATGTACCGTCACTAAGTCCTTCAAAATCTTATAAAAACAGGAGAGAAATCAGGTTCAATGCTTAAAACCTATCGTAGGAAATTAATCTTAGAAGCGTTGATGGACAGTGCAATTCTTCTCAAAAGAAAGTTATTTATTTTACTGTTAAACAAAATGAAACCACTAACAAAACTAATAACTAAATTACAAAAAAGACTTCTCAATAAGCGAAATATCAACAGAAAGAACTTCTTAAGTATCTGCGTAGGTGAATGGAATCACACTACGAGCACAGAACCATATTTTAATGAAGAAGCGTACAAACAAAAGCAAACAAATACAATTGCCAAACATAGCAGTGGTCGAGGTTATGAAAAAGTGAATAATACCATAATGGAACAAGAAGTACTCCTTACAAAAATATGCCCTGAAAACTTAGAATTACCCCTCCATTCAACTGAATCAGAACGTCTAGTGTACAAATGGCCATGCAGGTCAATGTGTAACATTCCCAAACAATGTTTCAAATCTTTACGCCAATTCCTCAATAAATATGTAAAAAGCAAAGACAAAATCAAACTTAAATTACTGCAAAAAATGGATACCTGTCCAGTGTGCAAGTACACAGGACTACAAGGACATTCATTGGCCTGCATTACAGGACCTACTTGTAAAACCACTTTCCATGATATCAAAAGGATATCAACATATCATTCAACTATAAGAAATCTAGTCTATAAACTGTACTATGCTAAAAGTCCTGCTTTAGCACTAGCAAAGTTAAATAACATCCTTCTACATGGTACAGCAAAAGACCTACTTGAAGAAATTCACTATATCCAGAAAATATATTTTGGAAGTGAAAGCCATTTACAGAATGAAATAGCTTTAAACCAATTAAGCAACAATTCTACGCATGGCAACCTTTTGCTAAACACATACAAAAAATAAATACTAAAATTTAAAAGTACATCAGCTGAAGTACCAAACCATGTATGTGTATGTTGCCGTAGAACTTTTTATAAAAGTAACACAAAAACTGTAGACCTATCATACGAAATAGAAGACAATGAAGATTCTAAATGGTTTGAATTAGCTCTCTACCTTGTAGCAGAAAACAAATACGAAATAACTGAGCCCTTAATACTTTGCAATTACTGCACCTCAAAACTTGACAACAACCAAACTCCTTCACATGCTATCACAAATAATTTGGAATTATACCCAGTACCAAAACCCCTACAACAACTTAATTTTTATGAGAGCATCATAATTCAAACAGTACACCCATTTCAAGCAATAATATGCCTTCAACCAAAAACAGCAAAATTACCTCCCTCTGAATTAGTAAGAGGCATTCATGGAAAAGTAGTTTATTTACCATTAGATCTAAAAGAAAATGTGCATACTCTAGGAGTGCAACGTCCAATGCAGCAATCTTTAATTATCTTAGTAAATTGAGTACCTACAAAAGACAAAAAAAATATGGCAAAAGCTGGTAGATTTATATAAAGTTAGACAAGCCTTCCAATATCTTAAAGAGAATAATGAATATTACAAAGAAATTAATATTGAAGAAAACTTGAAAGATACAACTGAAATAATTCAAGAAACACAAGAAGCTGGTCAATTTGAGCTACTAGATCCTGCTACAATATCAAATACTTTAGACCATTATACAATTCATCCTTTGCACTGTAATGACACCGTAGAAGATGTACTGAAAACTTACCAAATGCGTCAAACAAAAGGATCGCCAATCAGCATATGGGAAAAAAGTATAGAAGCACATGCTTTTCCTCTACTCTTTCCTACTGGCAAAGGAGGAAGGTATGATGAAAGACTTATTCAAACATCAGCTTCAGAATACCACTCATTACGGATGTATTCAGAAGATCCCAGATTTAGACAAAATGTGGAATACATATTCCACCTACTCTTCGAAAGTGAACTAGCAACTTTATGTTTCGGAGTTGCACACATATTAAAATCAGGATCACACTTTCAAAATATGACAGCTACACAATTATTAGAAAAAGTGCTACAAAAGGATGAGATTTTACAATCAAATATTACAAATCTATTAGCAAATATGCGTGGTACTAAAGAGTACTGGTTTCGACGTCATGGAGATGTACGTTGTATGATCAGAAACCTTGGCCCACCCACTTGGTTTGTTACATTAAGTTGTGCAGAATATGCATGTGAAGATTTACATGATTTCCTACGCATATCAAATAAAAACAAAACAAACATAGATATACTAACACCTGGAGAACTTTGTTCTTTGGATCCTGTTAATGTTTCAAGATATTTTCACCAACGCTTCATTGCTATGCTACATTTTATTTGTAATAAAACTGTTCCTCCCCTTGGAGAAGTGCAACACTTCTTTTGGAGAAAAGAATACCAAGCCAGAGGAGCACCACATATCCACATGCTTTTATGGATTAAAGATGCTCCTAAATTTGGTCAAGACAGTGATGCCACTGTTTTACAGTTTATTGAAAAATATGTCACTTGTGAAATCCCATCAGAAGCCACAAATAGTGATCTTCATGCACAAATTTTACAATTTCAGACACGAATGTGGAAAATATTGTCGTCGCAAATACAAAAACAAAGAGAAATACTACACCAAATGCTGATTTGGTTTCCCTAGACCAGTTACAAATACAGGTCAAGTGAACAACCTCATGTCTTCAGTTAGACATAGTGTTAAAGTTAAGTCACCTAAAAATACATATCACATAAAAAGAAAAGAAGAAGAAAAATATATCAATGATTATAATGCAATCATTGCCCACTTATGGAATGCAAACATAGATGTGCAGTACATTGCAAACAATTCTACTGCAGTTGCACGATATGTCACAGCATACTTAACTAAAGCAGAAAAGACAGAGCTCCAAGACCTCTGGAATGGCCTGTCATCAGATAAAACAGTATCTCAGAAATTATACAGCTTGGGCATAAAAATGCTCACCCATAGAGAATGTGGATCATATGAAGCAGCTGATCGTTTAACTGGTACTGCATTGTGTGGTAAATCTGAAAATATAGTATGGCTAAGTCTTGGTCCAGCTAAATCTAGAAAAAGAGTTCTAAAATCAAATGAAGATATAGAAACAATAGCCAAACATGATCCCAACAGCCAAGACATTTTAAAAAACAATTTATCGGACACATACTATCCAAACAGAAGTAATACTTTGGAAAACATGTGTCTATACCACATAGCCCAAAACTACACATACAAAAATAATATGAAACCTGATGAAAAAAATTGTAAATATAGAGTGACAAACTGTGAAGGCAGCTTAGTTAAACTCACTAAACCAAATTTAATTAATCATATCAAATTGTCATTAAAGACTCCTCAACATAAAGAAGTATATTACATGTCCCTGCTACAACTCTTCAAACCATGGAGAAAAGAAGAACAATTACTAGATAACTATGACTCATATGAGGATGTTTTCAAAGCAAATGAAAGAACTATAACTGATGTAAACTTTACACAGTACAAAACAATGTTGCACAATGAACAGCAACACGAAGAAGAACTCCAAGCCCAACTAGATAAGGACACTCCTGACAGTAGTCAACCTTCTGTAACAGGAAGCCAAGAACCACTGGGAGAACCACTAATGATAAATGAGTCAGAATTAGCTAAGATAGAAGTAGAAAACACCATGTGTCAGTATGAATATAAAGAAGACTTAACTATACTACAATCAAAACTAAACAATGAGCAAAGTAGCATTTTTCAAGAAGTAACAAAACCAATTGCACATGGTGTAAAACATGAAAATAAAGAATGTTCCTGCCATAATTATAAACCTATACTACTGTACGTCAGTGGTGAAGCTGGTTCTGGCAAAACATTCCTAATCAAAATCATTAGTAAGTTCCTTCAACAATTGACAAACAACAAACTGTCAGCTGTTGTCAATGCCCCCACAGGTTTAGCTGCCTACAACATAGGTGGTGTTACATTACACCGATTACTACTATTACCAGTAGAACACCAGAACAAATTAGACTATTACAAACATTCTGCAGAAGCTGCAATGGAATTACGCAGAGTTTTGAAACAAATGAAAATGCTACTAACAGATGAAGTGAGCATGGTCTCCAACCTGATGTTTGCTTTGATTCACCTCAGATTACAAGAAGTACTCAAAAAAGACTATGAAGAGCTCTTTGCAGGAAAACACATTATTGTTTTTGGAGATCTGCTTCAATTAACACCAGTAAAAGGTGAGCCTATTTTTAAAACATTAGGACACAAACTCTGCCGTAAAACTGTTGGCAGCATTGGAAATGTCAACCTTAGGCAACATTTCCAATACAGAGAATTAACAGAAAACATGCAGCAATCTGCAGATCTCACTTATGCCAACATTTTAAAAAGTATCAGAGTTGGTATACTTTCTAAAGAAGCAGAAGCAATATTGAAAACCCGGCACATTAATGCACTTTATGGCGATAATGCATGTGCTACAGATGTTATGGAACAATTAGCCCACAAAAATGTCAATTGTATGGCTTTAATGCCAACTCTTGCAAGCTGTTTCAAATTCAATGAAATCATGCTAAGTAAAGAAATGCAACCAATCATGGAAATTAGCGCCACAGAAAAACTAGATGTACATGGTATAACACTACCCATGTGTGACCAAGCCACAACAAGACTAAATAGTTTAGAAAAATCAATCTCAAACACAGCAGGCTTAGAAAAGATATTAAAATTATCCTTGAATTGCAGAGTAATGCTTAAACGTAACCTTGACGTGGACCAAGGACTAGTTAATGGAGCACTGGGTACAGTTGTTGGCTTTCAAACATACCCACGCAACAACAAAATTCAGTTTGTCAATATACTCTTTGACAAACTTTCAGAAGTAAAAAGGATAGGACGCTCAACAGCTAGATTCCTTCTCTTCAAAGATATGTATGTACGCCGAGAACAATTTTCTCTAACTCTTGCATACGCAGTCACGATTCATAAATCACAAGGTTTTACCCTAGACAAAGCAATGATAGATATTGGTAACACAGTCTTTAAAGAAGGCATGAGCTATTCAGCACTATCACGCTTACGTACACTTGACGGTCTATTTCTAATCAACTTTGATGCAAGTAAAATAAACGCTGATATTCCTTGCATTTTAGAATACAATAGACTTCGCTCACTATGCACCCCACACCTAAACACATATTCTGTTCCACAAAAAGTAAAACGTTATAAAAGAAAAATAAATCAAACAGAAATGCAACAGGATGTCACTGCAAATCCTCCAAAGAGAGTAAAAGAAACTAATACTTCATCAAGTACCACAAGCAAAAAAGAATTAATTAGGGAAAGTAAACCAGGTACTTCTTTAAAGAAGGAAGACAAACTCCAAAAAAAGCAGTTAGATACAGAACTACCTGGACCATTTAAATTCTCAAATATAGTTGGTGTAAGTTGCTACGCAAATGTAGCAATGAATATTCTATTTCAATTACCACCAATTGTTGACAACATTTACTTACACAGTACAGACCCATTGTGTTTGCAAATGTTAGTACTTCACAGAAATGCAGCAAACCATCCTGACAACACGTATAGTGTTAATGGAATAAGACAACAATTGGACTACTGTGCTGGAATGGTGAAATTCACTATAAACTCACAGGAAGATCCACAAGAATTTCTAATGTACTTACTACAAGTACTGGAAAACAAAAACATACCTATAAATGAAATCTTTCAGATTTCATACATGTGGAAACATACATGCACTCTGCAACAATGTGACACAAGAAGAAATCCCCAATGAACGCTTCATATATATATATATCAATACCAAATTGTGAATCCATTCCATTTCAGCGACTTGTACAAAATGCAAACCATGGTAGATTATATGCTCTACCTGCAATTCAGATAATCGCTCCACGTTAGTAATACAAACACGTAGTAAATACATAATACTAATGCTTCTACGTTACAATGCAGAGGGTACCAAAAACAACTGCAAGCTGTCTGGATTCACACATGGTCAAATATCACTTAGTAAGAAAACCTTCACAACAATAGGTATAATCTACCACACAGGAGCCACAACCAATTCAGGGCACTACACTGCATATATAAAAAAGAAATGTGGATGGTTTGAATGTAATGATAGAACCATTACTCTAAAGCAGAGATTACCAGCAAATCTTACAAACGCTTATTTGATGTTCTTAAAACCAAAATTTGATAACTAAACTGTATTTAAACCCTAAGTAAACTTGTGTTAAAAAATATAAACTGTTAGAATACTCCAAAAGCTATTTAACTGCTCAAAGATTCTACAACAACCAATCAGATAAATGAATACACGAAATTAGACCCAAAAATACACAGTTAGAATACGCCAATTGGTATCTAACTGTCCCAAAATTTAACAATATCCAAATAGATAAATCAATACCACTAAAATATATCAAAAAAATAGACAGTTAGACTACGCCAAATGGTATCTAACTGCTCCAAAATTTTATAATATCAAAACAAATAAATAATATGTTACTGCTCCAAAAAAATACAACAAGCCAAAGTATAAAGCATTACCCAGAAACAACAAGTGAACACTGAAAACAAACAAACAAATAAACTGTAGCATAACAGAAAAAGGGTTTTTTTTTAATCCAACATGGATTTTTTTTTCTCCCACAGACCCAATGATTTTAGCAACAAATACAGAAACTGAGCAAATTGCACAGTACTCTGATTTGTAATCACATAAATATGAGGGTCCAAAAAAAAAGTATATTGATTATACAATGTAATAAGTCATTACAAAATACTAATACTAACATGCTATTTTCTTTTATCACAGAAATTAACAAGAAACACATGTACTCCGGTTACTAGACCAAACAGTAAGTATACAATAATAAGGAGAACCATAGCAGCATATCACATCCATATATCTAATACCTTCTTTCCTTATACATTTGTTTTTCACCCAAGGTTACAAGCAAATATGAATGTGATATGCTGCGGTGGTTGTTGCCAGGGCATAGAGTCTTGCAAGTGGTTGTTGGCAAGACTCTATGCCCTGGCAACAACCACCGCAGCATATTACATCCATAGAGTCAAACATTTCAACTTTGGTCTATGGAAACATTTAATGTCCGCGGACATTATGAGTGTACTTAGAACACTTTCAACTTGCCAGCGAACAATACGGACAGCGTTTTCAGGACACCCCCTACGAACATTTCAGAACAACGCGATAGTTCTTAGAACACTTTCAACTTGACAACGAACAATACGGACAGTGTCCTCAGGACACCCCCATTTTGTTTAGTTGCGAACATTTCAGGACACTGCGAGTGTTCTTAGAACACATTCAACTTGCCAGCGAACAATACGGTATGCCTTCAGGACACCCCCTACGAACATTCTAGGACACCGCGAGTGTTCTTAGAAACGTCTTCAGAACACCCCATTTTGTTTATTTGCGAACATTTCAGGACACCGCGAGTGTTCTTAGAACACATTCAACTTGACAGAGAACAATACGGACAGCGTCCTCAGGACACCCCCTACGAACATACCCCGGACACCGCGAGTGCTCTTAGAAGCGTCTTCAGAACACCACCATCTTGTTTATTTGCGAACATTTCAGGACACCGCGAGTGTTCTTAGAACACATTCAACTTGACAACGAACAATACGGATAGTGTCCTCAGAACACCCCCATTTCGTTTATTTGCGAACATTTCAGGACACCATGAGTGTTCTAAGAACACATTCAACTTGACAGAGAACAATACGAACAGCATCTTCAGGACACACCCTACGAACATTTCAGAACAATGCGAGAGTTCTTAGAACACATTCAACTTGACAGAGAACAATACGGACAGCGTCCTCAGGACACCCCCATTTTGTTTATTTGCGAACATTTCAGGACACTGTGAGTGTTCTTAGAACACATTCAACTTGCCATCGAACAATACGGACTACGCCTTGAGGACACCCCCTACGAACATGTCAGGACACCGCGAGTGTTCTTAGAACACATTCAACTTGACAGAGAACAATACGGACAGCGTCCTCAGGGCACCCCCTACGAACATTCCCCGGACACCGTGAGTGTTCTTAGAAGCGTCTTCAGAACACCACCATCTTGTTTATTTGCGAACATTTCAGGACACCGCGAGTGTTCTTAGAACACATTCAACTTGACAGAGAACAATATGGACAGCGTCCTCAGGACACCCCCATTTTGTTTATTTGCGAACATTTCAGGAGAGCGCGAGTTTTCTTAGAACACATTCAACTTGTCAGCCACAACCCCCATTCATATTTGCGAACATTTCAGGACACAGCAAGTGTTTGACAACGTCTTCAGAACACCCCCATTTTGTGCATTTGCGAACATTTCAGGACACCGCGAGTGTTCTTAGAACATATTCAACTTGACAACGAACAATACGGACAGCATCCTCAGGACACCCCCATTTTGTTTATTTGCGAACATTTCAGGACACTGCGAGTGTTCTTAGAACAGTTTCAGTTTGCTTGCGAACAAAACGGACACATATTGAGTCCTCAGAACACCCCCCATTCAGTTTATTTAGAACATTTCAGAACACCCGTGATGTCCGCAGACAAATCGAACACAAAAAGAACGTCTAACACATAATAAAACACAACTTTCATCCTATCTAATACACTCCCACTCTCCCCAAACACTCCTACACACCAACACACTCTACTAAATACAAATTTTGAACAAAGTTTCATAACGCTGTCCGCGGACGACCGCGAATCCAAGATGGCGGGCGCTACTGAAAATCTGACGCGCTTCACGCTCCACGCCGTCCAATCAGCAAACACGTTGCATGTCCGCGAACATCACGCAAGCCGATTGGTCAATCAGGACACTGTCCGCCGAGCGAACAGGGAAGTGTGTCCACGGACCGAATACAGATATCACTAATTTTTTTTTACCTACTTTTTGGTCATTTTAAAAAAAAACTACTGGACGGATTTCACCAAATTTGCAAAAGCACGCTTTCGGGACCAAGCCACTGCTCCTGGTCCAAATTTGGTGAAAATCCGTCCAGCGGTTTGGGCTGTAGACGCGAACAGAATTTTTTCCCATTCAGTCTATGGGAAAAAAAAAAGTTTTGCGACCCCCCCAATAACTTTGCCCCCCCCTGGACGAATCCTCACCAAACTTTGCAAAAAAATTCAGAGTGACCCAAATACTTTTTTTTGCAAAGTTTGGTGAGGATTCGTCCAGGGAGAGCGAAGTTATAAGCCACCCAAAAAGTGCTCTTCCTATGGAAACACCAACTTAACCATAACTACATGGCCACTACCGTGGCCATGTAATATATATATATATATATATATATATATATATATATATATATATATATATATATATATATATATATATATATATATATATATATATATATATATTCTTTTTTTCAGGGAGTATTTTACTTGGTGTTATTGTACAAATAAAAAATGTTTATGAAACTAGAAGGTATTGTAACTGTAGGTGATTGTTGTTTAAATTCTTTGTCAATCTTCTGGGGAAAAATGTGTGTAAAAAGTACTAAAACTTGTTTTTTTTCTATTAGAGAACTAACCTCCTTAAATTCCAGCCTGGAGAGGAGAATCCCGGGGACCTGGAAGGGAAGGAAGAAAGGGGATGCCATGCCACACCCTCCAACCCAAAGATTGAAGGGGAGACTGGAGTGCCCACTCCCAAAAGAGGGAAGAAAATGGGGTACAATGCCATACCCCCCAACCCAGAGACTGAAAGGGATACTGGAGTGCCCACTCCCTGATGAAGGAAAATTACGCCAAAGGAAACCCCACTCTGCCCTACTCTTCCCTAACAAAGAGTAATAGAAGAGCAGGGGGGATTTGCGGTGTGCATTCAAAGGCCCCAAACAAAAGAACAAAAGTCCCTTTCACCTGAACAGCAGCATTTAACCACTGCAACCAAAAACGGCTCTGCTTTGCTTTCCCTGTCACATGAATGGCGAGAAGTTATACAATGCAACCAAAAAACTTCTTTGCTTTACTTTTATTTCACATGAGTGGCAATAATTTAAACACTGCAACCAAAAAACGGCCCTGCTTTGCTTTCCCTTTCACATGTACAGCAGCCTTTTAAACACTACAACCAAAAATGGCTTGGCTTTTAGTTTGTGCTCATGTAAAATTAAAGAAACATGGAGAAAAGTGCCTACCCGTCATTATCAATGGACAAGCAGCAATGTAAATGTACCCAAGAAGGAGAGATCAAAGAATCCTATGACAGGCAAAACAGGATTTTTAAACATTAAAAGAAAAAACGGCCTGCACATGTATTTGTAAGTATAAATGGCTTTAAAAAGCCACAATGGAATAAGATAGCACTGCTCACAGCAAATGTCAGAAAGCAAAACCTGAAGTGGGTCGGGTGACCAAAACAAATGTATATTACATTTCCCCACAAGACTCCAGTGAAGGTTGGACAGACACTTGAGGAAAATCCTGTTCTGGCTGGGGGCAGGAAACTTCACAATTAAAAGCTCCACTTCCAGCTGGATGTCGCACCTACCAGAAAAAAATCCCTGCAATTAAATGTGATTCTGCGGGAGGCGTCATAATTCCCTGTTCCGCAGACATGATTGCAGGAATTCAGGGATTTCAAAGAAGGCAATCCTTGGTGAAAACATGATGAAAAGGTGCAAGTTCTTGTTGCACCCACTTCAAAGAGCAAACTGCCAATTTCAAAGAGACTCATAAAAACCCTCTGGTCACAGGCTGACACAGGTAGATAGATGGCTGTGGGGGATGAATTGGCCCTCCCACAAGTCGAACAGACACTCCCAATTGAAATTAAAAGACTGATTTCATCTTAGGCACTTTGTGCAGCCATCAAACTGAGGGTTAAATTCAATTTTATGCAATTTTTCTTGTAATTTCCAAGCGGTTTTGTGGCTATAAATTGCAGTTACCTGGGACTCTGGGAACTTTAATGATATGATATGATAGGTTATTTATAACACACTTAATACCAGAGGTTTCTAAGTGCAGACCCGGGGATCAAACCTGTGGTGCTCCGTGTTGTCTTGCTTCCAAGACAAGCATGTTGCCCCGGAGTTATCCTCCCCAGACAATGGCCAGTTTGATTAATTTTCTGACCGATCTGAATATGTTACAAATGTGAGGGTTAGTGAAAAGGTGGAAAATGAAATTAGGAACATGTCTGATGACTTACATATTCCTAACTGTTGTATATTTTATGAAAATGACGGAAATGTGCCACAGGGCCATGCTACATCCTACGGATTTGGCGATTGGCTTATCTAATTCCCCATGAATAACGAAAACTGAATATATGTTTCATATGGCATGGGCTAGTACGATTATGAGGTTATGATCCATAACTAGTTTTTGCCAAAAAGTTGTAAGGGGAACAAAAGGAGGATGACAAATGTAAAACGATAGATGGTGCTCTCCTCCCCTGAACCAATTTTGGCTGGGGGCGAAGAGAGGGATGGTAACTGTCCAATCCGAGCAGCAGGGATAATTACAGTGTACTCCCCCTAGATTGTAAAATTAGTGATGTCATTTCTGCTATACAAGGGTGACTGTACTAGGACTCAGGACAGACACCAAAACCGGGGAGACAGGAGAAGGAGGACGGAGAGAAGGCTACTGAACGTTGCCATCTTTGAGAGTGCAGTGACCAGACCCCTTGCCCTATCTGTCCAGAGTGTCCTTAGATCCAGCTGGCTTTCCTGAACCCTGAACTAAGTCTTGCTTTGTATGTAGCATATAACCCCGCCCTAAATTACATAAGCCCTTCATTTTTGTAGTAGTACATCCAATATTTCCCACTGAAAACCCCAATTGCCCATGTAGCCCAGTCATCTCTCCATAGAATAATCTCTTGTTTGCCTGTGTATGTTAGCACATCTCCTTTATAAAACCTCTCATTTGTCTGTGTAAATCCTTAGTATTTTTGTAAGTAAATCAATTAATTCCACCATTGAAATTCACGGTACAAAATTGTTGCCATTCGAAATCAACCATCTTGTTCCTGGTGTTTTTATATAATTATTATAGTCATTAAAGTGTTGTCTCAAAAGAATTATTCTCCTTGTAACTAAAAACTGAATGTGTTCATGTATTGTGTCCATTACCAAACAAATTCCTATTTGCATCTGTCAGTTTAAACCCCAACTGGTTTAATTAGTGTGAGCAATCCCTTCGCCTAGATGTCTACCTTTTATGTGCCTCTGTCCTTGTCACTTAAACCTGAATTTCTTATTGTAAGCTAAACCCCTTTTCCTGAGCTGAAAATTTTCATTTTCCCCTGTATTTTACCCTTTGCATTTGCTTTCTCCAAAAAACCGATTTTCCTACTTCATGTCTATTTTGCACTGGTGTGCTGATTAGTATTCTCTAAAACTTTGCCTATCTCCTAAGTGTTAGCAATACAAATTTTCTTCTATTCTGTCCCCTAGCAGTTGTGAGAAATAATCAAAACCCCCTTCTTCCATTTTGCTCCAAAAATAGGTTTTCCCTTTCGTTTGCTGGCTTCCCATCTTGTGGTGGTGGGCTTCACCTCAAATCCAATTTTCCCCGCATATACCTACTCCTTGCCACTACCTTCCATTCAAAGGAATCAAGTTTAATTGAGGTTTGGGGGTGGGAGTTGCAGGTGGAGGGCTAAACTGTGGTGCTATCACTTTCTGTGGAATTGTTATTTTCCTGTTTTGTCATTAAAACAAAAGCAAGTCTAACAGTCTATTTCAACCTGATTGTATTTTCCTGTTTGTCATTATAACAAAAGTGAGTGTAACAGCCCATTTCCTCTTGGTCGCTCTAGGTAGGATATTGTATTTTTGTTGCCACAATTTTGGTGGCTGCTTTATTTCGATTGTTTTCCTTTTTCATTATAAATTAATAAATATCTTATTGAGACACACCAGCCTGGTTCCTAGTCCATTGTGACATGGGGTGTTTGTGGAGGTTGGGTGCGAGACGAGTTGGAGGCCTACTCAAAAAGAATTCGTAGTATATTAAAGATAAAAAGTGCTTTATTGTGAGCCACATCCATTGTAGGGGAAGGAGTTCCCTAGTTGGCGTGTTCCATGCAATATACTGGGACAGATGCCAAAAAAGAATTTGATGAGGTCCGTTGGGACTATGGCCCTGATTCATGAATTATTTGCGCCAAAACAAATGGGATTTGTGCGCCATTCTGCCCACAAATCCCTGTTTAACAAATGGGGATTTGCAGGCAGAATAGCGCTCAAATCCCGTTATTTTCAGCGCAAATAATCCATGAATCAAGGCCTATATGTTTTCTTTCCTCTTTCCTCTCTGACCAAACATCCCAGGTTCAGCTGGGCCCTTTTCTCCTCCGTCTCACCCTCCATCTCCAGCGTCCCTCAGGCCCATTTGATCTCTGCCTTCTCTCCTCACTTCCAGTGTTATAGGGATGACACCCTGCTCTCCTTGAAGCTTCCCTCCACTGCCACCTCTTCTTCCTCTCTCATTCCTGACTGCATGTCTGCTATTCAGGCATGGTGCGCTGCTAATGATCTCTGCCTTAATGCCAGTTATACCGAGATCCTTCTCATTAGGACCCCAGCTATCTCCTTCCCTTCTACTTTCTGGCCCCCATCCATGGGTCCCCTCACCTCATCCTCTTGTGAGGCAAAAAAACTTGGTAACATTTTAAACTCCTCTCTCTCCTACTCTCCCTAATCTCCTCACATCATGGACCTTGCCAAGAAGGCCAACTTTCAGCTGCACCCCCTCAAAGGCATTCTCCCTTTCCTCACCTTCCCCCTGAAACTCAATCTCTCCAGAGCTCTGGTCCTCTCTAGGCTGGACTAGTGCAACAGCCTCTTCTCTAAATCTGCCTAAATCCTCCCTTCGCCCCTTCAGATAATCCAGAATAGGACTGCAATTCTTATCCTTGGCCTTAAGCCCAGGACTGCATCTTTCCAGCCCAAAAATCTCTGCACTGGCTCCCAGTTGTTGCGAGGATTTGATGTGATGACTCATTTATAATGTGCCTGTACACAAGTGTTTTGCAAGGGATCAAGTTCAAAACCCTGTGCATCATACACGATGCTTTATGGGACTTTATGGGGCCTGGTCCCCCACTACATCCAACTCTCTCTCCCTAAATACCTCCCTGCTAGAGCCCTTTGGTCTTCCAGTGTCAACTCTCTGCAGATCAGACGCTTTTCCAAGCAGAGAGTGGGGGGTAGATCTCTCTCTTCCGAAGCAGCCTCATTCTGGAATGGCCTACATGCCTACTCTCAGGCTTGAGCTGGATCGCCTTAAGTTGCGGAAGCTTCTCAAGATCCTCCTTTTCTCATCTTACTTCCCTCTCCCTCTCCCCTGCCAATGTCCCCCTCTGCCGCATTTAACTGTCTTGTTCCTTCTGAGTCATACAGGGCACCAGGCCCTCCTCGCCCAATCTACCCCATCACCTTGGGCTCCCCTGGGCCCCCCCATTACTTCACTTGCCCTGCGGGCTCTCTCCCCCTGTACTATCTTGGTGGGCAACTGCACCCCTACTGAGCCCGGTCCAGCCCTTTCTTCGCACTTAGCATTTGGACCTTCTTTCCTACACTCCCTGCATTCCCCTGGCACGTGTCCTCCTGGCCTTCCCTAGCACTCACCTAGCCAAGGGGCCCTCTCCCCTCCTCCTCATCCCCTCCCAGCACTTGCGCACTCGCCACTCCAACCTGCACTTCCCTTCCCACCTAAGCATTATAACATTCCTCTCTGACCGGCACTCCCCTCCCCTACTTCCCTGCACTGCCTCTTACTGCACTTGCACAATCCAAATGACACAAGGCCTAGTGGGACCATTTTTGTTATTCTCATCCCTGTCCAACCTCCGTTTTGTGATGTGGCACCTTGAAACAGGCACCCAGTCATTCTGGGAGATGATGTTCAATGGTCTTACAAACGTGGCCAAACTAACTCTTGCACCTCATTCTATGCTATTCAGTGCAGAGGTGAAGGATTGGCATGATGATAGTGTAGAGTAACCCCTCCTTGGTCGCACCAGAAAAATACACTTGGGAAAAAGGCCCAACACACCTTTTGCAAGGAGAACAAGGTTTACAAGTACGTATCAACAAAGAACTCGGCTGCCATGGAGTGCTCTGATGAAAACAGCACAACCAATGGGTTTTAAGGATACACAGCTTCACTAGTACATACATCACACAGGTTAAAAATGCAGGTGGCTGGTTGGTGTGGCCCTATTCACATATAGCATGCTCCATACAGGATACCAGGTGATTGGTCCCAGCATCTCCTGTCCTTCTTCCACGTGGGGATCTTCTTCTGACGTCAGGAAAATATAAAGCACTAATTAGCAGCAATTGAGTTACACACACAACTCATTATTTCACAGTTCTACAGTTCACCTGGTACCAAGGACAAGAGTGAGGCGGCTACTTTAGAGATTACGATAACTCCTCAAAACTACATGAACCCTGGCTACTTTCCCAGACACGCCGGCAACTCCCCAACTTTCCCACCCGGGGCATACATTTGTTATCTTCTCCCCTGGCACCTCGCAGCACAAATCACATGAACTGATGGTGGGGGAAGCCAGTCCTTGTTCTCTGATCTTCCTGATCGATTGATCACTTTACAGTTTTATGGCCATGGATCTTAGGCTGGTCACTGTACTCTAATGTCTGAAAATTGAGAGTCTTGGGTCGCTATAACTTAATGATCTGGACTGGTGAGGGTCTAAAGCCCTCAGCCCTCGTTTTGTGTGATTGCTCTTTGAAGATTCATTCGGGCCTCTCTTGGCCTTGCAGGGCACATTCCTTCTGGGTTACATGCACTGCTGATAAGATACAATAAAGGACTGTGTGTTTGGGAAATTAACCTTCTATGGAGCTGCCAGGGCTACAAGTGAAGACTGCACGCACACCCTTCTAACCCAATGGACTACCTACAAGCATGCAAGCATAGCCAAGGCACTAGGCCTCAATTTCAAAATGGCATCTACTTTCTAAAATGGGGTTTTGCTACACACGTGTTCTAATGTTACAATAGCCGGAATCTCTGTACATGGTTGATATCGTTTGGTCATATTGTGCTCATTACGTACCTGGGCTACCTATTGGGGTTCCTTGCTTTCTTTCCTGTTGGCTCATCTTGTTTGAGACATTTATATTAATTAATAAAAAGATTTAAATCAGGGAAAAAAGCACACTGACAAAATAAGTTAGAACTATCGAAAGCAGTAGGCAAATAGGTGCTATGAAAATGAAAAGCACAGATGTCTGTCAGGTGACCTTTCTCAATCATAGTGAAAGGTTGAAAAAAGGTTCTCGTCTTTTCGAGAGGTAACTTCGATAGGTACAGAGGCACTTTTAAAGATATGCTCGCCTTCTTAGAAGTTATTTCTCCAGTGAAGTTTATGGGTCAAAGGATTCTGAAGATTTGTCTAAAACTTGGCAAATTACACCTGTGCATCCTAAATCTAGGGCATGATCCTGAAAATATTCAGCTGATAAGTAGCTGACAGCCTCTCTGTCATTTTTAGTTTCAGCTTTTAGGTCTCATTAAAGCACCACCTTTAAGCCAAAACTATTGCATTAGAGTACAGCTAGGGAGAAATGGCATATGAGGAGGGACAAACAGCTTTTCGGTGTTGTTTGGTTATGGGCCTCAATATAACTCTGCCAGGTTGCCGCGGTGGTAAAAACGGCAGGCTGCCACCGGAGTTGTGCTTTTTTCCGGTGCCTGGCAATGGGGAATCACTGGGGCATTACAGCCCCGGCGGTTCCTGAAGCCAGGCGCTAGAAAATGTAACTCCACATTCCCATTCAAGTCCCATAGGACTCAATGGGAATGGGGAGGACAGGTGCACAGGCACTGTGTGCAACAGTGCCGGTGCATCCACCAAAGTCTGCAGGCGGGTGCAGTTCCGCCCACCAGGTCAGACCTGACAGGTGAGAGGGCATCCCGCCTGCAAAATTGTACTTTGCCGGTACGGTAACAACGGTGCCGGTAACCCTACCGGCACTGTTGTTACCGGACCGGCAATGCTATAATGAGGCCCACTGTAAGGAACTCATGGTGGCAACAGTAAAGACAGACGCAGGTGATCACAGTTCAAGGGTGATTATTGAACAATGAATGCAGGGTGGAAAAATACCTAATCTAAACCTAAATATATGATGGGAGCAAGCGTCAACCATCAAATGAAAAATAAGGCTTTCCTAGTGGCATGGTGTCAAAATAAAAGGGCCTATACTAAGAAAAACCTATTGCCCAATCCTTACAACTAATTACAGAAAAATGTTTGGGTAGGGTATTCAAAATAAAGAAGAAGGTGGTCCCAAATAATAAGTCAAGATGTGATTGCCTCGATGTCTCGCTTCTCCGCGTTTTTAGCACGGAACAAGGTGGGACTTGGAGCACAGCACACACTCGTGACTTTCCAGCATGAGCTGACAGTTCCGTAGCAACTATCATGTACTTTGTCGGCTCAAATAAAAATCTCTTGCCTTTGAGGCTTGATGTATCCAACAAACAAACAAACACAAAGTTCTGCTTCACGTATATCTTGGGTGATGGTCTCACTCCTGGTTCTCCCTCTTCCGCGCATAAACCCTTAAGAAAATAATATTCAACATATCGATTCAAAAGTTCCTTTTGTATTAACTTTGGGTGGTAACTTTCCACTCCTGGATCTCCAACTGCCGGGCTCAGACTCCAATGACAAGGAGGACAGTTCACTTCCCCTGGTCTTCTAATATTTCTTGTACTCACAAATATGAATGTCTTTTCAAACAATCAATGTGGACATTCTTGAGTTCACTCTTCCCAACCTTTGCAACCCTGTTCATATACTCATTTCACCATGCAGGATTCATTTCCCTTAGCTTCACAATCATCTGTCGATCAAAGACTTTTGATGGTACAGAGGACTTTACAAAACCCTTGCATGACCACTTTGACCTCTTCTCGCCTCTTCCCAAGGGCTTCTGGTTACGGTAATCTTTGTACCATCGGGTAATCACCCAGAGTAATCCTGCTTGAGCACCCACGTGGTGCCGGCCTCCACTATTGCTGGTTTTCCCCCTCTTTAGCTTTAGCCCTTGGCTGTTTTTCATTTAACACAGTTTGGTTTCTTATCTTATCTTTCTAGTATCGATACTCCCCTAGACTCACCGGCTGTGATGAACCACTTTGCTTTCTTTCTTCTTGGAGTCAAGGATGGCGCCACATAGACAATGATCTCTCCCCAGCTTGGCAATCAACAGAGGAGGGTTTTGTGTACCGTTGACATCTGGTGCAAGACACGCTGGCTATTGCTCATAGACTTATCCTTCCCTCTGCAGAGGTTTCACTGGGCTTGGCCGGAAAGGGCTAGCTTGACTCTCTCCTTGTCACCCTCTTGGTCTGCACCATCTTTTTCCTCCTCTTGAAATGCTGTGCGGAGTTAGCACTTACGTCGTGCTGTCTGCCTTGTTCGTAGGTGCTGTTGTGCTCCACCTTTTATCCCTGTTTGGAAGGGAAAGAGCCGTCAGGTGTGTGCGATTCTGGTCAATTGCCTGACTTTTGCCTGACCCTTGTATTGGGACAATGTCAGGTAAACGGCTCTGGTGTTATTCCTTTGTCTTTCGTCTTGTGCGAAAGTGTTCATGTCAGAAAAGAGGGGGGCAGTGTTTTAGAATATTCTACTTGGCAGGTTAGGGAAAAGGTGTTGGAAGAAGGGGGCTACCGTGTCTCACCCATTGGTGTCCCACTCCCCAAGGACCCCCCATCCAGGTGATCCCCCCGCACTGGTCCAACCCCAGGAACTGGATCCAAAAGCAATGGCAGTGTCCTGGCCACCTGGATGACAGAACCCCGGGGACTAGACAGGGAGACATCTTCAGGTTTCTCACACCCATTGACTGACCATGGTCATCCTAATACTTATGGCCATTCCCAGCCACTTCCTGCCCCTCCCTGCCAACAACACATCCTAGTGGGAACTCTTTGAGATAACTGTATCAAGCCTTACCATCAAACGTTGTGCTCTAAGTTACTGCCAGTGCTTTTTTTTCAAAGCAGTCTTTTGAGAATTAATGACTTAATTGGAACTGTAAACACCCTACTGGTTAATAAAAATGGCTAATCAGGTCTGCCTTCAGCCACGCGATTTATAAGTACTATGCATGTCCTTCATTGAAGTCCTGTTAAAAACAAGAATTGGCAAAGTCAACAGTTTTGGCGTGTGTATAATACTAGGCATTTACCAGGCACTGGTATTATATGCCCAGGTACTCGCACCACTTTTCAGCTGCCACCATCGTTGGACAGTTCATACCACTACGGTAGTGCCTGCATAAAAGCCAAAACTGTTGCCATTGTTGATGCTTTTTCACTGTTACCTAAAGTAACCGATAAGCTTCATTCGCCAGAGCCAGAAGGGAGGCAATCCAGAGACGAAGGATTGTGTAGGTCAGGCTAATAACCTCACCAGGCTTGCTGCATGAGTGTACCTAGGTGCTGACATTATTTCTAATTTTTGGGGATCAAGCAGTGGCTATATCAAGGGTGATGCCGAATTTTCAGCTTTCTAGTAAGCATTTACTAAAACAATCGTGTTGACTGCTGTTTGTTGACAATATTGTATGAGTTAATGCACACAGACACACTTTAATGGATATTTGAGGAGAAAGTAAGAGGGTGGTTACATTCATACAAAGCTGAATATGTATGAATAAATATCAGCAATGGGTGATGTGTGAATGAATGATTATGGAGATAGGTGCATGAGTAAGGGTATGGTGCTGCAGTGATGAAAGAAACATTTTGACAAACGATTCACAAAAGATTAAGGGCATCTAATAGCGGGAGGGTGTATTACCAGATAAATGCTTAAGTGTGATAGAATGAATAATTTATTGAATAACCATTTAGGGAGTATACATGAGGGTGAGGTGTGGCAGACGAATGAGAATGTGAGGAGGGGTAATTTAATGAGTGTGCGGATTGAGTACTGGAGAAGTAACGTAGTAAGAAAGAACATAATGGAGTAAACCAAAACACATGAACACCCGGAGATGGGTAGAGCAGAGGGAGAAGAGAGCAGAGGCAGAAGAGAACACAGGAGTAGAGAATTCAGTTGTAATGAAAGAGTTTACAGCGAAAGAAGAAGAGCGAGAGGGAGAGAGAGAAAGACTTAACAGATGGTCATTTAAAAATATTATTTGCTGTTTATATCACACACACCACTCACTGAATTAATTAGCAATGAATGCATGCATTCTGAAGACAAAACTGAAAGGTAAAGCGTTGGTGGTGCAGCACTGTTTAGCAATGGCATCCTGTCCTCCGCAGGAAAGCAATGGAGACGAGCATGATTCTGTGGCTCCCTGCCCAGAAAGTGGGTGGGGGTGAGGGGGTGAACCACTATTAGCTTAATGATGTTGTGCGCCTGGTGCTTCTTTAGCGCTGATGAGGCATTGTGTAATCTGTACTCTTTTGAAACATTCTGAACTAGCACTAGGCTGACAGCGACCATTTTTGTGCTTTGTGCATAAAACAGTTAGGATTGCCTAAATTTGAAATTTAATTTAGTCAGCTAGAATTGTGATTGCCTATTTCCCTTGAATTGCGATTTTATGACTAAAGTGTTAGATTTGTATAATCCGCGGAGGCGGCTAGAATAAAACAGTATAAATGAAGCTGCAAAGGCAAATGTTACACCGGAGCCCAGCGGGTAGCTTAATCTTCTTTATTCACCAACATGGAACTGAGCACTTGGCGGTAACCCCACCTATATATATATATATATATATATATATATATATATAGCAACCCACAACAGTAATAAAAAGGGGGCAGCGGGGTGCTTGTGCTTATCCTTGAGTGGGTATTGAAACAGGACATTACATATTCCCCTTCCTTTACGAACAGCTTGTGTCCTATCACATTTTTTCAATCCATTGTGAAGGTTTGCGAATTACACTTCTAGACGGGCTCCGCAGGGTGGCAGTGCTTCTAGTGTTGCGGTCACCCTCACTGTTGTCTGTGTCCACATCACCGTCCATGAACTCAGAGTCTGCGTCTGACGAGTCCTCACAACTTGGGGATTCTTCTCTCTCATGAGTCACATCCCCTTCACATGACCAAAAAAATGATGAGTTTCTTGGGACGGTGCAAGTGGGACTTGCCGCGGTTGCCATGGTTCCATATATGTGAGTCACTGTCATGGGCTCTGGTTTGAATGCAGGTGTTTCTTGAGTCTTGTGTTTGGCGTACTAGTACTTTATTTCCTACTTGAAATCACTGCTCCTTACCTTCCTTCGGTGGTCGGCATACTCTTTCAGTTTGGCTTCTGGCCTTGGTTCCACTATGTTCAGGTGTCTCGCTGTTGGGATGGTGTGGAAGAGTGGTTCTCATCACAGGACCAAACATTGATGCTGAAGGGCATACTCCCATGGAGCTGTGCGGTGGAGCTGTGCAGAGTGTTCCTGTAGTCCCAGGGTAATGTGCAGATGGCCTGCATGAACGATCCATTGGTGATCGAGCAGATTTGTAGGGTACGTTTTAGGTTGGCCATGAACCTCTCTACTGTCCCGTTGGTATCTCGTCCAGGATTACTAGCACATATTTGCCATTGGAGAGCAGACCAAACATGTGGATGGCGACCGCGTCCCATGCTTGCTGGGGCATTGTCATTTTAAGAGGTTTGGGGAATGTGTGGGCCATGACTGCTTTGCACGCTAAACATTTTCCCAGCATCTGTTGAACCTTGACATACATCTGTGGGAACCATACCTTCGTCCTGAGTTGTCGCTTTGTAGACATAATGCCACAGTGCCCTGTGAGTGCTAAGTCGATTACTTGATCTTGTAAGCTTACATGAATGACAATTCTGTTTCCCTTTAGTAGTAATCCTTCTGGTGAGACTCTCAGATACTGGTGGTGAACAAACTGGTTCAATGCCCTTGTGACCCACCTCCTCCTCCTCCTCACCTGTAGTCACGTCGTCAGATGATCCTTCGGTAGAAATTTCTCTCCTCTCTCTCCAAGCACTGTCTGGCTTTTTGTTGTGGATCATGGGACGAGCTCCTCTGGAGGCCACCTTGCCTCCTAGCTATTTGCCCGGCAGTGGGACCTCCAGGGAGCCCACCCCACAATCAGGGAAAAGCCTTGCTGAAAAACCCTGAATATGAAGGAATGTCCGAAGGATGTTGAAGTCCTGGGCTCCAGAGAAGATTGAAGAATGAACAATGGTGATTCTTTAATCCTCGTGAGGGTAGGTAAGGGAACTATGACTCCCAACATGCACTGGGAACGTTGGAGATCAGGTACAGAAGCTTTCGTAGACTGAGATCTACAAATAGTGTCCAACAGGGAAGGTCCGTAAGGACAGCTGAAGGTTACTAGCTCAGAGGGTCAGAAGCGTAGCCAGGATTGTCTAACCTCCCTTTCTGCACCCCTCTCCCGCACCTTTTGTTTTTCTCCGGCTCTACCAGAAATGTCGTCAGGCCTAGTACGGTAGTCGATTGTCTGTTTCCATTTCCTTCCCACTCTCCCCCTCCCTTCCTTATCTATGTCTTAGCTCTTGCACTATCTGAAATGTCGTCAGGCCGAGTACAATAGTTAATTTCACATCCTTATTGTTCATGGCCTGTAAGAATGTGGTTATATTTTCCCTTGTTCCCTTCCTTTCCTTGAAGCGCTTTGAAACACATTGTGTATAGGCGCTATATAAATAAACGATCATAACAGGTGGGGCGTGAAGCTAATGTAGTTGGGCCCACAGCAGTGACATAAACATCTGTAAACGCCACACAGCGCTGCTAAGTGGGCATTTACATATTTGGGCTGGGCCTTGCCCGCTCAGGCCCTACCCTGTCTACGCCTCTGCCGAGGGTGAAGCACACTGCCAGGAATGTTGAACAGGCACGGTAAACTGAGCCAATAGTTTACCAATGCGCTCCTGGAGGAATGTGACTTCCGGGCAGCTCGGTGAGCCAGGAGCAAGGAGTACTGCAAGTAACGCTTCATTTACCTAGACCAGAAACTGAAAAGCGCTCTAGGTGGAATGCGGAATTGGGAGAGCTCTGCGCGTAGCAGGTAGAACAGAAATAAAAGAGGAACGGGAGGGAAAACAAAGGTGAAAGGGAAGCGGAAACTGCAAAATGACAGGCAAGTGGAACTCACACAGCGTGTAAACCCGTAGAAACACAGGGTTGCAACGTATCGAGGAATTATTCCGACGCGTACTTATACACGTCATCAAGCAAAGTTCAAACACTAGAATGCTGCACACACTTTCACCTGGGAGTGAAACGGCTCAGCTGTTCCGCCATTGAATCCATAACTTCCAAGGATGGCGAATCATGACAGTATGACCCCTCTTGCAAGGCACTCCTCTCAGGTTTCCCAGGATGAAGCCTATGGAATTGGCGCAGGAGTCTAGGTGCTTTAAAGTTCCTTACTCATTCCCATGTTCTCTCTGTCCAAGGATACCCTTTCCAGAGTATGAGATATTGTACTACTCCATGTCTGTATCCTGAGTCGAGTATGCAGGATACCTCATATTACTGCGTGTGATTTGGGTTTGAGGTTTTCTTTTTTATCCGTCTGTTGTGTGGATCTGGGTTGTATTCCTTAAGCAGGGAGGAGTGGAACACTGGATGTATTCTGCATAAGGAATGTGGTAAAGATAGCCTGAATGCCACTGGATTAATCTGTCATTCAATGGAAAAAGGACCAATGTATCATGGAGCAAACTTTCCTGGATGGACCTACCTGGGTAGATATTTAGTCGATAGCCAAACCTTTACACCAGCTTGCCATCCTGTTAGGTAGCTTGGTGGGCTGTATAGCCGAAAAGGGCAAGTGTCTGGGATCATAACCATAGGTACACCTGAAGGGGCTCATTCCAATTGCTGAGTGAGTGGTGTTGTTGTAAGAAAACTCAGCTACCGGTAGGAGATGGTGCCAATTGTCTTGTGCCTAATTCCAGAAGCATCTTAGATACTCTTCTAGGGTAGCTTTAAGGTGTAATGTCTGTCAGTTGCTCTCAGGATGAAAACCGGATGACATAGCTCTTTGGATCTGTAATGGTTTACAGAGAGAGGCCCAGAATTTGGAGGTGAATTGTGTTCCTCTATCTGATACAATGTTAAGAGGTAAACCGTGAAGACACACCACATCCTTGAGAAATACCTCTGCTGTGACAGAAGCTGAAGGAGTACCCCTCAAAGAAGAGAAATGGGCCATCCTGCTAAACGAGTCAACCACCACCATAATAGCTGTGCAGCCTTTGGATTCAGGAAGCTCAACTATAAAATCCATTGATATATGCTGCAAAGGACCTGCAGGAGGTTCTTCTTGCTGGAGCGGTCCCAGAGGTTTGGCTGTACTGTACTTACTCTGGGCACATGTAGGACATGAGGAAACATATTCTTTGGAATCCTTGGCCATTGTGGGCCACCAAAAGTGGCGTCTTGTCAATTCTAGTGTGGCTGCCTGCCCCTTGTGTCCAGCTGTGGGTGGCACCAAGACAGAGCCTTTGCTCGGAGTGCCTGAGTTGGTAAGAATAATTGGTATTTCTTGAACCAATATCTCCCCTTTTTGGTTATTGATGGATCTTGTGTAATTGAAGCTGTTCTCTGGGCCTCAAATACTTGTTGTAGAAAGATGTTAACCACACCTATGAATCTCTTTCCGGTAACAAAAGCTTGTGTCCAGAATATCTTCCTGACTTTTCTCCCCGACTCCGAGAGAGAGCATCCACCAGTTGATTGTACTTTCCAGGCAAATAAGTGAGCTCAAAGTTAAATTGAGAGAAGAAATACACCCAGCTAGCATGACGAGAATTTCTGTATTCCATCTGCTGTAGGATACTGAGGTTTCTATGATTGGTGAGCACCCGAAAGGGGTGCATGGCTCCCTGTAGCAGATGTCTCCATTCCTCACAGGCTTGTCTGATGGCTAGGAGTTCCTTTTCTAATACTGAATAGTTTATTTTGCTGGAGGTAAGAGTCCTTGAGTAATAAGCAATTGTATGTTCTAGCTGGTCTTCTTTCTTCTGTAAAAATGCTGCTCCAATTGCCCCATAAGAGGCGTCAGTTTCCATAATAAAGGGTAATGTTTGATCTGGTTGTCTGAGGATAGGAGCTGTTACAAATGCTTCCTTGAGTTGTTTGAAAGCTTTGTCGGCCTCCTGGTTCCAGTCGAATCTTATTCCCTTCTTTAGCAAGGCAGTAATGGGTAAGGCTATGTCCAAAAATTTGGTGATGAATTTTCGGTAAAATTTGCTAGACCTAGAAACCTCTGTATATCTTTAACAGAGCCGGGTGTGGGCCAATTGGGGATCACTTCTGTTTTGTGTGGGTTCATCTCCAGTCGATTCTCAGACAGTATGAAGCCCAAATAGTGAACAGGAGAGACCTCAAATAGCATTTTTCGGATTTAGCCAAAAGATGATGCTGGCGGAGTCTCTGAAGCACTTCCTTTACGTGCTTCCGATGTGCTTCAAGTGTGCCTGAATAAATCAAGATATGGTCCAAATATACAATCAATGAAGAAAAAAGTAGATCAGCAAACACCTTGTCCATGAACCTCTGGAACTGGGCTGGGGCATTGACCAAACCGAATGGCATCACTCGATACTCATAATGACCGAAGGGCATTCGGAACGCTGTTTTCCATTCGTTCCCTTCTTGTATCCTTAGCAAATGGCACACTCCTTTAAGGTGACGTTTTGTAAACCATTTCGCTCCCTGCACTGCCTCAATAATATTCTTCATCAGGGGCATGGGGTATCTATCTCTGATGGTCAAGCTGTTGAGACCTCGGAAATCAATGCAGGGTCTGAGTTCTGTGGTTCCCTTTTTAGAAATAAAGAACAATGATGCTCCGGCTGAGGAGGTCGATTCTCGAATAAGACCATTTTGAAGATTAGTATTTAGATATTCCCGTAAAGCTTCTTTTTCAGAGAGGGACAATGGAAACATCCTTCCAAACGGCACCACTGCTCCTGGTAACAGCTCAATTTTGCAGTCTTCAGGTCGGTGAGGAGGTAAAGGTAAGGCTGTGCATCAATAAACACGTCTTCAAATTCCTGGTATGCTAGTAGTATAGTGTTTGTGCTTCTTATAGGTATTGAATCTCCTTGGTGGGTTTGTTCTCTCTCATGACCAAGGCAAGATTGAAAACAATATTTAGACCGAAACTCCACCATGTTGGTCTCCCAGTTAATGTGTATGTTGTGTTTCCTGAGCCAGGGGATTCCCAGTATAATCGGAAAATGGGCTGCTCTTATCAGGTCAAAAATGAGTCTTTCCTGGTGTGAATGCATCTTGACAGTGACCTTGTGGGCTTCTTGTTTGATAGGACCGGAAGTCAAAGGAGTATCATCTACTCCTTCTACTGGAATCGGTTGGTACTTTTCTCTTCTTGGTATGAATTGCTCTCTTGCCCACTGATCATCCATGAAGTTGCCAGCAGCGGCACAGTCTAGCATAGCGAGACTTTCAACCTCATAGTACTTCTCCCACTCTAACACCACCTTGAATACCATTAAATGATACGAGATGTCTAAAGTTACCGGCGGAGTGATAACACAGGGATGGATAGTGGAAACCCCTTCCTTGTCCCCGATTAGGATCGGGGTCGATCGTTTCCCGATCTTCTGGGAGGTACCTCAGGACATTCTCGTAGAAGGTGCTTCTCTGACCCGCAATACATACAAAGACTCAGGTCCTTACGCCATTTTCTTTCTGCAGCAGTCAGAGGTCCTTGGGCCGTTCCAATTTGCATGGGTTCATTAGTCAGGGATATCGGTGAGGTCTTCTCTGAGGTGACCGGGATGCTAGGAGGTAACAGGCTGAAAGGCCTGGGTTTCCTTCTTTCAGCTCGTTGTTCCGATAGCCAGTACTCAATTTGTAAAGCTAAAGAAACCAAATCCTGAAACATTGTACGTCTGGCAATCCTAGCTAACTCGTCCTTTATCTCTTGATGCAGACCTTTCCTGAATAGTGTCTGTTTAGTTGAATCCAGCCACCCAGTTTCGTGTTCTATTCTTTGGAAGTTGGAAATGTAGGTTTGAACGTCTGAAGATTCTTGTTTGATGTCCAGGAGATTCTCATAGGAAGTGTATAACACCTCAGGTCTTTCAAACATGGCGCGGAATTGCTGTATGAACAGTCCATAATTATTAAGGACTGGATCAAAATTTGTTACTAACAGGGTAGCCCGGGCAAGAGCATTCCCCACTAGATTAGAAATGAGGAAACCAACTTTAGCCCTATCTAACTCATAGGTTTTAGGGCAGAATGTGTTATTAACCAAACATGCATCCAGAAATTCCTTCATTCTTTTGGGATTGCCGTCGTATTTGCCACATGGCAAAGACAATGGGGGAAGGGCTCCTTGATTTTCATCCATCTGGTGTACCTGCTGTCTTAAAGCAGTGTGGTTGGCTTTCAAAGCAGTGTTGTCTGCCTTCAGAGTCTGTACTTCCAAATTGATTCCTGGTATGGCATTGACTAATTCTTGATATTGTTCCAGGCTGGCCATTTTATGGCGTTGCAAACGCTCAGATACTGATGGTGAACAAACCGGTTCAATGCCCTTTTCACCCGCCTCCTCCTCCTCCTCACCTGTAGTCACGTCATCGGATGATCCTTCAGTAGAAATTTCTCTCTTCTCTCTCCAAGTACTGTATGGCTTTTTGTTGTGGATCTTGGGACGAGCTCCTCTGGAGGACACCTTGCCTCCTAGCTATTTGCTTGGCAGTGGGACCTCCAGGGAGCCCACCCCACAATCAGGGAAAAGCCTTGCTGAAAAACTCTGAATATGAAGGAATGCCCGAAGGATGTTGAAGTCCTGCGCTCCAGAGAAAAATGAAGGATAAACAATGGTGATTCCTAAATCTTCGTGAAGGTAGGTAAGGGAACTACGACTCCCAACATGCACTGGGAATGTTGGAGATCATGTACAGAAGCTTTCATAGACTGAGATCTACAAATAGTGTCCAACAGGGAAGATCCGTCAGGACAGCTGATGGTTACTAGCTCCGAGGGTGAAGCGCACTGTCAGGAATGTTGAACAGGCACGGTAAACTGAGCCAATAGTTTACCAATGAGCACCTGGAGGAATGCGACTTCCGGGCAGCTCAGTGAGCCAGGAGCAAGAAGTACCGCAAGTAACGTGGTACTGACTTGGCTTCACTTACCCAGATCAGAAACTGGAAAGCGCTCCAGGTGGAATGCGGAATTGGGAGAGATCCGCGCGTAGCGGGGAGAACAGAAAGAAAAGAGGAACGGGAGGGAAAACAAAGGTGAAAGGGAAGCGGAAACTGCAGAATGACAGGCAAGTGGAACTCACACAGTGTGTAAACCCGTAGAAACGCAGGGTTGCAACGCATTGAGGAATTCTTCCGACGCATACTTATGCACGCCATCAAGCAAAGTTTAAACACTAGAATGCTGCACATGCTTTCACCTTGGAGTGAAACGGCTCAGCTGTTACTCCATTGATTCCATAACTTCCAAGGACGGCGAATCATGACAGAGTTGGACAGCATGTGCCTTATGAGGCGGAGAGTCTGGAGTTGATTTTCCTCTGCTGCCAACTTGGACTTCTCATGGTTGTTTCTTTTATGCCACTTGCCCGATGTTACACAATCTTTTACTGTTGTGAGCAAACTGTCTTTCTTCGTGCCTTCCAGTATTTGCAGTAGCGTGAGTGACTTTGGTAATGCATTACTCACAATGTAATTTAAGTATTGGGTTGCTTTGATGGACTGTCTCTCATCTTTGGGCGGGAAAGTGATATCTGGATAGAAAATCAGAGGGATTGCTGTCTTTTCCCGGTCGATGTTTGATGGTAAAAGAGTACTCTTGTAAACGGAGCCCCCATCTGGCGATGCAAGGTGGCATCATGGCTGTTGGATTGGCGTATTTGGTCGTGGGGGCTTGGTGATCTGTTATGATGGTGAATGGTCGACCGACCAGCAGCAATAAATGATAGTGCTCACACACCCATACAACAGCAAGACTTTCTTTCTCTGGTTGCGAGTAGGCACACTCGGTCTGGGATAGGCTGCGGCTTGCGTAGGCCACTATGCATTTTGCCGAGGATGGTGACGCACCTGGCTTTATCTGTGTGAGGATCCCCCCAAGGCCAATGGGGCTGGTGTCAACAATTAGGTTTGTTAAGTGTTTCAATCAGCCAATATACCCTGGTCTCAGCATAGTATGCAGTGCACAACCAAAATGCTTATTTTATTGCATATATACATAGGTTCAATATTTTGAGTGGTACGCCACTCATATCACACCCCTTTTCAAATACCTCAGGTCACGATGAACCAGAAATCAGGCTGGTTGGTAAAGGTCATATATATTTATTTATTTATTTATTTATTTAAAATTCAAATCAAACATATGCTTTTTAATATATGGGGCAGCAATCGCCAATGTGGTGACAGCAACAGATAAGAAGGTCTGTAATGCACTTACATTCACTCTAACAACACAGATGGAAAACACCAGAGAAATAGAACACTTTTGGCCTGTTTGGAAAGATAGCACTTAAGTTAGGATTTCCCCCTACAATATTCCTCAACCCACAAATAAACAATTCTAATTAGATATAAGGAAGCAGCAGGTAATCAGGAATTTGGAATAGAAAAAAGAATTTGAATCCAGCCTTCCCTCCCCAACCAGGAGAGAAAAACAGACTTGGAACCCTACTGTTTAAAATGACGTTTCGGAAATGGCTGAATAAAACACTGAAAATGTGCAAAAATCCCTGGATCAGTACCAATTTCTATGGGAGCAACATTGGAAAGATATTAGCAATCATAAGCAATAGTTTGAGCAAAAGTAAACAATTTGAATTTGAATGGAAGGTTGAAAATAATTTAGAATAAAAATGACACATGTTAAACTTTGCAAAAATGTTGATTCCCGCCGAAAACATTTTGGGTTAGGGTGTAGCTATAGGTCTTAGCTATACGTCTTAGGTACACAATGGAACTGAAATGAGGTCTCTATCTATTAAACTGAGGGAGATATGCAATGAGGAGTGAGAGGCGTTTTTATAAAAACCGTGTAGTGAAAACAGAAAAGAAACTCAGTTTGGACAAGAAAATATTTACTATAGTTTTACTCTAGACTACAGCATTCTGGCTAGAATACCAAAGAGGGACACAGTAAGCTCTGGAGTTGATTCATGACTTCAACCCCAGATCCCCAGCACCCACTCTGGCAGAACCAGACCGACCACTTGAAATAGGATTGATAGGTTAGGATTTACACAAGATAAAAATGACTAAAGAAATGGTGCTTAGCAAGATAAATCAAGACAGGACTGCAATAAGGATTCTGACAATGTTACACATTATTAAGGTAAGGATAAGAGGGTTTAGATATTGGGATAGGACGAGGCAAGGTATGCTATGGTTTTCTATGATTCATATTAATACTTACAGTCCACTTTAATTTAGGATTTTGGACCGTCAAGGGTTCTGGTCATCACACAGATCGGGTCTAACCAACAACAGCTGGGCAAATCTGGCGGAACGGGATCAGCTGGGCCGTTCTGGTCACCGGACTGCACTGGGCTAGCGCTCATGGTTACTGGATACTACAGATCAGCGGGATGGCAGGATTGCAGGCATGCATCTAGTAGCAGCAAGCCAGGCTGGATCAGGATGCTTTCCTTGGGTTTTTGGGATTTTTAGAATTTAAGGCCTAGCTGAAAAGGGGCTCAGCAATGCATATGCCTTGGCTTTGCAATGAAAATCTGGAATCAGGATCAAACAGGATGAAGAAATCAGGAACGGAACACCATGCAGGAATTCAGGAAGAAAGTCAGGAATCAGTGTGTACCCTGTGTGCTGTCAAGTGCCCTTATTTATCATGCCAAATGACATCACTACAGTGTATGGCAGGGGCAGGCTTACTACCCACACCCATAATGCTAGGATTGGGCAAGAGCATAGTTTCCGCGTTGCCCAGAGCTGAGTGGATCACAGAAAAAGGATGTTATGTTTATGTGTTGACTTTTACAATGTCTAAAAACCTCCCCTAGCTACTGGAACCAAAATCTAATTTTGCCACAAATACATATTTAAGCAGTTATAACCTCTGAGAAAATCAGATACACAGGTGCGTCATATTTCAATCCAAACCCCAAGTCTGTGGGGCCTGGTTTTGCCTTTCTGCTACATTTTGGCAGTTTTAACCATGAAAGATTTGGCCGAAAATTCCTCATTTGTGTACACAAATGCGCATTTACCCCTGGGTTGAGTGTACAAAATGTTATGTTCGCAACATAAATACTTTCCCCGCAATCTGTCATTTTTACAACTTATGTTCCTTATGCAGTAATGAGTTCTACCAAGTTTTCAAAGAAAGAGCATACAATTAGTTTTAGAACAACCAACTTTTCATATTTTTCCTAATTCTTGCTCCAAAGTTAAACGTATTTTAAAGTTCAGTTACAAAATAACCTTTGCAACCAAAAGGAAGTCCATTGTCACTTGATCAGCAGCTGTCAATTCCTTTGAAGCAGGATGAGGGGCCTCTCTCTTGATTGAAGGTTTTATTGCCCCTCACACTTGACAGGTGAGATTCTCAGCCTGCTATTGTCCCAGCCTGGAGCAAAGATGAATGTCTGATGAGCTTTTGAAGTCCCTTTGTCCTGGTGCATTCAAACTCCTTCCAGCTAGCAATTAGCACTTTCCTGTGCCAGACGTTTATGAGATGTCACCCTTTCTCAGGGCTAGCAACTGGCAGAGCAATTTTTTTAATATAGTTTGCCAATTTAGCCTATAAGTATTAACATCTTGACTTAAACCTTTGGAATCAAAACAGTTTATAGATGGACTTTTACCAGCAACAAATCCTTTTTCCATTTCTAGATAAGCAGGCCTTTACCCAACAATTTAGGGGCCGATTCATGGAACAAACGTGTGCCGAAAATCCCAGCGCAAGCGTGAGAAAGCAAGCGCACGTGCACTCATGCAATTCAAGGAAGGTGCTGCGCTACTTTCCCACTGGTTGTGCGCCAAATCCGTGCAGGGCGCACGTGGGCAAACACGTCAACAAACGGCGTGCGCTTCACGCACAGCAAAAGTGCACATAGTGCAGCGCACACAACAAAAGTGGGCAGAACAGTGGGCGTAACACGCGGAATGGGGAACAACGCGTGAAAAAGAAGGCGTAACTGGGGAAGTACTGCAGGGAACTACACGGAACACCCACACGCACGCGAACAACCCGTATTCATGGATTTGAATACGGGAAACCCGTGTACGGCAAAAGACGCACACAGGCGTCAACGCGTCCGCCACACGAAGGCAGGCGGAAGCATCCCCACACACAGCATAAAAGTGCACGCAAACAACAAACACATATATACAGCTACGATGAATGCCCCTTTTGTCGCAGCACTGATTGTGGGACACCACAGGAGGAGGAGAATAGCCAGGGCATGCATTTTTTCACCACGGACAAGCCTTTTTGGGATGCCTGACGACCAGGTCTATGGAAGGTATAGGTTTCCACCCCATATCATCCTAGACCTGGTCAGGGAGTGGGAAGATGACCTAACATCCCCCACCCTCTGCTCCCAAGCATTGAGCCCTTTGGAGAAGGTGCTCAATGTGCTGCATTTTTTGGGCACTGGGTCTTTTCAGCGGTCTACTGCCATAGTGGGTGGGGTCTCACAGGCCACGCAGTCACGCTGCCTACACTAGGTATTGGCAATCATGACAGCACGCCCCACAGTCCGCAGGCACATATACATGCCCAGAACACCCGCAGAAAGGCAGGCCGTTGTCCAGGACTTTTACAGGGTGGCACACTTCCCCAAAGTGCTCAGTGCCAAAGATTGCACCCATGTGGCCCTACATCCACCTAGGGCCACTGAGCACATCTACCGAAACCGCAAGCACTGGCATTCCATCAACGTACAGGTGGTATGCGATGCAAAGGGAATCATCACCTCTGTCCCTGGGCCCTGGAAGCTGGGCAGTATGGCGACACATGGCTCCGAGGTGAGTACAAATGCCCGTGCACATGCATGCATGTCACACACAAATACACAAACCCCAATAATCACAACCATTATCACCTCTCCAGGGGACAGTGCCTACCCTCTGAGCAACCACATGATGACGCCAATCCGGAACCCCACCACACCACCCCAGGTAAGATACAACGCGGCCCATATTGCAACCAGGGCCATAGTGGAGCGCACATTTGGAGTGCTCAAGTCACGCTTCTGCTCCCTTGACCGCTCTGGCGGGCAGCTACTCTATGCACCCCCAGTAGTGTGCAGGATCATTGTGGCATCATGTGTCCTGCACAATGTTGCAACACGGCAGGGCGTACCGGTGGACATGGTGGTGCCCCCACATCCCCAACCACAGGCACAGGCGCTGCCCATGGGAGGGGATAGGGCACGTGGCGAGGAAGCCCGGTCCTAGCTTGTGGCCAGATTTTTCACCTAAACTCCCAACCCTGCGGAGTGCGCACAGGTCTGGCACATACCAGGTGACAATCGATGATGACAAAGAGACAGTCAACTTTCACAACCTTACCACCTTGAGATTGTTGCCATGGAATTGTCACATTGTGTGCATCCCTAGCTACTTAAACACAAGCAATCCTGTGTGACCAAAAGGCACACACGCAAGGTGTGAATCACACAGACCTGCAAAACAGGCCATGACTATCACTGGTATGCCACTCAAACCCTCCCAAACCACAACATGACATGGCAAGCAATAGCCATACACCAACACAGTACCAATAAGGTACACATTGCCATGTGAAAAATGTAAATGGGCATCAGACAATGATGCCTGACATGGAATCAGATGAAATGACTGACCAACAACCTCCCACCCATAATAGGTCATACCCAAATGCATTCCAAAAGTCGTATTTGAAACATAACAATGAATGCCTGTCCACATGCACAATGCGCATTGCATAATCAACACTGCAGCTACTGTGTGCCATGTCCACCTCCTGCAACACACTGCTCAGTGCACAGCACAGTGAACAGCCATTGTGTGTGATGCACACCCTGAGCATCACATCTTAGCGACAAACTACATAAAATAACAAAATTAGGCATGTACAGGATCCACAAATGGTCATAGAACATTCGCTGCAGGGACACAGTGGGCACCAGAAGAAAACAGAGTGTACATGTGGACACGTAAGGGTGGTTGTACATGTAGTGGATCATAGTGCGAGTGTGTGGGTCAGTAGGGACATGCACTCAACATTTGCATGTGAAATCAAGTGACCATCACTGTCCTCTACACATCACATGTGAACATTCACCATGTGTATACCCCAGCATGTCAAACTACAAATATCCCCTCACACCTGAAAGGAAAACACAGCACATGAACAGGCATTGATGAGCAGAATACATCATGTACATAGTAAAGCGCAATTACAATTTCAGGGTGCCCATCACACTGTAGGGCAAGGTAACTATCAACAACAAAACACCCCCCCTCCCTCACAAATCACCACGACCCACTGAACAACTGAATCTGGGTTATTCATCCGACATCCTTGAATTCCACCTGGCCACAGGATCACCCTTCCCCTTTGTCACCATCTTCCACCTTGTGTGTAAAAAGTTACTAGCACCCTCAGAGTCCACCTAGATTTGCAAAAGCACAAAATCCAAGAGAACTCAAAGCAGGACAACACAGAAGCCAAGCAAATACCCTGCAGGCAGTAAAACAAACCAGAATAGCCTTCAGTAGATGACTTCAAGTAGCAGTACGCCACAAAGGCCAAGTACTACCACAAGGATGTTAACAACCAAGGTAGCACAGTGAAACAATGTCACAACAGGATCTGAACCATGTGTGGTACATAACATAGAATGATGCAACATGAACGGATGTCTACTGTCACAGCTCCCATGTACAGGCGCAGGAGTGGCACAAAACAACCACCCCCACCGTGGTCTGGGTGTCTGCAAGGTCTAAATCACACAGGCCTCTGAGACCCTGGTGGCGAAGGAGGGTCAGGGATATGCAGTCGGCACACGCATTGCCATACTGGATAACCGGAATGAGGGGCAGGAGAGGGGAGTAGGATTGACACGGGAAAGTAGGGAATGCACCAAAATATAGTACACACATTAACACATACACAAATAGACCACACTTATTCACATGCACATAGCAGCAAATTACTCAAATGGAAGTCAAAGAGAAACTTATCTCTGGGGTGAGTGCTGGCCTCCTGCCTGCACACTCTCCGTTCCGGTAACAGGAGCAGTTCCATGCTGCAAAGGGAGCCACAGTTAATAATCTGTGCGTGCCCAAAACACACAAACACACCACCAAATATGCCCCAAAGTAACAAAATACTCTACAAACAGTCGATCTTGTGTGGATGCTTCATACCCATACGTAACATTACCCCTGTGATGGTTCATACACAGTCAATGCATTAAGTCAGGCACCGTGGGTGTGTGGCAAATGGAACACCAATGTGTCACGATTCACACAACATGCAATGTTCCCTGGGCACACAGACAGACGCATATAGCATGGTCTGAATCCAGAACAAGTCCTGTACCACCATGACCAAAATAAAGTAGCCAGTGCATGTATCAAATTGTACTTGGAAATGAAATGCACTGCACCCGAGTCTGTCCCTTGCTGTCTGTCCCTGTGAGCTTCTTCATTCCATGTCTTGCAACGCTACATGGCTAATACAAGTGCCTCAATGGACCATGGAGGAATGGAGGGTATGTGCCACTGCCCATGCAGGTGTCACAGACAACTTTTCCATCAACTAGCCATCAGTCCAACAACACATCTGAGCTGTATTGTGCGCTTCAACACCAATATTTGTCCAAGCTCACCGTCAGTGCTGCTACTAAGCATGCATGTTCAACTGGCCAGGTGGAAGGTTTGCTGTGTTGTGACCACCCTGTGCTTCTCACCTTGCCTGGAGTCCCTTGAAACACGTCATTTTTTATTGGATGTATGATCGCAATCCCTGTGCCTCTGCTTGCGCACACATGCGCATGTCGGCACCACCAAACGTGTCCAGATTCCAGGCGTTCAATGGCCCATGTCTGCTGGCAAATGTGGTCTTGAGGCTCATCCCCCTGCAGAAAATCCATAAAACACATGATTAATGCTTAATATTCATCTGTGTGTGTCTCTTCAGGCATTACATGAGTGGACCATGTCAGAGAAGTACATCAAAAATCACACCATCAGTCCGTCTTTCACAGCAACAGTGTGTAATACACTATCTACGGCATGATTTTCAACAAGCACATGTTCATTAAAGATAAGAAACATACTACACAAAGCATAGCAATGAATGTACACATGAATCATTAAACACCCCATCTAGCAAAAGAAGAACAGTGGTCAATTACACCACAATCATCCCCGCTAGGGGTGTTATCACAAGTTCCACAGCAGCAGACATGCCACAGATATGACAGTCCATTGCCCTTGTGTAATAGGCTGTTACACGAACCATCCTTGCGAGCCCATGGATAAGGGAAGCAGGAGTGGCATATGTGAGTCAAGGACCCCAAGCAGCAAACACATACACAAGACAAGCTTGAAGGGCCCAGCTGGAACAGACATTGGATGCTTTCAAAAGCCACAAAGCACCACACCGTCACATGAAAGCACAATAGACTAGCCATTTTAAACTATATTAACTAATTACACTAACTATGAAAAACCTACTTTACCTATTTAAACTAACTATCAAACAGAAACTTAACTAACTAAACTAAAAGAAAAATCAAAAATGGTCACATACGAACCGGGGGGGAGGCACCCAGGAGGGGGGAGGTACAGGGTGCTGCTCAACACCCACATGCGATGATGCTGAGGAAAAAAAAAACCTCCATTGGCTCAACGCCTGCACAGCCTGACCTATGTGGGAGATAGATTGTCGTCTGAGTCTGGCTCTTCCTGGAAAGGAGGACGTAGCACAGGAGCATGACCACGCCTAGCCGCAGCTTGCCCCTCGTCGGCAGCAGGTCTGCCGGACGGGTGAGCCTGGTTCTGTGTGGCGATGACATGTAGGTCTGCATGCAGAACCTCCCGTGATACACATGCTTCCTCTTGCAAGGTAGCACGTGTAACACGGAGTTCCATCTGCAAGGCCTGGCTGGACAACCGCTGCACCTCCCGGGAGGCATGTAGCTCAGCCGAGATGGTACGCTCAAGCTGTGCAAACCTCTCCTCTGCCCGCTCCCTCTGGGACATCAGAAGGACACCCAGAGTGGATCTGAGGGAAGCATGCTCCTCCCTGAGGGCCTTCAGGTGTGCCTCTGCGTGAGCAGCAATTGCTTGACGCAGAGACGACATTTCAGCCTGGCTTGCCCTGTCTGAGGCCGCCATGCCCAGCCTGAGCGAGCGGGCCGTCGACCGTGTCGCTTGCTCCTGGAGAAGCACCTGCCTAGCAGGGGGGAGCACAGATTAGGCCACACGCTCCATGCTCTCAGCGATGTTCTCCATTGCTGCCCCCTGCCGTTCAGAATTGGCAGTCATGTCTTGCTCCCACTCAGTATACTGTGGTTGCGCGCGGCGACCACGTTGCTGGGCTTGACCCCTGTGGGACCCAAAGACCGCGTGTCCTTGTTGTGTTGGCACCGCCCACGGCTGCACGACTACATGCCCCAGTCGACGTGATGTCCCAGGCACATCAGTGACTGGTGTGGAGGGTGACCCTGCGTCCCGATCCACCACGGGCAGAGGTTCCAAGACTGTCTGACCCCCTCAGTGCAGGTTTTGCGGACAGTGGAGTGCCCACATCAGAATCACTCACCCCTGACATATGGACCTGTTGCTCATCCGACTCGACATGGTCGTCAGAGTGTTCTTCAGGGCTGGACTCATAGGCACCCAGAGACAAGATGGACTGTAGCACTTGGGGGTTTTCGTGGCCTACCACCCCACTACCCCCACTTGTGCTGGGTTGATGTAGTGATAACAACGCTGTGCCTGGCATGACAACACCATCCTCCGGCTCCATTGCGTCATCATCTGAACAATAGAGAGAAAAAAGGTCACTACACATGTTAGAAGCACACAACACACACACACACCGACAACAAACACATCAGACAGACATGTGACACACAAAATAGAACCTGGCATGCATGCTGGGTCAACTTGGAATTGCTTCTGTGATCAGACCTGTTGAAAGGTGGAAGTCTGCATTGAAGTGGGTCTATGCAGTGCAGAAAATATGTATGTTACTCACTACCTACATGTACAAGGACTCCATGGTGTGTGTCAGAAAATGTGAAGGCAGTGCAAGGTCAACTTCAGGCATCACGTGAAATGTGCATTCAATGGGTAGCATATCTACAAGCAAAGCACCCCTCCACCCAAGTGCAAAAGCAGGGATGCCTAGCATGGTATCAAAAGGCTGACCATAGACCTGTGTATTGACGGCAGTGTTGACTAGCATCAACAGCTTCATGTGCGTCAAGTGACAACACTGCAAATGATGATGGGACAGTAAGCAGGACACATGATGAAACCTCTGGAGTCCAGCCACGTTTGAAGAAGACACTACACCAGTTGGACAGAGTCATTGGCCATTAAACAGGCTGAGGCCTGTGACCCTCACAGATTGTCAGACCCTAAACATGTGTGCAACGCAGTACTGAGCCACAGTTGACATGGGAAGGCAGATGAAATGCCGTGCAATTTGGGTCATCATGGACTTGTGTAACAGTGATCATCCAGTCATGGACACATATGGGCATGCGTGGAATGCACATGGAGCATGAATGGGCACTCATGTCCCTGCGGGGCATCTGACCTCTGCACAGTCCAAGTGAGACACCCTGTATCAAGTACTAAGGATGTACCACAATGGATATGTCTGGCAGATTGGCCGCTGGATGTTAGAGTGTACACAGGAGGCATGACCAGGGAAGTAATCAACGGCAATATTGTAGCAGACCAGTGCTAAGATGGAATTGGGGTGCAGAGCAGGGGGTTGAGGGGCAAGGGAGCATGCCTACATTGGCTACCCCCTTGCAGGCAGAGGACACATGCACGTCAGTCATGCTATGCATAGTTCGTGGGCTGAGAGAAAGCTCAACCCACGCTACATGCAGAAGTGCCAGTGAGCTGGAACATGGATCGGAGGGGCATACTGGTAACCAGCATGTGACTATGGTGCAAAAGTGGTGATGGGGACAGTCCCCGTCTGCTCCACATGTCCACTATCCAGCAGAGTAGACATGCATCGGGGAAGCATTGCATTACTTACACATCATAACCATGTACACGTGACATGTAGTGGCAGTCATGCACAACACATCACACAAGTAAAACACACACGTCCTCGACAAACACACATCAACACTCACCGGACTGGGCATCAACATCTGGCATCTCTCCCACTCCTTCGACCGATTCAGATGGTATGAACTCTGCAACAAGTGACTCATGCGGAGGAAGGTCTTCCTCCTCCGGTGCAGGCCAACCGCCAGTCACCAGAGTCAAGTTGTAATTTGAGGCATGCTTAGCCTTGGTGCTGTGTTTGAGGTCATTCCAACGCTTTTTGCACTCTTGTGCCGTGCGCACCTCATGGCGGAATGCACTCACATGTTCCGCAACTTGCTTCCAGTGGGTATCACGGTGGACAGCCGTAGTTTGACAATTAGCACCCACTAGTATGTCACGGCTGTGTTTCCGCACGTAGCCCACGAGGAAGTCCAGTTCCTGGTTGCAGAAAGGCTTCTTCCTTGACATGCAGGAGGTCGTGGCTGTGTGGGGTCCCAGCCTGTGCTGCAGGTGCAACCTTCCTCCTCATGGATTGTGGCGCAGACCCTGCTGGCTGATGCCGCCCTAATCAGTATGGCCAGTGGGACTGGTGGATTGAGCCAAGGGAGTGGCAGGTGGAGGGACGACCAAAGGGCTGACTTGTGTCAGTGGCAGCTGGGTGCCCTCTAATGGACCCTTGGACCCTGTGCATCAACATCCAATGTGGCAGGGTCATTGACCGCAACTGTCCTGGTTGGCAGACTCAAAACCGGGGTGTTGTTGGCTGCATCTGCACCTGCACTTGCGAACACCCGGCTGTTCGGGGCAGCAGATGACATTACTGCCCCAGGGACATCTGTCTTGGTCAGGGCAGCCCTGCATGCCCCTACGGTTTCCCTCCGGTTCTGTTGGAAATCTTCCAAGGGCTCTTCAATCGCCAACGCAGCCTGCGCTGGCAGACCCTGAGCCTGAGTGGTGGTGTCCACAGCTGCACCTGCAGCTACCACTACCCTTGGGCCCGTGGCAGTTGATGAAACGGACTGCCGGGTCACACGGGTGCCAGTGCCAGATGCAGAAGCTGCATCTCCCGGGACCACAGGGGGTGGTGGCATGACTGCACCGACACATGACACAACATTGTGCTCAAGTGGCACACCCCTGCCTCTTCCTCCTCTGCGGCCACCCTGGACACCCTGGAGTCCCCCGACTCCCTGGTGACCCCGGCCACATCCCTGACCACGCCCGCCATGAGGAGTACACCCAGCTGAGGCGCCCCTCACCTTTGGTGGCCTCCCAACCATGGCACAGATGGAGTAGTGTTGGCACAGATGGAGTAGTGCCAATGGGAGGTGTACACCACAATTGACCTGGGCAATTGGGGTTAAGGGGGTGGGATGCAAGATATTAACAGCCCCCCTGCACCTGCAAGGCTGTATGTGTCCCCGGTGATGTAGTGACGGGTCACGCTACGCTGAGGCACCCCAAAACTGCAGTAAAACCGTGCACGCAACCCTGCAGCCTAGGTGTGTGGAATCAACCTCCTGCAGTGCGCGGTGGCACCTAGTAACACGAAAAACGCGTACGCGTGGGACACGCAGGCTACTATGACCTCGAAAATGGGTGTGATACACAGGGGCACCCGCAGTGGGAAAAATAGCGTGCGCGACTCACCGTCTGACTAGCGTGATAATGAAAAACACGCGTAGCCAATACCCCGCCAAAAGAAGAGATAAGTCCTCGATCGCTTTGAAGATGTGATGGCGCACGAAACAACACAAAGCAGCTACACACGTCGGTCTCCACGAAAGGCACGTACAGCGAACTGCTGGCCCCGCTCACCTTTAACCCGTGCTGAGGGAAACGCCCGCGCGCATCACGTCACTTACGCGCGGAGGCCCTTTCCTCGGATTACACGCATTCACACGCAGACGTGCAGTTTTTTCACGTGAGCTGAACCACTATGCCCACGTCACGAGGGAAACGCCCGCACGCGTAACGTCTGAGAAGCGCTTACACGATAAGGGCCTTTGGTCCAATGAAAACGTATACGTTTGCTGACGCACTTACGCGCTAAGGGCCTTTCCTCCAATTACACGCTGACGTGCAATTTTTTCACATGCCAAATCACTCCATATCAAGCTGGCCACGTGAAAACACACGGAAGACCATGCTCCTGCCCAGAAGGCCGAATTACTGCCCCCCAGAGCCCCGAGCACGCTCCCACCTGCAATCCTGCTGCTTCCTGAATACCTGCTGCCCACGTGCCCTGCCATTTGCTGCCTGAACGTCAGCCAGGGGTGCAGTTGCTGTGACCACCCCTGCTGGAACCGAAGACTCCCGACTGGGATTCCATCGCTCCACAGCCCAGCCCCAGGACCCAGTTGCCCACCCACTCCTGCCTCTGGGGTTGCCATGTCTAGCACAACACCATCTGGCAGCACTGGCAACCCCCAGCCAGAGAGGCAGAGGGCCACCAGCTTCAGTGCCAGGGAAGTTGGTGTCCTGGTGGAGCAAGTCAAGGGGCAGTATGATGCCCTCTTTGGAAGTTTGCGCGCCGACAATGACGGACGGACCAGGATCTGGATGGACATTGTGACTGCCATCAACGTGGGGGGGGTGGCAGTCCGCAACTTACATCATGTCAAGAAGAACTGGGAGGACTTCAGGTCCAGGACCCTCAACAAGGCCCTTCGCCTCACGAAGGCAGCGGATGCTGAGGGGGGCCGGGGCCAGCTGTCGGACCACCAAATGAGGGTTCTGGAACGCATATGCCCAGCGCTCTACGTCCAGATCCTTGAGAGGTAGACCCATCTGGAGTCGAGCGGTAAGTGTACATGCAGGGTGATTGGACGCTGTGCGTGTCGTGGTGTGCCAGTAGTGTGCAGGTTGCACATGTGTTTTTGTAGGGCCATGTAGGGATGTGTATGAACATGGGCATGAGGCTGCCACATGTGTGTCCTCTCAGGTGTGAGACACATTGATGGTGTATGTGTTGGTAAGCATGCTGGACAAATGCAGGTGTGGGAGCACACATGTTTGAATTTCTGTGTATGTACATCGGCATGCTTGTGGCATGGATGGTGGTTCCTAATGCATGTATCTGCACTGTTTACATGTGCATGTGTGTGTATTTGACAAGTGTGCAACTGTGATGCAACATGGATGCATGTGACACTGATATGTAGAAGGCTGAATGGCAGATCTGACATGTATGGCGATCTCATCACTGCAACAGTTGGAGGAGATGTAGACATGCATGTAAGTGTGGTGGCGTGTGTGCAGTCTACTGCACTCCCTGTGTTTCATGTGATGTCTGGCTCACCTTTGGATGCTCATGCTGTTGTATGTGTATGGATGGTGCTGGCTGTTGTGATATGGCTGTGGAATTGCTCATGTGTGTGAGTTGAAATGACATGTGTGTTGGGGATTGTGATGCCATGTCTGAAGTTTGACACTGACACTCATGTGCAACTGTCATGTGTGTATCAGTCCATTGTACAGTGCCCTGATGCCTGTGTCCTATCTCTCCCTGTCTGCAGCGTCAACTGATGAAGAGGGCGGAGAGGGTGCTGTGGAGCACAGCGGCAGGGATCGCACCATCAGCCGGACGCAAGGCCCGGCTCCCCTCCCAGGTTGTCATCTCGTCAGGGAGTGAGGAGTCCGGTGCCATGTCCCAGGCCGCAGCTGCCGAGGGTAGGTCCAAGAGGCGGAGGTCGGAGTTGGACTCCTCGGCAGCAGAAGGGTCAGCTGAGACCCCACAGGGTCCAATGGAGGAAGATGACACGGAGTCATCCAGGTTGGTGGGGGGTTTGGTGGAGGAGGAGGCAGTGCAAGGGACAGACACAGGGTCTGGAGGTGGGGATTCCACTGGTGCTAGTGGTGCAGTGCAGGGGCAGGGACAGGAGGCAGCACAGGCCACCGTGGAGGTGCCTGTGTGTAATCCTGTCCCCGATCCTGTGACTGCATCATCCTGTACCAGTGTCATGATCACTGCTTCCAAGGAGCTAGGACCAGCCCAACGTCCTTGGAAGCAGGCCCCTAACCTTCATCCTAGGCACCAGCCGGTCCCCACTGGGACCTTTTGGACCTTGTCCTGGCGCCGGTGGCACCAGGCTCATCAAAGTCACTGGTCCCGGCACTGGAAGCGCCGGGCTCATAATTTGTATGAAGATGCTTGGGTGGACTTACCTGCAGCAGACCATGCTGCTTACTTACCAGCCACATAGGAATCCTCTGTGAGCCGGGACTACTTTCTTACCTGGGTGGGGCAAGCTCCACTCCCTGGATACAACACTGGAACTCTTCTGGAACAGGAACTCTTTTCTTACCTAGGCGAGGCCGCGGAGGAAGACGCCTCATCACTCCAAGGCTATTTAAACCACACCCGATTGATGAAACGTGCTTCGCGTTATTCTGCATCTGCAGCAGAACGCTCACCGTGTCTGTTCCAGTTTTCTTCTTTCCGATCCTGAACCTGCAAGAACAAATGCTTACCATTCCTGTATCCAGCATTCAGTAGCACCTGCAAAGACAAGAAACAACAGGTTAGCTCGGCAACCTTCACGCCCAGCGCTTTCCTCACCTGATCCATCGGCAGCTACCATCTCTTCACGCTGCTCCTCCGCCTGTGAAGACAAAAGCATAGTTATTCCTGTGTGGAATTACTTACCGGCACTCCGCGAATTCCGGTTTTCTTCAACGCTGCAATCCTGCACCTGAAAGACAAAAGAAGAGACATTAGACAGGTATTTTACTTATGCGCCATCGCGCCCGCCACAATAGGGCGCCTGCAAATACTCCGGCGTTTCCAGCGTCTCTTCAACACCCGAACTCACAACTGCAAGGGAAAAGAGACAGTTAGAGAGCTTTTGAAAAGCAGGCAACAGGCATTTACTTACGCATTTCCAAGCGCTTCATTCCAAGACTCTGGCTCGAACTTCGGCTTTCTTCACACCATCTTCTACCTCAAGAGCCCTGCAAGAAAAATAGAAAAAGCATTATACAGAGCCCTATTCCACATTAACGTGCCCACGCACCTAAAGACTGTAAGGACTTAAAAGGTGTCCGGAAACTCACCGTTCGTGCAGTTAACGACGGTAGCAATCCTCTGATGTCAAGAGGCCTAAGTTTCACCCAGTGAAGGAACTGGCAACGGCACCCTGCACCAGACGCAGATGGAGAGTCCAGCATTCACCTATCTAAGGTGAGCACGTTGACCTTGGGGCTCCACGGAAAAGCGAGGAAGGGAAAGGGAGAGAGATACCCGACAACCCCAGATCATTAACCCCATATTCTTTCACCTGCAGATATCTCACTCTTCGAGTTAGACACACAGTGTGAAGAGGCTCAGCCCCGAAAGCCAATCGAGTCCTGCACTTCACTTTTTGAGTCACAGACACCATCCTGGCAAGACCGGCGCCTCCGTGGGAATCAGGTGAGCGTTACAGAACGCGAAGCCCACCGCAAAACTCCTACCCAGGCGCAATGGAAACCTTGGATACTGATCAATTGGCCCAGTTGCTTGGGGAACTAAGAGCAGAAGTACATGCAGCTCGTCAGGAAACAAACGCTCTAAGAAGAGAGCTGATAATATCCAAGGAGCGAACAGAGGACCTCGCTAGGCAATTGCTACAAACGCAGGCAGGACAAACACCTTTGCCCGCTCCAGGAGGAAATTATCCTTCAGCATCCTCCTCAAATCCAGTGCAAATCAATCTACCCGGTAATGTGCCCTTGGCTCTGCCCGAACGCTTTTCTGGTGACCCAAAGAGATTTGCAGTGTTCATTAACCAGTGCCGCCTACACTTCTTATGTAGACCAGCTGCCTTCCCAACAGATCAGGCCAAGGTGGCTTTTGTGCTTTCTTATCTCAGTGGCAGTGCCGCAGATTGGTCGATCCCTTTAGTCACTCAGGATGATCCGGTTCTTCATGATTTCCAGGCCTTCCAGTCCAGCATGGAGAAACTGTTCGCAAGACATGCACAAGGGCAGGCCTTGGACAATGAACTCCTTTCGTTACGACAGGGTAATCAAGACCTCTTGACTTACATTGCCTCATTCAACAGACTTATAGTGGAAACTCAATGGCCTGAGGATAAAAGAATAACGCTTTTCTACAGAGGCCTGCGTGGAGAGCTCAAGGATGTGTTAGCTCAAGTTGTGAATCCTCCACAAGAATGCTCAGACTATATTGACTTAGTTGTTCAATTGGACCACAGATTACAGAACAGAAAGGCTGATCGTTCCAAATTTGATACCCGAGTGTTTTCTAAACCGCAGACCTCTACTAGGGGAGCTGACACCGTGGAACCCATGCAAATAGGGGGCATGAAAGGGCCTTTAACCCAAAAAGAGCGAGAAAGGAGAAGACAGCTGCAATTATGCCTCTATTGCGGAAACTCGGGGCACTTTCTTCGAGACTGTCTGGTGAAACCAGCTAAGAAGGCTGTAGGAGCCGCAGATACCTGTACCACAAATTCTGAGCAGGGAAACGAGCTAGCCCGACAAGTGTAGAGGTCCTCTTGCCGAGCGTTAAAATCTGTTCCATGACCTCGCATTTCGTGGTGCCTATGGTCCTCATTAGCCCTGAACATCCGGATCGTTTGCATGCAATTGAAGCTTACATCGACAGCGGAGCAATCGGTAATTATGTGGACCGTGAAATGGTATCAAGGATGAATCTACCTCTTGTCCCTAAGGCAGTAAAAGACGTCATTACTACAGTGGATGGCACGGAGATGGCCTCCGGACCAGTAACTCACGCCACCCAAGAAGTGACGTTAGTGAGCCAAGAGGGACACCGGGAGAAAATTGTGTTCGATGTGATCAAGGCCCCTCAGTTCCAGATCATTCTGGGAATTCCTTGGTTAGAGAAGCACAATCCTCAGATCGATTGGCGAGCAAAGACGGTTCAGTTTCCAGAATGTATCTCCACTTGTTATCCTCGGCCTGATGTTTCACTGGCGGCAATCTCTTCTGAGGTTCCCAAACTACCTCCCGAATACCAGGAATTGCAAGACGTCTTTCGGAAGGACCAAGCTAACACCCTGCCTCCTCATAGGTCTTATGACTGTCAAATAGATCTGATACCCGGAACAACTCCTCCTTGCAGTAGGATTTATGCCCTCACCAAGCCAGAGAATCTTCACCTTAGACAATATCTGGACCAATACCTAGCTAACGGATGTATCCGTCCTTCAAAATCTCCAGCTTCCTCGGCTTTGTTCTGCGTTCCGAAAAAGGAAGGAGACCTTAGGACTTGTATAGATTACCGCGCCCTGAATCAAATCACTGTTAAAAACAGATACCCTTTACCTTTGATCCCTGAACTCCTGGACCAAGTCAAAGACGCATGTATATATACAAAGTTGGATCTCAGAGGAGCCTACCACTTGGTACGAATAAAAGAGGGCGATGAATGGAAGACGGCCTTCCGCACCAAGTATGGGCTGTTTGAATATCAAGTTATACCCTTTGGTCTATGCAACGCTCCTGCCGCCTTCCAGTATTTTATGAATGATGTCCTTAGAGAACTCATAGATGTGTGTGTTGTTGTCTACATTGATGACATCCTCGTCTATTCATCATCTGAAGAGGAACATCAGAAACACGTTAAAGAGGTCCTCGAGAGTTTATGTCAACATAACCTTTTTGCTAAGCTTGAAAAATGCGTTTTCAAGGTAACTGAAGTTGAGTTCCTGGGATTCATATTGTCACCAAACGGAGTCCATATGGATTCAAAGAAAGTCGATGCAATCATCAAGTGGCCTTCACCAACCTCTGTAAAAGGAGTACAAAGCATGTTAGGCTTCGCTAACATTTACCGCAGGTTCATTCCTGAATTCTCTCGAATAGTCCAGCCCATCACCGCTCTATTAAAGAAAAACAAACGTTTTGAGTGGTCTACCGAGGCGGAACAAGCTTTTCAGGACTTAAAAGCTAAATTCATCTCTGCACCTGTTCTAAAACACCCTCGCCCAGAACTCCCCTACATCGTAGAAACAGATGCTTCTAGTCTTGCTATGGGGGCAGTTTTATCACAAAGAGATCCGGTCACACACCAATTACATCCTGTAGCCTTTTGGTCCTGCAAATTCTCGGCTCCCGAGATCAACTATTCAATTACAGACAAGGAACTTTTAGCTATCAGATCAGCCTTTAAAGCCTGGTGGCATTATCTTTTGGGAGCCAGACACACAGTCACCGTAATGACAGATCACCGCAACCTACAATATCTGAAGACGGCCAAAGCTCAGTCTTCCAGGCAGCTCCGCTGGGCTCTGTTTTTGGCTGAGTTTGACTTTATAATTACTTATCGACCAGGCAGTAAAAACGGAAAAGCAGATGCCCTCTCCCGGATGGGAATAGATGAACACTTGACCAATCCTGAACCAATCCCCATAAAACTCAGAACAAAGGATTTTGGGCTTGGTCAGCGCTCAATCCTTTGAAGACATCGAGACTACAGTCAAATCACTCCTAACTCCGGCAGAATTACAGGACTGGCAATTCAAGGGGAAGGATTTCTCAGTGGACCAAGACCTACCATATTTCCGAGGACGATTGTACTTGCCCTGTGAGAAAATACAAAAACAGGTAATCTCCTGTTATCACGACTCATTAATGGAGGGTCACCCTGGCATTATCAAAACCATGGAAAAGGTCAAAAGACATTTCTGGTGGCCATCATTGAAGAAGGATATTAGAGACTTTGTAATCTCCTGCGGTGTGTGTGCTCAGAATAAAAGTCAGAAGGAGAAACCAGCCGGCCTCTTACACCCACTGGACATCCCTCCCTGTCCATGGCATACCCTGTCCATGGATTTCATCACGGACTTACCTCCATGCTCAGGGTATAATACCATTTTAGTAGTCGTGGATCTATTCTCCAAGATGGCTCACTTCATTCCCCTGAAGGGCCTACCTTCAGCTTCAGTATTAGCCCGAGAATTCTTAGAAAACATCGTTCAGTTACACGGTTTTCCCTCGGTTTTGGTCTCCGATAGGGGAAGTCAATTCATCTCCCACTTTTGGCGAAGTTGCTGTCGCTTAGCCCAAATTGATGTGAGACTTTCAACCAGTCACCATCCCCAAACTGACGGACAAACCGAGAGGACAAATCAAACTCTGGAGCAATATTTACGTTGCATGCTCCAACAAACTGAAAACCCTTGGAAGGATATCCTTTGGATCGCTGAATACGCTTATAACAATTCGACCCATTCTGGAACCGGGAAGACTCCCTTCTTCCTATTATACGGAAACCATCCTAGGAACTCTAACCTGGATCCTCCCCAAGAATTTGAAACACCTGCTTTGGATCACTTGCACTCGGTGATCACTCGTACTTTTAAAGAAGCCACTGCCCATCTGCAAAGAGCTAAAGCTCTATACAAGAAAGGAGCGGATCAACACCGTAAAGATGCCGCTCACTACGCAGTGGGAGATCAGGTCTGGTTATCCACTAAGCACCTGCCTCTAAAAGGACCCCGCACCTTCATCCCGAGATACTTAGGACCCTATCTCATCTGTGCCATAATTAATCCGGTGGCTGTCAAATTGGAATTGCCTTCGCATATGAAAATACATCCAGCATTCCATGTCTCCTTACTAAAACCAGTACAACCAGAAACCCGATTGACGAACTCCCAGAACCTGTTCTAGTGGATGGAGAACTTGAGTTCGAAGTAAACAACATCCTAGACTCCAAAATCTCCAAATCTAAATTATATTACCTGGTTGATTGGAAAGGATACGGCCCCCAAGAAAGGTCTTGGGAAACCTCAGAACATGTCCACGCACCTCGTCTGGTCAAGAAATTCCATCTGAATCACCCCGACAAGCCAAAACCCCCGGAGGAGACACGCTTAGGAGGGGCCTTGAGGGGGGGTGCTGTAATGATCACTGCTTCCAAGGAGCTAGGACCAGCCCAACGTCCTTGGAAGCAGGCCCCTAACCTTCATCCTAGGCACCAGCCGGTCCCCACTGGGACCTTTTGGACCTTGTCCTGGCGCCGGTGGCACCAGGCTCATCAAAGTCACTGGTCCCGGCACTGGAAGCGCCGGGCTCATAATTTGTATGAAGATGCTTGGGTGGACTTATCTGCAGCAGACCATGCTGCTTACTTACCAGCCACATAGGAATCCTCTGTGAGCCGGGACTACTTTCTTACCTGGGTGGGGCAAGCTCCACTCCCTGGATACAACACTGGAACTCTTCTGGAACAGGAACTCTTTTCTTACCTAGGCGAGGCCGTGGAGGAAGACGCCTCATCACTCCAAGGCTATTTAAACCACACCCGATTGATGAAACGTGCTTCGCGTTATTCTGCATCTGCAGCAGAACGCTCACCGTGTCTGTTCCAGTTTTCTTCTTTCCGATCCTGAACCTGCAAGAACAAACGCTTACCATTCCTGTATCCAGCATTCAGTAGCACCTGCAAAGACAAGAAACAACAGGTTAGCACAGCAACCTTCACGCGCAGCGCTTTCCTCACCTGATCCATCGGCAGCTACCATCTCTTCACGCTGCTCCTCCGCCTGTGAAGACAAAAGCATAGTTATTCCTGTGTGGAATTACTTACCGGCACTCCGCGAATTCCGGTTTTCTTCAACGCTGCAATCCTGCACCTGAAAGACAAAAGAAGAGACATTAGACAGGTATTTTACTTACGCGCCATCGCGCCCGCCACAATAGGGCGCCTGCAAATACTCCAGCGTTTCCAGCGTCTCTTCAACACCCGAACTCACAACTGCAAGGGAAAAGAGACAGTTAGAGAGCTTTTGAAAAGCAGGCAACCGGCATTTACTTACGCATTTCCAAGCGCTTCATTCCAAGACTCTGGCTCGAACTTTGGCTTTCTTCACACCATCTTCTACCTCAAGAGCCCTGCAAGACAAATAGAAAAAGCATTATACAGAGCCCTGTTCCACATTAACGTGCCCACGCACCTAAAGACTGTAAGGACTTAAAAGGTGTCCGGAAACTCACCGTTAGTGCAGTTAACGATGGTAGCAATCCTCTGATGTCAAGAGGCCTAAGTTTCACCCAGTGAAGGAACTGGCAACGGCACCCTGCACCAGACGCAGATGGAGAGTCCAGCATTCACCTATCTAAGGTGAGCACGTTGACCTTGGGGCTCCACGGAAAAGCGAGGAAGGGAAAGGGAGAGAGATACCCGACAACCCCAGATCATTAACCCCATATTCTTTCACCTGCAGATATCTCACTCTTCGAGTTAGACACACAGTGCGAAGAGGCTCAGCCCCGGAAGCCAATCGAGTCCTGCACTTCACTTTTCGAGTCACAGACACCATCCTGCCAAGACCGGCGCCTCCGTGGGAATCAGGTGAGCGTTACAACCAGCAGGGATGCCTACGTCCAGACCTGTTTTCAGGGAGGGGATCCGCTTACAACAACTGGCCTTCCTCTCCCTGTGGATGTGGCTATCCGGGACCAGGTTGAGCCTGTCCTGAGTGGAATGGCGTTGCGTCCACAGGGCATGCAAGGTGACCTGCAGTGTTTTCGTGAGGACACTGCACGTCATCTCAAATGCCTCGTTGACCGTGTTGACCTACTGGTACAGGTCACCAGGGCTGGATTCCTCCATTTGCTGGACCTTGTTCCGACCCCCTCCTCACCTGAACCCCCTATGTGCCAGTCATCCTCCATGCCATCTTCCCACCCACGTATCACCTGGGTACCCTGTGGAGCTGCCTCTGACCCTGCGGCAGGCTTGTGGAGGACACACCCCTGCCACAGTCAGGAGTCGGATGTCCAGCAGGGGTGGCCACCTCAACAACTGCACCCTAGCCCGAGGAGGATGTGCAGGCAGCAAGAGCCAGGGCACAGGCAGAGGCGCAACAGCAGCTACAAGGTGGGAGCCATGACGGCTCGGGGCCTTCAACATCGGAGGGGCAGGCATCGGCCAGAGGGCAGGAGGACCCAGGACTGAAAGTGTCTTCCGTGTGGCAGTGGTTAGGCCATGCTATAGATGCGGAGCGGCAGCGGGCAGAAGAGGCACGGCTCACAATGGTCTGGGTGGAGAACTCCATGCGTAGGGCTCTGAGGCGGGCCGAGTGCCTTGAGGCAATTCGCAGGGACCTGGAAGTCCACATGTCATCGTCCCTGCGAACCCTCGGGGCCATGGAAGAAGACCGCCACCGGGACATCGAGCAGGAGTTCGATGATGCCCTGGCCCGGGAAATCAGGAAGTGAGCTGTCGGACTAGCCCGCTGCCATTGTAAATAATTTTTAGAGTTAGGTTTCCTTTTCCTTTTCCTTTTCTTTGTGGTCAATGGACAATGCCACACACATTTGTATATAGTTTTATTTTTATGTAGTTTCTTATGTAGGTTTCATTTGTTTGGTTGGGCTCATGGACCCTTTACATAGTGGGACAATGGATTGATTTGATTTATTTTTTAGATTTTTCTTTTGGACAATGTATTGTAAATAGTTGGACTATGGAATAATTTGATTTTTTTTTTCATTATGAACATGAAGCAACGGATTTTTTTTTTTTACCTTTCCTTTGGATTTGCGTTGGTGGAGGCAGCGTTTGGACTATTTTTCTTTCAAATTTTTTTGGATTGGTTATAATTTTCATTCACTCATCTTTTGCACATGCTTTTCATTTCATGTTTGCTATTTTTGTATGATTTCATTTCATTTATTTATTTTTGTACATATTCATATTTTATTTCCATGTGTGGGATTCGCTCATTGGGTTGATGCATGTGAAAATGTGTGTTTACACAATCAATGCCAACCAGTGTATCTGTGTGACGGACATGTGTTGATGTACATAGTTGATGCTGGCTATTGCTCACAGACTTATCCTTCCCTCTGCAGAGGTTTCACTGGGCTTGGCCGGAAAGGGCTAGCTTGACTCTCTCCTTGTCACCCTCTTGGTCTGCACCATCTTTTTCCTCCTCTTGAAATGCTGTGCGGAGTTAGCACTTACGTTGTGCTGTCTGCCTTGTTCGTAGGTGCTGTTGTGCTCCACCTTTTATCCCTGTTTGGAAGGGAAAGAGCCGTCAGGTGTGTGCGATTCTGGTCAATTGCCTGACTTTTGCCTGACCCTTGTATTGGGACAATGTCAGGTAAACGGCTCTGGTGTTATTCCTTTGTCTTTCGTCTTGTGCGAAAGTGTTCATGTCAGAAAAGAAGGGGGCAATGTTTTAGAATATTCTACGTGGTAGGATAGGGAAAAGGTGTTGGAAGAAGGGGGCTACCGTGTCTCACCCATTGGTGTCCCACTCCCCAAGGACCCCCCATCCAGGTGATCCCCCCGCACTGGTCTAACCCCAGGAACTGGATCCAAAAGCAATGGCAGTGTCCTGGCCACCTGGATGACAGAACCCCGGGGACTAGACAGGGAGACATCTTCAGGTTTCTCACACCCATTGACTGACCATGGTCATCCTAATCCTTATGGCCATTCCCAGCCACTTCCTGCCCCTCCCTGCCAACAACACATCCTAGTGGGAACTCTTTGAGATAACTGTATCAAGCCTTACCATCAAACGTTGTGCTCTAAGTTACTGCCAGTGCTTTTTTTTCAAAGCAGTCTTTTGAGAATTAATGACTTAATTGGAAGTGTAAACACCCTACTGGTTAATAAAAATGGCTAATCAGGTCTGCCTTCAGCCACGCGATTTATAAGTACTATGCATGTCCTTCATTGAAGTCCTGTTAAAAACAAGAATTGGCAAAGTCAACAGTTTTGGCGTGTGTATAATACTAGGCATTTACCAGGCACTGGTATTATATGCCCAGGTACTCGCACCACTTTTCAGCTGCCACCATCGTTGGACAGTTCATACCACTACGGTAGTGCCTGCATAAAAGCCAAAACGGTTGCCATTGTTGATGCTTTTTCACTGTTACCTAAAGTAACCGATAAGCTTCATTCGCCAGAGCCAAAAGGGAGGCAATCCAGAGACGAAGGATTGTGTAGGTCAGGCTAATAACCTCACCAGGCTTGCTGCATGAGTGTACCTAGGTGCTGACATTATTTCTAATTTTTGGGGATCAAGCAGTGGCTATATCAAGGGTGATGCCGAATTTTCAGCTTTCTAGTAAGCATTTACTAAAACAATCGTGTTGACTGCTGTTTGTTGACAATATTGTATGAGTTAATGCACACAGACACACTTTAATGGATATTTGAGGAGAAAGTAAGAGGGTGGTTACATTCATACAAAGCTGAATGTGTATGAATAAATATCAGCAATGAGTGATGTGTGAATGAATGATTATGGAGATAGGTGCATGAGTAAGGGTATGGTGCTGCAGTGATGAAAGAAACATTTTGACAAACGATTCACAAAGGATTAAGGGCATCTAATAGCGGGAGGGTGTATTACCAGATAAATGCTTAAGTGTGATAGAATGAATAACTTATTGAATAACCATTTAGGGAGTATAAATGAGGGTGAGGTGTGGCAGACGAATGAGAATGTGAGGAGGGGTAATTTAATGAGTGTGCGGATTGAGTACTGGAGAAGTAACGTAGTAAGAAAGAACATAATGGAGTAAACCAAAACACATGAACACCCGGAGATGGGTAGAGCAGAGGGAGAAGAGAGCAGAGGCAGAAGAGAACACAGGAGTAGAGAATTCAGTTGTAATGAAAGAGTTTACAGCGAAAGAAGAAGAGCGAGAGGGAGAGAGAGAAAGACTTAACAGATGGTCATATAAAAATATTATTTGCTGTTTATATCACACACACCACTCACTGAATTAATTAGCAATGAATGCATGCATTCTGAAGACAAAACTGAAAGGTAAAGCGTTGGTGGTGCAGCACTGTTTAGCAATGGCATCCTGTCCTCCGCAGGAAAGCAATGGAGACGAGCATGATTCTGTGGCTCCCTGCCCAGAAAGTGGGTGGGGGTGAGGGGGTGAACCACTATTAGCTTAATGATGTTGTGCGCCTGGTGCTTCTTTAGCGCTGGTGAGGTATTGTGTAATCTGTACTCTTTTGAAACATTCTGAACTAGCACTAGGCTGACAGCGACCATTTTTGTGCTTTGTGCATAAAACAGTTAGGCTTGCCTAAATTTGAAATTTAATTTAGTCAGCTAGAATTGTGATTGCCTATTTCCCTTGAATTGCGATTTTATGACTAAAGTGTTAGATTTGTATAATCCGCGGAGGCGGCTAGAATAAAACAGTATAAATGAAGCTGCAAAGGCAAATGTTACACCGGAGCCCAGCGGGTAGCTTAATCTTCTTTATTCACCAACATGGAACTGAGCACTTGGCGGTAACCCCACCTATATATATATATATATATATATATATATATATATATATATATATATATATATATATATATATATATATATAGCAACCCACAACAGTAATAAAAAGGGGACAGGGGGGTGCTTGTGCTTATCCTTCAGTGGGTATTGAAACAGGACATTACATATTCCCCTTCCTTTACGAACAGCTTGTGTCCTATCACATTTTTTCAATCCATTGTAAAGGTTTGCGAATTACACTTCTAGACGGGCTCCGCAGGGTGGCAGTGCTTCTAGTGTTGCGGTCACCCTCACTGTTGTCTGTGTCCACATCACCGTCCATGAACTCAGAGTCTGCGTCTGACGAGTCCTCACAACTTGGGGATTCTTCTCTCTCATGAGTCACATCCCCTTCACATGACCAAAAAAATGATGAGTTTCTTGGGACAGTGCAAGTGGGACTTGCCGCGGTTGCCATGGTTCCATATATGTGAGTCACTGTCATGGGCTCTGGTTTGAATGCAGGTGTTTCTTGAGTCTTGTGTTTGGCGTACTAGTACTTTATTTCCTACTTGAAATCACTGCTCCTTACCTTCCTTCGGTGGTCGGCATACTCTTTCAGTTTGGCTTCTGGCCTTGGTTCCACTATGTTCAGGTGTCTCGCTGTTGGGATGGTGTGGAAGAGTGGTTCTCATCACAGGACCAAACATTGATGCTGAAGGGCATACTCCCATGGAGCTGTGCGGTGGAGCTGTGCAGAGTGTTCCTGTAGTCCCAGGGTAATGTGCAGATGGTCTGCATGAACGATCCATTGGTGATCGAGGAGATTTGTAGGGTACGTTTTAGGTTGGCCATGAACCTCTCTACTGTCCCGTTGGTATCTCGTCCAGGATTACTAGCACATATTTGCCATTGGAGAGCAGACCAAACATGTGGATGGCGACCTCGTCCCATGCTTGCTGGGGCATTGTCATTTTAAGAGGTTCGGGGAATGTGTGGGCCATGACTGCTTTGCACGCTAAATATTTTCCCAGCATCTGTTGAACCTTGACATACATCTGTGGGAACCATACCTTCGTCCTGAGTTGTCGCTTTGTAGACATAATGCCACAGTGTCCTGTGAGTGCTAAATCGATTACTTGATCTTGTAAGCTTACATGAATGACAATTCTGTTTCCCTTTAGTAGTAATCCTTCTGGTGAGACTCTCAGATATTGGTGGTGAACAAACTGGTTCAATGCCCTTGTGACCCACCTCCTCCTCCTCCTCACCTGTAGTCACGTTGTCAGATGATCCTTCGGTAGAAATGTCTCTCCTCTCTCTCCAAGCACTGTCTGGCTTTTTGTTGTGGATCATGGGACGAGCTCCTCTGGAGGACACCTTGCCTCCTAGCTATTTGCTTGGCAGTGGGACCTCCAGGGAGCCCACCCCACAATCAGGGAAAAGCCTTGCTGAAAAACTCTGAATATGAAGGAATGCCCGAAGGATGTTGAAGTCCTGCGCTTCAGAGAAAAATGAAGGATGAACAATGGTGATTCTTTAATCGTCGTGAGGGTAGGTAAGGGAACTACGACTCCCAACATGCACTGGGAGTGTTGGAGATCATGTACAGAAGCTTTCGTAGACTGAGATCTACAAATAGTGTCCAACAGGGAAGATCTGTCAGGACAGCTGATGGTTACTAGCTCCGAGGGTGAAGCGCACTGTCAGGAATGTTGAACAGGCACGGTAAACTGAGCCAATAGTTTACCAATGAGCACCTGGAGGAATGCGACTTCCGGGCAGCTCAGTGAGCCAGGAGCAAGAAGTACTGCAAGTAACGTGGTACTGACTTGGCTTCACTTACCCAGATCAGAAACTGGAAAGCGCTCCAGGTGGAATGCGGAATTGGGAGAGCTCTGCGCGTAGCGGGGAGAACAGAAAGAAAAGAGGAACGGGAGGGAAAACAAAGGTGAAAGGGAAGCGGAAACTGCAGAATGACAGGCAAGTGGAACTCACACAGTGTGTAAACCCGTAGAAACGCAGGGTTGCAACGCATTGAGGAATTCTTCCGACGCATACTTATGCACGCCATCAAGCAAAGTTTAAACACTAGAATGCTGCACATGCTTTCACCTTGGAGTGAAACGGCTCAGCTGTTACTCCATTGATTCCATAACTTCCAAGGACGGCGAATCATGACAGAGTTGGACAGCATGTGCCTTATGAGGCAGAGAGTCTGGAGTTGATTTTCCTCTGCTGCCAACTTGGACTTCTCATGGTTGTTTCTTTTATGCCACTTGCCCGATGTTACACAATCTTTTACTGTTGTGAGCAAACTGTCTTTCTTCGTGCCTTCCAGTATTTGCAGTAGCGTGAGTGACTTTGGTAATGCATTACTCACAATGTAATTTAAGTATTGGGTTGCTTTGATGGACTGTCTCTCATCTTTGGGCGGGAAAGTGATATCTGGATAGAAAATCAGAGGGATTGCTGTCTTTTCCCGGTCGATGTTTGATGGTAAAAGAGTACTCTTGTAAACGGAGCCCCCATCTGGCGATGCAAGGTGGCATCATGGCTGTTGGATTGGCGTATTTGGTCGTGGGGGCTTGGTGATCTGTTATGATGGTGAATGGTCGACCGACCAGCAACAAATGATAGTGCTCACACACCCATACAACAGCAAGACTTTCTTTCTCTGGTTGCGAGTAGGCACACTCGGTCTGGGATAGGCTGCGGCTTGCGTAGGCCACTATGCATCTTGCCGAGGATGGTGACGCACCTGGCTTTATCTGTGTGAGGATCCCCCCAAGGCCAATGGGGCTGGTGTCAACAATTAGCTTTGTTAAGTGTTTCAATCAGCCAATATACCCTGGTCTCAGCATAGTATGCAGTGCACAACCAAAATGCTTATTTTATTGCATATATACATAGGTTCAATATTTTGAGTGATACGCCACTCATATCACACCCCTTTTCAAATACCTCAGGTCACGATGAACCAGGAATCAGGCTGGTTGGTAAAGGTCATATATATTTATTTATTTATTTATTTATTTAATTAATTAATTATTTAAAATTCAAATCAAACATATGCTTTTTAATATATGGGGCAGCAATCGCCAATGTGGTGAACACAACAGATAAGAAGGTCTGTAATGCACTTACATTCACTCTAACAACACAGATGGAAAACACCAGAGAAATAGAACACTTTTGGCCTGTTTGGAAAGATAGCACTTAAGTTAGGATTTCCCCCTACAATATACCTCAACCCACAAATAAACAATTCTAATTAGATATAAGGAAGCAGCAGGTAATCAGGAATTTGGAATAGAAAAAAGAATTTGAATCCAGCCTTCCCTCCCCAACCAGGAGAGAAAAACAGACTTGGAACCCTACTGTTTAAAATGACGTTTCGGAAATGGCTGAATAAAACACTGAAAATGTGCAAAAATCCCTGGATCAGTACCAATTTCTATGGGAGCAACATTGGAAAGATATTAGCAATCATAAGCAATAGTTTGAGCAAAAGTAAACAATTTGAATTTGAATGGAAGGTTGAAAATAATTTAGAATAAAAATGACACATGTTAAACTTTGCAAAAATGTTGATTCCCGCCGAAAACATTTTGGGTTAGGGTGTAGCTATAGGTCTTAGCTATACGTCTTAGGTACACAATGGAACTGAAATGAGGTCTCTATCTATTAAACTGAGGGAGATATGCAATGCAGAGTGAGAGGCGTTTTTATAAAAACCGTGTAGTGAAAACAGAAAAGAAACTCAGTTTGGACAAGAAAATATTTACTATAGTTTTACTCTAGACTACAGCATTCTGGCTAGAATACCAAAGAGGGACACAAAAAGCTCTGGAGTTGATTCATGACTTCAACCCCAGATCCCCAGCACCCACTCTGGCGGAACCAGACCAACCACTTGAAATAGGATTGATAGGTTAGGATTTACACAAGATAAAAATGACTAAAGAAATGGTGCTTAGCAAGATAAATCAAGACAGGACTGCAATAAGGATTCTGACAATGTTACACATTATTAAGGTAAGGATAAGAGGGTTTAGATATTGGGATAGGACAAGGCAAGGTATGCTATGGTTTTCTATGATTCCTATTAATACTTACAGTCCACTTTAATTTAGGATTTTGGACCGTCAAGGGTTCTGGTCATCACACAGATCGGGTCTAACCAACAACAGCTGGGCAAATCTGGCGGAACGGGATCAGCTGGGCCGTTCTGGTCACCGGACTGCACTGGGCTAGCGCTTATGGTTACTGGATACTACAGATCAGCGGGATGGCAGGATTGCAGGCATGCATCTAGTAGCAGCAAGCCAGGCTGGATCAGGATGCTTTCCTTGGGTATTTGGGATTTTTAGAATTTGAGGCCTAGCTGAAAAGGGGCTCAGCAATGCATATGCCTTGGCTTTGCAATGAAAATCTGGAATCAGGATCAAACAGGATGAAGAAATCAGGAACGGAACACCATGCAGGAATTCAGGAAGAAAGTCAAGAATCAGTGTGTACCCTGTGTGCTGTCAAGTGCCCTTATATATCATGCCAAATGACATCACTACAGTGTATGGCAGGGGCAGGCTTACTACCCACACCCATAATGCTAGGATTGGGCAAGAGCATAGTTTCCGCGTTGCCCAGAGCTGAGTGGATCACAGAAAAAGGATGTTATGTTTATGTGTTGACTTTTACAATGTCTAAAAACCTCCCCTAGCTACTGGAACCAAAATCTAATTTTGCCACAAATACATAACCTCTGAGAAAATCAGATACACAGGTGCGTCATATTTCAATCCAAACCCCAAGTCTGTGGGGCCTGGTTTTGCCTTTCTGCTACATTTTGGCAGTTTTAACCATGAAAGCTTTGGCTGAAAATTCCTCATTTGTGTTCACAAATGCGCATTTACCCCTGGGTTGGGTGTACAAAATGTTATGTTCGCAACATAAATACTTTCCCCGCAATCTGTCATTTTTACAACTTATGTTCCTTATGCAGTAATGAGTTCTACCAAGTTTTCAAAGAAAGAGCATAAAATTAGTTTTAGAACAACCAACTTTTCATATTTTTCCTAATTCTTGCTCCAAAGTTAAGCGTATTTTAAAGTTCAGTTACAAAATAACCTTTGCAACCAAAAGGAAGTCCATTGTCACTTGATCAGTTGTTTTTTCTTTCCCCCAACTGCAAGCAGCTGTCAATTCCTTTGAAGCAGGATGAGGGGCCTCTCTCTTGATTGAAGGTTTTATTGCCCCTCACTCTTGACAGGTGAGATTCTCAGCCTGCTATTGTCCCAGCCTGGAGCAAAGATGAATGTCTGATGAGCTTTTGAAGTCCCTTTGTCCTGGTGCATTCAAACTCCTTCCAGCTAGCAATTAGCACTTTCCTGTGCCCGACGTTTATGAGATGTCACCCTTTCTCAGGGCTAGCAACTGGCAGAGCAATTTTTTTAATATAGTTTTGCCAATTTAGCCTATAAGTATTAACATCTTGACTTAAACCTTTGGAATCAAAACAGTTTATAGGTGGACTTTTACCAGCAACAAATCCTTTTTCCATTTCTAGATAAGCAGGCCTTTACCCAACAATTTAGGGGCCGATTCATGGAACAAACGTGTGCCGAAAATCCCAGCGCAAGCGTGAGAAAGCAAGCGCACGTGCACTCGTGCAATTCAAGGAAGGTGCTGCGCTACTTTCCCACTGGTTGTGCGCCAAATCCGTGCAGGGCGCACGTGGGCAAACACGTCAACAAAGGGCGTGCGCTTCACGCACAGCAAAAGTGCACATAGTGCAGCGCACACAACAAAAGTGGGCAGAACAGTGGGCGTAACACGCGGAATGGGGAACAACGCGTGAAAAAGAAGGCGTAACTGGGGAAGTACTGCAGGGAACTACACGGAACACCCACGCGCACGCGAACAACCCGTATTCATGAATTTGAATACGGGAAACCCGTGTACGGCAAAAGACGCACACAGGCGTCAACGCGTCCGCCACACGAAGGCAGGCGGAAGCATCCCCACACACAGCATAAAAGTGCACGCAAACAACAAACACATATATACAGCTACGATGAATGCCCCTTTTGTCGCAGCACTGATTGTGGGACACCACAGGAGGAGGAGAATAGCCAGGGCATGCATTTTTTCACCACGGACAAGCCTTTTTGGGATGCCTGACGACCAGGTCTATGGAAGGTATAGGTTTCCACCCCATATCATCCTAGACCTGGTTAGGGAGTGGGAAGATGACCTAACATCCCCAACCCTCTGCTCCCAAGCATTGAGCCCTTTGGAGAAGGTGCTCAATGTCCTACATTTTTTGGGCACTGGGTCTTTTCAGCGGTCTACTGCCATAGTGGGTGGGGTCTCACAGGCCACGCAGTCACGCTGCCTACACTAGGTATTGGCAATCATGACAGCGCGCCCCACAGTCAGCAGGCACATATACATGCCCAGAACACCCGCAGAAAGGCAGGCCGTTGTCCAGGACTTTTACAGGGTGGCACACTTCCCCAAAGTGCTCAGTGCCATAGATTGCACCCATGTGGCCCTACATCCACCTAGGGCCACTGAGCACATCTACCGAAACCGCAAGCACTGGCATTCCATCAACGTACAGGTGGTATGCGATGCAAAGGGAATCATCACCTCTGTCCATGCAAACTACCCTGGCTCAACCCATGACAGTTTCATATACAGAATGTCCGCCCTGAGCCGGGCCCTGGAAGCTGGGCAGTATGGCGACACATGGCTCCGAGGTGAGTACAAATGCCCGTGCACATGCATGCATGTCACACACAAATACACAAACCCCAATAATCACAACCATTATCACCTCTCCAGGGGACAGTGCCTACCCTCTGAGCAACCACATGATGACGCCAATCCGGAACCCCACCACACCACCCCAGGTAAGATACAACGCGGCCCATATTGCAACCAGGGCCATAGTGGAGCGCACATTTGGAGTGCTCAAGTCACGCTTCTGCTCCCTTGACCGCTCTGGCGGGCAGCTACTCTATGCACCCCCAGTAGTGTGCAGGATCATTGTGGCATCATGTGTCCTGCACAATGTTGCAACACGGCAGGGCGTACCGGTGGACATGGTGGTGCCCCCACATCCCCAACCACAGGCACAGGCGCTGCCCATAGGAGGGGATAGGGCACGTGGCGAGGAAGCCCGGTCCCAGCCTGTGGCCAGATTTTTCACCTAAACTCCCAACCCTGCGGAGTGCGCACAGGCCTGGCACATACCAGGTGACAATTGATGATGACAAAGAGACAGTCAACTTTCACAACCTTACCACCTTGAGATTATTGCCATGGAATTGTCACATTGTGTGCATCCCTAGCTACTTAAACACAAGCAATCCTGTGTGACCAAAAGGCACACACGCAAGGTGTGAATCACACAGACCTGCAAAACAGGCCATGACTATCACTGGTATGCCACTAAAACCCTCCCAAACCACAACATGACATGGCAAGCAATAGCCATACACCAACACAGTACCAATAAGGTACACATTGCCATGTGAAAAATGTAAATGGGCATCAGACAATGATGCCTGACATGGAATCAGATGAAATGACTGACCAACAACCTCCCACCCATAATAGGTCATACCCAAATGCATTCCAAAAGTCGTATTTGAAACATAACAATGAATGCCTGTCCACATGCACAATGCGCATTGCATAATCAACACTGCAGCTACTGTGTGCCATGTCCACCTCCTGCAACACACTGCTCAGTGCACAGCACAGTGAACAGCCATTGTGTGTGATGCACACCCTGAGCATCACATCTAAGCGACAAACTACATAAAATAACAAAATTAGCCAAGTACAGGATCCACAAATGGTCATAGAACATTCGCTGCAGGGACACAGTGGGCACGAGAAGAAAACAGAGTGTACATGTGGACACGTAAGGGTGGTTGTACATGTAGTGGATCATAGTGCGAGTGTGTGGGTCAGTAGGGACATGCACTCAACATTTGCATGTGAAATCAGGTGACCATCACTGTCCTCTACACATCACATGTGAACATTCACCATGTGTATACCCCAGCATGTCAAACCACAAATATCCCCTCACACCTGAAAGGAAAACACAGCACATGAACAGGCATTGATGAGCAGAATACATCATGTACATAGTAAAGCGCAATTACAATTTCAGGGTGCCCATCACACTGTAGGGCAAGGTAACTATCAACAACAAAACACCCCCCTCCCTCACAAATCACCACGACCCACTGAACAACTGAATCTGAACAGCCTCCATTGGCTCAACGCCTGCACAGCCCGACCTATGTGGGAGATAGATTGTCGTCTGAGTCTGGCTCTTCCTGGAAAAGGAGGACGTAGCACAGGAGCATGACCACGCCTAGCCGCAGCTTGCCCCTCGTCGGCAGCAGGTCTGCCGGACGGGTGAGCCTGGTTCTGTGTGGCGATGACATGTAGGTCTGCATGCAGAACCTCCCGTGATACACATGCTTCCTCTTGCAAGGTAGCACGTGTAACACAGAGTTCCATCTGCAAGGCCTGGCTGGACAACCGCTGCACCTCCCGGGAGGCATGTAGCTCAGCCGAGATGGTACGCTCAAGCTGTGCAAACCTCTCCTCTGCCCGCTCCCTCTGGGACATCAGAAGGACACCCAGAGTGGATCTGAGGGAAGCATGCTCTTCCCTCAGGGCCTTCAGGTGTGCCTCTGCGTGAGCAGCAATTGCTTGACGCAGAGACGACATTTCAGCCTGGCTTGCCCTGTCTGAGGCCGCCATGCCCAGCCTGAGCGAGCGGGCCGTCGACCGTGTCGCTTGCTCCTGGAGAAGCACCTGCCTAGCAGGGGGGAGCACAGATTAGGCCACACGCTCCATGCTCTCAGCGATGTTCTCCATTGCTGCCCCCTGCCGTTCAGAATTGGCAGTCATGTCTTGCTCCCACTCAGTATACTGTGGTTGCGCGTGGCGACCACGTTGCTGGGCTTGACCCCTGTGGGACCCAAAGACCGCGTGTCCTTGTTGTGTTGGCACCGCCCACGGCTGCACGACTACATGCCCCCGTCGACGTGATGTCCCAGGCACATCAGTGACTGGTGTGGAGGGTGACCCTGCGTCCCGATCCACCACGGGCAGAGGTTCCAAGACTGTCTGACCCCCTCAGTGCAGGTGTTGCGGACAATGGAGTGCCCACATCAGAATCACTCACCCCTGACATATGGACCTGATGCTCAACCAACTCGACATGGTCGTCAGAGTGTTCTTCAGGGCTGGACTCATAGGCAGCCAGAGACAAGATGGACTGTAGCACTTGGGGGTTTTCGTGGCCTACCACCCCACTACCCCCACTTGTGCTGGGTTGATGTAGTGATAACAACGCTGTGCCTGGCATGACAACACCATCCTCCGGCTCCATTGCGTCATCATCTGAACAATAGAGAGAAAAAAGGTCACTACACATGTTAGAAGCACACAACACACACACACACCAACAACAAACACATCAGGCAGACATGTGACACACAAAATAGAACCTGGCATGCATGCTGGGTCAACTTGGAATTGCTTCTGTGATCAGACCTGTTGAAAGGTGGCAGTCTGCATTGAAGTGGGTCTATGCAGTGCAGAAAATATGTATGTTACTCACTACCTACATGTACAAGGACTCCATGGTGTGTGTCAGAAAATGTGAAGGCAGTGCAAGGTCAACTTCAGGCATCACGTGAAATGTGCATTCAATGGGTAGCATATCTACAAGCAAAGCACCCCTCCACCCAAGTGCAAAGGCAGGGATGCCTAGCATGGTATCAAAAGGCTGACCATAGACCTGTGTATTGACGGCAGTGTTGACTAGCATCAACAGCTTCATGTGCGTCAAGTGACAACACTGCAAATGATGATGGGACAGTAAGCAGGACACATGATGAAACCTCTGGAGTCCAGCCACGTTTGAAGAAGACACTACACCAGTTGGACAGAGTCATTGGCCATTAAACAGGCTGAGGCCTGTGACCCTCACAGATTGTCAGACCCTAAACATGTGTGCAACGCAGTACTGAGCCACAGTTGACATGGGAAGGCAGATGAAATGCCGTGCAATTTGGGTCATCATGGACTTGTGTAACAGTGATCATCCAGTCATGGACACATATGGGCATGCATGGAATGCACATGGAGCATGAATGGGCACTCATGTCCCTGCGGGGCATCTGACCTCTGCACAGTCCAAGTGAGACACCCTGTATCAAGTACTAAGGATGTACCACAATGGATATGTCTGGCAGATTAGCCGCTGGATGTTAGAGTGTACACAGGAGGCATGACCAGGGAAGTAACCAACGGCAATATTGTAGCAGACCAGTGCTAAAATGGAATTGGGGTGCAGAGCAGGGGGTTGAGGGGCAAGGGAGCATGCCTACATTGGCTACCCCCTTGCAGGCAGAGGACACATGCACGTCAGTCATGCTATGCATAGTTCGTGGGCTGAGAGAAAGCTCAACCCACGCTACATGCAGAAGTGCCAGTGAGCTGGAACATGGATCGGAGGGGCATACTGGTAACCAGCATGTGACTATGGTGCAAAAGTGGTGATGTGGACAGTCCCCGTCTGCTCCACATGTCCACTATCCAGCAGAGTAGACATGCATCGGGGAAGCATTGCATTACTTACACATCATAACCATGTACACGTGACATGTAGTGGCAGTCATGCACAACACATCACACAAGTAAAACACACACGTCCTCGACAAACACACATCAACACTCACCGGACTGGGCATCAACGTCTGGCATCTCTCCCACTCCTTCGACCGATTCAGATGGTATGAACTCTGCAACAAGTGACTCATGCGGAGGGAGGTCTTCCTCCTCCGGTGCAGGCCCACCGCCAGTCACCAGAGTCAAGTTGTAATTTGAGGCATGCTTAGCCTTGGCGCTGTGTTTGAGGTCATTCCAATGCTTTTTGCACTCTTGCGCCGTGCGCACCTCATGGCGGAATGCACTCACATGTTCCGCAACTTGCTTCCAGTGGGTATCACGGTGGACAGCCGTAGTTTGACAATTAGCACCCACTAGTATGTCACGGCTGTGTTTCCGCACGTAGCCCACGAGGAAGTCCAGTTCCTGGTTGCAGAAAGGCTTCTTCCTTGACATGCAGGAGGTCGTGGCTGTGTGGGGTCCCAGCCTGTGCTGCAGGTGCAACCTTCCTCCTCATGGATTGTGGCGCAGACCCTGCTGGCTGATGCCGCCCTAATCAGTATGGCCAGTGGGACTGGTGGATTGAGCCAAGGGAGTGGCAGGTGGAGGGACGACCAAAGGGCTGACTTGTGTCAGTGGCAGCTGGGTGCCCTCTGATGGACCCTTGGACCCTGTGCATCAACATCCACTGTGGCAGTGTCATTGACCGCAACTGTCCTGGTTGGCAGACTCAAAACCGGGCTGTTGTTGGCTGCATCTGCACCTGCACTTGCGAACACCCGGCTGTTCGGGGCAGCAGATGACATTACTGCCCCAGGGACATGTGTCTTGGTCAGGGCAGCCCTGCATGCCTCTACGTTTTCCCTCCGGTCCTGTTGGAAATCTTCCAAGGGCTCTTCAATCGCCAACGCAGCCTGCGCTGGCAGACCCTGAGCCTGAGTGGTGGTGTCCACAGCTACACCTGCAGCTACCACTACCCTTGGGCCCGTGGCAGTTGATGAAACGGACTCCCGGGTCACACGGGTGCCAGTGCCAGATGCAGAAGCTGCATCTCCCGGAACCACAGGGGGTGGTGGCATGACTGCACCGACACATGACACAACATTGTGCTCAAGTGGCACACCCCTGCCTCTTCCTCCTCTGCGGCCACCCTGGACACCCTGGAGTCCCCCGACTCCCTGGTGACCCCGGCCACATCCCTGACCACGCCCGCCATGAGGAGTACACCCAGCTGAGGCGCCCCTCACCTTTGGTGGCCTCCCAACCATGGCACAGATGGAGTAGTGTTGGCACAGATGGAGTAGTGCCAATGGGAGGTGTACACCACAATTGACCTGGGCAATTGGGGTTAAGGGGGTGGGATGCAAGATATTAACAGCCCCCCTGCACCTGCAAGGCTGTATGTGTCCCCGGTGATGTAGTGACGGGTCACGCTACGCTGAGGCACCCCAAAACTGCAGTAAAACCGTGCACGCAACCCTGCAGCCTAGGTGTGTGGAATCAACCTCCTGCAGTATGCGGTGGCACCTAGTAACACGAAAAACGCGTACGCGTGGGACACGCAGGCTACTATGACCTCGAAAATGGGTGTGATACACAGGGGCACCCGCAGTGGGAAAAATAGCGTGCGCGACTCACCGTCTGACTAGCGTGATAATGAAAAACACGCGTAGCCAATACCCCGCCAAAAGAAGAGACAAGTCCTCGATCGCTTTGAAGATGTGATGGCGCACGAAACAACACAAAGCATCTACACACGTCGGTCTCCACGAAAGGCACGTACAGCGAACTGCTGGCCCCGCTCACCTTTAACCCGTGCTGAGGGAAACACCCGCGCGCGTCACGTCACTTACGCGCGTAGGCCCTTTCCTCGGATTACACGCATTCACACGCAGACGTGCAGTTTTTTCACGTGAGCTGAACCACTATGCCCACGTCACGAGGGAAACGCCCGCACGCGTAACGTCAGAGAAGCGCTTACACGATAAGGGCCTTTGGTCCAATGAAAACGCATACGTTTGCTGACGCACTTACGCGCTAAGGGCCTTTCCTCCAATTACACGCTGACGTGCAATTTTTTCACGTGCCAAATCACTCCATATCAAACTGGCCACGTGAAAACACACGGAAGACCACGCTCCTGCCCAGAAGGCCGAATTACTGCCCCCCAGAGCCCCGAGCACGCTCCCACCTGCAATCTGCTGCTCCCTGAATACCTGCTGCCCACGTGCCCTGCCATTTGCTGCCTGCACGTCAGCCAGGGGTGCAGTTGCTGTGACCACCCCTGCTGGAACCGAAGACTCCCGACTGGGATTCCATCGCTCCACAGCCCAGCCCTAGGACCCAGTTGCCCACCCACTCCTGCCTCTGGGGTTGCCATGTCTAGCACAACACCATCTGGCAGCACTGGCAACCCCCAGCCAGAGAGGCAGAGGGCCACCAGCTTCAGTGCCAGGGAAGTTGGTGTCCTGGTGGAGCAAGTCAAGGGGCAGTATGATGCCCTCTTTGGAAGTTTGCGCGCCGACAATGACGGACGGACCAGGATCTGGATGGACATCGTGACTGCCATCAACGTGGGGGGGGGGTGGCAGTCCGCAACTTACATCATGTCAAGAAGAACTGGGAGGACTTCAGGTCCAGGACCCTCAACAAGGCCCTGCGCCTCACGAAGGCAGCGGATGCTGAGGGGGGCCGGGGCCAGCTGTCGGACCACCAAATGAGGGTGCTGGAACGCATATGCCCAGCGCTCTACGTCCAGATCCTTGAGAGGTAGACCCATCTGGAGTCGAGCGGTAAGTGTACATGCAAGGTGATTGGACGCTGTGAGTGTCGTGGTGTGCCAGTAGTTTGCAGGTTGCACATGTGTTTTTGTAGGGCCATGTAGGGATGTGTATGAACATGGGCATGAGGCTGCCACATGTGTGTCCTCTCAGGTGTGAGACACATTGATGGTGTATGTGTTGGTAAGCATGCTGGACAAATGCAGGTGTGGGAGCACACATGTTTGAATTTCTGTGTATGTACATCGGCATGCTTGTGGCATGGATGGTGGTTCCTAATGCATGTATCTGCACTGTTTACATGTGCATGTGTTTGTATTTGACAAGTGTGCAACTGTGATGCAACATGGATGCATGTGACACTGATATGTAGAAGGCTGAATGGCAGATCTGACATGTATGGCGATCTCATCACTGCAACAGTTGGAGGAGATGTAGACATGCATGTAAGTGTGGTGGCGTGTGTGCAGTCTACTGCACTGCCTGTGTTTCATGTGATGTCTGGCTCACCTTTGGATGCTCATGCTGTTGTATGTGTATGGATGGTGCTGGCTGTTGTGATATGGCTGTGGAATTGCTCATGTGTGTGAGTTGAAATGACATGTGTGTTGGGGATTGTGATGCCATGTCTGAAGTTTGACACTGCCACTCATGTGCAACTGTCATGTGTGTATCAGTCCATTGTACAGTGCCCTGATGCCTGTGTCCTATCTCTCCCTGTCTGCAGCGTCAACTGATGAAGAGGGCGGAGAGGGTGCTGTGGAGCACAGCGGCAGGGATCGCACCATCAGCCGGACGCAAGGCCCGGCTCCCCTCCCAGGTTGTCATCTCGTCAGGGAGTGAGGAGTCTGGTGCCATGTCCCAGGCCGCAGCTTCCGAGGGTAGGTCCAAGAGGCGGAGGTCGGAGTTGGACTCCTCGGCAGCAGAAGGGTCAGCTGAGACCCCACAGGGTCCAATGGAGGAAGATGACACGGAGTCATCCAGGTTGGTGGGGGGTTTGGTGGAGGAGGAGGCAGTGCAAGGGACAGACACAGGGTCTGGAGGTGGGGATTCCACTGGTGCTAGTGGTGCAGTGCAGGGGCAGGGACAGGAGGCAGCACAGGCCACCGTGGAGGTGCCTGTGTGTAATCCTGTCCCCGATCCTGTGACTGCATCATCCTGTACCAGTGTCATGATCACTGCTTCCAAGGAGCTAGGACCAGCCCAACGTCCTTGGAAGCAGGCCCCTAACCTTCATCCTAGGCACCAGCCGGTCCCCACTGGGACCTTTTGGACCTTGTCCTGGCGCCGGTGGCACCAGGCTCATCAAAGTCACTGGTCCCGGCACTGGAAGCGCCGGGCTCATAATTTGTATGAAGATGCTTGGGTGGACTTACCTGCAGCAGACCATGCTGCTTACTTACCAGCCACATAGGAATCCTCTGTGAGCCGGGACTACTTTCTTACCTGGGTGGGGCAAGCTCCAATCCCTGGATACAACACTGGAACTCTTCTGGAACAGGAACTCTTTTCTTACATAGGCGAGGCCGCGGAGGAAGACGCCTCATCACTCCAAGGCTATTTAAACCACACCCGATTGATGAAACGTGCTTCGCGTTATTCTGCATCTCAGCAGAACGCTCACCGTGTCTGTTCCAGTTTTCTTCTTTCCGATCCTGAACCTGCAAGAACAAACGCTTACCATTCCTGTATCCAGCATTCAGTAGCACCTGCAAAGACAAGAAACAACAGGTTAGCACGGCAACCTTCACGCGCAGCGCTTTCCTCACCTGATCCATCGGCAGCTACCATCTCTTCACGCTGCTCCTCCGCCTGTGAAGACAAAAGCATAGTTATTCCTGTGTGGAATTACTTACCGGCACTCCCCGAATTCCGGTTTTCTTCAACGCTGCAATCCTGCACCTGAAAGACAAAAGAAGAGACATTAGACAGGTATTTTACTTACGCGCCATCGCGCCCGCCACAATAGGGCGCCTGCAAATACTCCAGCGTTTCCAGCGTCTCTTCAACACCCGAACTCACAACTGCAAGGGAAAAGAGACAGTTAGAGAGCTTTTGAAAAGCAGGCAACCGGCATTTACTTACGCATTTCCAAGCGCTTCATTCCAAGACTCTGGCTCAAACTTCGGCTTTCTTCACACCATCTTCTACCTCAAGAGCCCTGCAAGACAAATAGAAAAAGCATTATGCAGAGCCCTGTTCCACATTAACGTGCCCACGCACCTAAAGACTGTAAGGACTTAAAAGGTGTCCGGAAACTCACCGTTCGTGCAGTTAACGACGGTAGCAATCCTCTGATGTCAAGAGGCCTAAGTTTCACCCAGTGAAGGAACTGGCAACGGCACCCTGCACCAGACACAGATGGAGAGTCCAGCATTCGCCTATCTACGGTGAGCACGTTGACCTTGGGGCTCCACGGAAAAGCGAGGAAGGGAAAGGGAGAGAGATACCCGACAACCCCAGATCATTAACCCCATATTCTTTCACCTGCAGATATCTCACTCTTCGAGTTAGACACACAGTGCGAAGAGGCTCAGCCCCGGAAGCCAATCGAGTCCTGCACTTCACTTTTCGAGTCACAGACACCATCCTGCCAAGACCGGCGCCTCCGTGGGAATCAGGTGAGGGTTACAGAACGCGAAGCCCACCGCAAAACTCCTACCCAGGCGCAATGGAAACCTCGGATACTGATCAATTGGCCCAGTTGCTTGGGGAACTAAGAGCAGAAGTACATGCAGCTCGTCAGGAAACAAACGCTCTAAGAAGAGAGCTGATAATATCCAAGGAGCAAACAGAGGACCTCGCTAGGCAATTGGTACAAACGCAGGCAGGACAAACACCTTTGCCCGCTCCAGGAGGAAATTATCCTTCAGCATCCTCCTCAAATCCAGTGCAAATCAATCTACCCGGTAATGTGCCTTTGGCTCCGCCCGAACGCTTTTCTGGTGACCCAAAGAGATTTGCAGTGTTCATTAACCAGTGCCGCCTACACTTCTTATGTAGACCAGCTGCCTTCCCAACAGATCAGGCCAAGGTGGCTTTTGTGCTTTCTTATCTCAGTGGCAGTGCCGCAGATTGGTCGATCCCTTTAGTCACTCAGGATGATCCGGTTCTTCATAATTTCCAGGCCTTCCAGTCCAGCATGGAGAAACTGTTCGCAAGACATGCACAAGGGCAGGCCTTGAACAATGAACTCCTTTCGTTACGACAGGGTAATCAAGACCTCTTGACTTACATTGCCTCATTCAACAGACTTATAGTGGAAACTCAATGGCCTGAGGATAAAAGAATAACGCTTTTCTACAGAGGCCTGCGTGGAGAGCTCAAGGATGTGTTAGCTCAAGTTGTGAATCCTCCACAAGAATGCTCAGACTATATTGACTTAGTTGTTCAATTGGACCACAGATTACAGAACAGAAAGGCTGATCGTTCCAAATTTGATACCCGAGTGTTTTCTAAACCGCAGACCTCTACTAGGGGAGCTGACACCGTGGAACCCATGCAAATAGGGGGCAAGAAAAAGCCTTTAACCCAAAAAGAGCGAGAAAGGAGAAGACAGCTGCAATTATGCCTCTATTGCGGAAACTCGGGGCACTTTCTTCGAGACTGTCCGGTGAAACCAGCTAAGAAGGCTGTAGGAGCCGCAGATACCTGTACCACAAATTCTGAGCAGGGAAACGACCTAGCCCGACAAGTGTAGAGGTCCTCTTGCCGAGCGTTAAAATCTGTTCCATGACCTCGCATTTCGTGGTGCCTATGGTCCTCATTAGCCCTGAACATCCGGATCGTTTGCATGCAATTGAAGCTTACATCGACAGCGGAGCAATCGGTAATTATGTGGACCGTGAAATGGTATCAAGGATGAATCTACCTCTTGTCCCTAACGCAGTAAAAGACGTCATTACTACAGTGGATGGCACGGAGATAGCCTCCGGACCAGTAACTCACGCCACCCAAGAAGTGACGTTAGTGAGCCAAGAGGGAAACCGGGAGAAAATCGTGTTCGATGTGATCAAGGCCCCTCAGTTCCAGATCATTCTGGGAATTCCTTGGTTAGAGAAGCACAATCCTCAGATCGATTGGCGAGCAAAGACGGTTCAGTTTCCAGAATGTATCTCCACTTATCCTCGGCCTGATGTTTCACTGGCGGCAATCTCTTCTGAGGTTCCCAAACTACCTCCCGAATACCAGGAATTCCAAGACGTCTTTCGGAAGGACCAAGCTAACACCCTGCCTCCTCATAGGTCTTACGACTGTCAAATAGATCTGATACCCGGAACAACTCCTCCTTGCAGTAGGATTTATGCCCTCACCGAGCCAGAGAATCTTCACCTTAGACAATATCTGGACCAATACCTAGCTAACGGATGTATCCGTCCTTCAAAATCTCCAGCTTCCTCGGCTTTGTTCTTCGTTCCGAAAAAGGAAGGAGACCTTAGGACTTGTATAGATTACCGCGCCCTGAATCAAATCACTGTTAAAAACAGATACCCGTTACCTTTGATCCCTGAACTCCTGGACCAAGTCAAAGACGCATGTATATATACAAAGTTGGATCTCAGAGGAGCCTACCACTTGGTACGAATAAAAGAGGGCGATGAATGGAAGACGGCCTTCCGCACCAAGTATGGGCTGTTTGAATATCAAGTTATGCCCTTTGGACTATGCAACGCTCCTGCCGCCTTCCAGTATTTAATGAATGATGTCCTTAGAGAACTCATAGATGTGTGTGTTGTTGTCTACATTGATGACCTCCTCGTCTATTCATCATCTGAAGAGGAACATCAGAAACACGTTAAAGAGGTCCTCGAGAGATTATGTCAACATAACCTTTTTGCTAAGCTTGAAAAATGCGTTTTCAACGTAACTGAAGTTGAGTTCCTGGGATTCATATTGTCACCAAACGGAGTCCATATGGATTCAAAGAAAGTCGATGTAATCATCAAGTGGCCTTCACCAACCTCTGTAAAAGGAGTTCAAAGCATGTTAGGCTTCGCTAACTTTTACCGCAGGTTCATTCCTGAATTCTCTCGACTAGTCCAGCCCATCACCGCTCTATTAAAGAAAAACAAACGTTTTGAGTGGTCTACCGAGGCGGAACAAGCTTTTCAGGACTTAAAAGCTAAATTCATCTCTGCACCTGTTCTAAAACACCCTCGCCCAGAACTCCCCTACATCGTAGAAACAGATGCTTCTAGTCTTGCTATGGGGGCAGATTTATCACAAAGAGATCCGGTCACACACCAATTACATCCTGTAGCCTTTTGGTCCCGCAAATTCTCGGCTCCCGAGATCAACTATTCAATTACAGACAAGGAACTTTTAGCTATCAGATCAGCCTTTAAAGCCTGGTGGCATTATCTTTTGGGAGCCAGACACACAGTCACCGTAATGACAGATCACCGCAACTTACAATATCTGAAGACGGCCAAAGCTCAGTCTTCCAGGCAGCTCCGCTGGGCTCTGTTTTTGGCTGAGTTTGACTTTATAATTACTTATCGACCAGGCAGTAAAAACGGAAAAGCAGATGCCCTCTCCCGGATGGGAATAGATGAACACTTGACCAATCCTGAACCAATACCCATAATCCCAGAACAAAGGATTTTGGGCTTGGTCAGCGCTCAATCCTTTGAAGACTTCGAGACTACAGTCAAATCACTCCTAACTCCGGCAGAATTACAGGACTGGCAATTCAAGGGGAAGGATTTCTCAGTGGACCAAGACCTACCATATTTCCGAGGACGATTGTACTTGCCCTGTGAGAAAATACAAAAACAGGTAATCTCCTGTTATCACGGCTCATTAATGGAGGGTCACCCTGGCATTACCAAAACCATGGAAAAGGTCAAAAGACGTTTCTGGTGGCCATCTGTGACTTGACAGGTACCCTTGGCTGAGTTTCCCCTGTACCCACGTTCTCCTCACCTGAGCTTTCCGAGTCAATGGTTCCTTGCAGTCCGCGACGTGCCAGGTAGTCTCTCTCCTTTTTCTGGTGCGTGGGCTTGTCACGGGGAGAAGCCACTGTGGCCGCTGGGTGAGAACAGCGGCACAGTGACCTCCTTTCCGGGACCAAGCCAGAAAATGCAGGGAAAAACCTGCAAAGGGGAAAAAACCCTGATAAGAGGTGCCAAGACTTTTCGGTGAAGGCCAGTTGTTCCCAGATGAAAAGAAGGAAGCGAAGGATCTCCAACAACTGACGGGGGCAATACATGTCCAAGTCCAACAATAGCAGTAGGCCTGAAGCGCAGGCGGAGAAGTCAGCGGCTGAGGAGGCTGCAGTGGAGGTCGATAATGTTCCAGAAAAACACTGCGGAGGAGCACGGAAGGAACCCTCACGCTGACTGGACCAAAAAGAGCAAGGTGAGGGAAGAGGAGAAAAAGTGAGAGAGAGCGAGAGAGAGAGAGAGAGAGAGAGAGAGAGAGAGAGAGAGAGAGAGAGAGAGAGGGCGCGACAGCCCGCCGGAGAAAAAAAAGCACAGCTAGTACCGCCCAGGGACGGCGGCGAAGAAAAAAAAGGAAACAAGTACGGTGTTCTGAAAAGCCGGAACCCCGGAGTAAAGTATCCAAGGGGAAAATCCCCTGAGAAATTCCAAAGCGAGGTGCAGAGGAAGAGCGAAGGACCCAGAGTCGAAAAGTAAACAACAGAGGAGGGTTGCAACGCAACGACCTGCCGGGAGGCGGGGATTTAAATACTCCCGGCAGCGTCGCGTCCCGCGTTCGGAGCTGCGGAGTGAAACACAGAAAAAGGACTAAAGTAATCCTCCTCTACGTCCTCTCAAACTCCAACGCGGAAGAAATCGCCAGTCGTGGTGATGACCGCGACTGCGAGTGACACCATCATGGAAGAAGGATATTAGAGACTTTGTAATCTCCTGCGGTGTGTGTGCTCAGAATAAAAGTCAGAAGGAGAAACCATCCGGCCTCTTACACCCACTGGACATCCCTCCCTGTCCATGGCATACCCTGTCCATGGATTTCATCACGGACTTACCTCCATGCTCAGGGTATAATACCATTTTAGTAGTCGTGGATCTATTCTCCAGGATGGCTCACTTCATTCCCCTGAAGGGCCTACCTTCAGCTTCAGTATTAGCCCGATAATTCTTAGAAAACATCGTTCGGTTACACGGTTTTCCCTCGGTTTTGGTAGGGGAAGTCAATTCATCTCCCACTTTTGGCGAAGTTGCTGTCGCTTAGTGTCACGGCTCGCTCCCTTCGCTCCTGTTCCCGCCACTTGGGGGCATGTTTTGGGGTTTCTTCCCTACTGGACATTTCCTCCGAACCTTATGCTACAGTGTCCTGATGAATTGGGAGCGCTAAAACCTTATTTCCCGAATTACTTTAATCAAATGACTATGCTTCCCAGAATGCCTGGCTCACTGCCTCACCTCCTCCCTTGCAGGACAAGGCTGGGTGGAGGATAGGCAACACCTGTGGCTGCAGGTGCAGCAGGCGACACGCCTGAGGGGTGTGCTCGTTAAGCAGCTTTAAAAGCCTCAGTTTGCTTCAGTCCAGCGCTGGTCATTGTTGCAGCGTTCCTGTCGTGACTGGTCCCTTGTTCCTGGTTCTTAGTTTTTGTGCCCACTTTCTAGTTAGTGTTTCTTGTTCCTTGTCCTGGAATTCGTATTTGTATGCCTAATTGATTTCTGCCTTTTGGAAATCCCTTTCTCCCTTTCTCTGTCTGCAGGCAGCCTTTCTCTGAGCTTTCCTTTTGCTGTAGCCCAATTGCCTGTGTTCACTGTTTCCTAGAAATTGTCCTTTGCTACTGAAAGACTTGTTGCATTAATCTTTCCTTTACAGGTTTAGTTTCCTGCCTTCTCACCTTGGATGGGTGGGAAAGTTTCCCTTTTGATATCGTTTTCACTGCTTCTGATCCTTGCCTTCTATTGGGATCCATGCCATGTTTTCCTTTACACTTTTACATTTATTTCCTATTTTATTATTAGGTGTGGGAAGCTGTTGTAACTAGCTCCTGTGTGATTATCTTTTGTTTTCCACACTGTACTATTCCTTCTTGCCTCTTGACTTGGGTTTAGGTATTTAGTCATCCTCACTCTTTGCCTTTACTGCCTTCTGGGTTCTTGTTTGATATACAGGGTTGTGGGTTAGTACAGACTTTTTGAGTGGTCTTTCCGGTCCTCGTGCATATGGACATCCAAGTGGTCTTTCCGGTCTTCGTGAGTACTGGCATTCATGTGGTAATTCCGGTCCTTGTGAGTACTGTTTCCAAATTCTTTATTCAGTACCGTCTAGAGTGTCAGCTTACAGATTCTGTCCCTGCTTGCCCTCTACGTGGGCTTAGCGCTGTCAGTATCTGTAATAGCATAGTGGGTAAGGAGTTGCCGAATTTCCTTTCAGTCATAAGGAGGTTCTAAGTGCTTACCCTACATTCCTTTTCATATAGTGGTATACACGAGTCTTGGGTATTGAATGCACGTTGTTATATTCAAGGTTGTTTACTGTGTATTTTGTGCACATTTCCCCTGCCATATCCATCGCCTTCTTCCTTTCCTAACAGAATGACCAGCCGTTGTTCCCGTTTGAACATGGCCAGATTACGAAGGAAAGGCAGCAAGGCCTCTAACAAGCTTATACAGAAAGCTTCCCTTACAATTACCCGTGAAAATCGAATCTCTACTCCTGACTTAAATGAACTCCTTGACACGAATGGGTATTTACGTGCAAAGTATTTTACCCACTGGGTGGCCCATCCTACATTGCCTGATCCTAGCTCTGTCTTTAATTTTGATCCAGAGTCTATGTCCGCACAAGCCTTAGCAGTGGAAAACAACACACTGCTAGAATTTATACACACAAGTACCTCTGTTATTGAACCCCATGGCTCCGGTTGTGCTTTACCTCAGATTGAACAGTTTCATGATTCAAGCATGAAGGATGGAGGGGTTCCTTGCATATCTTCTGTTTTCTGCCCTCAGTCTACAGCTTACTCCTCTGCACAGGTTCTTACTGTGGTCTCTAATGCCAAGGGGTCTGATGCCAATAGTCTGCTTAAAAGAAACACAGACCACGTCGGTAAGAGAGAGTATAGATCACAAGACCTGCAAGCAGTAGATGACAATATACAATCAGTGCACTTCCAGATGGCTAGGGCAGGATCCAGCCCTGATGCCACCATGCCTTCCCCTGTGCCTACTGATAGGGATGTACAGTTAATGCGGGACATGCTAAAATCAGAATTTGAGGAGTTAAAACAAGAATACATTTCCTTAAAAGAGGAGAATAAGATGTTACAGTCTTTTCTGAATACACCTCCAACTTTATCCGTTGATGAAGTGAATACTGTTCAGTCCCTGAGTGCGGAGACTTTTGTAAATCATGATACTTGTCAATATGTAAGATCTATTGGGAGTGAAAGTCTTTTTTCAAGCACAGCGCTTATTCAGGGCACAGGTTCTGACAACTGTCCTACCGTTTGTCAGGAATTGCTGTTAGCTGAAGATTCACAAGCCACTCCTTTACCTGAGGCTTCCTGTGTAGCAGTTTGTCATAACTCTGAGCTTGAACACATACATGCTTCTGATTTCCAAACACAATCCACAATGGTGGCATACACAGAATCAGTCACAACTGTAGGCTTAGGTTCTGCCCTTGATCTAGCTGCTGAGACTGAAGTAGACATTCAAGCTGATGTGGAAAACGATGCTACCTCTGTGTTCGCTCTTCCTTCTGCCAATTTCGGTCACTACGAGCAGTCAAAGACAGTGCAGAATTCATGTTTTGATGGACTCATTCCACAGATTACTGAACCAAAAACCCGGCAGGCGATCCCTGAACTGTTGATTGTTAATCAGCCACTTTCAGAAGCTAAGACAGAGGAATGGTCAATTGACGAAATCCTGATTAACAGAGACTTTACTATGGTGATTCCTCTGGTTGATTTTGACTTCTACAAAGGAAGAGACTCTGTGACATCCACTAAGGAGAGGGACGGCAGGGGTACAGCTCAGACTTTGGTTACTGGTGCCAAGGGGTCAACTGCCTTAAAGGGGCTTTCCATTCCTGAACCACAAGTGTGTCTGTCGACTTCTGGGACTTCAGACTGTCCTCCTACTACCATTGACTCTTCAATAATCCTGTCCACAGCTCTGCAGTCATCGTTGGCACACGTAACTTCGATCAATAAAAAAGTGCTATGTCTGCCAGTCACCCAAGAGCCTTCACCATGTACGCAGTCAGAGCCAAAGACCTTGACAAGTTTGTCTTCAGCTAACAAGACGGCTCCAGCTTGCATGCCCTCAGCCTCAGAATTTCCTCTGGCATGTCTGTCTTCGGCTACAGTGACTCATCCAGCAGATTATCCTTCAGCCATGGAGCCTCCGGTAGTACATTCTAAGTGCATGTCTTCGGTCCCAGAGCCTACTGCTAGTTTGGCTTCAGTTCATGAGAGACCTGTATCCTGCTCAGCCTCGCTGCCAATATCGGAGGTGTACCTGTCTACACTGTCAGATCCTGCTGCATATTCTTCTGCTCCAGAGATTCCTCCTGAATCCCAACCATTTACTGATGAACGTCCATCTTGCCCTTCTTATGCTTCAGGGGGATCACCAGAATGTCTGCCTTGTACACAAAACAATTCTCCCAACTACTTGACTGTAGCATTAGCGCCTCCCGAATATGCAACATCTGAGCCTGAGACTTCTGCCAGCTCTCTCTTCAAAAACATCAAGCCGGCTCACGACTCGGGAGGGCCTTACATGCGAGGCCGCTGGACTTGCCTGGAGTATTACGAGAGAGAAACGGATGCCATCCGCCACGGCCCAGTCACCGAACGACTAGCCAACCAGGATAGCGGGCTGGACGGTCCGCGTTTGGACTCCGGTTTGGATCAACCGCTTGACAACCCTTTTGTTGCCGGATCCCACATGAGCCTGAGGGAAGGGACGGGCACGGCCTTCCAGCTGCAGCGCCAGTTGGGTGCTAGTAGCCAAAGGAGGGGAATGTCTGCTGCAGTTCAAGATGTGCCTGTTTTTGCTCCCGCTGCTAGTATGCCTGATGTTCCGAGTACTGTGTCTAACACTCCTATCAGTATGCCAAACGTTCCTGCAGTTGTATCCCACGTGCAACAAGGTGGCTACTTGACTGGCTACATGACTGTCAACGGGAGTGCCAGCCTCGTACAACCCATTGGATCTCCAGACCTCCAAGGCATGGAACTTATGCAGGCGAATCTTTGTCACTTTCAACCACAAACCTTTACCCAGATGGATGACAGAGTATCCGAACCTCTACCTCAGCCGCCACCTTCCTCTTCCGAACATAAACATTTCCTGAAACCTGCTGTTTCCTCACCTCCTGTGTGTCCACTCTCGGCAGTGAGGCTAACAGAACTTCTACCGTTGTCTAAGGCATGTAGCACCAGCCTGCCTCTCTCCTCAAAGATGTATGCATATCCTCTTCCAGTGACTAAGCTTCCTGGACCTTCCAACTCTGCTTCGGGTCCTGCAAGTCCTTCATGCCTTTCTTCGACCCATGAGTCTCTTCCTCACCGAAAACCCGCCTATGGCTCTTATAGACTGCGGCCTGATTCTATTCATTCCAGTCCTTCTGCTTCTGCCCGTGGGTCATCGTTTCCGTCAGTGCCACTTCTGAAGACAAAGCGCTCCTGTCATGGAAAGAAGATGTTTTGTGCGAGTAACGGCCGCCTGGAGTCGGCCGTGGGAGGGGGTATAGTGTCACAGCTCGCTCCCTTCGCTCCCGTTCCCGCCACTTGGGGGCATGTTTTGGGGTTTCTTCCCTACTGGACATTTCCTCCGAACCTTATGCTACAGTGTCCTGATGAATTGGGAGCGCTAAAACCTTATTTCCCGAATTACTTCCCTTCCGGATCCATTCCAGGTTTTTGGCAGCCAGCATGCTACTGCTACTTTAATCAAATGACTATGCTTCCCAGAATGCCTGGCTCACTGCCTCACCTCCTCCCTTGCAGGACAAGGCTGGGTGGAGGATAGGCAACACCTCTGGCTGCAGGTGCAGCAGGCGACACGCCTGAGGGGTGTGCTCGTTAAGCAGCTTTAAAAGCCTCAGTTTGCTTCAGTCCAGCGTTGGTCATTGTTGCAGCGTTCCTGTCGTGACTGGTCCCTTGTTCCTGGTTCCTAGTTTTTGTGCCCAGTTTCTAGTTAGTGTTTCTTGTTCCTTGTCCTGGAATTCGTATTTGATTGCCTAATTGATTTCTGCCTTTTGGAAATCCCTTTCTCCCTTTCTCTGTCTGCAGGCAGCCTTTCTCTGAGCTTTCCTTTTGCTGTAGCCCAATTGCCTGTGTTCACTGTTTCCTAGAAATTGTCCTTTGCTACTGAAAGACTTGTTGCATTAATCTTTCCTTTACAGGTTTAGTTTCCTGCCTTCTCACCTTGGATGGGTGGGAAAGTTTCCCTTTTGATATCGTTTTCACTGCTCCTAATCCTTGCCTTCTATTGGGATCCATGCCATGTTTTCCTCTACACTTTTACATTTATTTCCTATTTTATTATTAGGTGTGGGTAGCTGTTGTAACTAGCTCCTGTGTGATTATCTTTTGTTTTCCACACTATACTATTCCTTCTTGCCTCTTGACTTGGGTTTAGGTATTTAGTCATCCTCACTCTTTGCCTTTACTGCCTTCTGGGTTCTTGCTTGATATACAGGGTTGTGGGTTAGTACAGATTTTTTGAGTGGTCTTTCCGGTCCTCGTGAATACAGACATCCAAGTGGTCTTTCCGGTCTTCGTGAGTACTGGCATTCATGTGGTCATTCCGGTCCTTGTGAGTACTGTTTCCAAATTCTTTATTCAGTACCGTCTAGAGTGTCAGCTTACAGATTCTGTCCCTGCTTGCCCTCTACGTGGGCTTAGCGCTGTCAGTATCTGTAATAGCATAGTGGGTAAGGAGTTGCCGACTTTCCTTTCAGTCATAAGGAGGTTCTAAGTGCTTACCCTACATTCCTTTTCATATAGTGGTATACACGAGTCTTGGGTATTGAATGCACGTTGTTATATTCAAGGTTGTTTACTGTGTATTTTGTGCACATTTCCCCTGCCATATCCATCGCCTTCTTCCTTTCCTAACACTTAGCCCAAATTGATGTGAGACTTTCAACCAGTCACCATCCCCAAACTGACGGACAAACCGAGAGAACAAATCAAACTCTGGAGCAATATTTACGTTGCATGCTCCAACAAACTGAAAACCCTTGGAAGGATATCCTTTGTATCGCTGAATACGCTTATAACAATTCGACCCATTCTGGAACCTGGAAGACTCCCTTCTTCCTATTATACGGAAACCATCCTAGGACCTCTAACCTGGATCCTCCCCAAGAATTCGAAACACCTGCTTTGGATCACTTGCACTCGGTGATCACTGGTACTTTTAAAGAAGCCACTGCCCATCTGCAAAGAGCTAAAGCTCTATACAAGAAAGGAGCGGATCAACACCGTAAAGAGGCCCCTCACTACGCAGTGGGAGATCAGGTCTGGTTATCCACTGAGCACCTGCCTCTAAAAGGACCCCGCACCTTCATCCCGAGATACTTAGGACCCTATCTCATGTGTGCCATAATTAATCCGGTGGCTGTCAAATTGGAATTGCCTTCGCATATGAAAATACATCCAGCATTCCATGTCTCCTTACTAAAACCAGTACAACCAGAAACCCGATTGACGAACTCCCAGAACCTGTTCTAGTGGATGGAGAACTTGAGTTCAAAGTAAACAACATCCTAGACTCCAAAATCTCCAAATCTAAATTATATTACCTGGTTGATTAGAAAGGATACAGCCCCCAGGAAAGGTCTTGGGAAACCTCAGAACATGTCCACGCACCTCGTCTGGTCAAGAAATTCCATCTGAATCACCCCGACAAGCCAAAACCCCCGGAGGAGACACGCTTAGGAGGGGCCTTGAGGGGGGGGGTGCTGTCATGATCACTGCTTCCAAGGAGCTAGGACCAGCCCAACGTCCTTGGAAGCAGGCCCCTAACCTGGTCCTGGCACTGGAAGCGCCGGGCTCATAATTTGTATGAAGATGCTTGGGTGGACTTACCTGCAGCAGACCATGCTGCTTACTTACCAGCCACATAGGAATCCTCTGTGAGCCGGGACTACTTTCTTACCTGGGTGGGGCAAGCTCCACTCCCTGGATACAACACTGGAACTCTTCTGGAACAGGAACTCTTTTCTTACCTAGGCGAGGCCGCGGAGGAAGACGCCTCATCATTCCAAGGCTATTTAAACCACACCTGATTGATGAAACGTGCTTCGCGTTATTCTGCATCTGCAGCAGAACGCTCACCGTGTCTGTTCCAGTTTTCTTCTTTCCGATCCTGAACCTGCAAGAACAAACGCTTACCATTCCTGTATCCAGCATTCAGTAGCACCTGCAAAGACAAGAAACAACAGGTCAGCACGGCAACCTTCACGCGCAGCGCTTTCCTCACCTGATCCATCGGCAGCTACCATCTCTTCACGCTGCTCCTCCGCCTGTGAAGACAAAAGCATAGTTATTCCTGTGTGGAATTACTTACCGGCACTCCGCGAATTCCGGTTTTCTTCAACGCTGCAATCCTGCACCTGAAAGACAAAAGAAGAGACATTAGACAGGTATTTTACTTACGCGCCATCGCGCCCGCCACAATAGGGTGCCTGCAAATACTCCAGCGTTTCCAGCGTCTCTTCAACACCCGAACTCACAACTGCAAGGGAAAAGAGACAGTTAGAGAGCTTTTGAAAAGCAGGCAACCGGCATTTACTTACGCATTTCCAAGCGCTTCATTCCAAGACTCTGGCTCGAACTTCGGCTTTCTTCACACCATCTTCTACCTCAAGAGCCCTGCAAGACAAATAGAAAAAGCATTATACAGAGCCCTGTTCCACATTAACGTGCCCACGCACCTAAAGACTGTAAGGACTTAAAAGGTGTCCGGAAACTCACCGTTCGTGCAGTTAACGACGGTAGCAATCCTCTGATGTCAAGAGGCCTAAGTTTCACCCAGTGAAGGAACTGGCAACGGCACCCTGCACCAGACGCAGATGGAGAGACCAGCATTCACCTATCTAAGGTGAGCACGTTGACCTTGGGGCTCCACGGAAAAGCGAGGAAGGGAAAGGGAGAGAGATACCCGACAACCCCAGATCATTAACCCCATATTCTTTCACCTGCAGATATCTCACTCTTCGAGTTAGACACACAGTGCAAAGAGGCTCAGCCCCGGAAGCCAATCGAGTCCTGCACTTCACTTTTCGAGTCACAGACACCATCCTGCCAAGACCGGCGCCTGCGTGGGAATCAGGTGAGCGTTACAACCAGCAGGGATGCCTACATCCAGACCCGTTTTCAGGGAGGGGATCCGCTTACAACAACTGGCCTTCCTCTCCCTGTGGATGTGGGTATCCGGGACCAGGTTGAGCCTGTCCTGAGTGGGATGGCGTTGCGTCCACAGGGCATGCAAGGTGACCTGCAGTGTTTTCGTGAGGACACTGCACGTCATCTCAAATGCCTCGTTGACCGTGTTGACCTACTGGTACAGGTCACCAGGACCGGATTCCTCCATTTGCTGGACCTTGTTCCGACCCCCTCCTCACCTGAACCCCCTATGTGCCAGTCATCCTCCATGCCATCTTCCCACCCACGTATCACCTGGGTACCCTGTGGAGCTGCCTCTGACCCTGCGGCAGGCTTGTGGAGGACACACCCCTGCCACAGTCAGGAGTCGGACGTCCAGCAGGGGTGGCCACCTCAACAACTGCACCCTAGCCCGAGGAGGATGTGCAAGCAGCAAGAGCCAGGGCACAGGCAGAGGCGCAACAGCAGCTACAAGGTGGGAGCCATGATGGCTCGGGGCCTTCAACATCGGAGGGGCAGGCATCGGCCAGAGGGCAGGAGGACCCAGGACTGAAAGTGTCTTCCGTGTGGCAGTGGTTAGGCCATGCTATAGATGCGGAGCGGCAGCGGGCAGAAGAGGCACGGCTCACAATGGTCTGGGTGGAGAACTCCATGCGTAGGGCGCTGAGGCGGGCCGAGTGCCTTGAGGCAATTCGCAGGGACCTGGAAGTCCACATGTCATCGTCCCTGCGAACCCTCGGGGCCATGGAAGAAGACCGCCACAGGGACATCGAGCAGGAGTTCGATGATGCCCTGGCCCGGGAAATCAGGAAGTGAGCTGTCGGACTAGCCCGCTGCCATTGTAAATAATTTTTAGAGTTAGGTTTCCTTTTCCTTTTCCTTTTATTTGTGGTCAATGGACAATGCCACACACATTTGTATATAGTTTTATTTTTATGTAGTTTCTTATGTAGGTTTCATTTGTTTGGTTGGGCTCATGGACCCTTTACATAGTGGGACAATGGATTGATTTGATTTATTTTTTGGATTTTTCTTTTGGACAATGTATTGTAAATAGTTGGACTATGGAATAATTTAATTTTTTTTTTCATTATGAACATGAAGCAATGGATTTTTTTTTTTACCTTTCCTTTAGATTTGCGTTGGTGGAGGGAGCGTTTGGACTGTTTTTCTTTCAAATTTTTTTGGATTGGTTATAATTTTCATTCACTCATCTTTTGCACATGCTTTTCATTTCATGTTTGCTATTTTTGTATGATTTCATTTCATTTATTTATTTTTGTACATATTCATATTTTATTTCCATGTGTGGGATTCGCTCATTGGGTTGATGCATGTGAAAATGTGTGTTTACACAATCAATGCCAACCAGTGTATCTGTGTGACGGACATGTGTTGATGTACATAGTTGACTTTTGGTTTGTGTCTTGAGATAGGCATGTCAGTTTGGGGTGGATTGGGAAATCATTGCGTCTCAAGAATGGGGTGGCGTGATGTGGTTTTTTTGGTGTAGAAGTGGCCCATGATTGTGCTTGTTTATTTTGTGTAGGGGGGACATGAGTGGGGGCCTGCTGGCACCCCTCACTGCTGGGGGGTGGGGGTGCAGGGGGAATGAGTGGGACATGAGTGGGGGCCTGCTGCCAGGTGCCCCTCACTGCTGGGGGGTGGGGGTGCAGGGGGACATGAGTGGGGGCCTGCTGGCAGGTACCCCTCACTGATGGGGGTGCAGGGGGACATGAGTGGGACATGAGGGGGGGCCTTCTGGCAGGTGCCCCTCACTGCTGGGGGATGGGGGTGAAGGGGGACATGAGTGGGACATGAGTGAGGGTCTGCTGGCAGGTGCCCCTGACTGCTGAGGGGTGGGGTGCAGGGGGACATGAGTGGGGGCCTGATGGCAGGTGCCCCTCACTGCTGGGGGGTGGGGGTGCAGGGGGACATGAGTGGGGGCCTGCTGGCAGGTGCCCCTCTCTGCTGGGAGGTGGGGGTGCAGGGGGACATGAGTTGGTGATCACTAGTGGAAGGTGACATGTGTGCTGGCTGGGGGGCATACCCAGGGGTGCAGGGTAGTCCCCTGTGTTGTGGGTTGCCTATAGGGGCCATGGATGGGGTGGAGGGCACACCTGGGAGGACCCACACTGCCAATTCACGTGTGGGACTCCCTGTGCACCCCACTAGATACACGTACCTGCTCTGACAGTGAAATCATGTGTGAAACTTCCCGCGAACCCCAGTAATGCACATACCCCACTCGCACAGGGCCAATCGCTTGTGAAACTTCTCGCGAACTCCAGTAATGCACGTACCCCACTCGCACAGGGCCATTCGCGTGTGAAACTTCCCGCGAAACCCAGTAATACACGTACCCCACTCGCACAGGCCCTTTCGCATGTGAAACTTCCCACGAACCACAGTAATACATGTACCCCACTCGCACAGGCCCAATCGCCTGTGAAACTTCCTTCGAATCACAGTAATACACGTACCTCACTCGGACAGGGCCAATCGCGTGTGAAAATTCCTGCGAACTCCAGTAATACACGTACCCCACTCGCAGAGGGCCAATTGCGTGTGAAACTTCCTGCAAACCCCAGTAATACATGTACTGCACTCGCACAGGGCCTATCGCGTGTGAAACTTCCCGCGAATCCCAGTAATACACGTACCCCACTCGCACAGGCCCTTTCGCGTGTGAAACTTCCCGCGAACCCCAGTAATACACGTACCCCACTCGCACAGGGCCTATCGCGTGTGAAACTTCCCGCGAACCCCAATAATACATGTACCCCACTCACACAGGGCCAATCGCGTATTAAACTTCCCGCGAAACCCAGTAATACACGTACCCCACTCGCACAGGCCCTTTCGCATGTGAAACTTCCCACGAACCACAGTAATACATGTACCCCACTCGCACAGGCCCAATCGCCTGTGAAACTTCCTGCGAATCACAGTAATACACGTACCTCACTCGGACAGGGCCAATCGCGTGTGAAAATTCCTGCGAACTCCAGTAATACACGTACCCCACTCGCACAGGGCCAATTGCGTGTGAAACTTCCTGCAAACCCCAGTAATACATGTACTGCACTCGCACAGGGCCTATCGCGTGTGAAACTTCCCGCGAATCCCAGTAATACACGTACCCCACTCGCACAGGCCCTTTCGCGTGTGAAACTTCCCGCGAACCCCAGTAATACACGTACCCCACTCGCACAGGGCCTATCGCGTGTGAAACTTCCCGCGAACCCCAATAATACATGTACCCCACTCACACAGGGCCAATCGCGTATTAAACTTCCCGCGAACCCCAGTAATACATGTACCCCACTCGCACAGGGCCTATCGCGTGTGAAACTTCCCGCGAACCCCAGTAATACACGTACCCCACTCGCACAGGGCCAATCGCGTGTGAAACTTCCCACGCACCCCAGTAATACACGTTCCCCGCTTGCCGTGTGCTGTGTGGTGGCCATGTATACTAGTACAGGGTTAGCACAGCCCTTTGCGCTGGACTGGGGATTTTGATGGATTTTCCCTGCGCGAGGGGCGTTTTTGGGGGCGTAACTGGTGCTGCTGCAGGGTCGCTGCGCCACTGTGCGCCACGGCTGGTTTTGGTAGCTAAAATCCATGAATACGCTGCGTGCGGAAATGGATTTTAGCGCACGCTGCTGGCGCAGAGATTTGCATGCGCACACTGTGTGCCAGCCGCGTGAGCCACTTGTGCGCTAAATTCTATGACTTACCCCCTTACTTTTAATTAGGCGATTGTCTCTCTTCAGTCAGAAAAAGTACATTTTACTATTTCTTTAAATTCGGTTTTCATATCCAGCAAATACACACTTTCTGCAGCTATAGTTCTTTTCTTGAGTGCTGGAGTTGTTTTGCTGCATGGATACATTTAACAGGCATCTATTCAGAGTATTTCTCTGAACAGCTGATTCTTGATACTTTTGCAAATAAAATTGACATGTTTCCCATGTAAAATGAAAACAAAGCCTCTGGTTGATTTTTCAAAGATACTTTTGACAGGAGCTGTCATTCAAATAAGGCCCTGTTCCTCTGAGGCATAATGAATGATCCTGGGCATTGCATGGCCTTTTTAACCACAGTGGTTCATGAGAAATTGATTAATTTAGCGCCAAGCAGCACTTTTAAGGTTGAAAACGTGTCATTTTAAAGAGGCGTTTTGGGTTTTCAGCAAAGTAATGTTGCTTCTTTCACTTCACTCCATGTTAAATGTTGTGGAGCACACTGGCACATTCCTGCAGTGAGTACTCTGTTCCACCCCACCTGAAATGTGTGCGGCAGGGTGGTGCAGCCATTTTCTGGTTGTTGCAAAAACGCAGTTTAGAGATCTTAGCGCACACAGGAGTTAGCGTGGCCATTTTGCTGTTTCTTGCACCAATGCCTTAAATTGGTGTAGCATAGCACAGCTGAGTGGGTCAAAATATCCCACAGCTTGGTCTCTAGTTCTGGGTCGTAGTAGCCATGCACAAGGCGGATGCGATATATTTTTTAATTGCTTGAAAAACCTCTTTACAGTCAGCCGACCAAATCAAATCTTGCCCCTTTCCGTTGAGTAGGCAGAGGGGTGTGCTGACTGAAGCAAAATCTTGAATGTACCTGCTACAATAACTTGCTATGCCTAAGAATAATCTGATGGCAGACACTGATGTTGGCATGGGAGCTTCTACCAACGCTTGCACCGTGTCTGGATCTGGTTGAAGGCCTCTGTGTGAAAAGATGTGCCTGAAGAATTTGAGCATTGATTTGTTTAGCTCGCACTTATCAGCATTTAACATCAGGTTTGCATCTTTGAGAGCCATGCACACCCTCCTCAGCGTGTCATCATGTGCCACTTGGGTCGCTCCAAATATCAAGAGATCATCACTGTAGTTCAGGCACTGCGGAATGTGTTTGATAACCTGGTGTATCTCATTCTGAAAGATCTCTGCAGCTGAGGATACCCAAAAACTAAGAAGTTTATATCTGAAGAGCCTTTAGTTTATGGAGAAAGTGGTTATATAATAAAAGTCAATGCACTTCAAGCTGATGATATCCTTTATTTAAATCTAACTTGGAAAAGACTTTTGGCCCATGCAACAGATGCATCATATCGGTCATCCAGGGCGCCATGTGCCGCTCTCTTTCAATTGCAACGTTGGGTGCTCTCATGTCCACGCAGATGCAAATGCTCTTACTGTTTTCCTTTTTAGGGACTGGCACTACAGGCGACACAAAGGGGGTGGGTCCTGAAGCTTGTTCAATGATGTCCTGGTCTAGTAGGGACTCTAGCTCCTCCTCTACGTGCTTCTGAATGTGGAAGGGTATACCCCAGTATGGTAGGACTATTGGTTTGACATGAGTATTAATGTGTAGCTTAATCTGCTTTCCTTTTTGTCTCGTGTAGATATGTGTAAAATGTGGCGTTCATAAGCTAAGTTCTTTAGCAGGCCAGAATAATTGTTTAAAGAGTCAATAATACCTAGGAAAGGTGAGTTTTCTGGCATTTTGAAATCAATGTCTCTCACAACATGGCCTAACGAGTGAAGAAGTATGCCTATGAGGTGGCGTTCTTCCCTGACGCTTGCTGCATCAATGTATATATTAAGATCCTTGAGCCATCTGCTCCACCTTGGTGCCAGACTGGTTGTATCAGAGACATCAAATGGCTGCATGGCCTGGAGCTGCAAGGACTCATTTCCTCCCTCCTCCCTGGACACTGGATTACAGGGGGATGAGGTGGCTGGTAGGCTTCGTGAGCTGCTGACACCCTCATTGTCTGACATGATGGCAGGGTACTAATAGTAGAAAATGAAAGCGAAGGCTCTCCTTGAAGCTACCATTTCTATGTATGTGGTGTGCCACACATGGCTGTTACTGCAGACGATGTTGTCAATATGTGTATTTCTGACCACAGGGCATTCCTGGTCATGTTCTCTTTTCTATTCTGACTATAGCTGCTGGTTGCAATGTCCCAGTTGCCTCCATGGTGATGCAGTGAATGTCAAGATGTACGTTGAAGTCGATGTAAAATAATATCCTCTGCGGCGATGCAGTAATGAAAGCTTTCCTCCATGGCAATGTTCTGAATTGCAGATGGCAGAACGTCGATTACGCTGCACGTACTGACAGGATCAGGCTTTATTGAAAGGCAGAGCCTCCAGTTGCTGCATATCTGCATCGTCATGCAAGATGAATTGGCAGGGACTTTAACGCAAGCCAGGTCGGCTGTTACGCTGCAGATATCTTTGTTTTGGGGCCCGCTGCCGTGTGAGATTAAGGGACAGTGCCGTACAGAATTGGGGGATGAAATTTGGGCCAGATGAGGGAAACAACTCACTGCACAGGTACTGCACTCCTCTGTAATTTTGGGGGCCTCTGACACATCCGTGGCCGCTTGGGACCGGCACAGTCTCGGTGGGCAATGGTACGCCTCAAGGGGTGAGGCACGCATTGGTTCTCCTCATCGCCAGTGTATAATCCACGGCGGTAGATACAATAAAAAAGTGTAAATGAAGCTGCAAAGGCAAATGATACACCGGAGCCCAGCGGGTAATAAAAAGGGGACAGGTGAGAGTGCTTATCCTTAATTGGGTATAGAATCAGGACATTACAAGACTTATGATTCGATTTTGCATTGTGGTCACATGAAAGTAAGTTCTGTGTATGATACTGCCTGAGCCATACGGATTTCTGAGGCTCGGCATTGATATTTTACATCTGCTGCATTTCCACAATACTAAGCGGATTCAGGGAAGAAAAACTACAGTTCCCATCAGCCCCAGCTGTCTATTTGTCTTATGACCAGGTGCACCAGTGCACAAGGAACAAGACAATCATCGGCCGGCTTCAGTGACCAGGCTGTGAACCATGTGTCAGTCTCCATGTAAGTGTAAAGGTCAGGTTGCGTCCTCCCCACCCCATACTTAGAGTACGTAGAATTGTTATCATCTGCCACAGCTATCCTCTTTTACTTATCGTGTATCCTGTCGGAACTTTAAGCATGTTCATCTGCACAGACATCTCCGACCTGCGTACTCCACCTCCTGGGATTAGTCTTCCCTTCCACCTGCTGGTTACGGAAGCACACGCGAGATCGTGGGTTATCCAAAAGAAATAAATCTGCTCCTAGCTGCCCAAAAAGCGGCACAGCTCGCAATCATTAACAAATACCTGGAGTGGAAAACTGATACTTCTTTGGAATCCCCTGCAACTTTGTGTCCTGATTCTGTATTAAATCTCAACCTCCAGCTAGGAGAACCATCACAGGGCACATACCCTCAAATGAACATGGACACCCCAGTCACAAATGGTTTAGGGAATTTAGACTCACTACTTCCGGAACAACTACGATCAGTAGGTTTGCAGCCTCAAATTAATACTAAACATACCAAAGAAGCAAGCCCTCCGTCTGACTTCTTGCAAACCACTGATTGTAAAGTCAATCTGATTGATGGTTCAGACATCAAAATCGCTTTACTTAATATTGGGTTTATTATTAAACACGCCTTAGCTATTCATGACCTTCTCATTCATCATGATCTAGATATCCTGTGCCTGACCAAAACATGGCTGACTGAGGCAAGCGCCTCATTATTAATCCTGGGGGATACCTTATCATTAATAAAAACCGTGCCCAAGGTCATGAGGGCAGAGTAGCAGCCATTGTCCAAAACCGATTTGAATTCTTTGAAAGTTCTAGTGAATGTGAGAAATGTGAAATCCTCCACCTGAAAATCACTCCCACTCCATGGATTGTTTTCTGTTTTAGCCAAAAATCGAATTTAGCCGGTACTCACTTACCCTCTGCTGTAGTTCTCTTCCTCCCCACCCTCTGCATCCCCATGTGTCCTCTTCCACATCCCTCTGTGTCCTTGTGTGACTGCTCCACCCCTGTCACATCCCCCAGGTTCCTACCGGGTTAAGTGTTCCACCCTGTGCCCCCATGGCACTTTCTATCTCCCCTATCTTCTCCTCCCGGGAGGATAGCTCAGGGGCAACATGCTCACCTTGGAAGCAAGACGACACGGAGCAACACAGGTTCGATCCCCGGGTCTGCGCTTAGAAACCTCTGGGTATTAAGCACGTTATAAATAACCTATAATATCATAACTGCTTATCCTTCACCTCTCACTAAATCTGGCAGGAAGAAAATGGAAAAAGGACACCCCGGCCTCCAACCCAGGCCTACCTGTCACTGACACCTATGTCAGTGCTTCCTCCAGAGTAACTCTCACCGACATCCTCTTTGTCATCCCGTCACCCGGCCTATGGAGCCTTAATATGGTCACTCTGCTCTCTCCCTACTCCCCTTCACACATCAATGGTGGCACCCGCTGGGGGTCCTTCTTGCCCCTTTCTCCTCTTCCAAGGTCATCATTAATGTCTACCTAAATGGTACTGTCCTAGTACAGGGTCCTAAACCCAACCTCCTCCTTTTTGATGGGATACTCCCTTGCATCAACTTTTCTCCCTCCTCTTCAAGGGCACCTTGCCTCCTTCTGCTCCCTCCTCCACATGCGCTACAGCCCAAGTAACATCCTTATCTCCGTCACTCTACTTTCTTCCATTTCCATCTCTCAGGCTCTCTCGCTGCTTCTGGGGGGTGGGGTGCGCTGTCCCATGTAGCCCCCCGTAAGTCTCTCAAAAAGTAGCAATCTACTCAATGTTGCCACTCTTAACTCTCGCTCTGCTGTCATGCCCTCCTCTGACATCTGCCTGCTCCTTGAACTCTTGGACCTTTATGTCCTTGCCCTCACTGAGACCTGGTTTAAGGACAGCTCTGTCACAATTTTTGACACCCTTCCCCGTGAGGGCTACAAGATCATCTCTGAGTCCAGAACTAACAGACAAGGAGGCGGAGTAGCCTGATCTATCCAGTGTGGATCCCTGTCTCCATCATTCCCACTTAGGCCTACTCTTCGTTTGAATGCATGGTCTGCAGGCTCCCTCTTTCTCGCCAATCTCCTCTCTTACTTTGGCCATCTTCTATAGGCCACCGGGCCAGTCTACCCTCTTCCTCTCTGAATGGCTGACCTGACCATCTTCTCCCCACCGCCTCACAACTCTTCCTGCAAGGGGATCTAAACATCCATCTGGACTTCCCGGACTCTTCAGGACCTTTACGCAAACTTGGTGACTCTCTCTCTCTATACATTCTACCTTCTAAGCCAACTCACACTGCAGCCCACACCTTGGATGCGCTCATCTCCACCGACATCCCTCTCTCTACCCCTCTTACTACAGCACTCTCCTGGACCGATCATTCTCTGCTCTCTTCCTACCATAAGCTATAGTCTCCTCTGGCATTGGCACACCCCACACAGCCTCCCCTCTTCAAAGCTACCTGACCCATGAAGAGAGTGGCAGTGGCTGTCTTTGCCTCCTCCTACTCTCCGCCTCCTGATCCTGCGGCTGAGTCCCACCCTGACATATCCCTCTCTAACTTGTCATTAGGGTTCGTATGAAGCCTCCCAAAATGTGCAATTACTGGTACGAGACTGAACTGGCTGCACTCAAAAGCAAGTGTAGAGCATCAGAACGGAAATGTGTGGCCCCAGGTGCACCCATGGGGCGGATCTATATGCACACTTTTAAATGCAGGATTGTAATCCAAAAGTAGAAAACAAGCATTGTATGACATTATTCGTATCGTTTTGCTATATGTTTATGCTAACCACACAGATTACAACATGGCCGCCAGATTATCCATAACAAACAGGGAGAAGGGGCTGCCCTTGAAGACCGTTACCATAACAACGTTTTGTACTAAATACTTACAGAAAGGACGCCGAATGGCGCCCCCTCAAGAGCTTTGTAGCACGCGATTAGATGCTGAACTGTCACGGAAGGTAAGAGACCGTCTAGAAATTCCTACTGAGAAGAAATAATATATACTAAAGAACCTGCACGAGTACTTGCGCGCATACTTACCAGGTCTCCAATGAGCCCAACTATACCGCGTTATCTCAGAGCTTATTTAAGCAACTACGTGAGCTCGAAATGAACGCTAACATTAAATTAATTGACAAATTGAAATGCACGAGTATGTGCATGCATAATTACTAGGTCTCCTACGTGCCCAATTCATACTGCGTTATGTCAGAGCTTATTTAAGCAAGATTGTGCATTCGAAATGAACGCTAACACTAAATTAATCAACAAACTTAAACGCTTCGAATTGAAGGACAAATGAGACATTACTGCATCTTAGATTGTTCTTGTATCCATATCAACCCTTACCGTATAAAAAGGTGACACTTTCAACATTTCACATCTGTAGGGATCTAACCCGATCACTGTGGAAGATTTTTGCCAAATGTAACAAGGGGAACTAGAGGAATCCAAGGTAAAATGTCGAACATTCACTACTAATTCAAAATGATAATATGTTGCCTCATACCTACTATCAAGTACAATATCTAACAAGTGGCTTTGATTTATTTATCTCTCAAAAACCCCTCCCTCCATCCCCCCCTTTTCCCCTCCCCTTTATTGTCTGGCTCTTCATTTATCTTTTGTTTAGTTACTTTTATTTGGAATTAATGTCTTGTATCTAACGTTGGCATTTGTTTGTTGGAATTTGTTTATTTGCACATGCTAATTTACGTGAATGTAATATCTCATATTTTCACACCATATTTCTGTTATGATTTTATGGTGCTATGACAGATTACTAGCCCTGATTTGAAAAAGGTCTCAAGGGAGACTGAAACACGTGTCATCACTTAAGGGCACTTTGATGAAATAAACAACCTTTTTTTTGGAATATAAGGCGCAGTCTCCATCCGGGTTATTCAACTTTACAGTTTGGAAGAAGCACTCAATGAGATGAATTTCAAGGTTGAGAATAACTAACTTACTGCCAACTCCGGTAACATTCTGGATTGGGTGATTTCGAGAAATTTGAATGTTGAAATATAAAACCCTGGGAGTATTCCTTGACTCATCTCTCACAGCCAAGACCCAATCTAGTTACATATCCAGTAATTGTCACTATCACCTTAGACTCCTAAAGATCATCAAACCTTTTATTTCTGAGGCAAATTGCTCATCGGTGGCACAAGCAATAATTCTCTCTCACCTCGATTATTGTAATGACTTGCGGATCGGGGCAAGTAAAAAAATCCCTCCTATGACTCCAGACCCTTCAAAATTATGCTTTCCGCATTGTCAAAGGAATTCCACGATGTGATCACATTTCAGCTTCTAGGCAATCGCTACATTGACTCACGGTCCATGCTTGGATCCATTTCAAGACTGTTACGCTTGAGCATAAATGCCTGTATGGTAAGGTACCAGCCTACCTGAAGGCTTGTGTTACCTTACAATCGACTAAACGTACCTTATGTTCCACAAATACTGGACTGATTAGCTCTCACAAGGTCAGAAGGGCTAAAAGATTGGGTAGAGCTTTTCCTATTCTAGCAGCACAGTACTGGAACTCCCTGCTAATAAATACCTTATGCATTGACAAAAACATGAAAACCTTTAGTGCATCCTTGAAAACTCTACTCTTTTGGTAGTTTCAAATTCTCCTGCTTTATGGTGACTGTTTCCCCTTGATTAGGTGGGAACTTCTCTGAGTCCTGTCTTTACATGTTTGTCCATTTTGTGTTCTTGTGTGCCACGATGCCTGCGGATCCCAGGCGTGTCATAAATAAACAAATAAAATAAAATGATTCCATTGGCATTAATCTTGTTTGAGAGGTGTAATGGCCAAGAAGCAGAGAAACAGTCATATAAAGTTACATTAAGGGATAGGACTGTGGCCCAATACCAGGCTCCACCCTTGGATGTCCTACCGGCATACACCCGTGTTGCCAGCTGTGCTCCCCCAACCACCAGAGCTGTCCCCCATTGGTACTAGATCTGGGAGAGCCTGGTGAGGCTTGGCCCAGCCTGAGCTCCACCTAGGGCTCTGGTCTGAACCTTCCCCTGATCAGAGCCTGCCCAAAGCAGTCCCAGCGGAGGCCCGCCAACTCCTTAGATTTTTTAATCTAGTGTGATGCACTGAGAAGAGTGGCTGAAGGAGAAAATGTACAGTCCTTATAGAATCTGATGACGAAATAAAGAATCGAGTGAACTTTCACATGCGGAATGAAGAGTGCACGTGTGAAGAACACTGCAGAAAATGCAAGCCGTTGTATAACTGTACAGATGCAGCAACGCAAGTAGACTAAGTAATCTTAAAGTCTAGCTATATGTAGTGAATAGACTGCAGGCGGAGCTGCCATCATACAGAAGCTGGACATCTGTGTCACATACTTAGTAAGCTCAGACCCACAGAGAAAGAAGGATCGGGAAAGCTGTGTCGCACTAAGAAAACAGCTGAAGATCGAAGAAAGGCCTGGAATAGCTGTCTGGCCTGGTGTGAAGGGATGGAGCAGTCAATTGACAGTTATCTAGCCTTGGAGAACAGTGGACGTGAGAAGCTGAATCAGCCCCTGTTAAGGTGTGAGAAAAGAACACCATGAGTGCCAAGTTTATTAATTCAAGACAATTAAATGCTGCAAAACAGACCAAAATGTGGTCTCTAGTGGCAGGATGAAAATATGAGTTGGATGTGCAGACCTGAACTGCGATAAGAGTGCGCCTATACTCCCTTTTATTCTCAGGAGCAATGATACTTTGCAAGGTCAAGTTCAAAGACAATCCGATTGGCATGATGGCATGGATGCCCGAGGGCTTTTGGTGCTTTATAGGCAGATAGATGGATGGATAGATAGATAGATAGATAGATAGATAGATAGATAGATAGATAGATAGATAGATAGATAGATAGATAGATAGATAGATAAGAGATGTTGGGCTAATTGGGTGGTGTCATCAATATCAATTTCACTTCCCGCTTCCGACCCCTCCCTTTCTTCCTCACCTGAGGATATGGCCTTGGTTGACTTCTTTTTTCTTTCTCTGACAGAAGATTTCTTTTTCAGGAGATATGGCCTGCCGCAGATCGATGCCACAATGGTTGTCAGAGAATTCTGGAAACCAGAGGCCCCAGATCCGCAGCAGCCAATGGGGAAAAAGCCAGACAGGCAAAAAAAAACAAACGTGCCTCTGGGAGGTGGAACGTGATTGTCCTGATGCCTCCAGAGGATCCGATGATGCCGGCAGAGATGTGGAGCAAGAACAATGGAGGATCCGATGCTACGTTCGGAAGGGCAGAAGGTAAGTAAGGAAGGACAGCTCCTTTCTCCGTGAAAGGGTTTGGGAAGTGAACTAGAAGAAGCTAGAGGAGTGCCAGGTATGGCCAAAAGAGCAAGCCGTAGCAAGCCAAACAGTACAGGTAAGGAAGGAGCACAGAGCTGGAGCAGAGCGTGAGAGGAAACAGAGTGACAGCACCTGGGGAGAGGGCCAGAGGGCCAAGACAGGAAAGCAGGGCTCAACAGAGGCAAGGGAAAACACAGCGAGTGCCACAACAAAGCGGAAAGCAAGCGCAGTTGCAACGCAGCCGCCGTCGGGCAGAAGATGCTCAGGAACCCAATGGCAGCCATGAGGAAAAAAGACTAGACTGCAGCCTAGCGTTGCATAGTCAGCGTGACGGAACAATCCCATGGCAACCATGTCTCCATAGGTCCCAGAGTCGAAAATAGAAGGGACGCATTACAGGTGGGGAGACATGGTCAAATCCATCCACTGACACCTGGTATACCAGCTTACATGCTGCTAGCGAGCCGAATCTTCCAGAAGGGTACGAGCGTGCGAACCAATTGTAGAAGGCCATATAACGAAGGGCCTTATAGTTTGAGAGCCAATCATGTACCGTGTACTTAATACTGTTGAAGATTACTTGCACTAGGGATGGGCATAAGTTGTCCACCTGACTGTAAAGATCCAATCACAATCCCAACCCTTATAGAAAGTATACTTAGATGTTACCCTTAAGCCAACTACAATCCCACATAGGTTTTCTTAGTTTGCCACATAGTATGACATCACATATGATTTGTTTATGTTATAAAATAAGTGTTTTTTATTAAATGCATTGAGACCTATGCTGTGCGAAGTCCGTTGATGTCTGTTGTAACTCCCTGTTTTAGACCATTGAAAATAAAACAGTAAGGTGAGGCATTTTGCCAACTTCCTGAGTCAATCTTATTATTTGGTGGCAGAGCAATTCTGCATTCCCATCCTTGTATGACATGTTACTGATTTAAGGGCCCACGTAGGTTCACATGGTAGGATTGTCGGATGGTTTTATAGAAGACCCATCGACCTGTAGGCTCTAGTGTTTCAGATAATCAGACATCCTTCTCCATCTAGCCGGAAGATCTCAGGTTTCCTGTGGAGAGCGTCAAATAGAAATCTTGCAAGAAAATCAAGATGGTGGTTAGGGTCCCTCTTTGATGAAATCCCTACCTGGTTTCCACATGCACTTTGCGGACGGAAGGCGAGAGTGGTCGATTTCAGGAGGAAATCAATACCCAAGGCCTCGAGCTGAACGAGCGAATGGTGGGTAGACTAAGGGTAATGGCAAGCTGAGGGGATGGGATTTTGGTAATTTAGAAAGTAATGGGAAAGTAACAGGAAGTAATAAAAGTAATGAAAAAGTAAAGAGAGGAACAGGAGATTTTGTTTGTGATAAGGCGAGATAAGAGGCCCACGAGTCCTGATCCAAAGAGGTTCTAGAAGAGATTGTCTTATACTCTGATCGGATCGGAGTCACTAGGCTACGTATGGACAGGTCCATATAAGAAGACAATCTAAACTCTGTGATCAGGGTATTGATTAGGGGCAGAGAGTAAGATTGATCACCAAGGATTTTATGTAAAGAGTCTGTCTCTTTCTATATTTGTGTTGAATAAAGGTGTCAAGGAGGAACACAAACTGCTGTGTGACAATTGAAGCAAAGTTAAGGAGTTATATTATCTGATTATCTGTCTAGGGAAACAATTGGTACCAATGCAGAGGTAGAATTTACAAAAACCGACAAAGGGGTACTCACACACGAGACAGTCCTAGATTATGTCCGACATTCAAATTAAATCTCCATAGTAATTTAAAGGCTAGTGTTTGTGAGGCAAATCACTGGGGATGCACCAAGGGAGCAGTCCGAGAAGTGCTAACCATAAATTTATTGTTAAAAGCATAGATTTTAAAGATTGTACACAATTTCTAAAGCAAAAAATAAGTAGAATAGAGCAATTGAAAAAATAAAGAAAAACAGAACATTCATCACAAATATATCAAGTGCAAAAGAAGGGATAACATATTAATCACATCAAGATAAAACAATTATTACAGGCTACCCATAGTTCCCGCAACATAAGGCCTACCAGGGTGTATAAAAAATTACCCTGGTAGGTATGTAAAAAGAATATTATTTTAGCTGAGTTTGTATATTTAATCTGCCAACGTGTGGGAAAGAATCAAAAGTTCATTCCTAAAGGGAACAACATAAATATAAATCACGTTTCGGCATGCCAAACTGGAATCAGTAGTCAGAGCCTTCCTCAGGGCAGGATGGAGGTGAGTTGATAGTATCACCCTAGAGGGGGCAGAAAAAAGGGAATACTTAAGTCATATAGACAGGCTGCTATACAGACAACTTCAGAGGGATATCATAATTCAAGTGTATGATGTCATAAATATACGGACCACTCACCCAGTATAGATTAAAGAATGGAGTGCAGTCCGTAGAAGGCTACTTTTCCAAACCTATTGAACTTCGTACGCTGTGTAACAATGCAGCCAAGTAGAAAGAAAAAGGTAGAGCGCACCTGGGCCACGCTTCTGAAAATGCTGTGGAGAGAATACAGCCTTAGTGAGAGTATAATTCATAGAAAGAGCGAAAAATTAGTGAAGGAGTTTGTCGGACGCCATCGGAGCATGTTGTGGTATTGCTCCTGATTATTTTAGCTGAAAGGTAGCGCTCCGAATCATGAATATAACTAAAGAACAAGCACTACAATAAGTAAAAGGAGTGCGAGGTGCCCAGACAGGGTCATAGAGTGAATGGTGAGGGATCCTATAGAGGAGCATAACGGGGAGACGGCATGCAAGTTTATAAAAGCATGGTATAAGTATACGGGTGCATGCAAGCCCATATGTGGATATGAGCATAGCATAGTGCTAATATCAAGGTTTAAAAAGGATTTATGTTATTGGTATTTAACAGTAACAGCCCCGGTGGGGCAGAGACACACGTAAAAGGTACCTTAGTAGTGAAATGCTCCGGGTAGAACTTGTCCCAAGAGTTAGGTGGAAAGGAAAACACGTCCGTCTTCAGTAAATAAAGATGGAGTCAGTAGTCACCAAGGGTGCTATAATGAGGAAGCACACCTAACTTGGAAAAGGCAAAAACACTGTATGAGCGCTTGTGCTGGACCTAGGCGGAAACACAGTAACAACTATGTGGAGAAGCCATATGAAAGGAACCATGTAAAGAACCGGGCAGGGGGCTGTTGCTGAAACCCAGAATAAACTGGAAAACTTACCAGTGTACGAAAGTAGAAAACAGCAGAGGTTAGATTCATCTGTGCAAAATCTCTGTGGAAACGACGCCACGTTCTGCTAACTCGGTTCACTGAGTTGAAGCCAGAGGACAGAGTGCCTTGTCATGCTGGGGTGAAATGGCTGACCGAAGGTCCTGTTCGGAACCAGCAGCTGTGATAGATTAGCGCCGGCTTGTTGGATACGAGGGGGTTGTCACAGTAACCCCGGTCCTCGTCAAGAGGGTGGAGCAAGCGTCCGGCGTCTGGTGCTCGGAGTGCAGGCTAAGCAGCCAATGGAAAGGGGGGGCGGGGTTGCTAGCCCCGTATGTAAACATACCAGCCCTGGTGTGCGGTATGGCCGAGTGTGCTGCAGGAGCCCGCTGAGTTAGAGCTGGTTGTGGAGGACAGGCTGTGGGGGGGGGTTGGCGGGGGGGGGAACGGGGGGAGGGGGAGTTTTGGTCCAAATATGTCCTGCACAGAAGGGGCAGGAGTGCTAACATTCTTGCATAGTGGCCGTGCAACAAACAGTCAGAGGGAGCGTGCCTAGAACTGTCATGGCACTACAGCATGGTACAGTAATCATACAGAGTCACCATCAAGGGCACCGAGGTCCGCACAATGTAACTGTATCATCAGTATGTCCATCATATGGGGGGTATGAACTCTTCGTTGAGACCATTCTGAAAGGTATCAAGACGATGGATCCACCTGGCCTGTTTTTGTAGAAGGCTCGTAAGGGCATTCGAAGAATGTACAACAATGTCAGCGATCCACCAGGTAATATCATCGACCGAATGGTGGAATTCCATGTAGTGACTCACCAATGGGGCACTTATGGTTTTACAACGAATCCTCGACCGGTGTTCGCAGATTCTGATGTGGGCAGCACGCATGGTCTGGCCCACGTACCTGAGGCCGCATGGACATTCGATGATGTACACTACTTGCTTGCTTTTGCAATTTGTTAGATTGCGTAGGGGCCAAGGTTTTCCATTCACCATGAAATCTTTAGTTTTTTTAGTGTATTTGCACGCAGTGCAATTGCCACAGGCAAAGTGGCCCACAGCACTTCTCAAATTCCATAGTCCCTCTCTCGGTGCAGGTTTTAAGAACCTAGAGTGTACAAGGTGGTCCCTTAGATTCTTGACACGTTTAAAGGCAAATCTGGGGAATGGTTCATCCTGTAGGAAAAAAGGCGGGTGAGTGGCCAATATTTAGAAATCAATTTCTTGATTTTCATAGAGTGGGTGCCGTGTGTAATGACACAGGTGGTCCTGGGGTGGGTATCCGGTGATTTTATTTCGGGGGCCAATAGTGCCTCCCTGTTATAAAATCTGGCACGTTTCTTAGATTTGGATATGATGTTGCGTGGATATCCTCTCTGGGTCAATCTATTGTCCAAATCATGAGCATGATGGTAAAAATCTTGAATGTCAGAGCAATTGCGTCTGATCCTCAGATCCTCTGATCCTCAGGAACTGACCGAATGGGAGGTTCTCTCGGAGATGTCTAGGGTGGTCGCTAGAAAAATGAAGGAGCTGCATTGTTACACAGCGTACGAAGTTCAATAGGTTTGGAAAAGTAGCCTTCTACGGACTGCACTCCGTTCTTTAATCTGACTTAAGTATTCCCTTTTTTCTGCCCCCTCTAGGGTGATACTATCAACTCACCTCCATCCTGCCCTGAGGAAGGCTCTGACTACTGATGCCAGTTTGGCATGCCGAAACGTGATTTATATATATGTTGTTCCCTTTAGGAACGAACTTTTGATTCTTTCCCACACGTTGGCAGATTAAATATACAAACTCAGCTAAAATAATATTCTTTTTACATACCTACCAGGGTAATTTTTTATACACCCTGGTAGGCCTTATGTTGCAGGAACTATGGGTAGCCTGTAATAATTGTTTTATCTTGATGTGATTAATATGTTATCCCTTCTTTTGCACTTGATATATTTGTGATGAATGTTCTGTTTTTCTTTATTTTTTCAATTGCTCTATTCTACTTATTTTTTGCTTTAGAAATTGTGTAAAATCTTAAAAAAACTATGCTTTTAACAATAAATTTATGGTTAGCACTTCTCAGACTGCTCCCTTGGTATATCCCCAGTGATTTGCCTCGCAAACACTAGCCTTTAAATTACTATGGAGATTTAATTTGAATGTCGGACAGAATCTAGGACTGTCTCGAGTGTGAGTACCCCTTTGTCGGTTTTTGTAAATTCTACATACTTTGCCCCCACTCACACTTGCACACAGGGGCTCCCCTATTGTTTGTTACACCAATGCAGAGGTAGGCAGAGATTATTGGAGAAATAAAAGCATACTACATGGTGATTGTTGGAGCACGCTCATATTTGTTGTTTTCGTAAATGTATTTTGCAAACACTGGTAAGTATTGACAGTCAATTGAGACTCGTCACAGTGGGAGACATCACTCCTCTGAGGCATTTATATAAGACATTGCGAAAGCACATGCCCAAGCTCAAACAGTATAGTGCAGAATGGTTGAAGGGCATGGCATACAAGATGTTTATGCCATGGCCACAAGGGGGATCATTGTCAAAAGCGGTATTGCAACATATGACCACATACTTACATGCTGCATACACAGGAAATAGATTAGAAAAGAGGTTAGCTATTTTAGAGCTTTGGAAAATGTACCAGGAAGAGAGAGAATATCTGCCAATGCTTAACCAATGTAGAGAGGAAGGTATTGAGCCTTCTGCTCCCCTTAACTCGTCGTAGGTAAACAGAGATAGTACGGAAGACATAGGATTGTATCTCTTAAAGAAATTGAAAGTGGCAACGGGGTATAGTAACCCAATATATGAACCGCTCACTTATAGCACTGACGATAGTCCAGAGGAGACTAAGAGAAAAGAAGAGATTTTTAAGATCTTGCAAAACAAGGAAGAAAAACGTGAGGGATCGAATGTAGCAACAGACATAGAACGAGAGATTAAGTGATGAAAAGGAGAGAAGGATAAAGCTGACAAGGTAATGCTCATACAGAACGAATTGATGGGAGAACAGATATTACTCATGCTAGAATGGAAAAGCATCTAGGAAGTAAGGCAAAAATACGATCAAGACGATTGAGATAGACAAGACGGGGAACGAGAGAAGAGACTGAAGGAAGATGAGCATAAATGAAAGAGCAGACAGCGGTGAGAACATATGCATCAAGAGGAGCAACAAAAGAAAGAAGAAAGGGCAGAGGCACAAAGAAAGTATGACAACAGGCAGAACGCAATGGAGGAATGGGACAGGCAAGAAAGGAAGAGGGAAGAGGAGGAAGCGCAGAAATTAAGGGATAAAAGAAATGCAGAGACGAAAGGAAGGAGAAGAAAGGAGAGCAGGGGCAAGGAGAGAAGAGATAAGACAAGAGGAGAGAGTTAGATGGGAAGCGAGAAAGCAAAGAGTACTAGTTGAACAATGAGAACGAAAGAGGAGACAGTGGGAGCGCAATATGGACCGCCTTCAAAAGGAGCTAATGGAATCAAGTCCAGCAATACAGTGGGGCAATATAGAGGAGTTTCTCACATTAAAGGGAGCAATGACAGGACCATCTACAGTAACATTAGATGAAGAGAATTTTGATACAGGGAGTATCGCAGACAGAATCGATAAGGCCTATCAAGAGTAATTTAAGATGGCGTATCGGGTAGCCGAGGGAAGGAAGATCAAACCCTAGTCTTCCAATCACAAAGTGAAGAGAGTAATCCATTCAGCCTTAAGCATAGAGCCTTATCCCTAAGTAGACTGACCTTAGATAAGAGTGAAGGGGATGAGAATCACACTAGTTGGGAAGAAGTGCATGTGCCCCCCGAGGGAAGCATGCAGGCAGACAAGGAAGTACGATGGTCTGATCTTGAGCAACCTAAGGATACAAAGCCAAATCCCATAGCATATCCAGAGCGTCTCAGAGGACGATCGTATAGTGAGAAGGGAGAATCACTGCCCTATGTAAGCAGGTTAAGATCGTTGCCAGGAAGGAAGCGGTCAGGAACCATTGTCCCTACTATGGATAGGCAGATGATGGGAGCCGATTGCGGGTTAGGATTTGCAAAGATTCCCTTATTGGAAAAAGGAGGAGCGAGACCACAGTATATTCCATGGCCGCAGATGGACAAGGATAATTTAAGGTGCAAACTCCCCAGTTTAACAGCTGGTGCGGGAAAATGGATTATGAATTAGATAAAATGACAGGAGGAAATAGGGGACATTAAGGGTCTCCTAGCAGCCATTTTTGGGGAAAGAGATGGTGACATTTGGAAGAGAGCAGGCTATTCAAGTGTGACAGCACAGAACAAAGCACACAATGGAGCGCCATTTAATAATTGTAGAGTAGATGCATGGAGGACTCTCAGGGTGCAGTATCCTGACACATCAGACATAGGAAGATGAAAGAAGACAAGAATCCGCTTGCTTACATTCAGGACATTCAAGAACGGTGGACCCTTGAAACGTGCGAACCGTGGGAAAAACAGTGACAGTATGTTACCACATTTTATGTCAGTGGTTACCCGAACAGGTACAGAGGCAACTCAAGAAGCAAGTGGGAATGGAAGCAAAGCCATGGGCAGAAATACATGTTGATTATAGCGCATCACTGTCGACTGTTGCAGGAGAAAAACAAGAAGAAAGATGAAAACTTGAGGAAGCCAAATTAGTTCAGAAGAAATTGTCAAAGTATGCTATAGAAGGGGCAGTATTGACTAGCGGAGAAAAGCTGGGAATACAGCAAGCAGCGGGTACATTGCAGGTGAATAATCAGCGCCTGATGGACCAAGGAGTGCATGGGTTTGTAACACGAGGCAGAGACATGGGCAACAGAGGAAGAGGAGGTTTCCAAAATAATCAAGGTGGGTTTCAGAATGCACAGAATGGTAATTAGAATGTGCAAGGAGGGTTCAACCAGGGGGGAATAATTTGAAGGGCTCCTCCTATATGTTGGACTTGTGGGATGACAGTGCACATTTTGCGTGTATGCGGGAGCCAAGGGTATGCACAGAATGGCCAATTCTCAAGAGTGGCCAGCCTATCCTCCAGCATATAGCTGACAAGCTAGGGAAGGGTTTGCCCAAGATAAGACGGTGTATCAGGCACAGCAACCACAGCAAGTGCAAATGAATCCAATGCAAGGGCAGTCACAGCATGCACCTATGTAGATACAGCAGAATGCAAACACGGGACAATTGTTGACACCTAGAATAGGGGGTGTCACTGTGGTAGGAGGGAATCCCTTTACAGGCACATGGTTATGTATGTATCCACTATAGGACAGCTCACAGGGCGACTTGATGTGTTCAGTACTATCAGGGACACCAGACCCCCAAGAGGAACCGAGGGTTGATGTAACGATAGGAGGCAAATCTTTTTCTTTTCTAGTAGACACTGGGGCTACCAGTTCATGTATACTAGAGGGAAAATACCCAATAATGGGTGTTAGGAAATATTTCTTAATTATGGGTAATTTTCCTTCCATGTGGCAACCCCTAAACTTTTTGCTGTTGTTTTCACCAGGATCTAGACTTTGCCAGAGAAGTGCAGCCTTCTGCTGCACTCCTCTGGGCTTTCGCTCCATCTTACGGGGAAACTGACATGCCCTTAAGACAGTCAGTACCAGGAAACGTTGTTTTCCGTAGTTCTTTTATCATGTTGCAGCTTTCGCGCAACATGGCACAAGAGGGCACTGTAAGCTAAGTTACTGCTCTCTTGGGTCTCTAGTCTTCTACAGGCCCTAGATACTCTCTTTGGATTGTTAATGAACAGTGCAAGTGAATCACGGACGGGAATGGTGGCAGAAATCGTTTCTTGTGTTTATGAGCTCCTTTTGACGTTTAAGCGAGTTTCTCGCGCTTAGCCCAAAATGGTGGCCTTGCTCCCAAAATGGCCAGACCATGAGGCTCTTTGTCCTGTCCGCTGACCGTCTTGCCCCCTTCACCTCCCCCAGGGCGTGCCGACCTGGGGCCTTCCTTATTTGGCCATGTACTTTCCCGCGAAACACAGATGCTTTTGCAGGCTTCTACAGGTCTTGTGTGTGCCTCCAGGATGTGGGCGGGGATGTCTGGTCCCAATACACATCCTGGGTGCCAGAGAGTCTAGTGTGTCGTAAATGCCTGGGACCACCGTGGTCCGTGATGGGTCCACGTATGGTGTGAGTGTTTTGTGAGCAGATGTCCCATTGGGTCCCCTCCATTTTGGCGCGAAGGGAACCGTGGATAAGAGGAGGCTGGAAACACCACTAGAATGTCGATCTCCTGAGTTCTCACTAACAAAGGTATACAGGAGCCAAGTATCCTGCAACCACGAGGCTGAACCGAGGAATCGCTGGTGACCCGCTGAAGGACTGCTCCTCTGCACTGCTGTCGCTTTGTGAAACCCTTTCTACCTCTGATCGAACGAGAAGGCCTGTACTGGTACTTCGACCCCTTGGAATAGGGGGAACAACTATTCTCGGCATCTTCACCATCTCCTGCACGTAAGCCTTCAGAAGTGTCTCTGGGCCATCCAGCAGACTGACCAGCCTACCCAGGAGTCTTGCTCTGTAACCGCCGTCAGGTTGTGTTGTATTACGAGTCCTTGTCACTCTCACACGATTCGTACACTTGGCATTCCCAGGTCTGAAGTGAGTAATGTACATTGGGCTGAAATACACACGGCCGCTCCGTTGCCCTGCTGTGGTAACAAACTGTGCGGGTTCACTGCGTTTGGGACATCCTCAACTCAACTTCTGCTGCTGCGGAATCTACATGATGCCGAGATGTCCCCTGCTCATATCTGAACCTGCCAGCACTGAAACTGACACGGAGAAGCCTGGGTCTGCCTGCATCGGGGACCGGTGAGTAGCATCGCTAGGAACTGGTTGCCCTCCTGCAGGAGCCCCTAGCTTTTCCCCGCTGTGTCTAACAGCACACCTTTCCGTACTCGCGCTCTGCTTCTGCCCACAGTGGGGGCTACGCTTGAGTCGCGGAGCTCTGTTCATCTTCAATTGTTCATCGAACTAAACTGCCTGATTCCCTCGAAGAGACTCCCCTTTTCGCCCACTAGCACCAGCGTGTGCAGGTACTTTTGAGCACAAGGCTCCACTCTTCGTAGGGCTTGGACTTCCTTTTAGTTAGGTGCCTCTGAAGGCGGACTGGGTCTAATTATTATTCGCACTGCCTGTTTTCATCCCCATCTAGGTGGTCTACACATTTCGTGCGTCTAACTCGTTAGACTCGTTTGTATTTGTATATATATTGTATTGGATTGGTATGTGTTGGTTTACTTGAGTCTTATTGTGATTTCTCGCTACGGTCAATGTTACAAAGGCCTTGTAATAAATGTGTCTATATTTTTAATATAACCCCTGCTTGTAGTAATTTGTAATTGTCCTTCCTTTGTGTGCTCATTGCGGGCTTTCAGTCACCCTCACCCCTCTTGAGACATACTCTTGACTGCCGCGATCGCTACCCTGATTAGTCTGGCTTGTCCAGAGGTTACCCTGTTCCAAGAAACTAGGCTGGCCTTCTGAACCTCTGCCCCTCCAGGACAGAGTTCAGAAATCCATCTTAACAAATTGGTGTACAGCGGTGGGATACGACTGAAGATATCCAGTGTTGCGCACGAGCGAAGGCATTTCAAGTTATTCCTACCAGGACACGTAGTGAATTGTCGTAGTATAACTTTTAAAAGGCCATAGTCCTATCTAACAGTATAGAAACAAATACCTTGTTAACTTTAAATGCTTCTAAATCCGAAACATTGAAAAAGATGTGTGCAGAGAGAGGTGTATCCTCTCAATGCTCCAAATTGGATATGATCCAAAGAATCGTGGCGTGGCAAGAAGCACAGCATGACGCTATAACTTCTGAGGACAGTGCGGAAGGAGGTGGGGCTGCTCTCACTGGTAGAACCGACGGTTCTGCTGCTGCACTGGTCCACCAAGACCACAAGGAAAGGGTGGATGAGATGTCTAATGTTTCCTCTGCCAGTGTCGATGGGGAGGCCCTGCTTGAATTCAAGAAACAAGACCTGCTGTTTAGGCAGAAGGAGCTTGATTTCAACATGACCAAACTAAGAATCAAACAGGCCAAAAAACAGAAAGACAGGGATCACCAGTTGGAACTGGCCAAGCTTCAGGTTGCAAATGGATTCAAGGGTCCTGGACATGGTTCTGGGGCCTCCTCTCATCCACGGTTTCCAAAAGATCTGCTCAGTGTGTATGAGGAAAAGAATGACATTATGGACTGGCTGAATACGTTTGAGTATGCATGCGTAGTTCAACAAGTTGACAATGCTGATAAGATTGCCTGGTTACTCAGCAGACTGCCCCATTCTGGCTGTAGTGCCATTATGGAAATGTCGAAGGCTGAGCGAGCGGATTTCGCAGTGTTAAAGCAAACTCTCATTTGAAAGTTTGGAAAGACTCCTGCCCAATATTTAAAACGATTCAGAGGGTATAAGAAAAAAGAAGGTGGTACTTGGGTATCTTATGTAACCGAATCCTTAAAAAACTTGACTGGCTGGGTCGAAGGTTGTAAGGTTTCTACCTTTGAAGGCATGATAAGTCTTGTCATGCTGGAACATATTTTTGCATCTTCTTCCCTGGAGCTTAAGCAGCATTTGACCGATTCAAAGGAGATAGATCCTAAGAAGCTTGCCATTGCCGCAGATTTATGGGTGTCACATCGAGTGTCCCATAAGGACAAAACTCATCCTGGTAAGCAGGAGGAAGGGAAAAAGTCCAAAGATACGGAAGGTGGAGAATCTGATAAATCTTCTTCTCAAAAGGGCCACAAAAAGAAAAATAAGGGTAAGACACAAGAGAACTCACAGGGTAGTGGAGGTCAGCCTCCAAAACAGAACTCTGGTTACAATAAGCCTCCCTATGTAAACAGACCCAATGGATCTGGTTTTGCTTGTTGAGCAACTGACCATGTGAAGGGGGATCCACGGCATAAGGTTAAACCTTTGGGGGTCCACTCCGCTAATCTGGCCTTCTTCTCCTACGAGGAAGAAGAGATTACAGGAGCATCCTTCTCCTCAGACTCCTTCCCCAGCGGGATAGAAGCTGAGGTAGTTTTACTTTCCCTGGGTTCCTGGGAGCCTAAAGTTGCAGAGGCTTATGCTAGGATTCCAGATAATACCAAGCGCTACTTTAAAGACAGTGTGCTGATCAATGGAGTGGATACACCAGCTCTTAGGGATAGTGGGTACAATCGAACTGTAGTGGATTCTACCTTGGTAGACTCAGAGGAAGTTGCCAGAGCTACTCTGATGCCCACTAAGTTGGCTGACGGCCCACCTCGCATGTTTCCAGTAATACCTGTAAATCTTACTTTAAATGGTACAGCAGTCAGGATTCCAGTGAGCATTCAGAGAAATGTCCCAGGAAAGGTCTTGTTAGGCAATGATCTCAGGGCTTTAGGGCTCGTAGGAGACACTGCCGACAGACCCTGCACACGGTCTCAAACACGGGCAGCATTGGCCAAGACCAATACGCCGCCCCAGCCGAAGGCGAAACCCAAGGCGAAAGGAGTAAGCAAGTCAAGACGAGGGAAAGAGAACCTTCCCCCGAACTCGCCTACCACTGCGGTGGAGGAAGTTGGTCAATCGCCCGGGCCTGACGAGGAAGTGGCGATGCCTGAAGTATTTGACCCCAACGACCATCCGGAACTAAAAGACTTGTTAGTAGAAGGTGGTCCTGACAGGGAAGAATTCAGTAAAGGCCAACGTGAGTGCCCATCTCTGGAAGGCCTAAGAAGACAGGCCTGCTCCCAGCTTGAGGGTGAACCTCCTGGGACGCATCAGATTTATTGGGAAGGTGGACTCCTGTATAGTGATTCCAAAGAGTCTACAGAAGGAGACCATAGGAGGTTGGTGGTTCCCCTTGCTGTAAGACCCTTCCTCCTGCAGTTGGCGCATGAAGTGCCCCTTGCTGGTCACCTTGGTATTAAGAGGTCCAAGCAAAAGTTATCCATGCACTTCTACTGGCCCAACATCCAGACCCCTCTCTGGGCCATTCATTGTGGAAATCGATGCCTCTGCTATTGCTGTTGGGGCTATCCTTTCACAAGTATTTCCTACCACACAATGCTTGCACCCAGTGTCCTATTACTCTAGATCCTTATCTCCAGCTGAATGTCACTACACCATTATTGAGAGAGAGCTATTAGCCATCAGAGCAGCATTCAAAGAATGGAGACACCATCTCCTAGGGGCCCGGCATCCAGTGGTTGTTTATAATGACCATCGTAACCTCCAAGCACTGTCACATGCCAAGTGCACCAATGCTCGGCATATACGCTGGCATTTGTTTTTTACTTTATTTGACTTTACGGTCACCTATCGGCCTGGCCCACTGCATGGTAAGGACGCTGCTTTATCTGGCATCGGTCTTGATGTGGATACCGCCAAGACCAGTCTGCCTATAATACCTACTGGGTCAGTGGTTTGTGTCTGTTACGTCTCTTCTTGTTTTACCAACATATTGAAACAGTGGGCTAGGGATCATGTCTCGTTCCTTGATGGTTTGGGTGCCAAGCTTGTTTCAGGTCTTCCCTATGTGCACGGCTTATTATATCTGCCTGATACACATACTAGGAAGATGACCCTGGAATGGTCTCATGATACATGCCTGACTGCACCCCCAGGACAGGCTAAGGCCTACGACCTGTTACATCGATGGTGTTGGTGGCCAGGAATGAAAGAAGATGTCAAACAATACATCTCCCGCTGTTCTACCTGTGTTCAGGGTAAGCGACAAGTCGGCAAACCAGTGGGTCTCTTGATGAGAATGCCTTTACCCCCTCACCCATGGCACAGAATCACTTTGGATTTCATGGTGGATTTGCTAGTGATTGACAACATGTCTACCATTCTTGTCATGGTAGATGTATTTACCAAAATGGCATGTTTTATCCCATGTTCCGGTATACCATCAGCCACTCAACTAGCTGCTTTTTTCTTTGATCATGTGGTACGATTCTTTGGGCTACCCACAGTGATGATCTATGACCGCGGTGCGCAATTTACGTCACGTTGTTGGCGGGCCCTAACCAGTTCTTTGGGTATCGACGCTCGCCTTTCCTCGGTTTACCATCCACAAATGGATGGAGAAACCGAGCTCACCAATGCCACTATGGAGCAGTTTCTTCGTTGCCTGTGTTTACAGTATCAAACGAATTGGTTATCGGTCTTGGGGGCAGCAGAATTTGCTTATAACAATTCTAGGCATTCTTCGGTGGGTTGTTACCCATTCTATGCTCTATATGGTCATCATCCTCGAATGCTACCGCTCGTTCTGCATTCTTTGGAGCATACTCCTGCAGCCAGTCTCATACGGAACACCCTTGTGTCAGTCCGCTTATCAGTTACCCAACATCTATGTGCTGCCCAGTCTCGGGCAAAAGCACAGGCGGACAAACATCGATCTCCGGCCCGCCTTACCATGTTGGCGACCGAGTGCGGCTTTCTACTAAACACTTGTCCATTTATGGGAAACACAAGTTGTTACCCTGTTTCGTGGGTCCTTGTAAGATCGTACAATGTCTCAATCCTGTCACAGTCAAACTGGACTTACCGATTCGTTGACGGATACATCCGGTGTTCCATGTCTCCCTGACCCGTTCCTGTGTACCTGCTGTTCCCTCTCCTATCCAGGTTCAGGACGAGGATGAGTATGAGGTCCAAGCTATTCTTGACACACGTCTTCGTCGTGGCAAGCGGTATTATTTGGTGGACTGGAAGGGCTATGGCCCTGAAGAGAGAACCTGGGAACCCACTTCTAACCTGCATGCTCCCCGCCTCCTCCGTAAGTTTTGGCTACAGCATTTCCGTACTTCTCGGGGTAGCTGTCCTTTGGGAAGGGGTACTGTCATGACCCGGCATCTCCATTCGTTGCAGGTTGTCACCTTTGCCAGGTTCGGGGTACTGCCGTGGCACCTAATGCAGTGCCGACAATGAAAAAACTATGTTTCCCAGCATTCCCGATACAGGATTGGTCACGTGACTTGCACGCAACATGTCTCCCGTTTGACCAGAAGTGCTGTTACAAATATGGGGAAGGAATGCAGGTTCAATGCTCCTTAACTGTTGTTCTGCCTTCTAGTTAAGTCGCAATACTTCCGTGTGTTCTTTTGGTACTCTGACCTTGGACTGTGTTTTGGACATTTATCTCCGGTTTACCCTCATATAATTCCTGACACTTGGATCCCTGTTGCAGTTGCTCTCCGGTGTTTAGACTCTGGCATCCACTCGACCTTGCATTCTGTCTTGCCCAGACTTGGTTTTTTGGCGCTTCTGGTTTTTCGCCCATTGCATCTTAGCCACTCACCTTTATTTTGCCTACTTGTTTGTTTTTGCATTTTTCCTAGTGTGCCTACGGCATTAAGAATCCAGGAACCTCTTCTTGGGAATTTGCTTTGGGACACTGTGCTGTGCTTTCTGGGTTTTCCTCATTTTTTGGACGCTCTGCTGCACTAAAGGATTTATTTGTGGGACGTTTTGCTGTATTACACGGATTTTCATTTATGGAAGCTTTGCTGCACTAATGGATTTATTTTAGGAAGCTTTGCTGTTTTTTCCCGGATTTCACATTTGGACACCTTGCTGCACTAAGGGATTGATATTGGGACGCTTTGCTGTGTTTCACAGAATTTCCTATTTTTGATCCCTTCCAGAACTATCTGCATTTGCTTCTTCTTCAAGTAGGTTTACCCTTTCCTTCACAAGACACTGCAGGTAAGAGTGGGTTTTGCAGGGGAGGTGTGACGAGGAGTTGTTTTGATCCCTTCATGACATGTACGGTAATCCATGAACCTTGTCTTTTCCCCTAGCTCTGCTGCTACTCCTGACTTTTCACCCAAGCCCTCGGACTGTCAGGTTTTTTATATCCTACAGGCCGTGCTCTTGGGGGGAATGTTTCTTTATCTACGGTCTACTGTGGAATAGGTTGCAATTATTGTGTTGATGCAACCTCTTACTGGGGGTATTCTGCCAGATCATCCCTAGTGAACAACGACATTATGTAAGAGCCTGGGAGTTTGATTTTAGCTCGTATAGAAGACCCCTTTACAGGCATTAAAGAAATCACAGATGAACAAGGAAAAATAGAATGGACATAGGAGATGGAGGAAGGATTTGAAGAGATGAAGAAAGCAATTTGCACAGTTCCTGTTTTAGGAATTCCCAATTATGCAGAGGAGCTTTTTCTTATTTTCTCACCCAAATGGGACAGTCATGAGAGCAGTGCTTACACAGAGCACTACATTAGGGTACAAACCAATAGCATATTATAGTGGGATTCTAGATCCAGTTGTGAAAGGGCATTTTCCTTGCAAACAGTCATTGGCAGCTGCCGCGTTCGCAATTGACAAATCTACAAATATTGTAATGTGTTGTTCTATGGCGCTTTTTGTGGAGCATGCCTTGTTTGCCATTTTAGAGAAACGCAAGGGTACATTCACATCCCAAAGAGCTTCTGTTTATGAAGTGATAATCTCAAACCCACCGATTAAAATTGTCCGATGTAAAATAGTGAACCCTGCCACATTTGTAGCTGAGCTAGTTTCAGAGGGTTAGCATGTACATGATTGTGCCAACTATGAAGAATGTTATGATGATATACCACGAGTTAAGTTCTCTTCTTTCATGGTTCTTTGAAAATGGATCAAACAAGTGGAGGAAGGCACTCTGGTGCAGCTGTAGTGAGGCATAGAGAAAATGGGAAGTTTGAGGTTGTAGTGAGCACAAGAATACCATCTCATTATTCGGCACAAGCAGCAGAATTAGTGGTGCTTATTGTCGTGCTCGAGAAACACCAAGGGTAGGAAGTGACGGTGTACAGTGACTCTGCCTACGTGACATCAACCATGCACGCAGGGCAAGCACGTTGGAAAAGGAGCAGCTACATTTGAGCGGACGGCACTCCAGTGCAACATGCATCCTTATTGGACAGGCTTATTAAGGCACTACATGCTCCCAGCAGCCATAGCAATAGTTAAATGCCCAGTGCATTCTAAGCAAACAGACTTTATCTCTTGCAGGAATTAATCCCCAGACAAAGAGGCCAGGAGGGTTGCAAGTTCTTCAGATATATCGAGTTTTGATACTCCTAGTATAAGAAAAGGAGTGACTATACCTATGCTAAGGTTTAATCAGTTGCCAAAGACCCAATTAATGGAGATTCAAGGAAACGCTCCAGAGGAAGTGTAGGAATTATGAAAATGAAGGGGGTTTTCTTTATTCCCCACAGAAGCATTATGGCGACAGGACACCACTGGAAAGCCGGTGATGCCAGTAGCATTGTTGAGGGCAGCGCTTGAACAGCTGCACTACACTGCGCATGTAACTAGGGAAAGTCTTGCTGCAACAATTGCGGAAGACTGATTTGTTCCAAATTTGTTAGAACACGTTGCATTTTATGTAGTAAATTGCATCGTATGTCAAAAGTTTACCACTGGGCATACACTGCGAATGATTAGAGGAGTGTCCTTTTCAGCATTTACATAGTGATTGTGGACATGCTGCACGTGTGTAATGGATACATGTATTTGATAGTGGTGGTGTGTCCCTTCTCCTGGAGGATCGAAGCAGGTCTGTGTACACACCCTGACGCCACTTGTGCAGCAAAGATTTTAGTATGTGAAGTCTTTCCAAGATGGGGAGTGTGTGACGTGCTGAGATCTGATAATAGGCCACATTTTGTCAATGAAATATTTTAACACATTGGATTTTTGTTGAGGATTAAGCACAAGTTTTCTTCTGCTTATCACGTGCAAGCAAATGGAGTATGTGAAAGATTCAACGGCCTCCTTAAAGAAAGGATTGCCAAGCTTAAGTTGACGCTGAAAAAGGGATGGCTACATTGCCTACCCTTAGCTTCATACGCCCTATGGAATCAGCCTGGTTCGGACCACCACCTCACACTCCACAAGCTAGTGACAGGGAGGCAAATGAGAATGTCTTTGACTCCTCCATCGAGGAATAGAAGTGATGCCCAGAGTACAGAAAAAATTGTAGGAAATTAATTAAATGAATATTTGACTTGTATGACGGCTAGTATCTCTCTCATTTCAGATCAACTCAAGCACCAGGGGGGTCGGTCTCAGAACACAGATGAAAACAATTCAGCAACCAAACATTTTGTACTACTACCAGTGCCTAGACTCTTTGCTGGCAATACTGGGCTAGTTAAAAACTTCACTAGGAAGTGGAACGAGCTAAGGGCCAAAGGCCCTTACATTGTAGAGAACATTACTTCCTCAGCAGTAAAGGTTCAAGGCAGATGAGCTTGGATCCACCTGAACAACTTGAAGCTACATACCGTTGAGGCTGTCGCACCCCCAACGATCGATCCAGAAGCAAGACAAGAAGAAATATTTCAGCATGTGCGACTCGATAAATGACAAAGAAGAAGGACGATAACGTTACTGATTAAAAATGCAAAGTGCATTTGGACTATGACTCACCGTGGACACTCCTTATAGATATTATAGCAGGCATGCAACTTGTGCCAAGAGTCATAGAGACATAGAAATCTTTTAAATATGGACTTTAGAGAAATGTTGACGTATCACGATTATTCCTAAACAACAACACTTTGTTGAGAATTGGAAACATGAGCAGTTCCCAGACTCCTTTCTCACTGAGTTCCTCTTTAGTAAAATCTCTGAGTCCATGGTATTGTCAGACGGAGATGTCCATAGATGTGTACTTGCTGTTTTTTGTTTATTCTTCAAGCTTATCCTGCTCTTGTCAGAATAGACACTGACGTTCACCCTTTTCTGCAGGATCCTAAAAATTGCTGGTGATTAGAAGGCTACTTGTGGCAATAATAGAAAAACTATTATTACTGCCGGATTCATTGTAGTTGCTTGACCGATTGTGTTTTTCTTTCCTAAAAATCGTAGTAAAAATGAGGAATGTTGAAAATTGTATGATTTCAGAGAATGAACACGCTCAAGAGACTCCACAATGGCACAAGTAGTGGGGATTAATATGTTGGTTTGCAATATACATATGCACCATTGTGCTTTGTGCTTTTTTGTTTCTTCTGCTTTATTATTTAATTGACCCAAAGAAAGCAGAAGTTCCTTTTATCCTCCCCACTCCAGTAACTCTTGTAGGTTTGCCTATCACTAATGATCCAAGCCCCTTTGTGTTGTCTCCCCAGAGCAAAGCTTCTTTAAGGTTGGTTCCATGGGCTGCAACATTTTTGTTAGGGAGACACAGGAGAAGTGCAGAGGAAGACAATGATGGGATAAACACATATCTAGACAGTACAGCACACCTGGGTAATAGCATGTAGTATCAACACATGAAAAAGGTGGGAGAGTGAATGTCTAAGGAGAGTTGCTATGTTTGTGCTCTTATACCTTATGCCATGGGTATTTCCAAATCGTTCATAGGTACAGAAGTACCAGTGCAAAAAGCTAATTGCCTGACGCATCTCACATACTGCATGACAAGAGGACAGTTCTAGAGTCGAACAGCATCCTTAGTGTGGGTGACTAAAGAGACCTCTCAAAAAGAAGATAATTATGTGCAGGATTTGAAGAAAAGAGAGAAGTCAGAAACAAGGAATCTAGTAATAAGATATGAACAGTCTGGGTTGAGTGGAGCAGGAATCAGAAGGGAAGAAAACAAGATGCTAAATTGTCAAGGCAAGAATAAAGAAGAGATACGGGATCCTGGGAAAGAGCAAAATGCAAATTAAAGAAACAGTGCTGACTCCAGAAGGATGGGCTGAAGGCCTTATTGTGTGCAAAGTGTTAGGGAGAATTCTCATTCTATGGCTAATTTCCCTTACCTATAAAGTCCCCCAGCAGCTTCGCTGGATTTGAAGGGTTTGTTTTCTTCTCCTGCTAAGAGTGTGACTCTTTTTCCCACTCGTAGGCATATTTGCTATGTGTGTTCTAGGCTATTTTTTGTGTTTAATGTCTATGGGGTTAATGTCACCCCCATAGAAACCATCTTTATCCACATGTGTTACACAGCACCTTCTGTGCAGTGACACAGGGGTGTCGTAACGACCCCCAAACATAGACTCCATACCCTGAGACTGACTACTGTCTCCCAGGGCATGTAAAGTCCCCATTGACTTTACTAGTCAATTTTTATGAACTAAACCAGTACACCCCATCTTACTATGGAGTACTGGGAAGGGTTAATAGTTTTTCCCTGGTGTTCATTTTTGAGAGGGTACCGTCCAGTCCCTCTCTCAAAAGTTTCTGGCTGGTGGCAGTGGTTACTACCAAAAATATTCAACCGTGAATATTTCCCTATGGGATGCTCCCATTTTTCGAGGCTACCAATTTTACTGACAGCCTCTAACATACCAGCGGTTTATTTTATTACTAACTTTACTCCAGTAGGTTTTATTTGCCAGAACTTTAATATAAATTCTTTCTCGTTTCTTTCTCTAAACTCCTGCTAGGTCGGGATCCTTTGTTCGTCCTTTTGGCCGGGCTTCTGCCAAGAAGCCCTCCTTTCGGCGCCACTGAGTCTGGGGTGGATCCATTGTGTGGGAGGGGGAGTAGGACCCCTGGACAGGGTTGCCTCAGCAAACCATGTCACACTCTGCCCTGATAGGCTGGAGGGTCTCCCGCCAAGAAGACCACTCCACTTAGTGAGTGACAGCTAGGCTGTATGAATGGGGATCTTTTTGCATAAAAACAGGGTCTTGAGGACTGGAAGAGCAAGATGTCGCCACTGGAGCTAAGAAACCGAAGAGGGGAGAAGCTAAAGACATCTGCAACGACTGAACCACCAGTGAAGCCCTGCTGCAGCGTCTCACCACTTTTCTCCACACGACGAGAGAAGATCTTTATCTGAAAGAGCCTTCTTCCCTTGAACTGGCTTGGGCCAACCAGTTTGCCAATCACCTTCCTGGACCGGCACTGGTCGAATCGCCAGTACCCCGTACTTGGAGACCGGATAGCTAGGCACCCATCCACCCGGACCGCGATTTAAAGGAGCGTACCTTTTATTCATTGGGCAGCACCGCGGCTGGTTTCATCCCAGGGTAGTGCAGTAACTCGAACCATCCTCCATGACAAGTGCCTCTCTTCCTCTGATGGATCCCCCGAACTGCACAAACTATCAGGAACAACCGCCACCGTAGGAGCTTCTTCTTCATTTTAAGGTACATTTTTCCGCCAGGCCGCCCTATTGCTTGGTAGTGCTAAAGATGTTTTAAACCCTTTACCTACCTGTTGGGTTGGCCGCCCCTATCCTATAACTTTGTCTTTCACCTTCTGCATCCATCTGTTCGAATCGTTAACCAAAGACTTGATTGCAGCTACAAGAACATTTTGCTCCTGGGCCCTTTGCCCTGTACCACTGACTCTGGCAAAGGCCTATTGATTCTGGCTGAATTTGTTAGAATGGCCCTCTCTAGATTGCTTCTCAACTAGAACTGTGTTGATGCACTTACTTCTTATAACCACCTTTTCCTTCCCACTTTTAAAACTTGTGAAGTGCCATTTTGCTCGGTTTTCATTTAAGTATTCTCTATGCTAAAGTACCGCCTTGCCTAAACTTGTTCACAAACTTATGGGAAATATTGCTAAGGTGTGTAAGAAGATATTGCTGTATAACTTGTGCTTTCCCTCCCTTGTGAGAAATTGCTAGAGTGCCATTTGTGTTTGGTTTTCACTGTGCCATTTTGCTCAGTTTTCACTTTTGTTCAAACTTGTCTACAATTTAACTAGGGCGTTGTGTATACTTTTCTTGACTGATTTTAACTTGCTTTATTGACTGTGATTAATGTGTTGAACTAGAAGTGTGCAAAATAAACATATATATATATTCTTTTTAATACAATGCTTTGGTCAGTATTTCCTTGTGCCATAGTACTGTAGCCCTATTGTGTAAACCCTAAATACTGCTCATCTCCCTCTTGAGATATGTCTGACTGCTTAGCCACAGCTACCAACTAAATCTTTGTGGTACAGACCGATACCAAAGGGGATTTATTACTCATACCTGTAGTCTTAATTTTCTGTAGTGCTCCCTAAGGGAACTGCACAGGATTCTGCCTAACACTGGTGTACAGCGGTGAGGATAAAAGTATTGGATTTACATTTTAGTGTGCTGCTAGTGCCTTGGTTCAATTAACCACAAGGCTAACAATCACAAAAAGTTTATTTTAAACAAAGTCAAAGTATGGAAAGTTACAGCCAGGACACCCTCCTTATTAATACTGCTGATTATTTAAGGATTCTGTGTAGACAGAAAGGTCTTCCTGTCAAAGGCAAGAAATCAGAAATGATTGATAGACTGTTAGAAAAACAAAGTCTGGATAGTGGTGCTGTAGTGCCCACTACTCCAGCAAATGTAGCAAACATTGAGGATGATAATGTTGTCAGGTCCCACATTAAGTCCTGAATTTATCAGTCTAGAAAAAATGAGATGAGCTAGAATTCAAAAGAATGAGTGCCCAAACTGAACAGAGACATCAAGAACTAAGCCTCAAAGAATTAGAGCTCAGTCATGAGCTTGAGATGAACAAACTGTCTTTGGAAAATGCTTCTCTCACCGAATCCTCTAGATCTTCCAGTCCAAAAAGACCCTGGATGCCTTAAGAGATTGTGGGTGTGTATGAACCTAAGTTGGATGTATTAGATTGGTTAGCTATGTTTGAATATAATCATGGGCTCCAAGCTATCACAGGGAATCAGTTGAACCCCTGGTTATTCTCTAGGCTCCCCCCCTGTTGCATCTGATTTGGTAATGGAGTTGGGGGAGGTGGATAGGGTGGATTATGAATGTGTGAAACTAGCTTTAACAGCTAGATTTGGGAAGACTCCTTCCCAGTACCTTAAGAGGTTTAGGTCCCTCAAAAAGCATGACAGTACCCCTTGGGCTACTTGGGTGAATGAGTTTTTGAAGAACTTAGAGGGATGGATTAAGGGTTACAGAATTAACACTTATGAAGGAATGAGAAATCTTGTAATGTTGGAGTCTATCTATGATGCCTGCTCTCCTGAGCTCAGACAGCACTTGGCTGATTCTAAGGAAATGGATCCTAGAAAGTTAGGCAAGGCTGCTGTAACGCTCACCTTTGCTCTGCAGGGGCACCTGGAATCCTCCTCTTGTTTCCTACTGTATGGGCTGGAATCGGGCCTACGAAACATGTATCTGCAAGAGAATGTACAGAGGTGTCAAGCTGCTGCGTGGTGCAGAAGGAACCCACCAGCCAGTACCAACCCACACCCAGCCTCTAGGGTCCTCTCTCACCTGGATTGCAGTTACAAGAAGCTTTCCATCCTGCAATGCCTCAGCAGGGGCGCTTTTGATGCAGCCAGTTACTTCACTAGCTGTTTTCTGTCCAGTCCAGCTGTTGCATGAAAGTTCCTTTAATGTCTTTGATTGTGGTAATTCTAATGGGCTCTTGGGTGCAATGTTCCAAGGATAATTCCCTTGACGTGGTTTCTGATTTGTGGTTAGCGCCTGTCAGAATTGTCCTGGCGCAGCTATTAATGTGAGGTATCAGAGCCCAGTGGCTTTTGCTGTCCAATCCGTGCCTAAATGGAAGCGCTTTACTATCCTGCTTCAAGCACTTCTGCTTTGAACTGCAGTGGCACTGAGAGTCCGTGGCACTAATGTTTGTAGCAGCTGTGCTGGTAGAGAGCACTCATGGTTCTTCCAACTGCCCACTAACCTTCTTATTGTGTCTTTTCTTCCAATACAGGGAGCCGCGCTGAGAACCGGGATGCCGTTGAGGAGAAGGCGCTAACACAGGAGAGAGAACGTGGAATGCGACTTCAACAGCTGACGGCAGAGCAACATTCGCGGAGCTGGAGGAGTCCCGAAGATTGCAGCTGACCTTGATGCGGAGGTTCCTGATGACGGAACTGCAAGGATGGTGAGATGGCGAGGATCCGATTCAGGTAATCAGCTGCTGGGGATCGTGGGACCACGCACATTCAGCCTTTAACGTGTTGCTTTTCTTTTCTTCTGCAGGACGATGCCGGGAGTGTCACGCTGCATAAGCAGAGAGACGCGAAGCGAGGATCTTGGCTTGGGCGTGGCTATATATAGTAAGCCAGAAGCCATGCCCAAAGTCTGTCCTAGGCCTTATTAACCCCTGAATGCCCATGCCGCCAATATCTCCATGCATTAGCCCACCTTGCTCTTACCTGGGGCCAACCATGGTGCTTTGAATGATGTTTTGCGGCCCAAAGGGGGGGAAAGGAGACCAGGCCTATGGGCTTACAGTCTGTGATCGTGACAGCACTCCCCCCTAAGGCCCCTCCCAAGAATGAACCCGGAGTCCCCGGGCCGGGCTTAGTCGGGTGGCTGCGATGAAATCTCCTGACTAACCTTGGTGCGTGTACCTGATCACTTGGTTCCCAGGACCTATCCTGTGGCCCGTACCCAGCCCAATCCACCAGATAGTACAATTTGGATCGCAGTATTTTAGAGTCCAATATCTTCTTCACTATATATTCAGGTTCTCCGTCTACAAGCACTGGGGATGGGGGTGTTGTCAACCGAGTTCCCGTCTTCACCGATTTCAAAAGAGAGACATGAAACACAGGATGGATGCGCATGCTCGTTGGCAAATCCAGTTTCATGGCGACCGGATTGACTATGGTCTTAATGGCATACGGACCCAGGTATCGCGGACAAAAAGCTCTCGGCCCTTTCATGGATATATGTTTAGAAGCCAACCACACGAAATCTCCAATCTTGTATTTAGGGCCCTTCTGACGACGCTGGTCCACAAAGGTCTTCTGTCTTTCTTTCGCAAGGGTAAGGTGCTCACATGCTTCCTTGAATGCGGTATGGATTCTGGTATGCAGGGTTGTAACAGCGGGCATTCCAAATTTCTTGGAAACATCAAATTCGGACGTCCGTGGATGCTGGCCAAATAGAGTGTAAAACGGAGTTTGTCCGGTTGCTGTGTGAAGTGAGTTGTTATATGCATATTCCATGACCCACAACAGTTCCTTCCATGTGCCTTCAGATTGGTGGAGCAGACACCTTATGTATTGTTCAAGTGTCTGGTTGGTCCGCTCAGTCTGACCGTCTGTCTGGGGGTGGTGACTAGTGCATAATCTTACATCTATTTGTAGTGCAGAGCACCATTCCTTCCAGAACTTGGAAAGGAATTGACTCCCACGGTCTGACACTAACACCGATGGCAACCCATGTAGCCTCACGATTTGTTCTAAGAAAACCTTCGCTAAAGTGGTAGCCGTAGGTAATCCCTTCAGGGCAATGAAATGCGCCACCTTGGAGAATATATCGACCACCACCAGAATGGTGTTGTATGCGCCAAAGGGAGGCAAGTCAATGATAAAATCCAGACTCAATGTGTGCCAGGGACCTGGGGGTACCACTAAAGGGCGTAGAAGTCCTGCAGGTTTTTGCTTTGTATTCTTGTTTTGTGCACAGATTCCACAAGTGGTTACATATTGAATGATGTCCTTTCGCCAAGTCGGCCACCAATATCCTTATTTTATCTTGGCCATTGTCTTGGTTACCCCTGGATGCCCTTCCAGAGTAGCGTCATGGTAATTAGCGATGAAGAGGTTTTGTTGATCTTTTTGTGGTAAGTAGAGGCGACCCATATAGAATGGTAACCCATCTTCCACTGTATGACTGACACTAGTCGAGGCCCATTCTTGTAAGTCTTCTGGACTTAACTGGTTCCGTATGCGGTTCCTCAACTCGCTTGATGGAGATGTGGTTACCACACCCAAAATCTTGTCAGGGCGTATAATGGAGACTGGCTCTGGTGCAATATACGCATTGTCTCCTTCTCCTAGACCTGACAACGCATCCGCCTTGCCGTTCCTGATTCCTGGTCTGAAGGTATTTACGTAATCATATTCCGTGAAAAACAAAGCCCACCTCAACTGACGGGAGGATTGGGCCTTGGCAGATCGGAGGTACTGTAAATTACGATGGTCCATGATTACTGTAACCGTGTGTCTGGCCCCTAGGAGGTAGTGTCTCCATTCCTTAAAAGCTGCCTTTATTGCCAGAAGGTCCTTGTCCGTGATGGCGTAGTTTCTTTCTGCTGGAGAAAGTTTCTTGGACCAGAAGGCCACAGGATATACATGTCCGGTTTCTGGGTTTCTTTGCGAGAGAACAGCCCCCATGGCAAGAGTGGAAGCATTGGTTTCCACTATGTATGGAAGGTCAGGCCTGGGATGTTGTAAAATCGGCGCCGAGGTGAATAACTGCTTGAGGTCCTGAAAGGCCCGTTCCGCATCACTGGTCCAAGTAAAGCGCTGTTTTTTTCATAAGAGAGTCGTAATGGGATGCACTATTAATGAGAAACCAGGCATGAAACAGCGATAAAAGTTTGCAAAGCCTAAGAAACTTTGCACTCCTTTTACAGAGGTTGGTGAAGACCAGCTGAGTATTGTATCCACCTTACAATTATCCATCCGGATGCCCTGAGGGGTAAGGCCAAATCCCAAAAACTCCACTTCGTTGACATGGAAGGAGCACTTTTCCAGTTTGGCGTACAAGCGGTGTTTGCGTAACCTATCTAGTACAGCTCGCACGTGTTCAGTGTGTTCTAGTTCGGTGCAAGAATAAACCATAATGTCATAAATGTAGACGACTACACAGATGTCCAACAGATCCCTCAACACCTCGTTCATAAAACTTTGAAATGCCGCTGGCGCGTTGCAAAGCCCGAAGGGCATCACCTGGTACTCGTAAAGTCCGTTCTTCGTCCTGAAAGCCGTTTTCCATTCGTCGCCGCTTTTTACACGTACCAGATGATAAGCCCCCCTGAGGTCCAGCTTGGTGTATATTTGAGCACCTTTCACTTGGTCCAATAATTCAGGAATCAGGGGCAAAGGATATCTGTTCTTGACCGTTACTTGGTTCAATTACCTATAATCGATACAAGCCCTATGGTCTCCCTCTTTTTTTGGAATGAAGAAGAGGGGCGATGCGACTGGAGACTTAGAGGGTCGGATAAACCCGTTTGTCAGGTACTGATAAAGGTACTTCTTTAGGTGCCGGTTTTCCTGTTCCTTAAGCGCGTAGATACGACTGCAAGGCACTTGAGCGTCTGGTATAAGGTCAATCTGGCAGTCATATTCTCTATGTGCTGGTAAAGTTTCTGCCATTTCTTTTTGGAACACATCCTGATAGGTAGCATAAACAGGGGGTAATACCCCCATTAGTCCCAATGATACTTCAACCCTCGGGACCGCATGGACGACCTCTACTGGAGAGTGTGCTTGATCTGCATAACAAGAACGTGTGCAGTCATTGGAAAAGGCCAGTTCCCTAGCACACCAATCTATGCGTGGATTGTGAACCTCCAACCACAGAATCCCCAGAATCAGTTGAAACTGCGGAGCACTTATTAAATCGAAGGTGATGCCTTCCCTATGACCATTCTGGCAGAGGAGTACTACCACGTCGGTGGTGTGAGTTACTGATCCGGAAGACAGTGGTGAACCATCGACGGTAGTAATGCTTTCCGTTGTGACTTTTGGACATATGGGTAGGCCAATCCGTGCTGCCAAGTTCTGGTCTATATAATTACCTATGGCTCTGCTGTCTATGAAGGCCTCCAAGGCGTGCATCTTAGACGGCTGCTGTTGGTTGACCAGAACCACCGGCATGGCGAAATGGGAGGTCTGTGATTCCTTCTCCTTGCTCGCGAGTGGACCCCTACACTTGTCGAGCGCTGGAGTTTTCCGAATCAGGGCTATTTCCTTCTCTTTCTAGGGCACCTATGGTCTTCGGAGGCGGTTTTACTGGACATTCACATAGAAAATGGCCTGCCTCCCCACAGTACAAACAGAGTAGCTGTTGCCTTCTTCTCTCTCTCTCTGTTCTAGTAAGGGGCCCCCTAATTCCTCCGCGTTGCATGGGCTCAGGTTGGTTCTCCGGTGGACGGGATGGGTTCTCCTTTGGTCGTAAATAGGTTGTGGTTCTCCCCTCAGCCCGTGCTCTATCTGCTCATCTATCCTGTAGCCTATGGTCTAGTTGTACTGCAAGGTCTATATACTCTGCACAGCCATCAGGTGGGTTCACCACTTGAGCGAGAACGTCTTTTAGCTCCCCCCTCAGACCCCGATAGAATAAGGTAGTCTTTTTTCCTCAGGCCAATTAGTCTCTGCAACCAATCGGTTGAATGTGGCTATATACGTGAGCAGGTCTTGACTGCCCTGCCGGAGTGCTAATAGTTCATTATCTAAGGCGTGTCCCCTCGTGTGGCGAGCAAACAATTTCTCTAATTCTCTCTGAAACCCTGCAAAATCCCATAGCACAGGATCATCCCGGTTCACTAAGGGAACGGACCAGTCGGCCGCACTTCCCCCCAAATAAGACACAGACAAAAGCTACCTTAGACTGATCATTCGGGAACATGCCTGGCTTGCATAAAAAATGTAGACGACAAAGGTAGCAAATTTCTTGGGGTCCCCTAGAAACCGCCCTGGTGGGGCTATGGGAACAGAACCAGGGAGTACAACCTGCATCGGGAGCTGGGGTTGACTTTGTGGCAGTGGGGATTGACTGGCCTGACTTGCGAGGAGCTGCCTGGTCAGCTCATCGGTACGATCCTTGTTCACCACTACTTCCCTCCGCAGGGCATTAGACTCTTGGCGGGCTGCGTGTACCTCTGCTCGGAGTTCCCCTAGTAACAGCGCTAATTGGTCTGTGTCTGAGGTTTCCATGATGCCCAGGCAGAGGTTCAGTAAGGGGCTTCGTGTCCTGTAACGCTCACCTTTGCTCTGCAGGGGCACCTGGAATCCTCCTCTTGTATCCTACTGTATAGGCTGGAATCGGGCCTACGAAACATGTATCTGCAAGAGAATGTAAAGAGGTGTCAAGCTGCTGCGTGGTGCAGGAAGGAACCCACCACCCAGTACCAACCCACACCCAGCCTCTAGGGTCCTCTCTCACCTGGATTGCAGTTACAAGAAGCTCTCCATCCTGCTATGCCTCAGCAGGGGCGCTTTTGATGCAGCCAGTTACTTCACTAGCTGTTTTCCGCCCAGTCCAGATGTGGCGTGAAAGTTCCTTTCATGTCTTTGATTGTGGTAATTCTAATGGGCTCTTGGGTGTAATGTTCCAAGGAGAATTCCCTTGACGTGGTTTCTGAATGTGGTAAGCGCCTTTCAGAATTGTCCTGGTGCAGATATTAATGCGAGGTATCAGAGCCCAGTGGCTTTTGCTGTCCAATCCGTGCCTAAATGCAAGCGCTTTTCTATCCTGCTTCAAGCGCTTCTGCTTTGAACTGCAGTGGCACTGACAGTCCGTGGCACTAATGTTTGTAGCAGCTGTGCTGGTAGAGAGCACTCGTGGTTCTTCCAACTGCCCACTAACCTTCTTATTGTGTCTTTTCTTCCAATACAGGGAGCCGCGCTGAGAGCCGGGATGCCGTTGAGGAGAAAGCACACACAGGAGGGAGAGCGCGGAATGCGGCTTCAACAGCTGACGGCAGAGCAACATTCGCGGAGCTGGAGGAGTCCCGAAGATTGCAGCTGACCTTGATGCAGAGGTTCCTGAAGACGGGACTGCGAGGATGGCGAGATGGCGAGGAACCGATTCAGGTAATCAGCTGCTGGGGATCGTGGGACCGCGCACATGCAGCCTTTAACGTGTTGCTTTTCTTATCTTCTGCAGGACGATGCCGGGAGCATCACGCTGCATAAGCAGAGAGATGCCCAAAGTCTGTCTTAGGCCTTATTAACCCCTGAATGCCCATGCCGCCAATCTCTCCATGCATCAGCCCACCTTGCTCTTACCTGGGGCCAACCATAGTGCTTTGAATGATGTTTTATTACCTGAGGCCAACCATAGTGCTTTGAGTGATCTTTTGTGGCCCAAAGGGGGGAAAGGAGACCAGGCCTACGGTCTTACAGTCTGTAATCGTGACAGCTGCTGACTTGTGTGTTCCCAATAGGGCTACTCACAAGGAATCTGGGTTCACTCAGAAAAAGGATGAGGGAAAACAGCCACCAAAAGGGAACCAAGAGACTTCTTATACCTCCCACTCCAAAGAGGGCCACAAACCACAAAATAACCAGGGTAAGCTCCAAGAGAAACCAAATAGGTCCAGTGAGTCCTCTGGTGTTCAACCAGAGGGAGGTCAGCAGAAGCCCCCATTCCAGAGAGCATTTGGAAAATGCTATGTCTGTGGGTCAACTGACCATATCAAAGGAGATCCCAGGTGGAAGGGTAAACCTGCAGGGATCAGCACTGCCTCCTTAGCCTTCTCCCCAGAGCAAGAAGTACAAATGGCTATTGCTCAATTTGAATTGTTTGCTGAAGAACCCTCGAGTCTTCAAGCAACTGTATCCTCAGAGTCCAGGGGTCTGGTTAGCAAACAGAATAGGAATGTGTATGACTCCCTTCCAGAAAACTCTAAAGTATATTACATGGACAGTGTTCTTGTCAATGGCCAGGATACTCCTGCCAGGAGAGACACTGGGGCCAGCAGAACAGTAGTGGATGAAAACTTCTTAAAGCCTGAGGGTGTTGCTAAGGCGGCCAAAGTTCCCACTAAATTTTCTGGAGGTCCTGTCCAGTCGGTTCCTATTCTACCAGCCCTCATTCAGTGTAATGACATGACAGTGAGGATTCCTGTCAGTGTTCAGACTGAGGTGCCTGGGAGAGTCCTGTTGGGGAATGATCTAAAAACTCTAGGAGTAGTATCCAGTACCCCAGGCCTCCCAGTATGGAGAAGCAGAACCAAACCAAATTGGCTGGAGAGACCACCTTAAAGGACCCCTCTAAGCCCGTGGGAACCTCTACAGAGAACCCCACTACAAGCCCTGGTGTTAGTAAGTTGACGTCTAACCCAGGCAAATTTCAGGCTAGTATGTTAGGGAAATGGGAACCCCAACCAAGCTCCATCATTGTCCCCCCAGTTCTAAAGTCCCTGACTCCCCCTGCTTCTGAGGAAGAGTTGGATAGACCAACTGACCCCTCTCTAGGCCTAAGAGAACTGGTAATTCTCAGATCTGGTGGAAAACCAGAAAAGAAAAGTCTAAGGCCAAAAACCTTCAGACTGTTGGACCTTCTACTTAAGACTCCAACTTAAAGCCTAGTATTAGGAGGGAAACTCCAAAAGTAGGTAAGGTTAAATCTAAGAGGAAGGGGAAGCAGGTACATTGCCTAACCCATCCCCTCCACCCAAGAGGCCTAAGACCCAACCTTCTCCCAACAGAGAGGTGGTGAGGAACCTTGGAGGCCCCTCTAGATCTAAGGGAATCCTTTATAAGGACCCCTTGGAAAGCCTATCACAGGTTCAGGAGTTGTCCCAACTTCTGAGGGACTGGTCAACCAGAACCCCTATAGATTTAAAAAGAAAGATGTTTCTCAAAGCATTTGTAGGTCATATAGCTTACAAAGGAAAACCTTTGATTTTACCATTGAGCACAGGTCAGGATGTCACCACCAAAATAATGATGGTCTCTCTAGGATGTTTATAACCGACTATAGGTAAGAGGCTCATCCAGGAGTGGATTAGACCCCCCTGTCCCTTAGTCTGGGGGGCGAGTGTTAGGGAAAATTCTCATTGTATGGCTAATTTCCCTTACCTATAGAGTCCCCCAGCAGCATTGCTGGATTTGAAGGGTTTGTTTTCTTCTTCTGCTAAGAGTGTGACTCTTTTTCCCACTCTTAGGCATATTTGATATGTTTGTTCTAGGCTATTTTGTGTGTTTAATGTCTATGGGGTTTATCTCACCCCATAGAAACCATCTTTATCCACATGTGTTACACATCACCCTCCGTGCAGTGACACAGGGGTGTCGTAGTGACCCCCAAACATAGACTCCATACCCTGGGACTGACTACTGTCTCCCAGGGCATATAAAGTCCCCATTGACTTTACTAGTCAATTTTTATGAGTGGGAGGGGAAGTAGGACCCCTGGACAGGGTTGCCTCAGCAACAGATGTTGCACTCTGCCCTGATAGGCTGGAGGGTCTCCCGCCAAAAAGACCACTCCACTGTGTGAGTGACAGCTAGGCTGTAAGAATGGGGATCTTTTTGCATAAAAGCAGGGTCCTGAGGACTGGAAGAGCAAGACATCGCCACTGGAACTAAGAAGCCAAAGAGGAGAGAAGCCAACGACATCTGCAACGACTGAACCACCGGTGAAGCCCTGCTGCAGCGTCTCACCACTTTTCTCCACATGACGAGAGAAGATCTTCATCTGCAAGAGCCTTCTTCCCTTGAGCTGGTGGGGCCAACCAGTTTGCCAATCACCTTCCTGGACCTGCCCTGTTCGAATCGCCAGTACCCCGTACTCGGAGACCGGATAGCCAGGCACCCATCCACCCGGACCGCGATTTAAAGGAGCATACCTTTTATTTGTTGGGCAGCACCGCGGCTGGTTTGATCCCTGGGTAGTGCAGTAACTCTCTTCCTCTGCTGGATACCCGAACTGCAGGAACTACCAGGAACAACCGCCACCCCAGGAGCCTCTCCTTCATTTTAAGGTACATTGTTCCACCAGGCCGCCCTTTTCGCGATGTAGTGCTAAAGGTGTTTTAAATCCTTTACCTACCTGTTGGGTTGGCCGCACCTATCCTCTAACTTTGTCTTTCACCTTCTGCATCCACCTTTTCGAATCGTTAACCAAAGACTTGACTGCAGCTACAAGAACATTTTGCTCCTGGGCCCTTTGCCCTGTACCACTGGCTCTGGCACAGACCTATTGACTCTGGCTGAATTTGTTAGAACTGCCCCCTCTAGATTGCTTCTCAACTAGAACTGTGTTGATGCACCTAATTCTTATAACCACCTTTTCCTTCCCACTTTTAAAACTTGTGAAGTGCCATTTTGCTCGGTTTTCATTTAAGTATTCTCTATGCTAAAGTACTGCCTTGCCTAAACTTGTTCACAAACTTATGGGAAGTGTTGCTAAGGTGTGTAAGAAGATATTCCTGTATAACTTGTGCTTTCCCTCCCTTGTGAGAAATTGCTAGCGTGCCATTTGTGTTTGATTTTCACTGTGCCCTTTTGCTCATTTTTCACTCTTGCTCAAACTTGTCTACAATTTAACTAGGGAGTTGTGTATACTTTTCTTGACTGATTTTAACTTGCTTTATTGACTGTGATTAATGTGTTGAACTAGAAGTGTGTAAAATAAATAGATATATATTCCTTTTAATACAAAGCTTTGGTCAGTGTTTCCTTGGGCCATAGTACTGTAGCCCTATTGTGTAAACCCGGAATACTGCTCATCTCCCTCTTGAGATAAGTCTGGCTGCTTAGCCACAGCTACCAACTAAATCTTTGTGGTACAGACTGATACCAAAGGGGATTTATTGCTCATATATGTAGTCTTAATCTTCTGTAGTGCTCCCTAAGGGAACTGCACAGGATTCTGCCTAACACAAAGCACCAGCATTAACTGGATATTTCGAGCCAATTATAGACATTGCACAGAATGAATGCAAGTATCTTTGGATTGAAGATCACAAAGTTGCTCACATGGGTCGACGATAAAGGTGGACCATTGCAGATAATACCTCTAGCAAATGCATCTTTGTGTTTCAGAAATAATGGCACAAGAAAAGTTGGAGAAAATCATCAGTGTGGCCTAATTCTTGACGTACCAGGAATGAAGGATGGAACAGTTGTCTTAATGGACCACTATTGGGCTTGCGGGTCCAGAGCCTATATGAAGCTGCCAAAGGACTGGGGAGGGATGTGCTCTAAAGTGATTATCCATGTTCCAGCATTAGTGATTCCTAAGAGTGACCTGAATATTGGAGAGTTTCCAAAAGCAGACGCTCATTTGAGGAGGAGAAGATTGTTCGAATCTTTCAATTGGACAAAGAGGGAGTCAATTTCTCAGCTAAATCAATAGAAGCCTTTGATTCTATTACAGGTTGTTCAGCCAGACTTCAGCAATATTCACGACTATTTTTTTGCCAGGGATCCAGACGATGGCCAATGTGAAGTGGTTACAGATCACTCGCTGGGGGCTCCTGCAGACAATCAACACTGCCATAAAAGGATTCAATGCTATTAAAGAAGAGTTGAGGGCCATAAAACTGATAACCCTCCAGAACAGATGTGTCCTTGATATGATCACAGCGATGGATGGAGGAGTTTGCGCCAAAATCAGAGAATCATGTTGCACGTTCTTACCTTCTCACAATGACGAGAATGGGACCTTGACAGAGGGCATAACGTTGCTAACGAACCTGCACAACAAAATGGAATATGAAGTAGTTGCAGACGATGGTTGGTTTGCATCGATCTTATGCGTTCCACAATGGATGGCGAATATCTTCAAGTTTGGGGAGCAATATTAGTAATGGTGATGTTTGGATTCTGTGTGATCAGGATAATAATCACACAGTGTAAGAAGACAGCAAAAAATGCAATAGGGATGAAGATCATGATCAATGTCGAATCAGGGTTTGGACCCAAGGAGTGTTGATGAACATGTAAAATGAGCAGGATCCTTGAAAGGAGTGATAGAGATATGGACCCTGAAAAAACACTTCCTCAAGAGAAATAATCAGGATGTGGAAACTGGTGAAGGTGTGGTCGATGAATCAACCAGAGGGGGCCAGTGTAGAGGAGCAGCTGAATGCCTCTGCAGGATGTCCTTCCCCTATCCTGCCGTCATGCTGGAAGCCAGAATTTGCGACATGCACAACACCTGTGATGGTGCCTATTCCATAAAGAGCCTTTGAGGCAAGTATCAATTTAGAAGACCCTATGTGATGTATTCCCGTAGAGATGACAATCTCTTGGAGAAGATCCCAAAGGAATATGAAGATGAGAGAAAGAGAAGTTGGTGACATCACAAGAAGCAAGTGTGATGCACTGTGAATAGTGGATGAATGAGAACATGCATAGTCCTTATAGAATCTGATGACAAAATAAATAATCGAGTGAACGTCCACATGCAGAATGAAGATTGCACGCGTGAAGAACACTGCAGAAAATGCAAGCCGTTTTATAACTGTACAGATACATCAATGCAAGTAGACTAAGAAATCTTAAAGTCTAGCTATACGTGGTGAATAGAGTGCAAGTGGAGCTGCCATCATGCAGAAGCTGGACATCAGTGTCACATATTTAGTAAGCTCAGACCCACAGAGAAAGAAGGAACGGAAAAGCTTTGTCGCACTAAGAAAACAGCTGAAGATCGAAGAAAGGCCTGGAATAGCTGTCTGGCATGGTGCCAATGGACGGAGCAGCCAAAAAACGGTTATCTACCCTTGGAGAGCAGTGGACGTGAGAAGCTGAATCAGCCCTTGTTAAGGTATGAGAAAAGAACAACATGAGTGACAAGTTTATTAATTCAAGACAATGAAATGCTGCAAAACAGGCCAAAATACAATCTCCAGTCACATGAGCTAAGGAAGAAAATAGGAGTTGGATGTGCAGACCTGAACTGCAATAAGAGTGTGCCTATACTCCCTTTTATTCTCAGGACCAATGATACTTTGCAAGGCCAAGTTCAAAGACAATCTGAATGGCAGACGACATGAGTGATGATAGATGTTGGTCTAATTGGGTGGGGAGCCATGGTCAAGTCCACCCACTGACACCTGGGATTCCAGCTTACATGCTTCTAGCGAGCCAAATCTTCCAGAAGGGCACGAGCCTGCCAATCAATTGTAGAAGGCCATATAACGAAGGGCCCTATAGTTTGAGAGCCAATCATGTACCGTGTACTTAATACTGTTGAAGATGACTTGCACTAGGGGTGGGCATAAGTTGTCCACCTGACTGTAGAGATCCAATCACAATCCCAACCCTTATAAAAAGTATACTTCGATGTTCACCTTAGACCAACCACAATCCCATGTAGGTTTTTTTAGTTTGCCACATAGTGTGACATCACATGTGACACGTTTTTTTAAATAAAAGAAGTGTTTTTTATGAAATGCATTGATACCTATGCTGTGCGACGTCAGTTGATGTCTGTTGTAACTCCCTGTTTTAGACCATTGAAAATAAAACAGTCAGATGAGACATTTTGTCAACTTCCTGAGTTGGTCTTATTATTTGGTGTCAAAGCTATTCTGCATCCCCATCCTTGTATGATGTGTTACTGATTTAAGGGCCCTCTCCCCACCCAACCCCCTGTCTGTTCACACATCTATAAAATAAGTGGACGTAAAATCGAGCTGAACTCGATTGCATACCTAAGAATATGCATTATTGCAGGTGTAACATTCTTTTCCCTGGATAGGACTCAAGTAGTACAGCTGCATACATTTAAACAGGACATTTAATGCATGGATATGCATTAACTAAAGTTTCCACTTATACCAAAGTGAATATGCATCATATTTATTTTAGAAACAAATGTAGCTACGCTTTATTCTTTAATCAACCACAAAGGAATGACTTGTACAGAGATCTTAAATTGCCTCATATCAAGTGCTTGTAGACCGTCCATGCCTGCTTCTCTCTTTGCATCCTCATACAATTATAAATAAAGCACTACACGTCCCACAATGCCAAGCAAACACCAGGCAGGAATGCGCCAATCCATCCAACATGGTACAATTTTAAAACCGTGCACTTGGACAATAATCTCTGAAAGGCTAGAAGTGTGCATGTTTAACACATTATTCCTGCTGTGTGAACAAGCATTGGCAAAGCAAATAATTTTGGAGTTTGCAGTTACTTGTTGCATTTTACTTGTATGGGTAAGAATGGAGCAACTACTTACTCCCTGCTTACCCAGCAATTCCAAACTCGTCTGCAAGTTAGTGTTTGCAGACAAATAACATTAGTAATAGACAGTAGAAAAACATCTGGTGTACAGAAGCTTTTTACAGTTTGCATTACTAATTTTTAGTGTCAGGAAATCAGCTTTCAACCATGTTTAGAACTTTTAATGTATGCACAGGGATTTTAAAGGTGACCTAGAGTAGCCAGGTTCGTGGGGGAGCTAATGTAAAAGGGAGAAGCAATGAGCTAAAGTGGGAGGCAGTAGGCAGGGGTGAGCATGGTAGACATGGATGAGCTAGGATGAATGGGTGTAGGGTGAGGCGATCTAGGGTGTGTGGGCTGGTGGGGATAGGTGATGTGGGGTCGGTGGTTGATGGTAGGGATATGGTGGGGGTGTGGTGCTTGTGGGTGGAGGTAGCGTGGGGCATGGCATATAGGAGTGAGGTAGGGGGTAGAGAGGAGTAGGACATGGGGAAGGCTTCAAATAGTTGGATTAGCAAGGGGTAGAGCATGATAGATGGCAGTAGCAAGGGGTGAAGAAGGGTGGTTTGAGGCAGAGAGTGGTGAGAAATGTCATGTGGGGGTAGGGAGGTGATGGATGGATGGATGGATGGATGGATGGATGGATGGTTGGTTGGACGGACGGACGGACGGACGGACGGACGGACGGACGGATGGGAAGAGGGATGAGGAAGTGTAGGTGGGGGTTGTGTGAGGTGAGGCAGTGGTGGACAGGGTTTGGGTTGACAGGGACGGGAAAGAGTAGGGCGGGTGAAATGTTGGCTTGGGTGGAGAGTGAGCAATAGGATAGTGTAAAGGGTGGGGTAGAGTGGTGGTGTGGTGACATGGTGTGGCAGCATGTTCTGATGGTTTGGTATGGTGTAGAGTTGGGGTAGTGTGGAGTGGTGGTGTGGTGGTGTGAAGTAATGGCACAGTGGTTTAGGGTGTGGAGCTGTAAGGGTGTGGTGGTGGGGTGGGGTAGTCATATATTGTTGGCATGGATTGATAGTGTGGTTGAATGGTGGCAGAGATTGGTGTAGATTTGTGGTCTTGAATGGTGTGGAATAGGGTTGTGGAGTGGTGGTCTGGGTGTGTGAAAGTGTAGGGTTGTGGAGGCTGAGGGGTATGGTGGTTTAGGATGTGGAGGTATAGGATAGGAGTGTGAGGTGTAGGGGTGTGATGGTTGTGTCGAGTGGTGGTGGGTGGTTTTAGTTGTAGTATGGTAGTAAGGAGAGGTGTGGGTGTGGATTTTTAGTGTGGCGTGTTAGTGTAAGGTGGTGGTGATGTGGATTGTTTGTGGTGTTGATTGGTGTGGGGGTATGGAGGTGTATGAGAGTGGATGTATATGTGTGCGGGGGGAGTACACTTGTGATGGTGTTTTGCTGGTGGTGTGAAGTGGTGATGTGGAGTAATGGTGTGGAGTGGTTTGGTGGTGTAGAGTGGTTTGGCAGTGTGGAGTTGTGAAGGGCTGTGTTCGTGGTGGTGTGGTGGGTGAGGTAGTTGAATGGGGTGGGATGAGGTGAAACAACTGACAGAAAGACAACCAAAGAAGAAAAAGCTAAGGCGGACATGTCCTTCTGCCAGCACTGGACTGCTATATAACATTCCTACAGCCAGAGAGGCAGGACTTGAGGTGTTGTTGGGACTCAGAAGAAACAAAATGAAGCTGGTCCTGATTCACACCATGGTGCTGCTAGATGAAGGCTCTGGGGACATTTAAACAAATGGAGACTGGTGTTTTTGTTGGGGGTGCCGCTTTGCAAAAATTGCAGAAACGCTGCTTGGGGGCGAGGATGGGTGGAGGGGTGTTTGCAAGTTGAGAGAAATAATGGAGTGGCTCTCCTTGTACTGAGGCTGGAGGTGCAGCGATCCAACTCTGCAATATGACAAAGAAAGATTGACAGACACTGTGCAAGCCCCTCCTCACGTGAAATCCCAGGCACAGAGCTTGTGAATGGGAGATACAAAGTTAAAAAGTCCTCATTGGATTACACGATGCAATGTAACTAGAAATAGCATTTGGTGAATCCACAATTTCATTCCACAGCATTGCCAGTTGCCATGCCAACCAGATATTCTGCTTCTTAAAGCCCCTTTCCCCTAACTCTTCTCTGTGACAATGGGCTGCACCACAAACATGCGCCAAAACCAAAAATGAGTGTTTACCCTTCATCAGTACTTTTAAAAATGAATGTACTAATACATACATTCCCAGTCACATGCCGCTGGAATGCCTCTCTGCTCAGAAGTGCTGCCCCAGGAAAATAAAACTTTCAGACCCCTTGATAAAATGGATGGATAATGGATTCATTACTTGTGCACAGGCCGTGGCAGAAAATAACCATATGTGACGATTCACAGAATCTCATCACTTCTCCCCAGGGGGAGTCCTTCCCCGTGAGGCTAGGTGAGGCAAGGCCACTATCCAACAGTTCCCCTAGGGGTGGTGGAAAACGGGACCTCACATGGATAGACTCCCCTCATGGGCATAAGGACTCCCGTTCCATGAAGGAACTCCACAACCCTCTTGCTGTTGCGCCCTTAAAAAACTTAAAGTCTGCAGAGGGTGCAACTGAAAGTACAATTGTGTGTCCTTACTTGATACTTGACACCACTGAGACGAGCAAGAACAAGAATAATGGCACACCTTTTTTCTAAGAGTACTGGGAAGAGAGGGCTGCTAGGAGGCATGAATAGTACATTATGGAAACAAAAAACTATGACACTGCACTTGGGTGGGCACAGCTAGGAGAGATAAAAACTGAGAAAGAACTAAGGGAAGAAGGAAGAATCCTTCAAGGAGCCAGCAAAGCTGGGAAGTTCAAACCAGGGATCCTGCCAGCTGTGTATAGAAACTGGTCCTCGGTAGAGAAGACGGGGGGAGTGGAAACAGCAGAAGAATCCTGTGAGCCACCAGGAAGCCAACTCACTCAAGACCCTGGAAAGTCGAGATGGTTGTGTGACCTATGGGAGGTGGACTTCTCAGTCCAACAACGCCAAGACTGGCAGCCACAGGCCTTCACAGAGTCGTGCAGGCAAATCAGAAGGACGCAAAGAGCGAACAGCAAACAACCCGCGACTCCAGAAAGAACCTGGCATGCATTCCCAACACAAACAAAGTAATACGAACTGCAGGAAATCCATTTGGGGTCCAGGGAGATCAGAGAGTAAAAGTTGAACCAGGAGTAATCACCCTTGCCACAATAATTACCAAATGGGAGTAATTTCCCTCATCGCAGTAGTGATACCCAGAGAGCCAAATGTCAAGAAAGCTTTGGAAGTAATTTCCCTCGTCGCAGTAGTGATACCCAGAGAACCAAGAGTCAAGAAAGCCTTGGGAGTAATCTCACTCGTCACAGTAGTGGTACCCAAAGAACCAAGAGTCAAAAAAGCCTTGGGAGTAATCCCCCGAATCACAGAAGTAATACCCAGAGAACTAAGAGTCAAGAAAGCCTTGGGAGTAATCTCTTTAATAACAGTAGTGATCCAGAGAGAACCAAGGATCAAGAGAATCTCAGGAGTTATCTCCCTAATCACAATAGTGGTTGTATCCGTAGGTCCACAAATCAAGAGTGCATCGGGAGGAATCTCCCTCGTCACAGTGATAATGCAAGTAAGATTTAAGAGGATCAGAGACAACAAGAGCTATCTGGATATAATGTGCATAACGTTGTAAGACAGGGACGATTTGCTAGAACTGTAAAGCAAACTTTCAGAAGCCCTTGGGAAGAAGTGAAGAGGCTTTTTAGTACTATTGGCAAAGAATATCCCAAGGCAGTCCTCAAGGCTGTGCAAGGTGGGCCAGAAGAAGGGATCCATTCTCTTCACCATGCACTCTTTGCTGAATCAGAAATTAAAGCAAAAGATTGATAGGAAAGAGATGAAGACTGTGCCAATTCACCAGGAGAAGCGAGTCATTCTACTGGTACTATTTTCATTTAGATGCTGAACCCTTTTGTAGACTAGTGGTGGGGTTAGAGAAGGTTTTTGGACAGAGGACAGGCACTTTTCATTTGGACAAACATCATGACAACGAGCAGCCGAGTTGATATTTGTTTAGGTAGGGATAACCCTTTAGAGATAGGGAGATGTAGGACCTTTTCTTTATTTCTAAAATGAAACTTGTTCAAAAAAAATGCCACCCCTTTGCCCGACTCCTTACTCCACACATAGATAATATTTGTTTTACATTGAGAGCACAACTCTTAATGCCCATTTTCACAGTGTGTGATTTTTCATTCCCACACAGAGGAAAAACAAACTTTGCCCTTTTGACAGTTGAACATGTGACCTGCAGCATGACTACAGATCTCTCCATATCACACATCTGTTTAATAAGAAGTCTGTAGGAGGGGGTCTTGGAGAAAGTGCCACATGCACTTTAGTTATGCTAGTTGATTAGTTCTGTTTCTGTTGAGGCAGCCCTTGCCTTGATAGGGATGGGAGGAGGGAAGTGATCGCAGGCAGTGAAGCAGACATAAACCAGCAGGAGACAAGCCCTGGAAGCTCTGTTTGGGCAGGATAGTCTCTTCTGCTTAATGGTCAAACTGCCTACTCCATACATTTCAACTGTACTTCACCTGACCTTATACCTCCACTACACGACTTCTCCCAGCCCCCACCTCCACCGCAACAGCAATTAGGGATCATTTCTGCAAGGCAATACGTTTCTATGTAGCCCAAAATTGCAGGAAAAAAGATACAATATGGAAACCCTGTTTGAAGTTCCTACTTCCACAGCGGAGCAGTATCCCACATTGCCATTTAGTTCAAGATTAGGGACAGTAGCACTCCTCTAATCATTGTGGGGTGCACATGCTCATGTAATGATCAGGCAAAAACCTGATTGGATGAAAGCTCTACAGTAAGGAAAGAGCAAATCCCAAAGCTGACACTACAAAGTACTGTGAGCAGATATCTTTCTGCCCATCTATTCGCATGCAGATTGCCAAACTATTATAAAACTGGTCCTGACTAGATTTTGTTCATCACTTTCTTCTTGTAGAATCCATGTTGCCTGTTCGAGCCAGAAAGCCCTGTAAGAAAAAGCCTATGAAGTTTTAATGATAATTCCTGGCTCTCATGGGCTGGCATACTAAGTGTTTGAATGAATACATCTCTCTGATTGAGGCCTGAGATGCATATCTCAGACCCGATTTCTCATAGATAAAAGGTCCGGAAGGAAGCTGCTAAAATAATGAAGTGCTGCAGAAGAATCAGTGGAGAAAGCTGCAGGGGCTCCAAGAGCAAAACTTCAAAAGACAGTGGGGGCATTTTACAGCACTACTTTGTGCTTGAAGCTCCGATCATGATGCTCACCCCTTTCTCGGGATAGCAGAATAGCCGAGATCCCCATCTCATCCATCGCACCTTAGGTATACCTACCAGATGGTCAAACAAAAGATCCCAACACCAAAGGAGAAAGGCACCTGAGCACTACTGCACCAGGACAGCTGACTTGTGCGGGAGACCACGAGGAGTGACTGCAAGATGAGGAGGAGGATTAGGCTGCAGTCCAAGCTTGTTATGAATGGTTTTCCTATGATCTGTTTATCTTCCTGCTTAACCCTTCTCTCTGAGTGCATGTTGTGTGACTGCAGGTAAGAGGTCATGAATGGAATGCCAGGAGTGTGAGTGCAATGTTGAGTGTGAATGAGATTCCACCCAGCGCAGTTCGTAATTATGTGGCCTGGGTGGTGGGAGCCAGTGGGTTCTCCTCTGACTGTACCTATCTCCTTGTCATGTATCTGATATGACCTGATGGACATGTAACCTGATTAAAGCATCTTGAAGATCACAGCTGACTACCTGAGTATCCTTTAACCAGTGAGCATAGCAAAGCTGTTGTTTGTTACTTTAAGAAGTTTTGCTATAACGTCCAAACTGATAGGCATAAGAGCGCTGTACATAGGCTGAAGTTAAAACAAACAAACTGAAAGCAATTTACGGTTATTAGTGATCGAGGGGCAAACAGAATAAATCTGTTTTAAAACTATCTCTAAAATGACTCAAATCAGATTCCAACCTAAGGAAGGCAACGAGTTCCTTCCAATGTTGGCACCCTACACTGCTCTGGGAAGACACATTGATGAGGAAGAATGAAGTAATCGATTAGGGGCAGGTACAGTTTTCAGTCTCGTTGTTTAGTAACGAGGAGCCTTAGTGCAGGCGGGTGTCAACAAATCCTAAACTACATCAGCTGGATCTGCTCTCTACCCAGTAATATTTCTCCTGCCTAATCTTGTATCATCTATGTTGCCTATTGACTGACCATTCTGTAACCTGGTCCCATATTGTATTTATTCTGTATTGACTCCTGTCATTTGTAATTTTGTTGCATGTGTAACCTTTTGTCTCAGCGCCACATTGTAACCTATGCGGTGCTACAAATCTAATGCGCCCAGTTACCCCAGGGTTTGGCTGCTGCTATACAAATAAATAAACTAAACTAAACTAACTAAACTGTGGTTTCAAATAACAATTACTGCCGCATCCCTTGAAAAACGTTCCCTGAGCTCTGGTGTCCTGCAAACTGTGTTTGCCTTATCACCCAGCATTGGTCTGGTGATCTGGCAAGTCCTGAGAGAAGAAAAGATGTCCCAAGCTCTTGGGCTCGGACAGAGATAATCGCAACAACAGAGGCACTGACCTCCCAGGAAGCCGGGTCCTGGTTGCCCATGAGGCCTGCTCTACTTTTCTGTTCTTAACGTAAAGCCTGCTAGTTCTCTTTGGAGAGCATTACCTTTACTGGGCCTAAGCATTTTAATTACATTCAGTGTTAAAACAAAGAAATATTTTCTTCAAAGTTAAATACATCTAGCTGGCCATCTATAGTTATTGCCTGGGAGGGATAATAATCATATCACTCTGTATATGGGGCTGTCCCGCAAACGCCCTGAGAAGGTAGGGTTTGGGCACTCAACTGCATCTAGTAAAGGTGAGCCAAGAAAGTGGCAGAGTCCTTCTCGGTCTATTCCAGACATGGTACACAACCGAGAAGGTTGCAGTGCTCTGTAAGTACTATCTTGAAATGCTGTGTCTAGGGTTGGTCCTGGTTTTGAATCCATTCATTTGGACTGACTGGAAACACCTGCCAAAGCAAAAATGTTGTTTGCAGCAAGAAGAAAGCAATACAGGCTCACTATAGATGCATGACACTGATCAGTCCTCTTATGAAAAAGGCAGACTTACATCAGCAAATATACCAACCTGCAATTTCTGCACTTCACAACATTGTTTCCCAGTTCTTGTCCTACAGCAAGATGCAATTATTTGTTAATAGTTCAGTTTCATGACTTACAATAATACCCTATTTGTAGCTATGTCTTGGAAAGTACCCAAATCACATGATAAACCAACAGGACAATATTAAAAACCTACCTTATTGAGGTATTTATTTATTTAATTGATTTAAATTTTTGGGTGGGGCACTGCATGCCCGAAGGCCTCAGAGCGCAGCAAGAAAGAAGAAGAACAAAGCAACGAAGAAGCAGAAAGATCAGAACTAGTGAAGAATGCCATTAGTCAGCTGAGTTGAAGAGCAAGGTTTTGATACTTCTCTTAAATGTTGCTAAGGACTGAGATTCTTTAATAGTAGGAGGTAAGACAGTCCATTCTTGCGGAGCATGGGAGTCAAAGCTAGCTTCTCCAAATTTTATTAGGCAAATGTGGGGTTGATTCAGCTGATGATTATCAAAGGAACGCAGTTTTCGACGGGATAGTTCCAATGACAATCTCCTGGATAGGTACAGCTGACATTTGAAAGCGAGAGACAATATCTTGTGCCTTATTTTCTGCTTAACTGGAAGCCAAGGCAGTTTCCCCCCTAAAGGCTGTGGCATGATCGTGCCTAGATAATCCGAACACTGCTCTCACAGCCCCATTTTGAGTAGTCTGGAGGCGATGGAGGTGTCCTACTAAGAGGATGGGCGGAACGCAACATGCGGTTTCGCCGCCTCCCTTCGCCTCTGCCATACAAATGCGCCAGCATTTACACCACCATGCATTTTAATTCTGGTGCAAATGCTGGGGATCCCTGTGGCACCCAACGGCTTTACACGCCAGCATAAATCAGGTGGTCTTCATAGGAATTAATTGTAAACGCTGCATGAAATGCGCGCATGGCAGGCTGCATTTAGCAAGCATGAGTGCAAAAGTGCAGAGTAAATGGTGTGTACTCTGCCATGCAAATGGGCAAAATTTGGCAGTGAGAAGCCGTCTATGTGTATGTCCACACGTAATGGCCCTCGACGCAAAATTATGGCCTGGAGCAAAATGAGCTCCAGTGTGTATTACAGAATTACGAGATCAGATTGGAAACGACTAGCCATAAACAGCAAAGAAGCAGGCTCAGAGCCTCATCAGTGCAGTGCAGAAGACCATGGCATGGCGTATATATGTTTTATATAAAATGTGCACCGACTCCTTTGCATCAACATCAGGCCACCGGGAGAGGGTCCGGGGCGGAGGGGGGGGTACTCTCAGGGCATCTGCCCGCTGTGCCCTTCCATCCCATTAACATGTCTCTGCATAGAGCCAGAGTAACGTGAATTTTCTAACAAGCATTAAGCAGCACCATGTAATAGACACCGGTTTTTAAAATATCTGTAAAGGCATAGATTTATTATTTAAATATATCAAATGCATTGCATAAATCACACTAAACAATGCATTAATCATATTTCCTAAAAATGTACATAACCATAGAATCGACACGGGCCTAATTCACAGAAGCGTTTTATAATGGCAAAACCCCATTGGAAAATGCTCTGTAAATCAGGCCCTCAATCTCTTAACATTACAAACACAATATAAAGGAAAGAAAATTGCAATACAACAAAAACGTAAACGGGAGAGATAATTATGAACAACAGACTCCAAACTTCTGCTCCAGATCTACACGTTTGTCAGACATTTCCAAACATGCATTCCACATTGCTTAAAGAACTACTCTCAGGCCATATTTATTGTTTAACAAATAAGTAATCACCAATTGCACCATAGAGAACAGCAACAGTCCTGTACAAATATCTTCATTAGTAGTAGACATTGTTCAGTTCAGAATGTATACACTCTGCGCTTAAGCTGGGGGGAAAAGATGTGGGCAGCAGAGATTCTGACACAAACGTAATAGATGTGGATTCACTTCGGAGTTGAACATGTGTTTTCCACAGTTCAAATATATGACGGAAATGCTATATCAGGATCCCGGCCTCTTATCTTTTTTTTGCAAAATAAAAATAGAATTGTGAAAAATTGCAAAATGTCCTACAGCAGAATCCAACTGCAGTTCTCATTTCCAGAGACAGTGAGATATTCTTATAAACACGATAGCTGAACCATAACATTCACGTGTTGTGTGTAATAATAAGAATCATGAATGTTCTTATTTTGCTCTTCGAGGCAGATTCCTTGGGCTTCTAAACACTGTTTCAGCGGGTATCATTATAACCCAGTGTGGTGGCACTTCACGTATCGAGCCTGGGAGGTGGAGGACGGGTTTGACCCTGCCATTGCACTCGAATTTGGAAATGACAGGATGGCACCACGTATGAGGCTGAGCAGTGAACTCGTGAGTTATTGAAATGGGCATTTATTTTCACAATATAAACAATGTTTTTTTCCATTATACCCAATGTGCCGTTCATGTTCACTCTTATGTCAATGTGGAGTTAAAGCTCTTCGATTGTGCATTGATCCAGGCCTGCACCCTGCCTGCACTGAGGCACCCACTGCCATCGCACAATGGTTCTCTATACTGACCTGCTCCATCTACTACAATCCCACCACCCAGACACCCCCCTCACAAGGCACCTCTTTTCTGATTTTTGGTATACCTTGGAATTCTAGTATTGAGAAAATCACAGAGGTATTCGTTACAAAGCTCCTCTTCCCTGGCCTGCAACATGCACATTGCTTAGACATCCACAATGCTGCAGAATGATAATGAGAGAGACATTCATTTTTCTCTCGCAAGATGCCGGTTCCCCGTTCGCTCTTCGCGTACCGTTATCCAAGTGTAGAGAAAAGTACATAACTCACAGAATGCACCTCTGCCACGACGTGTAGCGTGCAAATGTATCTGAGTACAGAGACCCCAATGACATCCTATCCTGACTTGCAGCGCGAATACGTATGCATATCCAAGGAGCTCTCACACAGCAACTCTTACTTGCCTTGCACTGTGCAATAGTATGTCATTGTTGTGGGCTGTCTCCGGTCCCCGGGACAGCCCACAGAGATCGTCGGGATCACCCGACGATGTTGACACGCCGGGAGTCAGCAGGCGTATCGATGGTAGGGAGGTGCCCTACGGCACCCGGTGTCACCGGGTGCAAGATCCACAGTGGGGGGGGGGGTCACCCCCAGCCGTCCCGCGGTCGCAGCACCGAGGGCACTCGGGCCGCACCGCACACAAGGCCACGACCACGTGGCAGGCCCACAACCCCCACAGACACACGCAGACACAAGTTGCCACTTCCTGGGGCTCTGCTGCTCTGCCCTCGCAGAGCCAGCAGAGTCCTTTTTATTAAACCAGCACGTGAGCGTCATGACGCAGTCACGACGCTCACGTTGCCAAATAAACTAGACCCCCGCACAACATCCCTCCTTTATTATAAACAAACAAAACCAAATAAAACCCCACTGCAAACCTTTGGTGCATTCCAGTCCGCGCACCACCTAATGGCTACTAACACTCAAACATGTTTGACACTGCACAACAAAACAGGTGTGTTACAGTCCTCACACCACGGGTCCTATGACGGGGTCCTCCACCTCAGAAGATCCCGGGATCAAACTGGCCCCCGGCGCCGCTGCAGGACAGGAAGAATATATTCTCTTCGTACTCCTCCTCCCCTACATCATATAGAGCTTCTCGGGTACTCTCCACCACCTGGACCGCTGCTACCTTGGGGGTCTTTCTCCCCTTCGCCTCATTTCCCTTAGATGCCCCCACTATGCTGGCTGGGGCTGGAGCGAGACACACTCGTGCGAAGTGATCTCCTTTCCCACACCTTCCACAGATTTGTCCTATCGCCGGGCAGTCCTGCGGGTGTGGAAGATCCCACCCACACTGATGGCATATTGTGGCATTGGGGTCTCTCCTCGGCCGGTCTCCCCTCCTCACAACCCTTCCTCCTGGCCACCTGTCAACAGCCGCGACCTCCTCAACCTTCACCCGCTGCAGGGGGTCCTCCATCTTCAGGTGGTGTCTGGAGGAGTCCTTGTCCGAGGCCCTCACCTCCGCCAGTTCCTGGGCCCGGCCAAGCTCCAGTATTCGATCGAGGGACAGCGCTGGGTCCCTCAGAACGTGCTTGCGCAATTTGGTGGAGCTGCAGCCATAGATGATTTGCGCCCGGATCTCATCCTCCTCGAAGTTCCCCAGGTCACAGGCCAGTGCAATGCCGCGCAGCTTTCCATGGAATGCATCAAGGCTTTCCCCTTCCTCCTGCTTCGCACACCTCATCCTGAACCTCTCATAGTCCTTGTTGACCATGGGTCTGAAATATTCATTCAGGGCTGCGACGGCTGCACCATACGATTGATCTCGAGGCTTTAATGTCTTGAATAGTCTCTGAACGGCCAACCCGGCAGAGTATAGGAGTGTCGGCCGTTTGGCTGCGTCTTTGATCTCCATTGCCTCGAAATACAACTCCCGGTTCTCCACCCAGGCCACCCACCGGGCCCCCAGGCTTGCCGGCGCACCCAGGACATCAAAATGGGGTATTGGTGCTAACTGACCCCGACATACTCCCTCTTCGTCCGACATGCTGCTGGCAGGTGAGGATGACATGTGCAGGTCACCGGTGTTGATGGGTGCCTGCCGTTGCCGGGCTTCAGGTATCTACTGAAGGGCGCCCAGCGTTCTTCCTGCCCAGGGGCGCACAAGCACTCCAGGTGGAGCCGCAACCTCTAGGGCCTGAGCAGTCGCAGCTCGCGGGGTTAATATGACACCCCACTTTCAGGCAGTCTTCATATCTATATGTATTTCAGGCCCGGATATTGATGGACCCACTGCCCCACCTCCAACCCAGAGTTTAGTTTTAAATCTGTTTTCACACCACCAAAGATTTTCACCCGTTGGCAGCCTGGGTTCCACGGGCGTGTTCTCCGCTCCAAAACGAGCAGGGGAGCCGCAGGCCGGAGTTCCAGGTACCGCCCCTTTTCTCTGACCACGGGGCTAGGCCAGCGCTGCTCAGGTCATGCCCCTTACTTGTTAATGGCCACCGCTAGGTCACGCCCCATTTCCGGGGCAACCACCGGTGTTTTCTCCCGGCCGGCCATGCGTTGTTTTTCCTTCCTTCTTTCCTTCTTCCTTTTTTTTTTCAAAAGAATGAAGGAACCCACCGACGACAGGCCGGGGCACAGCAGATGCACCCGCCCCCCGATGGAGAGCACCGCTGCGGGCCGAATCCTAGGTCCCGCCCCCTTCCTTGGTCCGGGGCCCGGGCCCCCACGAGGCACACTCCTCCTCTTCCCGCACGGCCGCCCGCCGACTGCGGCCGTGTGCGCGGATCCTTGTCCACCCGCCCTGCTGCGAATGTCAGCAGGCGGGGCGACTTCCTCGTCGCCAGTGTTGTGGGCTGTCTCCGGTCCCCGGGCAGCCCACAGAGATCATCGGGATCACCCGACGATGTTGACACGCCGGGGGTCAGCCGGCGTATCGATGGTAGGGAGGTGCCCTATGGCACCCGGTGTCAACGGGTGCAAGTTCCGCAGTGCGGGGGGGTCACCCCCAGCCGTCCTGCGGTCGCGGCACCAAGGGCACTCGGGCCGCACCGCACACAAGGCCACAACCACGTGGCAGGCCCACAACGCCCACAGACACACGCAGACACAAGTTGCCACTTCCTGGGGCTCTGCTGCTCTGCCCTCGCAGAGCCAGCAGAGTCCCTTTTATTAAACCAGCACGTGGGCTTCATGACGCAGTCACGACGCTCACGTTGCCAAATAAACTAGACCCCCGCACAACATCCATCACCGAGGCATTCATTGAACTCTTACAATGCACATCGATGAAGCCTTCACTCTCCACCACTTTCCTGACTCGCTGTGTGCCAGGGGTCGAAGTTTTCTGCTCTTCCTCTCTCCCCCGCCCTCCCAGCCCGTCCACCCACTCCCCACCTACCCCATACCACTCTCAACCCCCCCAATACAAACCTGGTCAGGGTCAGGCTGGGACAAGAAATAGGCCCGGACAACCAAAAAAAAGTGGCCCACCCCTCGCCTCAAAAAAGTGGCCCACCCCGTGCCTCAAAAAAGTGTCCCTCAAACATCATTCATGAATTGAGTCAATTCATGACTTTAGAGAAAATGCTACTTATGGAGGGTTTATGTGACTGTTACATTACAACACAACTCCTAAGATAACATAACTTTGCATACAGTTCTGTGACAGGGTCCACAGCTCAGAGGAGTAGGAGTGGCATGAACACAACGCTTCACCCCTTGAAAAAACAGGAAGTGGCATCAAATTGCATTGTTCCTAAGTACACTATGAAAAATATGGTTATGATTTCACTAATGTGATATTAATTTCATACAAGAATGGATCACCATATGTACCATTAGTATCTGTGTGTATAGATCCATAATGTCAAATTACTATGAATGTAAGCAGACCTCCGAGGCCAAATGATAATATGTTATTGTGTTAGGGATAATTCTCTGTTAAGGTTAATTTCCCAAACCTAGTGAGTCCCCCAGCAGCTTTGCTGGATTTTGGGGTTTATTTTTTACTCCTGCTAAGAGTGAGACTCTTTTTTCTCCCACTCTTAGACATGATTTGAGATATCCTTTGACTTTGTAATGTGTTTTATGGGCTGTGGGGTCTTTTACTCCATAGGGTCTCATGTCTTTTTGGTAAGTGTGTTACACAGCACCCTCAGTGAGTAACACAGGGGTGTCATAGTGACCCCCAAACATAGACTCCATACCCAGGGACTGACTACTGTCTCCCAGGGAATGTAAAGTCGCCATTGACTTTACTAGTCTTAAATTGTGAACAGAACCAGTACAAACCATCATATTGTGAAGTACTGGTGGGGTAATTAGATTGCCCCTGGGTCTGTTTTTCGAGGGGGTACTGTGCAGTCCCCCCTTGCCGAGTTTCTGGTTGGTTGACCACAAAAGTGATGGGTGGAAGGTTTCGAATGAATCTAAACCACTGGCAATTGCTCTGGGCAACCTTCCACACCACCGTTTTTTAGTCCCTCTGTGCCATTGCAAAAGTGGACCAGCCATGTGCAAATCAGTCAGCAGCTGCCGCCACCGAAGGTAGCAGCCCAGCCTGAATTGCTAGGCCAGGTCCCCTCTGCACAGAAACCCAAGCAACACCAGACATGTTTCGGCCTTGTTGGACCTCCTCAGTGAGGTGCAGCCTGGTTCCCTGTGGCGCAGCGAGCAAGGGACCCACGTCTGGGCATACCCTCTCTCACAAGGAGAAACAAACTGACCACAAAAGTGATGGGTGGAAGGTTTCGAATGAATCTAAACCACTGGCAATTGCTCTGGGCAACCTTCCACACCACCGTTTTTTAGCCCGTCTGCGCCATTGCAAAAGTGGACCAGCCATGTGCAAATCAGTCAGCAGCTGCCGCCACCGAAGGTAGCAGCCCAGCCCGAACTGCTAGGCCAGGTCCCCTCTGCACAGAAAACCAAGCAACACCAGACATGTTTCGGCCTTGTTGGACCTCCTCAGTGAGGTGCAGCCTGGTTCCCTGTGGCGCTGCGAGCAAGGGACCCACGTCTGGGCATACCCTCTCTCACAAGGAGAAACAAACTGACCACAAAAGTGATGGGTGGAAGGTTTCGAATTAATCTAAACCACTGGCAATTGCTCTGGGCAACCTTCCACACCACAGTTTTTTAGCCCGTCTGCGCCATTGCAAAAGGGGACCAGCCATGTGCAAATCAGTCAGCAGCTGCCGCCACCGAAGGTAGCAGCCCAGCCCGAACTGCTAGGCCAGGTCCCCTCTGCACAGAAAACCAAGCAACCCCAGACATGTTTCGGCATTGTTGACCTCCTCAGTGAGGTGCAGCCTGGTTCCCTGTGGCGCAGCGAGCAAGGGACCCACGTCTGGGCATACCCTCTCTCACAAGGAGAAACAAACTGACCACAAAAGTGATGGGTGGAAGGTTTCGAATGAATCTAAACCACTGGCAATTGCTCTGGGCAACCTTCCACACCACCGTTTTTTAGCCCGTCTGCGCCATTCAAAAGGGGACCAGCCATGTGCAAATCAGTCAGCAGCTGCCGTCACCGAAGGTAGCAGCCCAGCCCGAACTGCTAGGCCAGGTCCCCTCTGCACAGAAAACCAAGCAACCCCAGACATGTTTCGGCCTTGTTGGACCTCCTCAGTGAGGTGCAGCCTGGTTCCCTGTGGCGCTGCGAGCAAGGGACCCACGTCTGGGCATACCCTCTCTCACAAGGAGAAACAAACTGACCACAAAAGTGATGGATGGAAGGTTTCGAATGAATCTAAACCACTGGCAATTGCTCTGGGCAACCTTAGCCCGTCTGCGCCATTGTTGGACCTCCTCAGTGACTGGTTGGTGGGAGTAGTTACCACGCGAAATATTCCACTGGAATATTTCCTATGGGATTTCCCATTCATTTTAAATGCACCACTTTTTTTGGTGCAATGTTAAAGATACCGCTGGGTTATTTATTTAATATTTATTCCCCGGTTGGGTCTTTTTGCCAGGACTCGGTTTTAAAATGGCGTTTGTGTTCGCCTCTGTAACTCCAACCCAAGCCGAGCCCTTTGTTCCAGTCTTTGGCGGGCTTCTACACAGAAGCCTCCATAAGTGGTGCCACTCTGTCTGGGTCTACAGGATGTGTGGGAGGGGGGTTTAGGCACCCTGGACTGAGTTGCCTCGGCAACTCAAGTCCCACTCTTGTGTGATTGGCCCAGTGGTGAGCAGCCCGGCTCACCACTTAGCAGGTTTGAGTGACAGCTAGGACTGATGAATGGGGGTATTCTGCATAAAAGCAGGGCTTTGGGGACTGGAACTTCAGAAGTCGCCACAGGACCAAAGAATCCGAAGAGGGAGAAGCTGAGCCGACCTGCAACGATGACACTACCGGTGGAGCCCTGATGAACCGTCTCACCACTTCCCAACGACAGAGAAGATCTTCATCCCGGAGAGTCTTCTTCCTCTGAACTGCTGGGGATAACCAGTTCGCCCTCTTTTTCACCTTCCTGGATCGTCTTGTGGTCGTATCGCCCATGCCAAGCACCCCGGCGGCCGGATAGCCACGCTTCACCACTACCGTGAATAAAAGGGTAGTACCTTTTAGCCGGGAAACTCTGCGGCTGGTTTCTTCCCTTGCAGTGCAACGACCTCCAGCTTTCCTCCAGGTCGAGATCTCCTCTTCCCCTGGATGAAGCCCCAACTTGCACCCGCTGCCAGGAACAACTGCCCCCGATGGAGCTTTCTCACCATTTCAGGTACTGTGTCCCGCCTGGTCTCCCTTCCAACAGACTGTTCAAGGTGTCCCGTAAATCCTTGACTTTCTATCCTGGGGTGACTTGGGACCTGCAAACGAACTTTTCCTGACTTGATCCAACCCTTTTCGAACTATCTGCAAAGACTCTTTAAAGTACTATTCAACTGTGTGATCTTGGACACATTCCGCCTTGCTCTCTCCAAGAGTGGGCCTGGCCTATGACTTTCTTGCTCCTCAGTAGACTCTGCCTTTTCTGAAATGCTCTGGTTCTCTTAAAGTGTTGGTATTGTGTATTTTCCTAATTCTGCCTTTTTCCCTCCCTTTTTAACTAACTTATTGGAGTGCCATCTTAGGTTAAGCGCTCACCTCTGTCTGAAAATAAGTGGTGTTTTAACTAAGACATGTTCAATAAGTAATCAGGGATGTATATATATTAATAGTGACTGTGTTTGAACTTGCTTGCCATATTAGTGTTAGTGTATATTACAAAGTGTGGTTTTAAATAAATAATTATATACTTTTATACCCAAGCTCTGGTCAGTGTTTGCTTGTGCTACTGTATTTTGGTACCTATCTTGTATACTCTATATACTGTCTAACTCTTCTTGCGAGACGTCTGGCTGCTCAGCCACAGCTACCAGGTAAATCTGGGTGGTACAGACTGCTACCAATTGGGTTTACTGCCAACACCTGTAGTCCTAAGACTTTTGCAGTGGTCCCTAAGGGAACTGCACAGGTTTCTGCCTAACACTGGTGTACAGCGGTGGGATTTGTATTGAGTATACCTTTGAGTGTGCTTATAGATACCTTAGTGCAACTAACCACAAAGCTTAGCACTAAAAAGTTTATTTTCTAACCTGTCAACTATGGAAAGTTATAGTCAAGAGTTCCTTGCTACAAAAACTGCTGATTGTTTAAGAGTTCTCTATAAGCATAAGAATCCCCTGACTAAAGGCAAGAAAATGGAGCTAATAGAAAGGTTGTTAGCAAACCAAAGTCTGGATGGTGGTTCAGAGGAACCTACCACTCCAGCAAATGTAGATAACAGTAATGATATTGATATTGATCCTGGTATCGATAATCTGGAGTCAGAACCAGAAGAGGAGGGTGAGGATGACGTAGTTGTCCCACCTAGGCCTCTACCTGCTCTGCCAGCTGTACCTACTGGACCTTTGCAAAGTCCCACTCTTAGTCCTCAATATCTGGAACTAGAGAAAATTAAACTTGAATTGGAGTTTAAGAAACTTAATACTCAAGCAGAACAAAGACACCAAGAACTGAATCAAGAACTAAGGCTCAGGTAAATGGAGCTCAAGCATGAGTTAGAGATGAAGAAATTGTCTGTTGAAAATGCTTCTCTCTCCGGATCCTCTAGGAGTTCCAGTCCCAAAAGACCCCGGATGCCTAAAGAGCTTGTGGGTATGTATGAGCCTAAGTTGGATGTGTTGGATTGGTTGAGTTTGTTTGAGTATAATCATGGGCTCCAGAACATCACAGGAAATGAGTTACTTTCCTGGTTGTTCTCTAGGCTCCCCCCTGTTGCAACTGATGTGGCAATGGAGTTGGGGGAGGAGGATAAGAAGGATTGTGAATGTGTGAAGCTAGCTTTGATAGCTAGATTTGGGAAGACCCCTTCCCAGTACCTTAAGAGGTTTAGGACCCTCAAAAAGCATGATGGTAGCCCTTGGGCTACCTGGGTGAGTGAAAGTTTGAAGAACTTAGAGGGATGGATTAAGGGTTACAAGGTGAACACTTATGAGGGAATGAAGAATCTTGTGATCTTGGAGTCAATTTATGATGCCTGCTCTCCTGAGCTCAGACAGCACTTGGCTGATTCAAAGGAATTAGATTCCTGCAAACTAGCTAAGGCTGCTGACTTGTGGGTTGCCAACAGGGCTACTCACAAGGACTCTGGGGTAACTCAGAAAAAGGATGAGGGGAAACAGCCAAAAAAGGACTACAAAGAGAATTCTAATAATTCAAATCCCAAAGAGGGCCCCAAACAAAACAATAAGGGTAAGCCACAAGGGAAACCAAATCAGGCTAGTGTACCTTCTGGTGCCAAACCAGAAGGAGGTCAGAGCAAGCCACCATTCCAGAAAGCATTTGGAAAATGCTATGTCTGTAGCTCGCCTGACCATGTGAAAGGGGATCCCAGATGCAAGGATAAACCATCAGGGGTCCACACTGTCTCCTTAGCCTTCGCTCCAGAGGAGGAAGTACAGATGGCCAGTGGAAACTTTCTGTTACTAGCGGATGAACCCATTGGAGTCTCAGCTAATATTTCTTTAGTGTCTCTGGGGTTGTGGGAACAGCAGAATTTAGATGTACATAATTATATCCCAGATAATACTAAAGGGTATTATAAGGACAGTGTCCAGGTGAATGGTCAGGAGACCCCTGCCATTAGGGACACTGGGGCCAGCATAACTGTGGTGGATAAATCATTTTTTCAGGCAGAGGACGTTGCTAAGGCACCCAAATGCCTCACCAAGTTAGCTGGAGGGCCTGTGCAGATGCTTCCCCAGTTATCAGTTATCATCCAGTGTAATGACATGACTGTAAAGATACCTGTCAGCATACAAAGTGAGGTACCAGGAAGGGCTCTGTTGGGAAATGACCTGAAGACTCTTGGAGTAGTGTCACATACCCCCAGACCTCCTAGTAAAAGGTTACATGAGCTCACCAGACCTGCAAGGGAGAGAACCATGAGAGGTACTCCCAAGAGGATGATGAAGAAAGATATCACTCCTACTCCACTGGAGTTACAACTTGCTATCTCTGAACAACAAGAAGCAAAGGGGAAACCCAAGACTTCTAGGAAACAGCCAGCAGCAACCATTCCAGTGCTTCACACAAGGACTTCCCCTAGGTTGTCCAAAGTTACACCTGTAACTCCACCTCCAGCTGAGGCTGAGAGGGAGGTACAACCCTGTGTGGTTGAGCTAGACTCTGAAGAGGAGCTAGTGGAAGGCCAAGAACTCATTGGAGATCTGGATCCTATTGACCATCCTGAGCTACAGTCTTTACTGGCAGAAGGTGGACCCAACAGGGCAGACTTCAGTAAGGGACAGAGAGAATGTCCAACTCTGGAAGGTCTTCGCCAACAGGCAGCTTCTCAGGCTGATGGGCAGGAGCCTAGGAAGTATAGGTTGCACTCGGAAGATGGCCTCTTCTACAATGAACCGACTGAGTCTGCACCTGGAGACTACAAGAGGCTTGTAGTACCTCAAGAAAACAGACAACAGCTCTTGCAACTGGCCCATGAGATTCCTTTGGCTGGTCACTTGAGTTTCAAGAAGACCAAAGAAAGGCTCTGACTCTACTTTTACTGGCCAAAGATGGGGGCTGAGGTAGATAAGTTTTGCAAGAGCTGCCAAACCTGCCAAACTTCTGGTAAGGTTGGTTCCAAGAATGCGACACCTTTAGTGCCTCTCCCCGTGGTGGGAGTCCCATTTGAGAGGGTAGGGATTGTCATTGTTGGTCCCCTCGATCCTCCAACCTCCTCACGCAACAGGTTTATCCTTGTTGTAGTAGACCATGCTACTAGATACCCTGAGGCAATTCATATGAGGACTGTTATAGCTCAGGCTGTGGCTAAGGCCCTCCTTGGTATTTTTACCAGGGTTGGGTTTCCTAAGGAAGTAATCTCTGACAGGGGGTCAAATATTATGTCCCACTACATGAAAGCCATGTGGAAAACCTGTGGAATTACTTACAAGTGCTCTACCGCCTACCATCCTCAAACAAACAGGTTGGTAGAAAGGTTCAACAGAAGCATGAAGAGCATGATAGGTGCTTTAGAAGATCCCCTTAAGAGAAAGTGGGACCCTCTATTGCCATGCCTTCACTTTGCTTATAGAGAAGTCCCATAGAAGGGAGTAGGTTATTCTCCCTTTGAGCTTCTTTATGGCCATCCCGTCAGAGGTCCATTGGCCCTGATTAAGGAGGGGTTGGAGAGTGCTCCTTCCCCCAAGCCAGTCAGAGTGACTGACTATGTGAGAGGTCTCCGGAGGAGAATGTCACACATGATGGCAGAAGCTAGTGGTAACCTGAAAGCTGGGCAAGCTTTGGTCAAGCATTGGCATGATCAAAAGGCTAACATGGTTGAGTTCATTCAAGACCAGCTAGTTCTAGTTATGATACCAACAAGGCAGAGGGCCTTGCAAGATAAATGGATGGGACCCTTCAAGGTTGTGGGTAAACTTGGAGAGGCGAAATATCTGGTGGACTTGGGCAATCCCTTAGAGGCTCCCAGAGTCTTCCACACCAACCGACTAAAGGCTTATGTCTCCAGGCCTGAAGTAGGAGCCTTGCTTCTAGCTTCAACAGAAAAGGAAGAAGAGAGTGAAGCTCTCCCTGATCTCCTCAGAGGCTTACCCTTGGATGAAAAGATTGAAGGAGTAAACCTCTCTTCAAATCTGACACCTGAGCAACAAGAGGAGTGCAAATCTATGTTAAATCAGTTTGCCTCCCTGTTCTCACTTTCACCAGGCTTGACCCCTTGGGGTCAGCATGATATACTCACTGGTGACTGTCTGCCAGTCAAAAGCAGAGGATATAGAATGTCAGAAAATGTAAGGAACCACATCAAAGGGGGGGTCAAGAAGATGCTTGATCTTGGGGTAATAGAGCCCTCTACTAGTCCATGGTCTAGCCCAGTTGTGTTAGTACCAAAGGCAGGATCCAAAGAATTGAGATTCTGTGTGGATTATAGAGCTCTTAATGCAGTCACCAAGACTGATGCCCACCCTTTGCCAAGGACAGATGAGTTGGTGGATAGACTTGGTTCAGCCAAGTTCCTCAGCACATTTGACCTTACGTCAGGCTATTGGAAAATAGCCCTGACAAACCATGCCAAGGAGAAAACTGCATTTTCTACACCAGTTGGCTTATACCAATTTAAGATTGTGCCTTTTGGACTGAAAAATGCACCTGCAACATTCCAAAGGATGGTAAATTAGGTTCTGGCTGGGATGGAGGACTTCTGCATGGCATACTTGGATGACATTGCAGTATTCAGCCAATCCTGGGAAGAACATGTTAACCACCTAGGACATATTTTGCAGGCTCTTGGACAGGCCAATCTGACCATAAAGGCAAGTAAATGCCAGATTGGTCAGAGTAAGGTGGTCTACCTTGGGCATGAGGTAGGAGGTGGAAAAATAAGGCCTTTGCTCAGTAAGATCGAAGCTGTACAAAAATTGGACAACACCTACTACTCAAACCCAGGTGAGAGCCTTCCTAGGCCTCACTGGGTATTACAGGAATTCCATAGAGAACTATAGGACCATAGCTTCTCAACTGAATGTAATCTCCTCTCCAAAATTCCCTAAGAAGGTCAAATGGAATGAGGAGTGCAATCAGGCCTTTGAAAACCTGAAGAAAGCTCTTTGCCAAGCACCAGTATTGAGAGCTCCTGACTATCACCAAACTTTCATTGTGCAGACAGATGCTCCTAATGTAGGTATAGGTGCAGTCCTTAGCCAACTGGATGTGAAAGGTAGGGAGCACCCCATTTGCTTCATCAGCAGAAAGCTGAAGGATCCTGGGACAAGGTGGGCAACAATTGAAAGAGAATGTTTTGCTATTGTGTGGGCACTGAAGAAGTTTAGGCCATACTTGTATGGTTCTACTTTTGTCATTCAGACTAACCACCAACCCTTGAGATGGTTGATGCAAATGAAGGGGGAACATCCAAAACTATTGAGATGGTCAATCTGCCTTCAAGGGTTTGATTTCACCATTGAGCACAGGTCAGGCTGTCACCACCAAAATGGTGATGGTCTCTCTAGGATGTATGTTATCGACTAGAGTTATGAGATTCATCCAGGAGTGAATTAAATCCTCCTGTCCGTTATTCTGGGGGGGGGGCGAGTGTTAGGGAGAATTCTCTGTTAAGGCTAATTTCCCAAACCTAGTGAGTCCCCCAGCAGCTTAGCTGGATTTTTGGGGTTTATTTGTTTCTCCTGCTAAGAGTGAGACTCTTTTTTCTCCCACTCTTAGACATGATTTGAGATATCCTTTGACTTTGTAATGTGTTTTATGGGCTATGGGGTCTTTTACGCCATAGGGTCTCATGTATTTTTGGTAAGTGTGTTACACAGCACCCCCAGTGCAGTAACACAGGGGTGTCATAGTGACCCCCAAACATAGACTCCATACCCTGGGACTGACTACTGTCTCCCAGGGCATGTAAAGTCACCATTGACTTTACTAGTCTTAAATTGTGAACAAAACCAGTACAAACCATCATATTGTGGAAGTACTGGTAGGGGTAATTAGATTGACCCTGGGTCTGTTTTTCGAGGGGGCACTGTGCAGTCCCCCCTTGTCGAGTTTCTGGCTGTGGCAGTGGTTACCACGCAAAATATTCCACCGGAATATTTCCTATGGGATTTCCCATTCATTTTAAACGCACCACTTTTTTTGATGCAATGTTAAAGATACCGCCGGGTTATTTATTTAATGTTTATTCCCCGGTTGGGTCTTTTTGCCAGGACTCGGTTTTAAAATGGCGTTTGTGTTCACCTCTGTAACTCCAACCCAAGTCGAGCCCTTTGTTCCACTCTTTGGCGGCCTTCTACACAGAAGCCTCCAATAGTGGTGCCACTCTGTCTGGGTCTACAGGATGTGTGGGAGGGGGGTTTAGGCACCCTGGACTGAGTTGCCTCAGCAACTCAAGTCGCACTTTTGTGTGATTTTCCCAGTGGTGAGCCGCCCGGCTCACCATTTAGCATGTTTGAGTGACAGCTAGGACTGATGAATGGGGGTTTTCTGCATAAAAGCAGAGCTTTGGGGACTGGAACTTCAGAAGTCGCCACAGGACCAAAGAATCCGAGGAGGGAGAAGCTGAGTCGACCTGCAATGACGACACTACCGGTGGAGCCCTGCTGAACCGTCTCACCACTTCCCAACGACAGAGAAGATCTTCATCTCGGAGAGTCTTCTTCCTCTGAACTGGTGTGGGGATAACCAGTTCGCCCTCTTTTTCGCCTTCCTGGATCGCTTCGTGGTCGAATCGCCCGTGCAAAGCACCCCGGCGGCCGGATAGCCACTCTTCACCACTACCGCGAATAAAAGGGTAGTACCTTTTAACCGGGAAACTCTGCGGCTGGTTTCTTCTTTGGCAGTGCAATGACCTCCAGCTTTCCTCCACATAGAGATCTCCTCTTCCCCTGGACGAAGCCCCGGCTTGCACCCGCTGCCAGGAACAACTGCCCCCGCTGGAGCTTTATCACCATTTCAGGTACTGTGTCCCACCTGGTCTCCCTTGCAACAGACTGTTCAAGGTGTCCTGTAAATCCTTGACTTTCTATCCTGGGTGACTTGGGACCTGCAAACTAACTTTTCCTGTCTTGATCCAACCCTTTTTGAACTATCTGCAAAGACTCTTTAAAGTACTATTCAACTGTGTGATCTTGGACACATTCCGCCTTGCTCTCTCCAAGAGTGGGCCTAGTCTATGACTTTCTTGCTTCTCAGTAGACTCTGCCTTTTCTGATATGCTCTGGTTCTCTTAAAGTGTTGGTTTTGTGTATTTTCCTAATTCTGCCTTTTTCCCTACCTTTTTAACTAACTTATCGGAGTGCCATCTTAGGTTCAGTGCCCACCTCTGTCTGAAAATAAGTGGTGTTTTAACTAAGACTTGTTCAATAAGTAATCAGGGATGTATATATTTTAATAGTGACTGTGTTTGAACTTGCTTTCCATATTAGTGTTAGTGTATATTACAAAGTGTGGTTTTAAATAACTAATGATATACTTTTATACCCAAGCTCTGGTCAGGGTTTGCTTATGCTACTGTATTTTGGTACCTATCTTGTATACTCTATATACTGTCTAACTCTTCTTGAGAGAAGTCTGGCTGCTCAGCCATAGCTACCAGGTAAATCTGGTTGGTACAGACTGCTACCAATTGGGTTTACTGCCAACACCTGTAGTCCTGAGCCTTTTGCAGTGGTCCCTAAGGGAACTGCACAGGTTTCTGCCTAACATATTGCATAGCACATACGCTTAAGCTCTTTTTATAGAACAAATATGCACACAATATCACCCAACCTATGTTGGTACTCATGTATTGACCTCAGAAGGATGTAAGGCTGAGATGGTTCGAACTTGCAACCTGCAGATCACACGCACACATCACAGCAGCGAGCACTCAACCCACTGAGCAATCCTATTGGCTATAGTAAAATGTGCAATTATTCTGTAGTGTGGATACCATTAAACTGGTAACTGAGATTTAACAGCAGACCAGTTAAGTTCATCTGCACGTCTGGTGGAAATTTGGCCGCATGTTAAGCTTGCATGCATCTACTTTTCAGGCTTCAGAGGTTGGCAAAATAGGGAAAGCAGTGCACTCATAGGACATTGAATACATTGAGCAACAGAATAGGTTCCTAAAAAACGGGTGTCAATAAATATTTTTCCTTTTCTGAGAACATGCCGTAACAAGAAATCAAGCCATAGCGGATAATGCTCCGCTGTCAGACAGCACGCGCAGCAACTAGGTACATCGCATTACTGCCGGCGCTGCATCATTCCCCTACTTTGCCATGACTATACCCGATATATGCCTGTGCACGCGACTAATGAAATGCATGAGGTAACAGAGAACATGTGCAAGTGGAGACATCGTGTATTTGAATCATACCAAGCTTCATGCAAAAACCAACGAGATTTGCAAGGAGGCCACAGCTGCAGTGCAAGCTGGAAAAAGGCCCCATAGTACTTCCGACTTCTTGAGAAATGTTGACCTTTGACTCTGCAACACTGCTTTCCAAGCTTTCCACCACCGGGACGACCGAATAGGGACTAATAGGGCAGATGTTTCACCTTGAGAACCACCAAAACATCTTTCAACTCTGTGCTTCTTACACTTCCTTGTCAAGTGCATCAGAGGAGAGTTAACTGAAGAGAAGCGCTTTGCAAAACCCTAAAAGCGGATGAAAGGTGCTCAAATAATATATTTCTTATCAATAGAAGATATGCTAGATTAATTCCTCTGCATTGCATGCTTGTAGCATGAAACCATTAGCAAAAATATCACCGAAACCAGGATGCAAGAGGGATATGTAATTTAGACAATACACTGTAGCGCTGTCTGTTCTTTTCCATATTTACATTAAACATATTCACAATTAGAGCCACTAGGAGATTTCGTGATCCTACCTGCCATACCATTGGGGTCCCAGGCAGTCACTCTATGCCTCCTGAGTGACAGTGGAGCAAAGCAAACACAGAAATAATTCAGAGAAAAGCAGCTCACTGCTGCAACTTGCGGCGCTGGCACCAGTGGCGGTGTGCTGTGGAGCAGCAGAGTCTGTTACAAATCACTGGCCCCGCCGAGCCCTGCCGCTCCCTCCCAGTGTTTTGCAACATTGACTGCTGCTGGCACCATGGTGTCGTGGGTGCCGCCGCCGGCCTACCGCATCTCTGCATCTGCAGTGGGCCTAGCGGGACTGCAAGGGATCTGTAAGGTTCTTACAGATCCTTTGCAATTTACTTGACTCTGATGAGACGCTGGGGGCCAATCCAACCCTGAACCTGGTACCTGGGTCTTGACTGGTACCTGGCACCCTGCCCTTTCCGATCACCCACCATTTGCACCTCTTAAGGGCCAGTCACAGGACTGGAAACCCACTTGCCCCCATTACCCGCACCCACAGCTGTACTTGCAGACATTTTCACGTTAATCGTGAAAAATTGCAGAAGACAAAAGTTGATGGATGAGGTCCAGGGCTATGTGGCAGGTCAGGAATCTGTCATCACCTGGGGGTAGGGACGCATTACTGACTATTGTACAATTAGATATCTTTGTTTCAATGTGTGTAACTTCAGGAGCTCCATGTCGATCTCCCTGGCTATGGGGATATAATCAAGTAGAAATTAATGGGTTTTGAAATGAATCAAGGAGCTACCTGGCCATTCCTATGGGGAAATCCCAAATGCTATATTATGTAATCCCATAGTCACAAATGCGCTTTTAATTTAACAACAATTCGAAGCTGGTAAAGTACATTTATATTGATTTACAGTTCTGCTCAAATTCCAACTCAAACCTTAATCTCATCCATAAAGAGAATAGATGTAGTGCCTCGTACTTATTCACAACAATGAACAATGATACTTCAATTTACATTGACTTCTTACACAAAAACGTAACATTGGTAAACGACAAGATAACGTTTCACAGGAATGCTCCACTGTGTGCGACCATGGTGTGTGTCACGTGGAATTAGTGTCATGCCCCAAACAGGCCATTCAAATAAACACAAGCCGACCACTCGATGCGCGAGAGCTCAACAAGGTGTGAGACTAGAGTGTTCTGAGCGGAACCCAGGTTCGAATCCACAAAGCAAATCACTGGTGTTGGGTTACAAATAGGGGAAGGATGGGAGGTTTTTAGTATAAGAACATTCTACCATTGTGTTCCCTGTCATTTCAACCTCACCTGTGAGCACTAGCTTCTCAGCAGAGACACCTTTCTCTGACAATGCACAGGTTTCTGGAATTGATGTTTACACTACTGTGCACGTACTGTATCCATAGCACTCTGGCAATGCACCCCTACCCTGATCTGCGCCATGCAACGTTATCACGGTATTGATACATGCACAGAATCCTCGCAATTATTCTGTTGACTGAATTTCAATGTGCGCTTACATCTGCGGACTGAAACATCCATAAAGCTATCATAATGCTCTCCTATCCTAGTTTGCAGCGTGCACCTCTATTTCAGAACTCAACTGAGGCATTCACAATTGTTTTAAAAATATCAGAGGGCAATTGAACTGCGTCAGTTTGTACCAGAAGGATAGCTTAGAGAGAAAAAGCATTCCCCCACAGAAGCATGCATTACCAAATCCTCTATGTGCCAACATGGTCTTTTTAGCCCTTGGAGGTTGATAAAATTAGTTAAATGAAGTTTTTACCTGCCTCAGACTAACTGTTTAATTTTGTCTTTTGCACCAAAGAAGTTCAAGTGATTTGGCAGCACCATCGTGACCCTACATGAGCAGCATCATTAGATGCTGCCTCATGGGCCATGGCGGGCCTTTCTTGCAGTTTGAGGAACTTCCGGGGAGGTTGGGGAGGACAGTAGGAAAGGGCGCAGCGAAGGAAGGTGAGTTAACTGCATTCTGTGTTGCCACATATGTGGGATGTTTCACCCACGCATCCAAGCCCTACAACATAATTGTGCATTACTGGCAGCGGAAACATCATTATGGCCGCCCGAAAGCATGCTGCTTGCCAGAAATCATCCAAAAATGCAGAGGGAAAACATGAAAAATAGGTTGCCATGCATTTTTGCCTCTGTCAATGTTAATACAGGAGACCATTGCCAGACCCTATCCTTTGGCTGCACACAGAGCAAAACCAGTGCAAAGGAATATGGCGCTGTTCAAAATCCGTTTTAATTGATGTCAAAAATTGCTAAAATCATGGGCACGAAAACACCAAACAAAAAATCCAACTTCTGGTTGGGTGTTCTACATTACTCTACTGCAGAATCCACATCAATACAATGTTAGTAAGGATCATATGCCATCAAGTAAAATCCCCTTTTTGAAATGTATTAATTCAGGACAGCTGCCAAAAATGGGTGCAATACCGGTGTTTGCCACTGAACGGCGCTGGTGATCTAAACTCTGACAAGAGACCTGTATTTCAGGAGCTGAAAAGGAACCTGAGTTAGCTGGGACTTCAAAGCCTTGCTTGTCCCCGGGAAGTCTTCACACCTCAGAACTCCACACAAGAAGGCAGGAAATCACAAGTTTCTGTTAATCAAATGGAGAGTGGCACCCTGGTCTGCTGACCTCAGTCAAGACAATAGACTCTTTCAGTTAAACAGAATATGCTAATATGGGTGTGCCTGAACAACTGCTCTGGGGGAAGGCAAGACATCTGATCTCTCTGAGTCAGAACCAAGTTCCTGGAGGTGGGGACAAACAAATGGGTGTACTGAAGGGGAGGCAAATGTATATTTTATTAAATTGCTTATAAAATATTGTATCAAGCTGACAGAAATGTACAATTTGGGGATTCTTAATATGAAAAATGCACGCATAATTTGAGACTAAGCTCAACTCTGTACAATGTTCTGAGACCAAACCCCATAATTATTAATATTGCAGACACTGGGATTACACTAGAGAATTGAAAACTTACTGTGATGTACCCAGAGAGGGTGGGTACCTCAGTGGAAGATTTGATGAAAAACTAATATGGCGAAACCCACTAAAAGCACAAAATGTTGTCGTTTCTGAACCCAAGCTCATAGAAACATGTGCCTTGAACCGAACTGTACCTTAAGCAATCTATGATGTGTACATGTAATTTCAACAACTTGTGTATATGGGAAATATGTGTTTTGGGTAAAATTGATTTCCTATAAGAAACCAAAGGGGAGTGTTCTTTCCTTAAAGCCATAAAAAGGATACCTGATGACACAGGATGACTCACAACTCCATTCTCCAGTCAGGGCACAGAAAATCCTCTAACCTATCAGGATCCACAAAGGGTTGGGCATAGAAAGTCAGCCTTCCCACCCACTTTCAAAAGACATAAAAAGAACCACTGAAACCCAGATAGGGACTGCTCTTTCCACTTTCTTGCGCAGCACTTTGTCGGACGACTTCAAATCCAGACAATATCCAGAGACCAGAACTTAGAATCCAGACTCCAGAACTTGTAGCAGAGAGGCCTAGTACAAAAGCTGAATCCTTCTCAGCAGGCCTCAGAATCAAGCAACCTAACCAAACTATTCAACAGCCGGGCGAGCTGTTTGATTCTGGCTAGAGCCCTGTGCCAGAACCAGACCAGACTGCTGTGCAGTGCCGATAGCAGACCCAGACCAGACTGCTGTGCAGTGCCGATAGCAGACCCAGACCAGACCGCTGTGAGCAGAACCAGTGCCAGAGATTGTCCAGAGAGAGAACTGCAGCCCAATCCTGACCAAATCCGTGACGAAGTCGCATTCCAGGCCAAAACTAGGAGTGAGTATCAAGAACTGTGCATAGTCATCTCTTAGTCTAAAGTAATCTCATCCCATCCATTTCAACCTATTTAGAACTGCATAGAAATCGTGTGTCCATTCTGTGATTTTAAAACTGCAATAATCTGTCATTCTGAATTCTTAACTTTATTTCTGAAAATCTACCTCCACAAAAACGTCTGCATCTTTTGAACCGTACGTGCAAGGAAAGAGATTTAACTTTCATTTTAAAGCTAAAATCCGGAGCTTTCCAACAAGCCTCACGATCGACGCACTCAGAAAAGGTGCCGCGAATTGCAATTTGACTCCATTTCACCACTTGCAAAAATAGCTGCTTCTTGCTTGCAACTGCTGAATTTCGTTTCAACCTGATAATCCCTCATGAATCATTTCTAGTGTTGACCTGAACTGATTCAAAGTAGCTGTCACCTACCCTGAATCTCCTATAGGGAATTAAAATAATTTTTAGCATATTTTTCTCTTCATTGCAAATCACATGTAAAAGTATGTTTGAGTGTTTAAAAGCATACCGGTTGCTCTAAGCTTGCTAGGGGGGAACCGGAAGTTGAACTGCATTTTTATTGTATTACTGAAAACCTCTGTGCCCTCATTTCCATCTCTTCACATTGCATGGGGGGGAGTGAATTGTCACAAGGAAAAGTGATCATATTATCTCTTGTTGAAACCATATCAGTTTATTTCTGTGCTGCATTCTTTCCATCATTTCTTTTCCTTGAAACCATAAAAGTATTCTCTGCTACCTTATCCTTTCTATACCAACTCCTAAGTAATTAAAGAATTGTGCTACTATAATATTATCCATTGTTGATCACTATCATATTCATAAGAGTGCTATCAAATATTAATGTATTCATAAATTTGTGATATATATATTGTTTAATTTTTCAAATAAATCTTTTAATTTGCAAAGCAAACTTACTTCTTGGCTCAGTGAGGTCCGGGGGATTCAAAGAGAGGAGCGTTATATAAGGGTTCATCATCTAGATTCATGAACTTGTCATGAAAATATATAAATAAGGGCTTCCATTGGGCATCCCAGACTAGGCATTGACTTAGTTGGAGTGCTGAATTGAAGCCACTTACAAAGTGGGGGCTTGTAACGGGACATCTGGATTAGAACTACCACTTGTGCAGCTTAATACAGTGTGCTAACTGACAGGATACATAAACCCTGTTGGATCACCACGCTGTGTCACGCTGTAAAAGCACTCCTCAAAGGAACACTCCAAGGAAACGGTCTGTTTTGCAAAATAAAATACTAACTTCTGTAAGTCAGGAAGGAAATCAATTTCCAGAATGACAACACTAGTAGACATCAAAATAGCCAGAGAGCACCTCTTACGTAAGCTATTTGTGAGAGGCGAATGGACGGAACAGGTTCAGACGCTGTGGTTGCAGGCAATCACACCCCAGATCACTGCAACAGTGTCAGATATATGGAGAGATCAGGGTCCCTTACATGTGGCTCTGAGTGAACTATACATGGCCCCTAAAACCAAAGATGAGCACGACAAGATTGCCAGGATAGCAGCATATTTATATTTATATGTGGGAGCCATAAAGGACAAATGTGCTGAAGGCCAAGATCTGGCAAATAGGCAACTGATGGCATTTGAGAAGGCCCAATCTGACCTGGACTCTTCTGAGCAGAGGCTGCACAGGAGCCAGGAGTCAGAAATTGATAGTAGACAGTATCTAATTAAAATAAAAGAGGATATGGGTATCCTGCAACAGGAAAATGCAGACCAGGATACCAGATTTCGGGCCTTGCAGAAGGAGTACCAAGAAGGTTTGGACCACCTACTGCAGAGCCAGAAAAAGCTGGAGCAACAACTGGACTTCAACAGGGCATGCGCAGAGCAGGTAGTCACCCTGCAAAGCCACCTAGATAGGGAAAAGGCAGAGAGCAATAAACTGATTTTGAAAGACCTGGATACCCAGGCAGAGTTTGATGAGGAGCGCCAGAGAGCGGGTGCCCTTCAAAGGCAGAGGGAAGACCTGGCGGCACAGAGACAGGCTCTTACTCAGGAAAGGGATACCTTAGGCAAGGAAGTCTGCCAATTAAAAGGGAAGTTGGAGGAAAATCACCTGCCCCTCCAGGGACTGGGTGAACTCCAAAAAGAGCACCAGAACTTGTTGGAGCACACCAGGAGGGTGGAAGATACTCTGCCAAGAAAGCAGCAGGCCAATAGGGACGGTACCCAGGAGGTAACCCTCCTGCAGCAAAGACTGGCCCAGTACTCCAAGACTAACCAGGAAGCACAGAGAGAGAATGAAGCCCTCTGCCAGCACAATGATAGGCTCCAGCAACAGGTAACCATGCAGGAGAGACTGATAGAGTCTAGTAAGGCCTTGATTGAGGAACTGAAAGCGTAGGCTCTGGCAGGGCAACAGGGAGCAGGGGCTGACAGAGATGAGGTTCCCTGGGACAGTGAAACACCTGAGCATAAACTCAGGAGCCCTAGTACCATAGGCCTTCATCTCTCCCAGTCCTTGGACTCTGCCAGCCCCGTGTCCCATGGTGCACATGAGCCCAGGGCAACGGGGATGGCAGATTACTATCCAGCCAAAAGTATGGGGCTCATAGGCCAGTACCTCCCAGTAATGGATGGGCGGGAATCCGGGTATGGGCACCCAAGTACAGTGCAATTTAATGGGGAACCCCGAGAGAGTAGGCCCTCTAAGGGCATTCTGAAAACCTCGGCCCAGTTAGGTCAGTGGGGGGGGTACCCATCAAATCCAGGCAGCAAGGAGGAATCTGAAGACTCCTCAGCGCGTCCCAGGACACAAGAGACTAGGTCCCCACATTCTGCCGGCCATTCCCAGGCTTGCAGAATCCGGAACAACCTGGAAGATCAGACGGGCACCTCTGGGAGCAGTGCTTCTGAGTCAGAGGATGAATGGACCAGGGTTACCCGAACCAAGAAGGCCAATAAGGCAAAAAAGGGCCTTGCTTAAGGACCCCTTAAAACAGATTAAGGCAATCAGGAGTGTCATCACGCCTTATCACAAGAACGCCAAGTATTCTGTGTGGGAGCACTTGGAGCTCTTTGAGCAAATGATGGAGACTTTCCATTTGAAAGACAGCAGTAGCTGCATGCAGTACGTCAAATGGACATTCTCCCCAGAATACTCCAGTTTCTTTGCGGGGCTGGAGGACCAGAATCATTCAAGATGGTCCACATATAGGGCGTCCATCTTGAAACACTTTTCTGTTCACCGAAATCCCCAAGAGGCTCGCAAGGCAGCCTACAATTTGCAATGTGGGGAGGATCAGGCCCCACAAGAATTTGTGCAGGGGTTGAAGCGTGCTTTTGCACAGACTACCAAAAGGGTGCGCACGGACAGCAAAGAATTTGTTAACACTTTTTTCCATGCCTTGCCCAAATACATCATGACCCAGCTAGTGAGAGATTTTCATGAGAAAAGGTTGCTAGACTGGGTCATTGAACAGGCCACCCGAATCTATGAGGTGCAGAAGCCCGTAGAAAATAAAAGTAATGCGCAGAAAAGCCCCAAAACAACCAGCACCCCTGCTGCTGCCAAGGTGGCAGAGGTAAAGGTTGCCCCCGTTTTAGATTTGGAGATGGGGGGCCTAAAAACTTGCCTGCACAGAATAATTCCAAGCCAAGAAGGCCCTCAGGCCAGTCACAGACAGGAAGTCAAGGAGGTAGTCCCACAAATGGGATCCCTCATTCCCCTGATTATGTAAGTCCCAGCTACAAGGGAAACCAACCCATCCTGGGTTTTGTGTGGACTCCTCCAGCACAAGGGGGGGGATCCAGCCAAGCACCTAACCCAGGGAACTTCCCTCCTAACTTCCCACAGGCGGGCAGAAATTCCCCAAATCCTGGGCAGAGCTTTTTCCCCAGGTATACACCCAACTTCCAGCCCCAAAATCATCCATCCTTCTTACCCCACTTCCCTGAGCCCAGACCACCTAATCCGGGAGAGGGGAGGGCAAGGGTGGAGGGGTACCCAAATCTTCCCAACCCGGGGTACTACCAGAGAAGGGATAGCTACCCTTCCTGGGATCAGCCCAGGGGAGAAAACAGAACCCCGTATCAGCCTGGGTGGGTTTCACAGTTAGAGCGCCAGGTCCAAAATATGGCACAGGAGCTGGGTCGCACGCTGAGGGCTCAGCAGAACCCCCAGATGAGCATGCTGGCACAGAATGCCCCAAACCCTGGGCCTGGTACTCCAGAACAATGACAGGAGCAGCACCCCAATAAACCACCGGTTCCCAGGGAGGAGGCACAAGGGGAATGGGGGTGTAAAGCCTTGGAGGAAGCATCCTTCCCCACTTGTAAACAGCCCCGGGAAACGCAGTAACCGGAAACAAAATCTCGTACCCCTGAAAGTCTGCCACCCAAGGAGCAGAGAGGAGGTAGGAGAAACAAAGGACCTAAACAGACCCAATTTGAGGATGAGGTACAGATCTACCAATTTGAGGTAGAGGGATCCTCAGAGGATCCTGGGAAAAGGATCTTCTCCTTCAGAGATGGGGGAACTCCTCCCAAAGAAAAATGGGTCCCAAGGGATTCACAGACCGACTGGGTAGATATGGGGACTGAGCTAGCGCCGCCCATCATCTCAACCCAGAACCAACAGCATAAAAATCCCATGGTTCAAACCCATCCTGGTGACTGCCTCCAAAAAGGGGGGGGGCAGCCCAGAACCGGAACCAGGGGAACTCAAAATGTCTCCTATCTCCAGTTGCCAACTTTTCTTTCAGATTCCCAAGACTCTTCACAGAATTCTGCCCAAATCTCTTATCTTTCCTTGTCCAAAACCAGAAAATTAGCCCACCAGTTGTCCAAAAATGTATATTATCTGTGCCCCCTTGAGGAGAAGGAGGGAAGATACTATGCCCCGGTACAAGTACAGGGGCAGGGTCCAATTTTGGCACTGGTGGACACTGGATCCCAAGCTACCCTTCTGTCCAGAAGGGCCTTTGACAAACTAAATGCAGGAAGGGGGGAGAAATACTGTATTCCTCTCACCTCTCTTCCTGGACAACTTCAGAACATTGTCGGGAAGGAAATTCCTGTCAAGGGGACTGCGGATTTGGACATTAAAATTGGGCGACACAAGGTGAAACACCCGGTCATAGTAGTGACTCCAGAGGGCACCCCTTGTTTACTAGGGAATGACCTTCTGAGAAGGTTGTCACCCCTAACAGATTGCGTAAACAAGGTCCTCTGGACCCAGACTAGCTGACCAATAAAATTAAAACAGAGTGTCAACCATGTTAGTTTAAACGGCACATGCCACATGGTTGAACAAAAACCTGACCAAGTAGAATTTCACTTCCGGAACAACCAAATTCCAGACGTGACAGTAATAGCAATAGGACAACAGACTGGTGATGGGGGGTCCTCTCTATTTATGAAAATCAACCTTCCTTCCAGTTTAAGGTGGTATTCCCCACTGAAAGGAAACACTCTGAAATTCTTTACTAATCCGCAGTCAGACATTCCCATTCCAATTGTCCAGAAAGATGTGAAATCAACTCAGAGCCTGGCTGATATTCAGCAAATTGGAGAGCAGTTGTTCATCCCTGTTCAGTTAAATGATTGGAAGCACTCTGTTCTCGCCCGAGTGTGTGTGAACAATGGTAAGAGCTTCATCAGCGAAGCCATGTTCCGCCAACTCCCAAAAGATCCAGCCATTCCCATATTCAAACTGATAGACAAATGGGAAATGGATCTGGAAACACCCAATTCCAAACATCTCCTGCCAAGCAGGTGTATGCTCAAAATCTCCATTGGCAACAAGAGCATAGTCCATAATTGTTGGTTTGTGCGAGACGTCACTGCCGCCTTTTACTTAGGCAGTGACATTCTCAATCGCTTTGCCATTAGTTTGGACCTAATAAACTTCAAAGCTTGGTCCCGATTAGCGGATGATCCCATGGGCTTTGACAATCCAGAAAAAGCATTTGGGTCAGCTCAATTGCTACCTTATGCAGTTGAAATTCAGATTAAAGAGGAAGTCACCATCCCAGAAAGGATCCGACAATTCTCCCTGGAAGTGAAAGTTAAAAGAGGACAAAAATTGAAAAACCCTGATGCTTATGTTCATCTAAATGCTTCTCTCCAACAGCAAGGGTTGGGTGTAAACCCAACACCATTAGTCAACATAGAACAGGACACCATTCCAATAGAGGTGGATAACAGCGACTTAAAGAGTATTACTCTGGCTGCAGGCACCATTATTGGAATGGCGGTTGATGACCGACATTTTTACATTGATTTAGGAAATGAACTGTTAGGACCAATCCCCAAGCACTGTTTTGACAGTGACAGTGATGACAAAACAACACCAGACAGGATCTTTACCCCGCAATGGGGGACTTTCTGGTGTACACTTCCTGCCCTTATGGTAAGGAAGATGTGACTTGTGACTTCAGGAGGGATGAGGTGATTTTTCAGGTCCATGAGGGCTGCCTTTCCCACCTGAAGCCTCCAGTCCAAATCAGCACTCTGACCAGGGACTTCTCCACCCAGCTGGAGGAGGCCGCTGAGATAGCAAAACCAGAAGTCTTTCCAGGCTTCAGGCAGATGGTTGAAGAGAGAATCAACCTAGCTGATGCCTGTGTGACTGTGGAGCAGAAACAAAAGTTGATCTCTTTGCGGTGGACTCACATGACTGTGGTCGCACCGACATCCACACAACAACAATTCCCACAGACCCTGGCATGACTTCAGTGTTTGTGAAGCAATATCGCTTGCCTCTCGCATCCATGGAGTCCCTTACTGAAATAATTAAGAACCTTGAGTCCTGGGGGATAATCCGTCCAGTTTACAGCACCTTCAATAATCCGGTGCTGGGAATATTGAAGCCAAACGGCCAGTGGAGACTCTGCGCGACCTTATGGAGCTCAACAAACGGGTCCATACTTCCCGATGGCCTCTTCCCTACATTGACCAAGGACTGGTCCAGATCCAGGGGTCACAGGTATTCACTGCAATAGACCTGACCAATGGATACTGGACTGTGCCTGTCAGTAGGGAGGACCAATACAAACTGGCTTTTACCTTTGGGGGCCAGCAGTACACATGGACCCGGACTCCCTTCGGATACCTCAACCCCAGAAATGAATTCAACATTTTCCTACACAAGGCCATGCCCGACCTGGGTGCAAGGGGTAACCTGGCTTATGTAGATGATGTCCTCATCAAAAGTTCATCTGTGGAGGAACACATAGCGGAGATCCATTATGTTCTGACCCAGTTGAGGGCCGCCGGAGCAAAACTTTCCTTTCAGAAAGCACAGTGGTGTAGAACCCGTGTTAATTTCTTGGGGCATGAGATTACTCCTCAGGGTCTCTGTCCCCAGGAAAAGAAAGTGGAAGCACTCCAGAAACGGAAAGACCCCACAACTCTGCGGGAACTATGGAGCCTCCTTGGACTGACTAATTACAGCAGAAACTTCATTGAGGGCTACGCAGAGATCACCAGACCCCTGATTCATCTCTTGAAGGGGGGGTCAAGTAGGAATGGGGTCCAGAACAATCTGAGGCAGTAAGACAGCTCAAAAGAAGCCTCTCACAAGCGCTTTGCCTATGTCAGGGGCAGACCCGGCCCCTCGCCTATACTCAGATAAGTTGGGGACGCATACCCGGGGTATCGAAGCCGCGCAATACTTAGTCCTGAGAAAGCCCGTAGAGAGAGTTTTGGGAAGCGCAGGGGGCACAGTCTCCCAGTCCATATCGCTCGCCCCTGCGCCGGCATACGAGATAAGTACAAGCCCTGGGATAGAAAGTGTTTAGCAGCGCGAGTCATGCAGATATGAGGAACGCAACATTGGCATTGTAAAACGGAGAATACCCGCGCCCCAAGCCATGCGTGGCGAAGCTCGCGCTGGCATTTTTACTAACGACTTGTTTGCTAAAAAGACAAGCACGGCGAGCCGCATAGTCCGTGGGGAGCCGTATCATTAAGCCTGGGAAGAAAGTATGAATGCGGCATGGAGTGAATGACCGTGTGTATGTTTGACCAAGAATAACACATATTCTTTCTTTGTAGCGGAAGACGTGACCAGTCTACACCGTTTTCAGAGACGCAGCACAGACTGACAGCTTTCCAAGGACCGAGCACTTGGACCGGACAATGAACCCAAGCTAAGTATTGCATGCTAGTCTAACTGTGACAGTGGTTGCCCACTGCCAATTGAACTGCTCAAAGGGGTCAAATGTTGTTTATGTGATTCATACTTCAGAAAGCGTACTGTTTGGCCCAGCCTGTAGGCACTGCAGGAATTATCATGTGGTGTGTTATGAAGATGACGATGAAGGTGTGCAGCAGTTGAGCCTCACCCAATTTCCCTCTACCTACCCATTACCTCGCCCTACTCCTTTTCCCGGTTTTCCCACAACCCCCCAACCTATCCAATCAACGAGACCCTAACCCTCTTTCCCTGCCCTGGTCGCGAAGGCCTGCGTAAGCTTCGTCTTGCAGGTATCAAGACCAGTGTGGGGGTAGTTGGTACATCCACTCCTGCGCCAGGTACCGGTGTGCAACCCCGTCAGAAGCACAAGCCCTCGAATAATTACGGCGCCTGAGTGGGTTTGATACCCTCCCCCGTTTCTCGCAACATGGAGGAGATTGCTAAAGTCCTGCAGGATCTGCAGAACAAATTGGCAGCATCTCGACAGGAATACGCTGCCTTATCGGTTCAAGTCCGAAGTCTGACAGCGCAGACCTCGCCCTTACCTGGTTCAGCCCCGGTCCCCGTCCAAGTGCAAGTGTCACCAGAACCCACAGTTCCTCTTGCACCCCCAGAGCGTTATGCTGGGGACCCTCAGAAGTTTACTACCTTCATCACTCAGTGCCGCCTCCAGTTCTTACTAAACCCACGGCCTTCCGGTCCACCCAGTCTAGGACGGCCTTCGTCATTTTGTATCTCACCGGGGATGCTGCTGCATGGGCCAATCCTTTGGTGCATAAGGACGACCCACTACTCTATGACTGGGATAGGTTTCTGGGTGAGATGAGAAGGTATTCAATCGACGGGCAGCCACCCTGTATAAGGATAGAGAGCTTTTGACGCTCAGGCAGGGCAACAAGGAACTGGTAACTTACGTTACACACGTCAACCGCTTAGTAGCGGAAGCTGAGTGGCCTGCCGACAAGCGAATATCTCTATTCTATCAAGGCCTGCGGGACGATCTGAAAGATCTAATTGCCCAGGTTGATCCACAGCCGGTGGAATGCTCCGACATGATCGATCTTGCCTTACGGTTGGATCATCGCCAGGCTGAGAGACGGGGCGATAAAAGAAAAGGTGAACCTCGCCCGATGGTCCGGTTAGACCAGTCTCGTGGACCTCGTGGGCCGGTAGAAAGGTCTGGTGGGGATGAACCCATGCAAATAGGTTCTGTCCGAGGACCCTTATCCAAGGAAGAGAAGGAGCGACGGAGGAAAGAAGGTGTTTGCCTTTATTGTGGTTTAGCCGGGCATTTCGTGCGAGAGTGCCCCACAAAGCCTAAGAGTCAGGGAAATGTATCCGCTCGGCGGTAGTGGGGGTCACCCGACCGAGCTTTCCGGAGATTAGGGCCCCAGTCACGGACAATCCCAATTATGCTCCCCATATTAAGATATCGGGTCAATTGAGCTATTCCGGGCACCAGAGGATGGTATCCATGCTGGTGGACTCGGGAGCAATGGGAAATTTTATTGATACCAAGTGTTTGTAGCATTAGGGATCTCCGTTTACCCGAAAGAAACACCAGAGCCAGTTCAGGCGGTTGATGGCTCCCCTCTCAGTTCAGGTCCTATTACTCATTGTACCCAAAAATTGACCCTACAATGTGGGGAATCACATTGGGAAGAGATCATCTTTGACGTGATTGCCGCCCCACAGTTCGGGACTATTCTTGGACTACCTTGGTTAAGTAAACATGATCCAGATATTCGGTGGCTTACTGGTCGGGTCGCATTGAACTCCACTTATTGCCAAACACAGACCAAAACCCCTCATAGCTTCGTGCACCATTGGTACTGTAGAGGACCAGCCGGCCAAGACATGTTTCACAGATCTACCCAAAGAATACTCCGACTTTGCAGATGTGTTCAATAAAAAGGCTGCAGAGACTCTGCCTCCGCACAGATCGTTCGACTGCAGAATAGATCTTGAACCGGGAGCTGTTCTCCCGTGCAGTCGTATCTATGCACTACAGAGGCAGAAAATGAGCATCTTCGCGAGTATATTGCTACAATATTGCAGAGCGGTTTTATTCGCCATTCCAACTCGCCAGTCTCTTCCCCCTTATTCTTCGTTCCCAAGAAGTCCGGGGAACTCCGGACTTGTATCGATTACCGCGGGGTAAACCGGATTACCATCAAAAACCGTTACCCCCTTCCTCTCATACCAGTTCTGTTAGACCAGGTACGAGATGCGGTCATCTACACTAAGTTGGACCTTAGAGGCGCTTACCATCTAGTGCGGGTGCATGAGGGGGACGAATGGAAAACCGCCTTCCGTACAAAATTCGGATTGTATGAATACCAGGTTATGCCATTCGGCCTCTGTAATGCACCCGCAGCCTTCCAACACTTCTTGGACGAAGTCCTGCGAGAGTTTCTAGACATCTGTGCAGTTGTCTATATAGATGACATTTTAATTTACTCTCGTAGTCCTCAGGAACACGTCCAGCACGGTCGCGCCATATTATCTAAATTGCGGGAACATCAACTCTACGCTAAGTTAGAGAAGTGCGAGTTTCATCGTACCACCGTTGAATTTTTGGGGTATTTCCTGACACCGTCCGGGGTACAAATGGACCAGAAAAAGGTGCAAGCGATACTAAGTTGGCCATCCCCTACTAACGTGAAAGAGGTACAATCCTTCCTGGGATTTGCCAACTTCTATCGGCGCTTCGTAAAGAATTTTTCGGAATTGGTAACACCAATCACCAAATTACTACCTAAAGGAGGTACCTTTGTGTGGGATCAAACCGCTGAACAAGGTTTTCGACTACTTAAGAGCGCTTTCACTAACATACCTGTCCTGAGGCACCCTGACCTAGCTCAACCATTTATAGTGGAGACCGATGCCTCCAGCTATGCACTAGGGGCCATATTGTCTCAAAGGAATCCAGAATCAGGCCTACTCCATCCAGTGGCCTACTATTCGCGAAGACTGTTACCAGCTGAGGCAAATTACACCATTGCGGACCGTGAATTACTTGCCATCAAAGCCGCCTTTGATGAGTGGCGACATTATCTGATGGGGGCTCGGCACACAGTGACTGTAATAACCGATCACCGGAACTTGCAATTTATCCGGACTGCTAAAAACTTGAGCCTGCGGCAATTGCGTTGGGCCCTGTTCTTCGCGGAATTTGATTTTATAATTACATATAGGCCGGGCACTAATAACCGAAAGGCCGACATTCTGTCACGGTATCCTGATCCTGTCAATAAGACAGAAAGTGTTCCACAGACCATAGTTCCACTGGCACGCATAGTTGGTGCTACGACTGGACTATTTGAGATGATTCAGCAAAAATTATCCATGCAGGATTTGCACAAGTGGTGTGCAGAAGACCCGCAACATCAGGTAGTTGCTGGACTCCCGTATCACGGCCAGCAACTCTTCTTACCCGCTACCAAACTCCAGAAAAAAGCCATGTCTTGGTGCCACGATTCCCCTCTAGCGGGCCATCCAGGTAGGGCAAAGACCCAAGAACTGGTATCACGGTATTTCTGGTGGCCTAATTGGCGGCGAGACGTACAACAGTATGTGAGTGACTGCGATACGTGTGCACGTAATAAATCTGACCACGGTAAACCAGCAGGGTTGTTGTGCCCATTACCAACACCTTCTGCACCCTGGCGCTCCATCACTATGGATCTCATAGTAGATCTACCTGCAGTCCAGGGGTTTACCTCCATCATGGTGGTGGTTGATACGTTTTCTAAAATGGCACACTTTATCCCTTGTATGGGAGTACCAACCGCAGGTCAAGTCGCAGAGCTATTTCTTCAGCATATAGTACGCCTCCATGGACTGCCCTCCCACATAATAACGGATAGGGGACCACAATTCACCTCTCGCTTCTGGCGTGAATTCTGCAAAATCATAGGAATGGATGTGGGCCTGACATCGGGCTATCATCTGGAAACAGACGGCCAAACAGAGAGAGTCAATCAGGGGCTAGAACAGTACCTACGCTGTTTTATTGCCAGTCGGGAAGCAACTTGGTTGTAACATGTGTGGTTGGCGGAGCTAGCGTATAACAACGCAAACCATACTTCCACAAAGCAATCACCCTTTTACTGCCTTTATGGCTACCATCCCATGGTACTCCCTGTTGCATTGGCAGAATCCAAGCCAACCCTTCCAACCATAATAGGACGGAGGAAGTGCATGGAACAAGTGTGGAAAGAGGTGCAGGATAATTTTGTACAATCCAAGACCATCTACAAAAAGTATGCTGACAAACATCGTCGAGCCTGCCCTCAATATCAAGTGGGAGACATGGTTTGGCTCTCCACTCGAAATATAACTTTACATGGACCACGTAAATTACAACCACGATATCTGGGCCCATTCCCCATAGAACGAATCATCAATCCAGTAGCCGTGCGTTTGAAATTGCCCCTCAAATGAGAATACATCCAACGTTCCATACCTCATTATTGAAGCCAGCCCCCAAGACCACCAAGACCCAAAAACCACCACCCGTCCTAGTACAAGGAGAACCTGAATATGAGGTCCAAGCAATCCTAAATTCTAAACGGGATAGGGCAGGACGGGTTTTGTATCTGGTAGATTGGGTCGGGTATGGGCCTGAAGACAGCTCTTGGGAGCCATCCGCTCATATACATGCCCCAAGACTGCTGCGCACCTTCCATCGCAACTTCCCAGATAAACCCCGGCCTCCACCAGCCTTCCGTGGGGGGAGGAGTGATGTCAGGGGCAGACCTGGGGGGGCACGCAAAAAGCATGCAGCGAAGCATGCAGCGAAACCTAAAGTGAAGAAACTGGTGGGTGCCCTGCACTATGGCCAGGTGTTGTGGATGTGTGTAGTATTCAGGTAGGATGGGGAAGGGTGCTGCCATACAGGAGACTGCTTTGTCCTCCCTGTAGGCTGCAGGCACTGCAAGTGCATCGAGACTACACTTCCCAGCATGCCTCGCGCACAGACAGCCAATCAGGGATCGGATCGGGCGTGGTACGCCCCAACGCGCATGCGCGAAAACACCGGCACGGGGCTTGTGCTCGAGATCGCTGGGGAGAAGGACGTGAGACACCGAGCTCCGCAGGAAAACTTGTGCGAGGGGCCCCGCCCTGCCTGATTGAGAATCCGGCCCCTCGCCTATACTCAGATAAGTTGGGGACGCATACCCGGGGAATCGAAGCCGCGCAATACTCAGTCCTGAGAAAGCCCGTAGAGAGAGTTTTGGGACGCGCAGGGGGCACAGTCTCCCAGTCCATATCGCTCGCCCCTGCGCCGGCATACGAGATAAGTACAAGCTCTGGGATAAAAAGTGTTTAGCCGCGCGAGTCATGCAGATATGAGGAACGCAACATTGGCATTGTAAAACGGAGAATACCCGCGCCCCAAGCCACGCGCGGCGAAGCTCGCGCTGGCATTTTTACTAACGACTTGTTTGCCAAAAAGACAAGCACGGCGAGCGGCATAGTCCGTGGGGAGCCGTATCATTAAGCCTGGGAAGAAAGTATGAATGCGGCATGGAGTGAATGACCGTGTGTATGTGTGACCAAGAATAACACATATTCTTTCTTTGTAGCGAAAGACGTGACCAGTCTACACCGTTTTCAGAGACGCAGCACAGACTGACAGCTTTCCAAGGACCGAGCACTTGGACCGGACAATGAACCTAAGCTAAGTGTTGCATGCTAGTTTAACTGTGACAGTGGTTGCCCACTGCCAATTGAACTGCTCAAAGGGGTCAAATGTTGTTTATGTGATTCATACTTCAGAAAGCGTACTGTTTGGCCCAGCCTGTAGGCACTGCAGGAATTATCATGTGGTGTGTTATGAAGATGACGATGAAGGTGTGCAGCAGTTGAGCCTCACCCAATTTCCCTCTACCTACCCATTACCTCGCCCTACTCCTTTTCCCGGTTTTTCCACAACCCCCAACTTATCCAATCAATGAGACCCTAACCCTCTTTCCCTGCCCTGGTCGCGAAGGCCTGCGTAAGCTTCGTCTTGCAGGTATCAAGACCAGTGTGGGGGTAGTTGGTACATCCACTCCTGCGCCAGGTACCGGAGTGCAACCCCGACAGCCTAGCTTACCCTGTCAGAAACAAGGAGTTTTTCTTGGAGACAGGGTTCTCTAATACAAGCTTGCCTGCAGTATTATATCAAAAGCATGACAAGGTCAATAAAGTAATCTCCTATGCGAGCAAAACTTTATCCTCTGTGGAGGAAAAATTCAACGATTGTGAGAAGGCACTCCTGGCAATGGTGTGGGCATTGAAGAATTACTGCCCGTTTATCCAGGGGGAACACATTATAGTGGAGACTTCACACCAGCCTCTGCAACATCTCCAAAGTGACAGAATCTGGGCCAGAAATGTGAGTAATTCCCGAATTACTTCCTGGATTCTGTCAATGCAAGGCTTTCCTGTGGAGGTCAGATATGGCCAAAACAAGAAGAGTTCCCTCGCGCAAGGTCTGGCTGACTTGCATGATTGTGCCAGAGAAAACTGTCTCAAGGACGAAAATCTAAAAATCAAGGACAACATGGAGGCATACTTTAATTCCCCACACAAAGTCTTTGAAGAAGACAAGTGTGAGGGAATGCCCACTGTCTATGTGGATGGATGATCTTACCATGTTGACAACAACGGGGAAAAAGAACTTGTGGCCGGCGTAGGGAATGCATAGGTGAATGAGTCCCCAGAACCCTCCGCTGGATGCAAAATTGGTCCCCAACGTAGTCAGATTGCAGAGTTGATGGCTGTGCATCAAGCCGTCCTCACTGCTGTCCATCATCAACTCCACGAACTGGTCATAATCAAGGATTCGGATTATGTACGGAACGGGTTCGTGGAGCACCTGGTTAATTGGAAAACCAGAGGCATGTAATGTGCTAATAACAAACCCTTGAAACATGGGAAGTTAATCCAAAACATTGATGATCTGGTCACCTCGAACGGGATGACCATCTACTGGAAAAAGATCAAGGGTCATTCCAAAGTAGAGGAACCAGACAAAACTGGAAATGACTTAGCTGATCAGCTGGCCAAAACCGGGGCCATCCAAGGGAATCTAATAGAGATTGAGCCCCTGTTGGGGGAAATCCAGGTCACTGCTATCACTAGGTCCCAGATAAATGCTCACAATGATCTTTCAACAGCACAATGGAGTAAGGAGACCCCAGATGCTGATTTGATTACCGCTCAGAAGGGGGATCCAATAATTGGTAAGTTTTACCAACACATTGAGGACCCTGAGAACTTTCCCCTGACAGATACCGATTACATTGGGAAAGAGGTCCTTAGAGTGTTGATGAAATGTCCACAAATGTTCCGAATCCAAGATGGTTTGTAGGTAAGGAAATCCCAAGCTGGCCATGATCAGTGGGTAGCTCCTACCTCATTCTGAAGCCTGTTGTTAAGTCACACCAATGATGCAACACTTGAGATCTTAAGAGAGGTTGCATACTGGCCACACATGGGGCAGGAACTCGACCAATACTTGAAGGGGTGTCTCGTGTGTGCACAATTTCAGCCAACATCCCTCACACACTGTGCGCCTCTCCTAAAGAGAGGGATGACACTGCCATGGTCAGATTTGCAAGTCGACTTCATAGGCCCTGTGATTCGCTCCTCTAGGGGAAATAAGTACATGTTGACTGTGACATGATTATTTACCAAATGGGTGGAATGTCTTGCGGCCCCAAACTGCAAGGCAGAAACAGCAGCTGCCCTGATGATCAATCACATCTTTTCGCGTTTTGGAGTACCCCAAAAGATTGAGTCAGACAGAGGTAGCCATTTCACCAGCGAAGTAATGACAAAGAGATACTGGGGGTTAAAAGGAAACTGCACATTGCTTAACGGCTAGCGTTTTCTGGTGCAGTAGAAAGTTACAACAAATCCATTGTGAGCATCTTGAAAAAGTTTGTGGCAGATTCTGGGCCAAGTTGGGATATCCGATTACCTCTGGTCCTAATGGCCATCAGATCTACCCCTTCATCTGCAACTAAAATTTCACCGTTTGAGCTGATGACTGGACGCAGGATGGTGCTTCCCCAGCATTTGCTCTACAGGACCCAAGAGCAGACATTGAGCAATGCCTCCACAACTCATGAGTATGTTGAAAATTTAAGGAAACACCTCCAACATGCTTTTGCCTATGCTCAGCGAAACCTAGAAAGATCAGCCAATAGCATGAAGACTCACTATGATTTGAAGACTGCTAGGAAAGAATACAATGTGGGAGACCGGGTCTATCTATACAATTTCCAAAGGAACCAGGCCAAACAGCAGAAATGTCTGCCTACATGGAGAGGACCTTTTGAAATTGTAGAAAACATCTCACCAGTCGCCTGCAAGATCCGCATCCCCAAAGGCAGTTTGGCGGAAGGGAAAGACAAGTGGCTCCATATTAATCAGCTAAAATGTTGCCATCCCAGGCACACTTTGCAGCAACTGGAGGAGTCCTCTGCAATCCCAGAGGGGGCCGCTCCAGATTAATACATTTCCAACCCTAAAATATTCCACATATAGTCTCTAAAATATTATGATAGGAATGCAAATGTCTCCTGATTTAAAAAGATGTATATGTTCGGCCCACCGCATTAATAGTGGTGGGGAAATGTCTACGAATATGTTTCTGCCGCTTTTGCTTTGTCATCCTAGGAGAGATAAACCATGGTGACTGACCAAGGAGGACGACCCAGGGACCGGGAGCTAAGATCCGAGGGGCCCGGGGTACCGCCCAATACTCCCATCAGGACCAGTGAGGAGAATCGATCGATCCACCCTGATGGAGGAAAAGATGCTGAACGTTGACATCGGCGGAATCAGAAGAAGATGAGGCGAACATCCCAGATCTTGCGAGTTCCATCAATGAAAGTTCAGAATGGCCATAGCAAGAGTGGGGGGGTTTGTGGGATGTTTCACCCAGGCATCCAAGCCCTACAACATAATTGTGCATTACTGGCAGCGGAAACATCTTAATGGCCACAGGAAAGCATGCTGCTTGCCAGAAATCATCCAAAATGCACAGGGAAAACATGAAAAATAGGTTGCCATCCATTTTTGCCTATGTCAATGTTAATACAGGAGACCATTGCCAGACCCTATCCTTTGGCTGCACACAGAGCAAAACCAGTGCAAAGGAATATGGTGATGTTCAAAATCCGTTTTAATTGATGTCAAAAATTGCTAAAATCATGGGCACGAAACCATCAAACAAAAAATCTGACTTCTGGTTGAGTGTTCTACATTACTCTACTGCAGAATCCACATCAATACAATGTTACCAAGGATCATATGCCATCAAGTAAAATCCCCTTTTTGAAATGAATTAATTCAAGACAGCTGCCAAAATGGGTGCAATACCGGTGTTTGTCACTGACCGGCGGTGGTGATCTAAACTCTGACAGGAGACCTGTATTTCAGGAGCTGAAAAGGAACCTGAGTTAGCTGGGACTTCAAAGCCTTGCTTGTCCCCGGGAAGTCTTCACACATCAGAACTCCACACAAGAAGGCAGGAAATCACAAGTTTCTGTTAATCAAATGGAGAGTGGCACCCTGGTCTGCTGACCTCAGTCAAGACAATAGACTCTTTCAGTTAAACAGAATATGCTAATATGGGTGTGCCTGAACAACTGCTCTGGGGGAAGGCAAGACACCTGATCTCTCTGAGTCAGAACCAAGTTCCTGGAGGCGGGGACAAACAAATGGGTGTACTGAAGGGGAGGCAAATGTATATTTTATTAAATTGCTTATAAAATATTATATCGAGCTGACAGAAATGTACAATTTGGAGATTCTTAATATGAAAAATGCAGGCACAATTTGAGACTAAGCTCAACTCCGTACAATGTTCTGAGACCCAACCCCATAATTATCAGTATTGCAGACACTGGGATTACACTAGAGAATTGAAAACTTCCTGTGATGTGCCCAGAGAGGGTGGGTACCTCCGTGGAAGATTTGATGAAAACCAAAATGCAAAACCCACTAAAAGCACAAAATGTTGTTGTTTCTGAACCCAAGCTCATAGAAACATGTGCCTTGAACCGAACTGTACCTTAAGCAATCTATGATGTGTACATGTAATTTCAACAACTTGTGTACCTGGGAAATATGTGTTTTGGGTAAAATTGATTTCCTATAACAAACCAAAGGGGAGTGTTCTTTCCTTAAAGCCATAAAAATTATACCTGATGACATAGGATGACTCACAACTCCATTCTCCAGTCAGGGCACAGAAAATCCTCTAACCTATCAGGATCCTCAGAGGGTTGGGCATAGAAAGTCAGCCTTCCCACCCACTTTCAAAAGACATAAAAAGAACCACTGAAACCCAGATAGGGACTGCTCTTTCCACTTTCTTGCGCAGCACTTTGCCGGACAACTTCAAATCTAGACAATAGCCAGAGACCAGAACTTAGAATCCAGACTCCAGAAATTGTAGCAGAGAAGCCTAGTACAAAAGCTGAATCCTTCTCAGCAGGCCTCAGAATCCAGCAACCTAACCAAACTATTCAACAGCCGGGCGAGCTGTTTGATTCTGGCTAGAGCCCTCTGCCAGAACCAGACCAGACTTCTGTGCAGTGCCGATAGCTGTCATGATGCCTACCCCCGGAGCACCAGGCCAGGCCCAGCACCCCCGGGAGCAGGCATCACGCCCCCGGGTAAAAGACCAGCGGCCCTTTATAGGGGCTCTTTGGACTCTGTCCTGACGCCGTTGGCACCAGGCTCATGTTGGACATCAGTCCTGGCGCCATAGGCGCCAGGCTCATAAGGGGAAGTGTTTGGTGCACTTACCTGAAGCAGACCATGCTGCACACTCACCTGATGCAGACCATGCTGCATGAAGAACCAAGCCAAATGAGGCTTAGGAGGGACTATTTTTCTGAAGGAACTATTTTGTTACTTGGGTGGGGCTGTGGAAGAATACTCACCTGGAACTTCTTCCAAGGCTATTTAAGCCACGCCCGGACAGCCACACGTGCTTCGCGTTGTTCTGCATCCCAGCAGCTGAACGCTCACCGTGTCTGCTCCTGCACCTGGACTTCAGCCACGCCCGCCTCAAACCTGGAACACCTGTAAGGAATAAGAGAAGCGAAAAGTGAAAAGCAAGAACTTATTCAACCCTCTTACCTGCATCTGGAATCTTCACGCCAGCATTCCTGAAGGAAGACTTCCATTTAAAAGCACTGCGTTGCTCGCTGCAGCGCCACACTTCACTCACCTGTTCCATCACGGCTCTCAGCACCGGTCGCCACATCTCTGCACCTAGGGAAGAGAAGAAGAGACACAAGGTGAGCAAGGGAACACAAGAGGAAAGCTGACTTTTCAGCCATATTACTTACCGGCTTTTCTTGGTGAACCATTCCACATCTCGGGTCGGCGCCGCATCTTTGGCAGGTACCGCACACCGGCCCCTATGGGGAAAGGACAAAAGACATTACTGGGGAATTATAAAGACATTTAGAGGGGTCGCCCTCATCACTAACTCACCTGATTTTACCACCGGCAATTTAACCCCTCAACGCATCGCCTTTTTTCTGCACCTGAAATAAAGGACGGATCACAGGTTAGGAAAAACAACATAAAAGGAGACTCACACTTGAACTTTTGCATCTTCATACTTACGGCGTATCGCTCAGAAAAGTCAAGTGGATTTGCCAGCGCCATTCTGAAAACCAGTGAAGTAACTGGACGAACGCGCGCCCCTGCACCAGAAGCAGGATGGAGAGTTCATCCTTCCAAACCATAAGGTGAGCTTAAACAGGGGGTTTTGGAGGAAGTCAGAGAAGAAGGAAGGGGGAAAGGGGGGGAGCAAGCACACTATTCAGCAGACAGTTAATCCCCTTTCTCATCTGCAGAAGGATATTCCTACGGGCCAGACAAGCAAGATTTGGGGGTCCTGTTCAATCGGTGGTCCGATTTCTACGCATCACGCTTGAAAAGGCCACAGCAACCCAGACCAGACCAGCGCCTCCGTGGGAGCCAGGTGAGCGTTACAATAGCAGACCCAGACCAGACCGCTGTGCAGTGCCGATAGCAGACCCAGACCAGACCGCTGTGAGCAGAACCAGTGCCAGAGACTGTCCAGAGAGAGAACCACAGCCCAATCCTGACCAAATCTGTGACAAAGTCGCATTCCAGGCCAAAACTAGGAGTGAGTATCAAGAATTGTGCATAGTCATCTCTTACTCTAAAGTAATCTCATCCCATCCATTTCAACCTATTTAGAACTGCATAGCAATCATGTGTCGATTCTGCGATTTTAAAGCTGCAAAAGTGTCATCTGTTATTCTGAATTCTTAACTTTATTTCTGAAAATCTACCTCCACAAAAACGTCCGCATCTTTTGAACCGTACGTGCAAGGAACGAGATTTAACTTTCATTTTAAAGCTAAGATCCTGAGCTTTCCAACAAACCTTATAGTTGTTGCGTAATCGCGATCTACACACTCGGAAGAAGTGCCGCGAATCACAATTTGACTCCATTTCACCACTTGCAAAAATAGCTGCTTCTTGCTTGCAACTGCTGAATTTCGTTTCAACCTGATAATCCCTCATGAATCATTGCTAGTGTTGACCTGAACTGATTCAAAGTAGCTGTCACCTACCCTGAATCTCCTATGGGAATTAAAATCATTTTTAGCATATTTTTCAGTTCATTGCAAATCAAATGTAAAAGTATTTTTGACTGTTTAAAATCATATTGGTTGCTCTAAGCTTGCTAGGGGGGAACCGGAATTTGAACTGCATTTTGATTGTATTCCTGAAAACCTGTGTGCCCTCATTTCAATCTCTTCAAATTGCATAGGGGGGGAGTGAATTTTCACAAGGAAAAGGTATCATATTATCTCTTGTTGAAACCATATCAGTTTATTTCTGTGCTGCATTCTTTCCATCATTTCTTTTCCTTGAAACCATAAAAGTATTCTCTGCTACCTTATCCTTTCTATAACAACTCCTAAGTAATTGTTACGCTCACCTGGACCCCACAGGGGTGTCGATCGGACCCGGACAGCTGCGGTCTCCGTCAATGTGATACGTAGTGCAGAGATGACTGTCTGGACTGGCCCGCCTAGTCTTGTCTGCTGGACCCGAAGAAGTATTTTCCTGCAAGTGCAGACAGGGATTAGCCACCTGTGGGTTTTAGTGATGGCCTCCCAACTGTTCTCGCTCTCCCCCACTAATCACCTCCGATATCCCCTTAATAACCTCAACTTATGTTTGTAAAAGATGAGCTCTCCATCCTGCCTGTCTTGCAGGGGCGCGTAGATACCAGTTACTTCACTGGTTTGAAGGCGTTGGGAGAGTTCCGGTAAGCATTGACTCTGAAGTGCCAGGTGGGATTGGTAAGTATCAAGTTCAAAGAGTTCAATGTGCCCGATGTTCACTCTTGTCCCTTTCCTTCCTTAAGTTGCAACTGAGTTTGTGAGAAGAAGGTCTCGTAGCTGCTGCTGGCGTTCAGGTAAGAGTCTGTGTTACCCAACGCTGTCCGGTAACTATTGCATGCGTTAACGTGTTGTTTTTGTCCCTCTTTACAGATGCGGCATATGAAGATATGGAGAATAATACTGCCGGTGGTAAGTCAGGTAAGTCTATGGTGGTAAGAGTTATTTGTTGATTCCCTTGGCTCACCTTGTTATTCTTGTGCCCCTAGGTGCCGGAGTACGGTGAAGAAATGATGGAGACAGTGCCGGATCGAAAGATGCTGTGAGAACTGGTGAGTATGGCGCCGTGCTGGAGCTGGCGAAGCGACGCATGCAGGACTGATGTACTTTCCAGGTCGGGAGATGAAATGGATCCGGAATCAGATGAGGAATTTGAAATAAGTTCGTTTTCTTCCTCTTTATTCTAGGCACTCCGGATTCGAGGCGGGTGTGGCAGAAGACTGGATGCTGGCTGCAGGCACGCGGGCGTGGCAGAAGACTGGATGCTGGCTGCAGGCACGGTGAGAGTCACGCTGCTGGATGCAGAATAACACAAAGCATGTGCTGCTGTTCGGGCGTGGTTTAAATAGCCTCCAAAGTAGTCCCAGGAAAGAAGTTCCCCAGGATCACACCTGAGTAAAAAATAGTCCCTGTAGTAAAATAGTCTCATCCAGGCCTCACGTTGGCTTGGATTTATTTGCAGCATGGTCTGCATGAGGTAAGTAATGTCTATGATGAGCCTGGTGCCTACCGCGCCAGGACTGAACCCAGACAGCCCCTAACTGGGGCTGCTGGAGTTTTTGTAAATGTCTGGATGCCTGCTCCTTGGGCTGATGGGCTTGATCCGGATGCCCGGGGGTAGGCATCATGACAGCACTCCCCCCCAAGGCCCCTCCTAAAGTTGTTCTTCCCCTTGGGCCTGGTTTGTCTGGGAAGTTCCGATGGAATTTCTTCACCAACCGAGGTGCATGAACGTGGTCACTAGGCTCCCACAACCTTTCCTGTGGTCCGTAACCTTTCCAGTCGATTAAATAAAAAAGTCTTGATTTAACCAACTTAGAGTCCAGGATATTCTTTACCTCGAATTCAGGTTCTCCATCTATTAGGATGGGGTCAGGTGGTTTGGCAAGTCTTGTCCCGGGTTGAACTGGTTTCAGAAGTGAAACATGAAAGACAGGATGGATCCGCATATTAGAGGGTAATTCCAACTTGACGGCCACCGGGTTGATAATGGCCTTAATAGTGTAAGGTCCCAAATACTTAGGATTAAAATTCTGAGTTCCTTTTAGAGGTATGTGTTTTGTAGCCAGCCAAACTTGATCCCCAATCTGATATCGTGGAGCCTCGCTTCTATGTTGATCAGCATTTTTCTTATATTTCTCTTTTGCATGTTTCAAATGTTCTGTTTCCTCCTTAAAGGCTTGTGTAATAGTAGAGTGTAAATGACTAACTGCAGGCATTTCTAAGTGCTGAGGCGAATCGAGTTCTGAGGTTCGAGGGTGATGTCCGTATATGGTATAGAAGGGGCTTTGTCCGGTTCTAGAATGTACTGAGTTATTGTATGCATATTCGGAAATCCATAAAATATCCTTCCAATTGCTTTCGGTCTGGTGCAGCATGCAACGTAGGTACTGTTCAAGGGTCTGGTTGGTCCTCTTTGTCTGACCATCGGTCTGGGGATGGTGACTGGTTGATAACCTCACGTCAATTTGCGCCAATTGACAACATTTCTTCCAAAATTGTGAAATGAATTGACTGCCTCGGTCAGAGACCAATACGGAAGGAAATCTGTGTATTCGAACAATGTTTTCAAGGAACTCCTTGGCCAAAATTGAAGCGGAAGGTAATCCTTTTAAAGGAATAAAGTGGGCCATCTTGGAAAAAAGATCCACAATAACTAGGATGGTGTTAAATCCATTACACGGAGGTAGATCTGTAATAAAGTCCAAAGACAAGGTGTGCCATGGTGTAGGTGGAATATCCAAAGGTTGTAAAAGGCCAGCAGGTTTTTTTCTTCTGGCTTTTGTTTTGGGCGCAAATGCCACAAGACATCACAAATGACTTTACGTCTTTTCGCCAAGTGGGCCACCAGAACTGTCTCTTAATTTTCAGCTTCAGTTTTTGCGATACCTGGGTGCCCCTCCATCAGGGTGTCATGGTAATTGGAGATGACTAGTTCTTGTATTTCCTTGTGTGGTAGAAATAGTCGTCCTTGATAGTAAGGTAGGTCATTGATGACTGAGTAGTCTGGGCCTTTCTTTACCCAGTCCTGCAGGGTTGCTGGATCGATGAGTTGTTGGATTTTTGAATGAATATCTTCTAGTGTCTGTTGAGTAGTTATGGCAAGAATTCTTTGCTCGGGAATTATTGGCACCGATTCCGGGTTTGCATATGCTTCTCCCATCCCTATTCGGGATAAGGCATGTGCCTTGCCATTTTTGCGGCCTGGTCGATAAGTGATCATGAAATCGAATTCGGCAAAGAACAATGCCCATCGAAGTTGTCGCGATGATTGGGCTTTGGCTGTTTTTAAATACTGCAGGTTCCGGTGATCAGTGATTATGGTAATGGTATGCCTGGCACCAAGAAGGTAGTGCCGCCAAGCCTTAAAGGCGGATTTGATAGCTAATAGCTCTTTATCGGTAATCACATAGTTTAACTCAGGTGCTGAGAACTTTCTGGACCAAAACGCTACTGGGTAAAGTTGACCAGTTTCAGGATCCTTCTGGTACAGGACAGCTCCCATGGCTAAACTGGATGCATCAGTTTCTACTATGTATGGAAGCTCAGGGCGTGGATGCTTTAAGACAGGTGCTGATGTGAATTATGCTTTCAGCTCTTGGAAGGCCTTTTCAGCCTCTTCGGTCCACAAGAAGCGTTTGTTTTTTCGCAAAAGTGCTGTGATGGGGTGTACAATCTATCTTTACAAAGGTCTACCGTTCCCCTTATTTTAACATTCCCTCTCTCTCACGGTTAGGGGATAACCAACATTTTCATCATATAAAGGAGACAGAAAATACATTCCCCACTCAACACTGATCTTTACATATCGTGTGATGCTGAAAGACCCTCTTTATACCAATAGTCTTAAAAAAATAGACCTAATACTTATTTGTTTTTTTATAATATCAAAAATAGTTTATTTTAATAGGTTGAATCACAACCCAACTTATTCTTTTATAAAACTAACTCTAAAACAGAATTTTCAGTAAAATGGACCCCACAACACAACACACAGTGGATACATCTACAATACAAATTACTAGTTTCACTCACATCCATTCCTATAACATGACAATACAATACATCAACATATAAAATTTATATAATGATTTAAACATTTCCAATCACTGAGTGTTATTAACTCAGAATAAACAGTCCCGACAAGTTTCAGTTCCTCGTGGCGCTAAATGCAAGAACCTTCTTCAGGGGAAGAACACTTTTAATTTTTTCTCCACCATGTAATCCAGGGCCCCAACAGTACTCTTCAAACCGTACTCCTCACAAGTAGGATTACTGCAGTGTAGGTGTGCCACAGTGCACCCGAATACCGTCCGACCTCTTTAAATAAGTCTGATAATGTTCTCTAAATGGTTCTTTGGTAACCAGGAACCTGATTTCAGCTATTACGCCATGCCAATACTCCTGCGTGGATGAAGAGATTGTTTACATATTCTTCGTCGCTGTTAAATTGTCCAAAAAATTGTAACCTTAATTGAGGACGGAAACTTCACCCAATGTAGCTCCGGCAACCAGGAATAGATTCTAGTCAGTGCTGTAAGAGGATTCAATTCAGCACTACAGCCAAGTCAACGCCTAGTCTAGAATACTGAATGAAAACCCTTATTGATATATCTTTATGTCCAGTTCATGCATTCTGGATGACTACCCCTATATAACACCCCTCTCTTGGAATCCTCCTGACCCCACTGAGCCAAGAAGTAGTTCTGTTTTGCAAATTAAAAGGTTTATTTGAGAAGTAAAGCAATATATATCTATCACACTTTATGATAAATTAATAATTGAATATCACACTTAATCTGATATGATAAAGATTAACAACGGAGAATCTGGCACTAGCACACTTCTTTATAATCACTAATGAGTTGACATGAAATGGATAAGATAGCACACTGGTAAATAGGAACAAAAGAAGAAGGTGGTAAAGAATGCTTTATGTAAGCTCAGGTGGATGCACTATTCAATGAATGCAGTACAGAAAATACTCAATATGATTTCAACCAAACAATGTAATCACTTTTCTCTGGCTATTCACTCCCCCCCCCTTTATGGGATGCAAGGAAATGGGAGGAAAGCACACAGTTCTCAGAAATGCAATCAATGTAATTCAGTTCAATCCCCCCCCAAGCACGCTTAAAGAAAACAGATAGGAGTTTTGAAAACACAGGCCCAAATACTTTTATATGTGCTAGCAATGGATGAGAAATATGCTGGAAATGCTTTTAATTCCCTTTCAGAGGTTCAGGGTGAGTGATATCTAGTTACTATTAGTCCAGGCTCACTCTTGCAATGATTCAGGAATGATTAGCAGGTTAAACGAATTTCTGGCAAATGGAAGGCAAGCAGCAGCAGCTTTTTACACGTGAAGAAATTTGCAAATCGCGGCAAAATTCGCAAATGCGTGTTCCGCGATTACAGAGGAACTACAAGGACTATCACTATCGTTTTGGGGTCTTAAGAAAGCCTAGGATCTCAGCTTCCAGATGAAAGTTACTGCAAGTCTCTAGCACAAACGGTCGCGGAGATATGAGCGATTTTGTGAAGGTCGTTTTTCAGATTTGAAATTGTAAAGTTCAAAAAGACAAGTGCAGCTTGCAACTAGCAAATGACAAGTGACAGCTTTACAAATGACAGGTGACAGTTAGGAGACAGTTCTACTTAGATTAAGCTAGATTGAATTATATTATTTTAACTAGGAGATTGGTTCTGCACAGTTTTCTAGGTACTCACACTATATTCTTGAGTGAAATGGGCCTCGCCATGGATCTGGTCAGGTTTTAGACGGGACTCTGGTCTCTGCACTTCACAGTGATCTGGGTCTGCTCTCTCTCTGGATTCTGAAGATTGATGGATTTGAAGTCTCTAGTTTGTCTCTCTGGAGGTTTGATGGAGGTAAATATGGATTTTTCCGGCAGAGCTTCCAGCGGCAGATGGAAATGAAGGTCTCTACCTAAGTTTCAGTGGTCCATTTATATGTTCTGCAAGTGGGTGTGTGTGTTGGTCATAACTAAACTTGCCCCTCTCACTTGTCATTGGTCCAGCTTTCATTTCTCCCCTGATTGGGGGAGCTAAATTGTGTCAGAGTGATGTCATTTTATGGCTTGCAGAGAGGACACTCCCCTGTCAAATTGCACACAATCTATATTTGATAAACAAAGACATATTTGCACAGGTAAACATTGGTTTTAAATTACATGCACACATCACATATCACAGGAGATATACCCTGTCCAAACTTTGCTCTTCCTGGGGGCTTGCATTCAGAAATGGCACATATTTCACTTTTTAACTGATTTTGCAATTCCGGACATTGACCCAAATTTACACACATGTGCGCAAGGAGTATGGACATTAGTTGATGAAGTGTCAGATTTTTCACATGCACACATTTTGAGTAATATCCTCTTTTCCGCTAAAACCCCCCTGAACATGCCACCGGTTCTAAAAACCTCTTAAAATGTGGGCAGAAAAATCACAAGAATTATGGTGTCATTTATACAATTTTCACATGTCCGCTCTATGAGTTATTCATCTTTTTCTAAAACCATATTCTGGCTATAGAGGTGTGTCTTTTCAGGTCACATGGTACAGAAACCAGTCTTTCCAGTTTCTGGCAAGCTCAGAGACCCTGCCACTCCCAGCTTCTGCCAAGAGGAAGCTCCATTTACGACTCCCGCCAATAAAACATTTGCCTGAGTCAGGACAGGGCTTTGTTCAATTTCCTGCAGAGCCCAGGTAATTCAATCAGGGAAGTGTCATATCCCTTTTGGTGTGAGCAGCAAAAGGGCAGCTAGGCCTGGGAACACAGCTGTGACTCAAGTTTCACTCCTGATGGGGGTAGTTGCCAGGCAGAATTCAGTTCCTTAAGCCAGGTTTCAGATAAAATGTCACTTTTTGTTCCCCAGTTTAAGTCAAGACAATTTTTTTTACATATGCAGCTAGAATGCTGATTCTAAGTTCAAAACTATGACATTTAAACAATTGCAACCTATGTGACACTCAGAAATAGGTCACTCATTTCTTTTAAACATTTAGATTTTTAGTGTCTTTCAGTCCACATTTACTTAAACTGCTGAAATCACAGCTCAGCCAGTCTTGTTATAAACCTTCAAGTCACTTCAGAATATAACTTTAGATTGTATCCACCTCTCAGTAAGTCTTTCTTTGGCCTGTTTTGGGTTCATTTATTCAGTTTTGCAAAAAGTAAAATCTGGTGTTGTTTTAAAATGCCGGCTTTTGGATAGTGGTGAGTACTGGTACTGCACCCATTTTTGGGATTTAAGAAAATGAATTCCCAACAGTTATGGGTTTGCTTTTGGCAATCAGCATTGCCATTCCCAATGGTTTCAGACTACTGTGTGGGTAGTCCAATGGTGGTTTTAGGCAGTTCTTCTGTGCCCATAACATCGGCAAAAATGAGTGGCAGCCTATTCTTCATGCATTTCCCTGTGCATTTTCTGGGAAGCTCTGGCCATCATGATGTTTTCCATGTAAGTACTGCACAGTTTTGAGGTATGGCTCGGATGCATGGGTAAATACATCCCACAGTGCGGCGGTTCGGCTGCTAACCGCCGCACTGACTGGAATCTATTTCTGGTTGCCGGAGCTACATTGGGTGAAGTTTCCGTCCTCAATTAAGGTTACAATTTTTTGGACAATTTAACAGCGACGAAGAATATGTAAACAATCTCTTCATCCACGCAGGAGTATTGGCATGGTGTAATAGCTGAAATCAGGTTCCTGGTTACCAAAGAACCATTTAGAGAACATTATCAGACTTATTTAAAGAGGTCGGAGGATATTCGGGTGCACTGTGGCACACCTACACTGCAGTAATCCTACTTGTGAGGAGTACGGTTTGAAGAGTACTGTTGGGGCCCTGGATTACCTGGTGGAGAAAAAATTAAAAGTGTTCTTCCCCTGAAGAAGGTTCTTGCATTTAGCGCCACGAGGAACTGAAACATGTCAGGACTGTTTATTCTGAGTTAATAACACTCAGTGATTGGAAATGTTTAAATCATTATATACATTTTATATGTTGATGTATTGTATTGTCATGTTATAGGAATGGATGTGAGTGAAACTAGTAATTTGTATTGTAGATGTATCCACTGTGTGTTGTGTTGTGTTGTGTTGTGGGGTCCATTTTACTGAAAATTCTGTTTTAGAGTTAGTTTTATAAAAGAATAAGTTGGGTTGTGATTCAACCTATTAAAATAAACTATTTTTGATATTATAAAAAAACAAATAAGTACTAGGTCTATTTTTTCAAGACTATTGGTATAAAGAGGGTCTTTCAGCATCACACGATATGTAAAGATCAGTGTTGAGTGGGGAATGTAGTGATGGGGTGTACAACATGGGAGAAGTCCGGAATGAATCTGCGGTAGAAATTAGCAAATCCGAGCATGCTTTGTACCCCTTTGACTGAACTGGGTGATGGCCACTTGAGAATTGCGTCCACCTTTCGAGAGTCCATTCGGACTCCCTTTGGAGTCAGGATAAATCCAAGAAATTCAACTTCCGTAGCATGAAAAACACATTTTTCCAATTTTGCATATAACTTGTGCTGGCGTAGTTTCTCAAGGACTGCAAGCACGTGCTTAACATGGTCTGATTCTGAGGAGAAGTACACTAGAATATCTTCTGTGTATGCGATGACACAGACGTCAATGAGTTCACGAAGGACATCGTTCATAAAATACTGGAAGGCTGCTGGTGCATTGCACAACCCGAAGGGCATCACCTGATATTCGAATAATCCATACTTGGTGCGAAAGGCAGTCTTCCATTCGTCGCCTTTCTTGACACGTACCAGATGTTATGCCCCTCAGAGATCTAACTTAGTGTAGATACAAGCATCCTTTACTTGGTCTAGTAATTCGGCTATCAGAGGCAATGGGTATTGGTTTTTTACTGTAATCTGATTTAATGCGCGGTAATCTATGCACGTTCTAAGGTCACCTTCCTTTTTTGGCATGAAGAATAAAGCTGAGGACGCAGGAGACTTGGAAGGACGAATAAAGCCATTAGCAAGGTATTGGTCCAAGTATTGCCATAGGTGAAGATTGTCAGGTTCCGTGAGGGCGTAGATTCTACTGCATGGGGGTTGTGCACCAGGTAGGGGGTCAATTTGACAAGCGTATGATCTGTGAGGAGGTAATGTATTGGCCTGTTCTTTTTGAAAAACATCCTGAAATTCTTGGTATTCCTGAGGTAACTGCACGATTGGGTTAACGACTGTAGCCAGGCCTTTGTTCAAAGTTTTCTCCGGGTAACAGGTGAGTGCACAATCCGGGAAGGTTATTCTCTTCTCTCTCCATTCTATACAAGGATTATGTATTTACAACCATGGCATCCCCAGTATTATCTGGAACTGTGTGGCTTTGATTAGATCAAACACAATAGTCTCTTGATGCCCATCTTGACTCAACAGTGTCATCTCTGTAGTGGAATGAGTTACAGGCCCCGAGGCAATCTCAGTTCCATCAACTGTGGTGATGACATCCGAAGTGGTCTTTTTGCAAAGAGGTAGATTCATCCTTGACACCAATTCGTGGTCCATATAGTTTCCTACGGCCCCGCTATCTATGTATGCCCTTACTGCGTGCATACGTGATGGCTGCCTGGGATCAAGTAGGACCATTGGGATGATCAAATGCAAGGTCTGAGTGTCCTTCTTTAAGCTCGGCAAGCGGACCTCTATGCTTGTCGGGCGTGGTTGTTTCCCGAATCAGGCTCTATGTGGCTTTTATCAGCAACTTCTACCAACTTTTTGGGTGGTTTTGTAGGGCAATCCCATAGAAAGTGTCCTGAGGCTCCACAGTACAGACACAACTGCATCTGTCTTCTTCTTTCTCTTTCCTTTTGAGTTAAGGGTCCTTTAACCCCCCTGATCTGCATAGGTTCAGATGCATCTGTTCCTTTGGGGGCAACGTTGGGTTTAACCAATACTCGATTCTCGAACTTAGCTCGATCAGTCTTTCTGTTCTGAAGTCGGTGGTCTAGCTGGACCACTAAGTCTATAAATTCTGTGCAATCCTGAGGTGGGTTCACAACTTGAGCCAAGACGTCTTTGAGTTCTCCCCGAAGTCCACGATGAAACAATGTAATTTGTTTTTCCTCCGGCCACCCGGTTTCCACCACCAACCTATTGAAGGTTGCAATATAGGTTAGCAGATCCTGGTTACCCTGTCGTAAGGATAAAAGTTTGTTGTCCAGGGCTTGACCCTGTGAGTGTCTGGCGAATAGTTTTTCCATGCTCCTTTGAAAACCCTGAAAATCCCGGAGAAGAGGATCATCCTGGTTGACTAACGGAATGGACCAATCCGCTGCGCTGCCACTAAGATATGACAATACAAAGGCTACTTCGGCTTGGTCATTTGGAAAGGCTCCCGGTCTGCATAAAAAGTGCAAGCGGCATTGTTTCATAAACACGGCGAACCTTTTGGGGTCCCCAGCAAAGCGTTCGGGTGGAGCTAACAGAATATTTCCTGGTAAAACCACTTGCACAGGATTGCTTGATGAAACGGGGGTTGGTTTTCCCCCATATCCAGGTAGGTGCGTTTGCCCAGATTGGTTTTGCAGTAGTTGCCTAGCCAGATCATCAGTGCGCTCCTTTGAGACAATCAGTTCTCTCCTGAGGGCATTAGTCTCTTGGTGAGCGGCATTTACTTACGCCCTAAGTTCCCCCAATAATTGAGCCAGTTGGTCGGTTTCCGAGGTTTCCATAACTCCCGGGTGGGTATTTTTAGAAAGGCTTCATGTTCTGTTATGCTCACCTGGATCCCACAGGGGTGTCGATCGGACCCGGACAGCTGCGGTCTCCGTCAATGTGATGCGTAGTGCAGAGATGACTGTCTGGACTGGCCCGCCTAGTCTTGTCTGCTGGACCCGAAGAAGTATTTTCCTGCAAGTGGAGACAGGTATTAGCCACCTGTGGGTTTTAGTGATGGCCTCCCAACTGTTCTCGCTCTCCCCCACTAATCACCTCCGATATCCCCTTAGTAACCTCACCTTATGTTTGTAAAAGATGAGCTCTCCATCCTGCGTGTCTTGCAGGGGCACGTAGATACCAGTTACTTCACTGGTTTGAAGGCGTTGGGAGAGTTCCGGTAAGCATTGACTCTGAAGTCCCAGGCGGGATTGGTAAGTATCAAGTTCAAAGAGTTCAATGTGCCCGATGTTCACTCTTGTCCCCTTCCTTCCTTAAGTTGCAACTGAGTTTGTGAGAAGAAGGTCTCGTAGCTGCTGCTGGCGTTCAGGTAAGAGTCTGTGTTACCCAACGCTGTCCGGTAACTATTGCATGCGTTAACGTGTTGTTTTTGTCCCTCTTGACAGATGCGTCATATGAAGATATGGAGAATAATTCTGCCGGTGGTAAGTCAGGTAAGTCTATGGTGGTAAGAGTTATTTGTTGATTCCCTTGGCTCACCTTGTTATTCTTGTGCCCCTAGGTGCCGGAGTACGGCGAAGAAATGATGGAGACAGTGCCGGATCGAAAGATGCTGTGAGAACTGGTGAGTATGGTGCCGTGCTGGAGCTGGCGAAGTGACGCGTGCAGGACTGATGTACTTTCCAGGTCGGGAGATGAAATGGATCCGGAATCAGGTGAGGAATTTGAAATAAGTTTGTTTTCTAACCTTGTCCTTTTCTTCCTCTTTATTCTAGGCACTCCGGATTCGAGGCGGGCGTGGCAGAAGACTGGATGGTGGCTGCAGGCACGCGGGCGTGGCAGAAGACTGGATGCTGGCTGCAGGCACGGTGAGAGACACGCTGCTGGATGCAGAATAACACAAAGCATGTGCTGCTGTTTGGGCGTGGTTTAAATAGCCTCCAAAGTAGTCCCAGGAAAGAAGTTCCCCAGGACCACACCCGAGTAAAAAATAGTCCCTGTAGTAAAATAGTCCCATCCAGGCCTCACGTTGGCTTGGATTTATTTACAGCATGGTCTGCATGAGGTAAGTAATGTCTATGAGCCTGGCGCCTATGGCGCCAGGACAGATTTTTATTATGAGCCTGGTGCCTACGGCGCCAGGACTGAACCCAGACAGCCCCTAGCTGGGGCTGCTGGGGTTTTTGTAAATGTCTGGATGCCTGCTCCCGGGGCTGATGGGCTTGATCTGGTTGCCCTGGGGTAGGCATCATGACAGTAATTAAAGAATTGTGCTACTATAATATTATCTATTGTTGATCACCATCATATTCATAAGAGTGCTATCAAATATTAATTTATTCATAAAAGTGTGATATATATATATTGTTTAATTTTTCAAATAAATATTTTATTTTGCAAAACAAACCTACTTCTTCGCTCAGTGAGGTCAGGGGGATTCAAAGAGAGGGGCGTTATATAAGGGTTCATCATCCAGATTTATGAACTTGTCATAAAAATATATAAATAAGGGCTTCCATTGGGCATCCCAGACTAGGCATTGACTTAGTTGGAGTGCTGAATTGAAGTCACTTACACATAAAAGGGGGTGGGGCGGTGGCTCCATCCTCCTTTTTCCATTGGACCGAGTGAGGTCCCAGAGTTTCATGATCTATAGCCACACGGCAAATACTAACGCTGGAGATATCTCAGAGGAGCTTGCAGAACATGGCTTCCCAGTGAAGAGCATCATACAGCTAACATTACTGACAGACAAGTGCAGACATTTCCCTCTGTTTGTTGCCACCATGGCATCAACCAGCGTTGAAAGACTCTCCGACCGTTCAATGGTCACACTGCTATGCAGCTGTGCAGTCACCACGGAAACATTGAAGGGCAAATGAGGGCCGATCATGTGCTTCAACTGCCAGCATATACATGCTGCTTGCACCGTGGGGGGGACCACACATCACAGAACTACCCCCAAGATCAAAGCAAGCCGGCAACCTGCACCAACTGGAAGGGATATCACCCTGCCAGCTACTACCGATGTCAGGCCCTAATCAGCACCAAACAGAATGAGCAGCAGAGGAGGGCACCACCACCACTACAGACAGCACGGAACCCAGCAGCCACTGCACAGGACTCCCAGAAGAAGACTGTCACGCAGAGGAGCAGCGAAACCCACCTACCACACCAAGAACTGCACATCACCAGGACTCTGAACAGACAACTGCCACGCAGAGGAATAGCCCACCTCACCCACCATCACGTCAAGGCACAGCAGAGTCCCAGAGTACATCCATGACAGCTGGGCGGAGCTACATTGATGTCCTGATGATGCCACCCAACCAGCCATGAGCTGCAGTCCCAGCACAGGAATAGAGAGCAGCAAGCTCCATCAACTGGAATACCATCATTGTGAAGATTGCAGCTGTTGTCACAGAGCTGAACATCGGCCCCATGACAATGGAGGCAGGGCTCGTCCTGAGCCTATTCCAGGGAGAAGAAACAAACTAACATGGCATCTAAACCTATCTACACCATCATGATGTGGAATGCCAACAGTATCCAGAAGAAAACTGATGAACTCCTTCACTTGATGGAAACGAGGAACATGAGTGCTGCCTTTCTGTCAGAGAACCAACTGCAAGGAAACCAGAAGTTGAGCCTGGCGAACCACAGAGTGTACCGGACTGACCAACAAGCAGTAGCCAAAGTAGCGGGCAGAACAGTGATAGTGAAGACGGTAATCGACCACCATGAGATTTTTCTCCCACTACTCAGAAACATCGAAGCCACTGGAGTGCAAGTCAAGACTGTGACAGGACCACTCCAGCTAATTGCAAATTACTGTGCTCCAAAAGCAAAGCTGGACCTTGGAGACCTGGATGTTTTCCTGGATTCTACTGTCCCGACAATAATCGGAGTAGTCCTCAATGCCAAGCATCGATGCTGGAACTCCAGAGTGGTCAGAGGCTGCTGGCGGACTCCAGGAAGAATGACTGTGTGGTAGCAGGTCCCACTGAGCCCAGGCACTATCCAGGTGCAGCAATCTGACCTCAGACCACAACCTAGTATCAATCACTGTGGGAGATGGGATAGCATACTGAGAGGTACAACATAAGTAGAGCTAACTGGGGCCGCTACAAGGAAGAGCTGAGCAGCACGGTCACACCTATTCCCCTGAACATCGAGGAAGACATTGATAATGCTGTGGAAGACTTCACAATAGCAGTCCAGCAGGCAGTCGAGAGCAGTGTTCCGAAGCAAAACACACAACGATGTTCTATCTATGGCCTACCGAGAGGCATTCTTCAGCAGCAAATCACTGACAAGAACCAAGCCCGACACCAGTGGCAGAAGTTCTGCAAGCCTGATCTCTTGCAGAAGTAAAACACGCTCACAAGGCTCCTGCAGGAGCAAATCAGACAGCATTGTAGAGAAAAGTGGGAGGCCATAACAGCAAAGTTGAAGGAGATGGACAACTCAGTGAGGAGCATGACTCGTCGCCTGACTGGGAAGAAAGAGTGAAGACCATGAAACCAGGGATGTACCCACTTTGCATGCAGCAACAAGGACAAGGTGGAAGTCCTCGACGACACACTGAAGGCTTCATTCACCCTGAGCATGGCAAGCAGGCATTGATGACAGAGTGGAGGAAGAAGTTGTCAAGCATCTAGCAGAAAACCAAACTGGGATGGGAGCAAAAGATATCAAGGAGTGCGCAAGCTCTAAGGTAGCAGGGCTTGCAGTGAAACTGGAGAACGGCAAGGCATCAGGGATTGACGGAATAACCAACCTGGCAATTAAGAACCTCGTACCTGCATTGATGGAACACCTTACAGAGATCTTCAATGCATGCATGAGACTTCAGCACTTCCCGAGATCCTGGAAAGAAGCAGGGGTCACCGTATTCCCAAAGGCCAGAAAACCACTGAGGGATCCTCAGAACCACCACCCTATCAGCCTGTTCTCTTGACTATGGAAACTCCTGGAGAAGGTCGTCCTCACTTGCCTCAGCAACTTTGCATCCAAAAGAAATCTACTACCAAGGGAACAGTTTGGATTTTGAAAGGAGCATGCAACGACCAATCAGCTGCTGAAAGTGGTGGACACCATCAGCCTGAATTCAACATCAACAAGTCCATGGGAATCGTCTTCTTGGATGTCACCAAAGCATTCAACGGAGTCTGGCACAACAGACTGCTGCACAAAATGATCGGACTGGGATTTCTGAACTACCCGGTGAAGACAATTGCAGGCTACCTGGGTGACCACACCTTCCATCTCGCCATGCGGTCTGAGATGTCTTCATCACGTCCCATCCATGTGGGCGTGCCACAGAATTTGAACCTTGGACCCTTCTTTTCAACATCTTCACCAACGATATCCCAACGGCTCTCCACAAGACCGACTTTGCACTGTATGCAGACAAAGTTGCAGTCATCTCCCAGTGGTTCAGTGAAAAGGAGGTGGCAAAGAACCTGCAAGCTTCATTGGATGTCGTCTCAATGTGGTACAGTGATTGGTTGATTGAAATTAACAACCGAAATACAACTGCCGCACTGTTCACCAGAAAGATCAAGGAGACTCACTGCCACCACGGCAAACCTTTTGACCTCTACCCAGAGGCATGGAAACTGCTCTCCTGAACACCAATGAAGATTTGCTTGCTAATCTTGATTCCAGCTGTCCTTCCGTTCTCATCATTCTTGACCTCTCCTCTGGCACCCAGACACCCTTGGCATCACAGACCTGGCTCTGGACTGGTTGACCTCTGTCCTCTCGGACCGACTGTCCCAGGTCCAATTCGGCCCTTTCCTCCATCTCACTCTCCACATGTGGTGTTCCTCAGGGTTCTATCCTCTTGCCTTAGCTTTTTAATATCTACCTGGCCCCTCTAGCCCATTTAATCTCCACATTCTCTCCTAATTTCCAGTGTTATGCAGATGGCATGCAGCTCCCTCTCAAGCTTCTTTTGCTTCCTCCTCCTCCACTCTTATTCCCGACTGACTGTCTGCCATTCAGGCTTGGTGCTCTACTAACGATCTCTGCATTAATGCCAGTAAGACACAGATCCTTCTCATTGGGACCCCTGCTCCCTCTTTCCCTCCCACACTCTGGCCACCCACCCTGGGTCCCCTCCCCTACCACTCATACAAAGCAAAAAACCTTGACGTCATCTTCGGCTCCACTCTGTCCTTCTCTCCTCACATCATGGACCTGGCCAATGAAGCCCACTTTCAGCTGCACATCCTCAGAGGCAATCTTCATTTGCTCACCTTTCTCCAGAAGCTCAATGTCTCCACTGCTCTGGTTCTTTCCAGGCTGGACTACTGTAACAGCATTTTCCTCAATCTGCCTAGTTCCTCACTTTGCCCCCTTCAACTAATCCAGAATAGAACTGCAAGACTTATCCTTGAACTCAAGACCAGGGACCGCATCTCTCCAGCTCTTAAATCTCTCCACTGGCTCCTGGTTGCTGTGAGGATCAAGTTGATGACCCGCTGCATCATCCACAAGGCTTTCTGGGGCCTGGGACCCGGCTATATCCAGCTCTCTCTCCCTAAATACCTCCCTGCTAGAGCCCTTTGCTCGTCTAACTCTAACTCTCTTCAGATTAGCCACTTTGCCAAGCAGAGAGTTGGTGGTAAATCGCTCTCTTCCACTGGTGCCTCCCTCTGGAATGGCCTGCCTGCCCCTCTCAGACTTGAGCTGGATCTCCTCAAGTTCCGGAAGCTCCTCAAGACCTTCTTTTTCTCTTCTTCCTTCTGTCCCACCTTGTAAGTTTCCCCAACTGCCTTAGACTGGTGGCCAGGTTCCCTTCAGAGTAACACAGGGCTCCAGCCCTCCCTTGCCCAACCTACCACTGCACTTGGTATTTCCTGACCCCGCTCATCCTGCACTTGCCATCACAGCGCCCCATTCTGCACTTGTCAGGCTGGTCTGCACCATTGGAGACATTCTAGCCACTTGTTTGTGGTCCCCCTTCCCTTGCACTCTCTGCTTCCCTGGGCCCTTTCCACATGGGGGCCCCTTGCACTCTCCTTTCTAGGGCCCCTGCCCGTTCCTGTACTTCCTGCCTCTCCCCTCCTCCCTTGCACTTCTCATCACTGCATCATCAGAATGCTGCAAGGTCTATTAGGATTGTTACTTGTCTTCCCGGTGCCCCCCCCATTGCCTTGCTGCTCCTTGAAACACTTGTGTATAGGTGCATTCAAAATGACAATACATAAACCAAGTACCCACGGCCTTCATGGTGAAGACCCTGTGAAACCAGCCTTACTGTGAAACGTCCACACAGACCATGAAGAAATCCAACCCACGACTTCACACTGCTGGGTGAGGGTCCATGCAGGGGGGAGTCCATGCAGGGAAGGATTTATGCAAGGGTTCCATGCAGGGGGGATTTATGCAGGGGGGTTCATGCAGGGGGGTCCATTGCAAGGGGGGTCATGCAGGGAGGATCACGCAGGGGGGTTCAAGCAAGGGAGTTCATGCAAGGGAAGGGTTCATGCAGGCAGGATTTATGCAGGGGTTCCATGCAGGGGGGATTTATGCAGGGGGGTTCATGCGGGGACGGGGTTCATGCAGGGGTGTTCACACAGGGGGGTCCATGCGGGGGGTACATGCAGGTGAGCTCATGAAGGGGGGTTCATGCAGGGGGGGTCCATGCATGGGGGTTCATGCATGCATGTATGTTTAATAGGGTGCTACTGGCATCGACGGGTGTTCCAGTGCATGGCATGCCATGGGTTAGGTCACTTGCCATGCCTGTTACTCTGCACTCTGCTGGTGGATACATCCAAGGGGCGGGGACATGCACATGTACATGCATTGTACTTGCTGGCATCTCCTTAGGTGCCAGCTCCTGCCTCATCATCTCTGATGTCCTTGATCCCTTCCATGTGGAGGATGCTGCTGAGGCGGTCCTCCCACAGCATGAGTCGTAGGGGTTCCACAGTGCCGCCACCAATGGCTGAGCTCTCCCTTCTGTGCTTAGCTATGGCTGAGCGGAACTTGGCCTTCCCAGCTCTTCCGGCATGTTCTTTCTTATTCAGAGTGGTGCCGACAGCTGTCACATTGGCCACCCCTTCACCCCATATGGCATTCTTCCTCTGGCAGCTTGTTTTTCGCTGCCTCGCTCCAAACATCTACTCTGCATACTGCAGTACAGTGTCCACCAGGGCTCTGAATACAGCATCAGCAAACTCTGATTTGAGTTGGCGGAGTCCTTGCCTGGCGTGCTCGGCTCCTCTTTTTCAGGTAATTCTGGGCCTGTATGGCTGTGGGAAAACAGTGGATTCAGTTGGATTGGGTTTTTGTAATGGCCGCTGCACTTCTTATGGTCTCCGTGGCATTTCTGTTTCCGGCACCGGTAATAACACCATTCCGGTATTACTGCCATTTGTTATGGCGGATCCATTATTTCCTCCATTTTCTTTCCGGTATTGCTGGCTGTATTTCCCATTCATCCGCTTATACCGGCAATCCGGTATTGCCGCTTCCGGCATGGGTTTGTCTGTGTGCCTTTCTACTCGTAGTACATTGGGGATTCTGCTGCATGCCCAGCCGGAAACTCTAATACCGGATTGCCAGTATTAACTGATTTTTTACTGGAAAGTCGGAAATGAAGCCCAATGTTTCAAATGGGGCAAAAGTAAAAACTTTCATTTGGGTAACCAAGAGTTTGAGCTGTTTATAAAAAAGACCAACCAGATAATGTTTGTAACTATGAGCTTTCCTTGCATTTTTTCACTGAATGCAACTTTGCAGAATTTGTTTTGCCAATTTTACCACTTTCTTTTACCACAAAAAAGCCACTCCAATCTACCCCGCGCTCCCTCTATATATGACCCCTCTTGTATATACGATGCCATAACATACCATCTGGCAAAGTTGCACTCTGGAAAAGTGAGGAATACCTAGGGTAGCCAGACATACTGGTTTTACCGGTACTGTCCTGGAATTAGGCTCTCTGTAGACCCGTCCCAAGAGTTTTTTTAATTTAAAATCCATGACCGGTTTTGGGAAAGGGAGAGTGCACACTGCAGAAATGCAACAATTTAGCTGCCATTTAAAATAATAAACAACCTGATTCTCCACCTTCCCATTATCACCATTCTCAGACACCCCAGAGTAGCCTCCAACCGCCACCCTTTTTGGTAAAAGCCATATAATCTTAGTGATTGTGCCACAAAGACTGGTTGGTAAACAATCGTAGGAACCCTGTAACAACATTCAAAGCAAAAACTCCTCGAAGTGTAAGTGACATATATAATTATGCAACCCTGCAGTTTATATTACCTGCCCTGTGGTAGCGGCCCTGTAGTTATTGTTAAGATGCTCAACTCATAGAGCACTTTTTGGGTGGCTTATAACTTTGCAAAGTTTGGTGTGGTTTTGTCCAGGGGGGCTAAAGTTATAGGGGGGTCCCAAAATGTGTGGAAATTTGCATGGATGTAAGAGAAAAATGTTTTGCTTGCAACTACAGCCCAAACCGCTGGATGGATTGTTACCAAATTTGCACCAGCAGCGGCCCAACAGTAAGATTAAAAAGAATTAGTGATATGTGGGTCCAGTCCGCGGACTTATTTCCTGATTCGGAGTCCCTGGCTATATCTGGACCAATCAGAGAACAGCATGATGGTCGCAGACATCATACGTGCCCGCTGATAGTAAATTAAAAATATGAGGTGCATCAGAGATTTTTAGATTTTTTGAAATAGGTGCCATGTTGGCTCTGCGGACAACCGCTGGTGTCCGTGCAAAGTGTGGTGAGGGAATAGTGTGGAAAAACGTTTGGGGTTATTTGATGGCTGAAAGAGGGTCTGGAAAGGGTGGAGGAGTGGAATAAAGGTAACATTGAGCTGTTTTTATACATGAAAAACACGTTTGCAGGTGCCACAGATTCTGCGGACATCACAGCTGACCGCGGACAGCAAGGTAAGAAAAAAGTGTGTAAAACAGAGTTTGGTTTATTTGGTGGTTGAAAGAGGGACTGGTAAGGGTGGGGGGATTGAATAAAGTTGATGTGGATCTGTTTTTATAGGTGAATCAAAGCATTGCAGGTGCAGCCAAGGCCGCAGTCTTTGGAAGTGGGGAGGTTCAGGGTGCGTCTTGTTATTTGAAGGTGCATTGTACCTACTTGTTATATGGTTTAATTCTATTGTGGTGGTTGTGGCCAGTGTAATTGGTTATTTATAAAGTGATTAATACCCAGAGCTTTATAAGCATGGACCCGGGAATCAAACCTGTGTTGCTGCGCGTTGTCTTGCTTCCAAGGAGAACACGTTGCCCCTGAGCTTTCCTCCCGGTCCAAGTAGTTAGAAAGGCTGGCCTTTTAAGGATGCCTGGCATGGAAAGAGGACATTTGGGAGACTAGCTGATCAGGTTTTGTGGTTGTGCAGGAGGATTTAAAGTGTACAGGAGTACAGGATAGCAAGATTTATATTTGTTGTGTGCAGTGAAGATGGCTGTGGCTATGGCTATGAAGAAGCAGAGTGTGTGGATGGTGGGAGATTCTTGGATCTATTCATTGAAGGTTTATACTGAATCTCGTGGCATCTGTGCTACTACTGGATAGGAAGAAGTGGAGTTTTGTTGTATGCAGATTGTGGAATGAAGTGGGTGACTTTATTAAAATTCCAGATATTATTATTGTGAATTGTGGAGACAGCAGTGTGGGCTGTGTGACTGCAGGATATTTGCAGTTTGCCAAGAAGGACATGTTGAAAAGTCTAATGGAACTGTTTCTAGCTGTGAAGATAATTTTTTTCTGAAATCCATAAAAGTCAAATATGGAGATGTCCAAACATGTTTTGTTCTGAATGGAAGAAGCTAGACAACATGTCAATAAAGCTGTACGTGCTTTTTTCATTTGGTTTAGGAATGGCATCCTTTGACAACGCAGGTATCAAGTTGGATGGTGTAAATATTTTAATAATCAAGATCAATAGAACATTTGTTTGTGCAATATATTTTTAAGAGCCATCATTTATGAACGAAAAACAAGTTAAGTGATTTTAATTCCAACGCTCCAAGGCTGGAATTTTCCAGATGTCTGTGGACTTTCGTACTGTCCGCGGACTATGCAGACTGCAAAAGGTCCTGTGATTTTTATTTTTAGTCAGTTTTTTTAACTGTAAAAGGTGGGTTCTAAAAGAACCTTTTATATGTCTTTCTGGCTTGTATATTTATTTTGAATTTAGTTTTTGTTGTAGGAGAGGCGAGGATGTAAGATGAGGGAGGGAAGGTGCACCAATCATAGCTACAGAGGCACAGGTGGACAGGGGAAGATGTTGAGCGTGCCTTCAATTTAAGGTAGACAGTGTTTCTCGTTCTCATTGACGGCAGCCTCGAAAACACTCTGAAACTGATCAGCCCTGTATATTGGTGTGTCACAGTACAGACAGAGTATTGTGACTCTCGAAATGTAACGGTCAACAGTGTTCTGTATGGCATGCAAGGAAACCGGTGGGATCCTCTTCCCCACAGGAGTAGCATGTGTGGTGGTAGGAGCGGTTAAGGAAGATGGGGTATAGGAAGATAGCCTACTTCTCCCTGAGAAAGGAACATCCTTTCTTAGAGCACCTGCAGTATTGCATGGAGGCGGTCACAAAAGAGTACTGCCCAGATTGTCTGCGACTGAGTACGACCCTGCACTCAATGCATTGAACCTTGGCAGCCCAAGCTTTTGGTACACCACCAGGGTTGGGATGGTCATGACAGATGCTATTCTGGAACTGCTGGAAGTAACTCTGAAGCAATGCTCTTTCCTGGTCTGCCAGATTGAGAATTACTAAAAGTAATGGGTGGGTGTCTTCAGAGGAACCGTTGCGGACCTCATGACTGTCCACGGACTACTGAGATGAAAGTAGACCTTGAAAAATGTTGACAGATCAACAAAGAATAGGTCTAGGAGCTCTAGAAGGGTACACTTTCAACTTGAAACATTCTAGATTGTCTGAAAATGCAGTTTCAAACCATCCGTGGCACTGACACTGTCCATGAACAAGTTGGCATGCCACATGAGCATGGTGACTTGACATCCGTGGAAAGTCTGTGGTGGCAGTGAGTGTCCGCAGATATCAGTGGGTGGGAGACGCTGGGTGCATGTGTGGGGGTGTTTGAAAATGGGCTCGGTCTGTGGACTTATTTAAAATGCATCATGCAAGACCGGACATGCACGAACAGGATACGATGTCCGCGGATGCCCCATTACGCAAACAGACCCTCCAAATGGTTGAGATGTTTACAGACTATTGATTGGGGTTTTTAAAAAGAAATAGGAATCTTTTACACAATAAAATACAAGATATATGTAGTAGAAAAATACATTTATTTATGAAAGGATGGGCTATCAGAATGGTAAACATAAATGGGAGGGTCTGGAATTTCAATAAAGTTATCATCTGGGGAGTTAGGGAGAGAAGTTTCATCAAACCGTGCTTGATTTATGTTTTGTGACTTTGAATGGGGTGAGTGCTGTGGTAAGGGGTACAGGTACAAGTTGGAGAGTGATAATCAATATTTTGTAATACACTTATTTTTAACATAATTTAATAGTTACTAAGTTTATTGAATTTTAAAGACAAGATCGTTATTTCATTCTGTACAGTTGGGGATTGTATTTGTGATTGTTGGGATTCCTTATAATTAATCTGCTGAGTTGTTTTTTAATGTAAACTATGTAATATAAGAAAAGAAGACTTTATTGTTCAATGAGCTGTCCATAAATTAGAAAAGTTATTAATATTGAAATATGTATTCATTTCCATTGGAGATTTTATCTTCAGTCATTTCTTCTTCAGGAAAGCTTTCTTGTAGCCACTGAAGTATGATTGCCATTGCTGTTAAAATAAAAAATTGTGATATTTGTTTATGAGAAATGTTTATATAATGAATGGTAATATCTTTGGTAAAGTTGCTTAACATACAAAGAATACTTTTTTGGAATCTTATAACTTTCACCTCGTTTGACGAATGGTTACCAAAATTTGCAGAGAGGTGCATGCTGATTGGATGTTTGCAAATATGAGGTCAGTCATCATTTTACAAATGGTCGCCATATTGGATGGGCGGATCATGGCTTTTGTCCGTAGACAGAGCGGTGAGGAAAAGAAGTCTGCAATATATAGTTTGGGTTATTTTGTGGGCAAAGGAGGGCCCGGGAAGGGTGTGGGAGTGGAAAAAATATAGAGCTCTTTTTATAGGTGATATAAAGCTGTACAGGTACTGCTGTGTCTTCTGTTAATTCTTTTGTTTGACCACGGACGCTATTGGGATTGGGGTGGGGGGTCTTGGTGAGTCTTGTTATTTGAAGGTGTATTGTACATACTTGTTATATGGTTTAATTGTATTGTGGTGGTTGGGGCCAGTGGCCATGCCCTCAAGAATCTGGCCACTGGCCACATACAGTATAGTAATAGGTGTATAAGGGACATTATGGTTAAATTGCACTAATAAAATGACATTTGTGATGTCATCTTTGATGTCATGGGTGTTAGTCTTAGCAGTGCACAGTGGTGGTGCGAGTTATGGTTGCTTAGCTTACCATAACTGGCAAATTTCTGTTTTTTTCTGATTTTACTTGTAACCATAATATCCCTTTAACACACTTTTTCCACTGTGTTTCATAGGTTTTTAATTAGTGCAATTTAACCATAACGTCCCTTTAACAATGTTTTTTCACTGAATTACATACTTTTGTATTAGCGCAACTTAACTATAATATCCCTTTAACAAAGTTTTTTCACTGAATTTCATAGGTTTTTACCAGGATACCCTTAATTTGTGTACATGTCCCATACAGTATACTGACCCCCCTAGCCCAACATGATAGCCACAGAGTCTGCGGACTGTGCGAGTGTTCGCAGACCTCGGCACCCACTGCCCAAAAGTACAGGAGTTATCTTACATTGTTATAGGGTGCAGCACTCAAAAAGATATTTAAAGGGCAACACATATATATATATACTACAATCAAAAATTAGGTAAGCCTACAAACTCTTTACTTATGAAAGCAAAAGTGCAATTACATAGGTTGTGCAACATAATGAAATGCACCAAGCACAAAACTAACCTATGCATCTAACAATATTACCTCAGTGCTACTTTGCTTACACAGTCAGAAGCAACTGTCACAAGCAAATCCAACCTAATAAGAAGAGGGCCATACAAGAAATAATAAGTATACTATATTTCTTCCTGTAACAGTGGAGTTTGTTGTATGTACATGACTTGTAAGAAGCATTACTCTTTTTTTGGCACAGAAATGGCAAGCACCCTGGAGTGGCCAGAGGAAAATTTCCCCCATGATGAAATGAGTGAAGATAGTAAATCTTATTGTACATGGTACAATTTTTAAAGTAGGAAAAGTAATGCACATTGCTTCACATGTCACTGCAACATGCTCCTTTTTTTACAGTACATACTGCAAAGAAGAAAATGTACCGGAAGTACCAGGAAATGTGCAAGAAGATGAGCACAGACAGAGCCAAAATGCAAATGTAGGAAATTAACTTATAAGTCTCTATGCAAAAATGGATCAGCTTTACACCAATTTTGCACAGTTGAAGACATTTGTAGAAAGGCATATGATGGACAATATTAAATACCACTGCTCCACTTGTACCTGTGCCCCTTCCCCCTGTCGCAGCCAATGACCCCCACCAAATCCCTTTAGTCAAAGACGCTATGATGAGACCTCAATCCCTTCCTCTCCTCATGAACAGCCTGGGCAAAACCCCAATTCCCCCATACACTTTATATATGTTTCCCATTCTGCTACCCCTTCCCTTTCCTAATGGAGTGTATTGGTGTGCGTTAATACATTTCTATGTGTTTACTGTTTCTGAGTGTGCGTGTGTGCGTGTTTTCTTTAAAAAAAAAACCTGGTAGGAGTATGCGGACAGCGCGACTCTCCAGGCAGTCCATATTCAAAATGGAGGTACCCATGAACAGCGTGCCTGTCTGGACATGTCCGCAAAATCATGATGCACCTTTATATAGTTCAGGTGTCCCTCCCCTGTCTTACGGACACCTGGGCGAATGCGCATCCGATCCCCTGTGCCCTCCGAACACCACGCCTATCCGCAGATGTCTGTAAACTTTTGATGTACTTTTAATTAGTTTGGGGGTCCGCTGGGCGCATGCGTATCTCATCCCTTTGGGCGCATGTGCACATCGCATTCCCATGCAGTAAGTGTTCTACGGTCAGCCGTCCTATCCGCGGATGTCTGGGGACATCACCATGTGACCGCACCCACGCAGAGCGTCAGGCCTATCCATGGACACTCTCCTTGCTGCCAGACACCTAAAAAGTGCATTTTTGGCCAATACAGGTGTCAGGTCCGCTCCCGGTTAGGGGTCCACGGACGTGGTCCTTATTGCACAAGTGGAGACACATTTCTCATATTGCTCTTATTACCTCTAACATGGAGGTCGCAAGGAAGAGCAGTGCTCCAGTTTTCCGAAACAGGAAGTTCCAGGTGACTCCGCCTCCAGCCTCGGAGAATGGATTTCCTTCGGCAGCTTCTTCGAAGCAGCGCGTTGCTACTGCTCTCAGAGGTCATGCAAAGTAAGTCCGTGAATCTAGACTTGCTCTATTTCGATATAGGAAAAGCTTTCTTGTCAAACCTCTTTAATACTTTTCCCCTTTCCGTAGCGAGATTCTTCTCCTTCCCTGAACATTAGCAGTGTCATCTCTCTACACTCGTCCACAGGAATCATTAGCTCCACAAAGTTCAATACATATAGTTCCTCATTTTCGTCTTTCGCACGTACCTTTTCCTCCTCACTACCATACTAACCTTTCCATCCTCTCTTAGTTTCTCCTGCATAGTCTTGAAATTACTTTTTCCAATACACTGTGCAAACTCAACGGATTACAAACATTGTGCCGTACAACTCTGGTGGGTTTATATTCAGTCCTCTCACACAAATATTTCAAACACTTCTTTTTCCATATTTCCATACTCTACCTTTCCTCCCGACTCGCAGATACCGTTGGAATCCGCGGTATTAATTTCCATCCTGACTGCAGACCTGCAGATTTAAAAGTATATCGCAGTTTAGGAGACAGCCCTCTATAATTCTCAATTCCGTCTAATCAATCTGTTTTCCTTGTTTAGGATAGTTCGAGATAGCGAGAGGTTAACTCCCGAAGTCACTGCCATCAAACTACTTATCTGGGACCGAAGCATCCACACTGCTGATCCCGACTTCCCGGCACGACAGGGTTTTATTCCCCACGAGGGTTTCCCTGCCTTCTTCTCTTTGTGCCAGTTCTCAGGCGCACTGAGAGGAGGACAGGTGAGCCTTATAATCTTCAATTAAGAAATCCAACTGGAACAGGTTAGTGTTTTTTTTGTTGTTACTCTGAGCTCTGCAATAGTGACTGTTAAACCATTTAACTTGGGAACTGATATAAATAGAGGATTGATAACTGATGGCAACGCCCGTAAAAAAGGGCCAGAAAGATTCTTTGGCCTCATAGTCATTATTTGTAGATCCAGTAGAATACAGTTCCACTATTATGGAACAACAAATCCAGCAACTGGTGGCAGCAGTTCAATCTCTGTCAACCGAGGTCCAACAATTAAAACATGAGAATGCCAATCTAAGACAACAGGTAGGACGAGCAGCCCATAGGTCTGAAGTACCTCCAGGCCCGTTACCGTCAGGCCGTTTTGATGGTAATCCCCATTCAGTCGAGGAGTTTCTTGAATCGTGCTCCGTTCAGTTTGCCTTTAAGGCAGCCTTTTTTCCAACAGACCGAGACAAGGTGGGCCACATGATCGTCCAGGTGACGGGAGCTGCATTAGCATGGGCGACTCCTTTAGTGACCAATAACAATCCCATCCTTGATTCATACTCAACCTTTTGCAATAGCGTAAAAAGTATGTTTGGGAGACAGGAGATTACCATAGCCTTGCAAGAAAGGTTATTGGATTGTAAACAGGGCAATCAGGATCTCCTTACGTACATAACCCGTTTCAAACAATTAGCTTCAGATACAGCATGGGCTGACAAAGCTTTGATGACCATATTTAGAAGAGGACTCTCATTCCGAGCTTGGAGATAAGCCAAAAACCATGCCAGTAATAATTTACCGGCATTGTTTACCGCTACATGCTATTCTGACCCCTCAGACCGCTAATTACGGCACCGTAAACTACAATGCCGTAATTATCGGTCTTGGGTCTTGCACGCGCCCCACCATGCCGAAATTAGCTGTCGCAAGTAAGGAACACACGTAAATAACGGCCCTTACCGGCATCGAGTACATACAGGCATCTCAGGGAAGGAGTAAAGAACCCTGAGCAGTGGTTCCTAGAGCCACATGTGCACACAATTAGCACAGGTGGAGGCAATGGAGTCTGCCACAGCAGAAAAGGAACTCACCCACACACCACACCCCTCCCACACCAAGATGACACCAATAGAACCAGGAAGGGCACAACCACAAAAACATCAGCAACAACACCAGGCCCCCCCTTTGAGGGGACACAGGGGGAGGATGGGGGGGAGACAGGCCCTACATGCAGTACCAGTGCAGCCTCCGTCACCACCCCAACAGCCCCCATGCACACGCAGCATGTCCGGCCACTCAAGGAAAACCCTTAGCAGATAGACACCCCTGACCACCTTGACTGTGACACCGTCACCACCATATTTGGCCTGAGACATAACGAGACACGCGAGCAGCATACAAATATACACTGCTATCCTTACACAAGTGACGGTGTTGCCTGTGCCCCACACCCATGCCACAGGCACCTACCAGCACACAGTGGTGCCCATGCATGGCATGTCACAACCGTCCATTACACAGACACATAAACAAGTGCTGTTTCATCTCTCCAAGCACACAAGGGCCTACCAATCCCCAACATGGACCACCCAGGAGATACACAACAGTAAAGCTGGACCTCATGCATATGGAGGCATGCCAAATGACATTGGTGCCCCTTACAGCACCCACGTGTCGTAGGTGGACCAGCATGGCATGCAGGTTGCGGATAGCAACTGCAAACAATACCACTCCCCCTACGTGCAGATGGAATGCAACGCAACCAAGAACCGCACACATGGGTGCGCCCGACATCAAAGAACTACTCATGACTCAAAGGGCCAGCAATTCACCACGCTAGCGTGCCAGATGGTGCAACATGCAGGATGACGTGCCTGGATGCCTGTTGAGTCATCTGACTGTGTCATGCTAGTGCATTGGTGCCATGAGGTGGGTGCCTGCATGAACCAACTCGGTTGAAATGATGAAGCCATCGTACGATGTTCACCCCACCAACCAACCTGCCACAGAACCAGTGCACTGGCACATGAGAACAGATTCCCACATCGATGGAATAAGGCACTCACAATACACTACATCTCCACCATCTGACAAGGCCAAATCCCACTACACTTGCACCACTCATTGGCGGCCACCACAACCGTAAGCGAATATAGGAAGACACACTGCATATGCAGAATGTGGCTGCCCCCAGCATGGCACCACATCGGAGACCCATCCCTGGGAGTGGATTGAACTGAGGGCAGCAGGGTACCACACCACGTCACCGGCATGGCACACCCATAGGAGTGTTGGGATTCACCATAGTATGTATCAGAGCAGGATGATGACCATGAGCCACTGACTACAGCCATCACACCCAAATACGAATCTACACAGTACACAGCACCACATGGATCTAACATCAGGACAGCAGCATGCATCAACGAAACATATACCACGAGATGTCCATGCCATCGTTCACGGACCATCTTGTAGATGCAACCCCCCTCAGCATTGCATTGAATTGGACACATATTGTGTCCATGAATGGGCAGAATGCATCCATGGACATGTGCATAAGGCCATCAATGAAACCCTGCCATGTCAGCCAAGTTCAGTTCTCCACCATGACAGTTCAAACACTCACCTTATTTGGCTAGACATGCAGCTGTTGGTGGCTGTCCCTTGACACCATGGTACATGACCCCTGTCAGTAACCCACAGAACAGGCCCAGGGAGCACTAAAACACTGGCCATACCCGTGCATGCGTGTAGATGAAGCAGTCACCTGGCTTGCGTAAGGCACATATGAGTTGGCGAAGCAGGACTGGTGGGGGACCCATCCACTGCTATCTGGTGTCCAAAATCCCAATTTCATATGTGTAGCTGAACAAAATGTGCATCCCTAGAATTGCGTCTCTCTCTCCTGACATGGTACTGCTACTACCACATGACGATGTGGTGAAGGTGGAGGAGGAAGTGGCAAGAAAGCATCATGGAGGCAGTGCACTTGAGGGACATGTAATGCGCCAAACAAAGAGTGGACAAGAAGTCCAGAACACAAGTCAGCAGAGGGTGGCATAACATGGACACACAGGGCACTGGATGTGTGTATACTTGTACACCATGCACTGTCAGACGTATTATACACATGCTCAATGATGAATGTCCACAACGGTAAAACTTTGCAACACCAATAGTGTATTGTGAAAAAGGAATTAGTGTGAACATTATCTGCAGCCACCCCCCAAACTCCACAACAAACCACCACCCCCCAACCCCCTCCCCCCAACTCCACAACAAACCCTCAACGCCCATCCCCCTGCCCCCCAACTCCACAGCAGTGGTCCCATGTAGGACGTAAAGGCCACATGTGGCAGCAATGACTATTGTTTCTTGCTCCCCTGGTCCGGGGGAGGCATGTCCCTGTGCCGCATGGAACGCCGAGTGCGTCTTGCTGGGCTTCCTTGTGTGGCCTCACTGGATGTGGGGGTGTCCACCTGCTCTGGCTGGGTATTAGAATGGCCTGCCTCAAGGGCATTGGCTATGCGGCCAAGGATGTGACACAGACGGGTTGTGCTGTCAGTGACAGTGTCACACATCCGGTTGGTGCAGTTGGTGTCTGCCGCATTTCCCTTAGTCCATCATGCCATTGAACCGTGGCCTGACGGTTGTCCTCCATGAACTCCGTTATGAGATCTGCGAGCTGATTAACTCGACGTCTGCCGAATGATGGAAAACCATCGCTGAGACCACTTGCCCCTGCATGCTCGGGCGAGGGCTGTGCCGGTGGACTTGGGACATCATCATCATACCCCTGCGGGTCTATTTGAGGACTACGGACAGGTGTTGGTGCATCTCCACAGTCACTACATGAGGCCAGGGGTACAAAGCAGGGCTCCGGGGTGTGGACTGTGTGTTGGCCCTCCTCCTCGGACGCCCCACAGATGGGTGACGGGCTGTCCACATACTCGTCAGGGCCGGTAGCAGCAGCCTCCCCAGAGATGCTCGACTGTGCCGATGTTGGGGTTGGCATTGTGGCAGGCACCAATGCTGGGATGGATTGTGGTGGGGCAGCATCCAGTGGCCTTTCCGGAGCCGGGGGGGCTGTTATGTTCGGTGCATGGATTCACCTGACCCTGCCACTACCCATGGAGGTGCTGGGCCGGCTTGATTGTGGCTCGGCGCTGTCATGCTCAGTGCCTGTGGGGGTAGAAGAGAGGGACAACATGAGTGATTGTAAGATGTCCTATTTGCATACATGGCTGCATTCACATTTCAGTCAATTGCGGTTTGTGGCCTTTTGGGTGTAGCTACGGCAGTGGTACATGTGCATGAGTATGTCATGTACGCATGTTTGGGAGTGACTCATCGTGGCCTGGTTATGTGCAGTTTAGCTGGCACAATGCTGAGCCGGCTGCACAGTGTGCATGATGGGTTGTGCAAGTTAATGCACTATCGTTGATGTGCGTTATGTACTCGCACTTGGCCCTTGATTGTGTGACACTTGCCTCTGCATTAGTTGGATGGGGGGATGAGTTGGATGGGGGGAGGGCAACACGAGAAGGTGCCTTCGATGGCCCTTGGGGCAGTTTGAATCATGCAATGGACATTGCAGTGTACACTGTGGACACTGACCTCCTTCGGCAGAAGTCGTTGCCCCGCACTCCATGTTCCCCACGCCCTCGATCGATTCTGTGCCAATCAGAGCAGCACATGTCCCCTCCCACGGCTCTAGTTGCACAGGGGTACTTGAACCGCCTCCCGTCTGCATGGCCTGACTCCGTTTTCTGGAGATGAGGCCCCGCACCCACAGGTCATCCCACCGCTTGCAGCAGTCCCTGGGGATGCAGGGATGTTGCCTACAGCGCTCACCCTCTGGGCAAGTTCTGCCCAGATTTTCTTTGTGTGGAGGATAGACTCCCTCCGCATGTCATTGCTGAAAACAACATCTGCATGCTCAGTCAGATAGTCCACCATGGCATGAAGTTCTTCAGGGCTGAATCTCCTCTTGCGGATGCGGTCTGCAGCCTTCTTTGGAGCTTTCGGCATATTGGTAGTCGTCTGGTCCTTTTCCCAACTTTAGTTTGCTCCCAAGGGTGCTGGCGGATGAGGATGGCAATGGATTGTGTTTTTAAAGATGGCCGCCGCTCTCCTTCCCGTTCCTGTGCGATGACGTAATTTCCGGTCACCGTTATGTACTGACGCTACTGCTTCCAAGGCGGTGTTGTTATTTACGTGTCTCAGCATGCCGGTAGGGGGTTTGCGGGTCGTTTAGCAGCAAGCCGCTCTGTACTTTTCTGGCATGGCGAAAAGCGCGTGTCCGCGAGGTCGGAATGGGCCGCAATTAGCGGTCTGACGCCAGGGCGGTGTTGTACTTTACGCCATGCCGGAAAATACCGGTACTTACCTCCGATCTCGGAATGAGGGCCAAAGTGTCCAGAGTCCCACATCCACACAACATGGCAGAATATATTGCTTTGGTCATGCAATTAGATTATAGATTGCAAGAAAGAAAGAAAGAAAGAAAGAAAGAAAGAAAGAAAGAAAGAAAGAAAGAAAGAAAGAAAGAAAGAAAGAAAGAAAGAAAGAAAGAAAGAAAGAAAGAAAGAAAGAAAGGAAAGAGCACAAAACTAACCCCTGAAGGCATGATTTCTCATACTAGACCTATTCCAACCGATGAGCCGATGCAAATCGGTAGCACCAGAGGTCCTTTATCTATGGAAGAACGTACCAGAAGTTGTAATCTGGGACTTTGGATGTATTGTGGGGATAGTTCTCATTCTGTCAAGGAATTTCCACAGACTCCCCATAGGAAGGCGGGAAACGCCAGAACCCGGCCATAAGGGGAGCAACGGTGCAGGGTTCCAGGAGTACTAGTTTCCTTGAGAACAATTCCACAGTACAACAAACCCAGTCTTCAGAAAACCAAATGATAATTCACTGGGTCACATTAGCCTGGGGTAATACGAGATTAGAGATTGTGCCCGCTCTTATTGACAGTGGAGCGGCAGGCAATTTTGTCGATGACACCTGGGCTACAAATCATGGGATCCCAAGAGTACCCAAGACCTTAATGATTCCATTGGAAAGTGTAGATGGTAGCCCTCTTACTGCAGGTCCCATACAAGATCACACTTCTCTTCTTACTATGTCTATAGCAGCTCATCAGGAGACCCTGGAATTAGACTTGATCAGAACTGCACATTATCCTGTAATTTTAGGGTTAGCATGGATAAAAGTACATAACCCTTATATTAACTGGACAGCAGGAACTCTTTTTTTGGGGTCAGAACATTGTGTTCAAAGCTGCCATGATTTGGCGGTCCCTACACTTAGGAACAATCATTCCCAAGATTCACTTTGTACCACAAACAAGATGCTTAACGAAGTGACCACTTTTCCTCAAGAATATCAGGAATTCCACAAGGTCTTTACTAAAATGGAATATACCGCATAACCACCTCATCGCAGAGATGATTGTGGTATAGATCTAATTCCGAACAGTCCTCTTCCCTTTGGCCGTATGTACATATGGTCCGCCAAGGAAAAAGAAGCACTGAAAGAATATCTGAAGACAAATCTTGAAAATGGTTTAATAACCAAATTCACCTCCACTGCAGCGGCTTCGCTCTTCTTTATTCCAAAGAAGAACACTTCTGAGTTACGTCCATCTATTGATGTCAGAGGATTGAATAAAATCACTTTCCCGGACAAGTACCCCATGCCCCTCATCCCGGACATCTTGTAGGCACTTAGAGGAGTAAAGATCTTACTAAACTGGACCTACGCGGTGCGTATCATCTCATTCACATCCGAGAGGGAGATGAATGGAAGACCGCTTTCCGGACACCATTCGGTCACTTCCTGTACAGCGTAATGCCCTTTGGACTAGCCAATGCACCTGTCATATTTCAAAGGTTTATGGATCACATCTCTGCAGGCATTGCGTTGCATTTTGTCATGATATATTTAGATGACATCTTGGTGTTTTCATCCTCCCGTTCAGATCACGTCATCCATGTAAAGGAAGTCTTACTCAGACTACAAAAGAACCATCTCTATTGCAAATTAGAGAAATGCGAGTTTCATAAAGACCAAGTGGCATATCTAGGGTATATCCTTTCAGCTCAAGGTATCTCCATGGATCCATCTAAAGTTTCAGCTATTCTCGACTGGCCGTCACCCAAGTCTGTCAAGGACATACAGCAGTTTCTTGGCTTTGCAAATTTCTACAGACAATTTATTCCTCACTTCTCTACTCTTAAACCACCAATCACTTATCTCCTTAAAAAAGGAGTAACCTTTTTATAGACAGATGAAACTCAAGCCTCATTTCAAGAATTAAAAGCCCTGTTCACTAGCGCCCCTATTTTGGCCATGTCTGACCAACACCGCCAGTTCATTGTGGAATAAGATGCTTCAGACCATTGTTTAGAAGCTGTTCTTTTACAACCAGATGAAAATAGTTTTGAAAGACCCATCACTTACCTCTCTAAAACACTGTCTCCGGCGGAAGTCAATTACACAGTTCTGGAGAAGGAATTGTTAGCGATTAAAAGAGCCTTCGAAGAATGGCGTCATTTACTTTTGGGGGCATTATTTCCCATTGAAATCAGAACAGATCACCACAATCTCCGAGCACTTCAATATGCCCAAACCAGTAACAGCAGACAGGCAAGATGGGCTGACTTCTTTTCGCCATTCCATGTTACCTTTACCTTCATTCCAGGCAGATCCAATCTCAAGGATGATGCATTATCCCACAGTAATTATTGAGAAGGTGCTCCATTTCAGCCAGAACCCATGTTTCCTAACTTGGTCACGGTGCCTGGTATCCACTCATTTCTTCAAAAGATCGCAGGCAATACAAAAGTTCTGGAATCTACACAACCCGAGACCCTTCACAAATTAGGACTTTCTCAGAGCCAGGGACTTCTTTTTAAGGAGGATAAGATGTTCATTCCTGACTACGAACTACAATTAGAGGTTCTTCGGATGTGTCATGATTCTAAGGCAGCTGGGCATCGAGGGATTTTCAATACCTCAGAACAGATCCAAAGACACTTCTGGTGGCCAACTCTTCACAAAGACGTACAGGACTATGTCGCTTCATGTCCCGTCTGTTTACAAACCAAAACTCCAAGAATCCCACCTATCGGGAAACTAGTGTTGACACAAATAGCTACTAAACCTTGGCAAATAATATTGACGGACTTTATCGTCGATTTACCAAAATTGGAGGGATGCAATACCATAATGGTAACAATAGATTCTTTGACTAAATTGGTGCATTTTGTCCCTCTACTTTCTGTTCCATCTGCACCTCGTATGGCAAGAGTTTGCGTGGATCGCATTTTTTCACTCCACGGACTCCTGAAAGTCATTATCTCTGATCGAGGACCACAATATACTTCCGATTATTGGAAACATATTTGTCACATTCTAGGGATCTCAAGAGCCCCAAGTTCAGGATATCACCCTCAGACAAATGGCCAGACAGAGTGTTTGAATCAAACATTGGAAGCCTATCTGAGATGTTATATATCGGCTGTACAAGACAAATGGAAGACCTTGCTACCAACCGCAGATTTTGCATATAATAATGCTCTCCATTCTACCTTACGAGTGAGCCCCTTCTTTGGTACATATGGCTTTCATCCTGTGGTGTTCCCGTCCGCTGTCCCCACAGCTACTCCCTACCCAGATCTGGATGGATTAAAAGCTTCCATCCAACAAGGGCATTGTAAAGCTCAGGAAGCCTTGAAGGATGCACATGCACGCTATAAAGAACAATCAGATAAACACTGAAGTCCCATACCTTCCATACAAGTGGGAGACAAAGTATGGTTAGCCAGCTAATATCTCCCTAGGAGACTGATGCCTTCCAAGCTATCTCCAAGATAGTTTGGGCCCTTTTTGGTCCTGGAAAGAAAGGGAGTAGCAGCATTCAAATTACAGCTTCCTTTTACTTGGAAACGGATTCACCCTACCTTCCATGTTTCCCAGTTGAAGCAGAATGTACATTCTCGATTTCATCCTCCGAAGAAGGGGACTCCTCCTCTGGTCTTAACAGAGGAGGGACCAGAATATGAAGTTTCCTCTATCTGCGATTCACGTTATCGGAGAGGTGCACTCCAGTTCCTTATCGATTGGAAAGGTTTTTCCCAGGCAGAACGTTCATGGGAACCCGCCTATGCAGTTCATGCTCCACGTGTAATCCGCAGATTTTACCTACTTCACCCGGGCAAACCCAGCTTTGCCGTCCTTCGCAGGGGGCATACTGTCATGTCCGATCCTGGTACGGGTCCACGGACGTGGTCCTTATGGCACAAGTGGAGACACATTTCTCATATTGCTCCTATTATCTCTAACATGGAGGTCGCAAGGAAGAGCAGCGCTCCAGTTTTCTAAAACAGGAAGTTCCAGGTGACTCCGCCCCCAGCCTCGGAGAATGGATTTCCTTCGGCAGCTTCTTCGAACCAGGTCGTTGCTACTGCTCTCAGAGGCCACGCAAAGTAAGTCCGCGAATCTAGGCTTGCTCTTTTTCAATTTAGGAAAAGCTTTCTTGTCAAACCTCTTTAATACTTTTCCCCTTTCCGTAGCGAGATTCTTCTCCTTCCCCGAACATTAGCAGTGTCATTTCTCTACACTCGTCCACAGGAATCACTAGCTCCACAAAGTTCAGTACGTATAGATCCTCATTTTCATCTTTCGCACATACCTTTTCCTCCTCCACTACCATATTAACCTTTCCATCCTCTCTTAGTTTCTCCTGCATAGTCTTGGAATTACTTTTTCCAATACACCATGCAAACTCAATGGATTACAAACATCGTGCCGTACAACTCTGGTGGGTTTATATTCAGTCCTCTCACACAAATATTTCAAACGCTTCTTTTTCCATATTAACCATACTCTACCTTTCCTCCCGACTCGCAGATACCGTTGGTATCCGCATTATTAATTTCCATCACGACTGCAGACCTGCAGATTTAAAGGTATATCGCAGTTTAGGAGACAGCCCTCTATAACTCTCAAGCCCGTCTAATCAATCTGTTTTCCTTGTTTAGGATAGTCTGAGATAAGCGAGAGTGTTAACTCACGAAGTCAATGCCATCAAACTACTCATCTGGGACCGAAGCATCCACACCGCTGATCCCGACTTCCCGGCACAACAGGGTTTTATTCCCCACAAGGGTTTCCCTGCCTTCTTCTCTTTGTGCCAGTTCTCAGGCGCATGGAGAGGAGGACAGGTGAGCCTTATAATCTTCAATTAAGAAATCCAACAGGAACAGGTTAGTGTTTTTTTGTTGTTACTCTGAGCTCTGCAATAGTGGCTGTGAAACCATTTAACTTGGGAACTGATATAAATAGAGGATTGATAACAACAGGGCTTTTAAAGGTGAAACTTCACCCCTGGACTGGTCTCAGACCATGCCCTGGTCGATCTAGAGTATTTTTGCAACTTGCTGAGCTCATCTTGAGGCTTGAAGTGTCCACAGAGTGCACAACTGTTTGTGGAGTGCACCTATATAAAAGGCCACACCTCACCGCTGCTCCTCATTCTGTTTTTAGCTACCCAGGACAGAGCACTTGGCTGAGATTGGGATTGGTGTTGCTGGATTCCTGCTGATCCACAGTATGGCATCCATGCCTACTGCTGCCTCGTCAGCACCACCACCCTCATCACCACTACCATCTGGAGGGCCTGGAGAGGGGAACAGGCTTGATGATGCAGAGTGGGATGAAGAAGAGGAAGAGGATGAGGTAGTAGAAGTCCCTACATTTTTTTTTATTGTATATGGTTTACAAAAGAAACCTTTACAAATACATTGAATAATAAGAAAAAAAACATACATTACAAATAGATTTCATTACACATATGGTATAAGATACATAAAGACCCAAATATCCTTTTTCTAAGAATAAGAGACATAGCGCAAATCAATGTAAAAAATTTCAGTGCAAGTTAAAATTCAACACAGTGTTTAGTGATTAAAAAGCAGCTTCCCATTACGTATAGACACATTTTAGCAAGAATGTCATAAAAGATTTCAAATTATTAAATACATAAATAATATAGTTGGGGATAAAAGGTGATAAAAGCTGTTAAAATTCATCATACAAGTTAATCAAAGGGAAGAGACATACAGATCCAATGATTTGATAAATCCCGCTACAGCAAGCTCATCTTTGATTTTAGAGATGACAAGACACTTAAACCAAATGAGGTTTTCTGCCCCCCAGTAGACCCAAAGTGTTGAATCTACCTAAATAGATGTCCCTAGGACCTTTCAGAGCAACGCAATCTAAGAAGAAATGGCGTGTAGATTCAATTACCCCAGGAGTGTGACAGAAACAGCATGAAAAGTCCAAATCACTAATCTCCTTCCTTCTATGGAGGACTTCCCTAGTAGGGAGGAGAGTCCATCTAAGCTTGAGGAGAAGTGAGCGGCAGTAGACGTTAGGGAATTGAGTCAGTATACAAGTCAGGCAGCCTCTCTTCTTATGTTCAAATTGTAGGTCACTGAGGGATGGGTAAGCATGCAATTTTTCAAGCGTGTTACTCCAATCACAGCTAAAAAGACATTCCTTAACTTTATTAGGGTTATTTAACAGGGTTTCCTTATCAGTGGGGAGATCTGATCTGATAGCATCTTGTCGAAGAGGTCACAGAATCTTGAAAGATATAGAGTTTGGTCTAAGGATCCCTGCGAGAAGAGCGTTTTACCCACATCAACATAGAGGATATCGTGTTTAGGAGAGAGCAGGGCAGAAAAAAGTGTAAGAACTCTCCAAAGAATTCTAGCTCGCAGAGAAACTAACCCCAGTTCATATTTTATGGCCACTATTGGGACACAATTAGGCAGTTTCATAACTTTTCTCCAATAGATACCCTCAAGGGTGTCCCAAAAGGTCAGGAGGTCTAAGTAGTGCAGTTGCATTCCATATATTAGTTTTGGGATCACATTTCCCTTGAAGAAATCTACAATAGGTTTAAAGGAAAACATGTCATATTTATTGTCTAGCTTAATAGATTGAGAGATAAGCGGAAGTATTTTGTGTCTAAGGGAACATCTTAATTCAATGGCCGAAGGTTGGGCCAGAATAAGGAATCCCAAATAGACAATTTGATGTGCTCTGATGATATTTTCACCACCAATTTCCCACACTTTTTTGTTCCCTTTTCTCCCCCTGGAGAAGACCATCATTCGGGTTTTACTCGGGTTGATTTTTAACCCGTTAAGAGTGGCATATTTTTCAAATTTGCAGAAAAGCCTCTGCAGGCCAACTTTAGTGTGGTCAAAGAGAAGAAAATAGTCAGCATATGCCAACCATGAGAGCCTGAGATCCCCCAATTTTGCATTCACCATGCCTGTGTTTCCAAGAAATTCCCCTACATCTGCCGGATAGAGGATAAAAAGGCATGGGGCTAATGAACAGCCCTGTCTGACCCCAATCGAGTCCTTATCCTTCTAGAGAGCGTTTGTTAGGAAAGATTTCGTAATTGTAGGTAATTTTCCTTCCATGTGGCAACCCCTAAACTTTTTGCTGTTGTTTTTCACCTTGTTCTTGACTTTGCCAGAGAAGTGCAGCCTTCTGCCGCACTCCTCTGGGCTTTCGCTCCTTTCTTACGGGATAACTGACATGCCCTTAAGACAGTCAGTACCGGGAAACGCTGTTTTCCGTAGTTTCTTTTATCATGTTGCGGCTTTCCTGCAACATGACACAAGAGGGCACTGTAAGCTAAGTTACAGCTCTCTTGGGCCTCTAGCCTTCTACAGGCCCTAGATACTCGTTTAGGATTGTAACTGATCGGTGCAATTGATTCACGGACGGGAATGGTGGCCTCGATCGTTTCTTGTGTTTTGAGCTCCTTTTGGCGTTCTAAGCGCGTTTCTCGCTCTTAACCCAAAATGGTGGCCTGGCTCCCAAAATGGCCAGACCACGAGGCTCCTTTGTCCTGTCCGCTGACCGTCTTGCTCCCTTCACCTTCCCCAGGTCTAGCCGACCCGGGGCCTTCCTTATTTGGGCATGTACTTTCCCGCGAAACACGGATGCTTTCGCAGGCTTCTACATGTCGTATGTGTGCCTCCAGGATGTGGGCTGGGATGTCTGGTCCCAATACACATCCTGGGTGCCAGAGAGTCTAGGGTGGTGTGAATGCCTGGGACCACCGTGGTCCGTGATTGGTCCATGAATGGTGTGAGTGTTGATGAGCGGATCTCCCATTGGGTCCCCTCCGTTTTGGCGCGAAGGGAACCGTGGATAAGAGGGGGCTGGAAACACCACTACCATGTCGATCTCCTGAGTTCTCACGAACAAAGGAATACAGGAGCCAAGTATCCTGCAAGCAAGAGGCTGAACCGAGGAATCGCTGGTGACCTGCTGAAGGACTGCTCCTCTGCACTGCTGTCGCCTTTTGAAACCCTTTTCACCTTTGATCGAACCAGAAGGCCTGTACTGGTACTTCGACCCTTGGAATAGCGGGAACAGCTATTCTCGGCATCTTCACCATCTCCTGCTAGTAAGCCTTCGGAAGCGTCTCTGGGCCATCCAGCAACTGACCAGCTTACACCGGAGTCTTGCTCTGTAACCGCCGCCAGGTTGTGTAGTATTTCGAGTCCTTGTCACTCTCACACGCTTCGTACACTTGGCGTTCCCAGGTCTGAAGTGAGTAGTATACATTTGGCTCAGATACACACGGCCGCTCCGTTGCCCTGCTGTGGTAACAAACTGTGCGGGTTTCTTCGTTTGGGACGTCTTTTACTCAACTCTGCTGCTGCAGACTCACCACGACGACGAGACGCTCCCTGCTCTTCTGAACCTGCCAGCTACTGAAACTGACGCGGAGAAGCATGGGTCTGCTTGCATCGGGGACCGGTGAGTAGCATAGCTAGGAACTGGTCGCCCTCCTGCAGGAGCCCATAGCTTTTCCCCGCTGTGTCAAAACAGCACCCTTTTCCGTACTCGCGCTCTGCTTCTGCCCACAGTGGAGGCTGCGCTTGAGTCGCGGAACTTGTTCTTCTTCATTTGTGCACTAAACTGAACTGCCTGATTTTCTTCGAAGAGACTCCCCTTTTGCCCGTTGGCACCAGCGTGTGCAGGTACTTTTGAGCACAAGGCTCCACTCTTCGCAGGGCTCGGACTTCCTTTTAGTTAGGTGCCTCTGAAGGCGGACTGGGTCTAAGCATTATTTCACACTGCCTGTTTTCCTTCCCTTTTAGGTGGACTACACATTTTGTGCATCTAACGCTTGAAACTTGTTGTATTTGTATATATATTGTATTGGTATGGTATGTGTGGGTTTACTAGAGTTGTATTGTGATTTCTCGCTACGGTCATTGTTTTAAAGGCCTTGGAATAAATGTGTATATATTTTTAATATAATACCTGTTTGGAGTAGTTTGTAAGTGTCCTTGCTTTGTGTGCTCATTGCGGGCTTTCAGTCACCCTCACCCCTCTTGAGAGTAGTCTTGACCGCCGCGATCGCTACCTTGATTGGTCTGGCTCGTCCAGAGGTTACCCTGTTCCAAGTAATTAGGTTGGCCTTCTGAACTTCTGCGCCACCAGGACAGAGTTCAGAAATCCATCTTAACAAATTGGTGGCAGCAGTGGGATATGACTGAAGGTATCCAGTGTTGCGCACGAACTAAGGCATTTCAAGTTATTCCTAACAGGACACGTAGTGAATTGTTATAGTATAGCTTTAAAAAGGCCATAGTCCTATCTAACAGTATGGAAATAAATACATTGTTAACTTTAAATGCTTCCAAATCAGAAACATTGAAAAAGATGTGTGCGGAGAGAGGTGTTTCCTCTCAAGGCACGAAATTGGATATGATCCAAAGAATCGTGGCGTGGCAAGAAGCGCAGCTTGACGCTATAACTTCTGAGGATAGTGCGGAAGGAGGTGGGGCTGCTCTCACTGGTAGAACCGACGGTTCTGCCGCTGCACTGATCCACCGCAACCACGAGGACAGGGAGGATGAGATGGCTAATGTTTCCTCTGTCAGTGCTGATGGGGAGGCTATGCTTGAATTCAAGAAGCAAGAGCTGCGGTTTAGGCAGAAGGAGCTTGAATTCAGCATAGCCAAACTAAAAATCGAACAGGCAGAAAAACAGAAAGACAGGGATCACCAGTTGGAACTAGCCAGGCTTCAGGTTGCAAATGGGTCCAAGGGTCCTGGACATGGGTCTGGGGCTTCCTCTCATCCACGGTTTCCGAAAGATCTGCTCAGTGTGTATGAGGAAGGGAATGACATTATGGACTGGCTGAATGCGTTTGAGTATGCATGCGAAGTTCAACAAGTTGACAATGCTGATAAGATTGCCTGGTTACTCAGCAGACTGCCCCATTCTGGCTGTAGTGCCATTATGGAAATGTCGAAGGCTGAGCGAGCTGATTTCGCAATGTTAAAGCAAACTCTCATTTTAAAGTTTGGGAAGAGTCCGGGCCAATATTTGAAACGTTTCAGAGAGTATAAGAAAAAGGAAGGTGGTACTTGGGTATCTTATATGTCACTGAATCCTTGAAAAACTTAACTGGCTGGGTCGAAGGTTATAAGGTTTCTACCTTCGAAGGCATGATAAATCTTGTCATGCTGGAACACATTTTTGCATCTTCTTCCCCGGAGCTTAAGCAGCATTTGGCCGATTCGAAGGAGATAGATCCTAAGAAGCTGGCCATTGCAGCAGACTTATGGGTGTCACATTGAGTGTCCATAAGGACAAAACTCATCCTGGTAAGCAGGAGGAAGGGAAAAAGTCCAAAGATAAGGAGGGTGGAGAATCTGATAAATCTTCTTCTCAAAAGGGCCACAAAAAGAAAAATAAGGGTAAGACACAAGAGAACTCACAGGGTAGTGGAGGTCAGCCTCCGAAACAGAACTCTGGTTACAATAAGCCTCCCTATGTAAACAGACCCAATGGATCTTGTTTTGCTTGTGGAGCAACTGACCACGTGAAGGGGGATCCCCGGTGTAAGGTTAGACCTTTGGGAGTCCACTCCGCTAATCTGGCCTTCTCCTCCTACGAGGAAGAAGAGATTACAGGAGCATCCTTCTCCTCAGATTCATTTCCCAGCGGAATAGAAGCTGAGGTAGTTTTAGTTTCCCTGGATTCCTGGGAGCCTAAAGTCGCAGAGGCTTATGCTAGGATTCCAGATAATACCAAGCACTACTTTAAAGACAGTGTGCTGATCAATGGAGTAGATACTCCAGCTCTTAGGGATAGTGGGTGCAGTCGAACTGTAGTGGATTCTACCTTGGTAGACTCAGAGGAAGTTGCCAGAGCTACTCTGATGCCCACTAAGTTGGCTGACGGCCCACTCCATATGTTCCCAGTAATACCTGTAAATCTTACTTTAAATGGTACAGCAGTCAGGATTCCAGTGAGCATTCAGAGAAACGTCCCGGGAAAGGTCTTGTGAGGTAATGATCTCAGAGCTTTAGGGCTCGTAGGAGACACTGCCGAAAGACCCTACACACGGTCTCAAGCACGGCAGCATTGGCCAAGACCAATACGCCGCCCCAGCCGAAGGGGAAACCCAAGGCGAAAGGAGTCAACAAGTCAAGACGAGGGAAAGAGAATATTCCCCCGAGCACGCCTACCACTGCGGTGGAGGAAGTTGGTCAATCGCCCGGGCCTGACAAGGAGGTGGCGATGCCTGAAGTATTTGACCCCAACGACCATCCTGAACTAAAATACTTGTTAGTTGAAGGAGGTCCTGATAGGGACGAATTCAGTAAAGGCCAACGTGAGTGCCCATCTCTGGAAGGCCTAAGGAGACAGGCCTGCTCCCAGCTTGAGGGTGAACCTCCTGGGACGCATAGGATTTATTGGGAAGGAGGACTCCTGTATAGTGAGCCCATAGAGTCTACAGAAGGAGACCATAGGAGGTTGGTGGTTCCCCTTGCTGTTAGGCCCTTCCTCCTGCAGTTGGCGCATGAAGTTCCCCTTGCTGGTCACCTTGGTATTAAGAGGACCAAGCAAAGGTTATCCATGCACTTCTACTGGCCCAAGATGGGGGTGCAAGTAGAAAGTCACTGCAGGAGTTGTGCCTCCTGCCAGTTATCTGGTAAGGTTGGCTCGACAATCCAGGCTCCGTTGGTACCGCTCCCAGTTGTGGGGGTACCATTTGAAAGGGTAGGGATCGACATCGTTGGTCCCCTTGACCCGCAAACATCCTCAGGCAATAGGTTTATCCTGGTGCTGGTCGACCATGCAACCAGATATTCTGAGGCCATCCCATTGAAAACTGTAACTGCCAAGTCAGTTGCAAAAGCTTTACTTGGCACATTTACTAGGGTTGGCTTCCCTAAAGAAGTTGTGTCGGATCGTGGCAGCAACTTTATGTCGAAGTATATGCAGGCTATGTGGAAAGAATGTGGGGTCACCTACAAGTTCTCTTCTGCATACCACCCCCAGACCAATGGTCTGGTGGAACGTTTCAACAAAACGTTAAAAAGCATGATTGGGGCTCTGGAAGAACCTCAGAGAAGAAAATGGGATCTTCTTTTACCATGCTTACTGTTTGCCTACTGAGAGGTGCCACAGGAGGGTGTTGGCTTCAGCCCCTTCGAACTTCTGTTCGGTCATCCTGTACAGGGACCCTTAGCCATAGTCAAAGAGGGATGGGAGACGCCCACTCCCCCTGTTACTACCAACGTAGTTGATTATGTGCTAGGGCTCAGAAAACGGATGGTACTTCTGATGGGCTTGGCTAGTGATAAATTGAAGGCAGGACAAGCGCTGTTGAAACATTGGTACGACCAAAAAGCTTCCCTCATCAACTTTACACCTGGTCAGCAAGTCCTGATCATGAATCCCATAAGGCCTCGAGCTTTACAGGACAAATGGTCAGGCCCTTACACAGTGGTGGAGCCCCTGGGTGAGGTTAACTATTTAGTGGACCTTGGAAGGCCTGGACAGGCTCCAAAAGTGTTTCACGTGAATAGGCTGAAGGCTTTCGTCCCAAGAGTCGAACTCGCAGCACTGCTACTGGCTTCAGATGTTGAGGAAGAGGAGTCTGAACCTCTCCCCGACCTGTTCCAAAGCGGTCCTTCAGATAGCTCCTTTGAGGATGTCCGAGTGGCCCCTCACCTGACTTCTGATCAGCAGGCTGAGGTGAAAAGTTTGCTTAGGCAGTTTTCCCCCCTGTTTTCACAGTCGCCTGGTTTGACACCTTGGTGCAAACATAACATAGACACAGGAGACAGTGTACCTACCAAAAGTAGGGGATACAGGATGTCAGACAAAGTACGGTCTTATATTAAGACCGAGTTCAACAAGATGTTAGACCTTGGGGTGATTGAACCCTGTAGTAGTCCTTGGTCCAGCCATGAGGTTTTGGTTCCAAAGGCAGGCACTTCTGAATTGAGGTCCTGCGTGGATTACAGGGCTCTGAATGCATACACCAAGACAGATGCACACCCCTTGCCTCGAACAGATGAGCTGGTGGATACTTTGGGTGCCTCCAAGTACCTCAGCACGTTTGACCTCACTGCTGGCTATTGGCAAATAGCTTTAGCAGAACATGCCAAGGAGAAGACAGCATTTTCTACTCTAGACGGCCTTTACCAATTCCGGGTAATGTCGTTCGGGTTGAAGAATGCACCTGCCACTTTCCAGAGGCTTGTGAATCATGTTTTGAATGGGTTGGACGAATTCTGTCTTGCATATCTGGACGATATAGCAGTTTTCAGTGCCACCTGGGAAGACCATGTGAAACACCTCGGGATTGTGCTCCAGGCTCTTCAGAAAGCACACTTGACCATAAAGGCTAGTAAATGCCAGATTGGACAAGGATCAGCGGTTTACCTTGGACATGAAGTAGGTGGAGGGAGGATACAGCCTCTTCCCAGTAAAGCACAAGCAGTACAAGACTGGCCTACCCCCACTACACAAACCCAAGTGAGAGCCTTCTTAGGACTCACGGGGTATTACCGAAACTTCGTGGCAGACTATGGCACCATAGCTGCCCCTCTGACTGCCCTCACAACTCCGAAGAAACCCAAGAAGGTAACTTGGACCGACGAGTGTGAGAAGGCCTTCAATGGCTTAAAAGACTCCTTGTGCCAGGCCCCTTTCCTCAGGGCCCCTGATTATCAAAGACCTTTTATCGTGCAGACGGACGCCTCTGACACTGGGATAGGGGCTGTACCATCACAAGTAGATGAGAAGGGTAAGGAACACCCTATTCGTTTTATTAGCCGCCAGCTTAAGGACAGAGAGCTCAGATGGTCCACGGTAGAGAAAGAATGTTTCTCTGTTGTGTGGGCCCTAAGGAAGCTGAGGCCCTACCTCTATGGGACCCACTTCACTGTGCAAACTGACCATAAGCCCTTAAAGTGGCTAATGAACAAGAAGGGGGAGAATCCAAAGTTGCTTAGGTGGTCCATAAGTCTACAAGGCTTCGACTTCACTATTGAGCATAGGCCAGGTGTCCAACATAGCAATGCTGATGGGTTGCCCAGAATGTTTAACCGACCTGAACAAGAGACTCATCCAGGGGTGGATTAGTTCCCCCTGTCCATAGTCTGGGAGGGGCGAGTGTTAGGAAAGATTTCGTAATTGTAGGTAATTTTCCTTCCATGTGGCAACCCCTAAACTTTTTGCTGTTGTTTTTCACCTTGTTCTTGACTTTGCCAGAGAAGTGCAGCCTTCTGCCGCACTCCTCTGGGCTTTCGCTCCTTTCTTACGGGGAAACTGACATGCCCTTAAGACAGTCAGCACCGGGAAACGCTGTTTTCCGTAGTTTCTTTTATCATGTTGCGGCTTTCGTGCAACATGACACAAGAGGGCACTGTAAGCTAAGTTACAGCTCTTTTGGGTCTCTAGCCTTCTACAGGCCCTAGATACTCGTTTAGGATTGTAACTGATCGGTGCAAGTGATTCACGGACGGGAATGGTGGCAGCGATCGTTTCTTGTGTTTTGAGCTCCTTTTGGCGTTCTAAGCGCATTTCTCGCACTTAACCCAAAATGGTGGCCTGGCTCCCAAAATGGCCAGACCACGAGGCTCCTTTGTCCTGTCCGCTGACCGTCTTGCTCCCTTCACCTTCCCCAGGTCGAGCCGACCCGGGGCCTTCCTTATTTGGGCATGTACTTTCCCGCGAAACACGGATGCTTTCGCGGGCTTCTACATGTCGTATGTGTGCCTCCAGGATGTGGTCTGGGATGTCTGGTCCCAATACACATCCTGGGTGCCAGAGAGTCTAGGGTGGTGTGAATGCCTGGGACCACCGTGGTCCGTGATTGGTCCACGAATGGTGTGAGTGTTGATGAGCGGATCTCCCATTGGGTCCCCTCCGTTTTGGCGCGAAGGGAACCGTGGATAAGAGGGGGCTGGAAACACCACTACCATGTCGATCTCCTGAGTTCTCACGAACGGAGGAATACAGGAGCCAAGTATCCTGCAACCAAGAGGCTGAACCGAGGAATCGCTGGTGACCCGCTGAAGGACTGCTCCTCTGCACTGCTGTCACCTTGTGAAACCCTTTTCACCTTTGATCGAACCAGAAGGCCTGTACTGGTACTTCGACCCTTGGAATAGCGGGAACAGCTATTCTCGGCATCTTCACCATCTCCTGATAGTAAGCCTTCGGAAGCGTCTCTGGGCCATCCAGCAGACTGACCAGCTTACACCGGAGACTTGCTCTGTAACCGCCGCCAGGTTGTGTAGTATTTCACACGCTCACACGCTTCGTACACTTGGCGTTCCCAGGTCTGAAGTGAGTAGTATACATTTGGCTCAGATACACACGGCCGCTCCGTTGCCCTGCTGTGGTAACAAACTGTGCGGGTTTCTTCGTTTGGGACGTCTTTTACTCAACTCTACTGCTGCAGACTCACCACGACGACGAGACGCTCCCTGCTCTTCTGAACCTGCCAGCTACTGAAACTGACGCGGGGAAGCCTGGGTCTGCTTGCATCGGGGACCGGTGAGTAGCATAGCTAGGAACTGGTCACCCTCCTGCAGGAGCCCATAGCTTTTCCTCGCTGTGTCAAAACAGCACCCTTTTTCCGTACTCGCGCTCTGCTTCTGCCAACAGTGGAGGCTGCGCTTGAGTCGCGGAACTTGTTCTTCTTCATTTGTGCACTAAACTGAACTGCCTGATTTCCTTCGAAGAGACTCCCCTTTTGCCCGTTGGCACCAGCATGTGCAGGTACTATTGAGCACAAGGCTCCACTCTTCGCAGGGCTCGGACTTCCTTTTAGTTAGGTGCCTCTGAAGGCGCACTGGGTCTAAGCATTATTTCGCACTGCCTGTTTTCCTTCCCTTTTAGGTGGACTACACATTTCGTGCATCTAACGCTTGAGACTTGTTGTATTTGTATATATATTGTATTGGTATGGTATGTGTTGGTTTACTAGAGTTGTATTGTGATTTCTCGCTACGGTCATTGTTTTAAAGGCCTTGGAATAAATGTGTATATATTTTTAATATAACACCTGTTTGGAGTAGTTTGTAAGTGTCCTTGCTTTGTGTGCTCATTGCGGGCTTTCAGTCACCCTCACCCCTCTTGAGACCTAGTCTTAACCGCCGCGATCGCTACCTTGATTGGTCTGGCTCGTCCAGAGGTTACCCTGTTCCAAGTAATTAGGTTGGCCTTCTGAACTTCTGCGCCACCAGGACAGAGTTCAGAAATCCGTCTTAACAGCGTTGCCTCAAGTTCGATCCTAATATGGACCCCCAAGTTCTCATACATTGCCATGATTAAAGACAGAAGACTTGTTGGGATCCCCTACTCAGATAGTTTTTCCCACAGTCTCGACCTGATTACCAGATCAAATGCATTCGACAGATCGATTGAAGCAACATAGAGAGAACCACCGTATTTTCCCCAGGTTGAACTTTGTAGTGCAGTTAGAATGATGCCATTGAGATTGGTTGAATGGACAACCCTGAAGCCTGTTTTTTGCTTTGGGAGCATATGATTTTCCTTAATCTAGACATTAAGGTGGGAGAGAAGCATGGAGGCAAAAAGCTTACAGTCCGGATAGATAAGAGAGATTGGTCTATGGTTCTTGACCAGAGTTCGTTGGCCTCTCTTAATGGTGGGGACAATGTGTGTGGTCTGCCAACTGGTTGGGACATTACCAGAATTAACAACATCTTGGAATAGCAGACACAAGAGTTTAGCCCAGATTTCTGGTTCCGCTTTCAACGTATTATTTGTTAGGCCATTAGGCCCGGGGGCCCTTGAGTTCTTAGCTTTGGCAATAAGGTCAAGTATTGTCTCATAGTCAATGACGGGCTCCCAGGTATCATTTAGAGCATTCTCCCCATTATACAGGGTTCTAGCCCCTCTCCCCCTGTACCAAAAGGTTTGGTGTAGTGCTCTACCCATTGAACCTCTGGGATAAAATTCAACTGGTCAACCACCACCACATCATCTTGGCTGGAAAAAATAGTTTAGTTTAGTTTCTTTATTTATACCGCGCGCCAAACCCTCGGGTAAGTGGGCGCTGGAGACTTAGATGCAGTTACAACATGGCAAGACCTAGATGCAGTTACAACATGTCAGGAATATACAATATACAATAATACAAGACTGTGAAATAACAACAATAAGTGTGGAAGACCAGGTTATGGAAGACCAGGTTACAGGCTGGTCGACAGGGACATGCGGAGAGGAAGTACATTAGGCAGAGTTTCTATTGGAAAGCCAAGTTTTAGTTTTGGCTCTAAAAGTCCAAAAGGAGGGTTCTGTTCTGAGGATTAGCAGCATAGCGTTCCATAGTTTGGCAGCTATGACCGGGAAGCTGGCGCGCCGGCTTTTTTTAGGGCAAATTTGGGAACGGAGAGGCAGTGTGAGTATGGCGTTCTGGTTGGTCTAGTTGAGGTGTAGTTGTGGAACTTGTCTGCCAGGTATTTGGGTGCATCATTTGAGCGGCATTTATGGACAATGGCGAGGGATCTGAGGGTGATTCTGTCTCGTACCGGAAGCCAGTGAGCATCTTGCCTGATGCTGGAGATGTGGGCGTGTCGTGGGATACTGAGGGCGGCTCTGAGGGCATTATTTTGAAGCACCTGTAGTTTGTTCAGGTTGCGTTCTGACGTGCCGAGAAAGAGTGTATTGCAGTAGTCAATTTTTGAGAGCACTAGTGCTCTGGCTAGCCTAATGCAGCTGGAGGCAGAAAGGAAGGGTTTGCAGGCATTGATAAGCTTATTTGTGTAAGCTGTGGATGAGGCTGTGGCATTTACCTGTCTTTTGAGCGAGAGAGTGGAGTCTAGATAAACCCCAAGGGTTTTAATTTCTTTGGCAACTGTGATTTGGTTATCGTCTATGTTGATGGACGCGTAACGGGGGTCTAGTTTGTTTAGCCGTGGTTGGGAGCCGACAAGAAGGAGCTCAGTTTTCTCATCGTTGAGGCATAGCCCGTGCTCTGCCATCCAGGCTTGGATCTCCAAGCATAGATTGTTGATTCTGGTGGAGTCCTCATCATAGCACCCTGAGAGGGTGGTGAGAACCTGGGTGTTGTCAACATAGTTTGTGTTTGTGACACCCAGGTTGTCTAGGCGGTCAAACAATAGCTTAGTGAAGATATTGTATAGGGTCGGCGAGACGCACGAGCCTTGAGGGACGCTGCATGTGATGGGGACAGGGAGTGCTGAGGCAACCGGGGAGAAGACCCGGGTGGTTCGGTTGGTTAGGAAGGACTGGATCCAGGCAGTCGCCTGATTAGAGAAGGCCGCTGACGTCATCAGATGTTCCGTGAGGATCTGATGGTCAACGAGGTCGAAGGCTGCTGATAGATCTAGTAACAAGAGAATGGCTGGATTACCCTTGTCCTTTGCCTCGTCCATCTGGATTTTTAGGTCCAGTAGGGCTGACTCTGTTCCGTGCCTTGGCCTGAAACCAGATTGTCTGAGACCCAGGAGGTTATTGTCTTCCAGGTGCTTCTGTATTTGCAGGTAGGCCACTCTGTCTAAGATCTTTAGGATGTAGGGAACGGTGGTGATTGGCCTGTAGTTCGTTGGGTTATTGGGGTCTAGACTAGGTTTTTTTAGCAGTGGCATGACCCAGGCCTCCTTGAGGGTGCTAGGCACTGAGCTTGATTTGAAGGATGCGTTGATAAGGGCTGTTATGAAGGGGGCCAGCATGTTGGCGCCTTCCTGGATGATGGGACCTGGGCAGAAGTCCCCTTGGCATCTAGAGGGTTTGAGGCCCTTAATGATGCTTTCTACTTCTTTAGTGGATACTGGTGAGAAGGAGAAGGGGGGGCAGGTAGGTGTTTTGGGAGTTGTGGACGGTAGATGGTTTGTTTTTTTGGTTAGGTTAAGCTTTTTCTGTTCGATTTTGGATTGTAACATGGTGATTTTGTCTGCTAGTGCTTTTTGAATCCTCTCACACCAGTCTGCATCTTTCACGCAGGTCTCTGCCAGAGTGGGGGGTGATTCGAGTTCTCTGAGGATATTGAAAAGCTCTTTTGTTTTAGATTTGGCGCTCTCAATTCTGTAATCATATGTCTCTTTTTTGGCCTTGAGGATGGCAGTTTTGTAGGTGGTGGCTGCTATTGAGAGTTGTGTTTTGTTGGAGGGGTTGGGCATTTTTCTGCAGGTGGCTTCTGCGGCTCGTTTGGAGTTTCGGAGGATTTTTAGCTCTGGTGTGAACCATTTGTTCATGTGGGCTGCCGGTTTGGCTTTGGTGAGTTTGAGTAGGGCAATGGTGTCAACTGCTGATTCTAGTGTTTTGTTGTATAGGTCAGCAAGTTTCTCTGCATCTAGGTTGACATAGTTTGTGGGGGTAAGGATGTTGTCTAAGAGTGGGCTGAGGTTTTGTAAGGTAATGTTGCGGTTATTTCTGCTGAGGGCTTGGGGGATGATGGGGGTAGGAGTGTTTGGTTGTGGTTTCCCTTGGATGGAGAAGGAGATGGCGTGGTGGTCAGACCATGCAGTGTGCTCGTTTTTTGTGATGGTCATAGAGCAGTTGAGATCCGCTAGCCAGTCCGCCCTAAGATCTCTTTTGACAAGTACTCTAAGCATAAGCTCCGCATCATTTTGTAGCAAACTAGATTTTCTTGATTTGCTGTAGTTTTTATATTTTTGGCGGATAGCTTTAATTTTTGTTTTTTTGTTATCACAGTCAGTATCGAGAACTTGAGCCTCTCTGATAAGTTTCCGAGTGTAGGCTTTTTCATTGGCCAACTCCTGATCAAACCTATGAGCATGAAATTTTTTAGAGATACCCTTCCTAAGAGAGCCAGAGATACTGCTGTGGAGAGCATTGAGAAAGCTATCAAAAAACAGGGTGTTGAATACTGAAAGTTTCCAGGAAAAAGAGGTATGATTAAACAAAGAAATCAGTTTACAGTTGAGGAGATTGATATTGGCAGGTGACCAACGTACCCCTGTTCCTTGTCCCACAGTTTTAAGATTACGTGGCCCCCCAGCGGGCAAAAGCTTCACGGGAAAAGGAGAAAAAAATGTAACCAATAGTGACCCATGGTCACTCCATGGGTTGAAGTAAACCTCAACCTCAGACGGAAGAGCGGACAGAGAGTGATCTACATAGACATAGTCTAAAGTAGACGTTGACAGACCTCTATGCCATGTAGGGCAAGGTGGGAGAGTAGCATCATAAGAGCCATTAAGACATGTTAGACCAATTGAATCCAAAGCGAGATTCCACATTCTACCCCATACATATTTCTGGCCTCGCCGATTGTCATCATCCAAAGCCAAACCCAGGTCGTCATAGTTGGCCTCGGACGAAATAGAACAGTCAGAGTTGAAATCACCAGCCAAAATCAATTTCCCCCTGGGATATACAGATCTCCATGCAAGTACCATATCCGTTAGACTTTCCAAGAATGGCTCGAGGGCGGCAATGCCCTTGTGCCAATATACATTAATCAAAAGAGACCTCCAGAGCCAAAATCCCAAATGGCGTGTCCACAAGGACCTTGTTCCTGAAGCCAAAGGAAGCTCTAATTCCAATGAGAAGGCCCCCACAGGCCTTCCCTCCCGAGCTAGATTTAGCATTTTGAGAATGGATATCAAATCCATCTACAACGGGAGGAGAGAGCAACCAGGTTTCCTGTAGGAAAAAATAAGTACTGTGTCAGTATTCGAGAAGAGATGATTATTTCCCCTGGAATTCCAGGAAAGAAAAGTGAATTTATTTGGGACCAAGACATTAATGGGTATAGCAGAGCACTTAGAGGAGTGCTCATTTCCACAGACCTAAGGTAACCTGGGCCCAGTTTCTTGCATTTCCATTGAATCTGGGCGTAAATTGCCTCTGTTGGTGCTGTGGAGCTCTATCCGGGTGATACACCATTGTAAGGTTTCCCCTATAGTCTTCACATCCTCCATATTTACTGGGAGGCTGATTAGATTGTAGCAGATTAGCTTCAAAACTAAGCTGCATTAAACTTTCCCTTTGGCCCATTATTAGTTCTAATACCAATCTTGATGTCAGAATAATATTGCTCATATCTACACAGTGGGAAAGAAAATCCTTTCCATATCGTAACTAGAAAAGAGTGAAAGAGAAGGAAGTTGGTGGAAGAGTTTTAATATATTTCCGCGGTTGAGACAGATAGGCATGTCTTGATCCCAAAGGCTAGTAAGCTGCAGGGTGTCCAAGGGATCTTTAGCCTCCACTGAGTGAGATAATGAATCAGTTATACTTTTTGTAAATTGAGTTAAGGAGTCAACGTCCAGATCAGTACCCCTTGCACCCCTTCATATGGTCCTATTTTGAATTACATGTGGTCCCACAGGAAATCTTTCATACAGATTGGGAGAATTCCTATTTTGAAAAGGTCGGGCCCAGTGGTAGGGCCTTCATGACCATTGAATGAGCCCCCATTTGGCAATTTAGGGTGAGCTGAATTAAGAGAGTTGGGAACATTGAGACCCCCCACTGGTCTAAATCCTGTAACGCGCTCCCGCGTTATAGACTCTATGTTGGTCACGTGACCATCAAGATGGCAAGAAGGGTGATCATCTAAAGAGGAAGAAGGAATAGTGGGGGCCCTATCCTGAGATGAGCCTGTAGTTGAGTTAAGAACCACCCCAGTAAGTGAATTTGTGCTAAGCAGCTCCTGAAATAGTTGTTTCACCATGTCGAGGTTAACCATATTTGCCGGAATCAGAGTGGTAGTAGACTCAGGGTAGGTAGGATCTAAACTGGATAAGGAATTGCACGGAATAGTTGAGGGTTCTGCGCCCAAAGAGGATTCCATCGACTTATCGACTTACATTCGGTTTGGGTGTTCAATATAGTTGGAGCATAGTTGTTTATAGGCTCCAGTTGAGTTGAGACTATTTTTGAATGACAGGTGACAAGAATTTCCTCAGCACGCCCAATATTGCCCACCATCGCAGGAAGAATATTATCCTTTGACATAGAACTGACTGCCATAGAACTGACTGCCGAAGGATCGGACTGACTGGGTACAGCTGGAGTAATATGTAGAGAGGTAAAACCGACAGAAACAGCAGCAGCGTTAAGGATAGCGGTCACAGGTAGCGCTGGTTCAACCAAAATCTTAATCTCCTTAGAAGGGGTAAGAGTTGTTGCACACACAGGAGCACTTGCCAGAAAAAGATTTTTAAAGAATTGATTGGAAAAAGAGTTTATTTTTTTTATATTCTTATGATTTTTAGTTTTCTTTATTTGTTGGTTATGGTTTTTTTTTACTATGTGAGCAAAGCCCTTTAAGTGTACTGCTTCTTTTGTGAGGTCAATGAAGTCAGACAGCTTCTCCAGAGTAAGATCAGATTTAGAAACAAGAGAGGAGGCAACATTGTCTCCCTTAAGTGATTCAACCATGTCTAAAGTAGTAGGTTCATCAGATAATCCCTGGGAATTGGAGGAAGGAGAATCGACGAGCAACCCCTCTTGGGTTTAGTAATCGCTTTTATGGAAGTGATAGGGAGTTTTACATCTGGTCGTGGTCCGCTTGGACGCCCTCAATGTTTATGGAGGGAATCAGAGAAGATTGATCACAAGTACCCCTGTCCGAACAATGAGGATCAGTAGTACCTGGGACCATATTAGGAACATCCCCCGGGAAACTATCCTTTTCCACATTAGTGGCTTTTTTAACCGGAGGCCCTTCCATAATGGGTTGGCTTTGGAGGACAGAGTCTGGAGACTGTTTTATTATTGAGGGATGGTCTTCCTTAATAATTTTAACCAACTCTTCAAATCTGTCTAGTCCTTCTAGCCTATTATAGATTTCAGAGAGTAAGAGGGAGTGTGATCTAACCTCTGACCATATATTGTCATAGAGACTCACAAAGGAACTAAGAACCATATTCAATCCAGAGAGTGTAGGTTGAGTTCGTTTTATTGTCATGCAGAATAGACTCACAAGCATGAACTTTTTTATATCTGGGAGTAAACCCCTTTCTCTAAGCCAATTTTGCTTCTCTGTATACTCATCAATAAAATTAGTGAGTTCAGAAGGAGAACCCACATAGGAGGCATCACAAGTTTGCTGAGTTACATTGTTTGTGTTAGTGGAAGTAGGATCCAACTGACTCTCACCTATTGCCTTATCTGCACATTCTATAATACTTATGTCATCAATATCATTATCTACAGGATCTTCAGTCTCCAACTTCTTTGCTACATCTGCCAGATGCGTATGGTCCATGGTAGCCACCGTAAAAACTGAAAGCGGAGGTTTGATGAGAATACTAGTGGCAATCCTTTAACCAAAGAAGTTAGAGATTTTTTTTCCCTTGGATAGGTTTACCCTGAGTACCCATGTTAGATTTTGTTTTAGGAGTATAAGTTGGGGGTTTTGTGAGTGGAGTTTTAAACACTATAGATTTCACTGTGGAAGTATTGGCAATACTATCAGAAGTAGCAGAGAGATTAACATGAATAGAAGAAGTATGGTTAACCCCCTTACCAGAGAACGATACCTCTGGTGATAGATTGATGTGAGGAATACCATAGTTTCTGTTGCCCTCTGGTGGGGGAAGTTGTTGAACAATAACCTCTTTAGACAGGACAGAATATTCTGTAGCACTCGTAACAGAGTCACCCAGCACTGAGACAGGTAAAGGCAGCCTAGGTTGTAATGGGACGGGGGTTGGGTGTGCAGAGTTCACCGTACTATTATTCGGGTGGTCAATGCGCACCCTTGCTCTTGGTAAACTACCCACTTCCTCCAAATTCAAAGCTATAGTAGCTGCTAGGCGTGCTTCCTGCGCAACTATGGATATATCTTGTTTTCCACTGAAGATGCAGCTGTTATTAGCTGGAGTGCATGGGATAAAACCCATCATATCAAATAGATCAGTCCTATCTTGTGAGTGGATTTGGGCATGGACCAAAGTTTTTTGAAGAGAAGAATCCTGGGAGCTGTCTACTAGTGTATGTTGTGGCTTGCCCAGAGAAACAGGGATGGGATTCACTGGTGGGATACAATCTATCAAAGGAGGAGAAGGAGCCACCACAGCAGGAAAAGTAGAATCAAAAGAAACCTCCATAGCTGCCTGGCTCCTAAAAACCTTATGTGTCATCCAAATAAGTGGAAAACCGGCACGGGCGAAAGGCAGGTAACAGGAGGGGTAACAGCAGAGTAGCTCTATGGACGATAGAGTGTGGAAACTCCTAGAGGTAATGTTAAAATAGATATCACAAGCAGGAAAAAGCACAAATACTAAGACCTATGGAATAGCAGACCGTAATTTAAAAATGCACTGAATACAGGGAGTAGCTAAACACATCGAACACTACCCCAGGTACACTTTAGAATAAAATACAAATAGATATGGATTTCTTTCTAGAATCGAGAGGATAAGGTATAAATGTATCATCAGGTATGTCCTTTAATTATTTCGACGAAGACCTCATTAACTGAGTAATAGTCCCATAAATCAGCATAGGGCGGTTGGGCCGGCAATTTGTGCAGACTAGAAGTCACATGGTCCATCACATGCTCGGCAAGGGCTCCGCCCCCTCCAGGAAGTGAGCATAGCAGCAAGAGCTCAGCTCGCAGTGCTGCTGTGATGAGGAAGACTGCAGACAGGAGTGTTAATTCGGTAAGTAAAGCGCTCCTTCAAAGTAACAGGAAACACACCGCAAGGGTGGTTGGGCCGGCAATTTGTGCAGGCTGGAAGTCACATGGTCTGTCACGTGCTCGGCAAGGGCTCCGCCCCCTCCAGGAAGCGAGTGTAGCAGCAAGAGCTCAGCTCGCAGTGCTGCTGTGATGAGGAAGACTGCAGGCAGGAGCGTTAGTTCGGTAAGTAAAGCGCTCCTTTAAAGTAACAGGAAACACGCTGCAAGCGCGGTTGGGCAGGCAATTTGTGCAGGCTGAAAGTCACGTGGTCTGTCACGTGCTCGGCAAGGGCTCCGCCCCCTCCAGCAAGCAAGTGTAGCAGCAAGAACTCAGCTCGCAGTGCTGCTGTGATGAGGAAGACTGCAGGCAGGAGCGTTAGTTCGGAAAGTAAAGCGCTCCTTCAAAGTAACAGAAGTCTCTACTACCATCTGCCAGTGTGACTCTTGGGTTTGGAGGCTATTTACCACCATTCGGGGTACCCAAGACTCATGCGGCCATGGTTCGATGCACTGAGTACAGTGCAATATCACAGAAAGCCTGGGCTGTACAGCTACGAGACCAGCTCCATGCGGCGACACCTAAGGTCGAACCACAGGGCAGCCGTTCGGAGGGTTGTCCCCATCAAAGGTGGTAGTAGGTTGAGTTCCTCTGTTGCATCATCGACATCTGCTCCTGTAACCACAAGAGACACTCCTGTCGGGCAGCGGATCCCTGAACATGTCTCACAGGCCATACAGAATACAGTGGACCCTTGCCTTTCAAGGGTCACTGTACTTTGTATGCACTGTGACACAGTACTGTGCAGGGGGAACAGTTTCGAAGTGCTTTCGAGGCTACAGTCTGGGAGCACAAGAAACATTGCTCCTTACCTAAGTGAGGCACACCCAACATCTTCCTCTCTACAACTGCCCCTTCGTCCCTGAGGTTGGTGCCCCCTCCCTGCCCTCACTTGCCTTCCTTTCCTTGTGTGTCCTGTATAAAAATACCAGAACAAATTATTAAACAAAAATAAAATAAAATGGCTCTTTTCTGGGCCACTTTTCACAGTTAAAATAAAGAAGTACCAAAAAAATTGTGTAGGCCCATGTGCAGCCTGCAAAGTCTGCGGACAGAATGGTAATACGCAGACATCCAAAAAGCGTAGGTGGTGGCAGCATATAGACCATTTCACTCTTTTGCAGGAGAAAGTGGTGGCTCTGAAAAGAGCCTTTTTTGTTGTTTTTTTGTTTGTTTTTGGAAGGTTTTTTCAAGGTTTTGAGATAAAGTAGGCAACACCTACTATAAAATCCTTGCTATATTTGCAAAAAGGGATGCAAAGCATGTACGATATTTCACAAAAAACGCTGATAACCAGCATCAGTAAGATGTACTCCATCTCTGTGAAAAATATTGGTGCTGTGAAATTTAATGTTTTCATTATAGAAAGAGGCCATACCAACATCTCTCAAAAATGCACAAACAGCCTTGTTCACATTGCGCCTCGCTTTCACCATTTGTGGACCAAATGAACTGGAGCGCAGTCACATCTGTCATGGGCAATGAAAGAATACATTATTTGGGAATTTGGAATAATGTCCATCATTTTCCCAAATGTCTCCTTTATTGCCAACTGCAGAGAAATTCCTGTTACATTACCTAAAACTGTTCCCTCCACAATGAATGATAATAATGGCCGGATGATGGCACATCACCAAAGTGGCAAAAAATGGCAGCAAGTCCACCCACTTCATGCTGCGCACCCCATACCACTGCACATTAACATGATCAAATCCAAGATGTGCAGCCACTCCACAGTGCTCTGCATACACCTGCAACCAGTGGATCCCCAAGTCCCCCAAAATGCACACACTCTGCCTCCTGGAAGCCGACACAGCCATAACCATAGCCATCTGCACCTTTTTAAAAATATTTTTCTGGACCTTTTCTCTTCTTCTTGTCCTTACAGGCTTACATGAACCTCTTCAAAGCATCCCTTACATTGTAAAGGAAAATGGCATTTCCTGTGTTGGACAAAGAAATGCCATCTGCAGTGAAAAAGTTCACACTCACAGAATGAATGTTCTCATTCTGGAAAGAGAACATCCCAGCACTACACAGAATTTACATGCCTCTGTTCACAAGACACCTCCCTGCATCTTGCTGAGGACAGAAGACTTTGGGGTTGTTCCATACTGCTCTAGGTGGTATGTGTGAGAAAACCACCCTTGCACTGGGGAAAAAGAAGCATCAGTGCCTTCATCAAGTTCTTCAGTGCACTGAGCAAACTTGCAGCACTTATGTAACCCAAATGCACTCCCCCGCAGTGCACCACAAAAACATCTGGAGTACTGAAAGTGGTCATATCTCTGTAAAGTGCAAGCACTACTTGGACATTGCGGCCATGAACATTGCACCACAAAGCCACCACTCCTTAAAATACAAGATTGGCAGAAATGCCACTTTCTTCTGCATACCCCTACAGATCACTCACAAAGGCATCTCCCACCATACACACACTAGCTCTCTCCATGTCTCCAACAACAGCCATATTCAACACACACAGCAATGAAAAAAGTACGACCCTCTCTTCCTATAAAGCACAACCTGAACATCTGATTGGCTAATCCCCACAGTCCCATTTCCATGCCAGGCATGCTGAGAAGACCCGGATGGGGCACGCCCTGTCCGCGAACTACTGCGGTGTCTGCGGACCGCATAACACAGGGCAGCCCTTCTTCCCTTCCCACTTTTTTTGCAGAACTCCTTCATTGGCCACTGTTAAGCAGTGACAAACCCACCCACCAATCACAGCCAACAACTCTACATCTAACTCTGTCATCTCAGTTCAACACTGCAGATATACTGTTCAACACTCAGAGTACAAGTCACCTGTGATTGCCAAGCAACTGCATCAAAACTACTGTAAAACTCTCCAAGACGTCCACTTCCAGAGTCAACTACATCTGAATCTTGCAACACAAAGTGCAGGTATGCATATATTTTGTAAAGTAAATTGCCAGCTTGATCAATAATACATTTAAACAGGGTTCCTGCCACTTACCGTGCATAGCCTACTCAATAATCATGCTCTCATTTGTCCCATCTCCTGACAGCAAGTGGCAGTAACTTACAATATTGTCTGCTGACAATGTTTTCTTTTAATGACCACTTTCATAACAGTTACAAAACTGAAATTTCAATTTCACAATCACTCTGTGTGAATTTTTTATAGCAGAAAATGAATGCACATTTCAAATATTTCCACAGCCAGTATAAGTGGCACATCCTATGTGGAAGTGCAATATATTACCACGCCATGCATGTTTTGCAAACTTCTGTGCAGGTGAGTGGATTCACACAACCAGCACAGAACCATATTTCAATGTAAGGCATACAAACAAGAGCAGAGAAACCCAATTGACATACATAGCAGTTGCAGATGGTATGAAATGGTAGACAACACCATTGTGGCAGAAGAAACCCTCATTGAAACAATGTCCCCAACAAACTTACAATCAACTCTCCATTCCACCGAACCAATCCGTCTTGTCTACAAATGGCCCTGCACCTCAATGTGTAACGTAAGAAAGCAATCCTTCACATTTTTATGGCAATTTGTTAATTACTATGTGAAAGTGAAAGAGAAAAGAAGAGTTAAAATGTTGCAAACCAAGGACTCCTGTCCAGTGCGCAAATACACAGGACTGCAAGGCCATTCATTAGCCTGCATTTCTGGACCTGCTTGCAAAAGCACCTTCCACCACATGAAAATGTTAGCGACACACCATTCCACTATACAGAATCTTGTCCAGAGACTGTACTATGTAAAAAGTCCTGCTTTAGAACTGGAGCATTTTAGTCACATTCTCCTACATGGCACAGACAAAGAACTCCTTTTAGAAATAGACCACAAGCAAAGCAAATATTTTGGAAGTGAAGATCACTTAGAAAATCCAGCAACTTTAGAAAAGAGTAGCAAAAACCTTACAGATGCCAGCCTCCTAATACACATGTACAAAAAAGAAATAGAAAAGTTTAAAAGCACATCTGCTGAAGTACCAAACCAAGTATGTGTGTGTTGTTGTAGAACTTTTTATACAAAGAGCACAAAACTGTAGATAAAACATACAAAATACAAGACAATGAGAAATCCAAATGGCTCCAATTAGCTCTCTATCATATAGCAGAAAAGAAATACGAAATTATTAACCCTTCAATACTTTGCACATACTGCACTACAAAGCTTGATAATAACCAAATGCCTTCACAGGCTATTACTAATAACGTGGAAATATTCCCACTTCCAAAACCTCTCCAAAAGCTTAATTTGTATGAGAGCATTAAAATGCAAACACTACTCCCATTTCAAGCTCTAGTGCGCCTTCAACGTAAAACAGCCAAGTTACCTCCTTCTGAATTTACTGAAAGGCATTTGTGGCAAAGTAGTTTATTTGGCAATATATCTGAAAGAAAATGTTGACACTCTGGGATTGCAACGGCCAATAGATCAATCTTTATTATCCTAGTGAATGGTGTACCTACGAAAGACAAAATAATTTGGCAACAACTAGTAGACTTAAACAAAGTCAGAGAAGCTCTACAATATCTTAAAGAGAACAATGAATACTACAAAGAAATAACCATTGAAGAAAACCTAAGGGAAACCACCAAAATAATTCAGGAGTCCTCATCAACTGGCCAATTTGAACTTGTAGATCCTATTATGGCATCCACTACTTAAGGCCAATATAGAATTCACCCACTGCACTCCAAAGACAGCATAGACGATGCACTAGAAACATATCAAATGCGGCAAGCCAAAGGATCTCCAATCAGCATGTGGGAAAAAAGTGTAGAAGCACAAGCCTTTCCTCTGATCTTTCCTACTAGAAAAGGGGGAAGGTATGATGAAAGATGCACACAAATAACAGCATCTTAACACCACTCTTTACAAATGTATTCTGAAGACCTCAGATTCAGACAAAACGTTGAATACATATTCCACCTCCTGTTTGAAATTGAACTAGCAACTCTATGTTACGGTGTTGCACACACATTGAAAACAGGTTCCAATTTTTTAAACATGCCTGCTACACAACTCCTTCAAAAGATACAAGACAAAGATGAGGTTTTGCAGTAAAGTATCACAAATCTCTTGCCAAACATGCGTGGTATAAAAGAATATGGTTCCGATGTCATGTAGATGTACAGTGTATGCTACGGAACCTTGGCCCACCAACATGGTTTGTCACTTTGAGTTGTACATGGGAAGACTTGCACAACAACCTATGCATAGCAAACCAAAACAAAAAAGGGACAGACATAAAAACACCATGAGAACTCTGCTCTCTTGACCCTGTAAATGTATCAAGGAAGTTCCACCACCGCTTTATTGCCATGCTGCACTTCATCTGCAATGAAACAATCCCTCCCCTCGGAGAACTGAAACACTTCTTTTGTAGAAAAGAATATCAATCCGGAGGAGCACCACATATCCACATGCATTTGTGGATAAAAGGTGCTCCTAAATTTTGTCATCACACCGATGCCACTGTTTCGCAGTTCATTCACAAATATGTAACTTGCAACATCCCTTCAGAAAGCATACATAGTGAGCTACATAAAGACATAAATGTGGCAAATATTGTCAATGCAGATATAAAAACAAAGGCAAATACTACACCAAATGCCGTTTTGGTTTCGCTAAACCAGTTTCAGCAAGAGGACAAGTAAACAGCTTTATGTCTTCTGTTAGACACAGTGTAAAACGCAAATCACCTAAAAACACATATTGCATTAAAAGAAGCAAAGCTTCAAAGTATATCAATGATTACAATGCAATCATTGCCCTCTTGTGGAATGCAACCATAGATTTCACAGCTGTTGCGCAATATGTCACAGCTTAGCTAACCAAAGCTGAGAAAACAGAGCTGAAAGACCTCTGGGATGACATATCATCTGAGTATATAGTGTCACAAAAATTGTACAGCTTTGGCATAAAAATGCTCTCCCATAGAGAATGTGGATGCCATGAAGCTGCAGACCATTTAACATGCACTGCCTTATATGGCAAATCTGAAGACATAGTCATGCTAAGCCTTGGTCCAGCTGCATCCAGAAAAAGAGTGCTCAGATCGTACCAAGACATAGAAACAATAGCCAAAAATGATCCCAACAGCCACGACATTTTGAAAAACAATGTATTGGACACATACTACCGACCGAAACAGAAGTAATGCTTTGGAAAACATGTACCAATAGCACATAGCCCAAGATTTCTCATACAAGAATAATATTAAACCAGGTGAAAAAAAAGGTAAATACATAGTCAAAACTTGTGAAGGCAGTCTCGTTAAACTTACCAAACCCAGCCTAAGAAATCATATAAAGCTATCATTTAAAACTCCTCAACATAGAGAACTTTACTACATGTCCCTACTCCAACTTTTTAAACCATGGAGGAAAGAAGATTTATTAGGCACTCATGACTCCTATGAAGAACATGTAAATGCAAATGAAAGCAGTATAACAAATATCAATTTCAAGCAGTACAAAAACATTTTGGACCATGAACGCCAACAAGAGGAAGATGTTCAAGCACACCTAAATGAAGACACTCTTGGGGGCAGTCAACCGTCTGTTACAGGAAGCCAAGAACCACTTGGAGAGCAACTCATAGTAAATAAAACAGAATTAGCCATGACTGAAGTAGAAAACACTATGTGTCAATATGAGGAATCTGAAGCAATCTTTGCTCTGCTGAAATCACAACTCAATGATGAGCAACGTAGCATTTTCCTAGAAGTAACTACAACAATTGAACATGGTTTTCAGCATGAAAGTAAAACTTGTAGCTGTCAAAATTATAAACCTGTACTCATGTATGTAAGTGGTGAAGCAGATTCAGGCAAAACATTCTTGATAAAAATCATCAGCAAGTTCCTCCAAAAATTAACAAACATCAAGCTTTCAGCTGTTGTAAAAGCCCCCACATGTTTAGCTGCCTACAACATAGGAGGTATCACTTTCCACCAACTGTTTCTCTGTCCAGTAGAACACCAAAACAAATTAGATTACTACAAACTTTCAACAGAAACTGATATGAAGCTGCACAGAATTCTAAAACAAATTAAAATGTTCCTAATAGATCAGGTGAGCATGGTCTCTGACCTAATGTTGTCTTTGATTCACCTTAGATTGCTAGAGGCCCTTAAAACAAACTATGAAAAACTCTTGCAGGAAAAAAACATTATTGTTTTCAGAGATCTCCTACAATTAACACCAGTGAAAGGTGAACCTATTTGTGAAACCTTAGCATAGCAAATGTAAATCTCTGGCAACATTTCCAATACAGAGAACTAACTCAAAACATGCGTCAGTCTGCAGATCTCACCTATGCTAACATTTTAAAAAGCATTCAGATTGGTCTTCTTTCTAAGGATGCACAATCTATCTTAAATAGTAGACTCATCCATGAGCTATATGGGCATGACACATCTGCTCCTGATGTCATGGAACAATTAGCACACAGAATTTGAAATGTATGTCCTTAATGCCAACCCTAGCAAGCTGTACACAATTCAATGAGACAAGGTTAATAAAAGAAATACAACCAATAGTGCAAATTAACTCCACAGGCAAACTGGAAGTGCACGGCATGACACTCCCTATGTGTCAACAAGCAACAGCACAACTGAATAGCTTAGAAAACGGTATCTCTAACACAGCTGGTTTGGAGAAAATGTTAACATTGTGTTTAAACTGTAGAGTAATTCTGAAACACAACCTTGACATGGAGCAAGGTTTAGTTAATGCAGCACTTGGTACAGTTGTTGGCTTCCAGACATATCCACGTGACAACAACATTTAGTTTGTCAACATCCACTTTGACAAAATTACAGAAGTTAAACGGATAGGACACCCAAAAGCATGATTCCTTCTTTTCAAAGACATATATGTACGTAGAGAACAGTTTGTTCTGTCTCTTGCATAGGAAGTCACTATTCAAACATCACAAGGTCTAACCCTAGATCAGGCATTGATTGACATAGGCAGCACAGTCTTTTTAGAAGCTATGTGTTACGTAGCACTATCACATCTACGTACACTCAAAGGACTATTTCTAGTCAGTTTTGATACAAAGTCATGGCTGAAATTCCTTGCATTGTGGAGTACAACAAACTATGTGCACTCTACACACCCCATCTGGCTATGTACCCTGTTCCTCAAAAAGTAAAACTTGTTAAAAGAAAGTAATGCAAACAGAACTTATAAGAGATCCCTCAACAGTACCACCAAAGAAAGTGAAGGCAGCTGCTACTCCATCAAGTAGCACAACCACACAAGTATGTAGTGCAAACGCAATTGCACATCCAACAGCACACACAAAGAGAAATATGTCTTCTAAAAAAACAAGTGGAGCCCCAGCAAGTGACACAGAAACAGAACTCTCAGGGACATTTACATTTTCCAACACAACTGGAGTAAATTGCTATGCAAATGTAGCAATCAATGTTCTGTTCCAATTGCCACTAATTGTTCAAAACATTTACTTGAACAGCGCAGACCAGTTGTGTTTGCAAATGCTCCTCCTTCAGAGAAATGCAGAAAACAATCCTGACAACACTTACAGTGTCTCAGCAATAAGGCAGGAATTGGACTACTGTGCAGGAATTGTAAGATTCACCATAAGCACAACGAAGATCCACAAGAATTTCTAATATACTTACTGCAAGTGCTTAAAGCAAACATATACTTCCAGATTTCATATATGTGGAAACATACATGCACTCTCTGCAACCATGTTGCGCAGGAGCAAGTGTATGTATCTATACCTAATTGTGAATTCATTCCATTTCAGCAGCTGGTGCAAAATGCTAACCATGGCATATTAGGTACTGTTTGCAATTCAGATGATCGTTCCACCTTACACATAAACTCACATAGCCAATATATAATAGTAATGCTTTTAAGATACAACGCAGATGGTACCAAATATAACTGCAAGCTTACTAGCTTCACACACGGGCAAGTATCGTTTGGCAAGAAAACCTTCACAACAGTAGGCATAATCTACCATACGGGTGCTCAACCAGTGCAGGTCACTATACTGCATACATAAAAAAAATGTGGGTGGTTCGAATGCAATGGTACTTCCGTTACTCTGAAACAGAGATTACCAACAATTCTAACAAATGTCTACTTAATAGCCCTGAAACCTAAATGTACTCACTGACCTGTTAAAGTAGCATAAGCTACTGCTCGATAGACACCAACAGGTATGTAAGTGCAAAATGAAAATACCCTTCTGGCCTCTAAAAGTATAACAACTTAGAATACACCAACTGGTACTTGAGTACATCCATAGCGCTACAATGCTGTTTGAGAAATGGAAACAGTTTCAATATGGCAAAAGATGTGCATGTTGTACATTTTTGATAATGTTATACTGTTTTCTCCCCAATGAGCCAATGATTATACACACAGAAACAACAACTGTGCAAAAAACTCACTAATATTGTTTCACCCATAGTACTTAAAATGTACTGATCATGAGGGTCTACAAACTATTGTCACTAACCTGTAAAACTATCAACTGTTAGAATATGCCAACAGCTGTCTAACTGCACCCATACCACTACAATGAATATGCCTATTGGCATCTAACTGCACCCGTAATACTGCAATATCACTTGCCAATAGTGAAAGACTTGAAATCCAGCGACAGGAATGAAAGTGCTTCGAAACATACCCTGCAAAACTGTGAAACTGTGAACAGTTAGAATAGAATACACCAAATGGTATCTAACTGCCCCCATAATACTGCAATATTACCTTCCATCACTGTGAAAGATAAAATGCACCAGCAAGAATGAAAGTGCTTCAGAACATACCCTTAAAAACTCTTAAACTATCAACATTCAGAATACGCCAACTGTTATCTGAGTACACCCATAGTACTGCAATATTACTTCCAGTAGTAAAACTGCTATAATCCACCTTCAGGAAAGAAAGTGCTTCAAAACATACACTTGTGAACTGTAAAACTAGCAACAGTTAGAATATGCCAACTGGTATCTAACTGCCCCCACAGTACTACAATATTAGTTTTCAATAGTAAAGTACTTGGAATGCACCAACAGGAATCAAACTGCATCACATGATAGTTTTACAAATTTAAAAACGATGAACAGTTAGAATACGCTAACTGGTATATAACTACAACCATACCACCACCACTCCCGAAAAGCAAAACACATACACCATTTCAATTCCTCCTACAAATAACAGTGCTTGTAAATGCAAAAGCACGTATTTGTGCACCTTAAACATTTCTGTAAGTACTGCAAACTTCAATCAAACATAGTGTGACACGAACATCAAATAAATGTACTAGGGTTTCTTTTATCCTGAATGGATTTTATTACCCACAGATCCAATGATTATGCAACCGAACACAGCAACTGTGCACATTGCACAGTATTGTTGTTAGAAGCGTAGTACTTGTAATGTATTAATTATGAGGGTCTACAAAGTACATGGATATGTGCCATTGTGTACAATGTGACATTGTGAAGTACCTTACCTAACATATTATGATGTTTTTTCACAGAGAAAGAACCAAAGATTTCAATGGTGTTGTGTCACTGTGTTCCAAAAAGTATACAATGCCTAGACAGTATGTATATTGAGTATACACATATTAGTGTCATGCTTCCTTCCAATGGCCAAATTGCATTTCTGTACACATATTAGTGCAATGCTTGTGCCAGTGGCCAGATTCTTGGGTGCATAGCCGTATTATGCTGTGGTGGTTGTGGCTGTCCCTAGACTCTTGGATGCATGGACGGAGGCCTTAGGCCGTAGGCCACAACCACAACCCACACACAACAATTTGCCCTTACCTTCCCAATTTGAACACCATCTGCAGATGTTAAAGTAGACCGCCAACCCTATTTTTCACCAATGGCGATATCACCATATCATACAGACTCCACTCACATACTGTAAGAATCCCTCATGCATTCACCAAATAAGCCCAAACATGTTCCTCCAACTGCCTATCAAACATTACCTACTGCAATAGTTGTGGGTAAAGTCTTGGTTGCATGGCCGTATGATACTGCAGTGGTTCGGCCAGTGCCTAGATTCTTAGCCGTATGGCCTATTTTTAACCTATGCAAACATCATCCTATCATCTTCATTCCACACCCCTACCCTAATGAAGCCTGCCTGCAGTCACTGCGTAAGCCGTCCGCCCAAGGCCTGATCTGTGGACTACTATACACATGTTATTGTAATATTTTTTTCCAATGGCCACATTCCATTTCTGTACATATAGTATTGCAATACTTGCAGCCAGTGGCCAGATTCTTGGGTGCATGGGTGTATTATGCTGTGGTGGTAGTGGCCAGTCCCTAGACACTTGGGTGCATGGCCGGCCATGCACCCAAGAGTCTAGGGTCTGGCTACAACCACCACAGCATAATACAGCCATGCACCCAAGAATCTGGCCACTGGCCACAACCAACGCACAACAATTTGCCCTTTTTCACCAATGGCAATATCACCATATCATCTATATTGCACTCCCCTACTCTAACAAGCCCTGGTGCAGTCACCAAATAACCCCAAACATGTTCCTCCAACTGCCCACCAAACACTACCTACTGCAATAGTTGTAGGCACATTCTTGGCTGCATGGCCATATGATACTGCAGTAGTTGTGCCAGAGCCTAGATTCATGGGTGCATGGCCTATTTTTAACCTATACAAACGTCCTCATATAATCTACATTCCACTCCCCTTCCCTAATTAAGCCTGCCTGCATTCACCAGATAAGCTGCCCACCCAAGGCCCTGTCCACGGAATACTGCGGTGTCTATGGACTGCCGCGCACTGCACGCTCTACTTCCACCTAAACAAATACATGATATCAACCATCTTTCACTCCCCCACCCTTCTCAGACCCCCTTCCCAACATCAGATACCCCAAAACATGTTTTGCAGCCCTGTTCCCTACTGCGCTATCCGCGGACAGCCACGGCTATCTTTAGATAGAAAATGGTGGGTGTTTAGGAAAAATATGACACACATCATGCTTTTCACCAGCCAATCAGCTAGCATGTTGGGTGTCCGCAGACATCACAGTGTCCTCCGGACCAATCGGAGTCCTGTCCACGGAGCGTACAGGGAAATGAGTCCGCGGAGCGGACCCAGATATCACTACATTTTTGGGACCTACATTTTGCGTGTTTTAAGGAAAACTACTGGACGGATTTACACCAAATTTACAAAAGCATGTTTCCGGGACCAAGCTGCTGCTCCTGCTGCATATTTGGTCAAAATCCGTCCAGCAGTTTGGGCTGTAGGCACGAGCAAACATTTTTTTCCATTGCGCCTATGGAAAAGAAATTGCTTGGGACACCCACTATAACTTTGCTCCCCCTTGACGAAACTTCATAAAACCAAAATTCAGATGGCCCATATACTTTTTTGCAAAGTTTTGTTAAGGATTCATCCAGGGGGAACAAAGTTGTAAGCCACCCAAAATGTGCTCTTCCTATGAGTTGAGCAACTTAACCATAACTACACGGCCTCTACTACATATATATGAGAAGTGTTGGAGGTATTTATTTTAATGTTTGATTCGGTGGGGCGTGGGGGAGCCAACAGAGGTTGGTGGAGGGGGTTGAATGGGCTTGGGGTTCTCGTCCTACTTTTATGTTTTTGGTCTGACTCGTTTTTTTATTTTGAAAACCTGGTCACCCTAGGAATACCACTGTGTTTTACCCAAATGCATGTTTTCTGCTTTGTTAAATTGAGTAATACATGTGTCTGTGCGTGCAGAGACATTTTTATGGGAGGGCAAAAGGGGCACTTGCCCCAGGCCCCCAACTTGGAGGGGGCCCACAAGGCTGCCTGATTTAAATAAGTAAGATTCCATTTGTCACCATACTTAAACAGCACGCATCAGGATATTTGATGGTGTGCTGGTGAGACTCTAAACCTATTGCCTGTCAGTTGCTCTGCCTTAATCAAGTCAACATGTAATGCTGTCTGTGTTCACTGCGGTATACATAGCCAGTGTGCTCACTACTCCACAGCTCCTGTAGCATTCCTTCATTCCTGTGGGAATTCTGTTGATCATGTGCAATTGCCAAATGTATAATGCATGTTGATAGTTCAGAAGTTAGCTCAGTGTGTTGAACACTCATTGCAGAGATATGTGTTTATATGCAAGATTAGAATAGCACATTATAGCAGGGCTGGCTGAGCCTTTCCTATGACTGAAGTTAATAAATCTGCCTGCATTTGTACTTGCGTTTGCAGCACAAAAGGTGCTATTATCTGCATTGTACCTGCACCAGATAGGTGTTGCTATACAAACTAACATGTCATCGTATGATGAAGGTCTAGAAATAGGCTTCTTCAGATGGGGTGTTGTAAAACCTAGGCAATCACCTCCAATGATGAGCATAAACTGTTGGTCCAAAAGGTGAATATGTATCCAAATTCAAGACTGTGGAAACAAAGCGTTCATGCTTGTATCCTGGATTTACCAGCAGACGATACAGTGATCCTGGTCAAATCATCTAATGTGTCTTACATTACTCTTCTGTGAGGTTTATCTTCTCACGTGCTGGTGGCATCGTTTAGCCCATTACTTGATCTTTCTTCTTATGGTGGCCATTTGAGTGGAAGGGTTGGTAGACAGAACAGCGCAAACCAGATGTTGCAGGCTTTTTTGTACAAGTCAATGGTTTTTCTGCACGTTTATAAATGACTATTTCACAAGCCAGTGTTTTGGAAGTATTTCAAGCTTTAAAATACAAAAGACAAACCCAGATAAAATATGTTAAATCAAATTGATTGCTATGCTGGTACTTCAATACTTCCCTAGATGATGGAGAGAACGAAGCTAGAATCATTCCCATTTTGCAAATCACTCTTCTATAACATTTTGTTTTAAAAAAATGGTCATGTTTCATAATGTGATTTTTGTACTTTCCAAGCCTGTTTTATAAAATTAGATTATTTTAGTTCATGGTAGGAACTCCAAAAGAAAGTTCTTAAATGCAGAAATTGCAGAGTTGGCATACATCCCAGCTTCACCCCTTAACCAATGTGTGATCCTGGACATCTAATTTAATCTTGTATTGCCTATCCTCTGAAAATGTCCAGTCCCTAGACCTTTCAAAATTATCAGCCCTTCAGAGTGATATCCTTCTCAGAGTATGGTCTTCAAAAAAGCTTCACTCATGGTTTCAGTGGCTATAGTGTTGCTTCCACTATAATAGTGAGTAGTGATATAATGCACACCACAGGCACTTGTTCCTTTGATCTCTAATGGCAACACTATTTGTAAACCATGTCCCACTTCTAATCTCAGTGTGTCTGGATACAGACACCTTCCTGGTGGCTTGTAATCTGCAGCCACTATTCATGCTATAGGATTTGTAGCTTTCTCCTTCCTTCCAATTCGTCTCCTGTCTCCATGCTTGAGCACTTTTGCATTCTGTAAGGCAGCTAATGTGACTCTCTGTCTATTCTGGGTTGCATGTACCTTTTACATATGGCCCTGCAATAATACTACAGGCTCTATACCTTCCTGGATGCTATTGATAACAAGTCTCCTGTATCTATACTAGAACAGAAGAAACCTCTTTGTAGACTGCTAATGTTGGGCTTCAAATGCTGCTTGTTTATCCTTCTGATTAGAGCAAGAATAAAGCGGGTAAGGGGAATTAAAGGCAGTAAACATGCTTACTTTTGCATGCTCCGAGGCAGCATACCAATTTATAGGTTGTGATCACGACAAGGGGGGTACGAGGGAAGGGTGCAACCATATATTTTTGATTACTTCATTCCTTTGGTTTGGTGGAGGGGGCCCCAAAGATGTCTGTGGCCAGGGCCCCAAAAGTGCTTTTTTGATCTGCTCCCTGCCACTAAAAGCAGAACCAGCATTGCTTCTGAATCCCAACATTATTGCTGAAAGATGTACGTTACAGTGAAGTGGACCAGATTACAATTCCCAATCAAAACAATTTGGGCAGATATAAAATGAGAAAAGCCGATCCCTGAACACCACAGAGAAAAAGTGACAGCTGTCTAAAAGGACCATTGATATTTCCTCATCAACTTTTCCCTCCCGTCATATACACCCCCACCCCCGCAACCGCCCCCTCCCCCCCAACCAGAATAAAAGAAAAGACCATGACTCACAGTGGTGCGATACTTTCTGTTCATAAAAATGAATAAATAACCTTTTTGCTTCTGGGGCACAGGCAGAAAGGGTTCTCTCCAGCAGCACTTGCGCAGCCATTAAGGTGCTAATCGTGCATCTAATTGCCAGAGTGTTTCTTTGCCCTGCTGTGCTCAAGGCTTGCCTGAAGCCAGAAGTAAAATAAGATATTGTGTGTGCGGGAGGAGGAGGGCAGCTCTAAACACACAGTTTCAAAAGAAACTCGGAGGACTATTTCCCAATCAACCACCTAACCCTCCCCTTGTGGTTATGTCTATGAGTGCAGTGAAATGGTAGGACGAGGCTTACTTTTAGGCTATTTTAGGCAACCTTTCAGTTCCCATATGTTTTGAACTATGGACCCTATTCAACATAGTCAATGGAGAGAGATCATGGGAGGCATAGTCCGAAACATCTCCAGAGACATAGGTTGCAGAACTCGATGCTAAGTGAACATAAAAGAATCAGGATCTTTGTCTTCCACTTGTTCTGTGTTAGACGTAAGTAAAACATAGGCTGAGGGAGAGATATAAGCAAAGCGTAGGAAAGAACAAGGGCATATAGAAACATACTCAGAACGTAAAGGAACCAATGAAAGAGACATTGCTGGACAGAAGGTCAAGGATAGAGAAAGAGTACAATACAAAAGGATTTGTGCAGAGACGTTGCTGGGGGCGCGCGGGGGGAGGGTGGGGTGAGAGCGCAGGTCTTTTGGTTGCAGCCCCGAATAGAAGTTCATGGGCTACAACCAAAAGGCTAGATAGTCCCGGGACCAGACAGACCTGACATTAGCGTAGCCCTTGATCTTTTTCCAGACCTAGCAACACCCTTGGATACGTGAAAGATAAAGGTGATTACATGGATGAGAATGGAAACAACAAAAAGATCAAAAAGAGACCTAATCAAGAGAAGGAGCAGAAAAAGAGAGGTCAAAACGAAGAAGGAGAAGAAAAAAGAGAACCAAGAGATAGACACGAAACAAATCAGATTGAAGAGAGAGAGAGGGCTATTAAGAAAAAGAGAGGGGCACAGGGTCGGACTGGGAAAGAAAATGGTTTCGGCCCCAATGAAAAAGTGTCCCACAGATGCAAATGGCAATTTATTCCTTTTATGACAGACTGTTTAAGTAGCACCCAAGGGGGAGGTTTTGGATAAAATGGGATGCAAATTGTGCATTTTAAAGCATATTTATTAAGTTACACTGGTTAAAACAACTAGCCCCATGGTGATGTAACTTGACCAAAAAAGCTGTCTGACACTAGCATTTTGCGTCGGGCATTGCCCTATTGCCCGATAGGCCAGTCGGAGCCTGGAGGGGTACACTGCTCAGAGCATCATTGGAACAAGGAAGCCCTGTACGGCTGCGGATGCCACAGTTATTGGCAGGCATTTGCCCATCAATGATTGGGTCAGCCCTCTTCCCTGGGTCACAGATTACCAGTGGTGGCTGGTGATTTTTTAAATTGGAGGCAGCGTAAACATTTCCCATGAATATATGCACGAGAGGCTGCGTTTTGCAGGAGTCTGAAACAACCAAAGGGGGTTGAGTGGGTTTCTCTCTGGGTACTTTTTTTAAATAAAAAGATAAAATGATGCATTTTACAGCACACTTTCTGTGTAAAACTGGATAAAAGGGCACACAGTTACAATCGATTTTGTATGGTAACACATGAAGAAAAAAAACAGATGTCAAGTCACAAACATTGCACACAAGGATTTTCAGACACATTTGCTTGATGTCTTTGTCCGCAACATAGGTCAGTGTTCAGCCAGTGTAAAAATATGTTAATGTAAGTGCCCATTCAAGTTCATTCTGGCTGCACCAATATAGTCCAGTTGTGATGAATCCCGGGATATTGTAACCTATCCCCAAGGGAAGCTACCCCCTTTGGGACTAGAGATGTGAGTCTGCTACGCCTAACAACATGACACCCCCTAGGAGACAGGGTAAGCAGCATCCCTCTAGAGGTGACTCACCCTTAGGGGACAGAAACACCCCAGAATGGTGTATAAATCACCATCCGACCCCCTCAGATGATAACCTTATGGGATTTATAGGGGCTAAATGGTATGGAAACCCCATACACCCATTTATCATGCCTGTATCAGCTTCTGACCCTAACTATTTTTCAAAAAGGTAGCAGGCGCCCCTCTCCAGAAAGGACATAGCATGATAACCTGTTCTGTGGTTTTTACCTACTTAGAGAGTTTGCAGTGTTAAGTCACGACCAAACGCACACTTGATTGAAGATTTATTGTAAGTATCATGGAGAGTAATACACAGCAGGCGCCCTCCTCAAGAGGCAGGCTCCAACTCCTTTACATACAAAAGAAAACTTAGACAAGCATTCTAATCAGAATAAGCACAGCAATACATTCCAGTTAGAATCTGGTTACATCATAATGTCATTGAGTTGCACTGTGTTAACACTAAGAAAGTCTGACCTTTTCTGAAGTTAATAAGAACCAAAACTCAACACATCTCCTTCCCTTAAACAGAAACATTTAACCCAAGTAATAATCATTTAACTTGGTTGGTCTGTACCTCACTCTGTTTGCTTTCACACCACTATCAGTGTTAATATAGCGGTCACTCTCAAAATTCTCTACTCTACCTGCATTAGATACAGGCACTAGAGCTTCTTCATCATAAGACAAATTCTGGTCCGGCTCCTCACTACCTTCACTAGCAACCTTATTGCTTTTGGCAAGTCTAGACATTGCCCAACATTCACCACCCTCCATTATAACAACATTCCCCCTTATGGCTGCAATTTTCTTGGGACCGATAAATTTACTAGTGATGCATTTAGGAGATACTCTGGGATTTTTGATGTACGCCCAGTCCCCAATAGACCAAATCATTGCTCCAGTAGACTTTTTAGCATCAAAACGAACTTTGTACTCATTCTGAGTCTCCCTAATTAGATCCATGACTTTTTCTCTGTCAACATGTATACTCTTCGCTAGGTTTAGCCAACCCGGACACAACCTTGTCCCAGGGTGTCTACCCTTGAGAGATGAAAAAGGTGAGATACCAGTAACAGAGTGTGGCGTTACACAGTAGTTCCAGACCATCTCCCTAAGAACCGTCTGCCACTTCAATCCAGATGCCATGGCCAACTGTAATCCACCCTTAAGAAACCTATTCATTCTTTCAACCAAGCCATTCGCTCTGGGTTGGTACAATGCTGTCCTGTAATGTTTAATACCATATCTATTAAAAAATTCCACCATTCTGTCCGAACAAAACTGGACCCCATTGTCTGAGATGAGCTCTGAGGGAAACCCTTCCCTATAAAACACTTCCTCAAAGAAAGTGATCATTTGTGAAGTAGTTGCCTCCCTTATAGGTTTCCACTCAACCCATTTTGAGTGATAATCTACTAGGACAATGAGGTATTTGAAATCTCCACCTAATTCCTGAATGGGTCCCATCAAATCCACTGCTAACTTCCTCCAAGGCTCTGCTGGGACACTAACCGGCCTTAACGGGGTATCCCTGACAACTTTACTTTTATCGCTCTTTTCACATTCCTTGCACTTTCTGACACATCTCTCCACTTCACTATCTATCCCTGGCCACCAAAATGATTGCCTTATGTGTCTTTTAGTGCCCCCCATCCCCAGATGGCCCTGGTGGGCTATGTCCACTAGCTTGGATCTAGTTTCATAGGGCGGAATAATCCTCATCCCTTTTCTGAGTTGAGACCCGTCCTCCGACAAATTCAATTCCTCCTTGACATTTTGAAACGCATCAAACTTCCTCTCCACCAGATCCTTTCTGGGCCAACCTGCTTTGACCCAGACTTTTACTTGGCCCAATACTTCATCCAGCTTATCAGCAGACACCCATTCCTCTTTACTTATAGCATTGTGCACCATTTCACAAATGCTAACAGTGGGCTCCACATTCGCATTCTTGAAATCTTTGGCCTGAACCGGTAGTCTTGAAAGACAATCAGCAATTACATTTTCACCACCAGGTACATACACCATCCTGAAATCATATGCCAACAACTCAATCATCCTCCGGGATATCCTGGGCGAACCTTTAGTCCAGTCAGCACTGCCCAACAACTGAACCAAAGGTTTGTGATCTGTTTTTACAGTGAACGATTGGCCCCATAGAAAGAATTTGAAATGGCTTATTGCCCATGTCACTGCTAAAGCTTCTCTCTCTACCACAGAGTAGTTGTTCTCCGCTCCTCTCAGTGGCCGGGAGGCAAAAGCTATGACATGTTCAATGCTCCCTTCATACTGAAAAAGGGCGGCCCCGAGCCCTAACATGCTCGCATCCACAGCAAGCACGGTTTTCCTTCCAACTACAAACCGACCCAAAGAGGGTGCTTCTACTATGCCCTCTTTAATTTTGTCAAAGGCTTTCTGGCATTCATCCGACCACACATATCTGGAACCTTTCTTCAATAAATCTCTCAAAGGAGACGATATATTGGAGAACCCCTCAACAAATTTGTGATAATATTCCGCCAACCCCATGAACGACCGCAATTGTTCCTTATCAAGGGGTTGGGGAGCACTCACAATGCTATCTACCAAGGACTTTCTAGGAGAAATTCCGTTGCAAGAAATCTTGTGCCCCAAATAATCTACTTCTGTCATGGCAATTCTGCATTTCTCTCTTTGTACAGTTAACCCAGCATCCTTAAGTCTGATTAAAACAGATCTTAAAGCATTGTCATGTTCAACAATATTCCTGGCAAAAATAAGAATGTCATCCTGAAATACAGTTACGTTGCTAAGGCCTTTGAGTACTGTTTCCATCACTCTTTGGAAGACAGATGCTGCTGAGGCCAAGCCAAAGGGCATACGTTTATACATGAAAACACCTTCCGGAGTAATAAATGCAGTTAACTGTTGACACTCCTCAGACAACGGGACCTGGTGGTATGCAGAAGAAAGATCAATAATGGAAAACAGTTTAGGCTCTCCCAGTGTGGACAGAATTTCCGAAATGTTCGGCAAGGGATGTCTTTCAACTACAATGTTCCTATTGAGACTGCGTAAGTCGACACACAACCTCATTTTGCCATTGGCTTTAGTAACCAGAACGATGGGGGACAGCCATTCTGTAGCTACTACCGGTTCAATAACCCCTTTGACCATCAGGCTGTCAAGTTCTTCTTTAAGTTGCGCCTTAATCTTCAATGGCACTTGGCGAACCTTATGCACAACAGGTTGAGCATTATTTTTCAATCTAATGTGATGCTCAAAGTTTTTGAGTTTGCCAAGTCTCTCAGAAAACACTTCAGGGAATTCCTTCATCCAGAAATCCCCCACTTCGGCAATTGTAACTGGCACAGATGCACTGGCTTGTACTACTATACCCAATTTCTTCTGTTCTTCCCATCCTAGTAAGGAAGCTCCCTTTTCCGCCACAAGGAATGTCGCTTGACAGTTTCTACCCTTGTAGCATACTCCTGCAGAGAATTGGCCGACGATATCTATATCAGAATTTCCATATCCACATACTCTAATGCTGGTGGGAAGAATAACGGCATCATCCTGTTTTAGAACATTTCTCAATGTGTCCCTGGATATGATAGACCATGGTGAACAAGAGTCCACCTTCATTGAGAGTTCAACCCCATCAATCCAGAAAGTGTCCACAGGGCCTTTATTATTAGTGGACAATTCCGAAATCTGAAACACCTGTTTAGGGGTCATCTCTTGTATGGTAGAAGTTTGATGAACATGGTATCCTGCCTTGATGTCACCCTCCTCATGATCTAACATTTTGGGTTCCACACAGTTGATTGATTTATTTTTGCACACATTTGCAAAATGACCCTTGCTTTTACATCTGAAACAGACTGCATACTTGGCAGGGCATGAGGGAAAATTCATTCCATGTCTGAAGCTGCCACAGCGAGAACACATGCCTTTTGCATTCCAAACTCCTTTCCTTATCGTAGAGTAATTGCCCCTCCTCTTTTGATCCACCACACACACCGAGGCTTGATCAGAATTTGATTTGTCAATCTTGAGTTCCTTGACATACTCCGAGGTTTGTTCAATGCTTCTCGCCATCTCAAATGCCTCTTGAAGGACCATATCTTTTGCAAGTAGCTTCTCCTGAATTCTTGGATTATTTGTGCATCTGACTAGTTGGTCCCTGATGAGAGAATCTGCTAGCTGCTCAAACTCACACGTATAACTTAATGATCTGAGACAGGCAACATATGATTCCACAGATTCTGATTTCTCTTGAACTCTCTGAAAGAATTTATGCCGCTCGAAACTGACATTCTTCTTTGGCTCAAAGTGGTCCCGAAGCTGTTTGAGGGCAAATGAGTATTCATCCATATCACCAGCTTCAAGGTCTCTATTTCTAGGAAGTCCATCATAAATTCTGCGCCCTTCAGTGCCGAGATTATGAAGAAGGAGAGCTTTCTTCCGCGCAGCGGGAAATCTGTCCCCACCCATGGCCACCAAATAGTTCTCAAATACATCTTTCCACCGATCCCATGGGATGACAGGACGGCCCGGTTCGCTGACAAAAGGAAGAGGAGGTGGAATAGAGGTCATGTCTTGTCTTGGACAGAAACACTGTATGCACACAATAGAATCCGGAAGCTGGGATGTGTGTGGTTGGCTGTGGAGCCACAAACGCAGGTGTTTAAGAACAACCTTTTAACTTGTTAAGCGTGTACCCCCTTAAATAAACTTGAGGTAATGTGTGGATGAAGCTGGGCTTTGGCGAGCTTTCACACTAGCACAGAGAGTCACACGGGAGATCCGGAGTAGCCAATACCCTTATCCCAGCCAATGGCAGCACTCTGCTGGGCGTGACGCAACAATGGGGGCTGTTACAGTGACCCACCAAATGCCACCCAAATGCAGCCAACAGGACCCGCGGGCGCAGTACTCACGCAGACCTCAGCCGGGTTAGCCGCTTCCTCCGCCTGCCGCAGGCCTCCGCCGGATAAGCCGCTCCCTCCGCTTGCCTCTCGCCTGCTGTGTCGGAGGAGGGAGGCTTAGGAGGACTTGGATCAGCAATGCAGGAGTACGAAGGCAAACCAAACACGAGCGGGTCCTCAGGGTGCCCTAGCCTCGTCGCCAATGTTAAGTCACGACCAAACGCACACTTGATTGAAGATTTATTGTAAGTATCATGGAGAGTAATACACAGCAGGCGCCCTCCTCAAGAGGCAGGCTCCAACTCCTTTACATACAAAAGAAAACTTAGACAAGCATTCTAATCAGAATAAGCACAGCAATACATTCCAGTTAGAATCTGGTTACATCATAATGTCATTGAGTTGCACTGTGTTAACACTAAGAAAGTCTGACCTTTTCTGAAGTTAATAAGAACCAAAACTCAACACAGTATCAGCTTCTGACCCTAACTATTTTTCAAAAAGGTAGCAGGCGCCCCTCTCCAGAAAGGACATAGCATGATAACCTGTTCTGTGGTTTTTACCTACTTAGAGAGTTTGCAGCCATCGCTTTTTGCTCATTGTACCTTTCACAGATGGGAACTAATCATTTGCATATCAGTCTTTGTGCTGTCCACATGGGCAGTCCAGCACCAAAATGCTATGGCAATTCCCTTCTGAACAAGAGTATCAACACCAACCCCATACACATGTTTCTGCCTTGTTGGGGCTCAACAGGGAGGTGGATCTGTGCCTCCCTCAGCACAGTGAGCTGGGGGCCGATGTCTGGGTTCCCCCATGTAACTCGGGGTGACCAACTCCAAGTTCCTTGCAAAAATCGTTCAAAAAAGGTAGCAGGCGCCCCTCTCCAGAAAGAACATGGCATGGTAACTTGCTCTGTGGTTTTTACTTGTTTGGGTACCAAGTGAAATAGTCATTTTGATGCCTTCTTGACCTTTGAACGCATGTGGGTCAGATTTGTTAGATGTTAATTGACGCAAGTTAAGATCACCCTGCTGGAGCTCAACATTCATCTCTGGGGTCATTTCTTTTGCTCTTTCGCTTCTGCCAAAGTTTGGATTCCTGCATTCCTCTTTTTCAAGATCAGACTCTTTTCTTTCTTGGACTGCTGACAGAGGGACAGGATTTTCCTTCTCACACATTCTGTTTTTGCTTTGTCCTGACACCCGCAAAGAACACGTCGTCAACTCCCAAGCAAGTCATTACCTTGTACACTATTTTAACCAAATATGAACACCCAAAATGTACTTTGTAACCTTTCTCATATGCTGTAACTAAGTAACCACTGCTTGTTTTGTAATCTTGCCTACGTACACTTTCTTGCAACAAGCGCCTCAATGCCTTTGGACTGCAGTGCGCTCAACAAATGTAAAAAATAAAATAAAATAAAATAAATAAAACCTTCTTTGCAAAAGTTCTTGCTGCCACGTTTTTTCTTTTCGTTGCTTTTTGATTCTTAGATTTCTTTATTTGAGTGGACATATGTTTTGATGTTTTTTCTATGTTTAGTGTCCTCTTCTCTAACACACTTGGGTTCTCCTTAGGAGGTATTGGTGCCTGCAGTTTGACAGTCACATTTGGTCTTTCAATTATGACAATATCTTTGTCATTGTAACCTTGGTTGTCTGCATGTTCTTCCTCTGAATCTGATAGAATTACCATTGGTGGATATGATGTTAATTTAACCACCGGATTTTCAGGGGGAACCTTTATTTGATCACCTGGTGCACTCTGGATTTTGTTAGGACCTCAGTTTTCAATTTTCATGTTTAAATCTAGTAAAATTGAGGTGTGTGCTCTCACCTCATCCTGGATTTTGTCATACACAGTTACGAATGAACTTAAGAATATATTTAAGGCAGACAGGGTTGGGGAAGTCAGCCGGATCCTTTCATCAACTTTTCTTAGGGCCTCATTACACGTTGTGCGGTAAAAATCTCAAATTACCGGCATGGCGCTCTTAACGTGTCCGCCCTCGCAAGAGGGCGCTAATAGCGTACCATTACGAGTACGCGGACACGAGCATAGTGCCATGCCGGTAATGACCCTACCGCCATTCCGCTAAAGACCCCAAAATGTCACTTACCGCCCTCGACGAAAGTGCAGATAGCACCTCTGCCCTCACGCTACATGCAAATAGCAGTCACCGCTATTAGCAGTGACCGTTAAATTGCGGAACCGGAAATAGCGTCATCGCACAGGAACGGGAAAGAGCACGGCGGCCATCTTTAAAAACAAAATCCATTGCCATCCACTGCCCCCTGGACCCGTTTTGAGTAGGTTGCTGTTGCAAAACATCCAGGACACCTTCAACATGCCCAAGGCATTTAAAAAAAGCACTGACAGGCAGCGCAAAGAAAAATTCACCTCGGAGGAGTTGAACATGTTGACCCAGACCCTGGCTGACAATGCTGAGGTTGTCTTTGCCAACGACATGCGGCGGCCGACACTACTGAAAAAAAAGGCCATCTGGGAAGAAGTTGCGGTTAAAGTCAGTGCAGTGGGCACCAGCACCCGCACGGTGCGTGAGTGCAGGAAAAGGTGGGACGACCTCAGACTGCGTGTGAGGGGCATCCTTTCCGAAAACCACTGAATAGCCACTGCAGGTGGAGCCGGTTCACCCATCAGACTAAAGGAATGGGAGGAGACCTGTGAAAACCTAATCACAGTGGAATCCATTGAGGGAGTAGGCACTATGGAGCTAGGCATGGGAACCACTTCGGATGGAGGTGAGTGTACACATGACAGGATGCTATGTGAATGTACTGTTCCCCCCAAATGTGAGCCCAGAATCCTCTCATGCATGGACACACATCCACACATGCATCCATCCCTGCCCATGGCAGTGTCAGACCCAAACACACACACATGCACACATCACCATAGACAAGTGCCAAACACAACCATGCATGGATGAGGCACTGAACTGACACATCACCTGCATCCACAACTATTAAGTCCCAATGGCCACAACTGCATTATTGATGTATCCTGCATGAAGTACATAGAAACGTAACCAATGCCATCCCCCTTCTTGTCCCTGACAGGCTCACATACAGATGGTGAGGATGCCGCAAATGCATCCCAGGCAACGCCTACAAGTAAGAGACCAAGGGCACAGGACTCTGAGGACACCCCCACGACATCTAGGGGCAAGGGGGGAAGGTGCCACATGATGAGTGTGAAGCTTCGGAGGAGTGCCACTGCCAGGATTGAAGTAGCCACACCACCAACTAGAGCCCCACCACTGCAGTTGAACCCACAACCACCAATACCAGCCACCGAAGGCCCACCATCAGCTGCGGCAAGCTCCGCAGGAGAGGCAGCCGCCACTGCCCCCCTATCTGACCTTGAGGACACAACAGTTGGCACAATGCAGATGCACACCCCAAGCCCCCCTACAACCCCTGAGCCAGCACCATTCCAGACACCTGGGTCTGATGTCATTGGTGAGGACAACATTACAGCCATAATGTCCCCCATGGTGGCTTCACCTGCTGTCATGGATGCATCTGAGGGCACAGCAGCCACTACACCATGTGGGATGTTTTTACCCATGCATCCGAGCCCTACCACAAAAACTGTGCAGTACTGGCATGGAAAACATCATGATGGCCAGAACTTCCCAGAAAATGCACAGGGAAATGCATGAAGAATAGGCTGCCACCCATTTTTGCATAGGTTGTGAGCACAGGAGGGCACTGCCTAAAACCACCATTGGGCTACCCACACAGTAGCCTGAAACCATTGGGAATGGCAATGCTAATTGCCAAAAGCAACCTAGAACTGTGGGGAGTTCATTTTCTTAAATCCCAAAAATGGTTGCATTACCAGTACTCACCACTATCAGAAAGCCGGTGTTTTAAAACCACCAGACTTGTGTGTAAAACTGAACAAATGAAACAAAACCAGACCAAGGAAAGACTTGCTAAGAGGTGGATACAATGTAAAACTATACTCTGAGATGACTTGAAGGAAGTAATTATTTAATGTGTATGTAAAAATCGTAATAGACTTAAACTGGGGGACAAAAAGTCACATTTAGCTGAAACCTGGCTTATGAAACTGAATTCTGCCTGACATCTACCCCCACAGGAGTTAAAACCTGCTCAGCCACTCTTCCCCTTGCCAAAAGGAGTTGTCACCTCTCTGATTAGATTAGGGGTGGAGCAGCTACAGGGAGTTCAACAAAGGCCTGTCCTGGGCCCAGGCAGATGGTTTATTGGGGTGGTCGTAAATGGCTTCCTTTTGAACAAAGCCCTTCCTTGACTCAGGCAGATGGTTTATAGGGGAGGTCGTAAAGTGGCTTCCACTTGGCAGAAACGGGGAGGGGCAGCCCCTCTGAGGACAGGCTGAGCTTAAAGAAAGTGTATAGACTGGTTTCTCCACCATGTGACCTGGGAAGACACACCCCTGTTGGCCAGAATATGATTTTAAGAAAGATGTATAACTCATGGTGCGGACTTGTCAAAATTATCTAAAGGATACCATAATTCTTGTGATTTTTCTGCCCACATTTTAAGAGGTTTTAGGACCTGGTGGTATGATCTGGGGGGTTGCTAGCGGAAAATAGGGTTTCACTACAAATGTCTGCATGTTAAAAATCTGACACTTCATCAATTAATGTCCATACTCCTTGTGCACATGTGTGTAAATTTGGGTTAATGTCCGATAGTGCAAAACCAGTTAAAAAGCGCAAAATGTTGCCATTTCTGAATGCAAGCCCCCAGGAAGAGCAGAGTTTGAACAGAGTATACCTCATGTGATATGTGATGGGTGCATGTCATTTTAAACAACTGTGTATCTGTGCAATATGTATTTGAATCAAATATAGATTTGTGGGCAAACTGACCAGGGGAGGATCCTCTGACCCATAAAACCTACAGCATCACTCTGACTCACATTTCCTTCCCCCAATCATGGGAGAGGGGAGAATTTGGCCAATGACAAGTAGAAAGGGGCAGGCTTAGCTAGGCCCAGGCACACACCCACTTTCAAAACACATAAAAAGAGACTGCTGGGACAGGTAGACATTTCAAATCCAGTTGCTGCAACGCGCTCTGTCGGACCACACAACATCCAGAAGATACCAGATCCAACACTTAGACTTTAAAACTCCAAAGAACTTGATTCAGAACTCAAAGCAAGGGTCTAAACCCACAAACTGAGAACTCTTCTCAGCAGGCCTCAGCATCCAGCAAACCTAACAGCGGTAGCAGCATCCAGGAGCTGTGCAGATCAGCGCTGTGTCTAGAGAAAGCTGTGCAGAAAGATCCAGGAGCTGTGCACAGACGCTGTACCCAGAGATCCAGGAGCCGGGCCAGGAGCAGTGTCAGACCAGACCAGCAGAGCAGAGACCAGACGCTGTGCGCAGAGACCGTCTGGGGCGAAACCAGAACCGAAGCCATCTTGACCCGATCCGTGAGACCTAGACCTTCCAAATAAATTGTGAGTACAGCTAGGATGGTGTGAAACCAAATCTCTTAGTTTCCAGTAATATAATTCAATCTATTTAATCTAAGTAGAACTGCCTCCTAACTGTCACTTGTCAATTCTGCAGCCGCATAGCTGTCACCTGTCATTTTTAAAAGCTGTCACCTGTCAATTTGAGTTACTTTAAATTCGAAAAACGACCTTTACAAAATCGTTCATATCTTTGGAACCGTTTGGGCTAGAAACTTGGTTTAACTTTCCTCTGAAAGCTTAGAATCGTAGCTTTTCAACGAACCGACTTGCCTCTCATTATACTTTCTCCGCAATCACGATTCATACATTCGCGAATTTTGCCGCGATTTGCGATTTGGCCCGATTTCTTTACTTGTAAAAAGATAGCTGCTTTTGCATGAACTGCTAAATTTCGTTTGCCTCTTAAGAACCATCCCTGAATCATTGCTAGAGTGAGCCTGAACTAATATTAACTAGATACCACTCACCCTGAACCTCCTGAAGGGAATTAAAAGCATTTTCGGCATATTTCTCACTGCATTGTCACCATATTCAAAGCATTTTGCCTGGGTTTCAAAACTCCTATCTGTTGTATAAGCTGCTGGGGGGGAATTGAACTGAATTCTATTTGATTGCATTCCTAAGAACTGTGTGCTCTCAGCTTCATCTCCTTACATTGCATAAGGGGGGGTGGGTGAATTGACCAAGAAAGTGATTACATTGTCTTTTGCTGAAATCCTATCAAGTTATTTTCTGTACTGCATTTTCATTCCAGATTGCATCTATTTGAAACCATAAAAGTATTGTTGCTATCTTATCCATCCTATACCCACTCATCATTGATTATAAAGAAGTGTGCTAGTGCCAAACTATCCATTATTGATTACTGCTCAGATTAAGTGTGATATTCAATTATTAATTTATTGTAACGTGTGATATATATATTGTTTAAATTCTCAAATAAACCTTTTAAATTTGCAAAACAGAACTGCTTCTTGGCTCAGTGGGGTCAGGGGGATTCTAAGAGAGGGGTGTTATATAGGGGTAGTCATCCAGAACTCATGAACTGGACATAAAGATATATCAATAAGGGTTTCCATTCAGTATCCCAGACTAGGCATTGACTTAGCTGTAGTGTTGAATTGAATCTTCTTACAAATTGGGGGCTCGTCCGGGATGTCTGGGTTAGATCTATCACTTGTGCAGCTTAATACAGTGTGCTAACTGACGGGATACATACATCCGGTCGGATCACCACGCTGTTTTACGCTGTAAAGCACTCTTCAAAGCGACACTCTAAGGAAAAGGTCTGTTTTACAAAAATAAAATACTAATTTCTGTAAGTCAGGACAGAGATCAATCTCTAGAATGACGACCTTGGTAGACATGAAAAAAGCGAGGGAGCACCTCTTACATAAGCTATTTGTGAGAGATGAGTGGACTCACCAGGACCAAACGGTCTGGTTGCAGGCCATCGCGCAACAGGTCACTGAAACAGGGTCAGACACATGGAGAGATCAGGGTCCATTACATGTGGCCCTGAGTGAACTATATATGGCTCCTAAAGCCAAAGATGAACACAATAAGATTGCCAGGATAGCGGCATACCTGTACCTATATATGGGAGACATGCAGGATAAATGTACTGAAAGCCAAGATCTGGCGAATAAGCGATAGATGGCGTTAGAGAAGGTCCAATCTGACCTGGTCTCTTCTGAGCAGAGGCTGCAGGGGAGCCAGGAGTCAGAAAATGATAGTAGGCAGTATATCATTAAAATAAAAGAGGACATGGATAGACTGCAACAGGAGAAGGCTGATCAGGATACCAGATTTCTGGCCTTGCAGAAGGAGTACCAAGAAGGGTTGGACTCCCTTCTGCAGAGCCAGAAAAAGCTGGAGCAACAACTGGACTTCAACAGGGCATGCACAGAACAGGTAGCCACCCTGCAAATTCGATTAGACAGAGAGAAAGAGGAAAGCAATACATTGATTCTGAAAGACCTGGATACCCAGGCAGAGTTTGAGCAGGAGCACCAGAAAGCTGGTGCCTTCCAAAGGCAAAGGGACGACCTGGAGGCACAGATGAAGGCTCTTAGTCAGGAAAGGGACATCTTAGGCCAGGAAGTCTGCCACTTAAAAAGGAAAATGGAAGAAAATCACCTGGCCCTCCAGGGACTGGGTGACCTCCAAAAAGAACACCAGAACTTGTTAGAGCACACCAGGAGGGTGGAGGATGCTCTGGCAAGAAAGGAGCAGGCCAATAGGGACACAGCTCAGGAGGTAACCCTCCTGCAGCAGAGACTGGCCCAGTACTCCAGGACCAATCAGGAGGCACAGAGAGAAAATGAGGCTCTCTGTCAGCACAATGATAGGCTCCAGCAACAGGTAGCGATGCAGGAGAGACTGATAGAGTCGAGTAAGGCCTTAACTGAGGAACTGAAAGCGCAGGCTCTTGCATTGCAACAGGGAGCAGGGGCGGATAGAGACCAGGTTTGCTGGGAGAGGGAGACTCTTGAGCATAACCGCAGGAGCCCTAGTACCAGAGGCCTTCATATCTCTCAGTCCCTGGACTCTGCCACCCCTATGTCCCCTCGCGCACATGAGCCCAGGGCCACGGGGTTGGCAGATTACTATCCAACCAGAAGTATGGGGCTCATAGGCCAGTACCTCCCAGGAATGGAGGGGCAGGCATCCGGGTATGGGCACCCAAGCACGGTGCAATTTAGTGGGGAACCCCAGGAGAGAAGGCCCATTAAGGGCATCCTGAAAACTTCTGCCCAGTTAGGTCAGTGGGGGGGGTACCCATCAAATCCTGGCAGCAAGGAGGAATCTGAAGACTCCTCTGAACGGCGCAGGACACAGGAGACCAGGTCCCCACATTCTGCCAGCCATTCCCAGGCTCGCAGAATCCGGGAAAACCTGGAAGAGCAGACAGGAACCTCTGGGAGCAGTGCCTCCGAGTCAGAGGATGAATGGACCAAGGTTACCCGAACCAAAAAGGCCAATAAGGCAAAAAGGGCCTTGCTCAAGGACCCATTGAAGCAAATAAAGGCAATAAGGAGTGTCATCATGCTTTGTCATAAGAACGCCAAGTATTCCGTTTGGGAACACTTGGAGCTCTATGAGCTAATGATGGAGACTTTCCATTTGAAGGACAGCAGTAGCTGCATCCAGTACGTCAAATGGACATTCTCCCCAGAATACTCCAGTTTCTTTTCGGGGCTGGAGGACCAAAATCATTTAAGATGGTCCACCTATAAGGCGGCCATCTTGAAACATTTTTCTGTTCACAGAAATCCTCAAGAGGCTCGCAAGGCAGCCTACAATTTTCAATGTGGGGAGGATCAGGCCCCAAAAGAGTTTGTGCAAGAATTAAAGCGTGCTTTTGTGCAGACCACCAGACGGGTGCGCACAGACAGCAAAGAGTTTGTCAATACATTTTTCCATGCTCTCCCTAAATATATAATGACCCAGCTCGTGAGAGATTTTCATGAGAAAAGATCTTTAGACTGGGTCATTGAACAGGCTACCCGGATCTATGAGGTGCAGAAGCCTATCGAAAATAAAAATAACGCGCCGAAAAACCCCAAAACCAACAGCACCCCTGCTGCTGCCAAGGTGGCAGAGGTAAAGGTTGCCCCCGTTTTAGATTTGGAGATGGGGGGGCCTAAAAACCTGCCTGCACCAAATAATTCACAGCCCAGAAGGCCCTCGGGCCAGTCACAGACAGGGAGTCGAGGAGGTAGTCCCACAAATGGGGTCCCCCGCTCCCCTGACTATGTAAATCCCCACTACAAGGGAAACCGACCAATCCTGGGTTATGTGTGGACTCCTCCAGCCCAAGGGGGGGGATCCAGCCAAGCACCTGACCCGGGGAACTTCCCTCCTAACTTCCCCCAGGAGGGCAGAAATTCTCCAAATCCTGGGCAGAACTTTTTCCCCAGGTATCCACCCAATTTCCAGCCCCAAAATCATCCATCCTTCTTTCCCCGATTCCCTGAGCCCAGACAACCTAATCCGGGAGAGGGGAGGCCAAGGGTGGAGGGGTACCCAAATCTTCCCAACCAGGGGTACTACCAGAGAAGGGATAGCTACCCTTCCCGGGATCAGCCTAGGGGAGAAAATAGAGCCCCGTATCAGCCTGAGCGGGTTTCACAACTTGAGCGCCAGGTCCAAAATATGGCACGAGATCTGGGTCACATACTGAGGGCTCAACAGAACCCTCAGATGAGCATGCCACTGCAGAATGCCCCAAACTCGGGACCTGGTGCTCCAGAACAATGACGGGGGCAGCACCCCGATAACCCACCGGTTCCCAGGGAGGAGGCACTAGGGGAAGGGGGGTGTAAAGCCTTGGAGGAAGCTTCCTTCCCAACTTGTAAACAGCCCCTGGAAAACCAGGAACCGGAAACAAAATCTCCTACCCCTGAAAGTCTGCCACCCAAGGAGCAGAGAGGAGGTAAGAGAAACAAAGGACCCAAACAGACCCATTTTGTGGGGGAGGTACAGGTCTTCCAATTTGAGGGAGAGGGATACTCAGAAGATCCTGGGAAAAGGATCTTCTCCTTTAGAGATGGGGGAACTCCTCCCAAGGAAAAATGGGTCCCAAGGGATGCCAATTCAGACTGGGGAGATGTGGAGACTGAGCTACTGCCGCCCATCATCTCATCCCAGAACCGACAATACCGAAATCCCCTGGTTCAAACCCATCCTGGTGACTGCCTCCAAAAAGGGGGGGAGGGGCGGCCCAGAACCGGAACCAGGGGAACCCACAATGGCTCTGATCTCCAGTTGCCAACTTTTTCTTTCAGATTCCCAAGGCTCTCCACAGAATTCTGCCCAAATCTCTTCGCTAGCAATGTCCAAAACCAGAAAATTAGCCCACCAGTTGTCCAAAAATGTGCATTATCTGTGCCCCCTTGAGGAGAAGGAGGGAAGATACTATGCCCCGGTACAAGTACAGGGGCAGGGTACAATTTTGGCACTGGTGGACACTGGATTCCAAGCTACCCTTCTGTCCAAAAGGGCCTTTGAGGAACGAAATGCAGGAAGGGGGGAGAATTACCATATTCCTCTCACCTCTCTTCCTGGACAACTACAGAACTTTGACGGGAAGGAAATTCCTGTCGAGGGGACTGCAGATTTGGACATCAAAATTGGGCGACACAAGGTGAAACACCCGGTCATAGCAGTGACTCCAGAGGGCACCCCTTGTTTACTAGGGAATGACCTCCTGAGAAGGTTGTCACCCCTAATAGATTGTGTAAACAAGGTCCTCTGGACCCAGACTAGCCATGTTAGTTTAAACGGCACCTGCCACATGGTTGAACAAAAATCTGACCAAGTAAAATTTCACTTCCAGAACAACCAAACTCCAGACGTGACAGTAATAGCAGTAGGACAACAGACTGGTGATGGGGGGTCCTCTCTATTTATGAAAATCAACCTTCCTTCCAGTTTAAGGTGGCATTCCACACTGGAAGGAAACACCCTGAAATCCTTTACTAATCCACAATCAGAAACTCCCACTCCTATAGTCCAGAAAGATGTGAAATCAGCTCAGAGCCTGGCTGATATTCAGCAAATTGGAGAGCAGTTGTTCATCCCTGTTCAGTTAAATGATGGGAAGGACTCTGTTCTTGCTCGAGTTTGTGTGAACAACGGTAAGAGCTTCATCAGCGAAGCCATGTTCTGCCAACTCCCAAAAGATCCAGCCATTCCCACATTCAAACTGATAGACAAATGGGAAATAGACCTGGAAGCACCTAATTCCAAACATCTCCTGCCAAGCAGGTGTATGCTCAAAATCTCCATTGGCAACAAGAGCATAGTCCATAATTGTTGGGTTGTGCGAGACGTCACTGCCGCCTTTTACTTAGGCAGTGACATTCTCAATCGCTTTGCCATTAGTTTGGACCTAATAAACTTCAAAGCTTGGTCCCAATTAGCAGATAATCCCATGGGCTTTGATGATCCAGAAAAAGCATTTAGGTCAGCTCAATTGCTATCTTATGCAGTTGAAATTCAGATCAAAGAGGAAGTCACCATCCCAGAAAGGACCCGACAATTCTCCCTGGAAGTGAAAGTTAAAAGAGGACAACATTTGAAAAACCCTGATGCTTACATACATCTAAACGCTTCTCTCCAACAGCAAGGGTTGGGGGTAAACCCAACTCCATTAGTCAACATAGAACATGACACCATTCTAATAGAGGTGGATAAAAGCGACTTAAAGAGTATTACTCTAGCCGCAGGCACCATTATTGGAATGGCGGTTGATGACCGACATTTTTCCATTGATTTAGGAAATGAACTGTTAGGACCAATCCCCAAGGACTGTTTTGACAGTGACAGTGATGACAATACAACACCAGACAGGATTTTCACCCGGCATGGGGGAACTTCCTGGTGTACACTTCTTGCCCTTATGGTAAGGAAGATGTGACTTGTGACTTCAGGAGGGATGAGGTGATTTTCCAAGTCCATGAGGGCTGCCTTTCCCACCTGAAGCCCCCAGTCCAAATCAGCACTCTGACCAGGGACTTCTCCACCCAGCTGGAGGAGGCTGCTGAGATAGCCAAACCAGAAGTCTTTCCAGGCTTCAGGCAGATGGTAGAAGAGAGAGTCAACCTAGCTGATGCCTGTGTGATTCTGGAACAAAAGCAAAAGTTGAAACAAGTTTTCTTGGATTTCCAAGATCTCTTTGCGGTAGACTCATATGACTGTGGCCGCACCGACATCCACACAACAACAATCCCCACGGACCCTGGAATGACTCCAGTGTTTGTGAAGCAATATCGCTTGCCTCTCGCATCCATGAAGTCCCTTACTGAAATAATTAAGAACCTTGAGTCCCGGGGAATAATCCGTCCAGTCCACAGCACTTTCAATAATCCGGTGCTGGGAATATTGAAGCCAAACGGCCAGTGGAGACTCTACGCCGACCTCAGGGAGCTCAACAAACGGGTCCATACTTCCCGATGGCCTCTGCCCTACATTGACCAAGGGCTGGCCCAGATCCAGGGGTCGAAGGTATTCACTGCAATAGACCTGACCAATGGATACTGGACTGTGCCTGTCAGTAGGGAGGACCAATACAAGCTGGCTTTTACCTTTGGGGGCCAGCAGTACACATGGACGCGGACTCCCTTCTGATACCTCAACTCCGGAAATGAATTCAACATTTTCCTACACAAGGCCATGCCCGACCTGGGTGCAAGGGGTAACCTGGCTTATGTAGATGATGTCCTCATCAAATGTTCATCTGTGGAGGAACGCATATCGGAGATCCGTTATGTTCTGACCCAGTTGAGGGCCGCCTGAGCAAAACTTTCCTTTCAGAAGGCACAGTGGTGTAGAACCCGTGTTAATTTCTTGGGGCATGAGATTACTCCTCAGGGTCTCTGTCCCCAGGAAAAGAAAGTGGAAGCACTTCAGAAACTGAAAGACCCCACAACTCTGCGGGAACTAAGGAGCCTCCTTGGACTGACTAATTGCAGCAGAAAGTTCATTGAAGGCTACGCAGAGATCACTAGACCCCTGATTCATCTCTTGAAGGGGGGGGGTCAAGTGGGAATGGGGTCCAGAACAATCCGAGGCAGTAAGACAACTCAAAAGAAGCCTCTCACAAGCGCCCTGCCTAGTTTACCATGTCAGAAACTAGGAGTTCTTCCTGGAGACAGGGTTCTCTAATACGTGCTTGACGGCAGTATTATACCAAAAGCATGACAAGGTCAATAAAGTAATCTCCTATGCGAGCAAAACTTTATCCTCTGTGGAGGAAAAATTCAACGATTGTGAGAAGGCACTCCTGGCAGCAGTGTGGGCATTGAAGAATTACCGGCCGTTTATCCATGGGGAACACATCATAGTGGAGACTCCACACCAGCCTCTGCAATATCTCCAAAGTGACAGAATCCGGGCCGGAAATGTGAGTAATTCCCGAATTACTTCCTGGATTCTGTCAATGCAAGGCTTTCCTGTGGAGGTCAGATATGGCCAAAACAAGAAGAGTCCCCTCGCAGAAGGTCTAGCTAATTTGCATGATTGTGCCAGAGAAAACTGTCTCGAGGACGAAAGTCTAAAAATCAAGGACAACACGGAGGGATACCTTAATTCCCCACACAAAGTCTTTGAAGAGGACAAGTGTGAGGGCATGCCAACTGTCTATGTGGATGGATGCTCTTACCATGTTGACAACGACGGGGAGAAAGAACTGGTGGCTGGCGTAGGGAATGCATGGGTGAAGGAGTTTCCAGAACCCTCCGCTGGATACAAAATTGGTCCCCGAAGTAGTCAGGTGGCAGAATTAATGGCTGTGCATCAGGCCATCCTCACTGCTGTCCAGCATTTACTCCACAAACTGGTCATAATCACAGATTCGGATTATGTATGGAACGGGTTCGTAGAGCACCTGGTTAATTGGAAAACCAGAGGCATGTTATGTGCTAATAACAAACCCTTGAAACATGGGAAGTTAATCCAAAACATTGATGATCTGGTCACATCGAATGGGATGACCATCTACTGGAAAAAGATCAAGGGTCATTCCAAAGTAGAGGGACCAGACAAGACTGGAAATGACTTAGCTGATCAGCTGGCCAAAACCGGGGCCATCCAAGGGGATCTAATCGAAATAGAGTCCCTGCTGGGGGAAATCCAGGTCACTGCTATCACTAGGTCCCAGACAAATGCTCACAATGATCTTTCAATTGCACAATGGAGTAAGGAGACCCCTGATGCTGATTTGATTACCGCTCAGAAGGGGGATCCAATAATTGGTAAATTTTACCAACACATTGAGGACCCTGAGAACTTTCCCCTGACGGATACCGATCACAACGGGAAAGAGGACCTTAGAGTGTTGATGAAATGTCCAAAAATGTTCCGGACCCAAGACGGTTTGTTGGTAAGGAAATCCCAAGCTGGCCATGATCAGTGGGTGGTTCCTACCTCCTTCCGAAGCCTGATGTTAAGTCACGCCCATGATGCGGCTACCGCCGGTCATAGGGGGTTTCATACAACACTTGAGATCTTAAAAGAGGTTGCCTACTGGCCACACATGGGCCAGGACCTCAAACAATATTTGAAGGGTTGTCTTGTGTGTGCACAATTTCAGCCAACATCCCTCACACACCGGGCGCCTCTCCAAAAGAGGGGAATGACACTCCCATGGTCAGATTTACAAATCAACTTTGTAGGCCCAGTGATTCGCTCCGCTAGGGGGAATAAGTACATGTTGACTGTGACATGCTTGTTTACCAAGTGGCTGTAATGTCTCCCAGCCCCAAACTGCAAGGCAGAAACTGCAGCTGCCCTGATGATTAACCACATCTTTTCCCGTTTTGGTCTACCTCAAAGGATTGAGTCAGACAGGGGTAGCCACTTCACCAGTGAAGTAATGACAAAGATGTGGGAGATACTGGGGGTTAAAAGAAAGCTACATATTTCTCATAGGCCAGCTTCTTCTGGAGCAGTGGAGAGATATAACCGAACCATCGTGAGCATCTTAAAAAGTTTGTGGCAGATTCTGGGCCAAGTTGGGATATCCGATTACCTCTGGTCCTAATGGCCATCAGATCTACCTCTTCATCTGCAACCAAAATGTCACCATTCGAGTTGATGACTGGGCGCAAGATGGTGCTTCCTCAGCATTTGCTCTACAGGACCCAAGAGCAGACACTGATAAATGCCTCCACAACTCATGAGTATGTGGAGAATTTAAGGAAACACCTCCAACATGCTTTTGCTTATGCTCAGCGGAATCTAGAAATATCAGCTGATAGCATGAAGACCCACTATGACCTGAAAACTTCCCGGAAGGAATATCAGGTGGGAGACTGGGTTTATCTATACAACCTCCAAAGAAACCAGGCAAAACAGCGAAAATTCTTGCCTACATGGAAGGGACCCTTTGAAATTATAGACAAGATCTCCCCTGTGGCCTACAAGATCCGCATCCCCAAAGGCGGTTTGGCAGAGGGGGCAGACAAGTGGGTCCACATAAACCAGTTGAAGTGTTGCCATCCCAGGCACACTTTACAGCAACTGGAGGAGTCCTCTGCAATCCCAGAGGGTACCGCTCCAGAGTAATTCAATTCCAACCCTAAAAGATCCTACATATAGCCTATCAAATTCTGTGTTTCTCAAGTTTATGTGTTCCTGTCTCTTAATTTAAAAAAATGTGCATGTTCATATCTGTTGAGTTCTAAAATATATATGCTACCCCACTATATCAATGATGGGGGAGAAATGTCCATGAATTGGTATTGCCGCTTTTCCTTTGTCATCCTAGGAGAAAGAAAACCTGGAGACTGGCCAAGGAGGACGATCTGGAGATCGGGAGCAGAGACCCAAGGGGCCCGGGGTACCACCCAATATTCCCATCAGGACCGGCGAGGAGAACCGATCGATCAGTACTGGATGGAGGAAAAGATGCTGAACTGTGCCATCTACCGGAAGAAGATGAGGAGAACATCCCAGATCTTGCGAGTTCCAATCAGTGAAACAGAATGGCCATCGCAAGAGGGGGGCTTGTGGGATGTTTTTACCCATGCATCCGAGCCCTACCACAAAAACTGTGCAGTACTGGCATGGAAAACATCATGATGGCCAGAACTTCCCAGAAAATGCACAGGGAAATGCATGAAGAATAGGCTGCCACCCATTTTTGCCTAGGTTGTGAGCACAGGAGGGCACTGCCTAAAACCACCATTGGGCTACCCACACAGTAGCCTGAAACCATTGGGAATGGCAATGCTGATTGCCAAAAGCAACCTATAACTGTGGGGAGTTCATTTTCTTAAATCCCAAAAATGGTTGCATTACCAGTACTCACCACTATCAGAAAGCCGGTGTTTTAAAACCACCAGACTTGTGTGTAAAACTGAACAAATGAAACAAAACCAGACCAAGGAAAGACTTGCTAAGAGGTGGATACAATGTAAAACTATACTCTGAAATGACTTGAAGGAAGTAATTATTTAATGTGTATGTAAAAATCGTAATAGACTTAAACTGGGGGACAAAAAGTTACATTTAGCTGAAACCTGGCTTATGAAACTGAATTCTGCCTGACATCTACCCCCACAGGAGTTAAAACCTGCTCAGCCACTCTTCCCCTTGCCAAAAGGAGTTGTCACCTCTCTGATTAGATTAGGGGTGGAGCAGCTACAGGGAGTTGAACAAAGGCCTGTCCTGGGCCCAGGCAAATGGTTTATTAGGGTGGTCGTAAATGGCTTCCTTTTGAACAAAGCCCTTCCTTGACTCAGGCAGATGGTTTATAGGGGAGGTCGTAAAGTGGCTTCCTCTTGGCAGAAACGGAGAGGGGCAGCCCCTCTGATGACAGGCTGAACTTAAAGAAAGTGGATAGACTGGTTTCTCCACCATGTGACCTGGGAAGACACACCCCTGTTGGCCAGAATATGATTTTAAGAAAGATGTATATCTCATGGTGCGGACTTGTCAAAATTATCTAAAGATACCATAATTCTTGTGATTTTTCTGCCCACATTTTAAGAGGTTTTAGGACCTGGTGTTATGATCTGGGGGGTTGCTAGCGGAAAATAGGGTTTCACTCCAAATGTCTGCATGTTAAAAATCTGACACTTCATCAATTAATGTCCATACTCCTTGCGCACATGTGTGTAAATTTGGGTTAATGTCCGATATTGCAAAATCAGTTAAAAAGCGCAAAATGTTGCCATTTCTGAATGCAAGCCCCAAGGAAGAGCAGAGTTTGAACAGAGTATACCTCATGTGATATGTGATGGGTGCATGTAATTTTAAACAACTGTGTATCTGTGCAATATGTATTTGAATCAAATATAGATTTGTGGGCAAACTGACCAGGGGAGGATCCTCTGACCCATAAAACCTACAGCATCACTCTGACTCACATTTCCTTCCCCCAATCATGGGAGAGGGGAGAATTGGGCCAATGACAAGTAGAAAGGGGCAGGCTTAGCTAGGCCCAGGCATACACCCACTTTCAAAACACATAGAAAGAGACTGCTGGGACAGGTAGACATTTCAACGCAACGCGCTCTGCCGGACCACACAACATCCAGAAGATACCAGATCCAACACTTAGACTTTAAAACTCCAAAGAACTTGATTGAGAACTCAAAGCAAGGGCCTAAACCCACAAACTGAGAACTCTTCTCAGCAGGCTTCAGCATCCAGCAAACCTAACAGCGGTAGCAGCATCCAGGAGCCGTGCAGATCAGCGCTGTGTTCAGAGAAAGCTGTGCAGAAAGATCCAGGAGCTGTGCACAGACGCTGTACCCAGAGATCCAGGAGCCGGGCCAGGAGCAGTGTCAGACCAGACCAGCAGAGCAGAGACCAGACGCTGTGCGCAGAGACCGTCTGGGGCGAAACCAGAACCAAAGCCATCTTGACCCGATCCGTGAGACCTAGACCTTCCAAATACATTGTGAGTACAGCTAGGACGGTGTGAAACCAAAACTCTTAGTTTCCAGTAATATAATTCAATCTATTTAATCTAAGTAGAACTGCCTCCTAACTGTCACTTGTCAATTCTGCAGCCGCATAGCTGTCACCTGTCATTTTTAAAAGCTGTCACCTGTCAATTTGAGTTACTTTAAATTCGAAAAACGACCTTTACAAAATCGTTCATATCTTTGGAACCGTTTGGGCTAGAAACTTGGTTTAACTTTCCTCTGAAAGCTTAGAATCTTAGCTTTTCAGTGAACATAGAACCGACTTGCTACTCATTATACTTTCTCCTCAACCACGATTCACACATTCGCGAATTTTGCCGCAATTTGCGATTTGGCCCGATTTCTTTACTTGTAAAAAGATAGCTGCTTTTGCCTGAACTGCTAAATTTCGTTTGCCTCTTAAGAACCTTCCCTGAATCATTGCTAGAGTGAGCCTGAACTAATATTAACTAGATACCACTCACCCTGAACCTCCTGAAGGGAATTAAAAGCATTTTCGGCATATTTCTCACTGCATTGTCACCATATTCAAAGCATTTTGCCTGGGTTTCAAAACTCCCATCTGTTGTATAAGCTGCTGGGGGGGAATTGAACTGAATTCTATTTGATTGCATTCCTAAGAACTGTGTGCTCTCAGCTTAATCTCCTTACATTGCATAATAAAGGGGGGGGAGTGAATTGTCCAAGAAAGTGATTACATTGTCTTTTGCTGAAATCCTATCAAGTTATTTTCTGTACTGCATTTTCATTCCACATTGCATCTATTTGAAACCATAAAAGTATTGTTTCTATCTTATCCATCCTATACCCACTCATCATTAATTATAAAGAAGTGTGCTAGTGCCAAACTATCCATTATTGATTACTGCTCAGATTAAGTATGATATTCAATTATTAATTTATTATAAAGTGTGATATATATATATTGTTTAAATTCTCAAATAAACCTTTTAAACTTGCAAAACAGAACTGCTTCTTGGCTCAGTGGGGTCAGGGGGATTCTAAGAGAGGGGTGTTATATAGGGGTAGTCATCCAGAACTCATGAACTGGACATAAAGATATATCAATAAGGGTTTCCATTCAGTATCCCAGACTAGGCATTGACTTAGCTGTAGTGTTGAATTGAATCTTCTTAGAACCATCACCCAGCACTGCCCTTGAGCTGGCCACCATCCGGCAGCGTCAACAGGAACTTACTGTGCTGGTTGGCCAGCATGTTGAGGAGGCTGCCCATCTCAGGGAGGATATTGTGGAAACGGCAAGGCACTCCAGTGAGAGGATGGAGGCCTGTACTGACAGGCTTTGTGAGGAGATAGCTAGGCTAAGGGAGGTCCTCACTCAAATAGCTGACACAATGGACCGCCACTTCACACCACCAGGACAGTCTGCCACGTTGTCATCCGCCGGTTCAACGCAGACAAGCCCCCTCCGCCGCTCAACACGCACCACCAGGCGCATGTCTGCCCATCCTCCAAATGCCGCTGCAGATAATGGCCAATAGTGGCTTTATGGTGATTCTTATGCGTGCATGGGCCAGCGCAAACATGGCAGACACATGAGGAACTGTTGTGGAACGGTGTTATGGGTCTGTTGGGGGCGGGGGGTGGAAGGGTGTTATGGGTCTGTTGGGGGGGTTGAAGGGTGTTATGGGTCTGTTGTGGGGGGTGGAAGGCTGTTATGGGTCTGCTGTGGGGGGTGGGTGGAAGGGTGGTGGGATGTTTGGGGACATGCACTTTTTCATCTTTCCGTTACTTAATACACTGGTGTCTGATCAAAACACAGGCTTGGACATCTTCATTGTGTATGGGTACTTTATTGGGGACAGGGTCCATTGCGTGCTTCTAAACATACACCAGTGCATTACTACACATATCCATGTGACAGTACCAAAACATGTTCCTCAGAATATTTGGTTGATCAGATGCTGTCTCACAGCACGTCCCTCCTGCCCATCCCCTCTTGCAAGACCTGCATCCCCTTCACCTCCGTCCTCATCACCATCATCATCCTCATCAGGTGCTTCTATTTCTCATGGCCATAGAGGAGAGCGCCACCAGACATTCTAATGCACCTAAACCGTGACTTCAAAAGGCCAAAAGTCTGCTCGATCATGATGCGGGTAAGGGTATGTGCTCGATTGTATTCCTCTTCGTGCCTGTTCTGTGGGTCCCGTACAGGTGTGAGGAGCCAGCTCTTCAGGGGATAGCCTGCATCACCTGTATGGGGGAACAAATGGGGTCCTGTTACTGTTCACCTCAAGAGCGGCCTATTCATATCACACAAATTGACATTGCATTGTGATTCAAGTACACAGTCAACAGCATACATGCAGATGGTCTGTGTGACAGCAATGTTCAAGTGTGAGCTCGACCCTGCAAGTAGACATGCCCCATTGATGCCTTCAACAGTAATTGACATGTCCTGGGTGAGGCGAGGTCGTATGTGTCAGGCAGATTTGGTTCCTCACTGCTGTTGTACTGCCATTCCAACATAGATGTTGCCATGCAGTGAGGCATCACTTCAGTGGTGGTAAAGGTGTGTGGTGAAATGCTATGTCTATGGCTAGGGCTAATCCCTTTGCATGCATCATAGGGCACATTGCATTATAGATGTTGTGCTGGACTGATTCCGTATGACTATCCTGATGGCACGTATGAAATCTGTGTATTTTGTGGCGTGGAATGTTGTGCAATGTGTATGTGGATGGGTGTTTGATGTTACTAGACCTGAAATGTCATCTGTGTTGCGTGGCTCATACTTGCATGTCAGTTCAACTCAAGTACGTTGTGGCCTTCCCAGATGAACATTGGCTGTTAAGACGGATTTCTGAACTCTGTCCTGGCGGCGCAGAAGTTCAGAAGGCCAACCTAATTACTTGGAACAGGGTAACCTCTGGAAAAGCCAGACCAATCAGGGTAGCGATCGCGGCGGTCAAGACTAGGTCTCAAGAGGGGTGAGGATGACTGAAAGCCCGCAATGAGCACACAAAGCAAGGACACTTACAAACTACTCCAAACAGGTGTTATATTAAAAATATATACACATTTATTCCAAGGCCTTTGCAACAATAACCGTAGTGAGAAATCACAATAAAACTCTAGTAAACCAACACATACCAAACCAATAATATATATACAAATACAAACAAGTCTAAAGCGTTAGATGCACGAAATGTGTAGTCCACCTAGAAGGGGAGGAAAACAGGCAGTGCGAAAAAAATGATTAGACCTAGTCCGCCTTCAGAGGCACCTAACTAAAAGGAAGTCCAAGCCCTATGAAGAGTGGAGCCTTGTGCTCAAAAGTACCTGCACACGCTGGTGCCAACGGGCAAAAAGGGGAGTCTCTTCGAGGGAATCAGGCAGTTCAGTTTGGTGCTCAAATGAAGAAGAACAGAGTTCCGTGACTCAAGCGCAGCCTCCACTGTGGGCAGAAGCAGAGCATGAGTATGGAACGGCGTGCTGTTTGACACAGCGGGAAAAAGCTATGGGCTCCTGCGGAGGGCGAACAGTTCCTAGCTATGCTACTCACCGGGCCCCGATGCAAGCAGACCCAGGCTTCCCCGCGTCAGTTTCAGTGCTGGCAGGTTCAGGGGAGCAGGGGACGTCTCGTCATCGTGTAGATTCTGCCGCAGCAGAGTTGAGTTAAGGATGTCCCAAACGAAGTGAACCCGCACAGTTTGTTACCACAGCAGGGCAACGGAGCGGCCGTGTGTATCTCAGCCAAATGTACACTACTCACTTCAGACCTGGGAATGCCAAGTGTACGAATCGTGTGAGAGTGACAAGGACTCGAAATACAACACAACCTGGCGGCGTTTACAGAGCAAGGCTCCTGGGTAGGCTGGTCAGTCTGCTGGATGGCCCAGAGACACTTCCGAAGGCTTACGTGCAGGAGATGGTGAAGATGCCGAGAATAGCTGTCCCCGCTATTCCAAGGGTCTGATCCAACCTTCTGGTTCGATCAGAGGTAGAAAGGGTTTCACAAGGCGACAGCAATGCAGAGGAGCAGTCCTTCAGCGGGTCACCAGCGATTCCTCGGTTCAGCCTCGTGGTTGCAGGATACTTGGCTCCTGTATTCCTTTGTTCGTGAGAACTCAGGAGATCGACATGGTAGTGCCGTTTCCAGCCCCCTCTTATCCACGGTTCCCTTCGCGCCAAAACACAGGGGACCCAATGGGAGATCCGCTCATCAAACACTCACACCATACGTGGACCTATCACGGACCACGGTGGTCCCAGGCATTCACACCACACTAGACTCTCTGGCACCCAGAATGTGTATTGGGACCAGACATCCCAGCCCACATCCTGGAGGCACACACAAGGCCTGTAGAAGCCAGAGAAAGCATCTGTGTTTCGCGGGAAAGTACATGCCCAAATAAGGAAGGCCCCGGGTCGGCTCGACCTGGGGAAGGTGAAGGGGGCAAGACGGTCAGCGGACAGGACAAAGGAGCCTCGTGGTCTGGCCATTTTGGGAGCCAGGCCACCATTTTGGGCTAAGCACGAGAAACGCGCTAAAAACGCCAAAAGGAGCTCAAAACACAAGAAACGATCGCTGCCACCATTCCCCTCCGTGATTCACTTGCACCGATCAGTTACAATCCAAAAAGAGTATCTAGGGCCTGTAGAAGACTAGAGACCCAAGAGAGCAGTAACTTAGCTTACAGTGCCCTCTTGTGTCATGTTGCACGAAAGCTGCAACATGATAAAGAAACTACGGAAAACAGCATTTCCCGGTACTGACTGTCTTAAGGGCATGTCAGTTTCCCCGTAAGAATGGAGCGAAAGTCCAGAGGAGTGCGGCAGAAGGCTGCACTTCTCTGGCAAAGTCTAGATCCTGGTGAAAACAACAGCAAAAAGTTTAGGGGTTGCCACATGGAAGGAAAATTACCCACAATTAAGAAATCTTTCCTCACATTGGCGTACATCTGTATGTGCATTTTGCAGACAGACAACAAGCTACACCCAGTTGGAACATGTCTCTCCCCCATCACACCCAGTTGGAGCATGTCTCTCCCCCATCACACCCAGTTGGAGCATGTCTCTCCCCCCATCACACCCAGTTGGAGCATGTCTCTCCCCCGCCATCACACCCAGTTGGAGCATGTCTCTCCCCCCATCACACCCAGTTGGAGCATGTCTCTCCCCCCATCACACCCAGTTGGAGCATGTCTCCCCCCATCACACCCAGTTGGAGCATGTCTCTCCCCCATCACACCCAGTTGGAGCATGTCTCCCCCCATCACACCCAGTTGGAGCATGTCTCTCCCCCCCATCACACCCAGTTGAAGCATGTCTCTCTCCCCCATCACACCCAGTTGGAGCATGTCTCTCCCCCTATCACACCCAGTTCGAGCATGTATCTCTCCCCCCCAAATACACTGCCATGTGCTTGCCCTGCTACTCACCAAGTAGCCACGAACGTTCTGCGGTTTGTCGCTCCATGTAGCATGGGATAGTTGAGTTTCGCAGGACCATGGAATCATGGGTTGATCCGGGAAATCGGGCACAGCAATGTGTGATTATCTTGTTGGCATCACATACCATTTGGACATTGATGGAGTGGAATTGCTTCCTGTTTCGGTCGACCACTTCATTGCGATGTGGGACCACCAATTCCACATGTGTACAGTCGATGGCCCCAATGCAACTTGGGATGCCTGCCAGTGAATAGAAGCCAACTTTGGTTTTTGCAATCTCCTGGGCAGTCCGTGGCATGTATATATGTTCAGGTGCATGCTTCAGGAGGGCATCGAGTACCTGATTCAGCGTGCATGAAAATACTGGTTGGGAGATGCCATGCATCTGGCCCACTGTATGCTGGTAGGTGCCTGTGGCCAGGAAGTGGAGCACAGTCACCACCTTGAGTAGAGGGGGGATGGCAGTTCTGATGTCTATGAGGCTCACAATATCGTCGTGTATCAAGTCCACGATGCTGGTGATGGTATCCCGGTCCAGACAGTACAGGGTGTGTATCTGCTCAGGGGTTAGGTTAAATGGACTGGCTCTGATCCTGGGGATTGGTGGGTGCCTCTGTGGTATGATTAGGTGCCGTGGTGGTGCTTGCTGTGCCTGTCTTGCACTCCTCCTCCTCCCACTGCGTCTCCTTTGGGCTGCCTGTTGTTGTTGCAGCTGCGCTGCAATCATGTCGTCAAGCCCATGTAATGCTGCTAGTATTGGAACCATCTTGGTGTGGGAAGGGGTGTGTGAAGGGGTGTGGTGTGCTCCTTTTGAGCTGCCACTGTCTCCATTGCCTCCACCGGTGCTGATTGTGTCCACCTGTGGCTGGTGGGAACACTGCTCAGTTCTCTCAACGTGTGGTTAGCGATGCCGGTATTTGCGCCATGGCGGTAAGGGGTTTTGGGGGCTTTACCATGCCGCTTTTGGCATGTCCGCTCGCCTTGTGATGCTGTGCTAATAGCAGCATGGCGTAATTTACGGGATGGTGGGTTGCGCGCACGCGGACTGCCCGCTATTAGTGGCACCGTACTTAGCGGTGCCGCTAATAGCGGTGAGCCGGGTCGTAATTCGCATGGGGATTTAACATTGCCGGTATTCCATTACCGGTAACGTTAAATCCATACCGCCTACCGTATAATGAGGCCCTAAGTGTGTGATGAAGAGAATTTTCATGGATGCAAGTTTTGTCATTTGTAAATCTTGATCCTGGGGTTTGAAGGTTCTCTCTGTCGATTATATTAGTTAGATCAGTGGGTGAACCCAGGATTGAGGGATCTCATGTAGACTGTCACCTTGATATTGTCCTAAGTCTAGAGCCATAGAGTAAGTGTGTTCAATCAGACTCAAGTCATTCATGTCATTCGCTACATTAAAGATATGCATATGAGACCCATCAAGAGATGATTTGGATATAATTACCTTCAGTTTTATAATAATATCTGGATCAGAGACTTTAAAATATTTTTTGATTGTTTGTCCAGCAATTGGATGTGTTTGAGGATGGGGGGATGAGCTGTGACCCTGGAATTTTACGAGAGATTTACAATTCGATTTGGGGTGTTTGGGGCATGCTCCTAGATGCTTTGCTTCTTGCCCTTCTGTGGCTGTAGGGTCATTCTCTTCTTGGGAGTGGAGTGTGGGTTTAGGTGCCACTCCCAAATTGGACATTAGAACTGCCACCATGTGTTGGGGTAGGTCACTGCTCTTCTGGCTACAAATTAGTGTATTCTCCGGCCGACTGGCTTCACAGGCCTCGCCTGACAACCATGTTTATTCAAATTTGTTAAGCAGCACACCAATTGCACACGCAGTCTCAGGTGATTCACAAGTTTAGTGGGACAGGCTGTATAGTTAGTTTTATGTGTTTAGGACTCAAGGAAAAAGACACGACTCAAAGGTAATTATCTCCACAGTCCCTTTCAGGTCAATCTACTTTCCTGATGGGGGAGGAGCTTGCTTCAAAAGGACACAATGTTCAGAGAGAAGCACAGCTCAAAGGGAATTATCCCTGCAGTCACTGTGAAGTCAATCTACTTTCTTGTTGGGGGAAGGAGCATGCTACGAAGGGGCTCAGTGCACAACAGTACATTTGTTTCATTGTTTTTCAACCACCGCAAGGCTTCTCTTCACTTCTCTCAGCCCCCTACAGGCCACAACAGACCACTTCTGCCACTTCCCCGCCACGCAGACTCTGATGTTTTGTATGTTTTCCTCGGATAACTCTGCCTCCAGCAGGAATGGTGAGTGAAACAAGACTCACGGCTCCACTCTCCACTCTCCACAACAGACCACTTCTGCCACTTCCGCCATAGTTTCAGCGAAACAGTTTCTAAGTATAATACTTGATCACAGTTCACTCAAGGTTCCTCTCAATCGGGCTCCAACCTTTTCTCCTTAGTGGGGTTCCATTCCCTTAGCTTTCTTCAAATTCCACACTAGAGGTTCCCCTCAGTTGGGCTCAAACCTCCTTTTGTATTTTGATTTTGCTGTAGAAGACTTTAAAAAAAATGGGAGGATTTTTGCTCTCACCTCCACCTCCACATGACCACTTCGACCCTCTTTTCTTTCTTTACTTCCACTTTACAGTTCTGATGTCTCTTGGAAAATGTACTTGTTACATATGACTTGCTTTTCAAACAGGTCTCCCTCTGTCGGGCTCCGACCCTCCTTTTACTTTCACACATGGATCTCCCTCGGTCAGGCTCAGACCCTTCTTTTACTTTTCACATGGGTCTCCCTCAGTCAGGTTCGGACCCCCCCTTTCGTGCTCAAAGTTCAACCGCTTGTGAGCTTTTCACTTAACGTTCATTGCTTCTTGCTTCTTCTACAGCTTTAAAACATTTCACAGAGACTTTCGATTGGGCTATCTCACTTCGCCAGATCCCTCTGCTACTTTGTATTTCGTATTCAGAGTTTGTCATGCCTAGGCAGCATGTGTGGTCGCTGTGTGGCAGGTGGAAGCGCTTTGGTATAGCCGTGTATTGCTTCAGTCTTTCCTGGTAGCCATCTTGGCTTGACTCTACCCCCAACCAAGGCGGATGTTTATCAATGCTTCTCCTCTTGCAGCCATGCTTCGTAAGTTCACATAGGTTTACTAGCCTTAGCTTCCTTGGATCAAGTTAGATTGTGCTCTGAACTGCTATCTCTTTCTTTCCTTCTACTATCTGTTAACCCTGCATTCCGTGACTCTCACTGTAGTGTTGACGACAACAAGTTCCGTCCGGGTAATCCAGAGACTTCACATCTTTCGGTACGATCATTTGTTTCCTTAATCTTCCCCCAGATCAACCCTCTCTTTCAATGCATACGCTTACCTTACGGTTGTTCTTTCCTTATGATTCAGTCCTTCCGATTCAGTCCTTCCACGGGAGAGAACGCCGCGCCTTCTCAAAAAACCCTTCTTTAGTCTTACTGCAGAGGCTACTGCTTTCCAGCCGTCCGCAGGAACACTGTCTGGTGGGTCCCGTCTCCATTCCTCTCCCTCTGCCGCATGCGTTACTTTCTCTCTTTCTTACGCCTTTCATATATTACCTGTGTATCACCCCAGATGGAAATCCTTCGGAACACCCAGAAAACGAAGACGAATGTCACCGCTGTTCTTCCATAGAAACTTACCAAAACAGGTATTGACATATCCTTTGAAAGGATAGTTTGAATCTCTCTCCTAGCCTTTCTAATATGTGGTCTCTATTTACAGTCGTCTGTGGAGAAACAAACCTCAATACTACATAGAAGGCTGACTCCATCCGATACGAAAAAGGTCTTCCTGTCCATTCTGACTAGGGTTTTCTTCCCCAAGAGAGTTTCCCTGGAAACTCCCCCCTTCTCTGCCTTTGCAGCAGACAGGGGGAGAGTGACTAGGTGGGCTCTCTCTGCTTCATACCTGCAGCATCTGAGTTAGGTCGGTGTGCTTTGATTTCATACAAACTGTGTTACATACTGGGAATCCACAGTGAAGTTATTACAGTTCTTAACAATTAATTCAATTTCTCTCGCAGCTTAACAGCACTTGCGTGACCTTCATCCCTCAGATACTTACATAGAATTGTGAAGATTAGCCATGTGTCACATCTAGATAGAATTGTGAAGATTAGCCATGCATCACATCTAGATGGAATTGTGAAGATAAGCCAGGGTGGTTTCTGATTAAGGCATCCTACCCAGGGAATTGATGCCATGAACTCCTTCACCCGGGAGTCAGTATCAAGTATGATTTGGTAGGACTTGCTCTTTTTTTCTCTTGCAGATATGCACTACGCTCTCCAATCATATGAGCTCCCTAAAACTCTTAGCTTTCTGAAGGGACAATAATACAATATAATTCAGCAATTCATACCATACCCTATGACAAGAAGAACCATCCACCCACTATAAACAATTACCTGGAACCAAGAAAATGGGCGCACTGGCACTTATAACCGAGCTTCAGCAATGGACTGACTCTGTTCCACCAGAAGGGAATACACTCTGAATCGGGTTAGGAATCTGGCAAGGCAAGCTCCTGCAAGTGAAATCGAGGTGCTGCCACCTGTCATCAATACGCTCAACGCACACCAGATCAGTAACACTCTAAACCCTGCTGCATATTACACTGCCAGTTCAGACACACCACTTATATCACGGCCTGATCTGTTGCTTGACCTTCTGGCTCACTGAGTACTGGTCTTCATACCTAGGATGTACTTGTATGTCTGATAGAAAAGAACTAAAATAAATGCACACTGAGAAGGTGTCACCCTATAAGCAATCTACAGACCCAACAAGACACAGGGATGACAATAGTGGCTGTTGCTGGTCCCTGGGTCCACTGAACACCAGTCATCGAATCTAGATAGGACTCGTAAGTCTGATAGAACAGAACTGGATGTAACTGTACAATGAAAAGGTATTTTCCAATAAACAAAGGCAGACTCAACGAGACACAGGGACAAGCATAGACCTGCAATTCGCTTAACCCAACAAAGATTAAGAATAGGGCAACTCAACACAGGTGACACTGCCAAGCAGGGAAAGACAAACTCAAGCCCGGTAATCAGAACAAACTCTGAGAATCTCTCCCTGAGAACCAATGCTCTGAACATCTAAAATAGACAGAAGCTCAGGGGGCTCTGGAAGGTAATCTGAAATAGGGTTCTCCCACCAATCCACAGAGACACTCACACATACTAATATGCTCACTCTCTCCTCCAACAAACAATAGAATGCAGCTATACCCCTCGATCAATTTTGGCCTAGCTGCACACATGCCTACGCACCTCCATGAACACTTCAACAGTCGTTAGAACGCAGCTATACCCCACGAAATAAATTGGGCTAGTTGCACACATAATCTCATACACAAGCTCCACCACCACCAGAATGCAAACTCTGAGATCAATGGCCTTGCTGCACACATTCTACTGACCTCACACAACCACTGCACCTCACCTAGCATTATAATGCATCTACACACCATGTAAACTGCACTGGCTGCACACATTACTCAGTGCACACAATCACTATTTATTACCCTACTCTCTCCACTGACCTAGACTACGGTCCCCGAGGGCGTTCAACCCACAGCAATTTGAGATCATACCAATGGTAAATAAGCCACTATACAAATGCACAATAACATAATATTACATACTGTCACAAGCATTTCAATTAAACACAGACCAGGCTTTCTTCGTTTCCCTCAAATCACTGGTTGCGTTAAGATGCTTTCCGTCTTTGATGTGAGAGTCAAGGTTGTTATCACTGCCACTTCTGCGCCTCCCCAACTCTGCAGTTCACCCAGTAGGGTGTCTGGTAACCTTGTCATGGGTCTCCCTCAGCCGGGCTCAGACCCTCCTTTTACTTCTCACACAGGTCTCCCTCAGTCAGGCATGGACTCTTTCATTTTACACAAAAGTTCAACCATAAAAATGTCTTTGGACCCATAATGTAATGATTTTATTTTGCTCCCACTTCGCCAGCTCCCCTAAAACGGGATTCAGGTGGTTTTGGGAGTTGCAAGGTTGTAAACTGGGATGTTTCCTGAGGTCAGGGTCTCACCACCTGCCCCTCAAAGGCCTGTGATTTCCTGTCTGTCCCAGGGGAGGAGATCTGGCTTGGGCACTACCATGTAAATGCAGCTGCCCCTGTTTTGGCTCCGTGGAGTCAGAGCTCCCTCGACATACTGCAGCCTCCCCTGTACTCACAGTCAAAGTAAATTGGCAGTCCTTCCTGCTCCAGGCCTTACAGGGTTCCTACAGCTCTGGGTCTTCGCTCCTGGCCTCTGTGCTTCCTCCAGCAACCCCAGCTCGCTCAAAGTGTCTCTGTGTGCTCCACCTTTTATACTGATTGGGATAGTTAACCAGAATCAGGTGAGTTTGGTTGCCCTACCCAGCTTGATTCTGCCTGTCCTTGTTAACAGGACAAGATGGAGACTGCCAATAGGAATTCATGGTACATTGATTCCTATGGGTAATCTTCATAGCTCCAGTCTGCCTCTTCCTCGTCCCAGTGGTTTTGGGGGAATACAGTGGGGAGGAATTATGTTGTAGTATTCCTGAGTTGTGATAGGAAAAGGAGGAAAAATATTATCAGGAGAAGGGGAATGATCTTGTTGTTGTAAAATATGGGGTACTGTGTTTGTTCTCTCTTTCCTGGTACTCCTATGCCTCCCTTTTGTGTTGGCACCTGTGGGAATTGGGGAGGGTGCAACGGGACAAGACTTCCAATAATCTATAAAGGTAGAGGAAATGTCGGGTGGGGTGTGTCAAAAAGGGGGAAATACCATGTCTCCCCGAGGGTGTTACTCCCGCAAACCCCAAGGAGCCCCTGCCCAGGGGTTCCCTCCCTTGTCCGCACCCAGGGTGGGATCCAGGCATGACGGCCCTGCCCTGGCCACCTGAACAAAAGGATCCCTGGGGTCTACAAGTGAGAACACCCTTAGGTTTCTAAAAGTTATCATTGTTGCTAAGCATCCATGTGCCGCTCAAATATGCATACATCATCCACGTAGCTTAGGTCCCACTGCTGCTACTTGTTGCTCTCCGAGGCCCTGACACATTGAAGGATGCAGAATCTGGAAGCAAGTTCCACTGGGTGTATGTGTGAGAGTTGCACATCCTGCATGGAGTGCCCCTGCAATTGACACAGTTACAATGGAGAAGTCACTACCAGATGAAGAAAGACTTTTGACTGGCGGTTTGGTATGCTCAGTTGTTGTTGTAGTTCCCTGTCTTCCAATCCTCTGCTCTACAATCGGGAGACAGCCTCTGCAGGTTCCATAGGGTTTAACTGCATCGAGTAGATCACAGAAGGTGTTGCAGGTGAGAGAGACAACACCAGTCTCAGCATGCTGCACCGCCATGTGCACTGGAAGAGTGCCACAACGCAAAAGGGATGAGCTGCTGGAGGAGCTTAGAGAGGCAGTGAAAATGAAGATCAAGCACCTCAGAGCGCCAAACGGTAAGGCAGAAGAGAAACTCCTTTCACAACCCACACTGAGTGAGTGGGAGGAAGGACTCACTAGAGGCTGATGCAGCGTCCAGTTGAAGAGCTTTGTAAGCAGCTCTATGGTGCCAGAAAACCTGACTTGACACCCCTCCTGAGGAGCCCTGCTCTCAGCAACCAGGTAAGGGGTGGCTCCCATGAAGAAGGAAGTGGGTGGTTGAGCGAGGAAGAGAACGAAGAGCCCTAGAGGGTGGAGGGACGGGAATGACCCCAGAGTGCAGAGTGAGAAAAACTAATGCCCCATAATGTGGCGAGCCTGAAGACGCCCCGGAGTGGGGTTTGAGTAACACTAAAGCCATGGAGTGGGGAATGAGATCGAGTAAAGCCCCAGAGTAGGGAGTGCCAGAAGAAACACTGGAGTGCAAGTGAGAATGAGTAAAGCCACAGAGTGAGTGGAGACAGAAGAAGCCCGGGAGTGGGGAGTGAGAACAATAAAAGCACATGAGTGGGGAGAGCAAGAAGAAAGAACCCTAGAGTGAGGAGTAAGAACGAGGAAATCCCCAGCGTGGGGAGAGACTGAAAGAACTCTCAAGGTAGGAGTAAGAAGGACAGAAATCCCAGAGTGGGGAGAGGTGGAAGGACCTCCACCATGGAGAGTAAGAAGGAGGAAGACCCTGAGTGGGAGGGAGAGACTGAAAGAAAATCTAAACAGGGATTAGACCAGAGACCTGGGCTGGAGAACCCAGTACAGACTGCAAACATAAGCAAGAGGCCAATGACAAAAAGGGATAAGAGTTGGGATTGGAAGCCAGCAACCAACCCTTTCAAGGGGGTCATTCACTAATCTACCTCTGTTAGTTTTTTTTATTTTATATTTTCTTTTGTAGGACAGGGAAACTGGTTAGGTAGAATAGGTTTCCCGAGTGATGACTTATTTATATATATATTCTAGTGCGCACCCTTTTTGACTTTCCATCCTTATAGAATAGGAAAAGAATAGCCTTTGACTTTGAGGGGGAGAACATGAAAGCCATTTGAACCATGCCTCTGTGTCCAAGTCCTGATTCTGATCTACCACACAAGAACATACTCATATTTGCTTTATTCATAGCCCTGATACCATAAGAAAACATGCCCATTTTGGCTCTGCCATTACATACCATTATTCCCACATAAGAACATACTCCTGTTTGCTGTGCCCATAATGTTAGTAAAATATGGCATGCTCCCATAAGAAATAATCTCAACTGACTTCACCAATGTAGGCCAGTATTATCAAGTAAGAGCACACTCCTTAAGTTGGCTTTGCTGATAATGCCAGGAAAAAAGAGCATGTCAATGTAAGAAAACATGCCCATACTTGCTGCATCAGTGTAGGAAAAGTATGCCAACAAAAGGACACTCAGCAAGTCACCTTTGCCAATAAGGGCAGTAGAAAATGCTCTGTCACAGAAACCAAGCATGTTCATATCATACTGGCTGCAGCAATGTAGGCCAGCATGGCCATGCAATTACACTCAACATGTGGCCTTTACCCATAATACCCTTTACCAAAACATACCATAACATTGTACAAAAGCATCCTTACTGGCTGGCCCTAGGAATTCCTTCCACACACCTCTATGTAAGAACACAAACTGGCTTTGCCCATAATGCCAGTAAAACATGCCACACTGTAAGAAAATGGTCATACTGGTTGCACCAATGTAGGATGGTGTACAACAAAAGAACACCGATGAAATTGGATTTTCCCATAATGCCACTTAAGCAAGCCCTGCTAGGAAAATGCACTTACTGGCTGCTCAAATATTAGCCAGTATTCTCCAGAAGAACATAAATCATATATTCACTTTGCCCATAATGCCAGTAAAACAAGCAATGGAATTGTAAGAATACATGTCCATGCTGGCTCACCCCATTATGCTCTTCCTCACCCCATGAAAGAACATTCATTGAGTTGGCTTTGCCTTTAATGCAGGTACAACAAGGCATCCCTTTATAAGAAACATCCATGCTGGCTGCTCCAATGCAGGCCAGTATTCAACATAAGAACAGTTCCCATGTTGGTTTTGCTCACCATGCCAGTAATTCAGGCTGTGCCACTGTAAGTAAATGTCCATTGTGGTTGCCCCAATGTAGTTCTCCTCATCGCCTCAGTAAGAACACTCATAACATTGGATTTTCCCATAATGCCAGTACAACAAGTTGGTTGACCCAATGTCCTCCTCCCCCACCCATCCACCAAGCCATATTCCCAGGTCTGCAGATACACACACATTCATACACATTCACACATGCACTCAGACAACATCCACACGTCTCTTTCATTGAACAGCACAACCATTCAGAATATTAACACAGCACTCTCATTCACATAGGCACACTACACTCTTATTCACCTTACACAGAAACAACATGGTGCATGTATTTGTGCATACTGTGAGAAAGGCATGGTATCAAGAGAGATGACACAGACAACAGAGATATATTTCTAAACAAAGCTTTATTAATAATCCGGATGGTGTGAAGCCTAACTAACCCTATGCTATGGAGGGATATTCCCTGCCTAAAGAAATCTAAGGAAAGACAGTGTCCACAAATCCAAATCAAATGTCTGTCTGTGTCAAAACCTATGCTTGTCCTCACAACTACAACAAAATCTAGTGGGGAAATGTTCTCAACCAAATATAAGTGTTCAAATTCAATACAGTTGCAATGTAACTTCATTTCAAGGAGATTAGATCACGTTCTGAAGTTAACTTCTGTAGATTCACAGGTACCACAGTTTGCATTAAAAGAATGTCTTGGGTTTCCCTTCCCGAAGTTCAAATGTAACCAAGTTAATACAACATTGTGATCTTGTGGCTCCCTTCCCCAAGAAAGACGCTCTCCAGTTCTTTGGTTCTCTGGGTTCCCTTCCCCAAGATTAATACTGAGCAGTTGACTTGTTTCCTCGGTTCACAAGGTTACAAAAGAATATACGGTCCACTTGACACATCCTTTGGTTAGCTCCACCAAGGACACACACTTGTTTGCTGCTTTTCTAGTATTTAGTGCTTTCTGGTCTGGGCACACTTGTCAGACCACACAGTCCACCCATCACAGGTCACGCAACCAGCAACCACATGCCGTGTCTGTGATTTGACTCTTCTCTTGATATTAGCAATGTCAGTGTTTAGGAAACTTCCTGGTGTAGGCACAATTGTCAGACCACACAGTCCACCCATCACAGGTCACCCAACCATACATTTCCCCAAAGGCCATTGTTCAGTAATATTCAAAACAACTCTTTCATTTCCTTATATGTCTTGCACATTATTCTTAAGGCGGATATTTTGGCAGTGGGTTACTTAATACACTTGATTGTCCCAGAATGTTTTTGTAGTCTTTAGCATTTCATAATCTGATCAAGTAACAACTTTCTTTTCATTCAATTCTTCATAATCGCAGCATTCACTTGGTTTCACTCAAGCCACGACTTTCCTGTCATTCAATATTCAGTAAATGGAATGTTGCATAGTATTTGTCAGGATAACACCTTTCATTCATTTTGATATTCAATAAATGTAGTTTTAAGTTGTGCAGACTTGGATAGCAACTTTCATTTAGTTCAGTATTCAATAAAAGCAGTTTTATGTTATGTAGACTTGAATAGCACCTTTCATTTAGTGCAGTTTTAAGTTGTGTAGACTTGAATAGCAACTTTCATTTAGTATTCAATAAGTGCAGATTTAAGTTAGGCGTTTGTTAAATAGCACCTTTCATTTTAGTTTGGTATTCAATAAATGTTATTTGGCATTTCTTCTGTGGACCATTACCATTTCCATGGTCCCTTGCAGCGTTCCAGCATTCCAAGTATCTCCCGACACTTACCGGGTCTCTGCTGCTCCGTTCAGCGGCTTATCCCCAAGCGGGAAAACCAACCCGCCTGCTCTCCGGGTGCTCCATTCCGCACACGCCAGCCTTTGTGCTTGGCTCCACCTCTGCTCCCTGGCAGTGCCTGCTGTACACCTTCCCTCACAAGAGTTCCCAGTCTTGTACAGTCACCTCGGCAAGACTCTCGGGATGGCTGTCAGCATGTCAGAGTCTCAGCTTCTCGCTCCTCAGCAGAGCAACTTCTTGGTTCCTTTTCCCTTCTACGGCTGCATCTTCCATGTGCTTTTGATTTCCACCTTTATACTTTTCTCTACTACTAACAGGCTGCAGGTAAAACAAGATATATTCAATTGCCTGACCCTGCCTAAGCCTATTGGTGTGACATGCCTGATTTGTATAACTGCATGCCTCCAGACCACTTTTCTTCATCCCAGTACCAGAATGGTGTTTATGATGGGAACTCTGCATTACTCCTAGTTGTATGTTATTCTTCCCAGTACTTAATAGAAAACTAAAGAGGAGGATGGGATGAGATTGGAAATAACCCATAAAGGCTAAGGAATGTGAAGGTAATTCAATATCAGGAAAGGGGGGATACCATGTCTCACCTTTGGATACCTTCTCTCCAATCCCCAAGGACCCTCCACTCAGGTGATCCTCCCTCGCATGTCCACCCCCAGGTTTGGGATCCAAAACCGATGGCCCTTCCCTGGCCACCTGAACATAAAATCCCTGGGGAGTACATGCGAGAGTACCTCCAGGTTTCTCACAATACATGCATACACACCCTTGCATTAACACACAAAGACATAGAAAAATGCATTTGTTTAGCTGCTCAAATCCCATACTCGACTCTGCATTCAAGCTGTTGTATAAACCCACTGTATCCATGTACCACACAGACAGAAATTAGGTGCAGTTTACTGACTCTGTCAGAAAAAAATGATTATTGATTACCGATTCCTGGCTAGTTCATGGCTTGTTACTGATTCCTGACCGAGAGGATACTTGTTGCAGAATAATAATTATAGTTGGTGGAAGTTGGGAGGGTGGTAGTTATTAAAGAGCATGTATTTCTGGGACTTAGAAGGCTTATACTGAATTTCTGATTTCTTGTTTAAGGGAGCTGTAAGACGGTAGTTGGACTCTAAACCCCAAGGAGATTTTAGGGAAGCCCAAAGTGATCCTCATTATAGTCACTGATGCCCCGGCATAAGCAGCTCTTCATATAATGTTAAGTAAGGATTAATGAGAATCCATGGTTCACTATTTGATAGCAAGGCCGAACACTCTGGATCTCCTCTGTAGTATGCAGGTGGGCTGGTTCAAATTAAAGTATAGCTCATAGACGTAATCTCACAAAATAAATTGGCTTGTAGGTTATTGTAAACCCCTATATAATCAGATTTCACACAAAAACTCAATATGTTTTCAAAAAATTGTGGGAAGTAAAAGACATAAAAATAGTAAAATGTAACTGGTATTAAAACAATATGGGCACGGTTTTAAAACACAAACACAAGAGTATCTTACTTGTTTAATTCACTATGCATCTGTATGATGCATGTTGCAACTCCAAAGTCACATTGAGGGCTGAGATGCACTGATTTATTTTCAGGGCACTATGGAGAGCCTGCTCTATATCTGTGGAACAACCTTCAGACAAAGGGGCATTTTTGTCCATACGTAATGGGCACATTATAAATCCATATTCCATAAAAAGGAAAACTTCTAAGGTTGATTAATCACGTTTTAGGCAACAGCCAGTGTGACAGGAGATCTTCTCAGGCACTAGTCACTGGCGTACTGGGGATCCCTGCAGTTCCCGGAGTGCGTGGGGCCTCGCTAGCACATGTCCTGGGAGGAGGCCCACTTGGAGAGCAAAAATGAAAAAAAATATTTGGTAAAAAATTATATTTTGTTGTGTTTCTTTTTGAATTCACTCTTCATTCATAAAGAAATAATTTCTCTAACAGAAATAATTTCTTTATGAAGGCAGGATGACTACAAAAAGAAGCTATCTTTTTGAAGTCCAAGGGCCCCAAACAATGACACGGAAGACCCTGGGCTTGAGGCCTCCATGTCATGGGGTGGGGGTAACCCTGTGACTTCAAAAAGAAATATTTTATTTTTGAAGTCACTCTGCCTTCATAAAGAAACTATTTCCGTTATAATTTGGTCCTTAACGGAAATAATTACTTAATGAAGTCAGAGTGACTTCAAAATGAAACAATTTCTTTTTGAATTAATAGGCCTCCCCTCAACCCCATGTCGTGTTCATGTGTGAGTGCATGGTGAAAGGATGCGTGACTTAAATGTATGGGTGGCTGCCTGGGTGTGCCTGTATGGTGAAAGGGAGCACACTTAAATGTATGGGTGGCTGCATGGGTGTGCCTGTATGGTGAAAGGGTTCACACTTATTTATTTATTTATTTATTTATTTATATTTATATAGCGCGCAAGCAGCCCAGGGGCATTGAGGCGCTGTTACTTGCAATAACTTAGTTACATGGTACAGGCATGATAGCGATTGTTGACACATTATGAATACTACAAGACATCATACTGTTGTTATAGATATTGCATTTGGTCGTATATTACAACATATATGATAAGTATTCGTGCTGATGTGTCAGGCCTTATGTGAAGAGGGTAGTTTTCAGAGTTTTGCGAAAGGTGTTGGAGGCCTCACCTCGGATAGTGGGAGGTAGGGCATTCCAGTGAGTGGGCGCGAGATAGGGGAAGCTGGATATGCCCTCTTTTACTCTTTTGACTAGTGGCACAGAGAGCATGTTGGTGTACGGTGATCTGGTTGGCCTGGTAGTGGAGACGGGGTGGATCCTTTGTGAGAGGTATGCAGTGAGGTGAATGCTTTTGTGGGTCAGTGTCAGGGCTCTGAATACGATGCTTTCCTTTATTGGGAGCCGGTGGGCTAGATTTCTGGCTTCAGAGATGTGTTCTCTTTTAGCAATGCCTTGGGCTGCCCAGAGAGCATTGTTCTGTATTACTTGTAGTCTCTCTAAGTTTTTGTTGCAGGTTCCTAGAAAGAGTATGCTGCAGTAGTCTAGCCTAGAGCCGGTGATGGCTCTGGCTATGTTGGTGCAGTTCTCTTTGGAGAGAAAGGGTCTGACTGCGTTAATAAGTTTGGCATGATATGCAGATGCGGAGGCTTTTGCGTTGACTTGTCTATCTATGGATAGGCTGGAATCCAGGTAGACTCCCAGAGTTTTGGCAGAATCGGAGACCGGAATTTTAGTGGAGTCAATGGTGTAGTGGCTGAAATGGGCATCTAGATTTTTTAGTGTGTCGGGGGAACCTACCAGGAGGAGTTCTGTCTTGTCAGAGTTGAGGCATAGTCCGTTGTCTGCCATCCAGGCTTGGATGGTGTTGTAGAGGTTCTTGAGGGTCAGGGAGGCAGTGTCATAGTTACCTGTGAGAGTGAGGAGGATCTGAGTGTTGTCGGAGTAGTTGGTGTAGGAGATGCCCATAGCATCGAGGATGAGGAAGAGGGGTCGTGTGAAGATGTTGTATAGGGTGGGGGAGAGGCAGGAGCCTTGGGGTACACCACAAAGTATAATGGTTGGTGATGCGGCGGCTAGGTCAGAGAATACTTGCATGGTTCTGTCTTGTAAGAAAGAGGTGATGCAGGCTGTGGCCTCTGGGGAAAATTTGGCAGTGGAGGAAAGGTGGTGGCATAGGACGCCATGATCCACGAGGTCGAAGGCCGCAGATAGGTCAAGGAGTAGGAGAAGTGCTGGTTTACCCATGTCTCTAGCATCGTCCATCTGGTTTTTCAGGTCAAGTAGGGCGGTTTCGGTCCCGTGTCTGGGGCGGAAGCCAGATTGGCGGAGTCCAAGAAGTTTGTTCTCTTCAATGAAGTGCTGGACCTGCAGGTAGGCTGCTTTGTCCAATATTTTGAGGAGGAATGGGACAGTGGTGATGGGTCTGTAGTTGTTGGGGAAGGTGGGATCGAGAGTTGGCTTTTTCAAAAGAGGGCAGACCCAAGCTTCCTTGAGGAAGGCAGGGACTTTCCCTGTGGTAAAGGAGTCATTCACAAAGGCTGTTAGGAAGGGAGCTAGCGTTTCCGTACAGTCTTTGATAATGGAGGTTGGGCATGCATCACCTTTGCAGTTAGAGGGTTTAATTCCTCATTATGTTGATGATGTCTTTTTCCTGAATGGGTTTGAAGGAGAAGGGTAGGGGGGGATCTGGGGCAGGTGGTGGGATAGGGATATGCTTATTGGGTAGGGCTTGTTTAGTGGCTAGTATTTGGTTTTTGAGGAGGCTTAATTTGGTATGCATGGCCGTTTGTATTTCGTCACACCAGTCTTTGTCTTTGGTGAAATTCTGGGGGGCGGGAGTGGGTGTCTCGAGCTCTCTGAAAATGGCGAAGATTTCTTTTGTGCTAGATTGAGCTTCTGAGATTCTGGATTGAAAGGATTTGGCCTTTGCTTGGGTGATTGCCTTTTTGTATTTGGTGGATAGGGCTTTAAAGATTATCTTATCTTTTTCAGAGTGGGACGTTTGCCACTGTGTGAGTGCAGCTTTTTTCTCATTACTTAAATGTATGGATGGCTGCCTGGGTGTGCCTGTATGGTGAAAGAGTGCACACTCAAATGTATGGATGGCTGGGTGTGCATGTGTCTATACGGTGAATTGTGTCTGTGCTTGTTTTTCAGGGGCGCAACAAAATCTACATTTCAGGGAAACTAATCCTTCAATTGTTGGGAGAGGCGCTAACTACACGGGAGGTGGGGAAGGGGAGAACTTATTTGTGTGGGGCATCTAACTTTCTTACGCATTTTAATGAGACTATTCTAGTGCTGCGTCAATGTTACAAGCAGTTAACTCTCTCCTTTAAGTCTGAAAGCACCCACTTATGGACTGGGGTGAGAATGAGCAGTCTCCTGTTCCCTCTCTACCCTTCCAATCACTGCCCTAGCATGGAAGCACGAAACCCACATCACGATTTCAAATGTCTAAAGAATTTGGCATTTTTTAAATGTACGTTAGTAATTGCTGGGCCCTTGTTAACAGCGAAACCCAGGTACCGTTTAACATCTGTGTCCCATTCTGTCCGGCAACTGCTCTGCAGGTCAGCCAGGTTGAGTCAACATAGCCCAACATTTCAGGGAGGAGTGCTGAAGCCTAGGGAAATCAATTGTGTTGTGCCACTACTTGTGTTTAATGCCTTGATAACTTATTGGTAATCTTTATTACTCCCAGCCCTATTCTTCCTCGTCCCAGTACTGGTGTATGAGGCAGTACTTGTGTATGAGGCACTCTGCCTCCCACACAAGTACTGGGATGAGGTAGAGGTACATGGAGGTAATGCCTGACTTAGCTACCTGTAATCTTCATTACTCATAGTCCCACTCTTCCTCATCCCAGTACTTACCTATGAGGCAAGGAGCCTCATATGTACGTTCTGGGACAAGGAAGAGGGATATGAAGGTAATTCTGGGATAAGGAGCTGATCTTGGAGGTTGGGCTAGGGGGTGGGAGGGGGAGGGTATGTGTGGGGCAGGATTGTGCGATAAATCATAATGGTTATCCATATCCAGGCTAAGCAGGAATACCATATGGTATTAGTGGCTTGAGAGGCATTTTGGTGCAGCCAGTCTAGTCATTGCTCAGTTTGATATGACTTTTTTAACTGCACTGTTCTGAAACAGCAGTCTTGCTAAGTGTAATTGCCTGACTAGACTGGCATTTGGGTGCTACCAGTCTAGCCATTTCATACTGCGGCATTGTATATTTTTCTTGGCATCTGTGATAAAATTATTTGGTATGATATAAGTAATTTATAACACGCCTATACACAAGTGTTTCTAGGCATGACAAGACAAGGGAGGGAAGATAGAGGGAGGACAAGACAAACAATCTTACTAGGCCTTTTGTCATTCAGATCGTGCAAGTGCGAGAACGAGAAGTGCAAGGGGAAAGGGAGGGGGGAAGTTCAAGGGAGAGGGGAAGGGAAAGCAGGGCAGTAATGCTCTGAGTAAGTGCAGCCAGGGCAGCGCCACTCTGGGTAGTGCAAGGAGAACAAGGGAATGTAGGGTTACGGTTACAGCCCTAAGTGCGTGGTAGGCCTGGATGCAGTGCAAGGGTGACTGATCAAGAAAGAGCCTGGACTCAGTGAGATTCTGAAGGTAGCCAAGAAACCAGTCATTACAGCAGAACAGGTAGGTCAGGTAGGTCAGCAGGGGAGGGAGAAAGAGAAAGAAGGGGATAAGAGGAAAGCTTTAAAGTTTTAAGCTGTTTCCGGAACTTCGGATGGTCTGGCTCAAGTTTGAGAGGGGCAGGGAGGCCATTCCAGAGGGAGGCACCGGCAGAGGAGAGAGATCTACCCCCCACTCTCTGCCTGGAGAAGTGTCTAACCCTTAGAGAGTTGGATGTAGCTGAGAAAAGGGCTCAAAAAGGAAGGTATTTTGGAAGAGAGTGTTGGATGGAGGCAGTGGAGAGATTTCAGAGTTGGAGAGATACGATCCATGGGCTTGATTCCCAGGATTAGTCTCACAGTCCTGTTCTGGATTAGTTGCAGAGGGCAGAGATTAGAGGAAGGCAGATTGAGAAAGATGCTGTTGCAGTAGTCCAGTCTAGAGAGAACCAGGGCTCTGGACACAGAGAGCTTCTGGGAAAAGTGAGAAAGGGAAGAGTCTCTTTGAGGAGGAACAGCTGGTAGTGGGACTTCTTGGCGACGTCCGAGATGTGAGGAGAGAAAGAGAGAGTGGAGTCGAAGATGACAAGGTTTTTTGCCTCACGGGAAGGTGAAGGAAAAGGGCCCAAGGTGAGTGGCCAGAGTGAGGGAGGGAAAGTAGGGGCAGGGGTCCGAATGAGAAGGATCTCCGTCTTACTGGCATTAAGGCAGAGATCGTTGGAGACACACCAATCCTGAATTGCGGATAGACAGTCAGGAATGAGCGAGAGAGGAGAGGAGCCTGAAGGAAAGTTAAGTGTCATCCGCATAACACTGAAAGTTAGTGGAGAAGGTAGAAATCAGGTGGGCCAAAGGGGCCAAGTAGAGGTTGAAAAACCAGGGTGAGAGGCTAGAGCACTGGGGAAAACCACAGGTAGAGAGAGAGGTGGTGGAGAGAAAGGGACCAAGTTGGAACTAGGAGGGCTAGTCCAAGAGGAAGGTGGTCAGCCACTCCAGGGGCTGATTCGTGATGCCCGGGTTCTCACGTAGTCGATTGATTAGGATGGCGTGGTTTACTGTGTCGAAAGCAGAGGAAAGATCAAGGAGGATGAGGACAGAAGGAATGCTGGAATCAAGGTTAGAGAGCAGATCTTCACCGGGTGTTCAGGAGAGCAGTTTCCATGCCTCTGGCAGCTCTGAAGCCAGACTAATGGTCATGGAGACAACCAACAGATTCAATGTGAAGAGTGAGCTGGGAGATGGCCAGCTTTTCCTAGAGTTTGCCCAGGAAAGTGGTGATGGAGATTGGGCAAAAGTTTGCCGGTCAGGTAGGATCGGCAGATAGCTTCTTGAGGAGTGGATGCATTAGGGAGTGCTTAAGGGGAGAGGGGAACGTTCCAGTGCTAAAAGGTTATTACAGAAATCGGCCAAGGCTGGAGTGAGGGTGTCAATATGGTCCTTGATGGTTCTGGAGGAGCAGGAGAGCACCTGTTGGATGACACTTTCATAGATCGGACTTGTCTAGAAACCATGTCAGGTGTTGTCAGAGAGAAAGAGGAGAAAGGAGGAGGAGAGGTAGGGATGGTCAAAGGGGGGCAGGGAGAGGAAGAGGAGATAGAGGACAGGATGTTCTGAGTTTTAGCAGAGAAGTGAGAGGCCAGAGCGGTACAGCGGACCTGGGAGGGAACAGGAGAGGTAGAGACTGCAACAGGATTGACCAGTTCCTTGCAGATTTGAAAGAGTTTGGCTGTGTTGTTAGAGGCTGGAGAGACCCGGCCTTGAATGCATGCACTCTTCTTGATGAGCCTTATTGCTTTGACTGGTATTTTGGTGCAACCATTCTAGGTATTTCTAAATGTTGCCTGGCATGCTTTACTGTAATGTTATTACGTTTCTACATTGGTCTACATTGTGCAGCCAGTGGGACATGTTTTCAATGTGGCTTGGCATTTTTATAGCAAAGCATTAATGGTCCTGTGCACTGTTAGTGACTTGCATGTATTGGATTGGGGTTGCCCTACAAAACAATTGTAAACACCTTTTAGCTCGTTTTTCTCAGAAAGTGTGCTGCATATTACATTAAAACACATAATTATATCTTTCTCCTAGCACAGTGTGCGGCATACCCCTTCAGCAGCACGTTTCTGCGTATTGCGCAAGCGTGATAATGTATGCCGGCCCAGAGTGTGGCGTGACCCGTTATTCATTGCCGAGTTGGGGGAGGGCCCGCTCAGCATGGCTCGCAGGGGGGCCCCCACATTTTGTGTTACGCCACTGGCACTAGTAAGAGACATCATGATCAGCAACAAGATGAAAGTGTTGTGTTCCACTGACTGGACTCTGCCTAGAGAAGATTCCACAGATCTACCAATCTTAAAGGGGCTCATAATTCAGCCTGGGCGAATATCCACAAACTTCACTGCAAATCCCTTTGGGCTCAATCACTGCATTCGGGTGGATCCACAGGTGCCCACCAAAGAATTGTGATGATTGAATTTCTGTCACGAGTTTGGATGGGGTTGGGAAGACTGTAGGCGGATTCCGATATCATGCAAGGACTCGCGCCACATCGGAATAGTGATGCCAGAGTCAGGTATTCTTGTGCATATTTGGGCAAATTCTTAGGGAGAGAACGTTTGGCAGCATATGTAAAAAAACAGCAACTTCATATTACCTTTGCAGATTTGTTTGGCCATTCCGGGAAGGTGAGACAGGACTGATCCACACAAGGATTTGCAGAAAGAAAGAGATTTATGTGTGGTTAGGCAGATTTTCTTTTTTCTTTGGGGACTGTGTGTGTTATCGGTAGTTTGATAACTTTTTGTTTTTGGTCATTTCTTACTTTGTGTGCGAGGCACTCATGCAGTTTATTTCAGAAGCCATTGCGTTTGCTAAGGAATCCTTTTCTTTTGTGTTGTATTTTGAATTTGAAAATCTTGCTCCTCAAGTTGTAGAAACCTTTATTATTTGTCTTACCTTTGATATTTTTATTGAAAAATCCTCAATTTTTTCAGTTATTAGAGAATAAGTCTGTATTGTTCGTTTCTTTAGGTGAAAATCTTTTTTGTTGTGAAAAATGACAGGGATGCTAGAGGTGGAATCTGATGTTGTGCTGTCTGTGCAGGAGGAATACAGCGATCTGGATCCAGTGGACATGGATCTTGTATCCTCCAACTTGGAATCAGAAGATGCGAAAGCACAGTTTATGATCATTCTTTGGGTGCTCCAACAGCTGTTATTGTTGCAAAAGTAGTTGGTGGGGTTCATGGTGATAAGGATAAAACTGTGGTTGATGGGGCTTGCGTTGGGAATGGTGGTGACACTGACACAGAGGGGGAGCCTTAGCTGGTGACACAGCCAGTTTTGCAGGGGTCAGGATGAGAGGGAGTACAGGAGGAGGCTCAAAGCCCAATGAGGGTTCAAAGAAGGCACACCTTTGCACCCAAAGTACAGAAAAAGCATAAAGACAGCTCCCTTTTGCCACCATCATCTTGGGCATGGGATTACTTTAAAGACCTGATGTGGTTTCAGCATCAGAGGCTGAATCTTTACAGTGCAACTTGTGCCCAGGGTCAAAGACCATGTGAAACAGGAACATCTCTGCTACCCATTCACAGGGTTACCATGTCAGTCCTGAACAACCTGTGTTGCTGGCACCAGGATGTGTATGAGAAGTTACATCCACCCCAACCCATACCAGTAATTGTTGCGTAGTGAATACGCGGTTCTGCGCATGCGCGGCCCATAACGAGGCTCGCACATGCGCGCATTGAATAAAGACGGTCCCGGCCAGCAGTTCCCGCCGGGGACCAGAGCAGCAACACGTCTCCGGCGTGTCTCTTGGTGTGAGTGCTGGATGCGTGCGTGTGTGTCTGCATGTGGGGCCTGCCATCGCCCCACAATATCACACTGGCGACGAGGACGGCACGGGAGCAGTCCTCCGCTCCGGTAGCGTCCAGGGAGGAGAACGCTGCTCCGTGTCGGCACGGGCTCACACGTGTGGCTGGCGGCCATCTTGGATTGTGCACAGAACGCAGTGGTTGTTGCCCGTGAGGGTGCTCGTGCGCCATCTGTGATTTGCACCGAAAATCATCAACTTTTGGACCCTCCACAGCCTGTGCAGCTGCAAGGTTGTGGCATTCTGTCGAAAATAAAAAAGAGTGGCACTGGAGAAGATATTGCGCCAAGGGTTATCCAGGGCCCCGTCTTCAAAGCAGTTCAACGCATTCCTGTGAGTACCACACAGAGAAATGGGGGAGGAAGAAGAACAGGATGGCGCTCCTGCCCCCATCCCTCGCAGGGTGAACAGCACACTAGCCCCCATGCCCGAATTTGATACCACGGGCTCACCTTCCAAGTTGGGACTAAATGGCTCCTGTGGGTGAAGAGGTTGGAGATGTTCTTCACTGCCTCGGGGATCATGGAGGACGAAGAAAGAATTGCAATCATGGTGTACTCGGCAGGGGCCGAGGTTCACAAGATATATGACTCTCTGAACATTCTGGGTGCAACATATGCTGCAGTGAAGCAGGCGCTCCGAGATCACTTTCTGCCAATGGCGAATGTAGACTTTGATAGGTTCGTCATGAGTGCGGAAAGACAACTTGAGGAAGAGTCATTGGATCAATTTTGTGCACGACTCAGAGTTCTGGCAAGCTCCTGTAGATGGGGTAATGAAGAGGAGATGGTTCGGAACCTGTTGTTGCAGGGCTGCAGCTCCGGTAAACTGAGGAGGCAGGTATTGAGGGAACCTGGTTTGACCCTACAACAGATTCTGGACACAGGGAGGGCCTATGTGCTGGCTGACGCGAGGGGTGCGAAAATGGATGCAGCCACGCATGGGAGAAACGAAGGTGAGGCTTTTGCGATTGGCCGCACTAACCCAGGAAAGTGAAGGTGGACATCAAGAGGTGGTGATAGCCCGGGGGGGCATAGCAACGCTCCCTTGTGCCAATATTGTGGGTACGACCTGCCACACATGGGTGACTGTCCAGCCAAATCGAGAACCTGTGGCCGGTGTAACACACCAGGACATTATGCTAGGGTGTGCAGAGCATCAGCACCTGTTGCCGTGTCGAGAGGGCCCGAAAGGGTTGCCAGAGGCAGCACTCGGAGAGTGAGGGGTGTATCATCCATTGAACAAGGTATACAGGACCTAAACATCGCCAAGGAGGAGGAGGAGGAAGATGAAATATTCTTCATCTCGAGCATAGCTGAAGGCCCCGGCAGGAGACGACAACCCAAGTGCACAGTTAACATTGGGGAAACACCAACACCGGTCTTGATAGACACTGGAGCGTCCGTCTTTGTGCTGGCGACGGAACACTACAACGCACTCCCTGGTCCACCAAGCCTAGCCGAGTCCACAGCACGTATATACGCTTTCGGAGGACACACACTGCTCCCCATCCAACGAGTATTTGTGGCCCCAGTAACTCACGGACAAAATAGAATAAGGGCAAGGTTCTTTGTCACAGATGTGAGCCCGCATTCCCTTCTGAGTTGTGCTGCGGCTGAGGCATTGGACACTTCTCATTTGCGGTCTACCACACTGACTTGGAAAATCTGTTGAGTCGTTTTGAAACGATATTCCGAGGGATAGGGAAACTAAAGGCTGACCCAATATGCCTCCACATCGATGGGTCTGTGAGACCAACGGCTCTAAAACACTGCCACGTCCCTTTCCATCTGAGGACACAGGTGGAACGCGAGCTGCAATCCCTGATAGACAAGGACATCATTGAGAAGGTAGAGGGCCCCACCCCGTGGGTCCCCCTGATCGTGGTAGCCCCAAATCCCAAACAGCCGGGTGCGGTACGCATCTGGGTGGACATGAGGCTTCCCAACGTAGGGTTCAAAAGAGAGGACGACATCATTGGGGAGCTTCAAGGGGCGAAAGTGTTCTCAAAACTGGATTTGAGATCCGGCTACCATCAGTTAGAGCTCCACCCCGAATCAAGATACATCACAACGTTTACGACTCATGAGGGGCTATACCAATATAAAACACTCAGTTTTGGTATCTCTTCCGCGGCAGAGGTCTTCCAGAATACCATCAGGGGAGCCCTGTCTGGACTCAAGGGAGTGATAAACATGTCGGATGACATTCTGGTCTTTGCCCGTTCCGAGGCTGAACACCTAAAGCGCCTGGAAAGCACACTGGTAAGGCTGCGCGATCTAGGGTTGACACTGCACAAAGAGAAGTGTGAGTTCCTGAGAGACAGGCTGGAATTTTTCGGGTTCGTCTTCCACGCGGGGGGCATATCACCTGATCCCGAAAAAGTGAAAGACATCCGGGAAGCTACCCCACCAACCTCACCATCTGAAATCAGATGCTTCCTGGGTATGGTGACGTATTGTGGTCGCTTCATCCGCGATGTGGCCTCCCTGTCGGAACCCCTGAGAGTGCTAACCAGAAACGACATCGCCTGGAGCTGGGGGGAGAAAGAACAGAGGGCTTTCGACAACATCAAAAATGCCCTGTCGGAACAAGAAACAATGGCATACGTCAATCTGGATCGGGAGTCCGAAATTGTAGTCGATGCCAGCCCCGTAGGACTGGGGGCTGTCCTCATGCAGGCTGACAATCAAGGAACCATGAGGCCTATTGCATATGCCAGCAAAGCGCTAACGGAGACGGAGAGACGGTACTCTCAGATTGAGCGGGAAGCTCTGGCCATCCTATGGGGGTGCAGGCATTTCCGGATTTATATTTTGGGAAAACCGGTCGTTGTGGTAACCGACCACAAGCCTCTCATCCCGATCTTGTCCGGAACATCATCCAAACCACCGCCTAGAACAGAGAGATGGATGCTGTCGCTAATGGAGTACGGGGTCAAACTGCTGTATCGACCAGGCCCTGACAACCCGGCAGACTACCTGTCCCGGGGAGGCCAAAAGACACAGTGGAAGTGGCAGAGGGTGTTGAAGCAATACATCTCGCAGTCGAATCGGCGCTGCCCGTTGCCCTGTTCCGCCAGGAGATCGCTGAAGACTCTAACATGGACGAGACATTCACAAGGATCAAGCTTGCTATGGCAAATGGAGAATGGCGAGAGGTCCTCCAGGACAACTCCTGAAGGAACGCAGGGGCTCAGAAAGACCTGCAGGCCCTCTGGAAAGCGCGCCATGAGCTCTCAGTAGCCGAGTATGGCCTCCTGCTAAGGGGTCACCAGATTGTCATCCCGAGAACAGTGGTTGACAAGGTTCTGCAGCTTGCACACAATGGGCACCAAGGGATGGCCAAGATGAAAGCAAGACTGAGACTCAAGGTCTGGTTCCCCGACCTGGAAAGTAGAGTGGAGGAGTTTGTGAGAAGGTGCATCCCCTGCCAAGCAGCACACCCGGTGGAGAGGACCCCGCCAATCCAAACTATGGAGAGAAGTGACCAGCCATGGGGGACGGTCCATGCCGATTTTGGATCCACCGGCCGAGGGCTCTACTTTCTAGTGGTGACAGACCAGGGGTCCTACTATCCGGAGGTTGAACTGGTGGAGTCGACGGCGAGTGACCACACCATCATAGCGCTGGAGAAAATGTTCGCCACGCATGGATTTCCGGTGGAGATATGCTCCGACAATGGGGCACCATTTCGGGGGCAACGTGTTGCTCAGTATTGTGAGGAGAGGGGAATACGCCATAGGAAAGTCACACCTCTCTGGCCGAGGGCAAACGGGGAGGTAGAGCGCTTCATGCGAACGCTCAACAAACTGTTCCGTATATCAGCAGATGGAGGCGCCGACTTCCGATGCAACTTAGTTGTACCAAGAGGGCTCCTGCCCGAAATGGAAGGCCGCCAGCCGGGGGGGATTGAAAAGGATCACGTGCGAACGGAGAGGGCGGCGCGGAACGAAAATGAGACGATAAGGAGGAAGCTTTCGGAGAGGCCGATTGCGGTGGGGGATACCGTGTTGGTGCGAAACAGAAGAGCAGAAGGAAAGTTATCGTTAACCTACGAAACCCAGCCCGTGGGGGTGACGCATGTAAAGGGCTTGATGGTCACCGCGGCCAACGCACGTGGAACTGTCACCAGGAACGTCTTGTTTTTCAAGCGCGTGGGATCTGCCGAAATGGATGAAGTCGACCCTCCGGCACCTGAGCCAAGCGATGGACCACCACCGAGACCCGATGGACTGGCCGAGACTCAAGGGACACAAGAGGTGCCTCAGGACGAGGCACGCAGGTACCCGAGCCGGGCGGGGCGTAAGCCGCCGCAGAGGTTCCAAGACTTTATTATGGACCCTGCTTAGTAATCTAGGTCGTGCTGGAACGTTTATGTTTGAAGAATAAGTTGTTAAATTACACTGTTAATCAATGTTCATTGTTTGGGGAAAAAGGAGGGATGTTGCATAGTGAATACGCGGTTCTGCGCATGCGCGGCCCATAACGAGGCTCGCGCATGCGCGCATTGAATAAAGACGGTCCCGGCCGGCAGTTCACGTCGGGGACCAGAGCAGCAACACGTCTCCGGCGTGTCTCTTGGTGTGAGTGCTGGATGCGTGCGTGTGTGTCTGCATGTGGGGCATGGAAAGTGCAGTACCACCCCATGTGCATACAAAATGCAGAGAGTTTTGTTATGATCGCTTAGCACAGGTAAACTTTGTAAATAATTTGTATTTTATTTGTGGAGTGGAGCTGTTTGTGTTTTCATATTCTTCTCCGCTTTATTAAAAAAAGAATGACAAAATTACAAAAGATAAACATACAAAAGAAACATTGCCCAAAAAATGAACTAGCAAATAAATGACATGGTAAACTTTGTTCCATTTAATTTTCTGAAATGATTTGGCTGTTGAAGAATAAACATTCAATTGAGAGTAGAAATTTGAAAAGAATGCATCGTACTTCAGCACTCAGGATGACATTCTTTTGCAAAAGATTGGAATCATATGACATTTGTTGAGACTTCAGCCTCTGTAGCCTCATTTTGATATAACAGTGTACCATTCGGTTGTCTAGAGAGAGAGACTTTAAATAGGGTAAATTTTCTTTCCTAACAAAACAAACAGCAACAATTCAGGATGCTTAAGAGTCTACCCTGTGGAAACAATGTAGTAAGCCTCGTTGAGTTTTGGTAATGATGTTTTGCAAGCTGTTCCACCATGTGAAGGTACTCAGTTTAGACTTCAGTGTGATTAATCTTTCCATTAATCTCTATTTGGGATAATGGGCCTCATCGTGACCCTGGCGCTAATGGGTTAACGGCGCCGTAAAAGGCTGCAGCGCCGTTAACCCATTAGCGCCTTACTACGAGGTCCCTTTGCGGGACCCGACCTGAACAGCTGGTCTAGACCAGCCGTTAAAGTAGGAACCCTCAAAAGGATCTTGGTGCTAAGTACGGTACCGCAATTTGCGCTACCATACTTAGCGCCTTCCCCAGTCCCATTGAGCCCTATGGGGCAAAAATGGGAATGGGAACGGCCAATGTTCAATGGAGAATTACCGCCCCGCCAACCTTGGAATGGGGTGGTAATTCCCCATTGAACATTGGCAGACTCGTTACGATACCGGCACCAACCATGGTGCTAATAGTGCCATGGTTTAGCGCCAGTTTCGTAATGAGGGCCAATGTCTCCTGACAAAACAAGAGAGACTTAAAAATGTAGTGTGTGCCCACACTCCTGCAAGCTCAGACTTGAGAGTGGTTCATCGAGGTACTTCTGCTCTCTCCTAGGACTCATGGCTCCCGAGAGATGTAAAAATTCAGGATGTGGCTCCAACCCTGCAAGATAAGAGAGACATAAAAAAATAAGTGGGTGTCTGCATTTCGTTGAGACAGAAAATACGTACAAATTCAGACTTTACGAGACAGAAAAGATTGAAAAATTGAGTGAGTGCCCTTACTCCTATGAAACAGGAGAGATATACAAATTCAGGATGTTCACCGCTGCTGCGAGCCTGGAGGGACATTATTATAATAATAATAATAATAATAATACATTTCTTACATAGCTCTATTCACCCATAAATATCAGTGCACTGAAATAACGGAAGACATTATAAAAATGTAGTTTGTTCCCCTACTCTTTCAAAACAATATAGACATAAAAGTTAAATGCTGCCCATCACCCCTGCAGGACAGGAGAGACTTAAAAATGGAGTGTGTGCTCTCACCTCTGCGGGAAAGGAGAGACACACAAATCCAGGCTTTGCCAACATCCTTGTGAGACAGGAGTGATGAAAAAATGTAATGTGGGCCCTCAGCCATGCAAAACATGAGAGGTGTAAACAATGCAGTCCTTGCCCCCCAACCCTATGGCACAGCAGAGAACTAAAAATGTACCATTTGCCATTACCCCTCTGAGATAAGAGGGAGGCAAAAATGTAGTGTGTTCCCCACTTCTGCAAGGCAGGCAAGATGTAATAATGTAGGTTGGGCCCTCAACCCTGTTGAACAGAAGAGATGTAAAAAATCGAGTGCGTGAATGACTCTATTTTATCATTGAAACATTGATAGTAAATTGATCACAAACACCTGTATTATGCTTTGAAAATACACACACAAAGAGCTACACAATTGTTGTTCATCATCCACTCAGTCACCACCATCAATAAATGTTGAGGTGGTCGATAAGGGTCCCAATGGGAAAGAAGGGTTTGCATTGCGTGCGCCATATTGGTGCCTGGGGTGACGGCGATGTTGGTGCAGTGTTGCAATTTAGCATGTATCTAGTACACTACAGTTAATGAGAATGGGATGAGTGTTAGTTTAGTGTTACTTTATGTATAAGTCAATAGATTTTAGATTCACACATGCGTAGCAACATAACAAGCCTGCCTATACAATATGAACACGATGCAGTTGTGTGGCATGCCACGTAGCACCCAAAGATGGGAAGCGAGGAGCTTCATATGCGAACACGAGAAAGAAGAATCGCACATGGAGAAGCCACTGTGAGGGGACGTGATAGTCTTGAACATACTTGCACAGACATATATACATGGGAGTTTTCAAGGAAATGTCTTGGGGACAGTTGGGGAACAACAGGGTACATGGCGAAAACACAAATCTGTGTACTGCAGGTCCATTCATAGCTAGGGGTTGTGTAGGCCACAGAAATCTGGGGTGGCAAGATAAGCTTGGTAAGGCTCGAGAAGCTGGTTGATCGAGTATGAAGGCTGGGGAAAGCAGCAAACTGCATTTGGAAGCTGCATTAACAATAAATGGTCAGCTGTGGCCAGGCTTGGGCTTTATCAATTGGTGCTATTGTGGAGAGGAGATATAATATTTTTAAGTACATGGGAGTTGTTATTCAGTGTCGAGGTAAGTTCGGTCACCTGGTAGGGTCGACTTGGGGCTAGGTAATAAACCTGGTGCAAGAGGTGCTTAAGGGCAGAGTGGACAAATGGTTTATGGGTTTTCGATTAGGTTGTCAGGAATAACCAGGATGTGGCCAGGGGCATGCATGCTGAAATGGTAGTCATTTGAGATTAGTGTGAACTGGGAACTCCAGTAAGTTTCGGCGGATAAAATGCTTAACCCCAGTTCAAAAGGGAACTTGTTTGTTTCTCTCCCTCCCCATATTGTTGAAGTATCCTTGGTAAATCCATGTGTATCATGACTGAATTTAGAGGTCCCCAACCAGATGGAACCTGCAATCATTTAGGACTGTTGTGTGTGAATATGTAGCCATGTGAAGATGTCATGACCTACTACAGAAAGATCCCCCAAAAGGGTGTGCTGTAAATATGAGATATTGCGAATGTATGACAAAATAATGGTGGTTAAATAAATGTATTCAATGAGAGAGTGGGAACTGAGGGGGATTCGATTTCTTTGCATAGGGTTGGCCAATCATGTTTGAGGGGAAAACTTTTAATGAAATATGTGAGAGTGTGTTAACTGTTGCAATAATGTAGATAATGTGAAATCTGTGTGTGGTTCAGAGAGAATCGAGTTAGTTTGACTCTACTGTGTCACCTAGCCCCTCCTGGACGTTTGTACAATAAACTTGCTTTGCAGACCAATGTGCACTTGCTTCTTAAGAGGTAGGATTATTTTGGGTTAACGAGATTGGAGGTCCAACCACACATATACATCAAAATATAATTTGTTCTCTTCTTGAGTCTAGACCTGTAGTACCCATGGATATCACCCTAGTTGACCACTCAATTGACAGGCTTCCCTGTCCACTGGGATGAAGCAGCTCATCCTCTGACTCAATTATGATTGCTAGCTGACTTTAAGGATCCAGTTGCGGTGCTTGCTGGAGCAACAATATCTTGCCATATCCGACTGGGATATAGTCTCATTTATTGTATTGAACATCAGTTGTTCTACATGAGCTACAGAGAGACTTCTGTGGTCAGAGAAAATAATGCAGGCAACATTAACAATGTGACAGACTGTGCACTAGGAAGCAACTTAGATGTGAAAGGATACACAACCAAGTGCTGCTGGGCACAAAGGCTGCTTGTAGAACCAATACTGCAGCGGGTCACCATCCTTGCAAAACTTGCATGTGTCGCTCAAATATGCATCCACCATCTGTCTAGTATAGGGCCCACTGCTGCCAATTGTTTCTCTCCGAGGCCCAGACACATTGAAGAATGCAAAATCTGGAGGCAAGTTCTTGGGGGGTGTATGTGCAAGAGTTGCACACCCTGCATGGAGTCCCCTTGCAACTGACACAGTTATAATGGAGAGGTCACTACCAGATGAAGACAAACTTCTCACTGGCTGTTCGGGATACTCAGTTGTTGTTGTAGTTGCCTGCCTTTCAATCCTCGGCTCTTCAATCGAGTGATCTTGCAAGTGTCTTCTAACTGCTGTCTTTTACATTCTAACAATATCTTCTGTGTGTCCCCTCCTAATGCCCTTTGTCTAGAATGCAGCCACCCTAACTTTAAAACAGAGGTTAACAAATGACACCAAAAGATACTCAATATATTCTTTCATGTGTTTTATGCATGGGTTATTTTGTAAGATTGACAGTAGTTCTCTCTCCAGCTGTGCATTATCTGACTCGCCTGTGTTATCATGTTTTGTTGCTCTTCTAAACAGGTTCATTTCGAGGAAGTAGATTAATGGAAGTACCTCACTCAGTGACACAGAGCATTGGCTCATGCACTCTGTGGCTTCATCAAAGGGCAATAGCAAAACTCAAGCATTGTGCATGAACTGCCACTGAGGCAGGGTGAAGAAGGCCCCGTCCAGTGCTGATCAGTGATTGTAGTTGTAGTCACCCACAGCATTGCTTTGCTCACTTAGCCATACAAACATAGGCAGAGTTGAATTCCAGTGGGAGAGAAAGTAAATTTTAGCTGGTGTTGTGTGGAGCTTGTGCTGCACCTGCAACACAATGAAAGCATTTTTTGTGGCATATGACTGTCTGAAATGAGAGCAGATCTTGAGTGCCACAGCAAGCACATCAGGAAAAGGAGAGCAATCAGTGACAAAACGTGCCACCGCAAGGTGTAGAGCATATGCAAACCCAAGCCTTAGGGCAGCAATGACATTGGAAGCATTTGCTGCTGCCAAAAAACCCAATGTTAGTTCCTGGCCACTCTGCCACCCCCTTTTCCCAGATGTCTGCTCCTGTGTGGGACCTACCATCGAAAGGTTGTTTTCACAATATAGCTTGTTAGTTCACAGCATGCAGCTGCTTGAAGGACCTTCCTTGCTCTTCACTAGTGGGGAAAGTGGAATCCAGCCACTCCAAGTGAGGTAAGCTGCAACACAGCACACATAACCAATTGGGCCATAGTGCACATTCGGCGTGCATTAGTCATGATTCTGCTCCCTGTTGTGTATATATGCATTGCATGTAGTATGTAAGATCATCCCAGCATGTTGTGTCCTACACAATATTGCAACATGTGTGGCATAGCAGTACAGCTGCAGGCACCACCCATTTCTGTAGCACATCAAAGGGCACAGGGACAGGACACACAGAATCAGGTTGTACAAACATACTTCACCTGAACTGCAGCCCCTGTGGAGCGCACACAGTGAATCCACATCCTGATGCCCTTCAATCCATCTTGGCCATAAAAGTGTGAGAATATGCATCTGTGAGAGGCAAACTGTGTGTGCCCCACATCCATCGCTTCAAGTGCACAAACCACCAACACAGTCATATCAAGTGGAAACAACAGTATTCTTGTCACTGACACAAAATCTGCAACACACTCAATACATCCTGTTACCAGTTCATTCAAAAAAGGTAGCAGGCGCCCCTCTCCAGAAACAACATGGCATGATAACCTGTTCTATGGTCTTTTCCTACTTTGAGAGTTTGCAGCCATCACTTTTTGCTCAATGTACCTTTTACAGATGGGAAATATTCATTTGCATATCAGTCTTTGTCCCGCCCACATGGGCAGTCCAGCACCTAAATGCTATGGCAATTCCCTTCTGAGCAAGAGTACCAACAGCAACCCCATACACGTGGTTCAGCCTTGTTGGGCCTCATCAGTGAGGTGGAACTGTGCCTCTCTGAGCAGAGTGAGCAGGGAGTCTACGTCTCGGTTCCCCCAGGTAACTCAGGGTGACCAACCAGAAGTTCCTTGGAAAAATTGTTCAAAAAAGGTAGCAGGCGCTCCTCTCCAGAAAGAACATGACATGATAACCTGCTCTGTGGTTTTTTCCCACTTTGAGAGTTTCCAGCCATCGCTTTTTGCTCCCTGTACCTTTCACAGATGGGAAATATCCTTTTGCCTATCAGTCTTTGTCCCACCCACATGAGCAGTCCAGCACCGAAATGCTATGGCAATTACCTTCTGAACAAGAGTACCAACTTATACACGTGTTTCAGCCTTGTTGAGCATCATCAGTGAGGTGGAGCTGTGCCTATCTGAGCACAGTGAGCAGGGAGTCCACGTCTGGGTTGATAACCTGTTTCGTGTTTTTTTTCCCACTTTGAGAGTTCGCAGCCATCGCTTTTTGTTTACAGCAGCCCCCTCTTAGCACAAAGAGAGATGTTTAGGATCCATCTTTTGGACACCGTCACCCCCATGGGTATGAATGAAGATTTTTCTTTGAACTGTTTCATTTGAATGGCTTTTCAGATTGAGAGGGGACTCTAACACCACTATTTCTCATAGATTGATGAGAAGTTCTGTATTTCCCTCTTCAGGTGAATACAGTACCTATGTACTTTTTTATTACCTATGGGTACATCTTGGACTTGCACCTACATTTGAGGTCCACCTGCCATTATATTTTGGTTGCATCACTTCATGCATATACATTGGCGTTACTCTCGTCACTTTTACCATTTTTAATCATCTACACAGCTTCTGGGTATGTTTTCTGGTATTTCTCTGTATATGAAAAGATTTTCTCATTAATTTTGTAGGTGCTTTCATTTTCACCTTTTGAATTTCTCCTATGCGTGCTTTTAGCTTTGATTCAACAGTCATTTTGATTAAACGACACTTCGGTGGACGCGTCTTTTTCATTTTACATTTCCGCATATTGGTTACATATCTTGACAGCTCTTCAGATACAATAGGCCTCATTACGAGGTGGGCGGAATGGGTTTAACGGCGCCGGTAATAGTGCCGGTAAACCCATTCCGCCCTATTACGAGATTCCCTTGAGGGACCCGCTCTGAACATCTGGTCAGACCAGACGTCCTTTGTGGGTCCCGCTAGGGGACCAGGGAGCTAATAACGGGCCCGTTATTAGCTCCCTCCCGATTCCCATTGAGCCCTTTGGGGGCTCAAATGGGAATGGGGATGGGCTTTTTGAATGAGGAATTACCGGGTCCTCCAAGGTTGGAATGGCCCTTTAATTCCTCATTCCACTGCTGCGATAGTGATTGGAAGCATCTTTGTTTCCCCATTGAACATGGCTACTGACACAGCGTTGTCTTTACGCCGTACAAGGCAGCCGAGAATAGTGCTAGTCTTTTTTTCTTGAAGCTGAGGTGACACGCCACACGTGATCCTACCTTGTGGGTTATAACGTAACTTTTCATGGACTCTGTGCTCCAGGGGTGTTGCTAGGTATGGAAAAGATCAGGGGCTAAGATACGGTCGGGACTGGCAGGATTCGAGTCTGGCTATAGTCCTTTGGTTATAGTCCCTGAGCTTCTATCCGGGGCTACAACCAAAAGACCCGGGGCTATAGCTCACTCAGCCCCCTCCCGCCCTAGCAATGCCTCTGCCGTGCTCTCTGTGTCAGTCCTGAGCTTCTATCCGGGGCTACAACCAAAAGACCCGGGGCTATAGCCCACTCAGCCCCCCCCCCCCCCCTAGCAATGCCTCTGCCGTGCTCTCTGTGTCAGTTTCGGCTCTGTACGGCATAGAAGTAGTTATACACTTGAATGGGATTGAAGATCACCTCACTTATTACTGTACAGGTTACACCTTACTTCGCATTCTGCGTAGGTAACCTCTGTACATATTGGGACGCATGGTGCAGTCGTTTTCTGACGTTAGTTATTTTTCAGCACGTTATGATTGATAATCCCTTTTTATATGCAGGCAACTGATTGGTAGTGAAGATTTATAATTGTTTTGCTTATTCGTACCGTGCCAGAGACGGGACGAGGCTGCTATGGCATAAGATACATTTCCTGTTCCCACAGGTATTCATTGGGAGATTTGGTTCTTCCTTATTCTTTATTCCATCAGTTATTGACATCAAATGAGGATATTCATATGTGCGTTTCTCACATATAGGAACTTTTTCATGCTTGGTTGGGGATATTGGCACCTCCCACGTGGGGTTAGTTGGTAATAACATGGTTTGCATGTGTTTGAGGGCAGGTTGTTAACACAGTGATTTTTTAAATTTGTTTATTGGCATTTTAATTATAAACACAAAAGAAAAGCATTTTCAAGAAGATGTCATCTCGCTAAGCATAGCGAACCAATAAATCTGAACAACATAAACAAAGGGAGAAGGGGACAGAACGGGGAAGGGTAACCAGGGTTAGTAGAGAAAGGGAGACAAGTAAGGAATCAACCGAACAAAAGTAAAAGAACAAAGGCCAACCATTCTTATACAAATGCAGTCTATGTGGTGTTCTCTATCTGCTGCCACCCTGCGACATGCAGCGCATCAATTTATCACAGTCTTTGTCTGCGCAAAGAAAGGGACATTGGGAGCGCATTCCGCTAACAAATTGGACAATAAGTGTTGACACATATTACTTATAACTTGCAACAAGTCACAATGGTTTGTCATCCGATGTGTAGAGGGCAGAGAGAACCAATGTCTCAACCAGGCCTCAACAAGAGTTCCCACCTCCCCTCCGTGTACATGAATAGCATGTCCCCAGGCTGTGGTCTCAGTTGAACTATAGCATTGAATTTCTTTCTGCCATACTTCATATAGTGGACCCTTGTTCGATTTCCAAGTCATGGCTATGCACCTCTTACCCAGTACACATGCCAAATCCATGAACTTAAAAATATGTTTCTGCTTGCTGTTTCTGGTGTACATGCCCAGCATATACTCTGTGGTGTCCACTTATATCTAGTGACCCCGCAAGTGTGTTTAATTATATTCCAAAACTGCTGGACAGGGCACATTCCGAAAACATGTACATTATATGAGCATCAGCTTGGCCGCATCGTGGGCAAGCGGAAGCTGCATCCTTGCTAAATTTGGCAACCCTAGCTGGGGTAAAGTATGTATGATGAAGGACATTGACCTGCAGGAGTCGGAGTCTGGCGTTGCGCGAGACATGTTTCCCATGGCCAAGCACCCACTGCCATTGTCTATTCGTGAATTCCTCCCCCATATCCGTTTCCCATTTGGCCCTAAGCTTGGCGTGTTCTACCATCATACTGTCAACCAGGGCTTTGTATATTCAGGACACCGGTCTCCATCCATCTTCTAATTCAAACATAAGTGTAAGGAGTGCATGTGGCTCCTCGGGGCAACTCGGCCAAACTCGTTTGGCGAACGTAGTGAACTACATATATCTAAGGAACTGTGCCCTTGCAGAAACCCTCTTTCTGATTTAAATCTAAGAACTCTCTATAAGCACTATTATCATACATATCTCCCCATGTTGCAATGCCAACATCCTCCCAACACCGTACTATCTTCTGTTCCTGCGGGTCCCATTGCATGCCAATCAGTAGCGATTTGTGTGAGGAGTATGGGTGTGTAAGCTGCAGGATTCTCATGGTCTGTTGCCAAATCTGTCTACCCACAGGGGATATGGAACCTGTTTGCTCAAGTGATGCCAAAAGACCTCTCGCAGATGCGCTGGACGAACCAGGGTCTCTAGTAGAGTATGTTCTGTATTAGGTTCATCTGTCAACCACTTGGCAGTGAAACTAAGTTGCGCCGCCAGATAGTAGTATTCAAAATTGGGGAGCTGTACGCCACTGTGAGTGAAGGGAATTATTAGTATCGCCATAGACAGTTTGTGCCTCTTGGACCCCACAAAAAAAAGCTCTAATCATGGTTTCTAGTTCCCAAAAAAAGGAAGTAGCAATAAAAAAAGGTGACATTAGTGAAACCGTATAACAGACGTGGTAGTATGATCATCTTTGTGATGGCCACCCTGCCCATAAGTGAGAGAGGCAGTTTAGACCAGAACACCATCGATCTTCCGACTCCCTCCACTGCTCTCTGCGTGTTTACGACATGTGTGGGTTCCGGGGCATGTTCCATTTTGCAAACCCAGGTACCGAAATGAATCGTGTTTCCACCTCAGTTCCCAGTTGAGCTCAATTTCGCTAGTGGGAAAAGGCATGATTTTTGTCTGTTAAACACAATCCCAGAGTATCTTAAAAGTTATTCAGTATCTCAAGCATCAAAGGGAGGTTGTGTTATGGGTGGCATGGGCAGGGCAGGACATTATCCGCCTATAATGAAAGTAGGTGTGTAGTGTCACCTATATGTATCCCAGCCACAAGAAATTCCTGTCTGAGATATACCACAACTGGTTCCAGTGCTAGTATATAAAGCATTGGAGAGAGAGGACAGCCCTGGCGGGTCAATCTTTGAATGTCCCATTGTTTAGATATGTAACGCCCTGTCCTAACTCTAGTGGTGGGGGGGTATAGAGTATGTTAACCCAACGTCTGAAATGTGCCCCAAATCCAAAACTCTTTAATGTGGCCTCGATCCATTCCCAATAAACAGAATGAAACGCCTTAACCGCATCAAGTGATGGTACTACATAGCACTCTTCATGGCTTTGCATTTGCTCATCCACATTTTGTAGCCTACGAAGGTTTAGGGATGTGTTGTGCCAGGACATATCCAGTTTGATCCGGATGTATTAGTGTCATTATACATTGTCGGAGGTGAGAGGCCAGCATTGTTTTTACGTCGCAATTTAACATGGCCAATGGTCTGTACGAATCGCACATGTCTGGAGGTTTCCCTGGCTTAAGTATGGGGACTATCCACATCTCTCTCATCGTGTCCGGTAGGCTGCCTGTTTCGAAGGCTTCCTCAAAAACCTTCAGGAGTGTCGGCACCACTGTGTTTTGGTATGTTTTGTAAAACTCAGCAGGTAGACCATCGCTACCCGGGGTTGTTCCTGAGGCTCACGCCAACATCGCACCCCTCCCATTTTTTGTAGGGTGAAAGGTTGGTCCAGTAAGTCAAGTTGGCTATCAGTGAGCCTTGGGAGGGTAATGTCTGTGAAGACTTCTTCTATTTCATCAAGAGGGACACAGGTATGGTGACTGTGAAGTGTGGCATAATATGTAGCAAATATCTCGTTAATTGCTGATTGCGCTCTCCACGTTTCCGTGCATTCGTCTTTCAGTTGAGTAACTAGGGCTTTAGGATGCTCTCTTCGACAAAGCCAAGCGAGGAGCCTCCCAGATTTACCCCCCTCTGCATGTGCCCGTGCAGTGCTTGCTGTATAATCAAACTTGGATAGACGGTCCCAAGCAGCTTGATGGTCACCGCGGGTCTCTTGAAGAGTACACGCAGTGGCTCCCCGTGCAGGTTATCTAGTTTCTAACTCCCTTATTCTACGTTGAAGGGTCTCAAGTTCTTTTTTTTTTTAAAGCTTTTGAATGCCCCCAGCCCTTGCATTGACCTCACCCATGGTGACCACTTTCTGCGTTTCCCAGACTGTCCCCCAACGCTGTACACTGCCAATGTTTCCCTCAGTTGCTCCTTAAAGGCCGGATCTAGTAGCACATCAGTAGGCATGAGCCACATGAGAACCGGGGCTAGCGACACCTTCCCATTCCACTGCACAATGAGAGGTGAGTGATCCGATATAACACGGGCCATGTTTTCTGCACTTAAGAGGTTCTGTAGGTGCTATGTGCTCACAAAAAAATAATCCAGCCTCGTATGGAGGCCATGCAGGGAGGAGTAATATGAGTATTCCCTCCAATCCGGATGAAGCTCACGCCACACATCCATGAGGGCAAGATCTGACAACACGCTATTGAGGGCCATTTTTGCTGGGGAGGGTTGAGTTACCGGTGGTGTGGACCGGTCAAGCACCGCGTCACTCACACAATTGAAGTCTCCACCCCATAACATGAAGGCATCCCTGTGGGTGGTAATACGGGCTACGCATGTATGTATGTACACTTGCATAGCATGTTTAGGAAAGTATGAGTTAACAAGGACCACTTTCACACTCCCTACATGCCCTCTGAGGATAACATATCTACCTTCAGTGTCTATTTCGCTGCTCAGAATCTGAAAGGGTAAGGAGCTGTCCACCCATGTAAGGACACCTCTGGCATATTTGGAGTACGGAGCGCCGTACATAGTGCCTCCCCAATATTTTGCCACAGCATCTTGTTCCTTCTTTGTCAAATGTGTCTCCTGTAGGAGGGCTATCGAAACTCTCTTGCGCTGGAGATATGACCTGACCCTGTTTCTGCGCATGTATGTTCCAAGGCCCCTGACATTCCAGGTAATGATTCTAATTTGTGTCATTCTTCATGTGTGCTTTACCAAACAGAAGGTGGAAGGGCTCAGAATCATGAAGCACGGTCGGGTGGATAGTCGCAAGCAGTATACAACATGACGTAAACAACAATCTTTCGTGCATGAAGGAGGCATAGAGAACAAAAGGCATAGAACTTCGTTAAGTTGGATCAGTGAAACTAAACCTTATAAACCAGCCCCGGAACATGGGGCTCCAACTATGCCCAACAGGTACTGTCTGTTCGTGCTTGCCTGTGCGTGCCTCCCATAGCGCACACCAGCCCGAAGATTTAGCAGGGGAAGCCTGCCAAATATCCATCTGAATCAGGAAGGGTTTCTCTGGACCATAGTGGGCTGGGTCTCCAGCTCTGGCCTAGTAGCTGCTGTTGTAACAGTCAATCTTCACATAGGCGCAGTGCATAGTCCTCTGTCTGTTCAATTTTCCTTTTATTATTTTTTTTCCACCCCTCTGAAATGTGAGTATGCAATGTAGCTGAGCGTCATGGTCATTAACGACCATAGTGTCTACATGGCTGCGGTCTTTGTGTTTTTCTGCAGTGAGTCGTCCTGGGTGTCCAGGTTGTTATGTTCGAGCTACATTGTTACCGCCTCAGGGGTGTCAAAAAACCTTGACTTGCCGCCATATATCACTTTAAGACTTCCTGGGTAGGTGAGCATGTATTTTCTTCCTTTATTCCGGAGCCTGGCCTTGACTGGGACAAATCTGTTCCTGTGTTGCTGCACCAGGGGGGTATAATCTGGGTATATGGCAACCTTCGAGCCACCTCATTCAATTTCACCACCATCTCTAGAGAACTTCAGCAACACTTCCCTGTCTCAGAAATTCAATATTTTGGTGATAATCGGGCGAGGCTAGGACCCAGGTGGGGGCCTCTTTTGGAGAGATGTGTGCGCCATCTCTACTGCAAATCCCTGTGACAGTTTGCTGGCGCCCACTTCCTGCAAGAACAGGTTTTCAATGTATGTTGTGGTATCCCTGCCCTCCAGGTCTTCTGGAATATCCAGTACTCTGACATTATTTGTGCGGAAGCGTCCCTCTGCGTCTTTTGCTCTCTGTTCAAGGTAGCGATTTATAGCTTCAAGTGTTTTCAACCGGGCAGCCAAGTCTGTGGCAGTAGTGGAGGTTTCTTTCAGCTGCACTTCTGCATTTGTGACACGTTCGGCCAGTGTCCGCACATCTTGTCATAGTAGTTGCACATCGATTTTAACCTTGTCTATTTTATATTCTAGGGAAATTCTCAAAACAGCTTTTGTGGCCTGCACCTTGTCTTCTTGTTGTTCTGCCCGGGTAGTAGCATCTCTTGCTCTTGGATTGGTTTCCGTTGCCATTGGTGTCTGTGTTCTTGCCTGTCCCGCAAAGGAGTCCATTATGGTGCCCTTTTGCTTGTTCTTCGTATTGGGCATGTCACCAGCTTGCGCCTCCGATGCTTGACTCTGTACCAGAATATCCCACGTGCGCTCCGGAGGGTTGATGCTTTAGGTCTACTTATCTTCTCAGGTTTGCCTCGTTACCCACTGGGTGCATACAAGTGTGCCAGCGAGAGCGCTTCATGTAGCTCAGACAGCAATTCCAGGAGTATCTATCACCATTGCGCTCTCTCGCAATCTATTAAAGCTCATCTTGACTGTGCCGTCCTTTGGGTGGCTGTGCACCATAGCTGGGGCGCAATTAAGGGTTTCTATCCAGGCACAGCTTTAGAACAGACGCCTAGTTGCCTGCAGATTACCAGTTGTATCCTAAGGCCTCTAGTCGGCTCATCCGGTGTAGCTTTCCCCCGCAGTAGACTTATTGCCCAGTATAATCAGTAGTCCATATGTGCGCGGTGTAGTGCTGCCTGTCTATTTCTATACGTATATTGGGCAGTTCCACCGCACCCTTACCCTCCTTTGTATTTAGGAGCAACGTGGCACCCGATCCGGTGCTTGACTATTAGTTCTGTGCAGCAAGTTCCAGTGGTTTAGAAAAGATGGTGCAGCCTCACTGTGCAGGCCGTCTAGAGGACCAATGCTGGGGCCCACCTTAATAAAGGCTCATACACTGTCACTATGTAGTTCTTGCTTCTCTCTAGCCCTTGCCGAGGGACAGTCTATCATCTATCCTCGTGCAGGGTCCAGCATTCGTACACCCAAGTCCTGTTTCCTCGAAAGAGAGTGAGAGAGAGAGAACCCTGTAAGGGTAATTAGAAGTGACAAGCAGTGCTGCATTTGGCAATCAGTCAAAGGGGGCAGCACCGCCACTTACCGGACCCCAGACACTGGGCTCCAGCCTCTCCCTCCAGCCAGGCCTTCACCACTCCGCAAAAGGCACACATCCAATGCAGCCGGTGGAAGCCTCCTCAGGTGGGCCTGTGATCCAAACTCAGGCACCGCTTGACACAATGAAAATAATTTCCTCAGGAACGCTATGCAGGACACTCGCCTGCGGTCATCACTGGTGTTGATTGCTGCGCTTCATCCAGATCGCAACAGCCCTTATTTGCAGCGCACTTGTCTGTTGTAGCGCAAGGCACCACAGCACTAGACCGAGGTCCGTGCCATACAACAATACGGTACCTTACGGGTGGGCAGTGCACCCCAGCATCGCCAACAGAGGCCTTCTGTCACCAAGTATGGCTGAGGCACCAAAGATCAGCATCCACCAGGTTTCCTTCCAGTTTATGAGTCACCTTTATGTCTACCAAAGAGACCGCTTTTACGAGTGACAGAGGTCTGTCCACCTCCGCCGACAAGCATTCACTGCAGTCGGGTGCCCACCTCACCGTCGAGTCGTTCTGCCCGGCTGCCAGAGTGGTTCAAGTCGCTCAGTCCTCAAACCTGGCCAGTACACTTCTGCCCCAGGCCCCGTGACATACAGAGTATGACACGACGGAGGGCCTGGGGGGGATAGGCGCAGGGTGGGGGAGACGAACGCGGGAAACAAAGAGGGAGGGGCAGACAAAGCGGCGCCCCCACCCTCGGCGTTGCCAGGGGAACGCACCAAAAGGTGCGAAGGAAACAGCAGGGGGGGCAGGAAGAAGCCCGGCCCCCAGCAACACATCAAAGGTTACAGTTTAGGATAAATACCCCCGTAAAACCCCAAGGAGTCACAAACAGGTCCGGAGCTCACTTCACTCGGGTAAGCTCCCCGGACCTGGGAAAAGGGGATAAGGAAGCGTTTTGCCTTGGCGGGCTTACCGTTTCTGTGTCTTCTTTCCCCTTCAGTAGGCGTCATCTTCGTAGGAGTGTGCAGCAAGCGGTCGCCGTCGATGGAACAGTGCTAAGGAGCCTGAGGAGACTCGGTACTACGGGAGAAGAGCGGGACCGGCGGACTGCGTTCAGCGAAGGAGTAACACGTCGGAAGCGTCCCAGAAGCAGCTCCATACCAGGAAGAGGGACGCCAGCGGAGCGAGGACGCGGCGCGAGCACCAGCACGCCCGCTCGGCGCCGGCTGTAAAACAAGAGGAATCGGCAAAGAAATCGATACAAGGGGCGGGGCCACTATTTAAAGTCGCAGTCGTAAGAGAGCGGCCGCACTGCTGGCAAGGCCGGCAGAGGCCCAGCTGTGACGCGAGTTAACCCCTTTAGGAGCCCCGGACATTGAATTGCATTAGCATTCCCTGTGGCAACAATCCGTTAAGGCATGTGACTGCTAACTGAAAGGTTGCGAGTTGGAGTCCGCCCAGGGGCGGCTGCAAAACACAATTAGGGAAAAATTATTACTTTAGGCCCTGACTAATCAGGCGGATAAGCAATATAATTCAGCGGTCGGGAGTTCGGATCCATCGAGAGCCACATTTTTTAATAGAGGAACTAAGAACTCCAGGCCAGATTACCTCAAGCCCGCCTAGGAATACAGTAAAGTTCTTGCAGCGGTTGGTATTTAAATTACTTGTTGCATCAGGGAATAGTTTTTAAGGCATTAAAGAGGCCCAGAGTCAACAACCTGGAAGGAAAGGCAAGAGGCGGAAAGGAAAAAATGGCAGAAGAAAGAGCAAGAAGAGCACAGGAATTCAGTGCATGGGCCAAAAAGGCCGAGAAGGAGTATGGAGCACAATGGGTGCTGGACGTGGTGCAGACGGAAGAAAGGGCTAGGGCAATGTCGCCCCTGCTGCTGGAGGAGTCCGCTGGCAGCGACGAAGAAGCTGCAGTACCACAAGGCCAAAAGAGGTTAAGAGAGATCACAAGGGAGCCGCAAGAGCCAGAGATGCCTAAAATAAAACGGAGGAAAGGAACCAAGAAAGGTATCGTAAAATTGAATAACAATATTAACAAAATGGTAAAAGTGTTGAATGCATGTATCACGGCTCAGGGTAAGTCGCCCAGAGCCGGCAAAGGGAGAATGAAGGAGTACAAAAGTGTGGCATCTTATACAGAAAGTAGTGAAGTTAAGGAGAGGGACCACCTTCAGGCCTGGGTGAAAACAAAGGGGGTAATAAGTAAGGAAAAACAAAAAACGGATAAGGCAGGTGTAGATCATGGGGCAGGAGGGCAAGGGCCAACAGACAGCGGGGTTCCCATATCACAGGGGCTTCCCCAAAATCCTGGTCCCCAGGGGTCACCTACCAATACACCAGTAGCGACGATAGAGCCCCCCCTTAGTGAAAAAAACAGAGCCTACCACAGTTATGACTAAGTATGGCAGGCCAACGATAGGCAAGGATGCACAAGGTCGGTCCTTAAAAGCACAAGCTTGGTACATCAGTGGCAAAGTGAAGGAAAAGATATGGAGAAAAGAGTTAATAGATATCTTCTCCCTGCTAGATGTACAGAAAAGGGGCCACGATATATCAAAGGAAGACATAAAAGAGGATGAAAAGGGCCTATTAAAAAGAGCTGCAGTATCAAGGAATTTTGACAATTGGACAGCAGCATTCCAGATAATGTCCGCAATCATCTTGCAGAAATTTCCCGAAGACGGCCCATCACTTGTGACATATCAACAGAGAGTCTTGAGCGTGTACAAAGCATTTGGGGGTGATGCTTGGAAGGAATACGACCATGAATTCAGGAAAGAAATGGATTGCTTCCCAGACATAGGGTGGGATGAAGAAAATTACAATCTATACATATTTAACGTACTGAAAGAGAAATGGGATACCAGGGATCAGTATAGTGCCGGGAGCTATTATAGGAAACAATATGGCCAGAACGATTATAGAAGCGAGTACAGATACAACAGGAGATACGATAATTCTTATGACAGAGCAAGGGAACAGAATTTTCGGAGTAGACAATACGAGGCACAGAGAGGGTGGCAGAGCAACATACCCCCGACAGCACAAGGGGGTGGTAAAGGGGGTAACGGGACAGCAAGGTCAGAGCCAGCGCAATGCCGTAATTTTGAGAAGGGAATATCATGCAGCTGGGGGAAGAAATGTAAATTCAATCACAGATGCGAGAATTGCGGAGGAGAACATATTACCGCCAAATGTACCAGAGCAGCGCCCAGCAAGTACAGGGTCCCAGAAAAACGGAACTAGGAGCACAGAAAAGAAAGGGGCAACACCAGTAAAAATCTAGAATATGGAAAGGTGGCTAAGGGTGTTTCCAGACCAGGAAGGTGCAGAAACCATAAGGCAAAGTTTTCAAGAAGGTTTCACAATACCATTTAAGGGACAGGGTTCCGAGAACACCCCAAAAAACCTGAAATCTGCTTTAGAAAATAGGGAGTTGGTGGGCAAAAAAATCAGAAAAGAAATCGAGCTAGGGAGGATGGGAGGCCCCTATAGTTCTCCACCTTTTAAAGAATATATATGTTCTCCCTTGGGCTTGGTACCAAAAAAAGAGGCAGGCGAGTTTCGGCTAATTCACCATCTTTCACACCCGCCGGGGGCCTCGGTTAACGACGGCATCACACAAGAGGCGTCGTCGGTAAACTACTCAGATTTTCTGGAAGCAGTGCAGTTAGTGAGGAAAGCAGGGCAGGGAGCTTGGATGGCGAAAGCAGACATTAAGTCAGCGTTTCGCCTATTGCCTGTGAGGAGTGAATCACAGAGATGGTTATGCATGCACTGGGAGGGCAAATACTTCGTAGATAAATGTCTCCCTATGGGCTGCGCCATTTCTTGTGTGTACTTTGAGAAGGTGAGCTCTTTCCTGCAATGGGCTCTTACAAAGGAATTGAAGGGGGCACAGGTAGTCCATTACCTGGACGACTTTCTATTTGTGGGTCCAAAAGGTTCCGAGCTGTGTAAAAATACATTGATGAAATTCAAGACATTAACAGAAGAGTGGGGTTTTCCGCTGGCAGAAGAAAAACCGATGGGGCCAACCCAAGTAATACAATTTCTGGGCATCGAAATTGACTCACGGGTCGGAGTGTGCAGGATCCCGGAGGAGAAGGTGATGGACTTGCTAAATACAATCACTGATCTGAAAGGGAGAAACAAGGCCACAGTAAGAGAGTTGCAATCACTAGCAGGGAAATTGAACTTTGCAGGGAGGGTCATACCGCAAGGCAGGATATTCCAGAGAAGGGTCGAACAAAGAACAAAGGGTGCTAAAGTGGGGCACCACAGGGTGCGGATCGGTGGAGCAATAAAGAAAGATTTAGAGGTTTGGGAAGAATTTTTGAAATCTTTCAATGGTTCAGTGATCTGGCGCACACCTGTGAACGAAGAAAGCAAAAGGGTGTTGTTCACAGACGCAGCTGGGGGTTTCGGCTTTGGTGCAATATTGGGTACAGAATGGTGCGCAGAAAGATGGCCAGAGGCATGGCATGAGGCAGCATGGACAAATAACATTACACTACTGGAGCTATTTCCGATCTGGGTAGCATTGTGTGCATGGGAGACAAAACTAAACAGCAAGGAGTTAAATGTGTGGTCGGATAACATGGCAGTAGTGCATGTAATAAATAACGGAAACGCTTCCTGCCCGCTGGTCCTGGAACTAATGAGGGCAATAACTCTGGCTTGTCTGAATAATAATGTTAACATAAGGGTGAGACACATCGCCGGTGAAGCAAATATGGTCGCTGATGCCTTGTCTCGTTTTCAGTGGCACAGGTTCAGAGAATTACGGCCGGATGCAAGAAGGATGAAAACGCCCACGCCAAAAAAGGCATGGGTACCACTGGAAGCATGGCAAAAGGGTCGGTTAGCCACAAGGTTAACTCAGAAGAAGAGGAAAGCCCACAAGAACAAGTAGTAGAGAGATTGGCCAGAAATGCCATAACATACAAAACTGGTGAGCAATATAAAAAGCATGTGAATAATGTGTTGAAAGAATCAGGAGTGAAGGATGTGGGGGAGATCACAGTTTCCAATTTGTGTGACTTTTTGGTGAGTGCATTTACACAAGGAAAGAAGAAAAGCTGGGCGGCAGCACATTTGGCCGCAGTGGCATATACGGCAAAGGTTGCTGGGTTGGCAGACCCAACAACGAGCCCACGGTTAAAATACGCAATGAAGGGGTGGGCTAGGTTAGAAGGCAAGAAACCAGACAACAGGAGGCCCCTGAATTTTTTGAAGGTAATAAAATTGTTACAATTATTGCACAGCACATGTAGCGACAACTATGAGAGTATGCTGTTCAGGGCAGCATTTGCATTGGCATATTACGGTGCATTCAGGGTCGGGGAGCTTGTAGCAAGTAACACGATGGCAGGAAATGGGCTGGCAAGGAGCGACGTCAGCATAGGTTCTAAGGGTATGTCCATATTACTAAGGAGATCAAAAACGGACCAAGGAGGGAAGGGGCGAACAATTGAGCTAAATTGTATTAAGGAAAGGGATCACTGCCCCAGGTGCATTACCGAGCAGTTTCTCAAGGTTCGACCTGAGGTCGGGGGATAGCTATTGATACATAGGGATGGCAAAGCCCTCAGCAGGTATCAATTCCAAGCCGTACTAAAGAAAACCATAGCGAAAGCGGGGTGGGACGCAGCCGAGTTTGGGACCCACTCCTTCAGGATAGGGGCAGCCACCTCTGCATGGGCAGGGGGACTAGGGGCAAAAGGAGTAAAGAAAATTGGGGGATGGAAGTCACAATGTTTCAAAAGGTATGTGCGAGAGTATTTGATATGATTCATCTCCCATCCATCCATGCAGATGAGACCCCCTACAAGTCGGCATGGATAGTCGGCCATTCATTCGTGACGCGAGCAGGCAGATGGATCGAGGATTTCAGAGAAGGTTTACATTTTGAGCGGACAATAACATCCTGGTGGGGTCTCCCAGGCATGCACTGGGAAGACATCCACGATCGGCGACCTGATCGGGTTCAGGGATCCTCCTGAATACCTGGTCATCCACTTAGGGGGAAATGACTTGGTAAAAACAAATAAGGGTGAGCTGATGCGCAGCATATGCAAGGCATTAAGGGCAATAGCCCACTGTTGGTGGAAAACCAAAATTTTCATGTCAGAAATAATTACCCGCAGAATTTGGTATGGGGCACGCAGACGGCAGGCCATTGAGACAGCACGGAAAAAACTAAACAAAGCTGTAGAAAAATACTGTAGGAGCACGGGTCTCCATTTCATAAGGCATGGGCTGTCTCAAAATGACCCTGAATGGTTTCATCAGGACGGGGTGCACTTATCCAATAAAGGGTTGGGCAGATTTACGGACAACATCTTTCAAGCATTAGCAGCACGTGGATGCAAATAGGTTCGCTTTTTGGGGGGACCTGAGCAGGTTAGGCAACACCCACTCAGGCGTGGCGGCACGTGTCCAGGAAGGGATGCCACAGGGCAACGAAAATTAGCCTAAGGGAAGGCTCGGCATCCATAACCCCTGGACACGAGGTGCCCAAAAGCGATTGATAAGGATGTGTGGCTGTCATGTTTATTGTGTGGCATTATTTTCTGTAGAAAATAAAAAGGCCTACGGCCACAATTTTTCCACAAAGCAAAAATGTCTGTACTATCATTCCATTATCTCAGGTGACAGGTTTTAGGTACAAGACCAGGGGGGGGGCCCACACTACTCAGCCTATGCCCCAGGCCCTGTGACATACAGAGTATGACACGATGGAGGGCCTGGGGGTTTAGGCGCAGGGTGGGGGAGACGAACGCGGGAAACAAAGAGGGAGGGGCAGACAAAGCGGCGCCCCCACCCTCGGCATTGCCAGGGGAACGCACCAAAAGGTGCGAAGGAAACAGCAGGGGGGGCAGGAAGAAGCCCAGCCCCCAGCAACACATCAAAGGTTACAGTTTAGGATAAATACCCCCGTAAAACCCCAAGGAGTCACAAACAGGTCCGGAGCTCACTTCACTAGGGTAAGCTCCCCGGACCTGGGAAAAGGGGATAAGGAAGCGTTTTACCACCCAACCCACCCGGCAAGAGAAGAAGGAATAGGATCAAAAACGCCAAGTACTCTTCATCGGTACATGGTAGAAGAAAAGTCGTAGGCAGCGGCACGTGTCCAGGAAGGGATGCCACAGGGTAACGAAAATTAGCCTAAGGGAAGGCTCGGCATCCATAACCCCTGGACACGAGGTGCCCAAAAGCAATTGATAAGGATGTGTGGTTGTCATGTTTATTGTGTGGCATTATTTTCTGTAGAAAATAAAAAGGCCTACGGCCACAATTTTTCCACAAAGCAAAAATGTCTGCACTATCATTCCATTATCTCAGGTGAAAGGTTTTAGGTACAAGACCAGGGGGGGGAGCCCACACTACTCAGCCTATCCCAGACCCCAGTTTGTGCGTGCTGCCCGTGCACTCTCACCTGCAGCAGGTCCGGCCTCCCAGTGTGGCTACCCGGCTCCAGTGATCACCGCAGGGGCACCACACACCGCCTTCTCCCAGGGTGCATCACCAGTGCCCAAGAGTCGCATACACTATCACCCACTGCACGCAATCCTCAGCGGCGTGCCTCTACTGCCTCCTGGTATGGCGCACTGCGGCACCAGTGACTTCAGTGCCTCAGAGTCTCCTATTCCAGCGCGGCTCCAGCTCATAGGGCCTCAGACAGTGACCGCAATGTTGGTCACGCTCTTGGCGTATTCGCCAAGCCAAGAGCAATCTGCTCATTCAATTGCAAACGCAGCCTCACTTTTTGTCAGCTCGATTCCAGTAGTAGAAGTTGTATGTCTGCTGCTGCGGCTCTCAGGGTAAGAAGAAAGGCTTTTGAGCGCTGATTTACAGGATCAATTAAGGATCACTACCGGAGCTCAGGGGAAACACAGCCTCACGCCATGAGCTCTAGGCCACGCCCCCCCAACACAGGCAGTGATAGGTTTTGGTATGCCAATATGGCTGGAGTATCATTTTACTGTATATGGTTCACTTTTTTTGCTCGAGTTCTACTGTATACACAAGGTGCAGTCACTTACTGATTTTTACATAGAAACTCCACACTTGTGGTGAAGGTGGTAAGTGAGTTTATGTCATTGTTGAATATTTTGCTTTGATAAGTATTAGTACGTATGTAAACTGTGTCTTAGTTTGTCTTTTCTGTGTACATCTACAGAAGTCCACTGCCGAAGAAGGGGTTAATTGCCCCCGAAACGCATTTTCTAAGGACTGCATCTGATAGAATTGCATCACTGCAAAAGGAGCCTATGACATCACAGTATTGGCATATTATATGTTCTGTGAACTAATTTACTTTACCGATTTGTTACATTAAATTTACCTATATTGGTGTGAAAAGATCATTGACTGTTTTTTAGTATCTGGGTGTGCAAGGGACGCGAGTGTCTAGAGCTCTGGACACTATTTTGGTGTATGTCCTTCAGGCTGTCAGTACTGGGAAACACTGTTTCCCTAAGTCGAGTTACTATGTTACTACTTTGGTTACTTTTGTATCATTTGTGGTAACTTGTTATCATTGTGCAAAGCAGTTTACACTGCAGTACAATGGGATGCATTTTTGTTTTGCCCTAGACTAACACTTATTTATGGTTACTCTAGGTGTCATAAAAAGATGGGCTGGTGGCATCAGTGACTATTCCCCACTCTTTGGGAAATTTCGTTTTAGCTTTACTGCTACTAACTGTGGCTACTGGTTGGTCAAACATGGCCGTGCCATGTGATTTTTCCCGTTCCTTTGCCATCTTGTTGTTTAGCCTTCTTTCTGGCCTCAGAAGCCAGGAAAATCCTTATAAGGACTTCCCGTGCCGGGGATAGCAGGAGCTTTTGGCAGGCTAGTAGAGGGCGGTGTGTGTTTGCAGGCAGGATATGGGCTGGGTCAGTCTGACTCCAATCCACACACTAGTTTCAGGTGTCTAAGTGGTATGCATGAATGTTCCCTCCAGTGGTCCTGGACCACTGCTGAGGTGTGTCTATGGGCTATTCCTGCTATTGGCTAGTGGGAGTTTCAGCTCTTACCTGTTTTTTAGGATAAGAAGAGGACCCCTGCACCCATTCTTCAGAGATGCTGGAGAAACCTGAAGGAGCCAAGTATCCTATCCAGCTGTGAGACCCGCGAAGAGACCGGAGACCCGACTGAAGGAGGTCTGGCAACCAACTTCTGCTGCTGTGCTGGATGAGCTCTGTCTTGATCTTGATCTTTAGTAGTCCTGCGAAGGTGGTATGACCCTTGGAGTGGAGGGACCATCCATTCCCAACGTCTGCCTGGTGCCCTGCCAAAGGAAGCCTTCATAAGTGCTGTGGAACCTTCCTGTGGCTGACCAGCTTTGTTTTTGGGCTACCATGTTAGCAGCATCACCGTACTGAGTTTCGGCCTGAAACTTGGTAGATTCTCAGCTAGCCCTGCAAGACTACCTCCTGCGTCGTAGTACAAATGGGACTCGAGATAAATGGGAAAGTCTGACCGTGGCTACTGAATCTGGTTGCATCGAAGTGCACATTGTGCACCGTCTAAAAACTGCTTACCTGACCCGAGTCCAATCCTGAGAGCGGTGCTGCATCGAGTTTTTTTGCATTCTTCGGCTGAGAGTCCTTGCACCAGCAAAAGACACCAAGCGGAGTTCAGCTCTAACCTGCAACCCTTGGGAATCGTGGATCATGAATTTTGGTAGGATAAGCAATCTCGGACACACTTCCTTTGTTCTGGCAAGTCCGGGGAAGTAAGTTACAGAGTTTCTAACCTACCCCTATACTCCCATTATAAGTCAATGGGCTTATAATAAAGCTTATTTCTAACACTTGTGGCTTTGCAACTGCTTGCTTGCGCAAGAGATGTGACTGTTGGGGCTACTTCTGGGCATTAGTCTGATTTGAACTCAAACCCTAAGAACCCTTCACTGGACCTCAAAGACGCTACCTGCATTTTTTCCTGCATCCTAAGTTCTGTGGAACTGTAACCTGAACTATTGGGCACAAGCCCCAGGCAGTTTAGAGCTGGGCAATTTTAGATAGGGATCATCTCTGTGGACCTTTTTGTGACTAATACTTGTCTAACCTTTCCTTTTCAGGAGTTTCTGATTTGTAGTATGCCTTATAACCAAGTGAATGTATATATGTATTTAGTTTGATAGTGGTTTGTGCAACGTCTACCTGCTTGTAGTCATTTTTCTATAGTGTGTTTTGGCCATAATTAAATAACTGTATTTTTATACATCCTGTCTCAGTGTACTCTGTGATTCCCAGATTGTGACATCATTGTGGACCCTTTACAAGCTCACCCAATCTGAAGAACTTACCATAGACCGCCTGTCACTGCTACCTAAACTGGTTTGGCTACAGCTTTCCAGAGTTGTTCCTGTCACAATATAGGTCGGCCTTGCATACATCTGTCCACCAGGCCAAACTATAGACAATCAGTCCTAACACTACCTCACCAAATTGGGAGTGTGTAATGTGCATGCCTGCTGCCCTCTTTGGATGTGCTAGTTGTTGCTCGGCTCACTCTTTGGAATGTAATCCTGATTCCTGCTTAACTGTGATCACCATGGTAGGCACAGGAAGTATCATCAGACGTTGATTCAGCAGATATCAGAATTTATGGTTGCTGTCACTGGGATATCCAATCTGCCCAGGCTTAGTTACAGTCACCAAAGTGGCTGTCTGAGCACGGATTGGTCCTGCTCTGATGAATGTATACATCCCGGGAGGTCAGTGTTGGCATGTATTTGCTGTAGATTAACCACAGTCATCCAAGTAACAGATGGAGCCATCAAAGAAACCATTCCTAATTCAATGAGCCATTTGGATTGTCATTGTACTGGTGGGGCCTGCTTACACGTCTATGGCTCAATCTTTTAGAAAAGCATTTTCAACCTGGTCGCTGCACCTGCTGGTAGGTGGCAATGGGGGCAGGCTTGTGCCTGCCTCAGGCTGACCTTCTCATCCTCGGGCCATCTGTGGGACCCATGCATCAGAGCATGCCCCCACCAACACTGCAGAGGGGGTGAACAAGTCAACCACATGAGCACCTGTTCCCCGGCTTGCTCCAGAGTGGTCAACTGGGTCAAGCTGGCCCCAGACTCAGCTTAAAGCAGGAGGGGTATCACCATGTGCCCTCACCAGTATGGTGACAGTGGGGGTTGGCACCCAACGGAATGGTTGTTAAGAACTGCTGTAGAAATGTGCTCAGTGGAGAAGGGGCAACCCCATGGATTAAAGGGCCTCCACTGGTCCTGGCAACACCTAACCCTGTGCACTGTGATTTAGCCACAAGTGAGCTGCCAATCTGCTTGGCCTTTGCTCTCTTGGAGGGGATAGCCATCCATATAAGATGGGCCATGCCAAGGGGTTATATCCTTGACACGGTCCCAAGGAGGGTGGAAGCTGAATGCTCAAAACAGCATCCAAGGCCTGTGGGATGCATTGACCCACTAGGCTCTGCCCTGCGACATCACTGTGTGCTGGTGGCACCAGAACCAGTGAAATGGCCGCAACAAGCCCTGTGCGTGCTAAACCTCTGACAATTGCACTATGAAACCAGAAAGTTGGCTGCCAATCTACTTTGCCTTTGTCAGTGGTGGAACAGGAGACCACACTGCTAAAACCTGTCATTGAGCTGCCCACAGTGTGAAAATGGAAACTACATGAAAGGCAGTGTTTCATTGCAAGGAAACCCAGAAGTGCTCTGAAATCCGTTTTTCCTTGGTTGCTGAAATTACCAAAATAATGATTCCAAGCATCATCAAATATCCAACATCCTTGCTGGGTGTTACCCGTCACTTTATTTAAAGAATCCATATAAGCATACAATGTCAGGAAAAGCAAATTCCATCACAACAATATCCACATAAAAAAGTGTGCTGGTCTGTAAAATCTTCAGAAATGGGTGCAGTACCGTCGGCCACCTGAATGAAAGCTGTCAGTTAATTACATTGGAAACTTAACTTGTGCAGTTAAAATCACATGGTTGAAATTAAGGGACTTGCTATCAAAAACAATATAGGTTGAAACTAGTCAATCTCTATGTTTAAAAAGACTGGAATTAGAGATATGTTTGCCTATTTTGAAAATGTAAGTTTATTTTATCAAAGACAATTTTAAACAAATTGACTGTAAAGTAAATCTGATGCCAGCCAAAGAGCTTCAAAGCAAATTCCACAGCATGCCCCAAACAAAAGGCACCTTCCTCCTGCTCTCTGCCCCAGGAACTCCCATTCAGGTGTTAATGGAGAGGGGAGGAGATTTTGGCCTGTTGCACTGGGGAGAGACAAAGGTTTTCCTGGGCTGAAAAGAATATGCAGATGCGAGTGTCAACAGAAACTCCTGCCAGAGGAAAGAGGCAGGGATTGCTCTTGACCCACCAAAACTTTGGAGGCGGGACAGACAGTTATGTGTATTCTTAAAGCACAAGAAAGTATATTTTTGAAAAGGACTGACAGAGGACTGTGCAAAATTGTAAAAATTTGTAAAATGACAGTATTGTTAATATGAAAATTCTGGTCACATTTTAAAACTACTCAGAACTCTGTGCTATGTTCAGGGACAAGACTACAGAATTTGTGGTTTTGTAGCAATTGTGGAGATGCCAGAAACATGAAACTTCACATGATTATTCCCAGATGTCATGCGCACATATGTGTAAAAATGTGGACAAATCTGACATTGGGTACCAGACCAAAAGTGTGAAAAATTGACTAATCTAGACCCAAGCTCTCACGGAGACGGGGCTCGGATTAATACTTGCTCCACCAAATCTGTGATATCAATATGCTGTTGCTAGCAAGTCTGTAAAATTGTAAATATGTCTTGGCTGAAAAATAGATTTCATGTGCAGAAACAAAGGGGAGTTTCTCCCTCGATCATAAAATACAGCGTCATCACAACACCAGGTTTTCTTCTCAAATCAGGGAGAGGAAATACTCTAACCAATAGAATATCTAGGGGGTGGGCCTAGTAGAAGTCAGCATACCCACCCTTTTAGAAAATACATAAATAGAGATAGCTTAGGACCTAGAGGCACAGACACACATTCACCCACCATCCGATTGCTGGTGGAGCACTTTGCAAGAGAAATCCATTTTCGAGTATCCAGAACTTTGAAAGCAGAAAGGCCCATTTCCAAAGCTGAACCCTTCTCAGATTGGCCTTTAATAAATCCTGAAACCAGATTTCACCCCAGACCTCCAAGGGGAACAACAAAAAGAACAGCCTGGCTGAGCTGTGCTGCTTTCTTGCTAAGAATTCGTCCCAGAATCCAGAGATCCAACCCAGTAGAGCAGAGCTATGACCAGATAGCAGCAAACCAGATCCAATACGTCAGATCCAGTCCAATACCGCCGTGCAGTGTCCAGAGTGCCGTGCTGAGTGCAGAACCAGAGCGCCTTGAGTCCAGTCCTGTGTGCTAGCTGAATACCTGTCCAGAAAGTATCCCTGACCAGATCTCTGACGGGTCCATTCCAAACAGTGGTAGTGAGTATCCATAGCATAGGATTGTCGCTAGCAAATATATCTTATCCATAATTAATTCTATCCAAACCCATTCTATTATATCCAGAACTGCATTGAAGCAAATCTTTTTGTCTTACCTGAATCTTTCTCTCATCCATATAGTCCTTTGGTAATAGTAGTGTTAAAATCATCTTTGCGCTAATATATTTGCTGAAGAAAGGCAAGCGTCTCGGCGGGCAAAAACGATCCAGAGGCGTCGCTGGGCTGGTGGCTGTGCTGTTGTGTAGTTTGTGGCTTCATAGTCTCCCTAGTGTAAGAAACCGTGTTTGTAATTTTAAAAAGCGCAACCTTGTTTTCCAAATTTGGACTCTTTCTGAAAAAAAACGACCTCCACAAAAACCTTCATAACTTCTACACAGTGTATGCTAGAAACAAAATTCATAGTAGGATGTGGCCCCACTTTGCATAGTTTTTCCGCAATCGCGCTTACCGCTCGCAGAAATGTTTGCCACAAATTTTTCATTTGGCTCAAATCTATCACGTGTGAAACAGCTGTACATTGCGTCCGACCTCAGAATTAAGTTTTCAACCTGATAATTACTCAATAATCATTGCTAGTGTTTATCTGAAACTATACAAAGCGGCTCCCACTAGTATTAAATCCATTTTAGTGAATTAAATCAATTTTCAGTATTTCTACCATTCCATTCCAAGCCACACTAAAAACCATTTTGATAAGTTGCAGTCATTCCTGTTTTTCTCTGTGTTTGCTGGGGGAAATTGGGATTGATACTGTATTTGTTGAATGTGTATTCCTGAAACCTGTCTTCCATCTCTTTATACTGCATATTGGGGGGATTGAGTAGTGTGCAGGGGGAAAGAGTAATCACATTGCATTTTGATTGAACCCACACAAAGTATTATTCTATGCTGCATTATTTTTCCTATTATTACTCTGTGTGATTAAAGAGAGTTGTTATGACATCACCCCATTGGTGATCATTGTATAAATATTAAATAGTGTGATATATATATATATATATATATTGTGAAATACATAAAATAAATCTTTTTAACTTTGCAAAACAGCCTGCTTCCTGGTTCAGTGTGACCAGGGGGGATTCAAAGAGAGGGGCATGAAATATGGGTATATCATTCAGAAATAAAAGAACTTATAGACATACATAAATAATTAAGGGTTCCAGCTGTGCATCATGCGCTAGGCATTGACTTAGGTGGAGTGCCGGGTTGAAATCACTTACAGGCCGGCCAAGCAGTACAACCCTAGACAGACTAAGTGCACCAAAAAGATCCTGTGGAGTGCAGGGAGGCACACAGGCAGGCTGCCCTGCTGTCTGCGTGCTAGTCAGCTGAGGGTCTTCTTTCGACCAGGCTCCTTGCGGGCCTCAAAAAGGTTGGACTCCTGGAAAAGTACCAGAGGCTACACTTTCTTCCATTCCCCATCGCTGTGGGCCACCAGGGAGCCCCCAGCTGGTCAAGCATTTCAGGCGCATTGCGTGGGGTGTGGCCTTGACCACCTTGGGGGGGGGATTGCTGTGGTTTTACCACAAAGCCCAGGTCGGGCAGTGAGAACCAAGTGGAGCACAGACAGGAACCATACACATCGTCTGCAGTTTTCCAGGGGAGGGGGACTGAGCTGGCAAAAGTTCCCAACCCCTTTAAACCAAACTGGAGTGAATAATCCAATTGACGCCCATCCTGAATTCACAAGCAGGGAGGCCATCTAGTCCAGCCATCCATTTAGATGGGTGGGATCGAAGAGCAGCATCTGGTAGTGCAAGGCATTCAAATGGGTCCAGGTGGGAAAGTCTCCTGGTGACCTGGAACAAATACCACCCCCCCTGTTGCATGGTCCAAGGGGGCAACACCCTGACTGTTTGGGGGGAGGCTGTGGTAGGGCTGGCAAAAGCTAAGTGTTTTTGAGCTTTGTAGAGCTGAGGGCCCGAGTGTGCTACTAGGTACACTATAGCTGTCAAGTGTTCAAGTTCCATACAGGACTCCTTGAGCCACTCCTTGTTACATTCCACACTGCCTGCCTATTTGAGCGGGTGAGCATGGTGCACAAGCCCTGTTCATGATGTCTCAGACAGCAATATTACTGCAAGGGCCTGTTCACCTTCCAAAGGAAAGACCCCTCCACAATGGAGGAGCTGCTCAGGTTGGGCGGGCAGTGGTGGCAATGACAGAGGGGACCACCTAGTCTCTAGTGTAGCACAATGGGGTGAGCCCCTTGCACCTCCTCCTTCAACCTTCACTGTCCAGCACAGCCTGGAGGACAAGAGGTGCCAAGCCATACATGGCCTGACGTACTGGGAGGAGGGGGTGCGGTTAAGGGGATGGGCCGGTCATTTTACGCAGGCTTTGCTAGGCAGGGAGGAGGACCTGCAGCGGGAAGACCGCCATTAAAAGGAGGCATCCAGAGCGGGGAAAGCATTGGCTCCTGCTCTCTGGAAATCATGCTGGCAGTTCCTAATCACCCCCTCCACCTCAAGAAAGGGTAAGAACCTGCCGTCGTTGCTGCTGATCCTGCATCGCCTACCTGCTGACCTACTTTGGACGTTGACACTGCCCTTATCCTGTGTCTCCTCTGTTTGGGGGAGAAGCGACATTGGTTCTTCTTGTCAGACCCCCAGTCTGGGGACCCTTTAGAGTTGAGGAGGAACCATGTGTGTGCGGGCTTCGCGATCAGAGCAGGGGAGGGCACTGGGATGGTAGACAATGGCATAGTGATCGGGGTTGATTGCTTGGGGGAGGAGGAGGATGTGGATTATGCTATTCATGTGTCGTGTGTTAAGATGTTCTGTGCACACACAGCTGTTTGCTGGGATCAAAATGCTATGATGATTGCTGGGGGCAGGTAGGAGAGAGCGAGAGCAGACCATTAACAAAGGTTTGTGTGTGGTTTCAAGAGCCAGTGGTAATCCTTGGCGCTGTGTCGCTGAGAGGGGTAGTGTGTTGTTGTGAGGTGGCAGGGTGGGCATTGCTCTACTCATCCCTCAGATAAGTTCACATAGTGCGCTGGTGTTTCGGTGAAAGGGTAGAGAATGGACACAGCGAGGTTCCCAGTATAATTTCTCATGGTGCAGGATAGGGTTTCAGATATGGTGATGGCTCAGGTCAAATTTGCTGAGGGGGCGACCGCTGCACAGGCCCACCAGGAGCTAAACACAGTAGTAGTGAATCAGGGACAGGTCACCCTAGGAGGACTAACTTCCCTCCTAGGGAGGCTTTCCCTCCTTTAAAAACAAGCAGCTGGCAATAAAGGGGTGCCAGGAATGAGCCAGGTATGCAATTGTCAGCAGAGGTTGCTACAAAATCCTCGCAAACTAAGTTAGGTGAAAGTCCTTGCATGGAAGCAACCAAATGGCTCACTGTCGGGGTAATTTCTTGGTAAACAAGTGCAGGGTCACAGCTGACTGGGATGCAGGTGGCAGACTTGTCAGGGGCTACGGCCACTACCCTTTGCAGTACATACAGTGACAGGGTTGGCCCCGTAGCCCTCGGCTGGAAAGCAGTCTGGAATTAGGGGAACACAGTGGGCTCTATTTCCCAATGGAGTTCCACAACAATGACAGCAAGCTGGACGGTGATGGGATGGGGTTCCTCTGGCCTACTCAGAGTGGCATAGGGTTGTGCGATCCAGGGGATGAATGTGAGTTGACATTCTGGTAGGATGTGGCCCCACTTTGCACTGTTGAGCAAGACCACAGTGAGTTTACCACAGACAGGCATGCCGGGGGGTCAGCAGCTGGGAGGAAGCTCATGGGGCAGAGGCCCCCCACACTCTGGGGCGCAGAAAGCTATGTCTCCGGCCACTGGTTCATCTCCCTAGAGTTGTCTGGGGTACCAAAGAGAGGTGTCACAGAAAACAAATCAATGTGAGAGAGCAGAACAGGCAGTATAAAGGGCTGTGAATTGGTGGGTTGTCCCAGGGGGCCAGGGGAGGGGAGTCAGGATCAGGAGGCAGTTGATGCAGGTACAAAGTAAGGGACCTCCTAGGTTCTCACCCAAAAAAGGCTATGGCAGGGAAGCCAAGAAGAGATAGGGGCCTCACCACCATGTGCCACCCAGTGGGCGGGGTTTATGGGTCACCTGGACCACCTGTTGGAATGACATGTGACATTGCTATGCAAAGATGATTTTGTACTGTCGTGAAATTTGATATGTTCATAAATGTTTACGGGTCGCATCTGTTGTGTGGAGTGGTTTTTGCTGTGTAAATACATGTGGGTGGGATGAATTCCAACTGAAGGTGTTATGTGCTATCTCTACCCTTGCGCACTGTCACCAGCAAAGCCGAACACACCACAGCCACATACATGCTCCTGAACTGGGGGAAATTAACAGCTGCCAACCCCCTCCACATGCATGTCGCTAATGACCTCCACATTTTCACCCAACCAATCATGAAGAAGCTCGCCAGGAATACCAGAAAGAAAATAGCCAACCAAAGTATACACAAACAGGAACGAAAAGGTAAAGTAACAACGCTCTCCCTCAACATTCCTTGGCCATACTAATGGGTACACATCACTAACATGACACATGACAGATGAAAAGGACATCCCAGCACTCCACTCCTGCACCTTACAAAGAATGCACTGCACACTACACAGTTATGTGGAATGTGACAGTCATGTGTTTTACTTGCCCATGCAACATGGGCAGGGGTGGACCGGGAACCAAAAGAGGCCATAGAAATGATGCCCAAAGTGTACCAATACCACACTTCAACTACAAGGCCAACCCGATTCCCATGACAAAATGTGGCAACACCACAAAATCGAGGTCCAGGGTGTAGAGTCTGACCGTGAGCTCACCAGAGTAAACAATAGGCAAGTCCACCCCTAACTATGGAGTTACAACTGAACATGAAACATGGCAGGAGACGCCATGCACAGCTGACATGTCAGGAGTGCAAATGAAATACCACACATGAAATTGAACTAATGCACTAGCTCCCACCAGAAGCATTTGCACAGGAACATCTCAAGGAGACTGTCTCCAAGCACCAAGTCATGGATTTGCCACCAAAAACCCAAAGCACATGCATGGCAGATCAAGGAGACATGCACACACAAAGACATGTAGGCCAACTCACATCTTCAGCAACAGTGACATCAGCCAAACATCACCAAATCACATCATCCATGCGAAGCCCAAAAGTGCCAGAGCATGCCACTTTTGGGGTGCAAATGTCAGCAGCCATTGTATTGTGTTGTATTGTAATTGTCATTTGTATAGTGCCTTTCATAATTGGTATGGTCCCAACGTGCTGTGAGTTGAACTCCCTCGGGGTACTGAAGCCCGGGTATGGGAAAGTTTGTCAGCTGAGTTTAGAATGCATGTGTGCATTTTGCCAAAGCAAAGTTGGATAGGGGTGGCCAGGTCCCTAATAGCTACCCATATCGAGCTAGCAAATGGATTGGAGCAGAAAAGCTGACAAGAGAGTGTGCAAGAGTAGTGGATGCATATGTCCAGCTCAATTTAATTTATGTTGTGGGGGATGCTTGCATTCTAATAGCTGAGGCGTTGTGCAAAATGTCTGGAGTTTCCTTGATCCCGGACGAAGAAGCTGAACGAATCCTGGAATCCGACGACGGCCGAGCGGGCTTATACAAAACCCGAACAGCACGGAAAAAAACCCCGACAAAGGATCCCGCAAGGCAGCAAAAACAGGTGAGAAAAAAGGAAACCTGTGACAGATTGAGACGCCACCTGATTGAATTTGACACAGACATGGAAGCGGCCATCCAGGACCTTATGCGTGGAATGCAAGAGCTGACGACCGAAGTGCAAAATTTAAAGGCAGAGAACGCCGCCTTAAAGCAATTGGTGTTGTCCCGTGAATCTGCTACGAAAGAGAGTGTAATACTGGGCTGCGTTGTTGATAAATATGATGGTTCCGCAAAGAGCCTTTGTGGATTCCTTGACTCATGTTTGGTCCACTTTACTTTCAAGCCTTATTATTTTTCTACGCCCAGGGCTAAGGTGGGCTTTATTATTTCGCATCTTTCTGGCAATGCCTTGACCTGGGCCACCCCACTGGTTAACTCTGGGTATTCTCTCCTGGATAATTAAGATGGCTTCATACAGGCCCTTAAGACCATGTTTGACCGCCCAGAGCAGGTCTACAGTGCCCAGGAACGTCTACTCGACTTTAAACAAGGTGCCCAGGATATGCTTACGTATGTCACACTCTTCAAACAGCTGGCTAAAGAAGCGGATTGGTCCTCTGAAGCTTGTTTTACCCTATTTCGAAGAGGGCTAAACGAAGACATCAAGGATGAACCTGCCAGAGTGGCGCGCCCAAGTTCTTATCAGGCCCTGATGGATCTTGCCCTGCAGATTGACTTTCGTATTCAGGAGAGAAAGGCAGAGAAAAAGTTACCACTCCAGAAGAACCCCATTGGTATACCCTCGAGCACCGAAGGTATTTCCACTTCGAGTAACGAGCCTGAACCTATGCAGCTAGGGGCATTCCGTGGACCCATATCCTCCCAAGAAAGAATGCGTAGGATCCATACCGGGTTGTGTATGTATTGTGCATCAGACAAACATTTAGTGAGAGGGTGCCCAATAGCCCCCCACGGCGCTCGGGAAACGCCAGCTCCCGATCCTAAATGGAGCACAGGTTCGGGAGAGAGATGCCTGCTCCACATCAATTCCATCCTTGAACTCTCCTGGACAAAAATCTTTGGTGATCTTACAGGCCTTCTTATCGCCATCCAAGAAGGAAACGTATCCCATCCTGGCACTGGTGGACTGTGGAGCTATAGGGATTTTCATAGACCAAGAATGGGTTCTTAAACACCATATTCCTTACGAATACCGGACTATCATGCAACCTGTAGAAGCAATTGATGGAAGACCCCTTTCTTCAGGACCCCTAACCCTTCAGACCAAGGACATCGAACTTGCCATAAACCACCATCGAGAAAGGATAAAATTTGACATCATCAAGTCGGCCCATTACCCAATGGTATTGGGAATTCCCTGGCTTTAAAAACACAATCGGTACATCAATTGGGCAGAGGGTTCCTTGTTCCTGGGCTCAGAATTTTGTGTGTCCCACTGCATAATGTCAGACCTTGCTCCGACACCATCAGAAGGACCTCCTACGAATCACCAAGGTACAATCTCAGTCTCAAACATTATCCGGGTTCCGGAGATATACCAGGAATATTCTGATGTTTTCTCCTCTGCCATTGTCCAGACATTACCTGCCAATAGACCAGAAGACTGTGCTATAGAAACTGAACCTTCCGCTGTGATTCCCTTTGGAAGGATGTTCATCTTATCCCAACCTGAAAAGAAAGCCCTTCGAGAATACCTGGATACTAATCTTGCAAATGGCAATACATCCCTCTAAATCCCCAGCAGGGGCCTCACTGTTTTTTGTTCCCAAGAAAGACACCAAGGAACTCAGACCGTGTCTGGACTATCGAGGTCTAAATCAATGCACCCTTAAGGATCGTTATCTGTTACCCTTGATCTCAGACATTCTGGAGGCAGTAAGGGGCGCAGTTGTTTTCACCAAGTTGGATCTCAGGGGTGCCTACCATCTGATTCGTATTAGGGCAGGAGACGAGTGGAAAACAGCCTTTAGAACACCCTTCGATCATTATGAATACTTGGTCATGCCCTTTGGACTTGCTAATGCCCCGGCGGTCTTCCAACGCTTCATGGATAGGGTGTTCTCAGACATGCTATTTCTTTTCGTGATTGTCTATCTGGACGATATCCTAATATTCTCGAAGGACATTTCCAAGCACGAAGAACATGTAAAGGCAGTGTTGCAACGACTACGCGAAAACAAGCTCCTGGCAAAGCCCGAGAAATGCATCTTCCATACTTCTAGTATACACTACCTAGGATTTGTCCTTAGTCCAGAAGGCATCGGAATGGATCAATCCAAGGTTAAGGCTATATTATCCTGGCCAAGTCCCACCTCTGTGAAACAAATCCAGTCTTTCCTGGGCTTGGCTAATTTGTACAGGAAATTCATACCTTCCTTTTCCGAGATAGTCCAACCAATCATTACCCTGTTAAAGAAAGACATTCCCTTCCTTTGGACCACAGCTCAAGAGGAAGCCTTCCAACGGTTGAAGACTGAGTTTACACAAGCCCCTATCCTGGCTCAACCTGATGTCAACCGACCATTCATAGTGGAGACAGATGCCTCCAGCTACGCTATTGGAGCCGTCCTCAAACAGCTATTCGAGGACAGGATGGATCACCCCATTGCTTACCTTTCACGGACATTAACTCCCAGTGAAACCCATTACTCAGTCTTGGAAAAGGAACTGCTAGCCATCCTTCAAGCGTTCACCGAGTGGCGTCATCTACTCCTCGGAGCGAAACATCCTGTCCAGGTCCGCACGGACCATCGAAACCTACAAGTATTGCAGGCCATGGAATGTAGGAATAGCCGTCAAGCTCGGTGGGCCTTCTTCTTTGCCCAATACCAGTTCCAGATTCACCACATTCCCGCAACGCAAAATCTAATAGCTGACGCCCTCTCTCGACGTCCAGACTACGAACCCCCGGGAGATCGGGCATATCCCAAAATGTTTCCTCATACAATATTTGTAGCTCAAGCAAACAATCTCCTGGAAGACATTTGCATGCAAACTCAGACTTCCGAACTCTGGAAGGGTCTTTCGAAAAGGAATCAATGGGATCTGAGAACCAAGGACAGATACTTGTTTAAAAATAACAACCTGGTCATTCCCACACAGCAACTACAACAAAAGATTATAAACCTCTGCCATGATACCCTTCACTCCGGTCATCGTGGCATTTCCAACACCCTCTGTCTAATACAAAGACAATTCTGGTGGCCCAGAATGAAGGCTGACGTTCAACTGTATGTTCAATCTTGTTCTATCTGTAATTAAATGTAATTAAAACAAACATGACAACCAGAAACCAGCAGGACTCTTATTACAGCCTACACCACCAACAAGACCTTGGGAAGTCATTGCTACAGACTTTATTGTAGAATTACCGCCATCCAGAGGGTACACCACTATCATGGTCACTATTGACTTGTTCACTCTTATGGCTCATTTTACACCTCTGTATAAGTTACCATCCTCGTCAGAACTTGCTGGAATCTTCCTGGAACACATCTTCCAACTGCATGGACTTCCTTCCAAGATCATATCAGACAGAGGACCACAGTATATCTCTCAATTTTGGAAACACATCTGTAGGATACTAGGAATCCAACGAGCCCTCTCCTCAGGAGTCCCCAAACCAATGGAGTCACAGAACAAGTGCATCAAACCGTTGAACAATACCTTTGTTGTTTCTCTACTAAGGTCCAGGACGATTGGTTGCTTCTAATACCAGTGGCAGAATTCACCTACAACAATTCTGACCATTCGGCTGTTAAAACCTGCCCCTTTTTTTGCAGCCATGGATTCCACCCTGCGGTATTACCTTCAGTCCTTCCGCACCCTACACCAGTTCCAACAGTCGACTCCTGGATTGAAACACTCATCAATATACAGAGAGAAGCCAAGGAACATCTAGAAAGGGCACAGATCCAAACTAAGCACTATGCAGATTCGAGGAGAAGACCAGGGCCTTCTTACACCATTGGGGATAAAGTATGGCTATCCTCGAAGCTACTGCCCCGACATCTCAGATCGAATAAGTTGGCTCCTCGATATTATGGGCCTTTTCCTATAAAAGAAGCCATTAACCCTGTGGGCTTTCGACTTAAACTACCAGACTCCTTGAAGAAAATCCATCCAGTTTTTCACAAATCTCTATTGAAGCCTTACATCCAAACCACCAGGACTAATCTTAGACCCAGTCCTGTGATTGTCAATGACCAGCTAGAATATGAATTGTCTCGAATATGTGACTCCAGATATAGGCGAGGACAACTTCAATACCTGGTGGAATGGAAGGGCTATCCACCCAGTTAACGTACCTGGGAACCCGTCTCAAACCTAAACTCCCCCAGATTGCTCAGAAGGTTCCATCTAATACATCCAGGAAAACCCGGTGGAACGAGTTTTAGAAGGGGGCATGCTGTTATGATCCATCAATCACACCCCTTTTGGTCCTCCTGGTCCCTGGCACGTCGGGGGTTACTCGCTGTAGTACACCCAACATGGCAAAGTAATAAGAGATCCAACCTATTGCTGTGTCCATTATGATGAGGGAGCAGAGTCTTTCAATGAGGATGCAGTGGTCTATAGTGTTGGAGGCGGCCGAGAGGTCGGGGAATACGATTGTGTGTGTGTATGAGATCATCCCATATGGAGCTAATGGCTGATTCAGTACCATGAAGGGCTCTGAAGCTGGACTGGGCGCGGCCGAGAAGGTGATTGGCTTCCATGAAAATGCAGAGCTGGGAGCATTCTGTGAAAATGCCTGAGGTGAGGGAGGAGTTAAGGATGGATCTTTCGATGGTGCCTGTGATGGTTGAGGTAAATATTCCCTTGTGGAGGGCAGAAAGTTATGGGGATCTTGGGGATCTGGACGGACGCCTGCTAGAAAGTATCTTAAGGAATTCGGGGCAACAGATGGGAAAGAAAAAGGAGACGATAGGGAGGGAGGGTGAGGGTTAGAGGGTGCATACTGGTGGTCGGTGCTGGAGTTGGGAGTGTTGCTAGTTTTGTGCTGATGATGCTGGTTCTTTCTAGTGCGATTTTGTAGAAATGGTCTAAGAGGGTGTTACAGAGAGATTGGGAGATGTGTGATGGGAAGGTACAACAGAGGGGGCATGAATTCAGTTATAATCTTGTGGAGTTCCTTGGTACTATTACGGGTGTTAAAGATTCTGTTACTGTAAAAGGATCATTTGGCCATCTGGATTTTGGCTTTGTAGACATGGTTGGCCCACTATCTCCTTTCTAGGGAATAGTTGAGTGTTTTAAGGGATTTGAGGTGGGGGGTGATCCATCTGGACAAGGAGCCTTGTCTGTTGGGGTTTGATCTTCAGAGCATGAAAGGTAGCAGAGCAATGTAGAGCCATGTGTTGAAGTAACTGATAGAAGGTACTCCTCCTTCGAATAGTAAATATGGGAGAGTGAAGAGCAGGCAGTTGGCCAGGTCTACGGTTACTTTGACCTTGTTTCATAGTGCGGCGTGAGTGGATGGACCAGTGATAGGCATGTGTGGAAGATGGCTGATTGAGAGGAGTGAGCAAGGGATGGCTGCGTAGTCCGTCCATATGAGTGGCCATGGGGGGAGCCTGCAAATCAGGTTGGTGGAGCTTTTTACCTATCTGTTCCACCAACCCAGCTCCACAACACATAGTTAGGACCCAGCTGCTCCACACCTGCCTCAGGGGGTGCTATCTCTGTGCCATCATCTGCTCCATTGACCAGCAGCCCCAGCACCCCCAAGGCAGAGGGCTGTCAACTTCACCTCCACTGAAGTTGGCATCCTGAGTGATTGGGTCCTACCGAACTATGATGCCCTACTCAACCCGCAGATGCAGCTTTGACAGGCCGGACATCTGAGGATCTGGGAACTCATCACGGCTGCCATCAACACAGAGGGGGTGGCAGTCCATATCATGTAACATGTCAAGAAGCGCTGAGTCGACCTCAAGCACCGGTGCCAGGGAAAGGTGAAGGCGACCCTCAAGGCAGGTGCCACCGTGGAGGTGCACTGTGCAGCCCACCATTTGATAACACCCCATCAGATCCGGATCCTGGAGAGGTTCAGCCCAGCGCTCCACACGCAGATCATTGACTGGCAGGCACGTATCAAAGCTGCTGGTGAGCACTGATATGGTGCATTGCTCTACAGTGTTTGTATGTTCTACATGGTTATGAATGATTTAAGGTAATCCCTACTGTACAGAGCGTGTGTGTTGCACTAATCTTCACCAGCATGCAGCTTCATGGTGATGCTGGGTGTATGTAATGGCAGACATCTGTGAACTGGACGAGCATAGGTATGTGCACTTTTACGCATGCAATGTGAGTGGATGAAAGCAAGTCCTTAGACAGGTACAGGTGCCGGATTGAGATGTTGGGGGCATGTGAGACATACACCCACAACACTTCTATTGGTTGCTCATTCACAAATGAAGATGACTTCTTCCACACTCAGCAGCTGAGACTGACACATGGATATAAATGTCTGGCAATGACAAGTTGGTGCACTGACCTATCAGGGACAGCAGGGTGATCTGTCAGCCCACTGCATGAGGGGCCAGACATGACGTGCCATTGTGGCATTTGTTGGGGCTGGGAGCAACAGAATTGCTGTTTATATCTCAACAATGGGTGCCTGTGCGCGTTGCATGCTTTCAGGTCAAACTGTCAGGGGTTCATGTTGCTCCATGTTATTGGATGTACAAGTTCCAAAACAGGTCTTGTGAGACCTCTCCACCCGCCCACATGCCATGCTGTGCACAATCAAATCATGACTGGCTCGAGGGGTTCTGCATGGAACAGGGTAGCTTGACAGCTATGGTGTACCCAGCAGTGAACTCTGCTTGCCCGGGGAGGTCCCCTGGACCAGCTATACTCATGCTTTAGCAGTTGACCACCCTACCAAGGGTCCCAAGGCCCACTCCCCCTACCCCTGTTTTCTGCCTCCCGGGGCCATGTTGCGGTGCCGGGGGGTCTTTGCCAGGAGGCCAGGGGCATGGGCCATCTGTGTCCATTGTGATGCTTTGAACTGCCGGTCATCTGATAGTCAACCCTAGGAATGCATGGTAGGTGCAGAGGGTTGGATAGCTCTGGAAGTCTGGATGGGTTCCAACTTTGAATGAACTCCTGTTGTGTCTATGAGGAGTCATGACACATTTGGCCATACCTCCTCCTCTCTCATACAGATTACATAGATTACAACTAAGCATAGTTGCCTTCCTCTGGCTTACTGTTGACAGTGTGTAAGGGGCCTGTCTAAGCTCCACTTTGTTCTCGCTGACACACCCAAGCTCCGCACATCCCCAAGATGGCTAAGAAACACGCCCCATGCAATGTGCCAGCAGAGCTTTGCCTACTGGGGCCGCTCTTCTGAATGGCCATGTTTTTTTTCTGCCCAGCAGGGTGCCTGGCTGACAAATGAACCTCAGATGACTTGCACCTCAATGGCAGGGCAGCCTGTCTGTCTGGCTCCCTGCAATCCACTCGATCGATTGGCACTCTTGTTCCATCTAGGGATGGACTGCTTGGACAGCCTTGGCTATTGTGACAAGCAATGACCAGAGCATGTGCCCCCTGACATGAGTGGCTGTCCCCTCCAAGCAGTGCAAAGCTCCCCAGCAGTCATATCAGAGTAGAAGGGGGATGGCTGGCTAGAGGTTCAGGCCACAGTGAAGCAGTCGCAGGTCTGCGAGAGCCATGCCGTTGCCCATCTCACACGTTTCCCCCAGGATTCCAAGGCAAAGGGCATCTCCAACAGAGGTGGCTCCCGCAGGTGTCAGCATGTATCCACAGGGGAAGCCAGTGAAGCCAGCACCAGCCTTCAACCATCAACAACCCAAAAGTAAGTGTGTCATGGGCGGGGAGTAGAGCAATTACTCTACTCCCAAAAACCCTGCCACTTAACATTAACTTACCTCAGAACTATGAATGGTAGCAATCCAGTTAGATTGTTTAACACTTTGTTAGATTGTAAACAGTAGCCTACATTGCCTCCAGAAAGGATTGTGATTGTTAGCAATGCTACACTTAGTTAGAATTGTGAACATTAGCCTGTGTCACATCTAGATAGGATTCTGATTGTTAGCAATGCTACACTTAGTTAGAATTGTGAACATTAGCCTGCATCGCATCTAGATATGATTGTGATTGTTAGCAATGCTGCACTTAGTTACAATTGTGAACATTAGCCTGCATCACATCTAGATAGGATTATGATTGTTAGCAATGCTGCACTTAGTTACAATTGTGAACATTAGCCTGCATCACATCTATTTAGGATTGTGATTGTTAGCAATGCCACACTTGGTTACAATTGTGAACATTAGCCTGAGCCCGACCCAGACAGGATTGTGATTGTTAGCAATGCTGCAAGTGCTGGAATTGTGAATATTAACCTACGCCTAACCCAGACAGGATTGTGATTGTTAGCAATGCTGCACTTAGTTAGATTTGTAAACAGTAGCCTGCGTCACATAGAGATAGGATTGTGAATGCTAGCAAAGCAACACTTCATTAGAATTGTGAACGTTAGCCTGCATCGCATCTAGATAGGACTGTGATTTCTAGCAATGCCCCACATGGTTAGATTTGTAAACAGTAGCCTGCGTCACTACTTGATAGGATTGTGAATGTCAGCAATGCTGCACTATTAGGTTTGTGAACATTAGGCTGCGCCAGACCCAGACAGGACAGAATGTTAACAATGCCACACTTCTGCACTTAGTTAGAATCGTGAACATTAGCCTACCCAGACCCATGCTAGATTGTGAATGTTAGCAATGCCGCACTTAGTAGATATGAGAACATTGGCCTGTGCCAGACCCACACGGGATTCTGAATGTTATCAATGCCACTTCCGCACTTAGTTAGAATTGTGAACATTAGCCTGCCCCTGACCAATACTAGATAGTGAATGTTAGCAGTACCACACTTAGCTAGAATTGTGAACATTAGCCTGCGCCAGACCCTGACAGGATTGTGAACGTTAGCCTAAGTCGCTTCTAGATAGAAATGCACATGTTGGCATGTCCCACACTTGGGTGGAGCTGTGAACATTAGCCTGAATCGCATCTAGATAGAAATGCGAACGTAAATGTTAACATGCCCCACACATGTATCACTGTGTACCCTGCTTTCCTGCTCCCCGTGCTGTTGCTATATATCCGTATCCCCCCTCCTGTCACTGTAAGCCCACCCCCATGTCTCTATGTGTCTGTGTGTCGCCCTGTTCCCTTGTCATGATTCCTGCCCCTCATGTCCCCAGCCCTCCAAGATGTCAGGCTGGAGCCAGGCCACGATCACCTACATGGCCCTCAAGGGCCTCTCCATCCCTCCAAAGACCCACTTGGAGTCAGACTTGGCGCTTGTGGCACCAGACTCACTCACTCCCATAGGATAACATTGGGGATGGAATTGTAGTGCATTGATGGGGACAAGATGGACGCCCCCACATATTTCGGTTCCCCGAACTGCACGTGCAGTCTAGTCTTTTGGGTGTGGTTCAACCCAGAGACACCTGGGATACCCAGAGACTATTTAAGCCACGCCCAGGCTGAGAAACATGCTTTGCGTTTTCTGCACCTGCAGCGTGAGACTCACCGTGTTCGGATCGGTCTCCAGTAGGCCTGCATCTTTCTTCGACGCTCAGCTCCTGCAAGAACATGAACACCGTTAGGAACAGCCTTAGCTTGCAGCGCTTCTGCCCATCAGTCATCGCTCCTTCTGTTCTGCGGGCATCTGCGGCGGTGTCATTCCCATCCCGGCATGCCGCTTCCTAACAAAAAGGGAAAAGAACAGAAAAAAGGCATTAGTAAGCATTCAGCAAATCTTCGCTTATTTTTAAAGACTGTACGAGCTTCAAACGCTTACCTGAATCCCAGCCGCTAAGGGGGAACTCTGTCTCCGGAACTTCTCATCCATCTACAAGAAAGAAAAGACACTCCACGTTAGCGTGGAAACATCTAGAGGCGCTGCATACCGTGCTTACTCACCGCATTTCTTCTTCATAACCGGCATCCACGCTGAAAACGTTGCGGCACCTAAAAGACACAGAAAAAGAACTCAGTTCAATATAAATACGAAAGGGTCGCATCGCGCATCGTGTCTCTCACTCACCTTCAGCGCTACTCATCTCAGCAGCACGTCGCCATCCCCGGACGCCGGCCATCATCTAAGGAAGGAAAGGAACGAAGTTAGAGAACTGTTCAAAAGACTCATTCTACTTACCTGTCGGAATCTTGCCAGTGAAGTAACTGGACAGCAACGAGCCTGCATCAATCAACGCGCCCCTGCGCTGAAAGCAGGACGGAGAGCACACTTTCCAAGAAAACAAGGTGAGCTGTGGATCAAAGGGAAGGGTTGGACCCCGGGGAAGAAGGGGTTCAAGCACACAGAGACAATAGGGAGTTAAACTCTACCAATCCTGTGTTTCAGGCCCAGTCTCCAGTCGAGTAGACTCCAGGGAAGGGTTCGAGGTCGTAAGAGGTCAGAACAGGCTGAGTGACGTCCCCGTGGATACCAGGTGAGCGTAACACCCTGCCATCCTGTTCACGTGCCTGGTCTTGGGCTCTTTAAAGATAACCATCATATCACATCACTACGCTTACTCTCTACTATACACCATCATTCAACTAGAACACAGCTATACCCCTGATTAATTCGGCCTGGCTGTTCACATACAAATACGACCCCATGAACACCTCATCACCCTAATAAAAAGTAGCTAGCCGAGCACATTCCGGCCTAGTTGCTCACATATGTGTCCTTCAGGCCTAACGCAGCCAGAGCCCAGTCTGGGTTTCCACCCACCAGACTGCACACATCCAACTGATATCTTCAGCACCACACCTAACGCTAGGATGCAGCTACCATCCGGCAATTACATCAGCTGCACACATATCTGGTGCACCCACACACCCTATGACACTATCTCTCTCTAATGACCAGAACTACGGTTCCTGGGGGCGTTCAACCTACCAGCGCTTTGAGGGCATACCAATGATATATAGAGAACTATATAAATGCTAAATTACATAACATGACCACCGTCCCATGGGGTGCTGCCCCACCCTTCACCATACTGGTGGGAGAGGCGTGTGTGGCAGTTTTCCCCTTCTGACTCAAGTTGTGCCTGGGCCAAGCCTCTCCCTCCCAACCCTTCAGGTGGCAGAGCAGGTTGGGCTGCCTGCGCCCATGTGACCCTCCTGCCACCCAACCCTCATGCATCAGGGCATGCTTGGGTCCAGCAGACATCCCCAAGGGTGTGAAGGTCGGTCTGAGGTGGGCGTATCCCCCAATTGCCACAATCCAGCAGGTGCGGCTACCTGGTTGACCCTGCCAGTAGCATATGCTTGTCTCAAAGATTAATCCATGCACGTGTAGGTACCCATGGCTGGTACAGTAAAACTGTGAATGGGTCATCAAATCAGTTATGGGTCCATTGATCACTCTATCTGTCACGTGGATAACTGTGGGAATTTTAGAGCTAATACACGCTTGGGAGTGCTGACCTTCCAGCATGCATGCATTCATCAGACCAAGACCAATCCAGGCTCACCCAGCCACTTTCGTGCCTCTAGATGACCTCAGGATGATCGCACGTCCCTGTGATGGTGACGATACATTAGGCTGTCTGCCCTATGAAATTTTGATGGTACTTTCTGTGCCTACTATGGTGACCACAGGTAACGGGAATCAGGGTTCAATTCCAGAGAGGGAGCCTGAGAAACAGCTACCACATCCAAGGAAGACAGCATGCGCAGAAGTTACTCACTCCCGACTCAGGCAGTAATTACGGAAAATAACAATACCAGACTCTTTTTATGCCCAGTAATTGGAATGCATGCACTTTAAATTCTTTAACCCGGAGCCATTGGAGGGCAAGGCTGGTGCCAACAGCCGCAGTAATTCCAGCTCCAATACTGTATGTCAGTTTTATTTATTTATTTATTTTTTCTGTATGTCAAAGTTGATTCAGTTAAAAAACTCATAGTTGGATCTTGGGATCGATCTGGCAATCTGCTGCAAGGTGATCTACTGCCTGTCCCAACCCCTGCCTCCCATCACCCCTTGATGCTCTTGGTGACTGGCCTGGGAGTCCAAAGCATTTACTTTGAAAAAATTAGAGTGTTCAAAGCAGGCCAGTCATCTGAATACGTCAGCTAGGTATGGTTCTATTTTGTTGGTTTGCGGAACTGGGGTCATGATTGAAAGGGATGGACAATGGACACAGAAAGGATTGACAGATGGATAGCTTTTTCTTGATTCTGTGGGTGGTGGTGCATGGCCCTTCTTAGTTGGTGGAGTGATTTTTGTGGTTAATTCATATAATAAACAACACTCCTCCATGCTAACTGGCTACGCGACCCCCAGCGGTCAGCGTTTAACCTTTTAGAGGGACAAATGGCATTCAGCCACACGAGATCGAACAATAACAAGTCTGTGATGCTCTTAGATGTCTGAGGCTGCACACGCAGTACAGTGAATGGATCAGCGTGTGCCAACCAATGGGTAACCTGCTGAACCTTGTTAGTGATAGGGATTCGGTATTGTAATTATGTCCCTTGAACAAGGAATTCCCAGTAAGTGCGGTACCTGCATCACCACTTGCTACGATTGGATGGTTTTGTGGGGTCCTTGGCTCGTCCATGCAGGGATCTGCAACAGCCCTGACACAGCACCAAGAAGATGATCAAACTTGGTTATCTTGAAGAAGTCTGAGTTGTAGCAAGGTTTCTGTAGGTGAACCTGCGGAAAGATCATGAACAACATAGGAGCCGGAGGGTGAACCACATGCCCAACCTCGGTTGTGTTCCAGACGCCCACTCCCACAGCGCCCCACATGGTACAGTGCAGTCAGCCGAGCGGTCCTCGACTGGGGACAGTGGCAGGTAGGGAGTTTATCTGGGGTGGTAAAATTGTCAAATGATAATGCACGTGTCCTAAGGCGAGCTCAGAAACCTCTGATCATGCAGAAGGGAAAAAGTTCACTTGGTCTCGATTTTCTCTACGAATACAGACCGTGAAAGTGGGGCCTCATGATCCTGCTGAATTTTTGGGTTTCAAGCTGGTGGTGTGAGAAAAGTTACCACATGCTTGTGGCGGCCAAGAGTTCATAGGGACATTACTTTTTTTTCGTTTAATGTTGGCTCTTCCTATCACTGTGAAGCAAATTCACCAAGTGTTGGTTCACTCACCCACTAATAAGCAATGTGAGCTGGTTTTACACCATGTTGGTTTTACCCTTCTAATGATGTGTTGTTGGAATGATAATCCTGCTCAGTACGAGAGGAGCCGCATGTTCAGACTCAGACTCTTTTAAATTGTTACAGTTAGGTATCATTGAGAGAGCGGGAACTCAACAGATGCATTCTTGTGGATCGCCACCACTTACCCAATATGGGGGAGATGTTAGCCTTGATAGGCCAGAGGGAGGTATTTTCAAAACTCGATATGGCTTTGGCGTACAACCAAGTGGGGTTAGAAGAAAGCTGTAGGAAACTAACAGCATTTATTACCCATGAAGGGGGTTTTCAGTATCGTAGAATGCCTTTCTGACTTGTGTCTGCTTCCTCGTTTTTTTTCAAAAGATCATGGATAAATTGTTCTATGGTATTAAAGGAGTATTCTGTTTTCAGGATGACATATTAATATGTGGAGATAATGTATGTGAGCATAACAAAAGGCTGGACAAGGTGTTGAGAATATTGGGGTCGAGAGGAATAACCCTAATGAGGGAAAAATGTGTTCTTTAAGTGGATAAAGTTGAATATCTAGTCCATGGGATATCTGCCCAGGGTGTAAAACCTAAAAATACAATGCTTAGAGTAATATGAGCTGTGGCTCAGCCAAAGTCTAGAGGGGAATTGCGTTCCTTCTTGGGTATGCTGGAATATTACCAAAAATGTATCAAGAATTACTCTGAAAGGGTTGTGGAGAAGAGAAAATTACTTAGAAAATGAGAGGAATTTGTGTGGAGTGAGAAGTGTAGTGAAAATTTGAGCATATTAAAGAAGAGATTAATATTGCAGCTACATTGAAGAAATTTGATATAGGTAGAAGGAACATTATTACCGTAGATGCCAGCAATATAGGGATAGGAGCTGTTCTGTCTCAGATAAATAAAAAAGGAGAGGAGGAAATAATTACTCATGCATCCAGAGGATTGAAGGGTGCAGGGTTGAGATACTCTGTATTGGAAAAGGAGGCTTTGAGTTGTTTCTGGGTGGTGGAGAAGTTTACAAATTGTGTCTGGGGTAATGACTTTGTAATTAAGACAGACCACAAACCCTTAAAATCTTTTTTTGAGAATAAAGGCCTCAACAAAGTGTCAAGGCGCATGGCGGGATGGGTTACGCGCTTACAATGTCACAGATTCAAAATGGTGGTGATTCCAGGAAAAGAGGATGTGCTGGCTGACTGCTTATCTCGACTATGTAAGAAGCTAGAGGAAAGTGGTGAGGGGGTTGACCTAGAGCTGGTTTTGGCAACTCAAGATGGTGTGACAGATAAAGAAGAATGGGTAAGGGCCATCAATAACGATGAAGTGCCATCCAAGGTGAAGTCATACATTGAGGAGGAATGGCCCAGAAAAGAGGACCTTACACAAAGGGAAAGAGAGTTCTAGGAAGTTTGTGATGTGTTATGTATGACAGATGGAGTCATTTTCTTTTGGGAGAGAGCTGTTGTGCCTGAATCCCTCAGATCTAGGATTATCGATGCTGCCCACGGGGGCATGTAGGTATTAGTAAGAACAAGGCCAGGTTGGGGAGTGACTATTGTTGGCTGGGTTTCGACGGGGAAGTTGAAAGGAAATTAAAGAATTGTGTGAGTTGTAACAAAAGTGGAAAGGGTTTAATGGCAAGGGAACAACCAATGATGCTGCATGACATTCCACAAAAGGTGTGGAACAATTTAGCCATGGACATTTTGGGACCGGCTGAAATCGGTTTTGGTCGAGGTAAATATATTATTGCTGTGGTGATTTGTTTTCAAGATGGTGTGGATACAAGATAGTGAGAGAAATAAGTGGAGAGCGCGTGGTTGAATTTTTATGAGAGATTATTGCTTGGGAGGTTTTTCTCAGTGGCATCCTGATGGATAATGCGTTGCAATTTACCAGTGGAAGTTTGAAAGAATATATGAAAGGTTGTGGAATAAAACACAAGAAATCTGCTTTATATCATCATGAAGGCAATGGAGCAGTTGAAAGGATAAACAGGTGCATTATGGAGGGTATTAGGATGGTGGGAGCTTGCGGATTGGACAAAGGGGTTATTGTTCAGAAGAGGGTGTGTGCTCGGAGGATGGCTCCACATTCCAACACAGGTGTGTCGCCTTTCAAACTCATTCGAGGGTGGAAAGGCTATTCAGTGGTGAATCCCCCTTGGTTGTGAAAAGGGGGAGAATCGGATTGCATGGTGGAGGAGTTAAAGAGTATGAGGATGAAAAAGGAGATGTGTGTGATGATGGAGAACAGAAAAAGAGTATGCAAGGAACTCAGAGTGCAATCCGGAGATAGTGTGAGGATCAGAAAAGGTTGTGTAAAAAGCAAACGTGATGTGTTATATTCCGATCATGTGCGAGTGGTTGCCATGTTGAAGGGTGTAGACTCTTTAGAACTTTCCAATCTATGATTACCTTTAAAATGGCTCCCGTAGGTAATAGGGATGCCATGCCTCCTTCCTATACCATTAACCATAGTCTACACTCTGTTCCATTCTGTAAACAAAGATAGGGTTCCAACCAATGGGTACATTTGATGGATGTACGAATACTGCTGTACTAACCAGTGAGGATAGACCTCTGTACATAGGAGATCCTGTTTACTTTGTCTGCAGTAATGAGGTATATCCTTGGTTACCAAGAAATTTGGAGGGTACTTGTTATTTAGGAATATTGTTACCAGGTGTATATGTCGCCACCACTGCTAAAGTCTCTAGAATTCGTCAGGCAGGATGAGGATGGTGACACTCGCTCACAGATTCTGGGTGATGTAGCTAAATCCTTTGTGCCATTTTGGGAACAGATAATAAACTCCCAAGATATTAGAAAATTGGCAAGGGTTTTAGAGAAAACCATCAATGAAACCACTGACATCCTATATAACATTACATTCGAGCAAAAGGCTATTAGATTATTGGCTCTCCAAAATAGGAAGGTGCTAGACATCATTCTAGTTAAGCGTGGTGAAGTGTGCAAAATGATGGGATCTGTGTGTTGCACTTTTGTACCTGATTCCTCCCCCACCATATTTAAGGCAATTAAGAAATTGCACACCTTGAGTACTGAAGTACACGTTCAGCGGGAACTTGTTACGATCTTGGGGTTGGAAGATCTTTGCAGTTCTGATGGTGAGCCTTGGCATTGTACTGTTTTGCTGTTGTTGCATACAGTGTCTTCCTGTAATTTGTTCCATGATAGGGGGAAGCTGTGTACAAGCGGTTGGTAAACTAAAACCTAAGACACATACTCCGGGAAAAGTTACTAATGCCTTGGTAATGCAGGATATCACCATAAAAGAATTAATGGTGATCAATGTTTTAGAGGAGAGCGATTCAGGATGTTCTGATGAGGATACATGGTTTTTGGATGATGTTAATGTTTGAATAATGCTCTTGGCTTAGGCCTAAAGGAGGGTTTGTAAAAGTATATTTTGCATGAATACCGCCTGAACATAAATGTTGGCCTAAGCACATTCGCATCGCACTGTAAATCGCATTGAATGAATCTGAAACAGGCTGACTATGCCGCCATTTTGAGTTATCTGTCATTTTGATCACCTCCTGCTTTCTGTCCCATGTTAGAATTTGTTTTTTCGGCTCCAGCAGAGCAAAATGAACTTTGTACTGTTTCCATGATGTAAATGTAGATAAGCATGTTGAAGCTGCTAATGTGGATTGTTTGTCCTACACTGAAGGAATCTTGGAGCTAAACAAAAGCCGTACTAATCAGTAATTTAGATAGCATCTGTATCAACAGTGTCTTCCCTGTTGAAACAGCAAAGTAGAATGATGAATAGCTGAACGTGTGCTTTTGTAGAAATCTGTTTTTTCGCTCCTTGAAACTAAGCTGACTTTAAACTCAAGAACAAATGGTAGACAAATATAAGGGAGTAAAATAAGGAATGTTACCTTTGTGTCTTATGTTTGGAAAACATGTGAAATGTTTAAGGGAAAACAAGGAACTATGTAAAGATGTTTAAACATGAATTAGTTATGTGGAAAGGCTATGAACCCTAAGTAAATGTATTAAACGAAGAGGGGCTGGACGATGTGTCCGGGATTGTGGAAAACCTGTATAAATACTTATGTTTTTGAGATGTCCAGCACTCTCTCATCTCATGGTGACTGCTTACATACATTGCAGGGTGTTGAGTTCCAGACAGCTGCCTGTCAATAAATGTACATGGAACCTTTGGACTTGTGACTGGCGTATTTCAATTATGTGGTATTAAGCCTCGATATTCTTTAAATTTTCATAAGAATATGAGTAGCAATTCCCAAGGGTATAGGCAAATATGGCACTAGTTTATGGGGATTTAGTAATTTAACATGTCTACAGAGAGAAGAAAATCGATTTGTGAAAATGCTCCTTTGTTTACCTCTGCAGCCACTTTCTCCGTCTATGACGAACTGAGTGTATCATACCTTGAAGATAACCTACACTGTGAACCATTCAATCTCTGGATTAAAATATGTCCCAGCGACAAAGCTGTATTGTCAGAACTGATACTAAACCATGTTCTTACATGTGAGGCTGTCTATTCCTTGGTTAGTGTTTGTGAGAAATTCTCTTGCAAAAATGAAAGCAACTGGTTATTTCATGCACCCAATTAACATAACAAACCAATTGGTGTTGAAATTGTGGATAATCTGAAAATATTGCTATCTATGGAGCATGACATAATTGAATTAACTAAAACAACTAACTAAGCATATGTCATCCAATCAAACAAGTTAACTGATTATCTGGCCTTGTCCATTTTTAAGTCTGAACATCATCTAATAACTAGGGCAAGATTTAATCTATCAACGCTCAGAGCCGTGGCTGGTAAATGGTAGTATAAGGTACATTGTGAATTTATGAGACATGCTGTCCAATTTGTAATGTGGACATCGAAGATTTGTTGCACTTTATTGTACTTAATACTCAAACATCAGCAATTTCACATTGGTACGTCTGTTGCGAAATATGGCCACAAGACAATGACCGCACTATGTGCACTTTTGTTGATTGAATCTCATTTCATCGCCTGAACTCTGCTTACATATTTTAGACAGGCATGAAAATTAAGAAAGGTTTTGGTGTATTACCTATCAGAGCCTGACTAGTTTAAAGAAATTGATTGTACATTAATTGTACATTGTCTTTGAAAATTGTCTTTTTATCATTTTAAAGCACTAACCCTACTTTTGTATAATTCTTATGTGTATGTATTTTAAGCTGTATATTCATGAAATTATATTTCAAGTTTTATATCATGCAGTTACGTTGTAATACTGTGATTAAAGTCGTTTATGCACTTTAATGGTACTTAAAGTTATGAATAAAGTCTAATGATTGATAATGATGAAAATCGCTATAAGATGGAGGGTCTGTCTGATATATATCTATGTGAGCTCTTGCAGAGAGAGAAGCTCACTATAGAGATACCTACAAACGGAGGCAGACAAGAGGGTGGGGATGTCTGTCCTCCAGCTGAGCAAGGAAAGTAACGAGAGAGAGGATGGACTAGAAAATGGTAGGCACCAGGAGCACTGGGATAGCTAATATATGATCATCAAGGAGACATTATATCAGAGCATACCAAAGACCTCAAATAAAAACATTGCAATCTCATAGGCACTACAAATGTACATGTTTATATAGCTATAACCCACACACGCACACATACACATAATCAGAGCACTTAGAAGACATATAAGACATATTAGAGGATGGACTAGAAAATGGTAGGCACCAGGAGCACTGGGATAGCTAATATATGATCATCAAGGAGACATTATATCAGAGCATACCAAAGACCTCAAATAAAAACATTGCAATCTCATAGGCACTACAAATGTACATGTTTATATAGCTATAACCCACACACGCACACATACACATAATCAGAGCACTTAGAAGACATATAAGACATATTGAAACAGGGAACCCACATATTCATGTGCAAAGTAACAGAGAATGTATTTGTGATCACAGAAGGCATTTTTATAAGACCACCGAGGAAACTACACACACATACACACGTGTACTGTGAAAGAATGGATGTCACAATGCACACAGCATGTAAGGATATTTCAATACCTTTTTTTAGCTGCAGCCTAGAGGGGTTGGAAGTACGCCTTGTGCATGGGGAATCAACACAAGCATTGACAAAGGATAGGCTGTAAGATAATGGTATGATGCCGCCATTGCCAACAAAACTGAACATAGTGTTATTACCTGGACATATGTCAGCAGTGCCTAGCAAAAACCTAATAATACCTACATACAAGCCGAAATGGTTACCATTGTCAATGATTGTTTTTACAGGACTTGAGTGCAAGTAACAGATATAAATCAAGTGGCTGAGGGCATAGTTGGTTAACACATTTGAATCACACAAGAGTCACATTTACAGCTGCAATGAAACCCTTAACTCTCAGACGATTGCTTAGAAATAACACTGGTAGACCAAATATTGAGTTTACTGTTTGATCGCTCAAAGAGATTCCCAGAAGGATGTGTTTTGGGCAGGGAGGGGCAGGTAGTGGGTAGGAATAGCCATTCAAATATGCATTGCCAATCAGCAGTCAATGGATGATTAAATAAAGTGAATATCTTGAGTTTGACTGATCAGATTTTCGAAATGTATTCAGTGTACGCGATTTCAGGAGGAAGGCAAGGTGTGTGCTTAAAAACATGAAAATAAAAGCAGACCATTTCGATATATGCGTCCCTAAAGCTTACTTTGTCTGGGTTTGTGGCAATTATAATGCAGCAATGATTTGGGCATGAAAAACGTTAATATAACTTTGGCAAATTTGGCACAATTGTTTGTATGTGGCTGGATCAGTAGTGTTGGCATTCTCCGGCCCCTGCCGGAGATCCCGTGAGCCCCACCCATCCACAGACACACACGCACACAGCTGCTTCAGGTTCGGGCTCCTGGTCGCACTGCCACAGCCAGGAACGCCCATTTATTTATGCTGCACGTGGCAGATTGAAACGTCAATCCGCCACGTGCGCGCGCCCTTACCCTCCTCCTTTTTCATAACAACGAAACACATGAACAAAGGAAGTACTAACTACCATACATAATGGCACAATGCACCACCATATCCCCGGAGACCCCTTTAATGAAATCCACCCTGGTTCCCAGGTGAACGTCGGCCCCCCTCGGGCATCCATGACACAACAACAGTTTATTTAGTCCATCACATAGTCAGTGAGACAGGCAGGATTCCCTTGCCCTTTCCTCGGGGGTACCTCCTGCCATTCTCTCGGGTCAGAGTTCTTTCCCCGGCCCCTCCTGGGTCAGAGACCCTGACAGGAGAGAGGGCTGCCGCCCTTATCCTGCACCTCTGCCATATCCATGTCTGCATTCGCCTCTACCCTGGACTCGCCCAGTTTTTTAAAGAAGCTGGCGTTGCGGGTGACAGTGGCCATTCCATCCGATGCCGTGACCATCGACTCCTTCACTGCCACCACATCCAAGGGTGCCAGCTCATACGTGAGCGAGAGCTTTCCTTGCAGGTGCCGGTTTCTCACCAGCACCTCATCCCCAGGGACCAGTCTCTGGGGCCTCAGACTCCTCTGAGTGTTCTCCAGTTCTGTCCGTACTCTTCTCTCCCCTTCCACCTGATCATTGTCCATGACGGCGGGCTCACGCTCCCCCACTTCTGGCAGACCGTCATTTGGGCAGCGCTGAAACATGGCCTCCGCAGGTGCCACCCCCGTGAATGTGTGTGGGGTAGTCCGGTATCCCCGCAGAAAGACATACAGTGCCCTCTGTAGACATTCACCTTGGCCCTGGGCAATGCAGAACACTTTGTTTAACATTCTCATCATGCACTCCGCCTCTCGATTTGGTCTGGCCCACAATGGGGTGACCTTCCGGTGGTGTATCCTGTACCCTCTCATCAGGTCCGCAAATCTCTCGCCCTGAAAGGGTGTGCTGTTGTCTGAGCACACCTTGGGCAGTCCGTGGGTACCAAAAACTTTCTCCAGCGCCACAACCACCAAATCAAATGCCACAGACTCTACGAATTCCACCTCTGGGTACCGGGACCACTCATCCACCACAACCAGGAGGTTTGTGCCCCTGGTCGTGGAGCCAAAGACTACGTGAACCACCTCCCATGGTCTTGTCCCTCTGGGCATGGTTTCTATGACCGGCTCCTTCAGTGCTGGCGACGCCGCCTGGGACTACACACCCGATGCCACAAATTCTTCCACCCGCCTCTCCTGCTCCGGAAACCAGAGTTTCTGACGGAGGCAGGCCTTCGTCTTCGGCGCAGCCTAATGTCCTTGGTGTGCTAGCTCGATGATCTGCTGCACCTTTGCCTGTGGCACCACTATGCGATCCCCTCGAAGTAGTAGGCTCGCCTCTGGAACGCCAGCTCCTCGCGCACCCTCCACATCTGCTCCAGGGTGACCTAGGCCTCTTGCGTTCTTCGTGCCAGCAAGTCCATCACAGCTCTCCATGCACCCTGCTCCATGGCAGTCTTTAGAATGATGAAGCATTCATCTTCCGCTGAGGCCCACTCTAGTTCCTTCAACGGCACCGAGTTGGGCGTTGCTGCCTCTACCACCAGCCGGATATGTTCATCCGCTTCCTCTGCACACCTGGACTGCCGGTCTTTCCCTCCTCCCCTAGGATGCCTGGAGAGGTAGTCTGCAGCATTATTGCTGCCCGGCCGGTACACCACCGAAATGCCGTACTCCAGGAGCACCAGAATCCAGCATTCTATCCTCGCGGGTGGTTTAGAGGATGAACCTGCCAGGATGGGCAGCAGAGGCTTAAGGTCCGTGACCACCGTTACCGGCCTCCCCAAGACGTGCGGTCTGAAATGTCAGCAGCCCCATAAGACCGCCAGCGCCTCTGGCTCAATCTGTGAGTACTGCTGTTCAGTGTCCAATAGTGCTTGCTGGCATACGCTATCGGCCGGACCTCCAGGTTGGCGTCCAGTCACTGTCTGTAGGGGCGGATCAAAGAAGGCCATGGTGTCCTCGGCGGTGAGAGCGCCCTAGATGTCATTAAATGCTGATTGTTCCAACGGTACCCACTGCCAGGTGACATCTTTTTTTGTGAGGGCCCGCAGCGGCTCAGACCGGGAAGCCAAATTTTTAATGAACCGGCCACAATAAGTGACCATGCCCAGGAAGCTCTGCACTTCAGATAGATTTTCGGGCGGCCGGGCTTCCTGGATGTCCCTCACCTTTCCGGGGATCTTGCGACACCCTGCCTTCCTTAAAGATGAACCTGAAGAATGCAATAGCCGTCTTAAGGAACTTGTCGCAATGCAGGGTGAGACCCAGGGATCGGAGGTGCTCAAATGTCTTTGCCAGCCTGGATAGATGCTCCGCCTCGGACTTGGCAAACACCAAAATATCGTCACTGATGTTGAGCACGCCCTCGAGATCAGCATGGGCTCCTCTGATGATATTTTGGAATACCGTGGCAGCAGATGACACCCCAAAGCTGAGCCTCTTGTACCGATACAAACCACAGTGGGTGGTAAAGGTGGTGAAATATCTGGATTCTGGGTGGAGCACCACCTGGTAGTATCCGGCTTGCAGATTTAGTTTTGAGAAGAAGGGTGCACCCTGTAGCTCGGTGATAATGTCATCGATGGTGGGCGTCAGGTGTCTTTCCCGTTTGATCACTTTATTGGGGAGACGCATGTCCACACATATCCTGAGCGAGTCAGGCTGCTTTGGCTTTCGTGCAATCACGATAGGGGAGACCCAGGGAGTGGGGCCCTCCAACTTCTCAATGATGTCAAGTCCGACCAAATTGTCCAGCTCCTGATCCACCAAGTCGCTCAGGTGGAATGGCACCCACCGATGTTTCAATGCGACAGGTTAGATAGAGTCATCTATGTGCAATCTGACTGGGTCGCCTGTCATCCACCCAATTCCTTCAAACAGGCCTGAGTGTTTGTCCAATAGCATCTAGATATCCTCCACATCGATCGACGATCCCCAGGGCCTCTGCCGCCGTGCAGCTGAGCAGAGTGTTGCTACTGATGGGTGCGACATAAAACCTTGCTGGAATCTTTGATCCTCCATGCTTCACATCTGCGACATAGGCACCATCAAGCAGGATTGGTTGTGCCCCAACAAAGTTAAAAGATGCAAGCCTTGGGTTAAGAGAGGCAGGGCGGAGACTCCATGGCATCATAATGTTCTCTGGCCATGACGTTGACAGAGGCCCCAGTGTCCACAAGTACCGGAAATGACGCTTCATTGACCTGCATGTGGCATCTAGGTTGTCGCCTGGACCTCAAGCGCAAGACACCCACACTTGACACAAAGAACATGTTTTTTTCTTCTTCCTCCTCTTCTTCGCCATCCAGACCAGTGCATTCATCCCCTTGGTCGACCTGGGCCACATTTGGTGGGGGTTGCTGGTGGAAGAACCCTGCACTGACGGGACCTCTTAAGACAACCAGCGGACTTGGGGCCTTACACATGCGGGCATAGTGGTCAGCGGCACCGCAGTGGTCACACAACTTCTCCACTGCTGGACACTCAGCCGGGTGTGGGCTCTCATACCCACACTTCATGCACAAGTTGACCGGCCCAGAACCTCTGTTGCACTGCCTGCCAGCCGGACATCTGGACCCTCTGCCTCTGCCCACAGTACAGATGTCCTCCACCTTGTTGGGACGCACCCCAGCCTCCATGCGAGACACCCGTAGCTCAGACACCTCATGACACCTCCCCAGTTCTGAGATGCGAGGGAGGGTAATGCCAGGTTCTCTCAGAATCTGCAGCACAGCTTTCCAGAGGCACACCCTTGAATCAACTCGTTCCTAATCATGGTATCAGGATTATCCCAGGCACAGGGAACTGCTAGCCTGCACAGCCTCCCACAGAATGTGTCCAATGTCTCATCATCCTTCTGGCAAGAGACACCCATGAGAAAATGTTGATAATCGGCATTTGCCTCGGCAAGAAAATAGTTGTGGAGGGCATCCTTCGCCACAGCATACGAGTTGTCCTGAGCCTGGAGGGACAGAAACACTTCATGCACTGCAGGCCCAGCACAATACAACAGAGTTGCCACCTTGCTGTCATTGTTGGTTTCCATGGTGGCCCTGAAGTACATCTCCAGCCTGTCCATCCACATTTTCCATCAAATTCAGGCATTGGCTGCAGGGCGCCCGGTGGTCTCATTACCGGTCTTGGTGGTTGTTGTTGCACAGATGGTGGGGCTTGCTGGACAGCCACTGCAGGGAGCGGCTGGGCCGCAGCATAGTCATTGTTCATGGTGGCGAGCACACAGGCACCCCAAATGTATTGAACAGGGCCGCAACTCGCACCTCCTCACCTTGCAGCATGGACTTCACCCCTTCTACACATCGACCAGTCACTGGCAGGCTGAAGTTCTTCCTCAGACAGTCAAACAGGGGCCCTCCGACATTCACCAGGGATTCAGTGGGTATCCCAGAATGTATTTCCCCACAGCAGGCACAGTTCCACAAGCCACAGGAGGGCAGATGGAGCAAACAAAGCAGACAAGGCAACACACAAAGGAATAGCAAGCCTCTGCTGGCTCAAAACCCAAAACTTGACAAAAATGGGCGAAAAATGTATAAATTCACACCAAAAAGTACATCATGTGCAAATCGTAGCTATCCGCCACAATGTTTTCCAAAAATTGGGCCTGGATGGCTCACCATTGCTCCAGAAACGAGCTGTGATCCTTCTAGGCCCTGATTATAAAATGGATGCCAGCCGCGTGGTTTGCATTCTTCTCCGCAGCATTTCGGATGGTGCAAATCTCATAAAAATCGAGATTGACACCTCCGCTTTCACTGCTGTGCCCAGGATTGCAGATTCTGTTCTTCGTCGCCACTGTTGGCACTCTCCGACTCATGCCGGAGATCCTGTGAACCCCGCCTGTCCACAGACACACACGCACACAGCTGCTTCATGTTCAGGCTCCCCGTTTGCACTGCTGGGGCCATGAACGCCCTGTTTATTTATACACTGCACGCGGCAGAGTGAAACGTCACTCCGCCGCATGCGCGTGCCCTTAAAGTGGCAGCGCCACAAGTAGCATGACACATTTAGTGAACTTTCATGAGCAAAATTAAAGTTAGAGAGAAACGTGGGTTTTCGGTTTCGATATAAAGTGCTCTAGTTACGTTGGATTTCCACAGGGAGAGCTATTTTGAGATGCCAATAACTTTAGTGCGTTTGACAATTCTTCACAAAACGTTGCGCAAAAATATACACCACATTCAGAATGTATTGGTTTGGAAAGTTTTCAGATATTCTGCCAAAGGGCTAATTCAGATTTTCCACACATACGTTACAGAAAGTCATAATTCTATTAAAGATGGAGGCTCTGATTATGCTTGACTCTCAACTGTACTTCTCAAGCAGCATAATTAAACAATAACAGTAACATACAAAATGAGGAAAACTACAATATCCATATGTTTTGAGTTTTTGTAGTTTATAGTGTTATTGGCCCTTCCAAACATGTGACCTTAATAGTCTCTGTCCATCCCTATGAATCCTGTCCACCATTTTATGAACTCCTCTTTCTTTCGCTGATCCTTTCAGAACTGTAGCATCCCAATCAGTAAATGCTGCTGAACTGATCCCTTGAACCAAAACGTCATGAACCTGTTGGCTTGTTATCTGCCATGGAACCTGAAAAAAAAACATATTTCCGCCCTCCGGTCCAAATGGGTGGGTAATCGACATATGAATGAAACCAAATTAATCGTCACTTTGCAATCATGACATTACATTAAAACATTCCATTATACAATACGTTAATTTGATTACTTGGGTGGGATAATCCATCACCTGCGTGTCTTTAATAGAATTATGACTTTCTGTAACGTATGTTTGGAAAATCTGAATTCTATGTCTGGACCTGGAGGTTCAGATAATGCATGTTGAAAGCTTACTTACCACCAACATTGCCCCCTTTTCTACTGGCTTGAAATAAAATGTTTTTAAAGTTGACTCTTTCGACCAGTCTACTGCCTTCATAATGTCTTCTAGTCTGGCCCATGCCTGAAAGGCCTTTGATGCCATCACCCTTCTCACAGAATGGGCACCGTAACAATCAGTATCTACTCCGAGTTGGGACATAACCCTCCTCATCCATCTTGCTAGTGTAGCTGACGCCACGGCCCGAAAGATTTCTTTAAGGCGATGTGTGTCACCTCTATGGGTCGCAACTCTCTAGTCATGGACTTGTATGCTGAAATGCATCTTACTGGGCATAACTTATGGTGATCAGGGAATACTTCAGATGACACAGATCTCAACAATGTCTTTGTTCTTCTCGCGATATGGAATTCCACGTGGAGATAAGGTTTTCCTATTGACCTCTAACGCTCTCACAGCTGATACCCTCTTACATGACAGTAAGCATAGAAGCATAGCCAATTTGGCCGATAACGCTTTCTTCTTTAGATCATCATTATCTGGCCACGATGTGAGCCTTCTAAGGTCCTTATCTACGTCCCATACCTGGTCATACTTCAGCCTTGGAGGTCTAATTATTTTAATACCTTTCACAATTCTACAAATTAGTGGATGTTCTCCCAATGGCAGTCCCTCCATCTTTGGGTAGCCCCCTGAAATAGCTGGGGCTGTGTAAATCATCCTATACGCTTTGCCCTGTGCTGCTAACTGTGCCAGAAAGTTGGCTATGTGTACCACAACTGTTCCAGTGGAATATAAATTCCTTTCCATGCACCAATTGTGCCATGTTGACAAGGCTGATCTGTATGCTTTCCTAATCCCAGGCGCCCAGGCCTCTTCAATAATATGTTCAGCCTCGTCCGATAGTCCTGGCCTAGCCCAGGATCCCCTGAAATTGCCCATGCAATGCAATTGAGGTTGCCTGTCTTCACAAATGTGTGACCTCCCCCGAGCGGTCCCACACTATTAGTTCAAACCTTGGTAGAGCTATCAGATTGTCGTTGGACACCCCTAACAGATCCAGGAAACATGCTTGCCCCCTCCAATCTGGAATAATCAGCACCATGGATGCTTACTGTCGCCTCACCTGAGCCAGCGTCCTCGCTGTCATTGCAAAGGGGGGGAATCATATTTCGTGCTCGGACCCCACTGTTACAGGAATGCGTCTATCACTTCTGCCTCTGGGTCCGGTCTCCAAATGAAAAACCAAGCAATTTGCCTGTTCAAACTCAGCGTGAACAGATCTGTCCTGCATGGATCCCATCTCATCATAAAGTTCTGGAAAACTCTGTTGTTCTGCTTCCAATCTCTGTCATCCCTAAGGAATCTGAAGTCGCAGTCGGGAAACCCGTTTTGTCGGCGCAGAAGATACTCCGCCATCACTGATATCTCTCTCTGTAGGCAAGGGTGTCAACATTATTTCTCTAACAATGCTAGCATTCATGACTTCATGCCTCCCCTGTTTATATATCGGACTGATGACACGTTGTCCATCTTGAGGAGAATGCAACATCGTGCCATCTCCTGTGTCCAGCATTTCACACCGAATGAGCCCGCTAGGAGCTCCAGGCAGTTTATGTGAAGGCTCAGTTCCTCTTCTGACCATCTGCCCCCTGTCGACAGATCTCAACAAGTGGGTCCCCATCCCCACCTGCTGGCATCAGACTATCACCAGGTCTGGGAATGAGCCAAATATTGCCCTTCCATTCCAGGCATCCATTTGTTGTAACCACCACTCCAGCTCCTGCCTTGCCTCTAGTGTGAGGGTTATTCTTTGTTCTTAAGATACACCCCTAGCAAAGTTTTGGATCTTTAATCTCTGGAAGGCTCTGTAGTTGAGCGGACCTGGGAAGATCGCTTGAATTGAAGATGCCAGACGTCCCACTAGTCTCGCTATCTCTCTCAATTACATCCTCTCTTTCGCTAGCGTGTTCCATATCTCTTTTTTGATGTTGTTTACTTTGGTCAAGGGGAGACGCAACATCCCTTGCACTGTATCTATCCTGAAGCCCAGGAACTTCATGTTCTGCTCCGGCTGTAAGATAGATTTCTCCCAGTTTACTAGAAAACACAGCTGCTGAAGGAGATCTAAATTGGTGTCCACTTCCTCCTTGATCAGTAGTCTGTCCTGACATATTAAGCATATGTCATCCAGATAAATGATTACCCTGATCCCTTGTTCCCTGAGGAAGGTCACCACCGGCTTCATCACTTTCGTGAAGCACCACAGGGCTGACGCTAGCGCAAAGGGTAGGCGTTGTAAGAGGATTCAATTCAACACTACAGCTAAGTCAACGCCTAGTCTATAATACTGAATGAAAACCCTTATTGATATATCTTTATGTCCAGTTCATGCGTTCTGGATGACTACCCCTATATAACACCCCTCTCTTGGAATCCCCCTGACCCCACTGAGCCAAGAAGTAGTTCTGTTTTGCAAGTTAAAAGGTTTATTTGATAATTTAAACAAGAGATGTATATATCACACCTTATAATAAATTAATAATTGAATAGCACACTTAATCTGATATGATAAAGATTAACAACGGAGAATCTGGCACTAACACGCTTCTCTATAATCAATAAGTAGTTGACATGAAATGGATAAGGTAGCACACAGGTGAATAGGAACAAAAGAAGAAGGTGGCACAAAATGCTTTATAGAGTTCAAATGGATGCAAGGTTGAATGAATGAAATGCAGTATAGAAATACTCAATATGATTTCAACAAAACAATGTAATCACTTTTCTCTGGCAATCCCCTCCCCCCCTTGATGCAAGGCAAGGAAATGGAAGGAAAACACACAGTTCTCAGAAATGCAATCAAATGTGATTCAGTTCACCCCAGCAAGCTTAGACTACAGAAGTTTGAAAACACAGGCCCAAATTGCTTTGATATGTGCTGGCAATGAATAAAAAAATATGCTAAAATGCTTTTAATTCCCTTTCAGAGGTTCAGGGTGAGTGGTATCTAGTTAATATTAGTCCCGGCTCACACTAGCAATGATGCAGGGATAGTTAGCAGGTTAAACGAATTTCTGGCAAATGGAAGGCAAGCAGCAGCCGATTTTTTACACGTGAAGAAATTTGCAAATCGCGGCAAAATTCGCGGATGCGCCGAGCGCTATTACAGAGGAACCGCAAGGACTATCACGATCACTTTGGGGTCCTAGGTAAGCCTAGGATCTCAGCTTCCAAATGAAAGTTACTGCAAGTCTCTAAGACAAACGGTCGCGGAGATATGAGCGATTTTGTGAAGGTCGTTTTTCAGATTTGAAATTTTAAAAGCTCAAAATGACAAGTGACAGATTTTGCAGCTAGAATGACAGGTGACAGATTTGGAGCTATCAGGCAGTTCTACTTAGGTTAAATAGATTGAATTAGATGAATTTAAACTAAGAGATTGGTTCTACACAGTTCTGCTGGGTACTCACACTATATTCTTGAATTAAATGGGCCTCATCACGGATCTGGTCAGGGTTTTAGACTGGGCTCTGGTCTCTCTCTGGGCACAGCGTCTGGTCTCTGGAACTGCTCGCTCTCTGGTCTGGTCTCTTAGTTCTGGATAGATTGAAGTCTCTAGTTTGGCTTTCTGGAGGTTGATGAATTTGAAGTCTGGATCTCTGGATGTTGTATGGTCCGGCAGAGCGCGTTGCAGCAAATGGAATTGAAGGTCCCTATCTGTCCTGTCTGTCTGCTTTTATGTGTTTTGAGAGTGGGTGGGTATGTTGGTCATGACTAAAGTTGCCCCTCTCACTTGTCATTGGTCAAATTTCCATTCCTCACTTGATTGGCGAAGCTAAGTTGTGTCAGAGTGATGTCATTTTATGGCTTGCAGATAGGACACTCCTCTGTCAGATTGCACACAAATCTATATATGATCAAAATACATATTTCAGAGTTACACAGTTGTTTGAAATTACATATACATGGTGTGGCTGAATTTAGCCATGTGTCTGTCCAAATCTGCTGTTTCTAAGAGCTTGCATTCAGAAATGGCAGATAATTGACTTTTTAACTGATTTTTCAATTTCTGACATTGACCCAACTTTACATAAATGTGCGCAGGGAGTATGGACATTAACTGATGAAGTTTCAGATTTTTAACATGCATACATTTAGAGTAATATCCACTTTTCCGCTAACACCCCCCTGAACATACCACCGGTTCTAAAAACCTCTTAAACTGTGGGCAGAAAAATCACAAGAATTATGGTATCATTTATAAAATTTTCACATGTCCGCTCTATGAATGATCCATCTTTTTAAAGTTATGTTCTGGCTCCAAAGGGGTGTGGTTTCCTCTCAGCACAAGGTAGAAATACTGGTTTATCCAGTTCTGCCAAGCCAGCTTCTGTCTCCAGTTTCTCCCCCTCCCAGTTTCTGCCAAGAGTAAGCCACTTTTACGACCCCTGCAATATAAGATTTGCTTGGGTCCTGAAAGGCTCATTGTTCAAGAGGAAGCCATTTATGATCCTCTCAATAAACCCTCTGCCTGGGTGAAGGGAGTTGCATTGTTCACTCTCCTGCAGAGCACAGGTAATTCAATTATCAGATAGATGGTATATTCTTAGTGTGGCCAGCAAAAAGGAAGATAGTCCTGGGAACACAGCTGTGACTCAAGTTTCACTCCTGATGGGGGTAGTTGTCAAGCAAAATCAAGTTCCTTAAGCCAGACTTTCAGCTAACTGTCATGTTTTTTGTTGCTTTTTAAATTAACTTGCAATTTTACACATGCAGCTAGAATGCTGATTCTAAGTGCAAAACTATGACATTTCAACAGTTACAAAGGCATGTGACACCAAACATAGGTCACTCATTTAATCTAAACATTTTCGATTTTAGTGTCTTTAAATCCAGTGCAACTTAAACTGCTGACTCCATAGCTCAGCCAGTTTTGTTATAAGCATTGTTCTGGGCTCTTCATTTCCCAGATTTTGTAGGCACACAAAACTCCATTCTGCCAAATGTCTGCTGGTGTTCAGTGAATATTTTGCACATATTGTAATGTTTGAAAATAGGCATTTTGAGCCTGCCTTCAGAGAAACACAGGGTGGTTTTAAAACGCCGGCTTTTGGATAGTGGTGAGTACTGGTACTGCACCCATTTTTGGGATTTAACAAATTAATTCCCCACAATTCTAAGTTGCATTTGGCAATCAGCATTGCCATTCCCAATGGTTTCAGACTACTGTGCGCTTTGAAGCTAACCGGCGCTACTGTTTTTCCTTTGGCAACCCATTTCCCTCATGGCAACCCGGCCTTTCATTCTCGCACTGGTGGGTGGCAAGTGAGGCAACCATTTTGGTGGGCGCACAAACTGCGCAGCTTTCCTGGATTTCGGCACACATGTGGGTTTTCCGCCATCTTGAATTTTCTAAGCCCACAGCACCAAATGTTGCAGCATGATTACTTGCACGTGGGTCAAGACACCCAACAAGCCCCCCCACGCGACTGCACTTTGAATTTGAGTCGATGGGGAGTCGGGTGCACAAGGGTTTTGACCCACGCACCGGTCTGTCCGCATAATCTTCTTCCGGTAGATGGCACAGTTCAGCATCTTTTCCTCCATCCGGTCGGATCGATCGGTTCTCCTCGCCAGTCCTGATGGGAGTATTGGGCGGTCCACTGGGCCCATTGGATCTTCGTTCCTGGTCTCCGGATCGCCCTCCTTGGCCCGTCTCCAGGTTTTCTTTCTCCTAGGACGACAAAGGAAGAGCGGCAATACCTACTCATAGACGTTTTTCCACCACTGTTGAGATAGTGGGGCAGCATATGCATTTCATCATAACGAAACATTACATTCTTATTTTGAAAAAAAAACAGTATAACTAAGAGACAGTTTCATGCAAATCACAATATTTTAGAGACTAGATGTGGTATGTTTTATGATTGGAACTGAATTAGTCTGAGACAGTACCCGCTAGGATTCCAGAGGATTCCTCCAGTTGTTGCAGAGCGTGCCTGGGATGGCAACATTTCAACTGGTTTATGTGGACCCACTTGTCTTCCCCCGCTGCCAAAGGACCTTTGGGGATGTGGATTTTGTAGGCCACAGGGGAGATTTTGTCTATGATCTCGACTGGTCCCTTCCATGTAGGTAAAAATTTGCGCTGCTTGGCCTGGTTCCTTTGGAAGTTGTATAGATAGACCCGGTCTCCCACCTGATATTCCTTCCTGGAAGTTTTCAGGTCATAATGGGTCTTCATGCTATCAGCTGATCTTTCTTGATTCCGCTGAGCATAAGCAAAAGCATGTTGGAGGTGTTTCCTTAAATTCTCTACATACTCATGAGTAGTGGAGGCATTTATCAGTGTCTGCTCTTGGGTCCTGTAGAGCAAATGCTGAGGAAGCACCATCTTGCGTCCAGTCATCAACTCAAATGGTGACATTTTGGTTGCAGATGAAGGGGTAGATCTGATGGCCATTAGGACCAGAGGTAATCGGATATCCCAACTTGGCCCAGAATCTGCCACAAACTTCTTTAATATGCTCACAATTGTCCGGTTATATCTCTCTACTGCCCCAGAAGAAGCCGGCCGGTAAGCAATATGCAACTTTCTCTTGACCCCCAATATCTCCCACATCTTTGTCATTACTTCACTGGTGAAGTGGCTACCTCTGTCTGACTCAATCCTTTGAGGTAGACCAAAACGGGAAAAGATGTGGTTAATCATCAAGGCAGCTGCAGTTTCTGCCTTGCAATTTGGGGCTGGGAGACATTCCACCCACTTGGTAAACAAGCATGTCACAGTCAACATGTACTTATTCCCCCTAGCCGAGCGAATCACAGGGCCTACAAAGTCGATTTGTAAATCTGACCATGGCAGTGTCATCCCCCGCTTTTGGAGAGGCGCGCGGTGCGTGAGGGATGATGGCTGAAATTGTGCACACACAAGACACCCCTTCAAGTATTGGTCGAGGTCCTGCCCCATGTGTGGCCAGTATGCAACCTCTCTTAAGATTTCCAATGTTGTGTGAAACCCCCTATGACCGGCGGTGGCCGCATCATGGGCGTGACTTAACATCAGGCTTCGGAATGAGGTAGGAACCACCCACTGATCGTGGCCAGCTTTGGATTTCCTTACCAACAAACCGTCTTGGATCCGGAACATTTTTGGACATTTCATCAACACTCTTAGGTCCTCTTTCCCAATGTAATCGGTATCCGTCAGGGGAAAGTTCTCAGGGTCCTCAAGGTGCTGGTAAAATTTACCAATAATTGGATCCCCCTTCTGAGCAGTAATCAAATCAGCATCAGGGGTCTCCTTACTCCATTGTGCAATTGAAAGGTCGTTGTGAGCATTTGTCTGGGACCTAGTGATGGCAGTGACCTGGATTTCCCCCAACAGGGACTCAATCTCAATTAGATCCCCTTGGATGGCCCCGGTTTTGGCCAGCTGATCAGCTAAGTCATTTCCAGTTTTGTCTGGTCCCTCTACTTTGGAATGACCCTTGATCTTTTTCCAATAGATGGTCATCTCATTCGATGTGACCAGATCATCAATGTTTTGGATCAACTTCCCATGTTTCAAGGGTTTGTTGTTAGCACATAACATGCCTCTGGTTTTCCAATTAACCAGGTGCTCCACGAACCCGTTCCGTACATAATCCGAATCTGTGATTATGACCAGTTCGTGGAGTTGATGCTGGACAGCAGTGAGGATGGCCTGATGCACAGCCATCAATTCTGCCACCTGACTACTTCGGGGACCAATTTTGTATCCAGCGGAGGGTTCTGGGGACTCATTCACCCATGCATTCCCTACGCCGGCCACCAGTTCTTTCTCCCCGTCGTTGTCAACATGGTAAGAGCATCCATCCACATAGACAGTGGGCATTCCCTCACACTTGTCCTCTTCAAAGACTTTGTGGGGGGAATTAAGGTATGCCTCCATGTTGTCCTTTATTTTTAGACTTTCGTCCTCGAGACAGTTTTCTCTGGCACAATCATGCAAGTCAGCCAGACCTTGCGCGAGGGGACTCTTCTTGTTTTGGCCATATCGGACCTCCACAGGAAAGCCTTGCATTGACAGAATCCAGGAAGTAATTCGGGAATTACTCACATTTCCGGCCCGGATTCTGTCACTTTGGAGATATTGCAGAGGCTGGTGTGGAGTCTCCACTATGATGTGTTCCCCCTGGATAAACGGGCGGTAATTCTTCAATGCCCACACCGTTGCCAGGAGTGCCTTCTCACAATCGTTGAATTTTTCCTCCACAGAGGATAAAGTTTTGCTCGCATAGGAGATTACTTTATTGACCTTGTCATGCTTTTGGTATAATACGGCCATCAAGCACGTATTAGAGAACCCTGTCTCCAGGAAGAACTCCTTGTTTCTGACAGGGTAAGCTAGGCAAGGCGCTTGTGAGAGGCTTCTCTTGAGTTGTCTTACTGCCTCGGATTGTTCTGGACCCCATTCCCACTTGACCCCCCCCTTTAGGAGATGAATCAGGGGTCTGGTGATCTCTGCGTAGCCCTCAATGAACTTTCTGCTGTAATTAGTCAGTCCAAGGAGGCTCCTTAGTTCCCGCAGAGTTGTGGGGTCTTTCAGTTTCTGAAGTGCTTCCACTTTCTTTTCCTGGGGACAGAGGCCCTGAGGAGTAATCTCATGCCCCAAGAAATTAACACGGGTTCTACACCACTGTGCTTTCTGAAAGGAAAGTTTTGCTCCGGCGGCCCTCAACTGTGTCAGAACATAACGGATCTCCACTATGTGTTCCTCCACAGATGAACTTTTGATGAGGACATCATCTACATAAGCCAGGTTACCCCTCGCACCCAGGTCGGGCATGGCCTTATGTAGGAAAATGTTGAATTCATTGCCGGAGTTGAGGTATCCGAAGGGAGTCCGGGTCCATGTGTACTGCTGGCCCCCAAAGGTAAAAGCCAGTTTGTATTGGTCCTCCCTGCTGACAGGCACGGTCCAGTATCCATTGGTCAGGTCTATTGCAGTGAATACCTGTGACCCCTGAATCTGGGCCAGCCCTTGGTCAATGTAGGGCAGAGGCCATCGGGAAGTATGGACCCGTTTGTTGAGCTCCCTAAGGTCGGCACAGAGTCTCCACTGGCCGTTTGGCTTCAATATTCCCAGCACCGGATTATTGAAGGTGCTGTGGACGGGACGGATTATTCCCCGGGACTCAAGGTTCTTAATTATTTTGGTAAGGGACTCCATTGATGCGAGAGGCAAGCGATATTGCTTCACAAACACAGGAGTCATGCCAGGGTCCGTGGGGATTGTTGTTGTGTGGATGTCAGTGCGACCACAGTCATATGAGTCTACCGCAAAGAGATCTTGGAAATCCAAGAAAACTTGTTTCAACTTTTGCTTTTGTTCCAGAGTCACACAGGCATCAGCTAGGTTGACTCTCTCTTCCACCATCTGCCTGAAGCCTGGAAAGACTTCTGGTTTGGCTATCTCCGCGGCCTCCTCCAGCTGGGTGGAGAAGTCCCTGGTCAGAGTGCTGATTTGGACCGGAGGCTTCAGGTGGGCAAGGCAGCCTTCATGAACCTGGAAAATCACCTCATCCCTCCTGAATTCACAAGTCACATCTTCCTTACCATAAGGGCAGGAAGTGTACACCAGGAAGTTCCCCCCATGCCGGGTAAAAATCCTGTCTGGTGTTGTATTGTCCTCACTGTCACTGTCAAAACAGTCCTTGGGGATTGGTCCTAACAGTTCATTTCTAAGATCAATGGAGAAATGTCGGTCATCAACCGCCATTCCAATAATGGTGCCTGCGGCTAGAGTAATACTCTTTAAGTCGCTGTTATCCACCTCTATTGGAATGGTGTCATGTTCTATGTTGACTAATGGTGTTGGGTTTACCCCCAACCCTTGCTGTTGGAGAGAAGCATTTAGATGTATGTAAGCATCAGGGTTTTTCAACTCTTGTCCCCTTTTAACTTTCACTTCCAGGGAGAATTGTCGGGTCCTTTCTGGGATGGTGACTTCCTCTTTAACCTGAATTTCAACTGCATAAGGTAGCAATTGAGCTGACCTAAATGCTTTTTCTGGATCATCAAAGCCCATGGGATTATCCGCTAATCGGGACCAAGCTTTGAAGTTTATTAGGTCCAAACTAATGGCAAAGCGATTGAGAATGTCACTGCCTAAGTAAAAGGCGGCAGGGACGTCTCGCACGACCCAACAATTGTGGACTATGCTCTTGTTGCCAATGGAGATTTTGAGCATACACCTGCTTGGCAGGAGATGTTTGGAATTAGGTGCTTCCAGGTCCATTTCCCATTTGTCTATCAGTTTGAAGGTGGGAATGGCTGGATCTTTTGGGAGTTGGCGAAACATGGCTTCGCTGATGAAGCTCTTACCATTGTTCACACACACTCGAGCGAGAACAGAGTCCTTCCCATCATTTAACTGAACAGGGATGAACAACTGCTCTCCAATTTGCTGAATATCAGCCAGGCTCTGACCTGATTTCACATCTTTCTGGACTATAGGAGTGGGAGTTTCAGATTGTGGATTGGTATAGAATTTCAGAGTGTTTCCTTCTAGCGTGGAATACCACCTTAAACTGGAAGGAAGGTTGATTTTCAGAAATAGAGAGGACCCCCCATCACTAGTCTGTTGTCCTACTGCTATTACTGTCACGTCTGGAATCTGGTTGTTCTGGAAGTGAAATTCTACTTGGTCAGATTTTTGTTCAACCATGTGGCATGTGCTGTTTAAACTAACATGGTTGACACTCTGTTTTAATTTTATTGGTCGGCTAGTCTGGGTCCAGAGGACCTTGTTTACACAATCTATTAGGGGTGACAACCTTCTCAGGAGGTCATTCCCTAGTAAACAAGGGGTGCCCCCCTGGGGTCACAACTATGACCGGGTGTTTCAACTTATGTCGCCCAATTTTAATGTCCAAGTCTGCAGTCCCCTCAACGGGAATTTCCTTCCCTTCAAAGTTCTGTAGTTGTCCCGGAAGAGAGGTGAGAGGAATTTGGTAATTCTCTCCCCTTCCTGCATTCAGTTCGTCAAAGGCCCTTCTGGACAGAAGGGTAGCTTGAGATCCAGTGTCCACCAGTGCCGAGATTGTACCCTGCCCCTGTACTTGTACCGGGGCATAATATCTTCCCTCCTTCTCCTCAAGGGGGCACAGGTAATGTACATTTTTGGACAACTGGTGGGCTAACTTTCTGGTTTTGGACATTGCTAGCGAAGAGATTTGGGCAGAATTCTGTGGAGAGTCTTGGGAATCTGAAAGAAAAATTTGGCAACTGGAGATCAGAGCCATTGTGGGTTCCCCTGGTTCCAGTTCTGGGCCACCCCCCCCTTTTTGGAGGCAGTCCCCAGTATGGGTTTGAACCCGGGGATTTTCTTGCTGTTGGTTCTGGGATGAGATGGTGGGCGGCGGTAGCTCAGTCTCCACATCTCCCCAGTCTGGATTTGCATTCCTAGTGACCCATTTTTCTTTGGGAGGAGTTCCCCCCTCTCTGAAGGAGAAGATCCTTTTCTCAGGATCCTCTGAGGATCCCTCTCCCTCAAATTGGAAGATCTGTACCTCCTCCACAAACTGAGTCTGTTTGGGTCTTTTGTTTCTCCTACCCCCCCTCTGCTCCTTAGGAGGCAGACTTTCAGGGGCCAGAGATTTTGTTTCCGGTTCCTGGGTTTCCAGGGGCTGTTTACAAGTGAGGAAGGAAGCTTCCTCCAAGGCTTTACACCCCCCTTCCCTTTGTGCCTCCTCCCTGGGAACCGGTGAGTTATCGGGGTGCTGCCCCCGTCATTGTTCTGGAGCACCAGGTCCAGAGTTGGGTGCGTTCTGCACCGGCACGCCCATCTGAGGGTTCTGCTGAGCCCTCAGTATGTGACCCAGATCCCGCGCCATGTTTTGAACCTGGCGCTCTAACTGGGAAACCCGCTCAGGCTGATACGGGGCCCTGTTTTCTCCCCTGGGCTGATCCCGGGAAGGGTAGCTGTCCCTCCTCTGGTAATACCCCGGGTTGGGAAGATTTGGGTACCCCTCCACCCTTGGCCTCCCCTCTCCCGGATTCAGTGGTCTGGGCTCAGGGAATTGGGGAAAGAAGGATGGATGGTTTTGGGGCTGAAAGTCGGGTGGATATCTGGGGAAAAAGTTCTGCCCAGGGTTTGGTAAATTTCTGCCCTCCTGTGGGAAGTTTGGAGGGAAGTTCCCTGGGTTAGGTGCTTGGCTGGATCCCCCCCCTTGGGCTGGAGGAGTCCACACATAACCCAGGATGGGTCGATTTCCCTTGTAACGGGGACTTACATAATCAGGAGAGCGAGGGACCCCATTTGTGGGGCTGCCTCCTTGGCTCCCTGTCTGTGACTGACCCGAGGACCTCCTGGGCCTAGCATTATTAGGTGCAGGTAGGTTTTTAGGCCCCCCCATCTCCAAATCCAAAACGGGGGTGACCTTTACCTCTGCCACCTTGGCAGCAGCAGGGGTGCTGTTGGCTTTGGGGTTTTTCTGGGCATTACTTTTGCTATCTATCGGTTTCTGCACCTCATAGATCCGGGTAGCCTGTTCAATGACCCAGTCTAAAGATCTTTTCTCGTGAAAATCCCTCACGAGCTGGGTCATGATATATTTGGGCAAGGCATGGAAAAACGTATTAATAAATTCCCTGCTATCCGTGCGCACCCTTCTTGTGGTCTGTGCAAAAGCCCGCTTTAACTCCTGCACAAATTCTTGTGGGGCCTGATCCTCCCCACATTGCAAATTGTAGGCTGCCTTGCGAGCCTCTTGAGGATTTCTGTGAACAGAAAAATGTTTCAAGATGGCCGCCTTATAGGTGGACCATCTTAAATGATTTTGGTCCTCCAGCCCCGCAAAGAAACTGGATTATTCCGGGGAGAAGGTCCACTTTACATATTGAATACAGCTTTGGCTGTCCTTCAAATGGAAAGTCTCCATCATTTGTTCAAACAACTCTAAGTGCTCCCAAACAGAATACTTAGCATTCTTATGGTAAGGCGTGATGACGCTCCTGATCGCCTTAATCTGCTTTAAGGGGTCCTTAAGCAAGGCCCTTTTTGCCTTATTGGCCTTTTTGGTTCAGGTAACCCTTGTCCATTCGTCCTCGGACTCAGAGGCACTGCTCCCAGAGGTTCCCGTCTGTTCTTCCAGGTTTTCCCAGATTCTGCGAGCCTGGGAATGGCTGGCAGAATGTGGGGACCTGGTCTCCTGTGTCCTGCGCAGTTCAGAGGAGTCTTCAGATTCCTCCTTGCTGCCAGGATTTGATGGGTACCCCCTCCACTGACCTAACTGGGCAGAGGTTTTCAGGATGCCCTTAATGGGCCTACTCTCCTGGGGTTCCCCATTGAACTGTACTGTACTTGGGTGCCCATACCCGGATGCCCACCCCTCCATTCCTGAGTGGTACTGGCCTATGAGCCCCATACTCTTAGCTGGATAGTAATCTGCCATCCCTGTGGCCCTGTGCTCATGTGCGCCAGGGGACATGGGGGTGGTAGAGTCCAGGGACTGGGGGAGATGAAGGCCTCTGGTGGTAGGGCTCCTGCGGTTATGGTCAGGAATCTCTCTTTCCCAGCGGACCTCATCTCTATCCGCCCCTGCTCCCTGTTGCAATGCAAGAGCCTGCATTTGTGCTTTCAGTTCCTCTGTTAAGGCCTTACTCGACTCTATCAGTTTCTCCTGCATCGCTACCTGTTGCTGGAGCCTCTCATTGTGCTGGCAGAGAGCCTCATTTTCCCTCTGTGCTTCCTGATTGGTCCTGGAGCACTGGGCCAGTCTTTGCTGCAGGAGGGTTACCTCCTGATTCCCCTCCCTACTGGCCTGCTCCTTTCTTGCCAGAGCATCTTCCACCCTTCTGGTGTGCTCTAACAAGTTTGCATGCTCTTTTTGGAGATCACCCAGCCCCTGGAGGGCCAAGTGATTTTCTTCCGTTTTTCTTTTTAACTGGCAGACTTCCTGGCCTAAGGTGTCCCTTTCCTGAGTAAGAGCCTGCATCTGTGCCGCCAGGTCATCCCTCTGCCTTTGAAGGGCACCAGCTTTCCGGCGCTCTTCATCAAACTCTGCCTGGGTATCCAGGTCTTTCAGAATCAGTTTATTGCTTTCTGCCTTTTCCCTATCTAGGTGGCCTTGCAGGGTGACTACCTGCTCAGCACATGCCCTGTTAAAGTCCAGTTGTTGCTCCAGCTTTTTCTGGCTTTGCAGTAGGGAGTCCAAACCTTCTTGGTGTTCCTTCTGCAAGGCCAGAAATCTGGTATCCTGTTCTGACTTTTCCTTTTGCAGCACATCCATATCCTCCTTTATTTTAGTGATGTACTGTCTGGTCTCATTTTCTGACTCCTGGCTTCTGTGCAGCCTTTGCTCAGAAGAGTCCAGATCAGATTGGGCCTTCTCTAACGCCATCTGTTGCCTTTTTGCCAAATCATGGCCTTCAGCACATTTATTCTGTATGGCTCCCATATATAAATATAAATATGCCGCTATCCTAACAATCTTGTCGTGTTCATCTTTGGCCTTAGGAGCCATATATAGTTCACTCAGGGCCACATGTAATGGACCCTGATCTCTCCATAGTCTGACCCTGTTTCAGTGACCTGTCGCGTGATGGCCTGCAACCAGGCATCCTGGCCCTGCTCAGCCCATTCACCTCTCACAAATAATTTATGTAAGAAGTGCTCTCTGGCTATTTTCATATCTACCAAGGTCGTCATTCTAGAGATTGGTCTCTGTCCTGACTTACAGAAGTTAGTATTTTATTTTTGCAGAACAGAACTTTTCTTGGAGTGTCCCTTTTGAGGAATGCTTCACAGCGTAATGCAGCGTGGTGATCCGACTGGATATGTGTATCTGGTCAGCTGGCACGCTGTATTAAGCTGCACAAGTGGTATTCTAACCCAAACGTCCGGCCCGAGCCCCCAATTTGTAAGAGGATTCAATTCAACACTACAGCTAAGTCAACGCCTAGTCTATAATACTGAATGAAAACCCTTATTGATATATCTTTATGTCCAGTTCATGCGTTCTGGATGACTACCCCTATATAACACCCCTCTCTTGGAATCCCCCTGACCCCACTGAGCCAAGAAGTAGTTCTGTTTTGCAAGTTAAAAGGTTTATTTGATAATTTAAACAAGAGATGTATATATCACACCTTATAATAAATTAATAATTGAATAGCACACTTAATCTGATATGATAAAGATTAACAACGGAGAATCTGGCACTAACACGCTTCTCTATAATCAATAAGGAGTTGACATGAAATGGATAAGGTAGCACACAGGTGAATAGGAACAAAAGAAGAAGGTGGTACAAAATGCTTTATAGAGTTCAAATGGATGCAAGGTTGAATGAATGAAATGCAGTATAGAAATACTCAATATGATTTCAACAAAACAATGTAATCACTTTTCTCTGGCAATCCCCTCCCCCCCTTGATGCAAGGCAAGGAAATGGAAGGAAAACACACAGTTCTCAGAAATGCAATCAAATGTGATTCAGTTCACCCCAGCAAGCTTAGACTACAGAAGTTTGAAAACACAGGCCCAAATTGCTTTGATATGTGCTGGCAATGAATTAAAAAATATGCTAAAATGCTTTTAATTCCCTTTCAGAGGTTCAGGGTGAGTGGTATCTAGTTAATATTAGTCCCGGCTCACACTAGCAATGATGCAGGGATAGTTAGCAGGTTAAACGAATTTCTGGCAAATGGAAGGCAAGCAGCAGCCGATTTTTTACACGTGAAGAAATTTGCAAATTGCGGCAAAATTCGCAGATGCGCCGAGCGCTATTACAGAGGAACCGCAAGGAATATCACGATCGTTTTGGGGTCCTAGGAAAGCCTAGGATCTCAGCTTCCAAATGAAAGTTACTGCAAGTCTCTAAGACAAACGGTCGCGGAGATATGAGCGATTTTGTGAAGGTCGTTTTTCAGATTTGAAATTTTAAAAGCTCAAAATGACAAGTGACAGATTTTGCAGCTAGAATGACAGGTGACAGATTTGGAGCTATCAGGCAGTTCTACTTAGGTTAAATAGAATGAATTAGATGAATTTAAACTAAGAGATTGGTTCTACACAGTTCTGCTGGCTACTCACACTATATTCTTGAATTAAATGGGCCTCATCACGGATCTGGTCAGGGTTTTAGACTGGGCTCTGGTCTCTCTCTGGGCACAGCGTATGGTCTCTGGAACTGCTCGCTCTCTGGTCTGGTCTCTTAGTTCTGGATAGATTGAAGTCTCTAGTTTGGCTTTCTGGAGGTTGATGAATTTGAAGTCTGGATCTCTGGATGTTGTATGGTCCGGCAGAGCGCGTTGCAGCAAATGGAATTGAAGGTCCCTATCTGACCTGTCTGTCTGCTTTTATGTGTTTTGAGAGTGGGTGGGTATGTTGGTCATGACTAAACTTGCCCCTCTCACTTGTCATTGGTCAAATTTCCATTCCTCACTTGATTGGCGAAGCTAAGTTGTGTCAGAGTGATGTCATTTTATGGCTTGCAGATAGGACACTCCTCTGTCAGATTGCACACAAATCTATATATGATCAAAATACATATTTCAGAGTTACACAGTTGTTTGAAATTACATATACATGGTGTGGCTGAATTTAGCCATGTCTCTGTCCAGATCTGCTGTTTCTAAGAGCTTGCATTCAGAAATGGCAGATAATTGACTTTTTAACTGATTTTTCAATTTCTGACATTGACCCAACTTTACATACATGTGCGCAGGGAGTATGGACATTAACTGATGAAGTTTCAGATTTTTAACATGCATACATTCAGAGTAATATCCACTTTTCCGCTAACACCCCCCTGAACATACCACCGGTTCTAAAAACCTCTTAAACTGTGGGCAGAAAAATCACAAGAATTATGGTATCATTTATAAAATTTTCACATGTCCGCTCTATGAATGATCCATCTTTTTAAAGTTATGTTCTGGCTCCAAAGGGGTGTGGTTTCCTCTCAGCACAAGGTAGAAATACTGGTTTATCCAGTTCTGCCAAGCCAGCTTCTGTCTCCAGTTTCTCCCCCTCCCAGTTTCTGCCAAGAGTAAGCCACTTTTACGACCCCTGCAATATAAGATTTGCTTGGGTCCTGAAAGGCTCATTGTTCAAGAGGAAGCCATTTATGATCCTCTCAATAAACCCTCTGCCTGGGTGAAGGGAGTTGCATTGTTCACTCTCCTGCAGAGCACAGGTAATTCAATTATCAGATAGATGGTATATTCTTAGTGTGGCCAGCAAAAAGGCAGATAGTCCTGGGAACACAGCTGTGACTCAAGTTTCACTCCTGATGGGGGTAGTTGTCAAGCAAAATCAAGTTCCTTAAGCCAGACTTTCAGCTAACTGTCATGTTTTTTGTTGCTTTTTAAATTAACTTGCAATTTTACACATGCAGCTAGAATGCTGATTCTAAGTGCAAAACTATGACATTTCAACAGTTACAAAGGCATGTGACACCAAACATAGGTCACTCATTTAATCTAAACATGTTCGATTTTAGTGTCTTTAAATCCAGTGCAACTTAAACTGCTGACTCCATAGCTCAGCCAGTTTTGTTATAAGCATTGTTCTGGGCTCTTCATTTCCCAGATTTTGTAGGCACACAAAACTCCATTCTGCCAAATGTCTGCTGGTGTTCAGTGAATATTTTGCACATATTGTAATGTTTGAAAATAGGCATTTTGAGCCTGCCTTCAGAGAAACACAGGGTGGTTTTAAAACGCCGGCTTTTGGATAGTGGTGAGTACTGGTACTGCACCCATTTTTGGGATTTAACAAATGAATTCCCCACAATTCTAAGTTGCATTTGGCAATCAGCATTGCCATTCCCAATGGTTTCAGACTACTGTGCGCTTTGAAGCTAACCGGGGCTACTGTTTTTCCTTTGGCAACCCATTTCCCTCATGGCAACCCGGCCTTTCATTCTCGCACTGGTGGGTGGCAAGTGAGGCAACCATTTTGGTGGGCGCACAAACTGCGCAGCTTTCCTGGATTTCGGCGCACATGTGGGTTTTCCGCCATCTTGAATTTTCTAAGCCCACAGCACCAAATGTTGCAGCATGATTACTTGCACGTGGGTCAAGACACCCAACAGCGTGTAAACTCCCATATTTGCCCCTTCCACCAAAATCTCAGAAACATTTGTTGCTCTACTGCAATGGGCATGGCCAGGTATGCATCTTTGAGGTCTATTCTGGCTAGCCAGTCCCCCTGATGCAAAAAGTCCCTTAGGAGGTGTATGCCCTCCATTTTGAAATGGCCCCACAAGGCTGAAACACGTGTCTGCAGTTGCTGTTGGTACTCTTGTTCACGGGAGAATTGCTTAGCATTTTGGTGCTGGACTGCCCTTGTGGGTGGGACCAGACTGATATGCAAATGGTTATTTTTCCTTTGTGAAGGGTGCAGTGAGCTAAAACGTGGTTGTACGCCTTGCTGAGTGAAATAAATTACATAGAACATTCTATTTGGACAATGTCCGTACTCAGTGGAGGAGCTTGTTAAAAAAATGACAAAGTAAAACATAAAAACATAGATAGTAGCCAGTTATTATAATCAATCAAACCATTTCTGAACCTCCATATACACTACACATGGCATTACACATGGCAGTGCAATGATCAATGGCATCACCATTCCCATCATCAAAGATATCAATAGGACTGTGCTCCAGGCATACTATGAAAATGACTTAATCTGCTACATTGCCCCATGTGCAATACCAAAACCATTAATATGCATAGGGTTTGGTCTGCAGTCACGCTATGTGAGTACTGTTTGTTGGGCTTAGACATGGCATTTGCCAATAGCCTGTGGGCACTGCACCTTGGGCATGGCCTATGGCCATGACACCAGAACAGTACTCTTGGAAACAGAACCCACAGTCAATAACCTGATTATATGACTTGTTTGTATAGAACACAGTGCATAGCCTGGTGTATGCTCAGATGCAGTACTCATCCCAAGAGGTTCCACAGGGCATAGCCTGAGCCCATGGCCTCTGGGCACTTTACCTTGAGACAATATGCAGCCTATTTAGGACATGGACCGCAGCTATTCTCTCCCCCATAATACAAAAAGGGCATGGCCGTAGGGGCATGATCAACTTCCATGCTCCAGACACAGTACTCATACCATCTGCACCCACTACACATGGCCATCTTGCATTCTTAAACCTTTTTGCTATCCTCTTTTTCCTCCGTCTGGTCACACATTGTGAAATGTGATGTCATGTGTTACATCTACAATCATGCCATTTGTGATTTCATCTGTGATTATATCCTTGATGTTGCAGGCGTCAGTTATGATTAGCAAGTCATGGTTGCATTGGGAGTTGACTTTCAGGAGTTTCTAGATAGATATATCTAAAAAAAAAGAGCTTTTTTCCTATTGAAGAGCAAATAACCATAAAGATAGAGGTGCTATTGCTGGCTCTGTAATATAGGCATCAGAGCAGGGAGAAGTGTTCACAAGCGCCAAGGAGACCTCAGATATAGAATAAAGAGTCAATGCGCCGCAAGAACTGGGTTCAACACTTGAGATAGGATCCCCAGAAATGTGTACAGTTTGTGGAAATATGATGTGTACACTATACTAAAGGAGGGGACTCCAGGACAAGACGGAGTGCTCCAGGTGTGGCTCCCCGCAATAGGACACAATGGACAAGATTCATGGAATCTTTTACACTGTTCAAAGTCACTTTGCACTGCAAAAATACACTTTGCACAGTTCCATGAATCAGGGTTTGTGTCGGTGGTGCAAAGTCACTTTTCAGCAGTGCAAAGTCACTTTGAACCGTGCAAAAAATTCTATGAATCGGGCCCAATGTGTCCAATATGTCATCCAGAACTAGACACAATACTTGACAAGAGCCTGCCTGAATTGGCCATCCATCTCTAGATGAGATCACCGCAGCTAAAAACAACAAACCGAGAAGGCTTTGAAAACCGAACATGACTAAACATAATTCTCCAGCAACAGCCCCCAAAATGGGACACAACAATCCAAAGGTAGCCCCCGAACTAGGCACTATGCTGCAGATGGGATTCCAGTACTGGACACAATACTAAAGCTACGGAAACAATAGTCCAGATGAGGCCTTCAGACCTGGGCACCTACTCCCGATGAGATCTCAAGAACATGTCACAGTAGCTAGATATTGCTTCCAGGCACAATACTCCAGGCGAGGCCTCCACAACTCGGCACAACACCGAAATGTGCATAAAGACTTGGATACGATGCACCCGCAAATCCTCTATGGAGATAAAGGGAGAGACTAAATGGGGGCGCCCTACAAAGTTTGCAGTAGCAAAAGCCATGTAAACACAAGTGAGAGGGGGCGTTTACTACATAACATCTGAATTAAAGCAGTTTTGTGCAGGTTCACCATAATCCATTATCGAAATAGCTGTGTATATATGACACAAATAAGTCAAACCCAGCCTGAGTCCAAAACCTCCAGAAACAAGGTTGTATTCTTTCTAACCAGGTGTACTCCATCTCCAGGTGTGTACAGTGACTATATATTTATTGCAAAGCACAATCCCAATGGTCTGAAGGTGCACAGGTTGCAGAACCCAATTACATCCATTTCATCAGCCTCAGAAGAATGAAAGGCCAAGTCAGCTGTAGCCACATTAGAATTTGTGGCCTGCCATTTTGTAGTTAGAGGCATATTCACTTAGCCGTCTAACCAGCCTGTATCAGGTAGGTTTCGATTACATACACATTGCAGTACTGTTATACTGTACAGTTATTTTATTTGTATACGTAGCAGGCCATGCTAGTAATTGGTGTGGGATTGCACCAAACCGGTTTCTTCTTGGCAATGGCTGCGACAAATCAGTGAGGGCGGTAGAGAACACAAGACAGAAAAACAGACATCCTCACCAGCATGTTCCAAGACATGACCACAAAACACCTGAGATGACAGACCCAGAGGCAAGGTGAACCGTCTGCATTTTCACAGTCCAAAAGAGTTGGCCATGGGCCAGACTGTTAGGGCGGGGTGCACAGACTTTGGTTTGGCCACTATTCTTAAAGAATTTGATTCCCAATTGGAATTTTAAAAAATGTTGACACAACAAGAAAGGGCGTAATTGCTACTCAAGTCTGTGTTCATGCTGCAGGATGGAGCGCTGACCTACCCAGCAGGGCCGCAGATTCAACCCTTCTTCCCTCCTAAGTCAATGAATTGAGTATCATTCCATTTATTAATAACCTCTATTGGCACCTGTGAACAAGTCACAAGTGCAAAGCTAAAATATTGGCGTGGGGTGACCCTGGGGTCCTAGACTGCCGCCCTCTCTGTACTGCTCCTTGGTCTGTGAATCACATAGAAAATATGGGAATGAGCTGCTGGAGGAATGAAAGGTACATCACTTGCACACTCTATCGAATCATTGGTTGTTGGAAAACCAAAGCCCACGTGCAGTGCTCGCATATCCTAGCAAGGGGCGCGCTCACCACATAGGCGCCTGCACCTGTTAGGAAACAGACAGGATGCATTTTCAACGGCAATGTTAGTCAGAGGGTCTGGCAGCCCTCATGGGGACTCTGCCACCCGGGAGATGAAAGAGAACTAATTCCAAGATGGTGACCACCTGTTATCTAACTTTGCCCCGCAGAGCCACAGGGTGCTCTGAGAAGGGAACTAGTGCACTTGCAGAAACTGAGGTTTGCCTGAGCTTTACCCAGTCATTGACCACTCATATTTCTCACACATCAGACACTGGTCTTCAACTTTCACGGATTAGCCCCGGCCCTGGGAGCATATATAAGGTGAACTCAATGGCGGTAGTGTGAGAGTTAGGAGTTGGAGCTAGGAGCTGCCGGTCTATAGTAGTGTGTGATGGAGCGGCTAGGAAGCAAAGAGGAGGACGAGGCATAGATGGAAAGGAGAAACAACCAGGAGGTGGAGAAAATAAATATTAAGAGAGGATAAAAAGAGATTGCGATGAGAAAGGAAAGGATACGCTGGAAAGGGAGAGGGGGAGAGCAGACATGCTGAGGCACAGTGGAGAAGGAGGAGAGGCGGCCAAAAGGGAAGAAGAAAAACAGGAGAGGGGAGGGAAGATGAGAGTAAGGCAAGGAGGAGGAGTGAAAAGGAGAAAGAGATTAGAAGAGAACGTAGTGAAGTGAAAAAGGAAAGCAAAGGGCAAGGTATTAGCTGGAAGAGGTGAAAACAAAGACGAAGGAAAGAGGAGAAGGTTTCTGTAGAAAACAGAAAAGAAGAAGCCAAGTTCAAAGGTCCCACAGAGTGAAGTGCTTAGTAACATGGGTAAGAAAAATCCTCATCATTTGGTGGACAAAGAGCCACTCTGGGAGCCAAAGCTAGGCCAGAGAAGAGACAGAGACCTTGTCTTTATGCCAGATTGGGGCATTTTGTCAAACCCTGAAAAAGAAAGGAAAGCTAATAAAGCCTGGGGTACAACTGCTGGAGAACTGCCGTAATGCTTGACCCCTGCCAGAAGACATACAGTAAGGGTGGGTTTATCTGGTCAGAGAGTGCCGGAGGACCAATGTGGTGCCTTAAGGACATTGACCAACATCAATAAAGATGTGTTGTGGGTCACTTTCATGAGATTGTGAGTGACTAACCCACCACAGATGATGCACCAAACTAAGGGGGGGTGGGAAGGATTGAGTACTATGTCCTGGAAAAGACTTGGCTCAGTCAAACATGAATTGCAAGTTTATGTAACCCAAATAAATATGACTATGAACCCTTTATCAGGACTTAAGTTTTCTGTTGACCTTTTGGCTATGAATCCTCCTTTTGTTATTGACTGTGCCTGGGCCAATCAGAATGCTCGCAAAATGGTCTATATCACACAATATAACCAGCATTCCGATCACTCTAATTGCCAAACCTGCAATCACAGCCTCTAATTTCCCCTACTACAAACCCTACCTGCACCATTTACCGCCTGCACCTACCCCTGTCCCCAAAATTGACTTTTTAGGTATGTGCACAAACCTGGAGCTCATCACCAAAAAATCAAAGAGGGAGACAGGCAGCAAAGGCAGAAACGAGTTTTATCACAAACAGCCGTGCAGAAATGAGTCGGGAAACTGGCATAGTATCCTAGTTCCAAAATTCAGGCCCTTGAGCATAGAAACCCTCACATAAGTGAGTCTGTTACATTGTTAATGACTCCAATCAAGCATTCCGACTAAGTCAGTGCCTTGTCTGGGATTGCTCAAGGGAAGCCCTTATTTATATATTTTTATGACAAGTTATAATCTGGATGATGAACCCTTGTATAACGCCCCTCTCTTAGAATCCCCCTGACCCCACTGAGCCAAGAAGTAGGTTTGTATTGCGAATGAAAAAGGTTTATTTGAAAAATTAAACAATAGATATATATCACACTTTATAATAAATTAATATTTGATATCACACTTATGAGTATAATGTCGATCAACAATGGATAATGTTATACTAGCACACTTATTTTATTACTTAGGAGTTGGTACGGAAAGAACAAGGTAGCTGGGAATGCTTTATGGTTTCAAGGAGATACAAAGATGAATTAAAGGCAGTACAGAAATAAACTTGACATGATTTCAGCAAAAGATAATATGATCACTTTTCCTCTGACAATTCACTCCCCCTCTATGCAACGTAAGGAGATGGAAGTAACACACACAGTCTTCAGGAATACAATCACAGTACAATACGAATTCAGTTCCCCCCTAGCAAGCTTATAGCACCAGGGATGGTTTTGAAACACAGGCAAAATACTTTAAATGTGGTTTGCAAAGAAGGGAAAAATATGCTAAAAATTATTTTTAATTCCCTATAAGAGATTCAGGGTGGGTGATACCTACTTTAAATTAGTTCAGGATTACTTTAGCAATGCTCTATGAATGATTGTCAGGTTGCAAACGAATTTCAGCAAAGGAAAGCAAGAAGCTGCTATTTTGACAAATGAAGAAATTTGAGCCAAATCGCAATCGCGGCACTTTTTCCGAATGCGTTGAGCGCGATTACGGAAAAAGTATGATGAATAGAAAGTCTGGGTTTATTGGAAAGCCTAGAATCTTAGCTCCTAGCACAAACGGTTCAAGAGATATAGACGATTTCGTGAAGGTAGTTTTTCAGAAATGAAATAATGATTAAAAATGGCAAAATGCCACTTTACAGGTTTAAATCGGAGAAGGAACACACGATTCCTATGATGCAGTTCTGGACAGGTTCAAATGTTTTGAATCAGATTATTTTAAGCTAAGAGATGGGTTCTGCACAGTTCTAGCTGGGTACTCACACTATAAATTTGAAAGGAATGGCCTCGTCACGGATCTGGTCATCAAGTTTAGCTGCGGTTCTCTCTGCTTGGGGGTCAATCAGGCACCAGTTCTGTTCACAGCGGTCTGTTCTGGGTCTCTGGATCTGCTGGTCTGGATCAAGTGGATTCTGGATACCGCACTGCTTTCTGGGTACTGGTTCTGTTCTGGATACACAGGACTCTTAGCAGGCAGCAAACCGCACAGCCCGGCGGTTGAATAGTTTGCAAAAGATTTTGAGGCCTGCTGAAGAGTTCAGCTCTTTGGAGTTTTTGTTCTGGAGTTAGGCTGGATCTCTGGAGTTCTGGTTTCTGGAGTTCTCCGTCAGCGTGCTGCGCAGGAATTCAGTTGAAAGTTGGAAAATTAATCCCTGTCTAGCTTCCAGTGGCTCTTTTTATGTCTTTAGAAAGTGGGTGGGTCGGCTCATTCTGCATGCCCATCCCTCTCGTGATTTGATAGGTCAAAGGATTCTTTGGTCCCTGATTTGAGAATGGATCGCGTGTCAGAGTGAGTCAGAGTGAGTCATCATCATTTACAATCTATTGAAGAAACGCCCCTTTGCTTTTACTTAGAAAATGATTTTCATAACTTAACACATTTCCCAGATACACAAGTAGTTGACATTACATATACACATCATATATCACATAAGGTAGTTTCTGTTCCAACTCTGATGTTTCTAAGAGCTTGGATTAAGAAATGACAACATTTTGCGCTTTATGGTTGGTTTTCCAATATTGGATTTTTACCCAAAATGACACAGATGTACACCATCTCTCTACACATATTCCAGTAATTTACTGTGTCTCTAGTATAAACACAGTGTCTGTAGTATTAATAATTAGCGGGGTTTTGCCTCAAAACATCACAGAGCGACCAGCCTAGTTTTGAACTGGGAGTGAATGTGTCATTTTAAAGATCCCAAAATTGTACATTTCTGTCATCTGGTTACAATTAGTTATCAGTATTCTTATAAAACATATATTTGCCTTCCATTCAATTCACAAAAGTGTTTGGGTCCGCCCCCAGAAGCTTGGGGAGTCAGATGGTCACATGGCCTTCTTTGCTGGCAGGGCACTGTTTACAGTCAACACCCAAATCAGCATATCCTATTCAATGGAAAGAGTCTATTGTGTTGGGTTCTGCAGACTGGAGGAGAAACCCCTCCCTCTCAATCAAAAGGGCCATGTGATATCCTGCCTTCTTGTGTGGAGTTCTGAGGTGAGAAGGTTTCCCAGCCTCTTGGACTGTTAATTGAATCAGCCTGTCTTCTGGGAACAGCAGGTGTTTAAGAATTTTAATTAACCAAAAGGCTTTGAAGATTCCAGCTGGCTCAGGATCCTTTTGGAACTCCTGAAGTACAGTTTTCCTGTCAGAGTTTAGACCGCTAGCGCCGGTTTGTGTCCAATGCCAGTACTGCACCCATTTTTTTAGGAGTTGTCTTGAATTAACTCCATTTCAAAAAGGGGATTTTCTTGATAGTATATGATCATTGCTCAACATGGCCTTGGTGTGGATTCTGCAGTAGAATAATTTTGTGCCCCTAATTTGAGCCATTTTTTGACATTAATTAAAACAGATTTTGAACAGATGATCTCCTGTATTAGCTATCTTGCAATGTTTAAAATGGACATTTTAAGCTTGCATTCAGAGAAACAGAGGAGGTTTAAAAGCGCTTTTGAGCTAACAGGCCCTGCTGTTTTTCCTTGGGCACCAACTTTTACCCATGGCGCTTCCGGTCCATCACGCTCGTACTGGTGGGTGGCAGGTTAGGCGACCATTTTGGTGTGCGCGAAACTGTGCAGTTCTCCTGGATTCTGGCGCAACGTGGGTTTTCGGCCATCTTGGATTTTCTAAGCCCACAGCACCAACTGTTGCAGCTTAATGACTCAAACGTGGCTCAATACCCCTGACAAGCCCCCCCGCCCGACTGCACTTTGATTTCGAGTCGAGGGGGAGTCGGGTGCAAAGGATGTTTTGATCCACGTGCTGGTATGTCTGCATCATCTTCTTCCAATTCCGTAGATGGCACAGTTCAGCATCTTTTCCTCCATCCAGTTGGATCGATCGGTTCTCCTCACCGGTTCTGATGGGAGTATTGGGCGGTACGCCGGGCCCCTCGGATCTTTGCTCCCGGTCTCCAGGTCGTCTTCCGTGGTCAGGTTTTCTTTCTCCTAGGATGACAAAGCAAAGCGGCAATACACATTCCTAGACATTTTTCCACCACTATTACTGGTGTGGCGAACAGATACATTTTATACATCAGGATACATTTTGCAGTCTTATTTTAAAAACAGGATATAATTAGGAGACATTTACATGATGTTACTATATTTTTGATATGTGGAATATTTTAGGGTTGGAACTGAATTACTCTGGAGCGGCCCCCTCTGGTATTGCAGAGGACTCCTCCAATTGCTTCAGGGTGTGCCTGGGATGGCAACACCTTAACTGATTTATATGGACCCACTTGTCTTCCCCTTCCGCCAAACTACCTTTGGGGATGCGGATCTTGTATGCAACTGGGGAGACCTTGTCTATAATTTCAAAGGGTCCCTTCCATGTAGGCAAAAATTTTCGCTGTTTGGCCTGGTTCCTTTGGAAATTGTATAGATAGACCCGGTCTCCCACATTATGCTCCTTCCTGGTTGTCTTCAGGGCGTAATGGGTTTTCATGCTATCAGATGATCTTTCTAGATTCCGCTGAGCATAGGCAAAAGCATGCTGAAGGTGTTTCCTTAAATTCTCCATATGCTCATGAGTTGTGGAGGCATTTATCAATGTCTGCTCTTGGGTCCTGTAGAACAAATGCTGGGGAAGCACCATCTTGCGTCCAGTCGTCAGCTCAAATGGTGACATTTTGGTTGCAAATGAAGGGGTAGATCTGATGGCCATTAGGACCAGAGGTAATCGGATATCCCAACTTGGCCCAGAATCTGCCACAAACCTTTTTAAGATGCTCACAATGGTTTGGTTATAGCGTTCTACTGCCCCAGAAGAAGCTGGTCGGTAAGCAATATGTAGCTTCCTTTTAACCCCCAGTACCTCCCACATCTTTATCATTACCTCGCTGGTGAAATGGCTACCTCTGTCTGAATCAATCCTTTGAGGTAGACCAAAACGGGAAAAGATGTGGTTAATCGTCAGGGCAGCTGCTGTTTCTGCCTTGCAGTTTGGGGCCGGGAGACAGTCCACCCAATTGGTAAACAAGCATGTGACCTTCAACATGTACTTGTTTCCCCTAGAGGAGCGAATCACGGGGCCTACGAAATCGATTTGCAAATCTGACCATGGCAGTGTCATCCCCCTCTTTTGGAGAGGCGCCCGGTGTGTGAGGGATGTTGGCTGAAATTGTGCACAGACAACACACCGCTTCAAGTATTGGTTGAGGTCCTGCCCCATGTGTGGCCAGTATTCAACCTCTCTTAAGATCTCAAGTGTTGTATGAAACCCCCTATGACCGGCGGTGGCTGCATCATGGGCGTGACTTAACATCGGGCTTCGGAATGAGGTAGGGACCACCCACTGATCATGGCCAGCTTGGGATTTCCTTACCAACAAACCGTCTTGGATTCGGAACATCTTTGGACATTTCATCAACACTCTAAGGTCCTCTTTCCCAATGTAATCGGTATCCATCAGGGGAAAGTTCTCAGGGTCCTCAATGTGTTGGTAAAACTTACCAATTATTGGATCCCCCTTTTGAGCCGTAATCAGATCAGCATCTGGGGTCTCCTTACTCCATTGTGCAGTTGAAAGATCATTGTGAGCATTTGTCTGGGACCTAGTGATAGCAGTGACCTGGAGTTCCCCCAACAGGGACTTAATCTCTATTAGATCCCCTTCGATGGCCCCGGTTTTGGCCAGCTGATCAGCTAAGTAATTTCCAGTTTTGTCTGGTCCCTCTACTTTGGAATGACCCTTGATCTTTTTCCAGTAGATGGTCATCCCATTCGATGTGACCAGATCATCAATATTTTGGATTAACTTCCCATGTTTCAGGGGTTTGTTATTAGCACATAACATGCCTCTGGTTTTCCAATTAACCAGGTGCTCCACAAACCCGTTCCGTACCTAATCTGAATCTGTGATTATGACCAGTTCGTGGAGTTGATGTTGGACAGCAGTGAGGATGGCTTGATACACAGCCAACAATTCTGCCACCTGACTACTTCAGGGACCAATTTTGTACCCAGCGGAGGGTTCTGGGACTCCTTGAACCATGCATTCCCTACGCCGGCCATCAGTTCTTTTTCCCCGTTGTTGTCAACATGGTAAGAGCATCCATCCACATAGACAGTGGGCATTCCCTCACACTTGTCCTCTTCAAAGACTTTGTGTGGGGAATTAAGGTATGCCTCCATGTTGTCCTTGATTTTTAGACTTTCGTCCTCGAGACAGTTTTCTCTGGCACAATCATGCAAGTCAGCTAGACCTTGCACGAGGGGACTCTTCTTGTTTTGGCCATATCTGACCTCCACAGGAACGCCTTGCATTGATAGAATCCAGGAAGTAATTCGGGAATTACTCACATTTCCGGCCCGGATTCTGTCACTTTGGAGGTACTGCAGAGGCTGGTGTGGAGTCTCCACTATGATGTGTTCCCCCTGGATGAACGGGCGGTAATTCTTCAATGCCCACACCGTTGCCAGGAGTGCCTTCTCACAATCGTTGAATTTTTCCTCCACAGAGGATAAAGTTTTGCTCACATAGGAGATTACTTTATTGACCTTGTCATGCTTTTGGTATAATACTGCCGTCAAGCACGTATTAGAGAACCCGGTCTCCAGGAAAAATTCCTTGTTTCTGACAGGGTAAGCTAGGCAGGGCGCTTGTGAGAGGCTTTTTTTGAGCTGTCTTACTGCATCGGATTGTTCTGGATCCCATTCCCACTTGACCCCCCCTTCAAGAGATGAATCAGGGGGCTGGTGATCTCTAACGCTCACCTGGCTCCCACGTAGGCGCTGGTCTGGTCTGGGTTGCTGTGGTCTCTTCAAGCGTGATGCACAGAATTCGGACCACCGATTGAACAGGACCCCCAAATCTTGCTTGTCGGGCCCGTAGGATTATCCTTCTGCAGATGAGAAAGGGGATTAACTGTCTGCCGAATAGTGTGCTTGCTCCCCCCTTCCCCCCTTTGTTCTCCTCTGATTCCTCCAAAACCCCCGGTTTAAGCTCACCTTATGGTTTGGAAGGATGAACTCTCCATCCTGCTTCTGGTGCAGGGGCGCGCGTTCGTCCAGTTACTTCACTGGTTTTCATAATGGCGCTGGCACATCCACTTGACTTTTCTGAGCGATACGCCGTAAGTATGAAGATGCAAAAGTTCAAGTGTGAGCCTCCTTTTATGTTGTCTTTTCTGTCCTTTATTTCAGGTGCAGAACAAAGGCGATGCATTGAGGGGTTAAATTGCCAGTGGTAAAATCAGGTGAGTTAGTGATGAGGGCGACCCCTCTAAATGTCGTTATAATTCCCCAGTAATGTCTTTTGTCCTTTCCCCATAGGGGCCGGGGTGCGGTACCTGCCAAAGATGCGGCGCCGACCCGAGATGTGGAATGGTTCACCAAGAAAAGCCGGTAAGTAATATGGCTGAAAATGTCCTTTCCCCATAGGGGCCAGGGTGCGGTACCTGCCAAAGATGCGGCGCCGACCCGAGATGTGGAATGGTTCACCAAGAAAAGCTGGTAAGTAATATGGCTGAAAATTCGGCTTTCCTCTTGTGTTCCCTTGCTCACCTTTTGTCTCTTCTTCTCTCCCCTAGGTGCAGAGATGTGGCAACCGGTGCTGAGAGCCGCAATGGAACCGGGCAGCGTCTTGGGAACAGGTGAGTGAAGCGCGGCGCTGCAGCGAGCAACGCAGTGCTTTTAAATGGAAGTCTTCCTTCAGGAATGCTGGCGTGAAGATTCCGAATGCAGGTAAGAAGGTTGAATAAGTTCTTGGTTTTCACCTTTCTCTTCTCTTATTCCCTTACAGGTGTTCCAGGTTCGAGGCGGGCGTGGCTGGAGTCCAGGTGCAGGAGCAGACACGGTGAGCGTTCAACTGCTGGGATGCAGAACAACGCGAAGCACGTGTGGCTGTCCGGGTTTGGCTTAAATAGCTTTGGAAGAAGTTCCAGGTGAGTATTCTTCCACAGCCCCACCCAAGTAACAAAATAGTTCCTTCAGAAAAATAGTCCCTCCTAAGCCTCATTTGGCTTGGTTCTTCATGCAGCATGGTCTGCATCAGGTGAGTGTGCAGCATGGTCTGCTTTAGGTAAGTGCACCAAACACTTCCCCTTATGAGCCTGGCGCCTATGGCGCCAGGACTGATGTCCAACATGAGCCTGGCGCCAACGGCGCCAGGACAGAGTCCAAAGAGCCCCAATAAAGGGCCGCTGGGTTTTTACCCGGGGGCGTGATGCCTGCTCCTGGGGGTGCTGGGCCTGGCCTGGTGCTCCGGGGGTAGGCATCATGACAGCACTCCCCCCCAAGCCCCCTCCCAAGGTCTTTTCCCCAGGAGGTTTCGGTTTGTTCGGGAAATTCCGATGGAACCTTTTTACTAGCCGAGGTGCATGTACGTGGTCGCTGGGTTCCCAAGATCTTTCCTGAGGCCCGTACCCCTTCCAATCAATTAGATAAAAAAGTTTTGATTTTGAGATCTTAGAGTCCAAAATGTTCTTCACCTCGAATTCAGGCTCCCCATCTATCTGGACTGGTTCTGGTGGCTTTATTAATCTGGTTCCTGGTTGCACTGGTTTCAAAAGCGACACATGAAAAACGGGGTGAATCCGCATGTTAGCTGGTAGATCTAGCTTGACTGCCACTGGGTTAATTATAGCTTTGATCGATTAAGGGCCTAAATACCTTGGATTAAAAGTCCGAGGTCCCTTGAGCGATAAGTGTTTGGTAGCCAACCATACTTGATCCCCTATTTGGTATGGAGGCGCCTCCTTTCGATGCAGATCCGCATTCTTTTTGTATTTCCCTTTCGCATGTTGTAAGTGTGCAGTAGCATCCTTGAAGGCTTGAGTAATCGTAGAATGCAAATGGTCCACTGCGGGCATTTTGAGGCTCAAAGGTGAGTCCAAGTCTGAAGTACGAGGGTGATGTCCACATAGGGTATAAAAGGGGCTCTGACCAGTTCCAGAGTGTATCGAGTTATTGTATGCATATTCAGCCACCCATAAAATATACTTCCAATTACCCTCCGATTGGTGCAACATACATCGTAGATATTGTTCAAGGGTCTGGTTCGGTCTCTCCGTTTGACCATCGGTCTGTGGGTGGTGGCTGGTTGAGAGTCTTACGTCGATTTGTGCCAGTTGACAACACTTTTTCCAAAAATGAGAAATAAACTGGCTTCCCCGATCGGAGATTAGTATGGACGCGAATCCATGCAGACGGATGATATTTTTGAGGAATTCCTTGGCAAGAACAAAAGCTGAAGGTAATCCTTTCAACGGAATAAAATGGGCCATCTTGGAAAATAAATCCACCACAACCAGAATAATATTGTATCCATTACAAGAGGGCAGGTCCGTGATAAAATCTAGTGACAAGGTGTGCCAAGGTGCTGGTGGAATGTCTAAGGGTTGAAGAAGACCGGCGGGTTTTGTTTTTTGACCTTTGTTTTGGGCGCAAACTCCACAGGACATCACGAAAGATTTAATATCCTTTTGCCAGGATGGCCACTAAAATTGTCGTTTAATTTTTTACTCTGTTTTGGCAATGCCAGGATGTCCTTCCATCAGAGTATCGTGATGACGGGAAATAACCAGTTCTTGCAATTCCTTTTCTGGCAAAAATAAACGTCCTTGGAAGTAAGGTAAGGCATCGTTGATTGAAAAGGCAGATCCCCTCTTGATCCAATCTTGCAAGGCTGAAGAGTCCAGGAATAGTTTTACCCGTGCTTGAATGTCTTCAAGGGTTTGTAAAGTGGTTATCCCCAAGATTCTTTGTTTGGGAATTATCGGCACAGGTTCTGAGTTTGTGTCCATTTCTCCCATTCCAATTCGAGATAGCGCGTCCGCTTTGCCATTCTTACAGCCGCGACGGTAGGTGATTACAAAATCGAACTCAGCAAAGAATAAAGCCCATCGGAGCTGTCGTGAAGACTGAGCCTTTGCCGTTTTTAAATATTGTAAATTTCGGTGATCAGTGATCACGGTGATGGTATGCCTGGCGCCAAGAAGATAATGCCGCCAAGCCTTAAAGGCGGACTTAATGGCTAATAATTCCTTATCGGTGATTGCATAATTTATTTCCGGCGGCGAGAACTTTCTGGACCAAAATGCTACGGGGTGCAGTTGGTTGGTTTCGGGGTCTCTCTGAGACAGGACAGCTCCCATGGCTAAGCTGGATGCGTCGGTTTTGACTATATATGGGAGATCAGGACGCGGGTGTTTCAAAGTAGGTGCGGACGTAAATTTAGCTTTTAATTCCTGAAAGGCCTGTTCAGTTTCTTCGGTCCATTCAAAACGTTTATTCTTCCGCAAGAGTGCAGTGATGGGTTGCACCACCCGTGAAAATTCCGGGATAAACCTGCGATAAAAATTGGCAAAACCAAGCATGCTTTGGACACCTTTCACCGAACTAGGTGATGGCCATTTGAGGATGGCATCCACTTTCCGAGAGTCCATTCGGACCCCTTTAGGTGTCAGGATGAATCCAAGAAACTCAACCTCGGTAGTATGGAAAACGCATTTTTCCAGCATTGCAAACAGTTTGTGCTGGCGCAATTTCTCAAGGACGGCCCTGACATGTTTTCTGTGATCAGATTCCGAAGACGAGTACACCAGAATGTCATCGATATACACGACAACACAGACATCGATGAGTTCCCGAAGGACATCATTCATGAAGAATTGGAAAACAGCAGGCGCGTTGCACAACCCGAAAGGCATCACCTGGTATTCGAATAGTCCATATTTTGTACGGAAGGCCGTTTTCCAATCGTCGCCTTCTTTTACTCGTACCAGATGATAAGCCCCCTGGAGATCTAACTTGGTGTATATGCAAGCGTCCTTCACCTGGTCAAGGAGTTCAGGGATCAAAGGCAGAGGGTAACGATTTTTAACAGTTATCTGGTTCAATGCGCGGTAATCGATACATGTTCTAAGGTCGCCTTCTTTTTTTGGCACGAAGAACAAAGCCGAGGATGCCGGAGACTTTGACGGGCGAATGAAACCATTGGCTAGGTAATGGTCTAAATATTGTCTCAAATGCAGATTCTCCGGCTCAGTAAGGGCATAAATCCTGCTACAAGGGGGTTGTGCACCGGGCACCAGATCGATTTGGCAATCGTACGATCTGTGAGGAGGTAACGTGTTGGCCTGTTCCTTTTGGAAGACGTCCTGAAAGTCTTGGTATTCCGGAGGTAGTTGCATGGAGACAGAGGTTACTGATGATAGACTGATCTTCAGATTTTCTGGGTAGCAGGTTCGTGCACACTCCGGAAAGGTTATTCTCTTCGCTCGCCAATCAATTCGAGGATTATGTGTCTCTAACCAAGGGATTCCGAGAATAACCTGAAACTGTGGAGCCTTGATTACATCAAACACAACTGCCTCCCGATGGCCGTCCGGACCTACAAGAGTCACCTCAGCTGTGGAATGTGTTACCAGTCCCGAGGCAATTTCGGTTCCATCAACTGTGGTGATGACATCTTTGCTGGTTTTAAGACGCAGGGGAAGGTTAATCCTGGAGACCAATTCACGATCCACGTAGTTTCCTATAGCCCCACTATCGATGTATGCCTTTATTGCATGCAACCGCTTAGGCTGTTCCGGATCTACGAGGACCATTGGCACAGTGAAATGCGAGGTCTGAGAGTTCGTTTTCAAGCTCGGCAAGCGGAACCCTACGCTTGTCGGGCGGGGTCGTTTCCCGATACAGAGGTTTCATGGATTTTATCAGCGGCTCCTACCACCTTCCTGGGCGGCCTTGCCGGGCAATCTCGTAGAAAGTGTCCAGAGGATCCACAATAAAGACATAAGTGCATCTGCCGTCTTCTTTCACGTTCCTTTTGTGTTAAAGGTCCTTTAACTCCTCCGATTTGCATTGGCTCAGAGGCTTCAGCCCCCTTAAGGTTAGCGTGGGTCTTGACTAACACCCGGGTCTCAAACTTGGACCGATCAGCTTTTCTGTTTTGCAGTCTGTGATCCAATTGGACCACTAAGTCTATATATTCTGAGCATTCTTGGGGCGGATTTACAACTTGGGCCAGGACATCTTTAAGTTCTCCGCGTAGACCTCGATAAAATAACGTGATTCTTTTATCTTCTGGCCACCCAGTTTCCACAATTAGTCTATTAAAGGTTGCAAAGTAGGAAAGGAGGTCTTGATTGCCCTGTCGCAGAGATAGAAGTTCGTCATCTAGAGCCTGCCCCTGGGAGTGACGAGCAAATAACCTTTCCATGCTTGCTTGAAATCCTTGAAAATCACGAAGAATCGGGTCATCTTGAGTTACCAGTGGAACTGACCAATCGGCAGCACTGCCGCTGAGATATGACAATACAAAGGCTACCTTGGTCTGGTCATTAGGGAAGGCCCCAGGTCTGCACAGGAAATGCAAACGACACTGATTCATGAATACGGTGAATCGTTTGGGGTCCCCAGCAAAGTGTTCGGGTGGGGCCAGCGGCATGTTTCCAGGTAGATTTATCTGCACCGGGTTACTGGAAAGCACAGGAGCGGGGTTCCCTCCGGAACCGGGTAAAGGGGTTTGCCCAGCTTGACCTTGCAAAAGCTGTCTAGCCAGGTCATCAGCTCTTTCCTTTGTTACAATCACTTCCCTCCTGAGAGCATTAGTCTCTTGATGAGCGGCGTGTACCTCGGCCCGTAATTCCCCCAGTAGTTGGGCCAACTGGTCAGTCTCGGATGTTTCCATAGCCCCTGGGTAGGAATTTGTAGGAAGGCTACGCGTTCTGTAACGCTCACCTGGCTCCCACGGAGGCGCTGGTCTGGTCTGGGTTGCTGTGGCCTCTTCAAGCGTGATGCGCAGAATTCGGACCACCGATTGAACAGGACCCCCAAATCTTGCTTGTCGGGCCCGTAGGATTATCCTTCTGCAGATGAGAAAGGGGATTAACTGTCTGCCGAATAGTGTGCTTGCTCCCCCCTTCCTCCCTTCGTTCTCCTCTGATTCCTCCAAAACCCCCGGTTTAAGCTCACCTTATGGTTTGGAAGGATGAACTCTCCATCCTGCTTCTGGTGCAGGGGTGCGCGTTCGTCCAGTTACTTCACTGGTTTTCAGAATAGCGCTGGCACATCCACTTGACTTTTCTGAGCGATACGCCGTAAGTATGAAGATGCAAAAGTTCAAGTTTGAGCCTCCTTTTATGTTGTCTTTTCTATCCTTTATTTCAGGTGCAGAACAAAGGCGATGCGTTGAGGGGTTAAATTGCCGGTCGTAAAATCAGGTGAGTTAGTGATGAGGGCGACCCCTCTAAATGTCTTTATAATTCCCCAGTAATATCTTTTGTCCTTTCCCCATAGGGGCCGGGGTGCGGTACCTGCCAAAGATGCGGCGCCGACCCGAGATGTGGAATGGTTCACCAAGAAAAGCCGGTAAGTAATATGGCTGAAAATGTCCTTTCCCCATAGGGGGCGGGGTGCGGTACCTGCCAAAGATGCGGCGCCGACCCGAGATGTGGAATGGTTCACCAAGAAAAACCGGTAAGTAATATGGCTGAAAATTCGGCTTTCCTCTTGTGTTCCCTTGCTCACCTTTTGTCTCTTCTTCTCTCCCCTAGGTGCAGAGATGTGGCGACCGGTGCTTAGAGCCACGATGGAACCGGGCAGCGTCTCGGGAACAGGTGAGTGAAGCGCGGCGCTGCAGCGAGCAACGCAGTGCTTTTAAATGGAAGTCTTCCTTAAGGAATGCTGGCGTGAAGATTCCGGATGCAGGTAAGAAGGTTGAATAAGTTCTTGGTTTTCACCTTTCTCTTCTCTTATTCCCTTACAGGTGTTCCAGGTTCGAGGCAGGAGTGGCTGGAGTCCAGGTGCAGGAGCAGACACGGTGAGCGTTCAGCTGCTGGGATGCAGAACAATGCGAAGCACGTGAGGCTGTCCGGGCGTGGCTTAAATAGCTTTGGAAGAAGTTCCAGGTGAGTATTCTTCCACAGCCCCACCCAAGTAACAAAATAGTTCCTTCAGAAAAATAGTCCCTCCGAAGCCTCATTTGGCTTGGTTCTTCATGCAGCATGGTCTGCATCAGGTGAGTGTGCAGCATGGTCTGCTTTAGGTAAGTGCACCAAACACTTCCCCTTATGAGCCTGGCGCCTATGGGGCCAGGACTGATGTCCAACATGAGCCTGGCGCCAACGGCGCCAGGACAGAGTCCAAAGAGCCCCAATAAAGGGCCGCTGGGCTTTTACCCGAGGGCGTGATGCCTGCTCCCGGGTGTGCTGGGCCTGGCCTGGTGCTCCGGGGGTAGGCATCATGACATGATCTCTGCGTAGCCCTCAATTAACTTTCTGCTGTAATTAGTCAGTCCAAGGAGGCTCCTTAGTTCCCGCAGAGTTGTGGGGTCTTTCAGTTTCTGAAGTGCTTCGACTTTCTTTTCTTGGGCACAGAGACCCTGAGGAGTAATCTCATGCCCCAAGAAATTAACACAGGTTCTACACCACTGTGCTTTCTGAAAGGAAAGTTTGGCTCCGGCGGCCCTCAACTGTGTCAGAACATAACAGATCTCCGCTATATGTTCTTCCACAGATGAACTTTTGATGAGGACATCATCTACATAAGCCAATTTACCCCTTGGACCCAGGTCGGGCATGGCCTTGTGTAGGAAAATGTTGAACTCATTGGCGGAGTCGAGGTATCCGAAGGGAGTCCGGGTCCATGTGTACTGCTGGCCCCCAAAGGTAAAAGTCAGTTTGTATTGGTCCTCCCTACTGAAAGGCACGGTCCAGTATCCATTGGTCAGGTCTATGGCAGTGAATACCTGTGACCCCTGAATCTGGGCCAGCCCTTGGTCCATGTAGGGCAGTGGCCACCGGGAAGTATGGACCGTTTGTTGAGCTCCCTAAGGTCGGCACAGAGTCTCCACTGGCCGTTTGGCTTCAATATTCGCAGCACCGGATTATTGAAGGTGCTGTGTACTGGACAGATTATTCCCCGGGATTCAAGGTTCTTAATTATTTCGATAAGGGACTCCATGGATGCAAGAGGCAAGCGATATTGCTTCACAAACACTGGAGTCATGCCAGGGTCCGTGGGAATTGTTGTTGTGTGGATGTCGGTGTGACCACAGTCATATGAGTCTACCGCAAAGAGATCTTGGAAATCAAAGAAAACTAGTTTCAACTTTTGCTTCTGTTCCAGAGTCACGCAGGCATCAGCTAGGTTGACTCTCTCTTCCACCATCTGCCTGAAGCCTAGAAAGACTTCGGGTTTTGCTATCTCAGCGGTCTCCTCCAGCTGGGTGGAGAAGTCCCTGGTCAGAGTGCTGATTTGGACCGGAGGCTTCAGGTGGGAAAGGCAGCCCTCATAGACCTGGAAAATCACCTCATCCCCTCTGAAGTCACAAGTCACATCTTCCTTACCATAAGGGCAAGAAGTGTACACCAGGAAGTTCCCCCCATGCCAGGTAAAGATCCTTTCTGGTGTTGTATTGTCATCACTATCACTGTCAAAACAGTCCTTGGGGATTGGTCCTAACAGTTCATTTCCTAAATCAATGGAGAAATGTCGGTCATCAACCGCCATTCCAATAATGGTGCCTGCGGCTAGAGTAATACTCTTTAAGTCGCTGGTATCTACCTCTATTGGAATGATGTCATGTTCTATGTTGACTAATGGTGTTGGGTTTACCCCTAACCCTTGCTGTTGGAGGGAAGCATTTAGATGAATATAAGCATCAGGGATTTTCAATTTTTGTCCTCTTTTAACTTTCACTTCCAGGGAGAATTGTCAGGTCCTTTCTGGGATGGTGACTTCCTCTTTAACTTGAATTTCAACTGCATAAGGTAGCAATTGAGCTGACCTAAATGCTTTTTCTGGATCATCAAAGCCCATGGGATTATCCGCTAATCGGGACCAAGCATTGAAGTTTATTAGGTCCAAACTAATGGCAAAGCGATTGAGAATATCACTGCCTAAGTAAAAGGCGGCAGTGATGTCTCGCACGACCCAACAATTATGGACTATGCTCTTGTTGCCAATGGAGATTTTGAGCATACACCTGCTTGGCAGGAGATGTTTGGAATTGGGTACTTCCAGGTACATTTCCCATCTGTCTATCAGTTTGAATGTGGGAATGGCTGGATCTTTTTGGAGTTGGCGGAACATGGCTTCGCTGATGAAGCTTTTACCATTGTTCACACACACTCGGGCGAGAACAGAGTCCTTCCCTTCATTTAACTGAACAGGGATGAACAACTGCTCTCCAATTTGCTGAACATCAGCCAGACTCTGAGCTGATTTCACATCTTTCTGGACCATAGGAGGGGGAGTTTCTGATTGTGGATTAGTAAAGAATTTCAGAGTATTTCCTTCCATTGTGGAATACCACCTTAAACTGGAGGGAAGGTTGATTTTCAGAAATAGAGAGGACCCCCCATCACCAGTCTGTTGTCCTACTGCTATTACTGTCACGTCTGGAATCTGGTTGTTCTTGAAGTGAAATTCTACTTGGTCAGATTTTTGTTCAACCATGTGGCATGTGCCGTTTAAACTAATATGGTTGACACTCTGTTTTAATTTTATTGGCCGGCTAGTCTGAGTCCAGAGGACCTTGTTTACGCAATCTATTAGGGGTGACAACCTTCTCAGGAGGTCATTCCCTAGTAAACAAGAGGTGCCCTCTGGAGTCACTACTATGACCGGGTGTTTCACCTTGTGTCGCTCAATTTTAATGTCCAAATATGCAGTCCCCTCGATGGGAATTTCCTTCCCGTCAAAGTTCTGCAGTTGTCCAGGAAGAGAGGTGAGAGGAATCTGGTATTTCTCCCCCCTTCCTGAATTTATTTCATCAAAGGCCTTTTTGGACAGAAGGGTAGCTTGGGATCGAGTGTCCACCAGTGCCAAAATTGTACCCTGCCCCTGTACTTGTACCGGGGCATAGTATCTTCCCTCCTTCTCCTCAAAGGGGCACAGATAATGCACATTTTTGGACAACTGGTGGGCTAATTTTCTGGTTTTGGACATTGAGAGAGAAGAGATCTGGGCAGAGTTCAGCAGGGAGTTTTGGGAATCTGAAAGAAAAAGTTGGCAATCGGATAAGGATGCGGTTCTGTGTTCCCCTGGTTCCGGTTCTGGGCCGCCCCCCCTTTCCGGAGGCAGTCACCAGGATGTGTTTGAACCAGGGGTTTCCGGTATTGTTAGTTCTGGGATAGGATGATGGGCGGCGACAGCTCGATCCCCACATCTACCCAGTCTGGATTGAAATCCCTTGGGACCCATTTTTCCTTGGGAGGAGTTCCCCCATCTCTGAAGGAGAAGATCCTTTCCCCAGGATCCTCTTGGGATCCCTCTCGCTCAAATTGGAAGACCTGTACCTCCTCCACAAAATGGGTCTGTTTGGGTCCTTTGTTTCTCCTACCTCCTCTTTGCTCCTTGGGTGGAAGACTTTCAGGGGTTGGAGATTTTGTTTCCAGTTCCTGGTTTTCCAGGGGCTGTTTACAAGTTGGGAAGGAAGCTTCCTCCAAGGCTTTACACCCCCCTTCCCCTAGTGCCTCCTCCCTGGGAACCGGTGGGTTATCGGGGTGCTGCCCCGTGATTGTTCTGGAGCACCAGGCCCAGAGTTTGGGGCATTCTGCGGTGGCATGCTCATCTGAGAGTTCTGTTGAGCCCTCAGTATGTGACCCAGATCCCGGGTCATATTTTGGACCTGGCGCTCAAGTTGGGAAACCCGCTCAGGCTGATACAGGGTTCTGTTTTCTCCCCTGGGCTGATCCCGGGAAGCGTAGCTGTCCCTTCTCTGGTAATACCCTGGGTTGGGAAGATTTGGGTACCTCTCCACCCTTGGCTTCCCCTCTCCCGGATTAGGTTTTCTAGGCTCAGGGAATTGGGGAAAGAAGGATGGATGGTTTTGGGGTTGGAAATTGGGTGGATACTTGGGAAACAAGGTCTGCCCAGTGTTTGGGGAATTTCTGCCCTCCTGTGGGAAGTTAGGAGGGAAGTTCCCTGGGTCAGGTGCTTGGCAGGATCCCCCCCCTTGGGCTGGAGGAGTCCACACATAACACAGGATGGGTCGGTTTCCCTTGTAACAGGGACTTACATAATCAGGGGAGAGAGGGACCCCATTTGTGGGACTACCTCCTTGACTCCCTGTCTGTGACTGGCCCGAAGGCCTTCTGGGCTTAGAATTATTTGGTGCAGGCAGGTTTTTAGGCCCCCCCATCTCCAAATCTAAAACGGGGGCAACCTTTACCTCTGCCACCTTGGCAGCAGCAGGGGTGCTGTTGGTTTTGGGGTTTTTGGGCTGATTCTTATTTTCCACCGGTTTCTGCACCTCATAGATGCGGGTGGCTTGCTCAATGACCCAGTCTAAAGATCTTTTCTCGTGAAAATCTCTTACGAGCTGGGTCATTATGTATTTGGGTAAGGCATGGAAAAACGTATTAACAAATTCCTTACTGTCGATGGGTACCCCCCCACTGACCTAACTGGGCAGAAGTTTTTAGGATGCCCTTAGTGGGTCTACTTTCCTGGGGTTCCCCACTAAATTGCACTGTGCTTGGGTGCCCATACCCGGATGCCCGTGCATCCATTCCTGGAAGGTACTGGCCTATGAACCCCATACTTTTGGCTGGATAGTAATCTGCCATCCCTGTGGCCCTGTGCTCATGTGCGCCAGGGCACATGGGGTTGGCAGAGTCCAAGGACTGGGAGTGATGAAGGCCTCTGGTACTAGGGCTCCTGAGGTTATGCTCAGGTGTTTCCCTTTCCCAGCGAACTTCATCTCTGTCAGCCCCTGCTCCCTGTTGCAATGCAAGAGCCTGCACTTTCAGTTCCTCAGTTAAGGCCTTACTAGACTCTATCAGTCTCTCCTGCATGGCTACCTGTTGCTGGAGCCTATCATTGTGCTGACAGAGAGCCTCATTTTCTCTCTGCGCCTCCTGATTGGTCCTGGAATACTAGGCCAGTCTTTGCTGCAGGGTGGTTACCTCCTGGGTACCATCCCTACTGGCCAGCTACTTTCTTGCCAGAGCATCTTCCACCCTCCTGGTGTGCTCTAACAAGTCGTGGTGCTCTTTTTGGGGGTCACCCAGTCCCTGGAGGGCCAGGTGATTTTCTTCCATTTTCCTTTTTTTTAAGTGGCAGACTTCCTGGACTAAGGTATCCCTTTCCTGAGTAAGAGCCTGCATCTGTGCCGCCAGGTCATCCCTCTGCCATTGAAGGGCACCAGCTTTCTGGCGCTCTTCATCAAACTCTGCCTGGGTATCCAGGTCTTTCAAAATCATTTTATTGCTTTCCTCTTTCTCTCTGTCTAGTTGGATTTGCAGGGTGGCTACCTGCTCTGTGCACGCCCTGTTGAAATTGATCTGTTGCTCCTGCTTTTTCTGGCTCTGCAGTAAGGAGTCCAAACTGTCTTGGTGCTCCTTCTGCAAGGCCAGAATTCTGGTATCCTGGTCAGCCTTTTCCTGTTGCAGGATATCCATATCCTCCTTTATTTTAATGATGTACTGTCTACTCTCATTTTCAGACTCCTGGCTTCTGTGCAGCCTCTGCTCAGAAGAGTCCAGATCAGATTGGGCCTTCTGTAATGCCAGCAGTTGCCTACTCGCCAGATCTTGGCCTTCAGCACATTTGTCCTACATGGCTCCCATATATAGATACAAATATGCCGCTATCCTGACAATCTTGTCGTGTTCATCTTTAGCTTTAGGAGCCATATATAGTTCACTCAGGGCCACATGTAAGGGACCCTGATCTCTCCAGTTATCTGACCCAGTTGTAGTGACCTGTTGTGTGATCGCCTGCAACCATACATTTTGGTCCTGTTCAGACCATTCACCTCTCACAAACAGTTTATGTAAGAGGTGCTCTCTCGCTATTTTGATGTCTACCAGTGTCGTCATTCTGGAAATTGATTTCCTTCCTGACTTACCGAAGTTAGTATTTTATTTTGCAAAACAGACCTTTTCTTGAGAGCGTTCCTTTTTGAGGGGTGTTTTCACAGCGTAGCACAGCGTGGTGATCCAACAGGATTTATGTATCCTATCAGTTGGTACACTGTATTAAGCTGCACAAGCGGTAGATCTAATCCAGAATCCCCGGCTACGAGCGCCCACTCTGTTAATGACTCCAATCAAGCATTCCCACTAAATCAGTGCCTTGTCTGGGATTGCTCAAGGGAAGCCCTTATTTATATATTTTTATGACAAGTTATAATCTGGATGATGAACCCTTGTATAACGCCCCTCTCTTAGAATCCCCCTGACCCCACTGAGCCAAGAAGTAGGTTTGTTTTGCAAATTAAAAAGGTTTATTTGAAAAATTAAACAATAGATATATATCACACTTTATAATAAATTAATATTTGATATCACACTTATGAGTATAATGTCGATCAACAATGGATAATGTTATACTAGCACACTTATTTTATTACTTATGAGTTGGTACGGAAACAAGGTAGCTGGGAATGCTTTATGGTTTCAAGGAGATGCAAAGATGAATAAAAGGCAGTACAGAAATAAACTTGATATGATTTCAGCAAAAGATAATATGATCACTTTTTCTCTGACAATTCACTCACCCCCTATGCAATGTAAGGAGATGGTAGTAACACACACAGTCTTCAGGAACACAAGCACAGTACAATATGAATTCAGTTCCCCCCTAGCAAGCTTATAGCACCAGGGATGATTGTGAAACACAGGCAAAATACTTTAAATGTGGTTTGCAAAGAAGGGAAAAATATGCTAAAAATTATTTTTAATTCCGTATAAGAGATTCAGGGTGGGTGATAGCTACTTTAAATTAGTTCAGGATCACTTTAGCAATGCTCTATGAATGATTGTCAGGTTGCAAACGAATTTCAGTAAAGGAAAGCAAGAAGCTGCTATTTTGACAAGTGAAGAAATTTGAGCCAAATCGCAAATCGCTGCACTTTTTCCAAGTGCGTCGAGCGCGATTATGGAATAAGTATAATGAATAGAAAGTCGGTTCTGGGTTCGTTGGAAAGCCTAGAAACGGTTCAAGAGATACAGACGATTTCGTGAAGGTAGTTTTTCAGAAATGAAATAATGATTCAAAATGGCAAAATTACACTTTACAGGTTTAAATCGGAGAAGGAACACACAATTCCTATGATGCAGTTCTGGACAGGTTCAAATGTTTTGAATCAGATTATTTTAAGCTAAGAGATGGGTTCTGCACAGTTCTAGCTGGGTACTCACACTATAAATTTGAAAGGAATGGCCTCGTCATGGATCTGGTCAACAAGTTTAGCTGCGGTTCTCTCTGCTCGGTCGGTCAATCAGGCACCGGTTCTGTTCACAGCGGTCTGGTCTGGGTCTCTGGTTCTGCTGGTCTGGATCAAGTGGATTCTGGATACCGCACTGCTTTCTGGGTACTGGTTCTGTTCTGGATACACAGGACTCTTAGCAGGCAGCAAACCGCACAGCCCGGCAGTTGAATAGTTTGCAAAAGATTTTGAGGCCTGCTGAAGAGTTCAGCTATTTGGAGTTTTTGTTCTGGAGTTAGTCTGGATCTCTGGACTTCTGGGTTCTGGAGTTCTCCGTCAGCGTGCTGCGCAGGAATTCAGTTGAAGGTTGGAAAATGAATCCCTGTCTAGCTTCCAGTGGCTCTTTTTATGTCTTTAGAAAGTGGGTGGGTTGGCTCATTCTGCATGCCCAGCCCTCTCGTGATTTGATAGGTCAAAGGATTCTTTGGTCCCTGATTTGAGAAGGGATCGCGTGTCAGAGTGAGTCAGAGTGAGTCATCATCATTTACAATCTATTGAAGAAACGCCCCTTTGCTTTTACTTAGAAAATGATTTTCATAACTAAACACATTTCCCAGATACACAAGTGGTTGACATTACATATACACATCATATATCACATAATGTAGTTTCTGTTCCAACTCTGATGTTTCTAAGAGCTTGGATTAAGAAATGACAACATTTTGCACTTTTTGGTTGGTTTTCCAATATTGGATTTTTACCCAAAAGTACACAGATGTACACCATCTCTCTACACATATTCCAGTAATTTACTCTGTCTCTAGCATAAACACAGTGTCTGTAGTATTAATAATTAGCTGGCAGGGCACTGTTTACAGTCAACACCCAAATCAGCATATCCTATTCAAAGGAAACAGTCTACTGTTTTGGGTCCTGCAGGCTGGAGGAGAACCCCCTCCCTCTCAATCAACAGGGCCATGTGATATCCTGCCTTCTTGTGTGGAGTTCTGAGGTGAGAAGGTTTCCCAGCCTCTTGGACTGTTAATTGAATCAGCCTGTCTTCTGGGAACAGCAGGTGTTTAAGAATTTTAATTAACCAAAAGGCTTTGAAGTTTCCAGCTGGCTCAGGATCCTTTTGGAACTCCTGAAGTACAGTTTTCCTGTCAGAGTTTAGACCGCTAGCGCCGGTTTGTGTCCAATGCCGGTACTGCACCCATTTTTTTTAGGAGTTGTCTTGAATTAACTCCATTTCAAAAAAGGGATTTTCTTGATAGTATATGATCATTGCTCAACATGGCCTTGGTGTGGATTCTGCAGTAGAATAATTTTGTGCCCCTAATTTTAGCCATTTTTGACATTAATTCAAACGGATTTTGAACAGATGGTCTCCTTTATTAGCTATCTTGCAATGTTTGAAATGGGCATTTTAAGCTTGCATTCAGAGAAACAGAGGTGGTTTAAAAGCGCTTTTGAGCTAACAGGTCCTGCTGTTTTTCCTTGGGCACCACCTTTTACCCATGGCGCTTCCGGCCCATCACGCTCGCACTGGTGGGTGGCAGGTTAGGCGACCATTTTGGTGTGCGCAAAACTGCGCAGTTCTCCTGGATTCTGGCACAATGTGGGCTTTTCGGCCATCTTGGATTTTCTAAGCCCACAGCACCAACTGTTGCAGCTTAATGACTCAAACGTGGGTCAATACCCCTGACAACATTTAGTGAGTTTAAATGAATAATAGACTTTCTAACACTGCATCCTAGTAGCATAGCTTAACATGACCATCCATACTCAATGTAATACTGTCGTAATTCGCGTGATACTGGCCACCTTCTCTTTAGGTGCTTTTCATCACAACTAATGCTACCAAAATGGCACTCGGCAGGCACATTATCACTACTCCGGTTCTCAGGCAGTTAAACCAGTCTTCATGATCTGATGCAGGACATTTAGTAGTAGCTAGTCATTTGTATAGCGCCTTTATCCCATTAGTATGGCCTCAACGCACTTGTGATGGACACGTCCTCAAGGGACCGAAGTGCAAAAAAGGAGGAAGATTGTCAGAGAGTATTATGATGCGTGTGTGCATTTGTCCATGGTAGGGATTTGGTCGGATGGCAGTGCCCCAGTAAGCTACCCATGATGGACAGGCATGTGGATGGATGCTGAGAGGAGGTCAGCAGTGAGCTTGAGTGCAAGAGACTCGTTATGTGTCCAGCTACACCACATTTTATGTTGTAGGGCATATCTGCATTCTGATGGCAGGGGTGATGTGCTAGTGTTAGTCTTGTGCATGGAGGCGGTGCATGCGGGAATGCAGCCGTGCCTGCGGCTGATGGTCCATCCGCATGGACTGCGACAGGTTTAATACATTGGTTATACTTTAGTGAGTTCTTTAGTTCCGACCATTCGCCCAATTTAAACATCTAGGTTGTTGAAGATTAGTGACTACCTTCTGCGTGCGTGCAGTCTGCAATAATATAATTAGTCTAGATTCAGTCCATACGCTACATTTTCCTTTTCCCTTGATTCAATACATAGGGAACCTTCTACCTTAGCCTACATTTAATATATTGCCTGCATTCTGCATTCCCGCAGTCTCAACACACATGCTACATTTTGTAATGAATGCATTTAATGTAATGGCTATATTCTATTATATTCAGCATTTGCTACATTCTAACATTCACTCATATTTATTATACTGATTATATTCTACATTCACCTAGATTAAATACATTGGCTACATACTACATCCATCTGGATTCAGTGCATTGGGTGCATTCTCCTTTCACCCAGGTACAATGCATTGGGTACATTCCACCTTTCCCGGATTCACTATTCTGGCCACACTCCACATTCACCCAGAATCAATATATCAGCTACATTCTACACTCAACCAGGTTCAGTACAGTGCTATGTTCTGCATTCACCTAAAATCAAAATTGGCCATGTACTCCCTACACCGACATTCAGTACAGTTGGCTGCTATCTGCCTTCACATTAGCTGTCCTGCCAATTCCTCTCGCACAGGATGAATCTTTAATGTCTAGTGATGTATGTTACCTTACCGAGCACTGGAATGACTATTGTGGTCACAAACTCTTGCGGCTTTACGTCCCTGTTTGCTGGTCTGATATTCAAGACTGGTCTCTTGGTTTTGCCTTTGTTGGACACTAGAAAGCAAAGTGAGTAGATGCACCCGTTTACCTGGAAATGAGAATTGAGTTATATTAGAAGTAGAGCTGTGACTTCCTTTTCTAAAAGTTTTTGTTCTCATGGAATCTCTCCTTGGAGGTAGATTACACGGTTTCGGTATCAACTATGTAGTAACCCTGGGCTGCTTTGCCTCCACACAATGATAAAGATGGTATTCCCCCCACCCCTCATGTGTGGGTGAATTCTGTTATGTGTCCTACTAGAGAAGAATGCAGGGGACCCTAACATTTATGAGCACCTGTTCACATGCTAACCAGTCAGCATTTTATCCGCACCACCCCTCCTTAGCATGGCTGCCATTTCTACGTTAATGCCACAATGATGGCTGTATTTTGCAGTGTATTTTGCAGTGTGAGGCCTACACAGACCTAAAGCAAAAAGTACATATGCCACCATCTTCCTAAAATTATCTTGCTTTCTACTGGCACCGCATCACACCATGCACATAAAGTGAGATACTGCTTCACTTCACGCACTTGGCAGCCATCTTCAATTGGAGAGTATTACTTTTTAGATTGCCATGGTCTCTGAACCTTATTTGCCCAGCAGTTACTATTGATTGTGAATCTGGTTTTCTATAATGGGACCCATCCATTCATGTGGCTAGGAACGCAGGCTTGAACCACCAGTGAAAGCCTGCGCTCCATCCCACCTGATGGACGGCTCCCCCGCCACCACCTTCCCCCGTCACCACCTTCCCCTGTCCTGTTTTTCCCCCATGTGCACCACTCACTTACTGTATTTCTGCAGCAGTGGCACACCTCACCACCACAGTTCCTTCCTCTCCGCTCCTGTAGACCACCATGGAAAGGAAAGATGGCCTCCATTTGGAGCCCCTCTTCCCTTTCCATGGCAGTCATCTTGGAAAAGTATTTACCTTCGTTCAACGTGACGCATGCGGCGTCCTCTGAACGAATGGAAATATTTTCTTTTTTAGCACCCCGGGTTACCGCTTTTGGCAACCTGGGGTGGTAATAGCCTTAATCCCCCGATCCAAGTGCTGGGGGGAAAAGGGGGATGGATAACGGCCCGTTCCAGCCCTTGGACAGGGGATTAATGCCATATTGGAGAATCTTTTCTCCAATTTTATTTAAGGTGAGGTTGCCCTTAAATAAATCCTCAACATTAAAGCAGGCTTCATCCTTTTGATAAAATAGCACAGCTTTTTAAACAAGCAACCTAATCAGGTATCTTTTAAGTGTCTGATTATAGGAATAGTTGAGATTGAAAAGAGGGTAGGGCTAAGGCCCTTATGAAGATTTCCTGTGGAATTCTGAGCCTACAAGGAGAGGAGATAGGAGGAGTTTGAAGCAGCTTAGACAGAGATTTGCCCAGGGAAGAAGCTGAATGGGAAGGTCCGGGTCCATTTCAATTTTGGTAACCAGTGTGTTCCTTCCTTTCCAAAACGGGTTCTTGTGTGTCGGGCCCAGGTGCATTATAAGACTTGTAGTCCCAGTTCATCTCGGGATGTTGCTGCCACCCAGGAACCACGTGAAAGAGAAGGGAAAGATACATGGCCGGGACAGAGGCTGAAAGGCATTGGTTCTGAGACAGCAGCACCAATGTACATAATTGGCAAGGTAGCCAAAGGGGGCAGAGAGAACCTCTTGGGCAAGAAGGGGGTGGCTATAAAAAGCTTGAGAGTCATTACACAGTAAGAGATGTTTGGATGAAGTCGGGGGAGGAGAAAGGAGGACCAAGAGGCCAGCAAGTAGTGTGCAGCCGGTGGGGGAGGATTTGGATTGGAGGAGAGTTTTCTGTGTTTGGAGAGAGTACAGGTAAGGTGTTGGGATCAATTTTGTCTGTATGTATGTGGATGAGTGTGTGAGAGTGAGAATCAATAACAGGTGAGTTGGGGGATTAGAGGTGATAAGGAGGAAAAGGTGTTGGATTAGGAGTTTCATTGTGCAGGGCACTATATACAAGGATGTGGTTTAGTGGGCAGGTCACTATATCCCTGGGGCCAGAATAGCAAGCAAGTCTCCATATCCCTAGTAGTGGTTGGAGGTGAGTGGAGACAGGAGTAGTGATATAATAAAATAATTAGAAGGGAAGTGGAGAGTAGAGACAGGAAGGGAGAGAAGTGATAAAGTCAGGAAAACAGAGTGTAGAAAGTCAAAGCGAGACAGAGAGATCGAGAGAAACAGAGAGAGTGCAGGAGTATTAGGAGGGTGGAAACAGGTGTAAAGAGAGGAGAGTAAGGTTCGGAGATGGTCATCCAAATGAAGGGCATGCCAGGGCCAACAAACAACCCTTTTTATGAAACTTAGGAAGTCCCTGAGGGAGTTAGATAGATAAGACACGTAGGCCCCCCTAAGCAGGGAGAGATTAGACAGTAGGAGTATCCTGGCTATATTAAACCAATATTGGAGTAAGCCATTTTGGAAATGAGCATGAGATGGACTGGAAATATGAAGAGGAATACTGGGGCAAGCCCCAAGATGAGGAGTGGACAACGGTAGTCCAAATCCTGCCATACCTGTTAGAGTCCAGTGAATCAGAAGCTGGCAAAGAAAAGAGAGAGAACAGTCAAAGTTGAGGATGAATTCAAAGCTAAGCAAGAATCGGCCAAACACTATGAACAGAAGTCTACTGCATCTGATGAGAACAGTTGGACCTAAAGACACATACTGTTATCCGCCAGAGAGGGAGGACAACAAGACGGCTTTGATAGCGTGAACGCCAGGACCTCAGGGAAACATACAAAACCCATCAAGGCCAAACTGAAGGCAAACAAGAGCAGACCGTAGCACAGAGAATTGATTTTTTCCATCCTAGGAAAATATTGGGCTATCGAATTCAGCCAGCAGCATCACAAGAGAGAAATCACCACCGGAGGATGAACAGATTGTAAATCTGAACCCTATGAGTAACCAAGGTCAAGTACACTTGGAGAATGTTCTTGCCCTGCTTGTGCAGAGTCAGGTAGTTACCCAAGGAAGTCATAGCAAGGCCCTAGCAGAACTGAAGAATACCTTCAACAATGGGCCTACCAACCCCACCTAAACACTGCCAATGTATTTCTGGAGGTACACCACAAGAAGGTGACAGACAGAATTCAGATCTGGGAAAGACCTGCAGCGAAGCCAAAAGACACGAGGTCTGGAAGAATGATACTGGAAATCCAGGGAAGCCTGGTTTTGGGGTATGCCAGCGGACAATGCACGAAAGCCCTGCAATGACCCTAGACCAAGGACCCAGACGGACAGCATGCAACAGCAATGGTCAAAGAGATACCTGATGCCTTTGGTCAGCAACAAAACTGAAAGACTGCCCCAAGATAAAGGCAGCACTCGTCAGTGAGAAGACTGAGGGTATCCATTCACCATGGAGGAAGGCTGAGATCCCTTATTAAAAAGGGAAGTTAAACCCCAACCTCCACAGGGAGCTTTTAGTATGATCCGAGAAAGAGAGGGGTCTATACCACCAAAGAAGAGGTAATCAGGGACCCTGAAGAAAACTGAGCCCTCAACCAAGAACAGGGCCTGAGACAAGCAAATAAACTGACAGCCCAGGAAGAGGCAAAAACCAAAACAGGAGGACAGCGTCATAGGAAATCCCTGACCTAGAGGGTGAAGAGAAACCAACCAAAGAAGGAGCTACAGAATCATCTCATTAGCATAGATGGTGTGGGGGATTACCTACATAGCCAAGGGGGAAAGTTGGAGCAGAGGGGAACTACAAATAAAAGATGATGGTTTGTGAAAGGATCATGAGTGTGACTCTGTTAAAGGGGACGAAGACTCCAGAGAGGGTGTGGGGGAGATAAGGGAGACCCCTGTCCCTGGCTTGCCTGTATGTGTGGAGCTGTGTATGTACATTGGTACAGCTGTCCTGGATTGAATGTCTTTAAGCCTTTATCCAGGCAAGGTCCCTTTCTCTTTGGTTTTCAGGTGGTTCTTGGGAGGCTGCAACATTTAGAGAAGAACTGGGACTACACATCTCACAATGTACCTGGGCCCAATACACATACCTGGCTTGGAGCAGGATGAACAGGCTGGTTACCAAAATGCAAATGGGCTACGCCTTCCCATTCAGGAGCCAAATGAGCAACTAAACACCCATGACAGGATACCCAGAATCCAGACAAGTGAACAGTAGAACTGTACCAGTGGTTCTGGAGACAGTGGGGAAGTGTATGGTAAAAGGTGAGACCAGAGAACACACCCATAAATCCATTTGGAGAGTGACTTACTTGATCCAGGAGGGGAGCAGAAGATAGTAGTGCAAGCTAGAATGGAAATGGAGAGTGAAAAGGGGATGGGATAAGGCCCCTTATGCAGTCTTTCTGTGGAAATCCCAGTCCACAAGGGAAGAAGATGGGAGGAGTTGTGATAGCTTGGGCAGAGATACGCCTAGGGATGCAGCTGACTCAGGTAGCATAGGGGAGCAGTGAGAGACATCTATGCAGGAAGGGGAGCGCTATAAAAAGCCAGAAGAATCCATTCACAGTGAAAGGTGTTTGGGTGAGTTCAGAGGAGGAGAAAGGAAGACAAAGAGACCAGAGAAGTCAACCGGATGAAGCGCACGCCAGGGCAAACAAACAACCCTTTTTAGGACAGATAGAAAGACTGAGTTAGATATAAATAAAATATCATATCATATCATAGATAAGGCTATGGGCCTCATTACACGGAAGGTGGTAAGGCTTAACGGTCACCAGTAATGGTACCGGTAACTGTTAAGCCTTACCGCCTTACTACGAGGTCCCTTTGCGGGTTGGTACTTTAACGCCTGCTTTTTAGCAGCCATTAAAAACCAACCAGCAAAGGGACCAGGGTGCTAATTACGGTACCGCAATTTGCGGTACCGTAATTAGCACCTTCCCCATTCCCATTATGCCCTATGGGGCAAAAATGGGGAAGGGCAATGGGGGAAGGGGGAATTACCGCTCCGCCAACCTTGGAATAGGGCGGTAATTCCCCTTTCCTCCAAGGTGGTGCCGGTATTTTACCGGCATGGACCAAGGTGCTAATAGCACCTAGGTCCACCGCCTACCATGTAATGAGGCCCTATGACTTTTAGGCCGCCATAAGGAATGTAGCGATTAGACAGTAGGGGGTGCCCTGGCTATAGTAAACAAATGTTGGAAGAGCCATTTTGGAATAAGGAGCATGGGTTAGGGAGGTGGGGGCCTCCTTCAAGGTTAAAGGAAAGGGCACCAGGACCACCCGTAGCCTGGAAAACCCAATTTTATTTTTACCTATTTTGTGAATAAAAGTTGAAAGCATATCTATATTGTCATGTGACTCCTTGATAACCTTTTCACAATGGTTCAACGATGTGACAAAGCCAGGGGACATCAAGGAGGATGCTGTAGCACACATGAAGAGGCATAACCAGTAGAAGCAATGCTGTAAAAGCAGTGCAATTCTGATGTTGTGTACATAGCTCTACGACATTCTGCCTGAGACCAAGAAGGAAGCCAAGACCATATGTTACAGTTCACTAAGTTTTATAAGTGGATTTGTCACAGGACTGGGAAGCTGAAAATTAGATTTTTTCCAAAAACAAAACTATCATTCTGATGGTTCTTCCCTAAGTGAGATCAGGTCCTATTCCCCTTAGGAACTCTGCCTTTGCTCAATGTCTTTTCTGCGCAATTCATGCTCCCAGTCCTTCCAAGCCTTTGAAACAAGTGCCCCAATTCGTACAGTTCAGAAGGGATTACCTTGCCCTTTCCTGTTGTTGCAGGCTTTAGAGTGAATACTTCTTCTCAGTCCAAGTTAGGTGCTGCTTTCCAGAGTCCCATAACCCATTAACCACTCTGGAGATAGGTCTTGTCAGCAGATGGTTATGTGAACATAGCCACAAGGGAGAGCTACAGAAGGCTACCTGTGATGAGGTGTCCCATTGACCACCTCCCGATTCCACTTTCTCCAAAAGTATTCCATCTCTAATCTTCTCCAAACGCAAGCGTATTGCTTATGCAACCAAAAGTGAGCAACTGGTTAAGGAACAAGTTACTTACCTGTAACTGTTGTTCTCCAGCATGGGTCTGGCATGGATTCACATGCTCATGAATATTCCCCGTCGTCAGGCTGGGAATCCTCGGTAAAGAAAAAATCAGTTTCAGTTTTGTTTCTGAACTGTCTTTCTACTAATAACCAATCACTGACCTCTGGGTCCCACTGCCCCCAGCCAATGACTGCCCTCTACCTAAGCCCCTCCTCTGCCAGCCATCTTCAGATTTGGTAGCACGTAAGGTGGCAGTAGGACCAAGAGAAGAGCAGCAGAGGGGTTGGAGGGAGGGTTTGCATGCCCACAGTTACAGTTCCTTCTCCAGCATGGGGCCTGGCATGGATTCACATGCTCATGAATACAATACCTAGCAGTACACACATGCACAACCACGGGAGGTGGCAAGGCTCAACATTATGTATTTCAACAACTCAACATTAAGCATCTCTTACCTCCTCACCAGGCTCACCTTCAAGCGAACAGGTTGCGCAGCACTGCCTGACCGACTCTGCACTCCTCCCTGGAATCCCGGTCGACACAGTAGAATCTTGTGAAGTTGTGTGTCGACCTCCACGTAGCAGCACTGCAGATGTCCAGCAGGGGCACCCCAGACAGGAACGCCGTGGCAGCAGCGATCGCTCTGGTTGAATGGGCTCTCAGACGGCCGGGAAACGGTCGGTTTGCCAATCGGTGACAGTGCATGATGCAGCCGGAGAGCCATCTGGAAATGGAAGCTTTCGAGGGGGCCTTCCCTTAGTTCACAGGTCCAAAGTTCACAAACAGCTGAACTTGAGCACTCTAGCCACATCCAGCGAGTGCAAAGTCCTCTGCGCCGGCGACGGGAAGAAAACAGGTAACACCAAGGGCTTGTTGAGGTGGAAGTCCTATGGCACCTTGGGCATGAAGGAGGGGTGCGTCCTCAGCACTACCCTCGTCTTGTGAAATGTCAGGTCCGGAGGTTTACAGGAGATGGCCTGGATCTCTCCCACTTGTCGTGCGGAGGTGATGGCCACAAGAAAAGCTGTCACAATAGGAACTTCAGCAGTGCCGAGTGTAGGGGCTCGAATGGGGGATCCATGAGCCTGGCCAGCACCACGTTGAGCTCCCACGCCGGGGCCGGAGCCTTCACTGATGGGAAAGAGCAGAACAGTCCTTTCATGAACTCCTTCACCAGGCGGTGAGACCACAGCAACGACCACCCCTGAGTTCTGGTGTAGCGGGAGATAGCCGCCAGGTGGATCTTGATGGAGGCATGCACCAGCCACGCCTTGGCAAACGACAGCAAGTACAGCAGCACTTGAGAGGCCATAATCCGTAGAGGGTTGATATTCTGTGCACGGCACCAGACAGAGAACCCCTTCCACTTATGTCCATAGCACTTCAGAGTCGAGGACACCCTGGCGTTTGCAAGTACCTCCTTGCAGTTTGCAGAGATATCGTAGCCTCTGAACTCTAGTGCTGCAGGAGCCAGGCCTGCAGGTTCAGCGATCCCGGGTCGTGATGTAGGATGGCGCCTCCTTCCCTGGCGAGAAGATCCGCAATTGTTGGCAGTTTGACTAGGGGGGACCCTGACAAGTCCAGAAGGTCTGGCAACCATATCTGCCTCGGCCATGCCGGTGCGACGAGCATCATCCTGCACCGGGGCCGTCTGAGTTGATTGATGAGTTGCAGAAGCAACGGCAACGGTGGGAACGCGTATAGGAATAGGCCATCCCAGGGGAAGGAGAATGCGTCGCCCATGCTCCCCGGCTGGGGAAACCTGCTGGTGTCCTCCGGTACTTGGTGTTCGCCGCCGTCACAAACAGGTCTATCTGGGGACTGCCCCATTGTCAGAATAGGAGATCCACTTGATCCTGCCGAAGCTCCCACTCGTGGCAAGAGTGCAGCTCCCTACTGAGTGAGGCACTCCAGCCAAATGAAAAGGTACCAGGAACATCCCCTGGGCTACGGCCCAGTGCCACAGATCCTGCGCTTCCTTGGATAGGGCTGGGGATCTGGTGCCCCCCTGCTTCCGGATGTAGAACATCGTGGTGGTGTTGTCGGTGAAGATCCATACCACTTTGCCCTTGAGGGATGGAAGGAAAGACCTGAGGGCCCAGAACACGGGCCGGAGCTCCAGGACATTGATATGCAGGGACCTCTCCTCCGGGAGCCAAAGGCCTCTTGCGTGGAGAGCTCCGGTGTGCGCTCCCCATCCATCCAGGGAGGCAACATCGTCACCGTCTCCTGATGTGCTGGGGTCTGGAACTCAATGCCCGTCGCGAGGTCCGTGCAGTGTTCCGCCACCGGATCGCTTGACGGATCGCTTGACGGAACGAATCTTGTCTTCAAAGCTGCCCGCCCCTTGCATCGAACGGGCGTCGAGGAACACCTACAGTGGCTGCATCCGCAACCTGCATAGACAGCCGCTGTATCTTGCCCAAGATGGCCTTAGTCCTTTCCTCCGACGGTGCAGCCAACCGTGCCACTGTATCGAGTCTGGCTCCCAGGAACAGGGCGTCTTGCAACGGTACCAAGTGGGATTTCGCTAACTTGATCAAGAATCCCAGATCGGTGAGCAGTTGGACGGTCTTTGCTGTGTGATCGACGCCGAGTTCTCTTGCCCTTGCTCGGATGAGCCAATCGTCCGGGTAGGGGTATACGTGATTCCCCTGCAGGCGCAGCAGCGCCGCCACTGGTGCCAGGCACTTGGTGAAGTACCTCAGCGCTGACTTCAACCCGAAGAGCAGGGCCTTGAACTGTTAGTGTCACCCTTGGACCACGAACCGTAGGAACTTTCGATGTCCTTTGAGTATGGGAAGGTGGAAGTAGGCATCCTCCAAGTCCAGCGACGACAGGAAGTCGCCCTCCTCCAGCTGTCCCAGCACATGCTGAAGGGTGACCATCCAAAACCTCTGGGACTTGATGTATTTGTTGAGGCAGTGAAGGTCTAGGATGGACCGCCAGCCGCCGGTTATCTTTCGGATGAGGAAGTATCGTGAGTATACTCCGGAGCCCCGGAGCCTCTTCGGGATGAGTTCTATCGCACCCTTTTTTAGCATCGCTCGTACTTCTAGAAGCAGCTGTGGCACATGGTTTTCCTTCCTGGCCACGGGTCGTAGACGCGGACACTTTCTTTGGAACTCCATAGTGAGCCCATGGGCCAGGGCATCTAGCACCCAATGGTCAGTGGAGATGGACTCCCACACGCTGATGAAATTCGCCAGCCTGCCTCCCACAGGGGTGCTCGGATGGGGGCCCGACGTCACAGCCGGTTCAGTCTTACTTCGCCGAGGCCTTGCAACCTTGGCCTTCTTGATGACAACGGTGTCCTCCAGCCTTGCTGTGGCCTCTGTAGGCTTCTTGCGACGAAGAGCAGGCCGCCTGGTGGTACCACGTGGAACGGACGCCGAATCCTTTGGAGGCACCTTGAGACTTGCCTTCATTGTTGGAGAGAACCCAAGGCCCGGGTCATCTCGGTGCCCGCCTTGATGGCCTGCAGTGTCTCGTGCATTGCCTTGTCAAACAGGTTGTTCCTGTCAAAGGGCATGTCCAGCACCGTATTCTGCACGTTCTGATGGAAGTCGGTGGCCTTGAGCCAACCACGCCAGTGAAGGCAAATGCTGTTGCACATCTGACGAAAGCCGGTGTCGGCGATGTCCGTGGCCACTGTGATGGCGTGGTCCAAAGCCACCTCGCCTTCCTGTAGGATTTCAAGGGCTTCTGCCCTCTTGTCGTCTGGCAGGAAATCCAGGAGGGGCGCAATCTTGAACCACAGCTGCCTGTAATAGCGTGCCATGATCGCGAGGCCGTTGGCTGTTTTGATGGTCGTTGCCGATGACGTGATGACTTGTTGTCCCATAGCGTCCAGCTTCTTCCCCTCGCCGTCCGGTGGGGAAGTGGAAGTTAATGCCATTGCCCCTCCCGATTTCTTCTTGGCTGCCGCAGAGACCACTGAATCCAGGGACGGCTGTGCTCTGAGGCACAAAGAGGTGGAGTCTGGTACCTGGTACTTCTTCTCATACCGGTCCCTCTTCGCAGGAGCCGTGGACGGGTTCTTCAGCAGCGACAGCCCTTCGTCCCAGATGTCATCCAGTAATGGGACTGAGAGGACGGTCTTCCTCTTGGCCTCCCGTCGTTGGTAGAGGAAACCCTCCTTCTTCTGCTCTTCGGGGCAAAGCTGGAAAAGCTCAGATGCCCTGGCGATCATGGTGTCAAAGGAGCCAATTCCGTCGGGGGGGGGAGGCCCGGGCAGGGGGTGACAGGAGATCCGTCCCATCATCACCACCATCGTTGTCCGTCCCCATCGTTGCCATCTCCGTTCCCGTCTCATCCCTCGGTGGAGGGGATGGAGGTGAAGGCTGGAAAGGAGGAGGGGTGGATTTGCCTCTGCTTGTTCGGTGGGCTCCCAGATGGTCCAGGCGCCGCTGGATCGCCCGCTGGGGTCAAGGGCAACCTTGTCCTTATCTTCATAAACAGGGTCTGGATAGCCATCAAGATTGCTCCTGAGTTGTCCTGTGGCATAGGCATCGGTTGCGACGGGATCGACGGCTGGGGTGCAGGGACATCCGTTTCCTCCACAGCCCGCTGCTGCTTGTCGGACCCACCGTTGCTGTCTTTGTCCGCCTCGTCGGGATCCCTCTCGTAGGACTTGACTTCCTCAAACTTCTTGTCCAGGATCTTTTTGACGCCAGCCAGCTCATCTTCGGAGGTGGTATCTGTGTCCATTATGGCTACCGTGCTCCCCCCTCTTTCTTGTCCCAGGGTTTCATGGGGGTCTTCTTGATAGGCTGAAAAGATGATTCCCTACCTGGTGACAGGGAAACTCTAGGCCCGGAAGTCGTCTCCACTGGGGTATCCTCCACAGGCTTCGCCAGGGCCGCCATGACTCATTCAATCGAGGCCTTTGCCAGGTGAATCAGGGCCTTCACGACCATGGGTGCGTCTGGGGCATTCACCGTCAGGGGAGGGTCACCACCTCGCCCCCGCCTTGGCTTTCTCCGCCGGGATCAACCGGGGCTTCTGCCGGAGCTTACCAGGGTTCTCTGACTTCCTTTTCCCTGAGCCAGAGCGTTGGCTCATGGATGATGGCATCGGTGACATTGCGCCCTGCCTGGCAGCCGAGGAGCCCGAACCAACGGTGCTCCCGGTGCCCGCGAACTCGTCATTGCTTTGCCTTTTGTTGGGCCCCTGTCGCCAGAGCGCCCTCAAAGGTCTTAGAAGACAGCTCAGACATTTTCTTCTTCTCACCTGCTGCTGGGCTCTTCCCTTCCAGCCAGTTAGTGAGTGGAGTCTGATGGTCCTTCAATGTCCAGACGGACATGTTCTTACAGAACGCGCAGTCCTCTTCCACGTGCGACTTGTCGTCGTGAAGGCAGTAGAGTCACCGGGAGTGCTCATCCTCCTTGAAGACATTCTGTAATCCATATCCTGGGCAGATCCTAAACAGCTTGGATCCAACAGGCCTTGTGTCTCCTTTGTCCTGGGCCATGTCCATGCGGGGTAGGCCTCAAAGATCTTCCGGAATTCACCAATAAGAGAAACCGCGAAAAATTCTGAAAAGCGTCCCCATTGATCGGAAGAAGAATCGGTGGAGCTTGAGGCTCGAATTGACCGAAAAATACGAGTAAAGTCTTAGGAAAAAAGCAAAATGCAGTAAAAGCTCGAGAGCTATAGCACGAGGACTCCTAACACTTGAACGTGCAGTAAAAATCTGAAGATGGCTGCCAGAGGAGGGGCTTAGGTAGAGGGCAGTCATTGGCTGGGTGTCATGAACCATCAGACTCGTCCCTTCTGGACTTCCTGGTCCCTGACCCATAGAGGCTTACACTCAGCAGTACTCCCAACATGGCCACCGAACGCGGAATGCTGTTTACCAGTTTCCGCGTCGTACGCATCACATTCTATAAAACAGACACGTCCCCACGGCTCTGCGCGTCTCACCGCTACCGCTTACAGTGGCTAGACGTGTGCTGCCTTAGTTCGCTCTTGTTAACTTCTTGATTCCTAGTTCCTGGTCCCTTATTGTTACCTCCACATTCTTCCTTCCCTTTTGCCCTGACTTGCATCCCGGATCTCCGTGTACTCGCTTCCGAGTACACGCTTTGCTGTTTTCCAGGACTTCCCGGACATTCTGAACGATCCAGCACTCGGGACGCTGAACGCACGCTGGAACCCGAGGACATTCGCACAGGGTTATACAAGACCCGCACTGTGCGCAGGAAGACTCCATCGAAGAAAGAACACAGACAGGTGAGAAGGGGGGAAACCTGTGACACTGGGGGCAGTATGACCCAGAGGCCAGTGATTGGTTATTAGTAGAAAGACAGTTCAGAAACTAAACTGAAACTGATTTTTTCTTTACCGAGGATTCCCAACCTGACGACGGGGAATATTCATGAGCATGTGAATCCATGCCAGACCCCATGCTGGAAAAGGTGCTTTTATACTTTGTTCCCTCCTCCACCTAGGCAGGCGTCCAGTGAGGGGCTGCACCTCTGCCTTGTACCTGGGCGAGGGCTGGGTTTGGCTGTTGCACCCTGAGTGCACCTGGGGCTTCTTTGGGCAAGTTACTGGACCACGCCTATAACATGCTTGTATGTCATCATGGATTTGAACCAACCTACGCTGATTCTCAAGGGTGCTGTCTGCGCTTAGCCAGGTCTTCTGTCTGTCCGGTGTGTGAATTAGGGACTGGGAACATTCTGGGTAAGCTTTCAGAATAGTTTTTTTGTTTTCACATTCAGCGTGCTGGAAAAAAGAAGAATGATTCCTCGGCAAGCAATTCTCATCCTGGGGGTAAAATGTTTATTTTTTCCAGCGCGCTGTTTGTTTCCTCCGATGAGCCCATCCACGTTTGGAAAAGACCATGGATTTGAAACATTGTATACATAGAGTTTGTTGATGTATCATGGTAATCTGTAACTATTTCTAAATACACACTATCACCATCAAGTGCAGGGAAATGTGTTTTCCCCTGGATGGGAATGCTCCCCTTTTCTTTGCTGGAGTTTTGGATCTTCTAATTGAGAGCTTCAGGCTCTCTCATTTGAGGGGTTGGTGCATCCGTTTTGCCCAGCAAAGTCCCACAAGGGGTTTGGACTGGATTAACACGTTTAGGTCTGGGCTGCCATTGTGGGTTTGCTGGGTGGGAAGAATCTGGACTCCCAAAACTGGCCTATGATTGGCCACTATGATTGTCCCCTGCCAAGTGACGGGAACCAAGGTATGGTGACCTGGGCATCCTACCCACATCGCCCCCAATATCCACCGCCTTGGGGGACGCAATAGGTTGAATGCAACAAAAAAGTAGTGCAAATCTGACCCAAGAGATAAAGGGAGAGAGCATGGAGAAACACATGCATTAAGTTAAGGGTTTACAGGGCCGGATAAAAGGCCAATTGTGCAGGGCGAGCAAACAAAGGGGGCCCTCCTGGCTTTTTTCCCACTTTTCCTCTGTTAACCCAAACTCGGTTGAAGCCTCTATGTAATTGCTATGAGGGCTTTATAAGATGTTCTTCCTGCAAATTCCAACATTTGGGGAAAAGAGCAGGGAACGTGTCCATTTACAATTTTTCCTTTGTTCTCGCCACATATACAGTATGTTTACATAATATTAAAGCGTAAAGAAAATGAGTCGTACAGTAACTTCTATGTTTTTCATGAACAGAACATCAAAGGGAGGAGGAAAATGCTTGACCTTTTCAAGGGGCACAACCATTTTAACGGATTGCCTTCCTCTGTGCAGGATCTGGTGGGTGCTGTTGGAGAGGCTGGTTATGATGCCGTAATTGGTACAGGGTGCATGTTTTTAATATGACCAATACTTGTATGCATAGATACAAGAGAAAAAGGTATTTATTTTGGTCATCAGGTTTTGACATGGTTTTCAAAAACCACAAAAATGCATGCTAACTTCAAGCAGAATATGCTCTCCCTGGAATCGGCTCCACATACACACAAGACATATCACAACACTTTATTATAATGCCATTAGCCATTGCATCATTGTTTACCAGCTAAGCAGGAGCCCACGTGACGGTATAAGCATACCAACTAACACAAAGAATTGTGATTTAACTGAAAAAGGACATTTACAGAAAATGGCAATGGTTGTACAAAGTAGTGGAATTCCCCTTTCCTCCAAGGTGGTGCCGGTATTTTACCGGCATGGACCAAGGTGTTAATAGCACCTAAGTCCACCGCCTACCGTGTAATGAGGCCCTATGACTTTTAGGCCGCCATAAGGGATGTAGAGATTAGACAGTAGGGGGTGCCCTGGCTATAGTAAACAAATGTTGGAAGAGCCATTTTGGAATAAGGAGCATGGGTTAGGGAGGTGGGGGCCTCCTTCAAGGTTAAAGGAAAGGGCACCAGGACCACCCCTAGCCTGGAAAACCCAATTTTATTTTTACCTATTTTGTGAATAAAAGTTGAAAGCATATCTATATTGTCATGTGACTCCTTGATAACCTTTTCACAATGGTTCAAAGATGTGACAAAGCCAGGGGACATCAAGGAAGATGCTGTAGCACACATGAAGAGGCATAACCAGTAGAATCAATGCTGTAAACGCAGTGCAATTCTGATGTTGTGTACATAGCTCTACGACATTCTGCCTGAGACCAAGAAGGAAGCCAAGACCATATGTTACAGTTCACTACGTTTTATAAGTGGATTTGTCACAGGACTGGGAAGCTGAAAATTAGATTTTTTCCAAAAACAAAACTATCATTCTGATGGTTCTTCCCTAAGTGAGATCAGGTCCTGTTCCCCTTAGGAACTCTGCCTTTGCTCAATGTCTTTTCTGCACGATTCATGCTCCTAGTCCTTCCAAGCCTTTGAAACAAGTGCCCCAATTCGTACAGTTCAGAAGGGATTACCTTACCCTTTCCTGTTGTTGCAGGCTTTAGAGTGAATACTTCTTCTCAGTCCAAGTTAGGTGCTGCTTTCCAGAGTCCCATAACCCATTAACCACTCTGGAGATAGGTCTTGTCAGCAGATGGTTATGTGAACATAGCCACAAGGGAGAGCTACAGAAGGCTACCTGTGATGAGGTGTCCCATTGACCACCTCCCGATTCCACTTTCTCCAAAAGTATTCCATCTCTAATCTTCTCCAAACGCAAGCGTATTGCTTATGCAACCAAAAGTGAGCAACTGGTTAAGGAACAAGTTACTTACCTGTAACTGTTGTTCTCCAGCATGGGTCTAGCATGGATTCACATGCTCATGAATATTCCCTGTCGTCAGGCTGGGAATCCTCGGTAAAGAAAAAATCAGTTTCAGTTTTGTTTCTGAACTGTCTTTCTACCAATAACCAATCACTGGCCTCTGGGTCCCACTGCCCCCAGTGATGACTGCCCTCTACCTAAGCCCCTCCTCTGCCAGCCATCTTCAGATTTGGTAGCACGTAAGGTGGCAGTAGGACCAAGAGAAGAGCAGCAGAGGGGTTGGAGGGAGGGTTTGCATGCCCACAGTTACAGTTCCTTCTCCAGCATGGGGCCTGGCATGGATTCACATGCTCATGAATACAGTACCTAGCAGTACACACATGCACAACCACGGGAGGTGGCAAGGCTCAACATTAAGTATTTCAACAATTCAACATTAAGCATCTCTTACTTCCTCACCAGGCTCACCTTCAAGCGAACAGGTTGCGCAGCACTGCCTGACCGACTCTGGACTCCTCCCTGGAATCCCGGTCGATGCAGTAGAATCTTGTGAATTTGTGTGTCGACCTCCACGTAGCAGCACTGTAGATGTCCAACAGGGGCACACCAGACAGGAACGCTGTGGTAGCAGCGATCGCTCTGGTTGAATGGGCTCTCGGACGGCCGGGAAACGGTCGGTTTGCCAATCGGTGACAGTGCATGATGCAGCCGGAGAGCCATCTGGAAATGGAAGCTTTCAAGGGGGCCTTACCTTGGTTCACAGGTCCAAAGTTCACAAACAGCTGAACTTGAGCACTCTAGCCACATCCAGCGAGTGCAAAGTCCTCTGCACCGGCGACGGGAAGAAAACAGGTAACACCAAGGGCTTGTTGAGGTGGAAGTCCTATGGCACCTTGGGCATGAAGGAGGGGTGCGTCCTCAGCACTACCCTCGCGTGTGAAATGTCAGGTACGGAGGTTTACAGGAGATGGCCTGGATCTCTCCCACTTGTCGTGCAGAGGTGATGGCCATAAGAAAAGCTGTCTTCCACGATAGGAACTTCAGCAGTGCCGAATGTAGGGGCTCGAATGGGGGAACCATGAGCCTGGCCAGCACCACGTTGAGCTCCCACGCCGGGGCCGGAGCCTTCACTGGCGGGAAAGAGCAGAACAGTCCTTTCATGAACTCCTTCACCAGGCGGTGAGACCACAGCAACAACCACCCCGGAGTTCTGGTGTAGTGGGAGATAGCCGCAAGGTGGATCTTGATGGAGGTATGCACCAGCCCCGCCTTGGCAAACGACAGCAAGTACAGCAGCACTTGAGGAGCCATAATCCGTAGAGGGTTGATCTTCTGTGCATGGCACCAGACAGAGAACCCGTTCCACTTATGTCCATAGCACTTCAGACTCGAGGACACCCTGGCATTTCCAAGTACCTCCTTGCAGTTTGCCGAGATATCGTAGCCTCCGAACTCTAGTGCTGCAGGAGCCAGGCCTGCAGGTTCAGCGATCCCGGGTCGTGATGTAGGATGGCGCCTCCTTCCCTGGCGAGAAGATCCGCGTCTGTTGGCAGTTTGACTAGGGGGGACCCTGACAAGTCCAGAAGGTCTGGCAACCATATCTGCCTCGGCCATGCCGGTGCGACGAGCATCATCCTGCACCGGGCCGTCTGAGTTGATTGATGAGTTGCAGAAGCAACGGCAACGGTGGGAACGCGTATAGGAACAGGCCATCCCAGGGAAAGGAGAATGCGTTGCCCATGCTCCCCGGCTGGGGAAACCTGCTGGTGATCCTCCGGCACTTGGTGTTCTCTGCCGTCACAAACAGGTCTATCTGGGGACTGCCCCATTGTCGGAATAGGAGATCCACTTGATTCTGCTGAAGCTCCCACTCGTGGCAAGAGTGCAGCTCCCTACTGAGTGAGTCAGCGACAGTGTTTTTCACTCCTGCCAGATGAAAAGGTACCAGGAACATCCCCTGGGCTACGGCCCAGTGCCACAGATCCTGCGCTTCCTTGGATAGGGCTGGGGATCTGGTGCCCCCCTGCTTCCGGATGTAGAACATCGTGGTGGTGTTGTCGGTGAAGATCCATACCACTTTGCCCTTGAGGGATGGAAGGAAAGACCTGAGGCCCCAGAACACGGGCCGGAGCTCCAGGACGTTAATATGCAGGGACCTCTCCTCCGGGACCCAAAGGCCTCTTGCGTGGAGAGCTCCGGTGTGCGCTCCCCATCCCTCCAGGGAGGCAACATCGTCACCGTCTCCTGATGTGCTGGGGTCTGGAAGTCAATGCCCGTCGCGAGGTGCGTGCAGTGTCCCGCCACCGGATCGCTTGACGGAACGTCTCGTTGAGGGAGATCTTGTCTTCAAAGCTGCCCGCCCCTTGCATCGAACGGGCGTCGAGGAACTCCTGCAGTGGCTGCATCCGCAACCTGCATAGACACACGAGGTAGATGCACGACGACATCATGCCGAGTAGCGACTTGATGGACCTCACCCTGGCCACTTCCATGGTCAACAGCCGTTGTACCTTGCCCAAGATGGCCTTCGTCCTTTCCTCCGACGGTGCAGCCAACCGTGCCACTGTATCGAGTCTGGCTCCGAGGAACAGGGCGTCTTGCAACGGTACCAAGTGGGATTTCGCTAACTTGAGCAAGAATCCCAGATCGGTGAGCAGTTGAATGGTCTTCGCTGTGTGATCGACGGCGAGTTCTCTTGCCCTTGCTTGGATGAGCCAATCGTCCTGGTAGGGGTATACGTGATTCCCCTGCAGACGCAGCCGCGCCGCCACTGGTGCCAGGCACTTGGTGAAGTACCTCAGCGCTGACTTCAGCCCGAAGAGCAGGGCCATGAACTGTTAGTGTCACCCTTGGACCACGAACCGTAGGAACTTTCGATGTCCTTTGAGTATGGGAAGGTGGAAGTAGGCATCTTCCAAGTCCAGCGACGACAGGAAGTCGCCCTCCTCCAGCTGTCCCAGCACATGCTGAAAGGTGACCATCCAAAACTTCTGGGACTTGATGTATTTGTTGAGGCAGCGAAGGTCTAGGATGGGCCGCCAGCCACCGGTTATCTTTCGGACGAGGAAGTACCGCGAGTATACTCCGGAGCCCCGGAGCCTCTTCGGGACGAGTTCTATCGCACCCTTTTTTAGCATCGCTCGTACTTCTAGAAGCAGCTGTGGCACATGGTTTTCCTTCCTGGCCACGGGTGGTAGACGCGGACACTTTCTTTGGAACTCCAGAGTGTGCCCGTGGGCCAGGGCATCTAGCACCCAACGGTCAGTGGAGATGGACTCCGACACGCTGATGAAATTCGCCAGCCTGCCTCCCACAGGGGTGCTCGGATGGGGGCCCGACGTCACGGCCGGTTCAGTCTTGCTTCGCCGAGGCCTTGCAACCTTGGCCTTCTTGACGACAACGGTGTCCTCCAGCCTTGCTGTGGCCTCTGTAGGCTTCTTGCGACGAGGAGCAGACCGCCTGGTGGTACGACGCGGAACGGACGCCGAATCCTTTGGAGGCACCTTGAGACTTGCCTTCATTGTTGGAGAGAACCCAAGGCCCGGGTCATCTCGGTGCCCGCCTTGATGGCCTGCAGTGTCTCGTGCATTGCCTTGCCAAACAGGTTGTTCCTGTCGAAGGGCATGTCCAGTACCCTGTTCTGCACGTTCTGATGGAAGTCGGTGGCCTTGAGCCAACCACGCCGGTGAAGGCAAATGCTGTTGCCCATCTAACGAAAGCCGGTGTCGGCGATGTCCGTGGCCACTGTGATGGCGTGGTCCAAAGCCGCCTCGCCTTCCGGTAGGATTTCAAGGGCTTCTGCCCTCTTGTCATCTGGCAGAAAATCCAGGAGGGGAGCAATCTTGAACCACAGCTGCCTGTATAGCGTGCCATGATCGCGAGGCCGTTGGCTGTTTTGATGGTCGTTGCCGCAGACGTGATGACTCGTTGTCCCATAGCGTCCAGTTTCTTCCCCTCGCCGTCCGGTGTGGAAGTGGAAGTTAATGCTATTGCCCCAGCCGATTTCTTCTTGGCTGCCGCAGAGACAACTGAATCCAGGGACGGCTGTGCTCTGAGGCACAAAGGGGTGGAGTCTGGAACCTGGTACTTCTTCTCATACCGGTCCCTCTTCGCAGGAGCCGTGGACAGGTTCTTCAGCAGCGAAAGCCCTTCGTCCCAGATGTCATCCAGTAATGGGACTGAGAGGACGGTCTTCCTCTTGGCCTCCCGTCGTTGGTAGAGGAAACCCTCCTTCTTCTGCTCTTCGGGGCAAAGCTGGAAAAGCTCAGATGCCCTGGCGATCATGGTGTCAAAGGAGCCAATTTCGTCAATGGGGGAGGCCCGGGCAGGGGGTGACAGGAGATCCGTCCCATCATCACCACTATCGTTGTCCGTCCCCATCGTTGCCGTCTCCGTTCCTGTCTCATCCCTCGGTGGAGGGGATGGAGGTGAAGGCTGGAAAGGAGGAGGGGTGGATTTGCCTCTGCTTGTTCGGTGGGCTCCCAGATGGTCCAGGTGCCGCTGGATCGCACGCTGGGGTCAAGGGCAACCTTGTCCTTATCTCCATAAACAGGGTCTGGATAGCCATCAAGATTGCTCCTGAGTTGTCCTGTGGCATAGGCATCGGTTGCGACGGGATCGACGGCTGGGGCGCAGGGACATCCGTTTCCTCCACAGCCCGCTGCTGCTTGTCGGACCCACCGTTGCTGTCTTTGTCCGCCTCGTCGGGATCCCTCTCGTAGAACTTGACTTCCTCAAACTTCTTGTCCAGGATCTTTTTGACGCCAGCCAGATCATCTTCGGAGGTGTTATCTGTGTCCATTATGGCTACCGTGCTCCCCCCTCTTTCTTGTCCCGGGGTTTCATGGGGGTCTTCTTGATAGGCTGAAAAGATGATTCCCTACTGGGTGGCAGGGAAACTCTAGGCCCGGAAGTCGTCTCCACTGGGGTATCCACAACAGGCTTCGCAGGGCCACCACGACTCCTTCAATCGAGGCCTTCGCCAGCTGAATCAGGGCCTTCACGACCATGGGTGCGTCTGGGGCATTCACCGTCAGGGGAGGGTCACCACCTCGCCCCCCCTTGGCTTTCTCCGCCGGGATCAACCGGGGCTTCTCCCGGAGCTTACCCGGGTTCTCCGACATCCTTTTCCCCGAGCCAGAGCGTTGGCTCATGGATGATGGCATCAGTGACATTCCGCCCTGCCTGGCAACCGAGGAGCCCGAACCAACGGTGCTCCCGGTGCCCGCAGACTCGCATTGCTTTGCCTTTTGTTGGGCCCCTGTCGCCAGAGCACCCTCAAAGGTCTTAGAAGACCGCTCAGACTTTTTCTCCTTCTCACCTGCTGCTGGGCTCTTCCCCTCCAGCCAGTTAGTGAGTGGAGTCTGATGGTCCTTCAATGTCCAGACAGACATGTTCTTACAGAACGCGCAGTCCTCTTCCACGTGCGACTTGTCATCGTGAAGGCAGTAGAGTCACCGGGAGTGCTCATCCTCCTTGAAGACATTCTGTAATCCATATCCTGGGCAGATCCTAAACAGCTTGGATCCAACAGGCCTTGTGTCTCCTTTGTCCTGGGCCATGTCCATGCGGGGTTGGCCTCAAAGATCTTCCAGAATCCACCAATAAGAGAAACCGCGAAAAATTCCGAAAAGCGTCCCCGTTGATCGGAAAAAGAATCGGTGGAGCTTGAGGCTCGAATTGACCAAAAAATACGAGTAAAGTCTTAGGAAAAAAGCAAAACGCAGTAAAAGCTCGAGAGCTATAGCACGAGGACTCCTAACACTTGAACGTACGGTAAAAATCTGAAGATGGCTGCCAGAGGAGGGGCTTAGGTAGAGGGCAGTCATTGGCTGGGTGTCATGAACCATCAGACTCGTCCCTTCTGGACTTCCTGGTCCCTGACCCATAGAGGCTTACACTCAGCAGTACTCCCAACATGGCCACCGAACGCGGAATGCTGTTTACCAGTTACTGCGTCGTACGCATCACGTTCTATAAAACAGACACGCCCCCGCGGCTCTGCGCGTCTCACCGCTACCGCTTACAGTGGCTAGAGGTGTGCTGCCGTAGTTCGCTCTTGTTAACTTCTTGATTCCTAGTTCCTGGTCCCTTATTGTTACCTCCACATTCTTCCTTCCCTTTTGCCCTCACTTACATCCCGGATCTCCGTGTACTCGCTTCCGGGTACACGCTTTGCTGTTTTCCAGGACTTCCCGGACATTCTGAACGATCCAGGACTCGGGACGCTGAACGCACGCTGGAACCCGAGGACATTCGCACAGGGTTATACAAGACCCGCACTGTGCGCAGGAAGACTCCATCGAAGAAAGAACACAGACAGGTGAGAAGGGGGGAAACCTGTGACACTGGGGGCAGTATGACCCAGAGGCCAGTGATTGGTTATTAGTAGAAAGACAGTTCAGAAACTAAACTGAAACTGATTTTTTCTTTACCGAGGATTCCCAACCTGACGGCGGGGAATATTCATGAGCATGTGAATCCATGCCAGACCCCATGCTGGAAAAGGTGCTTTTATACTTTGTTCCCTCCTCCACCTAGGCAGGCGTCCAGTGAGGGGCTGCACCTCTGCCTTGTAACTGGGCGAGGGCTGGGTTTGGCTGTTGCCCCCTAAGTGCACCTGGGGCTTCTTTGGGCAAGTTACTCGACCACGCCTATAACATGCTTGTATGCCATCTTGGATTTGAACCAACCTACCCTGATTCTCAAGGGTGCTGTCTGTGCTTAGCCAGGTCTTCTGTCTGTCCGGTGTGTGAATTAGGGACTGGGAACATTCTGGGTAAGCTTTCAGAATAGTTTTTTTGTTTTCACATTCAGCGTGCTGGAAAAAAGAAGAATGATTCCTCTGCAAGCAATTCTCATCCTGGGGGTAAAATGTTTATTTTTTCCAGCGCGCTGTTTGTTTCCTCCGATGAGCCCATCCACGTTTGGAAAAGACCATGGATTTGAAACATTGTATAAATAGAGTTTGTTGGTGTATCATGGTAATCTGTAACTATTTCTAAATACACACTATCACCATCAAGTGCAGGGAAATGTGTTTTCCCCTGGATGGGAATGCTCCCCTTTTCTTTGCTGGAGTTTTGGATCTTCTAATTCAGAGCTTCAGGCTCTCTCATTTGAGGGGTTGGTGCATCCGTTTTGCCCTGCAAAGTCCCACAAGGGGTTTGGACTGGATTAACACGTTTAGGTCTGGGCTGCCATTGTGGGTTTGCTGGGTGGGAAGAATCTGGACTCCCAAAACTGGCCTATGATTGGCCACTATGATTCTCCCCTGCCAAGTGACGGGAACCAAGGTATGGTGACCTGGGCATCCTACCCACATCGCCCCCAATATCCACCGCCTTGGGGGACGCAATAGGTTGAATGCAACAAAAAAGTAGTGCAAATCTGACCCAAGAGATAAAGGGAGAGAGCATGGAGAAACACATGCATTAAATTAAGGGTTTACAGGGCCGGATACAAGGCCAATTGTGCAGGGCGAGCAAACAAAGGGGGCCCTCCTGGCTTTTTTCCCACTTTTCCTCTGTCAACCCAAACTCGGTTGAAGCCTCTATTTAATTGCTATGAGGGCTTTATAAGATGTTCTTCCTGCAAATTCCAACATTTGGGGAACAGAGCAGGGAACGTGTCCATTTACAATTTTTCCTTTGTTCTCGCCACATATACAATATGTTTACATAATATTAAAGCGTAAAGAAAATGAGTCGTACAGTAGCTTCTATGTTTTTCATGAACAGAACATCAAAGGGAGGAGGAAAATGCTTGACCTTTTCAAGGGGCACAACCATTTTAACGGATTGCCTTCCTCTGTGCAGGATCTGGTGGGTGCTGTTGGAGAGGCTGGTTATGATGCCGTAATTGGTACAGGAGTGCATGTTTTTAATATGACCAATACTTGTATGCATAGATACAGGAGAAAAAGGTATTTATTTTGGTCATCAGGTTTTGACATGGTTTTTAAAAACCACAAAAATGCATACTAACTTCAAGCAGAATATGCTCTCCCTGGAATCGGCTCCACATACGCACGAGACATATCACAACACTTTATAATGCCATTAGCCATTGCTTCATTGTTTACCAGCTAAGCAGGAGCCCACGTGGCGGTATAAGCAAACCAACTAACACAAAGAATTGTGATTTAACTGAAAAACGACATTTACAGAACAATGACAATGGTTGTACAAAGTAGTGGAATTGTTAACAGGAAACAGTACGTGTAGTGAAACTCACTTCCTGCTACTTCGCGTTCACTGTATTAATCAATCATAACACTAAACATACTTAGTACCATGTGTCACACCCACACAAAATCCCAAATATTAAAAAAGCTAAGGAAACACACAAAATCAGCAGAGCACTCATCAACACCAGATCTCTTGTTGCCCATGCCACAGAAATCACTGACATCATTGCTACCAATCAGCTTGATTTTCTGGCCATCACAGAAACCTGGCTACACAAATCAGCTGGTCCTGCCCTATCTCTAGCTGTCCCAGAGAATGTTACCATTATTAGGAAAGAGAGAGAAACTTCTAAAGGAGGAGGCATAACATTCACATGCAAATCTAGCCTTGCCATGAGAGAACTTGAATCCTCCCCTCTACTCTCCACTGAACTACTTTCAGTTAAACTACGCTTATCTGCTTCTCGCCCCTTCTCCATTCACCCGATATACCGCCCCCCAGGCCCGCTAGGAACCTTCGAAGAAGACATAACCCTTCTCAACACCAAACCTGGCTGCCAAACCATTTTATTGGGTCACTTCAACCTAGGCTTGAATGACCCCAACGACTCCAATGACACCATTTTAGCTAATACCATCACGGAAGCAGGCCTCACGCTTAGGAACAGTGGACCCACTCACACAAAAGGTTGCATCCTGGATTGGATTGCAGACATCATTTGCCTCTCTTGCATAACTAATTCTGAACCATGCGTCTGGACAGATCATCACCTGATCTCTTTCACCATCCAAGACTGCCCCCAAACCAACTCAACCAGACCCATGGCCCCACCTGTCCTAACCAGAAACAGGAAAAATATAACAGTCCCTAACCTACTACCACTATTACAACCTATCACCAATTCTACAAACCTACCCTCCAATCCTACAGATCTGGTAGACCTGTACAATAACACCATTAACAGCCATTGACTCCATAGCACCACTCAAACTCTGCAAAGAGAAACCTATAGCCCACTTAAACTCGTGGTTTACTCCCAGCCTAAAAGCCCTGAGAAAAGAGAAAAGACATGCTGAGGCTAAATGGAAAAACAACCAGACAGATCAGAATAAGCACCTTCTCACCACCCTAGCTGATAATTTCAAAAAAGAGATCATCCAAACAAAAAAAGTCACCTTTAATGAAAGAATAATAAAAGCGAGCTCAAGCACTAAAGAAATATTTTCCATCCTAAGGGAATTGGAATCTCTGATCACTCCCAAAGACTCATGCACCAAAAACAAATCCTGGTGCAAAGACATTCAAGACGCCCTGTGCAACAAAATAAGCCTGCTCAAAGAATGAATTTACACCAAAAAAGCCATGCTACACAAAATTGCCTTAGACACTCAAGAAGCCATATTGCAAGAAACCTCCCTCAAACAAACCAAACCCAGTCACCAATTCAAGTTCAACTCCATCTCAACCATCAAGGCTGAAAAGATCATCTCCTCGCTCAAACCCTCCAAATGCCTAGAAGACTCATGCACAGCATACATCATTAAAGAAGCAGCCAATAACTTTGCCCCTTTCATCGCTACATTTATCAACTCCTCCTTCAAATCATGTTCAGTTCTCACCAATCTCAAAGATGCCTGGGTATTACCTCTACTAAAAAAACAACCTAGATCCTAACATTCCCACCAATTACAGGTCATTCACAACCGTACCCTTCTTTCTCAAAATCCTTGATAAAGCTGCCTATCTCCAAATCCAAGCTTATCTTGAGATTAACAAACTACTGGGCTCTCGTCAATCATGTTTTAGACCCAGATATGGGACAGAGAACGTCCTTATCGACCTGAAGAACCAACTAGATGACCGTAAAGACAAAGGAGAAATATCCATTCTTCTTCTCTTAGACTTATCCGCGGCGTTCGACCTAGTCGACCATAATTTCCTACGCACTCACCTTAAAACAGCCACATACTTCTCCAAGGAAGCCACTACATGGATAAGATCAATCCTGGAAAATAGATCCATGAGAGTCTTGTCTCCCTCCACTGCAGCTGACCCTGTAACTATCAAATGCAGAATAATGTAGTATAATTTTTAGCGCTTCACTGAATGTGATAACATTATTGCCGGCAATAAAGTGGCACACCTATAGCCAGCCCTATGTTGCTAGGATAACATATGGGTATGCAAATGAAGACAGGTTGCAGGTTTAAAAGTACACCAGAATATATATATATATATATATATATATATATATATATATATATATATATGCATATATATATATATATGCATATATATATATATATATATATATATATATATATATATATATATATATATATATATATATATCTTTTTTCTGTTACTTGAAATGCCTCATTCACAGGAGACTACATTAGCTATCTAATTGACTGACTTAATTAAAAAATACTAATCACTAGTACTAACTCATTAACACTATAATGTGCTCTCCATGTGGAAAATGAGGTAGAAATACATGTTCTAAAATTCGTTTTTCAAACGTGCACTTGGATTTTTCTTTCTTCTCTCTTTGTTCACTGTGTTTGCAGAAAGTAGAATCTGCATGCCAGGAAATTATTTTAGCTACAGTTTCTTACTGTAAAAATTGAGCTATTGTGGAAGGAAGGGTGATACAGTATTTTTAATTTGATTGGTGCAAAGTATCTACAGTGGTTCCACGTAAGCAAAAAAAGGTTTTCTGGAAAAGTCTGACAGAAAAAAGTTCAGTTTACTTTTTGCTGAGCTGCTGACAAGGACCATCTGAGACTGGGCTGTGAGGAGGCATTCCAAGTCTCACTTAGCACCGGCTTGAGAACTGCAGATAACTGCATGTTCTTGCTGTGCACTTCAAGCTTTCAAGATTACGAAGACAACCATGGGCCCATTCCTCGGAGGCGAGCGAAGGGAGGTCACGTGGGGGACAGAAAATTGGTAATTATCCAAGTGAATTGAGGTTATTGTGTGCTGTACAGATGACCTTCTATAAGTATCAGGCAGGGAGAGTAGCCAAGGGAATCCCCTGTGTTTAATTGACAAAGTGAAGTTTGTTCTGTCGCTGTATTTTTTTTTTCTTTCTTCTTGTTACAAATAATGCGGAGTGAATTTCGTCTTGTTGCTGTATTTCTTTCTCTTCTGTTTATTATATAGATAATTTGTCAGTAAAGAGGGTAAGATGTTATTTTGAAATGCAACTGTTTATAATACACATGGTATGTACACAAATCGTGTAGAGTGTTTTTGCTTTTGTCTTTTCTTGGTGCATTTAGAATAATATCTCGGGAAAGGGGGAAGATTTTTAGGTAATACATGTGTCATGGTTCCGATGGAATAATAGCACTAGCAGTGATAAATAGCTGTGTGCGTGCGTCCACTCAGTGCATGGTGTCTGAGTGGAATTTAATACAATAGACATTGCTGGGGGTCCATGAACCAGCAAAGAGGCCTATAGAAACATAGTTCACTAATGTATATAAATTAGTGATAATACCACAGGTTATTGAGAATGCTATATGTGAAACTGTGGTGTTTCTGAATGTAGGTCCGAGGCCTCTATGGATCACAAGAACAATCTAAGAATAAGAAGGGTTTTGTGAATATTGGGGCTACAAATAAAACAGAAAAATCATGCTCACTACTAAACCACCGACAATAATGTATACCACTAAATCATTCCATATAATGTAATAAGGAAAGGTCACTAAAAGGAAATAAGGCCAAACCCAATTTAAATGCAAGGAGTAGTCATCACCAAATTACCATTATTTTTGGCAGTAAGAAAATACCACCAGACCCCAAATCTACACAAAATATCCAACAGTACTCCCCCACCCTATACAATATATTTACAAAGCCCCTTTTTGATATTCTTGATAATCTGGGTGTCTCGTATACCAATTATGCAGATGACACCCAGATTCTCATCCCTTTCCTAGGCGACTATGACAAAGATGCAACTCTCATCAACAAAATGTACCTAATCATACAAACATGGATGGCCACCCATAGTTTATGCCTTAACGATGAAATGACGGAGCTCTTCATCATTGGCGCCCCGAACAGATTATCCAAACTCTCCACACAATATTATGACATCCTCATCGATGGAAATAAGATCAAAATCACTAAGGAACTCAAGACTCTAGGTTTCTATCTGGACTCTGCTCTCAACCTTAAAAAGAAAATCAACGCCACAGCGTCGGCCACCAACTATACATGCAAGCTGATTTACACCTGCAAACCTTTCTTGTCCACAAACAGCTGCACTATAATTGCCAGTGCCTTAATCCCCTTCAAAGTTGACTACTGCAAAGCCCTATACTTAGGCATCAGTAAATGTAACACAAATAAACTCCAGACTATCCAAAACAACGCCCTTAGAGCAGCTCTAGGCATACCCAAAATACTACATATCTCTCACACGAGACGTGCCACCAACTGGATATCTATAAATGACAGAATTAAGCTAAAATCACTCAATCTCACCCACAAATGTCTATCCAACAAGGCTCCCTGCTACCTCAGTGACAGATTCACCAAGCACACATCAGAGCGACCTATCAGGAAAGTGCAATCCAACAGCCTCAGAATTCCACACTTCAAACTTTAAAAAAACAGGAAGTGCCAGTTTCCCAGTCCTGGCTGCCCAAATATGGAACTCGATCCCAGATTCGTTAAGAGCCATATCCACCTTTCACTGTTTCAAGACAAATGTCAAGAAGTGGCTGCACTCCTGTGACCTGTGATCATTAGGGCTTGCGCCCCACGACCTCCCTTACAGACAATAGTAAAGAACTGTATCGATCGACTGACTATCATTGATCACTGTTGTCATATCACTGACCATTGTTGTCATAAAAAATGTGTATACTTGTATATCATGAATCTGTATTGTTTTGGTATTCTATGCCCTTGTCTGCCACAAATTGTCTCTGCATATCCCCTGTATATAATGGCCATGTCGGCCACAATTTGATCTTGTATATACTTGCATCTAATGTCTATGCCATATGTAACCTTGTAACCACTTCTGCGCCCAGATGCCCACGGGCCTGGTGAGCTCTATAAATAAATAAACATAAACATAAACTGTGACTGCTGTTTGTGTATTATCAGCCTGCCTTCCCAAACGAAGCATGGATCACCCGAGTGACAATGAAGATGTCAAGTTATTGGTATGACGTTTCCAATCGTTCAAATGCAGTGAATTCTGCTGAGTAGCATTTCATGTCATCATTACAGAAGGGGAACAACTATTTATCTTGTCCACCCCACAACCTCCTGATCCTGAAAAGAGCCATTCACCTCAAACTGATTGGCTATGTTCCTTTTGCAGAGTAACACAAGCAACACCAGTCTACCTTGCTGCAGTGAAGTGCTGCTTGATTACCTAGGTAAAGCATAAAAACAAGGTATACATATTTGCCCAAATTCAATGTTCCAATACGTCAGATGTCAGCTCACCAGTATTCCTCTCTAGCAATTGGTCCTTACAGGCACTCAAGGATGAGGGACACGACCGTGATTGCTGGCTATCAGCCATCCCAGCGTCTGTCATCCCCTTTTTGACAGCACGCCGACTGCACCCACAGCTTCAGACAGTCAGGAACAGGACTGGCTGGCGGGGCATCGTTCAGTGCCCTGGCTGCTTTATTAGGCACCCAGGGCCGTGAAGATGTGCTGTCAGTATTATCTTTTGCCTCCCACAAGGCGCCCCAATACCCTGGGCCCTGCTACACATGCTTTAGTGGCTGGTCTGCACTTCAGGGCTTTTTCAGACCGTGGCACAGCCAAGTACATGGCGACAGGAAGGCTTGAGAATTCATATTTGCTTAGAGTCTGCCCGAATGTAGATTCTGTGGAAATTCAAAGAAGGAACACGGAAAATCCAGTTGCATTAGAAAGCGAGTCTCTGACGACAATGAGCTCCCTAGCAGGTTTTAAATTTGGCAGCAGCGTAGCAACAGAGCTCTCCCGCCCCCAGTGGACCAGCTGCGACTGATAAGTGATTGTGGAAAGCTTCCAATCAAGCCCAACCGCTGGTCGTTCGTCTGTGTAGATTTCCATAGCATCGCAGTGTAGCCAGTCTGTGACATTACATGTATTGAGTGATCATAAACTCCACTGGGGCACCCCTTCCCTCCCAAGCTTCTCATTCCTGTATCATGTGTTGCCGTTATCTGTGCACTCATAGCACCTGTGCTGGTTGACTTGTATTAATATTCTGCAGGAAGCTATCTGTCCCCCGACCCTTGCTCTGTCTGGATGTCTTGAGTTACATTAGTTTGGGGTGGGCTCTCAGTTAAGCTTCCGCTCCACCCCAATATGGTTGCTGGTTGGTCCCCATTTGCCTGCATGTCCTTGGTAGCTGTTTTTCTATCCATGGAGATCGCTCTCACCCCATGTGCCCGTATGCCCTCTGTTACTGTCAGGGCAGTTTCTAGACACTATGGGCCTCATTCCACGGTAGGCGGTAAGGGTTTACCGGTACCGGTATTTTACCGGTACCGGTAAATCCTTACCGCCTTACTACGAGGTCCCTTTGCGGGTTGGAGAATTTAACGCCTGCTTTTTGCAGGCGTTAAAAACCAACCCGCAAAGGGACCAGGGAGCTAATTACAGTACCGCAATTTGCGGTGCCGTAATTAGCACCTTCCCCATTCCCATTATGTCTTATGGGGCAAAAATGGGAATGGGGAAGGGCAATGGGGGAAGGGGGAATTACCGCCCCACCAACCTTGGAATAGGGCGGTAACTCCCCTTTCCACCAAGGTGGTGCCGGTATTTTACCGGCATGGACCAAGGTGCTAATAGCACCTTGGTCCACCGCCATCCGTGTAATGAGGCCCTATGACACATTGGATTGTGGAAGCAATTAATCACAATTGTTTATTCTGATAATGGCAAACAAAGGGGATTTATTCAATGACTTGCAAGGAGCGCAGCGTACCAACCCCAACAATCCCACCCAACTAGCCTAACCCGCTAAAGTTTAAACCAACATGCATAGTTATGCTTGCACTGTAACCATAGCAAAGCATAACTTTTTGACCCATCCGGTCTCTTCCACCTGTCATTGTCATCACTGCACTCAAAGCATTTAATCTTGTTTTACTAGCAACCGACTGTTACATCATGTTAAGCACAAGCCCACTGTAACAGCGCCACGATGCCTCAGGTCAGTTCTGTGCGCTTTATAAATGCAAATAAATAAATAAATAACCCGCATTTCAGGCCCGGTATCTATTTACCTTTTTAATCACCAGACCACAGGGAAATTAGAGAAACCCTCCTCCTGGGGCATATTTGTCCTGCCTTCATGAGAACAATAACCCTATTCATATGCCCACTTGTCCGTCACCTCATTTCACGGATGAATATGACACAACCTGTGTCAGGTGGAGATTACTTCCAGTTCAGCCTAATCAGCGAAGGGACATCCGTTCATCGCCCCATCACAATTTCTGGGCGGGGCGTCATTCAGCAGTCCATTGTCCACACTGGTTCAGACTGTCCAGAGCCTTTGGACATAAGCCCATGTGGTTGCTCCAGTAAGCCTGAAGGGGTTGGAGCACATGCATCAAATGTTCATCATTGCCTTCAGACAAGAAGGAAATGAAGGTCCTAATAAATAACCACTAAGGAAAGAAAAACTAAGGACATGCTGAGCATACTTATAGAAGTCAGATGTTGAAAAGAAAACCTCCACCCACCCTCATCGCGTTCCCGGCACTTATGGTCATTTATTTATTTATTAAAAGACCCCACCCCCCAAACTCGCACAGTCCTCCTTTTGTGCTATTAGTGCAACTACCCTTTCTCAAACTTTTAATCACTTTATTACAGACATTTTTTTTATGGGGTCTGGGTCAACGCAGAGAGTCCCTTACTGCCCCCCTATATTCCAAACAAGACAATCAACCTTATTCCATTTGAATAGCCATTAAACTCGCATTTTCAGCTTGTAAGTGCATTGGTTCTTCATGCAGCATCTACATTATAAGAAATGGGTAAATCTGTTCACTGTTCAATTTCGACTGGGGTTTATTGATTATTATCAACCCACTTTCTCTAGAGCAACATCTGTGGAAGCAAAAGATTATCGCTATTTTGGAAATAAAGAAAAGGGTCAGACAGATATCAGTGGTGAGGTAAGGTTTCTCATACATTTCATTTCTAACAGAGACTATGGCCCTCATTACAAGTATGACAGTCTGGAAATAGCGGTGCCGGTCACACTGCACCAGCACCCTTTTCCGGACCGGCACACTACGAGTCACAATGCCGCAAACACTGTCCCTGCAATTGACACCCACGTCGCTACCGTTGCCAGCAGCACAGTGAACGGAAACAGCGGGTGCACTTGGAGGGCACGGCAGAAGTACATGCACATTCCGAGTACTGACAACACAGAAACGCTATCATAAAAATGCTGGCGGCACCTTGATGGCCGCGCCCCGAAACACCAGCATCGTGGAACAGCTGGTAAACAGTCTCAGGTGTGCAGAAACAGGCCACAGGTGGCCATAATCAGCCCAGCTGCACACCATGTGCACTATGAATGCACAAAAGGACCACACTCACACACCTTCCAACACATGCATGCTGGCAGCTGCAGTAGCAGTCCTGGAGCTAGGGGCCCTGAATGCCCTGAATCCAATATGAGATTGAAAGGGAAGAGACAGAGAAGCAGAGGAGGAGAAGGAGGATGATGATGATGGCCAAGCACATGAACAATGACCAGCAGGTAGCACCCCGCAGGCAGCCTCCCACACCCAGCTTAACAGCTATACTCTGGAACCAGAGTGCTACACAGATCCACACCCTGTATAGTTTTACAGGGAGATGATTACCTACATAGTCAACTTAATCCAGAGGGACATTGGGAGCCTAATCAACATCAGTACCTCCATATCCCCCTTGTTGAAGGAAGCATCAGTGCTGAATTTCTTGCCCACCGAAAACCTCCAACACACCGTGGGAGAGCTGCATGGGTTATCCCAACCCTGTTTCTCCAAGGTGCTATTCGAGGTCCTGGATGCCCTCCTGCGGCACGTGTCCGACCAAATTGCCCTCCCCAGAACACCTGCCCAGGTGAATGCCACTTTACACTAAAGTGCGGTTCCATGCCCTGGCAGACAAACCCAATGTGATAGGTGCGTTAGACTGCACACATGTTGAGCTGGTGGACAGACATGCCAATGAGGCCAGTCTACCGAAGCAGGAAACTGTATCACTCTCTCAATGTCCAGGTTGTGTGTGATGCAGACCATCTCATAACCCACTGCAGCACACGTTTCCCTGGATCCACACATGGTGCTGCAGAACTCCACGCTCCCAGGGTACATGGCACATCATAGCGGAGAACACACCTGGCTGTTGGGTGAGTTGAACTACCATCGCATGTGCACTGTGGAAGGGGAGGAGGGTTGTTTGCTGTCACCAGTGCATGCACGTAATGCAATGCCATGTGCACATATTGCATGCATGAGCAGAAGGGCATGTATAGCATGTGGTACATGTGCAGATGGAGCACACCCCATCACAAATAGTGCACAGCTGGACAGGCACATCAAATGCACCACAGGTACTAGAATGCATCTTAACAATGCCACATACCCCAGCGATAATACACTGTGCGATCAATCTATTTCAAGATTTTTCAAGGGTCTCCTCTGCTCCTTGATTTGTAGCTGGACAATTAGCATGGCGTGTTAACCTCTGCCTAACCTCCGAGCCATTACTATTCTCATGAGCTGATTCATAGCAGTCCTGGTAGAATTATAACACTGGATGATGGTAAGGAGTTGTGGTTCCTTCCTAATTTAGGAAACTCCTTTGTTAGATTATGAAACTCTCCTAGTGTCAGACAGTGAGTAATTATGGGGTCTCCCCCATCTTCCACTAGTGCTCCTGGCACTTTCCTTAGTGGTGCTTGGTGAAGGGTAGAGCCAGGTCCATATGGCTTATCTCCCTTGTCACCAACAGTGTGTAAGAGTGAGGTCTGGTCAGCATAAGCGCTGCTCGAGTGCTCCTGAGGTGCTTCACCTCGGCTGCACTTGTGCGATAGGTGCTAGCATTAAATAGGGCCCTGCAGTAGGTGCCTGTGTGACACCCAGCGTTGGGTCATTTAGACCGGATGCTTGCCCCTTCGTTATCATTCTGCAGACATTAGAAAATAATACTTTCCTCAGCAGATTCATCATTTTGCTTCCCATCCCCCTTCTTCTCTATGATCCGCCCACCCCTTTCCCCTCAGAGCCCGAATCTGTCCACTTAACATTCATTAGTATCTTTTAGTGCCCTTAGCTTTGACGTGTTGCGGCTCACCGTAGCTTCAAGCCGCATTGCATACTTTCCCCACAGTCTCAGACTCGTTTTTCCTCCTTGCACTTCTAAGGCATGTCTTACTGCTACCAAGTTATCCCAATTGAACTTGCCCTGTACTGGGAATTTGGTATGCCTGTTACCGGGCATTAGCATTTGACAAGCTTCAAGAAACTCACACATAGGGTTACGGTAAGCGGGATACATGAAATGTGCCAGTGTTCCTTAAGGTGGTGTCTCCACCTGTTTGCTGTGTTCCTTGCTCATTTTAGCTCCACTCGCCATGTAACAGTTGCCCCTATGCCACTCACACTTTGACTCCACTTTATTTATTGGACATGTGTGTGGCGCCTATACAGCAAAGTGTTTCCTTGTGCGTGGACCTGAGAAGGGAAGGCGGTTTACAGAGACTTGGCTGAGTGGTCATGAGAGGGTTTCATGGGACACTCACTCTGTACTAACCCCAGTTCTCCCTATGTAGTTTGGGCATACCTTAATTTCCCAGACTGAGAGGGTCATTACGAGTTGGGCGGTAAGGGGTTAACGGCGCCGGTAATGGTGCCGGCGCTGTTATTCCCTTACCGCCCTATTATGAGTCTGCTTGCGGGACCCGCAAAGGGCGCCTGGTAAAACCAGGTGCCCTTAGCGGGTCCCGCTAGCAGACCAGGGAGCTAACAACGGGCCTGTTATTAACGGGCCCGTTGTTAGCTCCCTCTCCATTCCAATTGAGCCCTATGGGGGCTCGAATGGGAATGGGGATGTACCGGGTCCAGGTTCCTCGAATGAGGAATTACCGGGTCTTCCAAGGTTGGAATGGCCCGGTAAGTCCTCATTTGAGGAACCCGGCCCCGGTACCCGGTAAGGAGGTAACCATGCCGCAAAGTGCGTCATGTTTACCTCCAACCTCGTAATGACCCCCTGAGTCGTTTCCATTTTCCTTTTTCATCTCTCGTTAATGTTCCCTGTCACTACCTAGCTATTTAATCAGAATACCAAAAATTGTTTGCCATCCTCAAAAGAATTTATCAGACCAGAAAACAGATATACCAGTGACCCTACTGACTCTTTCCATATCAACATAACTATGCTAAAACTACAAGTATTTCTTCAGGTTTATATGAGGGCACAAGAAACATATAGCTCCTAAAATAATGGGACTAAACCAGGGAAAAACAGAATTAGATATCCCAAACCTTTCAACCCATATTCAAATACCTACAAAACAAATCAACATCTTGTTCAGCCATTATATATAAATCTCGAATCCCATGTGCTTGGGGTTTTTAATAAGGGTCCTTACCTCTGTTCAGTTGTACACATGAGGCATTCGAGAGGAGGCTGTCCGAACGGTGGCTGTTGCATTCGTGTTGCTTGACACATCAGAGTCGTGACACACAATCTGTGGAAGATATCAGTCTCACTTGTTTTTGATAATAACTAGCCATGGTGATTTATTCATTGGCTTGCAAGTCAAGGAAAGCAGCACAGCAACCCCAGCAATCCCACCTAACTTATATAACCCGCCTTCCAGGCCTGGTATCTATACCCTTTCAGTCAGATGACCACAGTACATTAGAGAAAACCCTCCTCAAAGGGCTTCCGGCACATTTGACCCGCCTTTGCAAGGAAAATAACCCTATAACCCTATTCATATACCCAGATGTCTGCCATTTCTGTTCACGTATGAATACGACACAGTTATGGTGTGACATAACCTATAAAACGGTGATTACTTCTGGAAGTGAAAGTCCTTCCGGTTCTGCTGAATCAGACGAGGGGCATACATCCACTAATTCATGACAGCTTCAGCCATCATGCAGCAGGCCATTGTCCGCACTGGCTGGATCCGTTGGACATGAGCCAATGTCCTTGCTCCAGTAATCCTGGACTGGATGGAGCGCATGCGTTAATGTTCCTCATTGCCTTCAGACAAGAGGAAATGACGGTCCTAATCAATGCCCAGTAAGGAAAGAAAAAATAAGGACATACATGCATAATCATAGAGGTAGGGCATTCAAAGCTGGAGTGCCTATGGGAGGTCCCCAATCCCTTCCGCAGAAGAACACTCATTGGGCCTCATTACACGGATGGCACTAAGGGGTCCCTTCGCGGGTCCCTACCTTAATGGCTGGTTTTACCATCCGTTAAGGACGGGACCCGCAAAGGGACCTTGGAGGTAATTACGGTACCGCAATTTGGGGTACCATAATTACCGCCTTCCCCATTCCCATTGAGCCCTATAGGGGCTCAATCGGAATGGGGAAGGGCCAATGGTGAATGGGGAATTACCGCTCCACCAACCTTGGAATGAGGCGGTAATTCCACCATTCACCATGGCGGAATCGGTAAATTCCCGGCGGCAACCATGGCGCTAATAGATTTTTGGCAATCCCAGAATTTCATTTAGTAAATTGATGCTTTCTGGAAATTATTGTCTTGGTTTGTTTCAATTTGACAAACGTAAAAGAAAACAAACATTTTCTAAAGAAAACCACTTTCTACAGAGGTGTGTCATGATGACTGACTACGCTAAACTGCAACTCAAAGATAAATGACTCTAGTCACCTTTTAAAAGACCACAAACTAATGTCAGCTCGTGCCTTCCTCATATATTATCCCTTTCTTTGATCCTTCACTCTGTCTTGCCCTTTCCGAACCGCCCTTCTGCCCTTATAAGGGATTTTCTGTGAGGTAAATTTACCTTTTCCAGTTCCTCACTGTGAATACACAAAACAGATAACAAAATTGTAGGATATATTTTATTTATATCGCGCCCATACACGTGTTTCAGGCGGGACGAGGCAAGGGAGGGGTACAAGGGAGGACAAAACAATGATCTTACTAGGCCCAGTGACAATGAGAACGCGCATGTGCAGGGGACAGGGGAGGAGTGGAAAGTGCTGAACACGTGATCACAACAACAACAGATAGTGCGGCCAGCAGGTGGCAAGTGCAAGAATTAAGCGCAGACAACGGGTGTCTGATAAGTGCAGATAAGCGGACTATAAGCTTGCAGATGCAGACCCAAGTGCAAGGGTTGCCAGGAGGCCCTCTAGGTATGCAACTGGGTGGGCAGGGATCTGGGCCCGAATTCAGAGGCATTGAAAGGTTAGATGTTTCCACTGCGCTGGTCCTAGGATTTCTGTGGCAAGAGACATACAGCGCCCGTCATTTTGTATGTTTATTGACATCATCAAAAGTAACAGTACAGAAAAGAAAGGAGGCTAAACACGCCCTAAATGCTTCAGCAAAAGGATGTCACAGTGCACCAACATGAAGGGGTGAACCGAGAGCTGTCTGTAATGGGTTGATAAAGCAATGTACAAAATAGGGCTGTCAAAGACGACAAAGACATTCTCACATGGAGCAAAAAGGCACTCTTTTCATGTAATTTACATAGCTCTAATGCATTGCTCAGTGGCTCTGAACTGGAGGTACACTTCAAGGCATTTTATGTGGCTTGTTATTGAAACTGGCCTAATCCATGTCAGAGAAACATTATGAAGGGCACACTACCACCTGGTGGCGAACTGTAAAAGAACGAGCCTTTTTTTTAAATATTAATCGGTATTCATTTTACATCACCCATTTTCAGTCTACCTATACCTAATTAAATAGAAAGTACCATTAATGAATATATACAGAGCATTAATAATATGTGTCTCACTACAAGAAAAGAGACAGAAAGAGTGCAGAATCCTTTTCTAAATTTGGACATTGGCTAACAAAAATGTGTGCTATGTGTACAATGTGCTGCTTCATTTGGCACCTTTGAAGTATTCTAGTGCAGTGGGGTTAGAAGGGAACATTTTTAACCACTCTCTTTCTCATATAATTAATTATTAATTATTATTATGATTATTATTATTATTATTATTATTGTTAAAAAAAGCTAAGGTGGAAATCGCTGATGCAGATTTAGGGACACAGTGCAGTTATTAAGATCTAATGGTTTACGTTTCCTCCCTTACCTGTAGACCTTGACCCTCTGTAACCACCCTGTCCATAGCCAGTGAGGGAGCAGCACACCCCTCTATTGGGATCAATAAAATAACATAGGAACATTCAACATTGAAATCTTTGGTTTCACTGATGACTACCTATTGAGAAAAAATAGATTTTTTCGATAGAAATAGTTCCTTATGAACTGACTTTGCCTCCTGTTGATGCATTCTCTCCTGCACTCCCATACTCTCCAGACTACCTCACAGCACCCATCCACATGCAAGCTCGACATGGGTGGCTAGCAGGGACTTGGCCACCCCTACCTACTTTCGTATTGGCTAAAATGCATAAACTCCTCTAACAAATGTCCCATACCTTAGACTTCGGTGAGGCCACACGAATGGGAAAAGGTGCTATACAAATGCCAATTACATTACAATAACTTCAGATTATTTGATGTCTATGCAAAGGTCCTTTTCTTAACATCCTTTGCCCTTACAACATCTGCCCAAATGTACACACTTATTCAAAAAACCAAACTCCCTGGGCTCTCCACTGGAGGTTTGCCCAGGGAGAAGGTTTAAGTCTATTGTGAACTCTGTTGCTTCTGACATTGCCATTGTAGTAAACCTCAAGTGGTCTGTCCCACTATTAAAGAACCCTAATCTGAACCAGGCTGTTCTAAATAACTCCCTGAGCTCCCTGCTCCTGATAAGATTCTTACGCAAATTGCATCTGTGCAGGTAGTCATATGTAGAGGCCTATGACGTTCTTCACCGAAATTGGGCAAAGGTACGCCTGGCTATGGGAACTCAACTGTCCTTACTTAGTGTAATAAAATGGCCTGAAACAGGTGGGTGTTGATTCATTTGGGCCTGTTGGCTGCCGTCGAAACTGCCAACCATCAGTTACTGAACGTTTGTTTTATTTAAGATTTGGTCTTTTATGTCGGACTATATATAATCTGTCTCATTACCTCATTTTTCTTCTGGTTGGTCCTCTCTGACCTTAGGGATACCTCAGGGATCTGCACTTGCCCCCATTTTGTTTAATACTTCGGTCACCACATTTGCTATATGAGTTGATTCGTGTTGTTTTTCACTTTGTAATACATGCAGCTGATACCCAGATTATACAGCGGGAACAAGTCACTTACCTGTAACTGCTGTTCTCCAGCTCTGTTCTTGCATGGATGCACATGCTCATGAATATTCCCTGTCGTCTGGCTGCGAGGAATATACTGTTTCAAAGCACCCACTGGCTGGGAGAGAGCATGGAAAATACATGAAAAACAATATTAAGAGCAGCGGGGGAAGATGAAAAAGGGTGCACCTACTATGCCTTGTGAGTATTCAGAACGTGCAAGTGCAGAACGGAGAGGGAAGGGGGGTAAGTGCTGGATGGTCCGAGCTCATGGTAAAGCCATGGACAAAGTGCTAGGAATGTTGACTGCTACATGGCCTGGGCCGCCGGCAGTGTAAGTGCGAGTATCCAGGGCGAGGGTGTGCAGATGCAAAGTGATATGGCAGACAGGGAAGATTGGTGTGGGAGGTCAAGGCCCCGAAGGTGCATAATGGCCAAGGACACCAATTCAGCAACTGAGAAATTAGCAGCGGTGAGAAGGAGGGAAGGAGGAGGGCAAGAGGAAAGTCTTAAGGAGCTTCCGGAATTTGAGAAGAGCCTGCTCAAGGCGCAGGGAAGGCTATTCCAAAGGATGGAGCCCGCAGAAGAAAGTGAGTGCCCATCTGCCCTCCTTTTAGCAAACTGCTTTACACACAAAGAGTTGGTGCCAGAGGAGCTGAGTGGTCTAGTGGGAGAGTATTTAGTGAGACAGAGTTGAAGATAGTGAGGTCCCCGGGCACAGACAGCCTTGTGGATGATGCAGAGGGATTTTAATTTATTCCGTGCAACAACAGGAAGCCAGTGAAGACTTTTAGTGCAGGAGCGATGCGGTCTGTGGGCTTAAGGCCAAGGATAAGTCTTGCTGCTCTATTCTGGATAAGCTGAAGGGGTCGCAGGGTGGATGAAGGAAGATTCAGGAGGAGGCTATTACAGTAGTCGAGTCTAGAGAGAACTAGGGCTCAAGTCACATTGAGCCTCTGAGGGAAAGTGAGAAAAGGTAGAATTCCTTTGAGACGGAAGAGCTGATAGTTTGACTTCTTAGCAATGTCCTGAGTGTGAGGGAGGAAGGAGAGCGAGGAGTCAAAGATAACTCCAAGGTTTCTGGCTTCAGTTGAAGGAGCAGGGGGAGAGCCCAAGGAGGAAGGCCAGAGTGAGGGGAAGAAAGAGAGAGCAGGGACCCTAATGGGAAGGATCTTAGTTTTACAGGTGTTGCGGCAGAGATCATTGAATGCACACCAGGACTGGATGGCAGATAGGCAGTCAGGGATGATGGAGGGTGCAAGACGGTCAGCAGGGAGTCTGAAGAAGAGCTCTGTGTCATCTGCATAACACTGGAGGTTGGAGGAGAAGAGGTGTGCATGGAGAGCAAAGTAGATGTTAAAGAGCCAGGGAGAGAGTATAGAGCCCTGGGGGGACACCACAGGTGGAGATGGAAGTAGGAGAGGAGAAGGGTCCCAGAATGACTTGGGAGGAACGGTTAGTGAGGAAAGAGGACCGCCAATCCAGTGCTCGTTCTGAGATACAGAGTGTATTGTGGAGCCTTTGTATGAGGATGGAATGGTTAACTGTGTCAAATGCAGAGGAGAGATCAAGAAGGATAAGGGCAGCTGGGGAGTTGGAGTCCAGAGATGCACGCAGTTCTTCACGGGTGTTCAGAAGAATACTTTCCATGCCTCTGAATGCTCGGAATCCAGATTGATGGTTGTGGAGGCCACCAACAAGTTACGTGTGGGACTTAAGTAGGGGCAAGGCCAGCTTCTCAAGAAGCTTCCCCAGGAAAGGGGTGATGGAGATAGGGCGAAAGTTGGCAGGGCAGGTAGGGTCAGAGGAAGGTTTTCTCAGGAGTGCTTGAGGGGGAAGGGGACAAATCTAGTGGTGAAAGAGTGATTGTAGAAATCGGTGAGAGCAGGGGCAAGAGAGCCAATGTTTTCCTTGATGGTCCTGGATGAGCAGGGGGAGACCTGTTTAGAAGATACCTTCATGGAGCAGACAAATCTGGTAACTTCTTCAGGTGTGACAGGAGACAAGGAGGAAAAGGAGGAAGGAGGGGGCAGCGGGAAGGCTGTGGAGAGGGGTGTTGGACGGGTTGTGAGGGAGTGTAGCAAGGGAGGTCATAATGTCTTGTGCTTTGCTGACAAAGTGAGAGGCCAGTGCATTGCTGAGGGCCTGGGAAGGAGAAGAAGAGGAGGAGACTGCGCACAGGTTGAAAAGTTCCCTGCAGATTTCAAAAATTCCATAGAGTTATTAGATGCGCCGAGACCCGTGCCTGAATGTGAGCTCTTTTCTTTGCATGGGTGGTGAGTCTGTATTGCCTTTGGAGCAGGTGGGAGACCAGTTTGTCAGAGGATGAGCTGCCTGAGGTTAGACACTTCCTTTCTGCTGCCCTGCACTTTCATTTCAGGGCTGCAAGTTCGGTGTTGTACCAATTGTTACACTTTGAGGCAGCTTTCAGACGGATCCTCATGACTGGGGCAAGAATTTCAAGAGTGTTGGTGATGGAAAGATGGAGGTTGGTGAGGGCAGAGTCAGAGATGTGGGGGTTGGGGGGATGAAGGTGGAAGCAAAGGCAGCTGCAGTTACTCGTTTCATCAGGCGGGTGTTAGTGAACGAGGTAGGTGTGACTTTAGGGGGGGTGGTCAGGGTACCAATGGGACCGAGATGGGAGGAGAGGAGAGAGTGATCGGACCAGGACAGAGGTGTGACTGATGAGGTGGGAAAGAGAGGTCAGAGTATATGGGGGAATCAAGAGAGTGTCTGGCTGAGTGGGCTGGCCCCGAGGGGAGAATGAGGAGGGAGAGCGAGGAGCAGAGATCAGTGAAATAGACTGGTTGCAGAGGTAGAGGAGTCCAATTGAATGTTGAAGTCCCCCAGGAGGACAAGGTTACAAGTGGAAGAAAGTAGAGAAAAGCAGAAGTCAGCCCACTCAGAGAGGAATAGGGAGGTGGCGCCTGGAGGGCAGTATATGGTGGCAATGGTCAGGGTGAAGGTGAAAGAGGTGACCAACTTGCAAACCAGGCTTTCAAAAGAGGAATAAGCCTGGGTAGGTAAAATGGAAGCAGGAACCCACTGTCATGGTCATGAAGTCAGGGGCACAGGCATGCAGGGGTCGCATTCACAGGAGACCTGGGGGACTCTGTCCTGGTGCCTTTGGCACCAGGCTCATGAACAAAAGTAAACAAGAACATCCATTTAACACCAAAAAGCTTTTATTATGGACATAGCACTTCAGATGCATTAACCTTGAACATTCCATCATTTAGCAGGATGCATTAACCTTGAGCATTCCATCCATTAAGCAGCCCCAAGTGTATTCTTGGGTGTGGCTGCTAATGGATTGCCTTCGCACGTGCTCACTCTCTAGGAGTGGCAGGGTGTGGCTGGTAAGCCGGCCCTAATGGGCGGGCCCACGATCTCAGCTATATAAGCTGCCCCGATCCTCAAGACAGACGCTTTGCGTTATTCTGCACTTGCAAGCAGTGTAACGCTCACCGTCGCCTGAGGTCAGACTTAACTTTGAAGATCCTGCTTTCTGGACATCCTGCTTCCTGCCAGCATACTTACCAACTGGGGGGAACTGTTCTTACCTGTACATCTCTTCGGCGAACCAAGTAGTCATCTTTACACTTTCCGGAACCCCGAAATCTTCATCTTGGCGCTGCAGCACGACACGCTCCATCGTCGACAGCAGCGCCTGCAAGGATAAACAGAAGACAAGGTTAGACATCGACAAAAAAGTCAGTTTAAGGTTGCACTTCGCCATACTTTGCGCTTTTACTAAACCATCACTTAACTGCTGTCGAACATTGCGGTAGCATCCATCTTCCATCCGGCCGCGTCTCACGTCTCACAGCTGCATTGAGGCCGCATTTCCATCTAAGGGAAGAAAACAGAAGAGAGACATTATTGCAGGCATAAATAGAAGCAACATACAAAGACATTAAACAGAACGAACAGCATCACAAGAGCTCAAGAAAGACTAATCCATCATAAGGAGAAGCATAGTTGCAGCTGGACTGGACTAATCCTTATCAGGGATCAGTGAAGAAACTAGATCCCATTCGACATGCCCCTGCCAGAAGTAGCAGGATGAAGAGTTATCTTCTATAATTCACAGGTGAGCTTTATGGGCCGGTGTATGCTCACAGAAACTGTACTTTGGGGTGAATGGTTCGAGAGGTACAACAATCACAGATTGGCGCACTCACACACTCTTATCTCCATGCAGGAGCAGTATCACCACGTACCTCAGCTTTTCTACTGAGGTAGAGGCCTGAAGGGGGTGATTCAAGTTCAGGGAGGGCTTCAACCGTGCCCCAACGCCTCCGCAGAGACCAGGTGAGCGTAACACCCATTCAGTGAAGATAGATTAAGGCAACTCCCCCACCAACGCGGAGAGGTCGAGGCTTGGCAATGATCTTGAAGGAGGAGGGAGTCAAAGGCAGTGACTGAGCTGGCATTGAACCAAGTCTCGGCAAGTGCGAGAATGTCGAGGTCAGTATCTTCAAGAAGGCAACAGATGTCAGAGGAGTGTTAGTTGGCTGAGCGTGCATTAAGAGTCGCCAGGTGGAAGTGGTCAGTGCTTTTGCTTTTGAAGGTTTTCTGAGGTGGGGTGCAGGGGCGTGGTACACCATTCAGAGGAGGGGGAGAGAGAAGACGGGGGGAGATCCAATCACTGTCCTTTGGGTCATAATGCTCCCAGCCAATGATACTCGTCCTCCTAAGCTCCACCCCTGGTGGGTATTTTCAGATTTAGTAGAGCACATAAAGTGGCAGTATGAACCAAGAAGAGCCACAGAGGGGACTGTGGGAGGGTTTGCATGTGAATCCATGCAAGACCCATGCTGGAGAACAGGAGGACCGGTAAGTGACTTGTTCCTTCACCAGAATGGGGTCTTGCATGGATTCACAGGCTCATGCATACGATTACACAGCAGTACATACTTAGTAGGTGACAAGGCTCAATAGAAGCATTGCACTTACCCCGGGAACAGACTCACCTCAAATAAACAGGTTGTGTAGCACCGCTTGGCTGACCTGGGACTTCTCCCTGGAATCTGTGTCGATGCAGTAGAATCTCGTGAAGGTGTGGGTGGACATGATAGAGCTGGAGAGCCACCTGGATATGGAAGTCTTAAACAGGACATTCCTGTAACCCACAGGTCCAAAAGTGACAAAGAATTAAGAAGTCATCTGAAAATCCTTTGTGTGTGCCACATAAAACTCTAAGGCAAAAGCAATGCCCAGCGAATGCAATGCATTTTCAGTAGGTGTAGAAGGATTCTGAAAGTAAAGTGGCAGAACCAAAGGCTCCTTTAGATGGAACTCAGCGGGAACCTTCGACAGAAAGGTGGGATGGCTCCGCCGAACTACCCTTGTAGCGTGGAAGGTCAAGTACAGCTGCTTGCAGGAGAAGGCCTGGGTCTCCCTGACCGGCCTGGACGAGGTGGTGGCCATAAGGAAAGCAGTCTTCCACAAGAGAAACTTCAGAGGGGCCTGATGCATTGGTTCAAATGGAGGTCGCATGAGCTTAGTTAAAACCATGTTGAGCTCCTAAGCCGGGGCAGGAGACTTCACTGGCAGAAAAGTCCTGCACCTATGTGACCACAGGAAGGGCTTGCCAGGCACCCGGGTGGACTAGGATATGGCAGCTAGATGAACCTTGAAAGAGGTGTGAGCCAGACAAGCCTTGGCCAGCGAAAGCAGGTACAGGAGGTGCTGCGGAGTGTGATCCACAAAGGCATAATCTTCTGAATCTTGTACCACATTGTTAAACGCTTCCATTTGTGTCTGTAACAAGATAATGTAGAGGAAGCTCTGGCCTTGGCTTGGACCTTCTTGCACTCCAGCGGAAGGGAATAGTGCCCAAACTAGGGTTGCAGGAGCCTTGTCGTGGTGCAGTATTTTTCAGTTTTCTCTGGAGAGAACATCAGGAAGTGGAGACAACAGGATGGACGGAGCCACTAACAGATGTAGCAGGTCCGGGTTTCAGATCTATCATGGCCATGCCGGAAACAATGAGGATAACTCTGCAATGGCAACGCCCGAGTGTGTTGATCACACATAGCAGGAGCAGAATTGGCAGAAAGGCATACAGAGAGAGCCCGGCCCACAGGAACGAGAAGACATCCTCCAGGATCCTTGGCTGAGGATATCTGCTGGCAAACTTCTGGCACTTGGAGTTGTCCGCTGTCGCAAATAGGTCGGTCTGGGGGTGACACCACTTGCTGAAGAGAAGGGATACCTGCGCCTGCTGAAGTTTCCACTCGTGGCTGGACCGCACCTCCCTGCTGAGCGAGTCTGCAATGCTGTTCTTGGTGCCTGCCAGATTAAATGGGACAAGAAACATGTCCCAAAGAAAAGCCCAGTGCTTCAGGGACTGGGTTTCTAGGGAGAGAGCGGGGGAGCGCAGTCCACCCTGTTTCAAGATGGAGAACATGGTGGTGTTGTCTGTGAAGATCTGCACCAAATTCTCCCACAGCTGAGGTTGGAATAATTTGAGGGCCCAGAAGACAGCTTGGAGCTACAGAACATTTATGTAGAGGTTTTTCTCCTCCGGGAGCCAGAACCCTCAGGCATAAAACGGTCCTGTGTGGGCCCCCAAACTTCCAGGGAGGCAGTTGTGGTGACCGTGGCTTAGTACGGGGGAAGGGGGGTTTGACAGGGAGCTTCTTGAGTGAGATGTGGATGCATTCCCCAGCATCATAGAGCTTGCTGGAACTCCTGTTTTGAGGGCAATCTTGTCCATCCAAGTGGCGTGACCTGCTGCCATCTTGTGTTGAGAATCTCCTGGAGAAGCCTCTTCTGGAGCCTGCAAAAAGTGACGAGATGGATGGAGGAGGACATCATGCCCAACAGCGATTTAATGGAGCGCACTGTTGCAAAGGGTGTCACCGACAGGCACTGTACCTTCCCTGGGATGACCGTGTTGAGGTGGGAACCTAGGAACAGAGAATTCTGTGATGTCACCACGCAGGACTTTGGATAATTGATGGAGAATCTGAGTGCCATCAGAAGGCATATGGTCTCTGCCATGTGCTAGGTTGATAGTGCATGATATCGGAAGTGAATGAGCCAATAGTCTAAATAAGGGTAGACGTGGATGCCCTTTGTTGTGTAGATATGCTGCCACTGGGGCTAAGCACATCGTGAACACTCTCAGAGATGATTTTAGACCGAAGGGCAGGGCCTTCATTTGGCAGTACTGTCCCTGGACCACAAAACTCATGATTTTCCGATGTTTCCAGCGAATGGGGATGTGAAAGTGTGCATCCTCCAGGTCCAGAGTTGCCAGAAATCCCATTCCTCTATTTGGTCGAGTACATGCTGCAACGCTTAAGTCTAGGATTGGCTGCCACCCTCCTGGCGTATCTGGCGTTCACTTCGGAGCCCCGGAGTTGCTGAGCAACAGGCTCTATTGCCCCTTTCTTTAACATGGCTTGAACCTCCTGAAACCGTTGAGCCATGTGCAGTTCTTGAGACGTGTTATGAAATATCTCTCATTACTACACCTTTCCTTCCATTTTAACGAACCCCCAAACTCATTGCATGTATTGTTGATCCTGACCTGTACCTTTTATAGTGCAGTGAAGCCTTAAGCTTTACTACATTGTCTTTTGCTCATCTGTTATGGGGAAAACGACATGTCCTTCAGGATGTCAGTACTGGGAAACATTGTTTTCCTTAGTCTTGTAACTTAGGTGCTACTTTTAGTAACTTGTTACCACTTGTGGTAACTTGTTATCACTGTACAATGCATCTTACAATGCAGTACAATGGGCTACACTTGTGTTTTTGCCCTAGACTAACACTCAGAGGATTTTTGGTTACTCTAGGTGTGCTAAATGGACAAGCTGGGCGTAGCAGTGACTTTTTACAATTTTTTGGTGCTTTTCATTTTAGCCTTACTGCGTTTGGCTACTAACTGTGGCTAGTGACCAAACAAAGTCATGTCTCGAGGTTTTTTGCTTGTCTTTTGGCCATTCGTTTTTTAGCCTTTTTTTGGTGCTTTTCATATTAGCCATACTCCGCTTGACTACTAACTGTGGCTAGTGACCAAACATGGCCATGCCACGAGGTGGCATGGCGAGTTTAGCCTTCTTTTTGTTGGTGTTTTTCGTTTTAGCCTTACTGCGTTTTGGCTACTAACTGTGCCTAGTGACCAAACATGGCCATGCCACGAGGTTTTTCACTTGTCCTTTGGCCATCTTGTTTTTTAGCCTTCTTCCTGGCCTGTGAGGCCAGGAAAATCCTTATATGGACTTTCAATGCCCAGGAAAACAGACGCTTTTGGCAGGCTACTGGAGGGCTATGTGTGTTTGCTGGCAGGATGTGGGCTGAGACTGTCTGGTCTCAATCCACAAACTGGTTTCAGTGTGTCTGAGTGGTATGCATGAGTGTTCGCGCCAGTGGACCTGATTGGACCACTGCTGGGGTGTGTGTGGGGCTAGTTCTGTTATTAGCTAGTGGGTGTTTCGGCTCTTAACTGGCTTTTGAGATAAGAAGAGGACACCTGCCCCACTCTGGAGAGATCCTGGAGTAACCCGAAGGAGCCAAGAGTCCTGTCCAACTGTGAGATCTGTGAAGAGACCGGAGACCCGCCTGAAGGATGCCTGGCAACCAACTTCTGCTGCTGTCCTGGAGGAGCCCTGTCTTGCTGTCTATCTCCAGCAGTCCTGTGAGGGAGCTGCCACCTGTGGAGTAGAGGAAACATCCATTCCTGATGTCTGCTCGGTACCCTGCGACCAAGAGCCTTCGGAAGCGTCCCAGGACTGCCCTGTGGCTGACCAGCTCTGAGTTTGGGCTACCGTGCTGCTGATGTCGCTGTTCCGTGTTAAGGCCTGGAACTTGGGGTATCCTCAGCTTGTCCTACAAGGCTTTCCTCAGTGAAACATTGGAATCCTAGCATCAAGGGGAACCGAGATAGGAGGGACAGGCTGACTACGACAAGTGAGTCCCTTTGCGTCGCCGTGCTGCAGTGGCCACTGCCCGAAACATCTTACCTGAGTCAAATCCAGCCCTGGGAGGGATCCTGCGACATGTGTTTCTTCTTCATCTGAGAGTCCTTGCACCAGCTAAAGACTTCAACCGGAGAGCTGATCGAACTTGCAACCCCTGCAAATCAAGGACTAAGGCTGATGGTGGGAAAAGAGACCTCTGACCTTCAATTGATCTGCCAAGTCTTGTGAAGAATCGGCGTATGGGGGTGAGTTACAGTGGTTCAACCTGCCCCTAAATTCCCCTTAAAAGTTTTGCTAACTTGTTTTCGAAAACTTTTACAATAAATTGGCTTTGCCATTCCTTGCTCGCGCAAGACATCCGAAAGTTGGGTACATTTTTGTTAGTTAGAATAACTTGTCCTCTAAACCCTGTAATCATTCACTTGACCCCAGAGACCCTACCTTCACTTTTTCCAGCGTTATAAAGTTCTGAAATGTTCCTGAACTTTTGGGCATAAGGCCCCAGACAACTTAGGGAAGGACTTTTCAAGTTAGGGTTAACTGTCTGTTGACTTGTAGTGCATAAACTAATCTGTACTTTCTTTTACAGGGGTTTTATTTGTATTATGCCCTACTCTAGTGACTGTATATATGTAATCTATTATTAGTGTTGTGTGATACCTCTACATGATAGCAGTCATTTTTGATAGTGTTGTTTGGCCATAAACAAATCATTGTATTTGTATACATACTGGGTCTCATTACGAGTCCGGCGGTAACCAGGCGGTTTTACCGCCTCGGTTACCGCCGGACTCGTATTATCATTCCGCCTCCGTGACTCCCGGAAATACCAGGGTATTACGACCCTGGTGTCCCGGGAATTCCGGAGGCGGAATTCGGTAAATCCCCATTCCCATTGAGTCACATAGGACTCAATGGGAATGGGGAAGTGGAAACACCGGCACCATCTCGTGATGGTGCTGGTGTTTCCACGTCCGTCTGCAGGCGGGCGGTGTTAAACCCGCCTGGTCAGACCTGGCGGGAACATCACCTTCCGCCTACAGGACTCGGGATCGGGCGGTCCGGAATTAACGGTGGCGGTGGGTTTACCGCCACTGTTAATTCCGGACCACCCGACCTGTAATGAGGCCCACTGTCTAAGTGTAATTTGTAAATCCCATTGTGTGTACTCCTCGTGGACCCTTTACAAGCTCACCACCTCTTGAGACTTAGCCTAGACCTCTCGTCACTGCTAGCTTGAACTGGTTTGGCTACAGCTCCCAGAGATGTCTGTCACAATATAGGTTGGCCTTCTATACATCTGTTGCCCCAGGCCAGAGTTTAGAAAACCAGGCCTAACGAATTGGTGTACAGTGGTGGGATGGCCCTCTCCACTTAACATCTGGATGTTTTGTGAAAAGGATCAGTATTGGGTATGTAGAGGAGCAGATGTACACATCCGCAGGAGACCCTACCCCCTAAATCCCTGTATTGGAGACATGATACCATGCCCTGTCTAACACCAGCTATTGTACCAATACCGCAGCTAGTATTTGGAAGAAGGTATCCATTAAGACAACCATATTGAAAGTATCCTCGAGGCTATGATGGCCTGCAAGAAGAAATCCTTGAAGAAATATGAGAACAAACTAAGAAGACGGACTGATGATGTCACAAGCAAGTGTTGTCTCTTTACACGTGGGTGGATGTTGAAAACAGGAATTGAACTTGGAGTTCCAGATACAATAGTGAGTGCCTTTACTCCCGTTGAATTCCTAGGACAGGAATACTCTTCAAGGCCAAGTACACAGACAATCTCAAGCAGAAGACATGGGTGATGAGAGATGTTGTTCTAATTGGTTGGTGAAGTAGCGTCATGTCCTATCTCCCTGCACCTGTGTCTTGGCTTATGTGTTGCTTATTGAACCAAATGTTGCAGGCACGGCACAAGCATGCCAAACCAATTGTATTAGTCCGTATAACGAAGGTCCTTATAGCTTAAGAAACCATTGAAACACTGTGCAACTGATTTCTCTGAAATGACATGTTTGAAGAGGTAGGCATAAGTTGTCCACCTGATAAAGGACACCCAATAACAATCCTAGCTCTTATATGATTGCATATCTAGTGGTTTCCCTTAACCAATCCTGACCCTTGATAGGTTTTTTACTATTGCCACGCAGGGTGGCGTCAGCGTGATGCACGGAAAAGATATATAAGTGTATTTTTCGCATGAATCGCTGAGAATGAGCCTACGTTTGTTGATATTCATAACCTCCCTGTTTTAGATCATTGCTAATAAAACAGAGACTTGCCATCTTCCTGAGTTTGTCCGGTTATTTGGTGTAATCCCATCCTGTAATAGATGCACGTAACCAAGTGCAAAAGCTCATTTGGTAGCAGGGGATGGTTTCAGATCTACACTAGTTTGGTTTCAGAGTTTCGGATGATCGAGCATCCTCTGTCATAAGCTGGAAGATCGTGGAGTTTCCCGTGGAGAGCGGCCGATAGAAATAAACTTTAATTAAAAATCAAGACGGTGTGCAGGCCCCTCTTTGAAGAAATCCCTGCTCAGTTTCCACGGGTGCTTCGTGGACAGAAGGCGAAGTGGTCGGATTGGAGGAGGAATTGATACCAAAGGCCTCGAGTCAATTAAACAGATGTAAATAGACTAAGGAAAACGGCAATATAAAGGGGCGGGATTGTAATATTTTATGTAAATAATTTGTGTGGATAAAGGAACACCGGGTAATCCTATTTCAAGAGGGATAGAAGAAGACGTCTCAAATTCTATGCGGAATATGAAAGAGAGAGGACACCTGCAGTAAGGACTGTGGAAAGTGATGTCTTAAACCACGTACGGGGTAATATTATTGGAGGCATAGGAAGTATACCTCTTAGTATAAATAAATTATAGGGAATAGAGAAGGTGATCACATGGGGGTATTAATGTGTATTGTGTCATTATTTTGATTGTTATTTGATGTATGAGGTTTCAAAAAATGATAAAAATTGTGGAAAGTGGAAGAAATGTTTTGGGTGTAAATTGTAGCAAACTATTGACATCAGTTAGAAGACAGGTAGGTTGTTGAGACAAAAAGGATTGGGCAGCGATTGGTGGTGCTTGCTCGTATTTGTCATTTTTGAGATTAAAAGTGGTGAGCAATAAACTCTGTGATTTGTAGAAGTTTATTAAATATAAACAAGGTAACAACATGGTAAGTATCGACAATTGTGACTCTTATGCACCTTTGTAAAACATTACTGTGACATGAGCCCAATGCTCAAACAGTGCAGACTGAGTAAAGGGTACAGCTGATAAAATGCTCATGCCATGGCCTCAAGGGGATAATTGCCAAAGGCAGTACTACAACACATGACCACATATGTGCAGGCTGCATACAAAGGAAAGAAATTAGAGAAATGACTGGCAGTTTTAGAACTCTGTAAAATGTATCAAGAGGAGAAAGAGGACCCGCCACAGGAGGAGTGGATGCTTAATCAGCATAAAGGGGAGGGCATCTAGCCCTCGGCTCCACTAACTCCACCTGAAATTAAGATTGTAGATGCAGAGGAGACAGGATTTTATCCTTCAAAAGAATTAAAAGCAGCGGCGGGGTATAGTAACCCAATATATGAACCCCCACCCACCCGCTTATAGTAGTGATGACAATCCATAAGAGAGTAAAAAGAAGGAAGACGAGTGTAGATTCAAACGAGATAAAGAGGAATGAAGTGAGAGGTCAAGTATATTAACAGCTATAGACAAGGAAATCAAGAGATGGAAATGAGAGAAGGAAAGGGCCGATGAGGTAACACTTGTACAGAACGAATGGATGGGGGGACAGATATTACTTAAGTTAGATGGGAAAAGCATTGAGGAAGTTAGGCAAAAGAAACATAAAAATGAGCAAGAAAAGAGGGGTTAAGGAACAAGAGAATCGATTTAGGAAGAATGAGCAAGAAAGGAAGAGCAAGGAACAACGGGAAAGGATATATATAGAAGAACAAGAGAAAGACGATAAACGGGCAGAAGAACAAAGGAAGTATGAAAGACAGAAGAAAGAAAAGGAAAAAAGGTCAAGAAGGCACACAAGAGAATGAAGAGAAGTGGAAGAAGGAATAAGGCAGAATAGACATTCACAAGATCTTGTCAGCCAGTCTCGTTCTAAAGGAACGAATGAGGCCGGGTGAGAAAATATGATGGGAAACAACAAGAGAGATTCTCCCAATAAAAGAAGTGGTGCAAGAAGTACGTAGAGTAGCAAAAGAGGAAAGATATGATGCAGAAAGTATTGGAGAGAGGATCTATAAAATATACCAGCAATTGAGACAGAACAGCGAGTATGGAACTCAGGGGAGCGGCAGAAGATCCCCAATATTAAAGCCATGGGATGAAGAGGAAAATGTGTTCAGCGATGAACGCAGAGCGCTGTCTTTGAGCAGAATAGATTTAGATAGGGAAGAGGAGGATGATGGTCATAGCAGTTGGGGTGCAGCGATGGCAGATGAATAGAGGGAGTCAGGTTGTAAGATAGGAGGGGAGGGAGTATGCACTCCCTTGGGAAGTCAGAATTTGGACAAGGAGGTAAAATGGTCAGATCTAGAATACCCAAAGGAAAGAACGCCAGATCCTATATCATATCCCGAATACCCCAGACGACAATCACATAGTGTGGGAGGAGAATCCCCACCCTATGTGAGTATGTTAAGGTTGTTACCAGCATGAAGACAAACAGGGGCGATCACCCCTGGATTGAATAAACAAATAGGGCCTGGTTATCGGACAGGGTACACCCAGCTTTCTTTGTTAGAACACGGAGGGGAAGACCGCAATATATATTACATGGCCCCAGATGGATAAGGATAACTTAAAATGTAAGCTACCTAGTTTGACTTTGGGGGCTGCAAAATTGATACATGAATTAGAGAAAATGACAGGGGGAAATACGTTGACATTAAGGGCAGCTATTCTTGGAGAGAGAGCTGATATTTGGAGACAAGCAGGATATGCAGGTGTGACCACAGAAAACACAGCGCATGATGGAGCACCATTTGATAATTGCAGAGCAGATGTTTGGAGGGCTCTTAGGGTAAAATATCCTGATAGGTCAGATATGGGTGCAAATATGACACGTGAAATGAATGAAGATGAATACCCTGTTGCGTATATTCAGGATATTCAAGACAGATGGCAGCTTGAGACGTGTGAGCCATGGGAAAGTATTCTATCATATTTTGTGTCAGGGATTGCCAGATACAGTACAGAGAAAAATAAAAAAAACAAGTAGGAATGAAAGCAAGAAACAAAGCAGAAAAATTGAAGAAGCCAAGTTAGTTCAGAAGAAATTGTTGAAATTTGCTATAGAAGGGGAAGTATTGACAAGTGGAGAAGGAGGAGGCACACAAGAGACAACGTGTGCGTCACAAGTGAATAATGTACACCCAGCGGATCAAAGTGGGTATGAGTTTTGGCCACAAGGTAGAAGTGGAGGATTCAGAGGAAGGGGAGGTGGATTTCAGAACACCCAAGGTGGATTTCAAAATACCAGGGTGGAAATCAGAACAGACAAGGAGGATATAATGGTGGGGTTGTCAGAGGGGCACACAGAGTATGCTCGAATTGTGGAATATAAGGGCATATTGCGTGTGTATGTAGAAGCCGAGGAAGCATGCAACAGAATGGACAAAACTCAAGAGGGGGGGGGACAGGCTATCCACTGCCATACAGCACACAAACACAAAAGGGCTACATACAGGATCACACACCCTATCAGACCCAGGCACCACAAGCACAGCAAACACAACAGCAGTACTCACCACAAGGACAGTCACAACAAGCACCTATGCAGACACAACAGAATGGAAAGACGGTACAACCACCAACACCTAGGATAGGGGATATCGCTGTGGCAGGAGGGGATCCTTTTATAGGGACAGGGGTGCATTTGTACCCTCAATAGGACAGGTCACATGGTGATGATGTGTTCAGTACTATCAGTAACACCAGACCCCCAAGAGGAACAAAGGATCGATGTAACGATAGGAGGCAAATCATTTTGTTTTCTTGTAGACACTGGGGCGGCTTGCTCTTGTATAAGGGAGGGAAAATATCCAATGTCAGGTATTGCCATGAATGCTCAAGGGTTCTCTGGAGCTACAAATTTAGTTGATTTTACTAACAAATTACCTGTTTCTATAGGGGAATGTGACATGTCTGTCTCCTTGTTATATTTGCGACAAACGCCAGTTAACATTCTGGGAAGAGATTTGATGACAAAACTCAACATCACGATTTAATTCACAGACCAAGGAATAGTGTGCTCCACTCCAGGAATACACTGTTTAAATGTGGGAGGGTGTATACGGGCATTTACAGGGCAAGTGGCTCTACGAGCAGCCCCGGTAGATCCGGAAGTCTTCATGTATGGAGTGAGCATTTTATTAACATGGCTACCTGGATTAGTAGGGAAAACTGTGAGGATACCTGATGAATTTTTATTTAGACCACAGGTAACTATGATGAGGAAGAAGGCCAGATTATCCCCATAGAATTAGAAGCAGCTAGAGTGCAAGGGGAAATAGCAATGCTTGAAGGAGTAGATGATGAAGGCAGAGCATGGAGAACAGTCATAGCTCTTGAGGAGGGACACAGATTGACCGATATAACAGATGATAATATGTTCAGAGGAGAATGTATAGATGATGAGCTAGTGTTTTTCATAAGCATTACCTATTGGATAAGGATTGAGAAAAAGGAAGTCCCAGAGCAAATGGTTCCACAGCACAGATGCAGAGAAAAACAGCGTTCTTTCAGGAAGACATAGAAAAGGTGCCAAGTGTTCTTTAGACTATGGACCCATATGATGTTGGCCTATTGAAGGGAAATGGGGAGGCTAAAATAAAACTCAAGCCAGGAGCAATTTTACCTGAAGCAAAACAGCACCCTATGTCTTGAGAAGCAGATGAAGGTATACTTAAGACTATCTCAGCATTAATGAACAGGGCATCCTCGTGCCATCGGAGTCCCTGTGCAATAATGCGGTGCATCCTATCAAAAAATCAAAAGGAGGGTCGTGGAGATTTATCCAGGACTTGGGCCCTCTTAATCAGATTATAGAAGCAGAATTTCAATTAGTTCCGAATCCTGCGACAATGTTTTGTGGTATCCCAGTTAAAGGCAAGTATTTCACGGTGATCAATTTGAAAAATGTGTTTTTATCAATCCAATTGCATAAAGACTCACAAGATCTCACTTCCTTTACGGTCAGACAAAAAAGACTAAAACATACTCGTTTACCTCAAGAGTATTGTGAGTCCCCGTCAATTTTCAATAGGGTCCTATAGATGGACTTGGGTAACATTGAACTCAAGAGTTTAGTGATTCAGTACGTAGATGACATTAATCTGTAGTGAAACAGAAGATGAATGTAAACAGGACTCTGTTCAGTTAATGACTGTGTTGGCAAACAAAGGCTACAAGGTAGATAAAGAGAAATTACAGAATTGCCAGTATGAAGTGTTATACATAGGCCAGTTGATTTCACTTGAAGGAAAGAAGGTGACACCTGAGAGAGCTCAGGCTATTATGAAAACACCAAAGCCAAATACAGTGAGGCAAATGCAGCAATTTCTGGGCCTATGCAATTATTGTAGGGCCTGGGTGTTTGACTATAGTACATACACTAAACAACTTTTGCAAGCCCTTTAGAAGGCACAAGTTGGTAAGTAAAAGATAGAATGGACTGAAGAAATGGAGGAAGGATTTGAGGAGTTAAAAAGAGCAAATTGTATGGTTCCAGTTTTGGGAATCTCCAAGTATAGCGAAGAATTGTATTTACTTTCACACACTAATGGATCAGTAATTACAGCAGTACTTACACATCGAACATCACTGGGGTACAAACCTTTGGTATATTACAGTGGGATTTCTGACCCAGTTGTGAGAGGACACTTTCCATGCAAACAATCTTTGGCTGCTGCCGCAATGGAAATTGAGAAATCCACAAGTATTACCAGGGGAGGTGCAATGACGCTTTACGTCTAGCACGCCTTATTTGCCATTTTAAAGAAACCCAAAAGTACATTGACATCACAAAGAGCCTCTGCGAATGAAGTAATGATTTCTAATCCAGCGATTAAAATTGTAAGATGTAAAATAGTTAAACCAGCCATGTTCATAGCTGAATCTGTAGAAAAAGGTGATCATGTACATGATTGCACAAATTATGTTCAATTCTATGATGATATACTCTGTGTGAAAGAAATGCTTTAGCAGGAAGGCAGATTCTCTTTATTGATTGTTCATCAAAAACCAAACAAGTCGGGAGCGGCATTCAGGAGCTGCAGTGGTAAGGGACAGATTCAATGGATAATTTGAGGTAGTGCGAGTGCAAGACTACTATCTAATTTTTCAGCAGAGGCAGCAGAATTGGTAGCACTTATTGTTGCACTCGAGAAACATGAAGATCAGGAAGTGACTGTGTACAGTGACTCCACCTACATGACCTCAACAGTACACGCAGGGCTGTCACGTTGGAAAAGCAGAGGTCATCTCCATGCAGACAGCACTCCAGTGCGACATGCGTCTTTATTGAACAGGCTTAATAAGACACTACAACACTCAGTGGCCTGTAAGTGATTCCAACCCGGCACTCCACATAAGTCAACGCCTAGCGTGTGATGCACAGCTGAAACCCTTAATTATTTATTTATGTCTATAAGTTATTTTATTTCTGAACGATGTACCACTTATATCACGCCCCTCTCTTTGAATCCCCCCACCCCCGGTCACACTGAATCAGGAAGCAGGCTGGTTTGCAAAGTTAAAAAGATTTATTTATGGATTTCACAATATATATATATCACTATTTTAATGGTTATACAATGATCACCAATGGGGTGATGTTACACTAACAATCTATTTAATCTCAAGGAGTAATGATAGGAAAAATAATGCAGCACAGAATAATACTTTTGTGTGGGTTCAATCAAAAATGCAATGTGATTACTCTTTCCCCCTTGCACACTCTTCAATTCCCCCCAATATGCATTATAAGAGATGGAAAGGGAGAAAACAGGTTTCAGGAATGCAGAATTCCACAAAGTAGTATCAATCCCAATTTCCCCCAGCAAACACAGAGAGAGAAACAGGAATGATTGTAAACTTGTCAAAAATGGTTGAAAGTTGGCTTTGCATGAATGGTAAAAACACTGAAAATGGTTTTAATTCACTGAAATTATTCAAATACTAATGGGAGCCGCTTTGTATGGGTTCAGACAAACACTAGCAATGATTATAGAGTATCTAGCAAGTTGAAAACTTAATTTTGAGGTCGGGTGCAATGAACAGCTATTTCACATGTTATAGATTTGAGCCAAACGAAAAATTAGTGGCAAACATTTCCGCGTGCGGTAAGCGCGATTGCGGAAAAACTATAAGGAGTTGAGATGCGTTTTTGGGTTCATTGGAAAGCTTAGGATGTTAGCTTCAAGTAGACACTTACATTTCTAGCAAAAACGGTGAAGAAGTTATGAAGGTTTTTCTGGAGTCGTTTTTTCAGAAAGAGGCAAAATTTCAAAATAAGAATGTGCTTTAAAAATTACAATCAAGGTTTCTTTACACTTGGGGGAGGCTATGAAGATGCAAACTACACAACAGCACAGCCACCAGCCCAGGATATCTCTGGATGGTTTTGCCTGCCGAGACGCTCGCCTTTCTTCAGAAAATATATATCAGCGCAAAGATGATGAAAGATGAAATAAATAAATAAAATAAATAAATAAAATAAATAAATGATTTGAACACTACTATTACAAAAGATAATAGGGATGAGATGGAGAGTTCAGGCAAGACAGAAATATTCTGACAATGCAGATCTGGATATAAGAGAAGATGGGTCTGGATAGGGATGATTTATGGACAGTACATATGCTAGTGACAATCCTATGCTATGGATACTCACTACCAATGTTTGGACAGAACCGTCAGGGATTCAGGTCAGTCAAGATTTCTGGACAGAAATTCTGCTGGGCACACCGGACTGGACTCAAGGTGCTGGTCTGCAATCAGCAAGGCGCTCTGGACACCACGCGGTGGGACTGGACTGGATCTCACGGGCTCTGGTTCTGGTTCACAGCTATCTGGTCACAGCACGGCTCTACTGGGTTGGATCTTTGGATTCTGGCAATAATTTCTTAGCAGGAAAGCAGCTACAGCACAGCCAGGCTGTTCTTTGGTTCCCCTGGGGTAAAATCTGGTTTCTGGATTTTGTTTCTGGATTTTTAAAGGCCAAGCTGAGAATGGTTCAGCTTTGGAAATGGACCTATCTGCTTTCAAAGGTCTGGAGTCTGGAATATGCATTTCTCTTGCAAAGTGCTCTGCCAGCAATCGGTTGGTGGGTGAATGTGTGTGTTTAGGTCCTAAGCTGTCTCTATTTATGTGTTTACTAAAGGGGTGGTTATGCAGAATTATCCTAGGCACGCTCCCTAGGTATTCTATTGGCTAGGGTATTTCCTCTCCCTTGATTGGAGAAGAAAACAGAGTGTCATCATGACGATGTGGTTTATGATGCAGGAAAAACCTCCCCTTTGTTTTTGCACATGAAATCTACTTTTCATATAATACATATTTACAATTTTACAAACTTGATAGCAATAACATATCTATATCACATGTTTTGTGGAGCAAGTATTCATCCAAGCCCTGTTACTGTGAGAGCTTGGGTCTGGATTTGGCAACTTTTCGCACTTTGGTCCGGGACCCAATGTCTGACTTGTCCACAATTTTATGCATACATGCGCATGATATCTGGCCATAATCATATGATGTTTCATGCTTCTGACATCAATACAATTGCTCCAAAATCACAATTTCTGCAGTTATGTCCTCGAACATAGCACCGAGTTCTGAGTCCTCTTAAAATGTGCACCCAAAATTTAGATTCAGAAGTCCGGGGTTTCTATATTTTTAACAATTGTCTACAATAAATGATCCGTCTTATTAGAAATCTGCTTTTTGTCCATTTGTGAATCAACAAAAGTGTCTGTTCCCGCCTCCAAAGTTTCTGGTGGTTCAAGAGCAATCCCCGTCTCCTTCCAATGGGAGAGGCTACTGTAGACAGTTGCAATCTGCATTTCCTTTCAGCCAAGGAAGTCCTTTGTCTCTCCCAGGAGGAGCAGCCCAAATCTCCTCCCCTCTTCATCAACACCTGAATGTGATTTCCTGGCTTTTGGTGGGAAGCAGGAGAGGTGCCTTTTGTTGGGGCAAGCTGGGGAATTCGCTTTGTAGTTTTGGCTTGCATCAGGTTACTTTAGAACTCATTTTGTTAAACTTTTCTTTGATGAAAATAAAGTTGCAATTTTTAAAACAGGCAAACAAAACTCTAATTTCAGTCTTTAAAACATAGAGATTAAATAGTTGCAACCTATATTACTTTTGATAGCAAGTCACTTAATTCCAACCATTTGATTTTAACTGCACAAGTTTAAGCTTCTAATGCAATTACTGACAGCTGTCATACAGGCGGCCGGTTGTACTGCGCCCATATTTTCACAGATTTTCACAGGCAAGCACACTTTTTAATGTGGATATTCTGATGATAGATTCTGATTTTCCTGACATTGTGTGCTCATGTTGATTCCTTAAATAAAGTGACGGGTAACACCCAGCAAGGATGTTGGATATTTTCTGATGTTTGGAACCATTAATTTGTATTTTCAGCAACCAAGAAAAAAGGATTTCAGAGCAATTTCTGGGTTTCCTTGCAATAAAGCACTGACTTTCATGCTGTTTCCATGTTCACTCGGTGGGCAGCCCAGTGACAGGTTTCAGCAGTGTGGTCTCCTTCCACTTCTGACAATAGGCAAAGTAGATTGGCAGCCAACTTTTCCGGTTTCACAGCGCAATTTTCATAGGTTTAGCGCGCATAGGGCTTTTGCAGCCATTTTGCTGAATCTGGTGCCACCAGCACACAGGGATGTTGCAGGGCAGAGCCTAGTGGGTTAAAACATCCCACAGGCTATAGCGGTCATTAAAATGGGCAGCACATACTAAACCAACAGACTTTAACTCTCGCAGAAACAAAGCTGCATATTTGGAAGCCAAAAGGGTTGCACATTCTTCTGAAATTTTGAGTTTTGATACTGAAAATATTAAGGAAGTATTGAATACAAGTATGCTTGCACGAGAGGGAGTTAATATGCTGTCAATTACACAACTAATAGAGATTCAGGGCACAGCGCCACAAGAAGAGGAGCTATGGAAACATAGGGGGTGCTCTTTATCCCCCAAGGAAATATTATGGAGGCAAGAAAGCACTGGAAAGCCAGTGATGCCAACAGTGTAACTAAAGGACGCACTTGAGCAACTACATTTCCCCACAAATTTGACCTGAGAAAGTCTTGCTGCCAGCATTGCAGAAGCCTTGTTTGTTCCCAATCTATTGGAACACGTTGCACAGTTCATTGTGAAATGCATCGTGTGTCAAAAGTTCACAGCTGGGCATACACTGAGAACAGCCAGAGGAGTAATACCTCAACCAAATGGTCCATTTCAACATTTACATATCAATTACATCGATATGTTGCAGACATGTAATGGATACAGATATTTATTAGTGGTGAAAACACTTGAAATTGTCACCTCTAAATGATTGCGCAGCCCTGAGCAAATGGTAAATGTCCTATTCAAATTGAGTGTGTAACTGGACAACAGATACGGTGAAACAAAGAGTCCAAAGCAAGTCATTAGTGGTGTTGTGTCCCTTTTCTAGGTGGATTGAAGCTGGTCCTTGTACACACCCTGATGCCACTTGCGCGGCAAAGTTTCTAGTGCGCGAAGTATTTCTGAGATGGGGAGTGTACAAAGTATTGAGGTCCGGTAATGGGCCCCATTTTGTCAATGAGCTATTTGAAGAAATAGGACTTATATTGTGTATAAAACATACGTTTTCTTCTGATTATCAACTGCAAGCAAACTGGATATGTGAGAGGCTCAAATGCCTCCTAAAGGAAAGGATAGCCAAGATCAGATTAACTTTGAAAATGTGATGGCTATATTGTCTACCCCTAGCCTTGTGTGCCCTTCGAAATCAGCCAGGTTCAGACCATCATCTTATGCCCCATGAGTTAGTGACAGGGCGTTACCTGAGGACACCTCTTATGCCCCCATCTAGAGTCAGGAGTGATGCCCACAGTGTACCACAGACTTTAGGTGATGAAAAGCATGATTATTTGACATGTATTACTACCAGTGATTCTTTCATTTCAGATCAAGTCAAGCATCGGAGAGAGGGGTTGAGGAACACGGAAGAGGATGGCTCAGTTACCAAACCATCCGAATTATTGCCACAACCAAAGGTGTATGTTGGAGACCAAGTGCTTATTAAAAATGTTACTCGTTAATGGCATGAACCAAGATTTAACAGACCTTTCCATGTAGAGGAAGTTTCCCCTACTGCAGTCAGGGTGTCAGAAAGAAGAGCTTGGTTACATTTGGGCGACGTAAAAATCTACAAAGGCGAGACCCTCCCTCCAGCAACCGCTGACTGGGAAGCAAGACAAGAAGAATTGTCGCGTTTGCAGACTCAATAGAAGACCAGGAAGGAGGACGATAAAACAGCGTGTGATTAGCACACATTTCTTTTGGACTGGAATTCATTGGGTACTCCTTACAAAATTAGCAGGAAGTGCATGGACTTGCAGAGAATTCCAGAGCTTAAGTGTACTTTTTACAGATTCTGTGAAAAAAAGTAAAAACGCATCGGCACTATGCTCACACGTCAGTTCCAGATTAGAAACTGGAAGAGAATCCAATATCCAGATTCATTTTTGGGAAACTATCTGTTTTAAAAATAACTTATTAGGAGAGATGTTCCTATTCACACCTTTCTCCATGACCCAGAAAATGGTCCAGTCCAGTTATAATTCTGATTGTAATAATTGAGTAGATTGTGCAACTACGAATGTAAATTGAGCATGTGTATTAAAATGATTTGGGAAGAAGACGATGCAGTTGCAGAAATATTAGCAGTTCAACGAGTAATGGCAAGGCACACAAATGTTTTTTCTAGACACTTATGCCTAATACATATGTGCATGTGTTTCTTTATTTTTCTGTATCTTGTATTTCGAAGTCTTTATTATTCTAATGGTCTAACACCTGTGATTTTTCCCAGTATAAGTACAAATGATGATCATTTCATTGACCTCTTTGGGTATGTCAAGCGATACAAGAGGGATGCAGAAGAAAATAGTCAGGGGATAAATACCTAGCTTGATAATTCAGCTCATTTGGGGAATAATATGTGGTGCCAACATATGATAAATGAGGGGGCAGAGCATCTGATGAGAGCTGCTATGTCTGCTCTCTCATACCCTATGCCAGGAGTACAGTAAGAACCTTCATTTCAAAAGAGATGCCGGCACATGATGTGAAGTGCCTCAGTCACCTAGAGGAATGTACTATTAGAGGACAGTTCCAAGGGAATTGGGCAACCTTACAATGATCAAGACAGATCAAGACAAAGCAGATGGAAAAGGAGCCTGGATGGATAGACAAGATGCTTGTGTACCCTTCTGCGGAACTAGACAAAGTAATAGTTGAAGAAATGAAGAGAATGAATTGCATCAACATGACTGAAAGGGCTGGAATGCCTAGATGCTGGGAGCATTCACAGTTTTTAATCTATGTATGAATGATTATGACCAAAGGATGAGAAGATGGGATGCTGTCCTGTGCAGTTCATCTAATAAGGAAGGAAGCAGGGCACGAAGTGCAGAAAGTGAATAAGTGCCTAAAGTCATGGGCCAAGTACTCTAAATTACTGACATGGGTAGATGATGAATCAGGCCCAGTGGCTGTAGTACCATTGATGAATGCGACACTGTGCTTCTGAAGCAACAGTAAAAATCGAGCTTGAAAAAATAAAGGGTGCAAGAACATAATGGACATCCCAGGCATGAGGAGAGGGATTGCTGTCCTAATGGATCGATATTGGGCCTGTGGATCTAGAGCATATATGAAGTTACCCTGGAATTGGGGTGGAGTGTGCTCTATGGTACTTGTTCATGTTCCAGCATTGGTGATTCCCCAGAGTGATCTGAATATCGAGAGATTTCCAAAAGTGGATGAACACCTGAGAAAATGATCACCTGTACTCCAGCGGATGAAAAGAGAATTTTTTCTCATCAAAATCGATAAAAGCTTACGAAGACATTCCTGATGAACACAAGTTGTTCAGTAAGACTGCCATGGTAATGACATCTATATTCATGCCTGGACTCCAAACAGTGGTGAATGCCAGATGGCTACAGATCACATGATGGGAGCTGCTGGAGACAATCAATGCCACTATAAAAAGGATTTAACGACATCAAAGAAGAGTTGAGGGCCATAAGGTTAATGACCCTCCAGAAAAGCTATGCTCTCAACATGATTACAGCAATGGAAGGAGGTGTTTGTGCCAAGGTCATGCCATCTTGCTGTACTTTCACACCATCTCATGACACAGAGAACAGGACTTTGACGGATGCTATAACTATGTTAACAGAATTGCACAAGAAAATGGAGGAGGAGACAGAGGGCATTGGAGATGACAGTTGGCTCTCATTCCTGTTTTCATTGATTCCGGACAGGATGGCAAATATATTCAAGTTCCTTGGAGCAATATTGGTAATGATAATGTTTGGATTCTGTGTTATAAGGATAATAATTGGACAGTATCAGAAAACAGCAAAAAAGGCAGTGGGAATGAAGCTCATTCACGACATGAAGTACTAGGCAGAATGCAACGCGCTGACTGATAGTGTCATTAGAGAGCACATAAAAGCAAGTATTGTGGCACCTGAAGGACCAAAATTCCAATATCCAAAGGATCATAAGAATTACGTGGGACGTTGGGTCTTACTGTACCCCAAGTGGAGAATGCAATTACATGACCTGGAGTGTGGACAAACACATAAAAATGCGGGCACCCTGAGGGGGGTGATGAAGATATGGATACCCAAGAAATGCTTCTTTAAGAGAAGACATAGAGAAGCAGGAAAACTTGAGGAAGTGGTCGAGGACTCAAACAGAGGGGGTAAGGTAGAGGAGTAAAAGTACATATCCGCAAGAGACCCTACCACCTACCTCCCCTGTATTGAAGACATGAGACCGTGCCCTGTCTAACACCAGCTATTGTACCAATACTGCAGCGAGTATTTGGAAGAAGGTATCCATTAAGACAACCATATCAAATGTATCCTCAAGGAGATGATGGCCTACAGGAAGAAATCCCTGAAGAAATATGAGAACAAACTAAGAAGACGGACTGATGACATCACAAGAAAGTCTGCATGAAGTCCTGAAGTACTGAATAGAAATAATGTATGGATCCTAGAGCAGAAATAACAAAGTAAAGAATCAAGTAACCTTAAAAGTGTAAAGAAGAAAAGTATGCAAGGGAAAGGGCTGAAGAAATCAAAAGCATGAAGGATGTACAGATGCTGAAACTCAAGACAAATCAAGTCATTGTATAGGCTATCTACAAGTAGTTAATATAATGCAGGCGAAGCTGCCATTGTCCAGAAGCTGGACATTGGTATCATGAAATAAATAAGCCATAAAGCATGAAAGGGCAACGAAAAGATGTGTCGCAGTAGAATAACAGGTTGCTTGAGCTGCGTTGCGAGGCTGTCTAGCTTGAAGTCAAGATCTGCTATCTACGCTGAAGAAGAACATGTTTGCGGAGGATGAATCCTCTCATGTTAAGGTGCAAGAACGAATACAAAGGATGCCAAGTCTTAATTCATTAAAGACATTTAAAATCATGCAGAATGTGCAGAATCATGGTCTCTTGTCACGTGAGTGAGGGTTGAAAATAGGACTTGAACTTGGAGTTCCAGATACGATAGTGAGCATCTTCACTCCTGTTGAATTCCTGGGACAAGAATACTCTGCAAGGCCAAGTACAAAGACAATCTCATGGCAGAAGGCATGGGTGATGAGAGATGTTGGGCTAATTGGCTGGTGAGGCAGCTTCATATCCTATCTCCCTGCACCTGGGACTTGGCTTATGTGTTGATAATTGGACCGAAAGTTCCAGACACGGCACAAGCATGCCAAACCAATTTTATTAGTCCATATAATGAAGGACCTTATAGCTTGAGAAACCAATGAAATACTGTGCAACTGATTTTTCTGAAATTACATGTTTGAAGAGGTAGGCATAAGTTATCCACCTCATAAAGGACAGCCACTACTAATCCTAGCTCCTATTTGATTGTATATTGAGATGTTTCCCTTACCCAATCCCAACCCTTGACCGGTTTTTTACCATTGCCACATAGGGTAACATCAGCATGAGGCACGGAAAAGGTATACAAGTGTATTTTTCCTGGAAATCACAGGGAATGAGCGTCGTCCGTTGATGTTCATTGTAACCTCCGTCTTTTAGATAATTGCTAATAAAACATATACTTGCCATCTTTCTGAGTTTGTCTGGTTATTTGGACTCAGAATTATTCTGGTGTAATCCCATCCTGTAACAGGTGCACGTAACCAAGGGCAAAAGCTTAGGTACCTCAGTGTAGTGCACTGCTGGTGTGTCCAGATAATACGCACACAGTACACTGTGATTTTGATTGCCTAGTATTTAAGTAATCTACTGATATGGATAACATAGAGACAGTTACTTTCACTAGTTTAAGTCCTTCTAAAGTGTATCACTTGAAAAAGTCGTCTAGTGAGAGGGGTCTAACAGTCGCTGCACTAAAGCTGAATTGATGGTTACAATTCTTGATTTTGAGAAAAGCAAAGGTGTACTTCCCTTATCTAATGGTACTGCTAGCGGGGCTGGGGATGGACCCAGCAGCAGTAATGTAGTTGCTGCCGCTCCAGTTTCTAATGGTGAGGAAAAAGAGGAGGAAAGTGAAGCTTTCTCTGAAGCTAGTCTCGGGAGGATAGCTCTGGGGCAAAGTGCTCGCCCTGGAAGCAAGACAGATTTGATCCCTGGGTCTGCACTCTGGATATTAAGCACGTTATAAATAAGAAATTATAATTATAAAAGCTTCTAGACTTTTGTCTGTCACCACCTCAGATGCTGAGGCATTGTTTGACCTGAAAAAAGGAAAAGCTCAGGATTAAGGAATAAGAGCTTGAGTTCAATATGGCTAGGCTAGAATTTGAGAGAGTGGAGAGGCAGAAGGACAAATCACCAGATGGAGCTTGCCAAGATTAAGGTATCGCAAGGTTCTTCCAGAGGATCTGGTGATGCTTTTGGTTCCTCTTCCCATCCTAGATTCCCAAAATATCTTCTTAGTATTTATGAAGATAAGAATGACATAATTGATTGGCTTGTAACATTTGAGTATGCAAGTGAAGTTAAAGGAGTGGGTGATCCTGATAGAATTTCATGGTTGCTCAGGAGACTGCTCCATTCTGGCTTCAGTGCCATTAGGGAAATGTCCAAAGATGACAGGCAAGATTTTGCAAAACTTATGCAAACTCTCATCTTAAAGTTTGGGAAGACTCCTGCCCAATACTTGAGGAGATCTAGAAAGTACAAAAAGAAAGAATGTATGATCTAGGTGACTTTTGTTGCGGATTCTTTAAAAACGTGTGTGGCTGGGCAGAAGGTTATCAGGTAACCACCTTTGAGGGCATGTTTCATTTGGTCATGCTTGAGCATATGTTTGCCTCTTGTTCCCCAGAGCTTAAGCAGCATTTGGCTGACACAAAGGAGTTAAACCCAAAAAGACTAGCCATTTCTGCTGACTTATGGGTCACATAGAGTGCCCCATAAGGACAAGCCTGCTTCAAGTAAGCAGGAGGAGAGAAAGAAGCAGATGGAGAAAGAGGGTAGGGTACTGATAGAACTATGTCCAAGAAGGCCCACAAAAGGTTTAATAAGGGGAAGTAACCAGAGTCAGGTTTGTCAGGTGTATCGACCCACGTTATTAGGCTGCAACATTTGGTGCTGTGGGCTTAGAAAATCCAAGATGGCCGAAAAGCCCACAATTGCGCCAGAATCCAGGAAAAACACGCAGTTTTTGCGCACACGAAAATGGTTGCCTGACCCGCCACCCACCAGTGCGAGCGTGATGGGCCAGAAGCGCCATGAGTGAAACGTGGTGCCAAAGGAAAAACAGCCGTGCCTGTTAGCTCAAAGAGCGCTTTGAAATCACTTTTGTTTCCCGGAATTCAAGCTCAAAATGCCTGTTTCAAACATTGCAAGATATTCAAAAATCTTACTGAACACCAGAAGACATCTGGTAGAATGAAGTCTTGTGTGCAAACCAAATCTGGAAAGATGAAGAGCCTAAAATAAGGTTCATAACAAAACTGGCTGAGCTGTGGATGTCAGCAGCTTAAGTGAAATGGGATTTAAAGCCACTAAAATCGAAATGGTTAAAATAAATGAGTGACCTACTTTTGAGTGTCACATAGGTTGCAACTGTTTAAATGACATGGTTTTGAACTTAGAATCAGCGTTCTAGCTACGTGTCAAAATTGTAAGTTTGATTTGAATGAAGAAAAATGGGAACAAAAGTGACCTTTGGCTGAAGCCTGGCTTAAAGGGACTGAATTCTGCCCGGCAACTAACCCCGACAGGAGTTGAAACTTGCCCAGCAACTGCATTCACAGGCCTGGCATGCCTTCTGCTGCCCCACCAAAAGGAGATCACACCTCTCTGATTGAATCAGCGGAGGGGTACCTGGGAGCAGGGAAACAGAACAATGAACTTCCCTTTTGTTCCAAGCAATTGCTAAATCAGGGGGTCGTAAATGGCTTCGTATTGGAAGGAAATGGGAGGGGCACTGCCTCTGTGAGCCAGCTGAGCTTGGAGGAAGTGGACAAACCAGAAATTCCCCATGTGCTTTGGGAAACCACACCCCTCTAGGCCAGAGCATAATTTTAGAAAGATGGATAATTCATAGTACATAATTGTCAAAATTATATCAATAATATCATTATTCCTGTGATTTTTCTGTGCACATTTTAAAAGTTGTTAGGACTCTGTGGTATGTTCTGGGGGGTAGTAGCGGAAAATAGGGTATTACTCCAAATGTCTGTATGTTAAAAATCTGACACTTCATCATCTGATGCCCATATTCCTTGCGCACATTTGTGTAAATTCTGGAAAAGTTTAGAGGTTGTGTTCTGGATGAAAAGAGCAGAATTCTGCCAGAAGTGAACACAACATCTTACAAAGACAGGGATCGGATGGTTTGGCGCTACAGAAAATATGTTAACTGGACATATAATATTAGAAAAATTGTATATAGATAAATATGCATTTAAGTCAAAAATAGATTTGTGTGCAAAGTGACAAGGGGAGTGTTCTTTCTGTATGCCATAAAAATGATGTCTCATGACACAGGATGACTCACAATTCAGTTCCCCAGTCAGGCGGCAGAGAATCCTATAGCCTATCAGGATCCTCAGAGGGTTGGGCATAGAAAGTCAGCCTTCCCACCCATTTCCAAAAGACATAAAAAGAGCCACTGAGACCCAGAGAGAGACTGCTCTTTCCACTTTCTTGCGAAGCACTTTGCCAGACCAGACAATATCCAGAAGGACCATAGACTCCAGATAAACTCCAGAACTTGAAGCAGAGAGGCCTGAGCCAAAAGCTGAATCCTTCTCAGCAGGCCTCAGAATCCAGCCACCTAACCAAACTATTCAACAGCCGGGCTGTGCTGTTCGCTTATGGCTAGAAATTTTGCCGGAACCAGAGACCCAGACCAGACCGCGGTGCCAGTACCAGACCCAGAAAGCAGAGCTGTATCCAAACCGCAGACCAGACCCAGACCAGACCGCTGTGCAGTGCCAAGAACTTTTGCCAGAGCCAGAGATCCAGACCAGCAGTGCAGAGCTGACCCAGATAGCTGTGACTTCAGAACCACCTGCCAGAAGTCCCGTCTAAACCTGTTGACCAGATCTTGACGGCCTATTTCAAATTTATAGTGTGAGTATCCAGCCAGAACTGTGCAGAACCAATCTCTTAGTTTAAAATATTCCTATTCAAACTATTTTAACCTGTCCAAACTGCATCATAGAAATCGTGTGTCCATTCTGTGATTTCAAACCTGTGAAAGTGTCATTTGTCATTTGAATCTTACTTTATTTCTGAGAATCTAACTCCACTAAATCGTCCATATCTTTTGAACCATACGTGCTAGGAACGGGATTTAACTTTCATTTTAAAGCTAAGGTCCTCTTTCCAACAAGCCCAACACTGACTTTCTATTCCTTATAGTTTTTCCGTAATCGCGATCGGCGACACTCGGAAAAAGTGCCACGAATTGCAAACTAGCTCAATCTCACCACACATTAAAAAATAGCTGTCTCTTGCTTGCATTGCTGAAATTTGTTTTCAACCTGATAATCCCTCATGAATCATTGCTAGTGTTGACCTAAACTAATTCAAAGTAGCTGTCACCCACCCTGAATCTCCTATAGGGAATTAAAATCATGTTAGCATATTTTCACTTCATTGCAAATCACATTAATAGTATTTCTGCATGTTTTAAAAGCATACCGGTTGCTCTAAGCTTGCTAGGGGGGGGACTAGAATTTGTATTGCATTTGATTATATTCCTGAAAATTGTGTGCTCACCTTCCATCTCTTTATATTACATAGGGGGGGGAGTGAATTGCCACAAGGGGAAAAGTGATTATCTTATTTCTTGTTGAAACCATATCAGTTTATCCCTGTGCTGCATTCTTTTCCATCATTGCATTTCCTTGGAACCATAAAGGATTCTCAGCTACCTTATCCTTTCTATACCAACTCCGAAGTGATTAAAAAAAAGTGTGCTAGTGTAATATTATCCATTGTTGATCACTGTCATATTCATAAGTGTGCTATCAAATATGAATTTATTTATAAAAGTGTGATATATATATATATGTTTCATTTTTCAAATAAATCTTTTAATTTGCTAAACAAACCTACTTCTTGGCTCAGTGAGGTCAGGGGGATTCAAAGAGAGGGGCGTTGTACAAGGGTTTATCATCCAGATCTATGAACGTGTCATAAAATTATATAAATAAGGGCTTCCCTTGGACATCCCAGACTAGGCATTGACTTAGTTGAAGTGCTGAATTGAAGTCACTTAACAGAGTGGGGGCTCGAGCCGGGACATCTGGATTAGATCTACCACTTGTGCAGCTTAATACAGTGTGCTAACTGACAAGATACATAAATCCTGTTGGATCACCACGCTGTGTTACACTGTAAAAGCACCCCTCAAAAGAAGGACGCTCTAAGGAGACGGTCTGTTCTGCAAAATAAAATACTAACTTCTGTAAGTCAGGAAGGAAATCAATTTCCAGAATGACGACCTTGGTAGATATCAAAATAGCCAAGAGAGCACCTCTTAGATAAGCTATTTGTGAGAGGCGAATGGACGGAACAGGACCAGACGGTGTGGTTTCAGGCAATCGCACCCCAGATCACTGCAACAGGGTCAGGCATATGGAGAGATCAGGGTCCATTACATGTGGCCCTGAGTGAACTATATATGGCCCCTAAAGACAAAGATAAGCACGACAAGATTGTCAGGATAGCGGCATATTTATATTTATATTTATATATGGTAGCCATACAGGACAAATGTGCTGAAGGCCAAGATCTTTCAAATAGGCAACAGATGGCATTAGAGAAGGCCCAATCTGACCTGGTCTCTTCCGAGCAGAGGCTGCAGAGGAGCCAGGAGTCAGAAAATGATAGTAGGCAGTATATCATTAAAATAAAACAGGATATGGGTATCAGGCAACAGGAAAAGTCTGACCAGGATACCAGATTTCTGGCCTTGCAGAAGGAGTACCACGAAGGTCTGGACTCCCTACTGCAGAGCCAGAAAAAGCTGGAGCAACAACTAGACTTCAACAGGGCATGCACAGAGCAGGTAGCCACCCTGCAAAGTCATCTAGATAGAGTGAAGGCAGAGAGCAACAAACTGATTCTGAAAGACCTGGATACCCAGACAGAAATTGAGGAAGAACGCCAGAAAGCTGGTGCCTTTCAAAGGCAGAGGGACGACCTGGTGGCTCTTAGTCAGGAAAGGGACACCTTAGGCCAGGAAGTCTGCCGATTAAAAGAAAAAATTGAAGAAAATCACTTTGCCCTCCAGGGACTGGGTGATCTCCAAAAAGAGCATCAGAACCTGTTAGAGCACACCAGGAGGGTGGAAGATGCTCTGGCAAGAAAGGAGCAGGCCAGTAGGGATGGGACTCAGGAGGTAACCCTCCTGCAGCAAAGACTGGCCCAGTACTCCAAGACTAACCAGGAAGCACAGAGGTCTCTGCCAGCATAATGATAGGCTCCAGCAATAGGTAGCCATGCAGGAGAGACTGATAGAGTCTAGTAAGGCCTTGACTGAGGAACTGAAAGCACAGGCTCTTGCACTGCAACAGGGAGTAGGGGCTGATAGAGATGAGGTTTGCTGGGAAAGGGAAACACCTGAGCATAACCTCAGGAGCCCTAGTATGATATGATATGATATGGCATTTGTAACGCGCCTATACACAAGTGTTTCAAGGCGCGAAAAGTACCAGAGGCCTTCACCTCTCCCTGGACTCTGCCACCCTCATGTCCCCTGGCGCACATGAGCACACGGACACAGGGATGGCAGATTACTATCCAGCCAAAAGTATGGGGCTCATAGGCCAGTACCACCCAGGAATGGATGGGCGGGCATCCGGGTATGGGCACTTAAGTACAGTGCAATTTAGTGGGGAACCCCAGGAGAGTAGGCCCACTAAGGGCATCCTAAAAACCTCTGCCCAGTTAGGTCGGTGGGTGGGGGGGTACCCATCAAATCCTGGCAGCAAGGAGGGATCTGAAGACTCCTCTGAGCGTCACAGGATGCAGGAGACCAGGTCCCCACATTCTGCCAGCCATTCCCAGGCTTGCAGAATCCGGGAAAACCTGGAATATCAGACGGGCACCTCTGGGAGCAGTGCTTCTGAGTCAGAGGATGAATGGACCAGGTTTACCGGAACCAAAAAGGCCAATAAGGCTTAAGGACCCCTTAAAATAAATAAAGGCAATAAGGAGTGTCATCACGCCTTATCACAAGAACGCCAAGTATTCTGTGTGGGAACACTTGGAGCTCTTAGAGCAAATGATGAAGACTTTCCATTTGAAATACTGCAGTAGCTGCATGCAGTACGTCAAATGGACTTTCTCCCCAGAATACTCCAGTTTCTTTGCGGGGCTAGAGGACCAAAACCATTCAAGATGGTCTACATATAGGGCGGCCATCTTGAAAAAAAATCTGTTCACCGGAACCCCCAAGAGGCTCGCAAGGCAGCCTAAAATTTGCAATGTGGGGAGGATCAGGCCCCACAAGAATTTGTGCAGGAGTTGAAGCGTGCCTTTGCGCAGACTACCAAAAGGGTGCGCACGGACAGCAAAGAATTTGTTAACACTTTTTTCCATGCCTTGCCCAAATACATCATGACCCAGCTAGTGAGAGATTTTCATGAGAAAAGGTCCTAGACTGGGTCATTGAACGGGCTACCCGGATCTATGAGGTGCAGAAGCCCATAGAAAATAAAAACGACACCCAGAAAAGTCCCAAACCAACCAGCACCCCTGCTGCTGCCAAGGTGGCAGAGGTAAAGGTTGCCCCCGTTTTAGATTTGGTGATGGGGGGGCCTACAAACCTGCCTGCACCGAAGAATTCTCAGCCCAGTCACAGACAGGGAGTCAAGGAGGTAGTCCCACAAATGGGGTCCCTCGCTCCCCTACCTATGTAAGTCCCCGTTACAAGGGAAACCGACCCATCCTGGGTTATGTGTGGACTCCTCCGGCCCAAGAGGGGGGATCCAGCCAAGCACCTAACCCAGGAAACTCCCCTCCTAACTTCCCACAGGAAGGCAGAAATTCACCAAACACTGGGCAGAACATTTTTCCCAGGTATCCACCCAATTTCCAACCCCAAAATCATCCATCCTTCTTTCCCCAATTCCCTGAGCCCAGACAACCTAATCCGGGAGAAGGGAGGCCAAGGGTGGAGGGGTGCCCAAATCTTCCCAACCCGGGGTACTACCAGAGAAGGGATAGTTACCCTTCCCGGGATCAGCCCAGGGAGAAAACCGAACCCTGTATCAGCCTGAGCGGGTTTCACAGTTAGAGCGCCAGGTCCAAAATATGGCACGGGATCTGGGTCACATGCTGATAGCTCAACAGAACCTTCAGATGAGCATGCCCCCACAGAATGCCCCAAACTCTGGGCCTGGTGCTCCAGAACAATGACGGGGGCAGCACCCTGATAACCCACCGGTTCCCAGGGAGGAGGCACAAGGGGAAGGGGGGTGCAAAGCCTGGGAGGAAGCTTCCTTCCCCACTTGTAAACAGCCCCTGGAAACCCAGGAACCGGAAACAAAATCTCCTACCCCTGAAAGTCTGCCACCCAAGGAGCAGATAGGAGGTAGGAGAAACAAAGGACCCAAACAGACCCATTTTGTGGAGGAGGTACAGATCTTCCAATTTGAGGGAGAGTGATCCTCAGAAGATCCTGGGAAAAGGATCTTCTCCTTCAGAGATGGGGGAACTCCTCCCAAAGAAAAATGGGTCCCAAGGGATCCAAATCCAGATTGGGTAGATGTGGGGACTGAGCTAGCGCCGCCCATCATCACATCCCAGAACCAACAGCATCAAAATCCCCTGGTTCAAACCCATTCTGGTGACTGCCTCCAAAAAGGGGGGGGGCGGCCCAGAACCGGAACCAGGGGAACCCACAACGGCTCTGATTTCCAGTTGCCAACTTTTTCTTGCAGATTCCCATGACTCTCCACAGAATTCTGCACAAATCTCTTCTCTTTTCATGTCCAAAACCAGAAAATTGGCCCACTAGTTGTCCACAAATGTGCATTATCTGTGCCCCCTTGAGGAGAAGGAGGGAAGATACTATGCCCCGGTACAAGTACAGGGGCAGGGTACAATTTTGGCACTGGTGGACACTCGATCTCAAGCTACCCTTTTGTCCAAAAGGGCCTTTGATGAACTAAATGCAGGAAGGGGGGAGAATTACCATATTCCTCTCACCTCTCTTCCTGGACAACTTCAGAACTTTGACGCGAAGGAAATTTCCATCGAGGGGACGGCAGATTTGGACATTAAAATTGGGCGACACAAGGTGAAACACCCGGTCATAGTAGTGACTCCAGAGGGCACCCCTTGTTTACTAGGGAATGACTTCCTGAGAAGGTTGTCACCCCTAATAGATTGTGTAAACAAGGTCCTCTGGACCCAGACTAGCCGACCAATAAACTTAAAACACAGTGTCAACCATGTTAGTTTAAACGGCACATGCCACATGGTTGAACAAAAATCTGAGCAAGTAGAATTTCACTTCCAGAATAACCAAATTCCAGACGTGACAGTAATAGCAGTAGGACAACAGACCGGTGATGGCGGGTCCTCTCTATTTTTGAAAATCAACCTTCCTTCCAGTTTAAGGTGGTATTCCACACTGGAAGGAAACACTCTGAAATTCTTTACTAATCCACAATCAGACATTCCCACACCAACAGTTCCGAAAGATGTGAAATCAGCTCAGAGCCTGGCTGATATTCAGCAAATTGGAGAGCGGTTATTCATCCCTGTTCAGTTAAATGATGGGAAGGACTCTGTTCTCACCGAGTGTGTGTGAACAACGGTAAGAGCTTCATTAGCGAAGCCATGTTCCGCCAACTCCCAAAAGATCCAGCCATTCCCACATTCAAACTGATAGACAAATGTGAAATGGACCTGGAAGCACCCAATTCCAAACATCTCCCGCCAAAGGTGTATGCTCAAAATCTCCATTGGCAACAAGAGCATAGTCCATAATTGTTGGGTCGTGCGAGACGTCACTGCCGCCTTTTACTTAGGCAGTGACATTCTCAATCGCTTTGCCATTAGTTTGGACCTAATAAACTTCAAAGCGTCGTCCCGATTAGCAGATTATCCCATGGGCTTTTTTATGATCCAGAAAAAGCATTTAGGTCAGCTCAATTGCTACCTTATGCAGTTGAAATTCAGATTAAAGAGGAAGTCACCATCCCAGAAAGGAACCGACAATTCTCCCTGGAAGTGAAAGTTAAAAGAGGACAAAAATTGAAAAACCCTGATGCTTATATTCATCTAAATGCTTCTCTCCAACAGCAAGGGTTGGGGGTAAACCCAACACCATTAGTCAACATAGAACATGACACCATTCCAATAGAGGTGGATAACAGCGACTTAAAGAGTATTACTCTAGCCGCAGGCACCATTATTGGAATGGCGGTTGACGACCGACATTTTTCCATTGATTTAGGAAATTAACTGTTAGGACCAATCACCAAGGACTGTTTTGACAGTGACAGTGATGACAATACAACACCAGACAGGATCTTTACCCGGCATGGGGGGAACTTCCTGGTGTACACTTCCTGCCCTTATGGTAAGGAAGAGGTGACTTGTGACTTCAGAAGGGATGAGGTGATTTTCCAGGTCCATGAGGGTTGCCTTTCCCACCTGAAGCCTCCAGTCCAAATCAGCACCCTGACCAGGGACTTCTCCACCCAGCTGGAGGAGGCCGCTGAGATAGCAAAACCAGAAGTCTTTCCAGGATTCAGGCAGATGGTGGAAGAGAGAGTCAACCTAGCTGATGCCTGTGTGACTCTGGAACAGAAGCAAAAGTTGAAACAAGTTTTCTTGGATTTCCAAGATCTCTTTGCGGTAGACTCATATGACTGTGGTCGCACCGACATCCACACAACAACAATTCCCACAGACCCTGGCATGACTCGAGTGTTTGTGAAGCAATATCGCTTGCCTCTCGCATCCATGGAGTCCCTTACTGAAATAATTAAGAACCTTGAGTCCCGGGGAATAATCTGTCCAGTCCACAGCACCTTCAATAATCCGGTGCGGGGAATATTGAAGCCAAACGGCCAGTGGAGCCTCTGCGCTGACCTTAGGGAGCCAACAAACGGTCCATACTTCCCGATTGCCTCTTCCCTACATTGACCAAGGGCTGGCCTAGATCCAGGGGTCACAAGTATTCACTGCAATAGACCTGACCAATGGATACTGGAACGTGCCTGTCAGTAGGGAGGACCAATACAAACTGGCTTTTACCTTTGGGGTCCAGCAGTACTCCTGGACCCGGACTCCCTTCGGACACCTCAACTCCGGCAATTAATTCAACATTTTCCTACATAAGGCCATGCCCGACCTGGGTGCGAGGGGTAACCTGGCTTATGTAGACGATGTCCTCATGAAAAGTTCATCTGTGGAAGAACACATAGCGGAGATCCGTTATGTTCTGACACAGTTGAGGGCCGCTGGAGCAAAACTTTCCTTTCAGAAAACACAGTGGTGTAGAACCCGTGTTAATTTCTTGGGGCATGAGATTACTCCTCAGGGTCTCTGTCCCCAGGAAAACAAAGTGGAAGCACTTCAGAAACTGAAAGACGCCACAACTCTGTGGGAATTTAGGAGCCTCCTTGGACTGACTAATTACAGCAGAATGTTCATTGAGGGCTACGCAGAGATCACCAGACCTCCGATTTATCTCTTGAAGGGGGGGTAAAGTGGGAATGGGGTCCAGATCAATCCGAGGCAGTAAGACAGCTCAAAAGAAGCCTCTCACAAGCGCCTTGCCTAGCTTACCCTGTCAGAAACAAGGAGTTTTTCTTGGAGACAGGGTTCTCTAATGCATGCTTGACTGCAGTATTATATCAAAAGCATGACAAGGTCAATAAAGTAATCTTTCTGTGGAGGAAAAATTAAACGATTGTGAGAAGGCACTCCTGGCAACGGTGTGGGCATTGAAGAATTACCGCCCGTTTATCCAGGGGGAACACATCATAGTGGAGACTCCACACCAGCCTCTGCAATATCTCCAAAGTGACAGAATCCGGGCCGGAAATGTGAGTAATTCCCGAATTACTTCCTGGATTCTGTCAATGCAAGGCTTTCCTGTGGAGGTCAGATATGGCTAAAACAAGAAGAGTTCCCTCGCGCAAGATATGGCTGGCTTGCATGATTGTGCCAGAGAAAACTGTCTCGATGACGAAAGTCTAAAAATCAAGGACAACATGGAGGCATACCTTAATTCCCCACACAAAGTCTTTGAAGAAGACAAGTGTGAGGGAATTCCCACTGTATATGTGGATGGATGTTCGTACCATGTTGACAACAACGGGGAGAAAGAACTGGTGGCCGGCGTAGGGAATGCATGGGTGAATGAGTCCCCAGAACCCTCCTCTGGATACAAGATTGGTCCCCGAAGTAGTCAGGTGGCAGAGTTGATGGCTGTGCATCAGGCCATCCTCACTGCTGTCCAGCATCAACTCCACGAACTGGTCATAATCACAGATTCGGATTATGTACGGAACGGGTTCGTGGAGCACCTGGTTAATTGGAAAACCAGAGGCATGTTATGTGCTAATAACAAACCCTTGAAACATGGGAAGTTAAGCCAAAATATTGATGATCTGGTCACCTCGAACGGGATGACCATCTACTGGAAAAAGATCAAGGGTCATTCCAAAGTAGAGGGACCAGACAAAACTGGAAATGACTTAGCTGATCAGCTTGCCAAAACCAGGGCCATCCAAGGGGATCTAATAGAGATTGAGTCCCTGTTGGGGGAAATCCAGGTCACTGATATCACTAGGTCCCAGACAAATGCTCACAATGATCTTTCAACTGCACAATGGAGTAAGGAGACCCCAGATGCTGATTTGATTACGGACCAGAAGGGGGATCCAATAATTGGTAAGTTTTACCAACACATTGAGGACCCTGAGAACTTTCCCCTGACGGATACCGATTACATTGGGAAAGAGGACCTTAGAGTGTTGATGAAATGTCCAAAAATGTTCCGAATCCAAGACGGTTTGTTGGTAAGGAAATCCCAAGCTGGCCATGATCAGTGGGTGGTCCCTACCTTATTCCGAAGCCTGATGTTAAGTCACGCCTATGATGCGGCCACCGCCGTTCATAGGGGTTTTTATATAACACTTGAGATCTTAAGAGAGGTTGCATACTGGCCACACATGGGTCAGGACCTCGACCAATACTTGAAAGGGTGTCTTGTGTGTGCACAATTTCAGCCAACATCCCTCACACACCGTGCGCCTCTCCAAAAGAGGTGGATGACACTGCCATGGTCAGATTTGCAAGTCGACTTCATAGGGCCCGTGATTCACTTCTCTAGGGGCAATAAGTACATGTTGACGGCGACATGCTTATTTACTAAATGGGTGGAATGTCTCCCGGCCCCAAACTGCAAGTCAGAAACAGCAGCTGCCCTGATGATCAACCACATTTTTTCCCGTTTTGGTCTACCCCAAAGGATTGAGTCAGACAGAGGTAGCCATTTTACCAGCGAAGTAATGACTAAGATGTGAGAGATACTGGGGGTTAAAAGGAAGCTACACATTGCTTACCAGCCAGCCTCTTCTGGTTCAGTAGAACGTTACAACCAAACCATTGTGAGCATCTTAAAAAAGTTTGTGGCAGATTCTGGGCCAAGTTGGGATATCCGATTACCTCTGGTCCTAATGGCCATCAGATCTACCCCTTCATCTGCAACTAAAATGTCACCGTTTGAGCTGATGACTGGACGCAGGATGGTGCTTCCCCAGCATTTGCTCTACAGGACCCAAGAGCAAACATTGATCAATGCCCCCACAACTCACGAGTATGTTGAAAATTTAAGGAAACACCTTCAACATGCTTTTTCCTATGCTCAGGGAAACCTAGAGAGATCAGCTGATAGCATGAAGACTCACTATGATTTGAAGACTACTAGGAAAGAATACAATGTGGGAGACCGGGTCTATCTATACAATTTCCAAAGGAACAAGTCCAAACAGCAGAAATTTCTGCCTACATGGAAGGGACCTTTTGAAATTGTAGACAAGATCTCCCTAGTCACCTACAAGATCCGCATCCCCAAGGGTAGTTTGGCGGAAGGGGAAGACAAGTGGGTCCATATAAATCAGCTAAAGTGTTGCCATCCAAGGCACACTCTGCAGCAACTGGAGGAGTCCTCTGCAATCCCAGAGGGGACCGCTCCAGATTAATACAAGGCCAACCCTAAAATATTCCACATATAGCCTATAAAATTGAATGCAAAGGTCTCCTGATGTATAAAATGTATATGTTCACCCCACCATTAATAGTGGTGGAGAAATGTCTACGAATCTGTTTCTGCTGCTTTGCTTTGTCATCCTAGGAGAGATAAACCATGGAGATTGACCAAGGAGGATGACCCGGGGACCGGGAGCAAAGATCCGAGGGGCCCGAGGTACCGCCCAGAACTCCCATCAGGACCGGCGAGGAGAACCGATCGATCCACCCCGATGGAGGAAAAGATGCTGAACTGTGCCATCTGCGGAATCGGAAGAAGATGATGCGGACATCCCAGCTCGTGGATCAAAACATCCTTTGCACCCGACTCCCCCTCGACTCGAAATCAAAGTGCAGTCGGGTGGGGGGGCTTGTCAGGTGTATCGACCCACGTTCAAGTTATTAGGCTGCAACATTTGGTGCTGTGGGCTTAGAAAATCCAAGATGGCCAAACCCCCACAATTGTGTCAGAATCTAGGAAAACCGTGCAGTTTTTGCGCACACCAAAAGGGTTGCCTGACCCGCCACCCACCAGTGCAAGCGTGATGGGCCAGAAGTGCCATGAGTGAAACGTGGTGCCAAAGGAAAACCAGCAGTGCCTGTTAGCTCAAAGAGCGCTTTGAAATCAACTTTGTTTCTCTGAATGCAAGCTCAAAATGCCTATTTCAAACATTGCAAGATATTCAAAAATCTTACTGAACACCAGCAGACGTCTGGTAGAATGAAGTCTTGTGTGCATACCAAATCTGTAAAGAAAAAGAGCCTAAAATAAGGTTCATAACAAAACTGGCTGAGCTGTGGATGTCAGCAGCTTAAGTGAAATGGGATTTAAAGCCACTAAAATTGAAATGTTTAAAATAAATGAGTGACCTACTTTTGAGTGTCACATAGGTTGCAACTGTTTAAATGTCATGGTTTTGAACTTAGAATCAGCGTTCTAGCTGCATGTGTCAAAATTGTAAGTTTGATTTCAATGAAGAAAAATGGGAACAAAAGTGACCTTTGGCTGAAGCCTGGCTTAAAGGGACTGAATTCTGCCTGGCAACTAACCCCGACATGAGTTGAAACTTGCCCAGCAACTGCATTCACAGGCCTGGCATGCCTTCTGCTGCCCCACCAAAAGGAGATCACACCTCTCTGATTGAATCAGGGGAGGGGTACCTGGGAGCAGGGAAACAGATTTTTCTGTGCACATTTTAAGAGTTGTTAGGACTCTGTGGTATGTTCTGGGGGGTAGTAGCGGAAAATAGGGTATTACTCCAAATGTCTGTATGTTAAAAATCTGACACTTCATCATCTGATGCCCATATTCCTTGCGCACATTTGTGTAAATTCTGGAAAAGTTTAGAGGTTGTGTCCTGGATGAAAAGGGCAGAATTCTGTCAGAAGTGAACACAACATCTTACAAAGACAGGGATCGGATGGTTTGGCACTACAGAAAATATGTTAACTGGACATTTAATATTAGAAAAATTGTATATAGATAAATATGCATTTAAGTCAAAAATAGATTTGTGAGCAAAGTGACAAGGAGAGTGTTCTTTCTGTATGCCATAAAAATGATGTCTCATGACACAGGATGACTCACAATTCAGTTCCCCAGTCAGGCGACAGAGGATCCTATAGCCTATCAGGATCCTCAGAGGGTTGGGCATAGAAAGTCAGCCTTCCCACCCACTTCAAAAGACATAAAAATAGCCACTGAGACCCAGAGAGAGACTGCTCTTTCCGCTTTCTTGCGAAGCACTTTGCCGGACCAGACAATATCCAGAAGGACCATGGACTCCAGATTAACTCCAGAACTTGAAGCAGAGAGGCCTGAACCAAAAGCTGAATCCTTCTCAGCAGGCCTCAGAATCCAGCCACCTAACCAAACTATTCAACAGCCGGGCTGTGCTGTTCGCTTATGGCTAGAACTTTTGCCAGAACCAGAGACCCAGACCAGACCGCGGTGCCAGTACCAGACCCAGAAAGCAGAGCTGTATCCAAACCGCAGACCAGACCCAGACCAGACCGCTGTGCAGTGCCAAGAACTTTTGCCAGAGCCAGAGATCCAGACCAGCAGTGCAGAGCTGACCCCGATAGCTGTGACTTCAGAACCACCCGCCAGAAGTCCCGTCTAAACCTGTTGACCAGATCTTGACGGCCTATTTACAGTGTGAGTATCCAGCCAGAACTGTGTAGAACCAATCTCTTAAAATATTCCTATCCAAACTATTTTAACCTGTCCAAACTGCATCATAGAAATCGTGTGTCCATTTTGTGATTTCAAACCTGTGAAAGTGTCATTTGTCATTTGAATCTTAATTTATTTCTGAGAATCTACCTCCACTAAATCGTCTGTATCTTTTGAACCGTACGTGCTAGGAACGGATTTAACTTTCATTTTAAAGCTAAGATCCTCTTTCCAACAAGCCCAACACCGACTTTCTATTCCTTATAGTTTTTCCGTAATCACGATCGGCGACACTCGGAAAAAGTGCCACGAATTGCAAACTAGCTCAATCTCACCACACGTTAAAAAATAGCTGTCTCTTGCTTGCATTGCTGAAATTTGTTTTCAACCTGATAATCCCTCATGAATCATTGCTAGTGTTGACCTGAACTAATTCAAAGTAGCTGTCACCCACCCTGAATCTCCTGTAGGGAGTTAAAATCATTTTAGCATATTTTCACTTCATTGCAAATCACATTAAAAGTATTTCTGCATGCTTTAAAAGCATACCGGTTGCTCTAAGCTTGCTAGGGGGGAACTAGAATTTGTATTGCATTTGATTATATTCCTGAAAATGGTGTTCTCACCTTCCATCTCTTTATATTGCATAAAAGTGATTATCTTATCTCTTGTTGAAACCATATCAGTTTATCCCTGTGCTGCATTCTTTTCCATCATTGCATTTCCTTGAAACCATAAAGGATTCTCAGCTACCTTATCATTTCCATACCAACTCCAAAGTGATTAAAAAAAAGTGTGCTAGTGTAATATTATCCATTGTTGATCACTGTAATATTCATAAGTGTGCTATCAAATATGAATTTATTTATAAAAGTGTGATATATATATATATGGTTTAATTTTTCAAATAAATCCTTTAATTTGCAAAACAAACCTACTTCTCTACTCAGTGAGGTCAGGGGGATTCAAAGAGAGGGGCTTTATACAAGGGTTTATCATCCAGATCTATGAACATGTCATAATAATATATAAATAAGGGCTTCCCTTGGGCATCTCAGACTAGGCATTGACTTAGTTGGAGTGCTGAATTGAAGTCACTTAACAGAGTGGGGGCTCAAGCCGGGACGTCTGGATTAGAGCTACCAATTGTGCAGCTTAATACAGTGTGCTAACTGACACGATACATAAATCCTGTTGGATCACCACGCTGTGTTACATTGTAAAAGCACCCCTCAAAAGAAGGACGCTCTAAGGAGACGGTCTGTTTTGCAAAATAAAATACTAACTTCTATAAATCAGGAAGGAAATCAATTTCCAGAATGACGACCTTGGTAGATATCAAAATAGCCAGAGAGCACCTCTTACATAAGCTATTTGTGAGAGGCGAATGGACGGAACAGGACCAGACGGTGTGGTTGCAGGCAATCGCACCCCAGATCACTGCAACAGGGCCAGGCATATGGAGAGATCAGGGTCCATTACATGTGGTGTTAACTAATTTAGACCTTGGAATAATTTGCGCTCTGTAAAGGAAAACATGGTTTTCAAAAACCTTTCTTCAGTCATACGTTGAGCCAAATAGATGGTCTTTTGTCTTAGCCTTTATTTTTATTCCTAACAGGACGTAGTCAATTCAATTGAAGATACGCACTAGACAAAAACTGTTACGTCACAGTGTTTGACTTTTCCCAAATTTCATACTCAATTCTGGTCAAAATTTCATACAGTTGTGATACATTTATTCTTAAAAGAAAAGGTTGCGTTTCCTAGTATGTTGCCATACAATCTAATGGGTTTTGCATTCAAATAGGCACTGTTACTTCACAGTTTTGGTTTGCAAAAGTTTATATTCAAGTAGAGACTGTTACTTCACAGTTTAAATAATTCCAATTCAGTGCTTCTTCTACACTGGTATAGTTGTTTCAAATTAATGTCCTTTTAGTTTGAACCCTCCTAATGTGTTGATCCAATGGGTTTTACATTCAAATAGGTACTGTTACTTCACAGTTTTGGTTTGCAGAAGTTTTGTTATTTAAGTAGAAACTGTTGCTTCACAGTTTAAATATATTCAATTCAGTGCTTTTTCTACACTGGTGTAGTTGTTTCGAATTGATGTCCTTTTAGTTTAAACCCGACACGTGTTGCCCCCTCTGATATTTGACGGTTCTTCAGGGTTTTTTTTGAAAGGTAGAAATTGGTTCAACAAGTGAAAATGAAACAAAGTGCTTGAAACAGTTCACTTCTCACAGGGGCTATGTTGTGTTCAGACGGTCTATTTTAAATACATGTTGGCGGCTGCTTTCAACACTCTCCCTCACAATGAAACATAATGTTTGTTCGGAAATGTAAAGTTATCTCGCATTTCGGTACGATTGCGGGAGTATCCGAGTTGTGGCAGTTGTCTGAAAGACTTCCCTGTGCCACTGCAGTGAAGGTGCTCTGTGACACAATTGTAAAAGATGATGCCTCTGGAGTTGGTTAGACTCCATAACCAAAAGAAACAAACACAGAAAACAAAGAGAATTAAAAGTTCAAAGTCCCAAAATTCAGCAAAAGATCTGGGGGTCTCTAAAGTAGAGAGGAATTAGCACATTTTTTGAAAATGCTCCGTAACAGGTGTAAGTACCTCTACTTTTAGAAACACCTGGCCAGTCTTACTGAAGTAGCTTCCTCCATGATAAACCCACAGGGCCTTGCCAGAAGTCCTGTGGGGGATACTCAGTTGACTGGTAGGCCCTCTCCCAATGTTTCAGTAGCACCTGTCACTAGAGCTGGTCAGGGCATCTGTCAATATTAGGAGAACTGTTCCTAGAAGAGTTCTGAGCGAGATCAGTCTTCAAGACTTAGGTCCTGATAAACACTAACCAGACCCTTCAAGCACTTGGTCTCAGGATCGGGCTGCTAGCCACGCCTAAGGGAAAGCCTAGGCCTAAGGGGAATCCCAAGGCCAGATGAGTCAGAAGAAGAGGTAGAGGGGAAGACAATATTCCCACTGCCATACCTACAACATCTGTTGAGGTAGTTAGTAGAATCCCTATTTCTGGTTTGGAATAAGGACTTCCAGAAAATCTTGGATCCTACAGGGTTCCTGAGCTACCTCGCATTCTGGTAGAGGAGATCCCAATGGGAGAGATTAGTATGGGCCAACAAAGAAGGAAACCATCTTACGTAGGCCTGTGGAGAAAGGCCTCCTTCTTTTGGCTGGGTTCGCATCCAGTGAAGCGAAGGATACAATAGGGAGGTGGGCTAATAGAAAATAAGTCCACAGAGCCCACCAGAGAAAATCTTGAGAGGTTGGAGGTTTCTGAGGAGGTGAGGCACTTCCTCCTGCAGTTGGGGTGTGACATTTCCCTAGTGGTTCATCCTAGGGTCAAGATACGAAAAGAGTGGTCTAACACACGTTCCTGCGGGCCCATGATGGGGCTCCCAGATGAAACCCACTGCAGGAGTCTCCCTCTCTGTCACCAGGCTGACAGAAGTGAGACAGGTATTCACATACTCCAGAGTTCACTTTTAGGAGTGGTCTCATTTGTACCGGAGGCAAGGCCTACTCGTCGGTTGGAAAAACTGGGAGCAGAGTACAGCTCTTTTCAAATTAAAAATGCCACTATCCAAGTGGTTCCCAAGGTAAAGACCCTAGGCATGATGGTCGATTCAGCTGTCGACTCTCACGCCCAAACCAATTTCCTCCAAAAAAATTCAGCTTATTATCTTAGGCTCATGAAAGCAATCAAACCATTGCTTAATGAAGCAAACAGGGCAACGATAGCCAGAGCCATCATTCTCTCACGGCTCGACTATGGGAATTCCCTGTTGTTGGGGGCCGCTTCCAAGGATCTATCCAGCTGTCAGGTGATCCAGAACAACGCGGTCAGAATAGTAAAAAACCTGAAAAGGAAAGACCATGTTACTGAAGAGAGGCTAGCGCTGCATTGGCTCAGGGTAGAGGAGCGCATTAAGTTCAAATCCCTCTGCTTGGTTCACAAATGCCTGTATGGCTCAGCGCCCCCCTATTTGAAAACACACTTAAGGCCCTACAACCCCACCAAAAACCTTCGCTCGGGTGGAAAATGTCTTCTGCTCGTGCCCAAGTTTAAGCCAAAAACAGGGCTGGGCAGATCTTTTCTTGTGCTGGCTCCCAAACTGTGGAACAGCGTCCCTGAATCACTTAGGTCCGAAGTCAGTCACCCAGTTTTTAGGAAGAGGCTGAAAACATACCTCTTTAGATAAGAACCAGTGTGCACAGGTCCTTAGTTAGAGATCGCGCCGCTCATTAGCTAGCTGTACCGTTTGTCCGTCCCATACGTGTTGTCTGTCTTCGGTCTCGCAGTATCAGTGTTCTATGTAGAAGCGCCCTGATGCCTGCGGGCTATCGGCGCTATATAAAAACTAAATACATACATACATACATTAGCCCTTTAACCCTGGATATCTCAGGCAGTAAATTGCAATTGGTGGTTGCTGATCACAATACCTTATGCTTTAATGCTTACCCACAAAGAATGACTGCCAAATCAGTCATTGCTGCCCTACTGAATGACAGTCCCAGGGTGCGATCCTCTGTTGTACTCAGCAGTAGTCAGACCCTATAGAGGGAGAGTGAAGGGACCTGTCAAGTGTCACATAGCTGTCATCCACAGGAAGATGGTCTGAGAGAGACACAGTTGTCAGAACTCTCCTAAGTTTGATTGGAGCCCTCAGCAAGCCACAGAGAAGGAGGTGGGGCTTTCTCCTGTCAAACTTATTTAGTAAATCCCTGAACACATGTGAGTGGGCTGGACTTTGCCATGTTTCACAGCTTGGTAAGAGAAACTATTTAGAAAGCATTGGTGAACCTGTCCAGGTTTTCCATAGTTTCCTATGGATAGTATGGAGGATCCTATCTTGATAGATAGAATGGGAGCCCTGCTTATGGCTACAGAGAGGGAGCCAGTGAAATATGTGTGTCTCCCTGCCCTGTGTCAAGGCAGCCCTTCTAGTGGCTTCAGTGAGGATGACCTAGTGTCCCCTCACCTGACCCCACATCAGCAAGGTAGCCAGAAATTTTTCTGAGGCAATCTCCCACCCTTGTTGTCACTGAAACCTTCTATAAAAGATTGGTGTAAACCAGACTGTATTCTGGGAGTTGGTGAACCCACCCCACCAAGTGTGGGTGTTGTCGTGGTTCAGAAGAGAAGTTCTGACAGTGGGTGTGAGATCCACCCTGTGTTGGAACAAGGAGTGTCTGAGCACTCTAGCTGTCTACAGTACAGTTCTGAGGCTCTGGAGAAACATACAGGTAAAGCCAGTTTGGGATTCCATATGGACACTAGAGCTCTGTATTCTGTCCCCAAGACGGATACCCACTCTCCACTAAAAGGTAACAACTTAGTGGATCAGCTCTGTACTGAAAAGTACAGTTGCCTGTTTGATCTCTCTGCAGGGTATGGAAACATATCCCTTGTAGTTTATGCTAAGGAGGAGACAGCAGTTTCAGCCTTTTCAGATTCTTACTTTAATGTATGGACTTCTGGATTGGTGGCTGCAACTGACACCTGTCAAATGAGATTAGCCCGTGTTCTGAATGGGAAAATGGATCTCAGCAATGCATGTCTGAATGACATGGAAGATTCAAACCCCACTTGAAAGGAACTGGGAAAAACTTGAGAGACTGGGTGTCAGGACCTTCATCAGGCCAACTTGTTCAGGGATACAACCAAGTGTCAAACTGAACAGGAGCCATTGGCCTTCCTTGAGCATAACGTTGGTGTATGTGCTGACAAGATGCAACCGCTTGTCAGTGAAGTATTTCATCTATAGAACTGGGCAACCCCCATGACCCAAGCCAAGGTGAGGACTTTCTTGGGCCTCACTGGGAAACACAGGAGTAAGGTGGCAGACTATAGCAATATAGCTACCCCTCTGACCGCCCGCACTATTCTCAGGGGACATCAAGAATTCTTATGGCCCATGAGTTTGAGAAGCCCTTACTGGCCTGAAAGAATCCTTAGGTCAGCCCCCTGGTTTAAGGGCACCTGATTGGATGAGACCTTTCTTAGTGCAGACAGCTGTCTATTACATTTGGATAACTGGGAAACCTTCACCTTTTTGGTAGATATGGGGCGACTTAATCCTGTGTTTGAGAAGGGAAATTCCCAATGTCAGGAATCGCCCTGAACGCACAAGGAGTTTTCTGGGGCGACAACTACGGTTCCTTTCACAGATGCTTTACTGATCACTATTGGAGAACATGACATGCCCATGCCTCTATAAGTGGGCCATTATCCACTTTAGATAATACCTCTTAAGAGGAAACTTCACACTTGTCACAGACCTTTCCCCACTAGTGTGGATTAGCCAGCAAAAAGATTCTAACCCTTGAGTCATGTGATGGTTCTTAGAGCTTCAACCCTACTGTTTCACTGTGGAACACCGAAAGGGCAAAGACCAGGAGAACATGCCCAAACATGTTGTCTCCATCAAAAGGCATGTCCACTACCTTGGACTGAATTTCCGTCCAGAGGTTCATGGCCTTGAGCCATCCTTGGCGCCGAAGGGCCACACCATTACCCATCTGTTGGAAACCGGAGACTGCTATGTCCAGCGCCACCGTGATGCATGATCCGAAGCTACCTCCTCATCCTAGAACAGGGCCAGACTGTCGGCCTTCTTGCCATCTGGCAGGAAATCCAATATCGCCCGAGCTTGTACCAAAGCTCCCTGTGATAACGAGACAGGATGGCGGGGGCGTTGGCAGCCATGATGATGGAAGCCGCGTAGTGGATGATGCTTTTGGCAACTGCATCTAGCTTATTGCCTTCCTGGTCTGGGGGCACCATGTAAGACCACAATGGATTGGACGATCCTCTTCCTGGTGGCGTCTGACACCACTGAGTCCGGAGAAGGCTGTGACCTGAGGCACCTGGCGGCTGTATTTCTTCTCCAGCCTGTCTCTCTTGGAGGGTGTGGTACTTGCCGTCTTCATAAGGGCAAATCCTTCTTCCCAGACCTTGTCCAACAATGCAACCAACATGACGGTCTTCCTCAAGGACTCATTTTGTTGAAAGAGAAACCCCTCTTTCTTCTTCTCCTCTGGTACCAAACTGAAGAGTTTGGATGCCCGTCTGATCATGGTGTGGAAGGGGCCAATCATGTCCGATGGCGAAGCCCTGGCGCACTCGTCTGTACCCAGCGGTGACCCCGTCAGCAGGGACATAATCTTCAAGCTTGTCTGTATGAGCCGCTGTAGTATCTGTGTCAGCGCCAGTGTCTGTAGATGCTGGCTCTTCCTCTGGGGCAGCATCGGATGACACTTCAGCCTGGGAGGGCTTGGCTGAAGCTTTGGACTGGGAGGACTTGGTCTGGGGGGACTCCTGGTGGGAGGCCTGCGGGCCTGCCCAGGTGCTGGAGCAGCAGGCAGCTTCTGTTGAATCTCCACCACGAAGGTGGGCAGGGTGGTGAAGATGTCCAGCGACATATTCCTGTGTGCTGGTTGAGGTGTGAAAGGTGCAGCCAGAATGGATTTGGGCTGAAAAACCCTTGAGGGGCAACGGCTGGTACGGTTCCTGGCGTGGAGAGCCATTCTGAGATGTGGGCCATTGTCCCCCTTCATGGTCCAAGTCGAAATCCTCAGGCAGATGTTCGTCCTCAGAACTACTATAGATGTGAGGAGATTTCTTCATAGACTCCACAAGTGCTGGGGGAAGACACCCTCATGGGTCTCGGCAGAAAGTGTAACAGAGCAACAACTCCCTCACCCTATCCGAGTCCTTCAGGAAGGAGGCGATAATGGGGCCATGGTGGCAAAGCCACCCTTTGGCGTTGTCGTTTTCATGAATGTGGAAACGACAGTCATCTCTGAACTTTTCATTGGTGAAGTAGTGGTAGATGTCGTTGACGGGGTCGTTGACGAGGTGGACACTGATGTGGTGGTTGTCAACAGTGTCGTGGTCGCCGATGTAGAGGCCATTGACGAGGTGGTGGTCTTGGCAGCCGAAGTCGTCACTGAGGCTGTGGTCTGGGTAGAAGGCATAGTTAACAGGGCCCTTAGTACAGACAGTGATGAAGACGAGGAAGCTGCTGACAGGCCTCCCGCAGGTCTCTCCTTCGACAACTTGTCCCTGGAAGAAGACTTGTGCTTGGAAGGGGTTAGGGACTTTCTCACAGAAGGCAAACCATCATCCGGTGGGCTTATCACCAACAGTGCCTGTGACAGGGAGCGGCTCATCCCAGAACCATAGCCCGCAGCAGCGGTGACCTTCGTGGGAGCAGATGGATGATGTTTTGCCTTCTTTTGGATCCCCTCGGAAGGAGCATCCTCAAAGGACATTGACTTCTCTTTCTCAGAGGGAGCACGCTCATGGAACCTGCCGGTCATTGATGAGCCATGACTGCGTCCAGCGGCTTTCTCTTGGTTGATGCAAGCTACAAACCTCAGGAGACAGTACAGGCACTTGAGATGCCGATCCTCGACAAACGTTCTTCAGGCCCTGAAGAGACTTTTCTTGCCCACATCAAACATCATCGAGGCGAGATGTAGGCCCAAGCCTGGGCCTGCCGAACTCGCTGAGAGAAGTTCCAATGATGGAAACTCGATATTTGCAGACCTGTCCGCACTCTGGGTAGTCTACGTGCAACGGCTGATGATGAAAAGGTCAAAGAAAACTATCGAAAACTTTCCACAAATAGCAAAAAAAGCCACACTTCTTGAGCAGCTAAGTTAGAGGCCCCCCAACACTGAACTGTGCACTAAAAATCTGAAGATGGCCACCAGGAGTGGAGCTTAGGAGAGCGAGTGTCATTGGCTTGGGGCATTATGACCCAACTGACAGTAATTGGATATAGAGGAGACAAGTAGTTTTCAGTCTAAAGCAAGACTGCTTTCTTTTTACCGAAGATTACCATCCTGACGACGGGGAATATTCATGAGCATGTGAATCCATGCAAGATCCCATGCTGAAGAAGATACCCAGATTTTGGTGTGGATTCATGCTGAGCATACTACTACCACAAAAATAATTTGGTCCCAGGCGTTTTGACCATCTTGTCTGGGTGAGCACCTCTCCCTAGTTTCTATTGTAAACCAGCATTGACAAAGCCAACATATCTGGCAGTTGTGTAAAACATGGGATAGGCATTTGCCAGGCACTGCCATAATGGCACTAACAGGCCACAAGATTGCAACAACTGGAAAATGGTTTAAGGACCTGGGCATATGATATAAGTAGCATTTAAGCGAATAAGTCATGGGAGACTGCAAAGAAATAACAAGGTAGGCCCTATAAAGAACACTGTTTGATGTTACTGAATGATAGAGCTAGCTCAAAGAGATCCCTTGATTGGTGGGTTTTGTACAGATATTGGGTGGGAATTTCAATAGGGAGGGGTAACAAATCAATGTCCATCGGCTGTGTGTCACGTATCACATCTCATATCCTTTCTGTACTCGAATTCAGTAGGTTTGGTTTATAGGCGGCAGTATAAATCTTAGTGTGAGGTTTTATTCCTTCCTAACAATTTCTGCTCAAATTTCCTCTGTGGGGCAAATACATTTATTTCACCTGTGACTACTTCTTCATATTCTCCTTGTTCTTTCTTTTTCGGCTACATTGACTGTTATCAATAACTTTGTCTTCAGTCCTCTTGACTACTGTAATCAAATATTTCTCTGTCTTCCCAAAATCGCTAGAAACCATCTTCTAAATGTTGCGGTAAATCAGAATTGGGAGACGGACAATGTGTCATTTTGGTTATCTCCTTTATTTATTCACTATAAACCTATGTGTCCCTCACGCTTCTTGGCCATATCCTAGAAAAAGAATAAAGAAGTGTAAAGGGTTCTCAGTAGTATGTCCTACAACATAATCTCTTTCCCTCTTCCAGAACACCTAGTGTACCCTGATCTCCGTCCCTACCACTAAAACATAATAGAATATAGCATAAACAAAGTGAGGGTCTCTTACCCTTTTAGTGGTTGATGGTTTGTTTCTGACCCACTGATTTGTCTGTTTCTCAAAAGGCAGTCCCTGACCCCTGTTGCTCAGTTCCTACAACCAGGCACCAGAATGTCCCTTTCACATTCTCCCACCACAGTTGTGAGGTTGCTATAAGCCATTGTCTTTTGTTCCCTCTTTAGATTTGACCAGACTCTTTACACCAGTCCTGGATTACCCATACAGTTACTGAGCTTGAAATTCTTCCAGTAATGACAAAAATCTGTTCTTGACTCCTGCTGTGGATTTCCCCTCCCTGGGTTCTTGGGTTGTACACCCCAACCTGGGTGTTCTTTCTCTTTGGCCAATTTAGGCTGAAGTATTCTTATCCTGCTTTGGGGTTGTTTGGTTCTCTCCCCACCCTGGGACACTTGGTTCTTACCTTGTCCCGGAGCCAATTGATTCTTTGGCGTCATCTACTTGTCACCCCATCCTGAGGTCATTTTTGACCTTGTTACGCACCTTTGAAGGTCTGCATACCTCTTCGTCTCAAGTGGCTCTACTACAGTCAGGCATCTCAGAGTTGTGGCATGGGGTCTCAAGTTTGCCGGTCCGGTAACACCGGTACCGGTAAGCTTGCTGGTACCATTGTTACCGGACCAGCAAACTATGAGATCTGCTCACGGGTGCCCTTTCGCTCGCCAGGTCGGACCTGGCAGGCATACCCGCACCCACGAGCAGAGCATGTCGGATGCACCGCCACCAATCTGAATGGTGCCAGTGCATCCGGCCTCCCCATTCCCATTGAGCCCTATGGTGGCTCAATGCAAATGGGGAGTAAAAGTTTCTGGAACCTGGCAATGGGGAAATACAGGGTCTGCCAGGGTTGTAATGGCCCTGTATTTCCCCATTGCCAGGGGCCCGAAAAATGTGCAAGTTTGGCGGCAGCCTGCCAGTTTTACCAGCATGGCTACCGCCAAACTTGTAATGGGGACCATGGTCTAGTTTGGTCAGTTTCCTTCATCTCCACCAGAGCCGATGGCTCTCCTCCTGGTCAGGTATTGGCAGTGACTACACATCTCACAGCGGTTTAGTGGCCCCAGCAACCCTTGGTTGGCCGTCCAATCTCAAATCTTCTATTTCTGTGCTGCGGCCTCTTTGCACAGTGTTCTGAAGCATCCACCATGATTAAGCGAACCACACCGTGTGTGAGCTAATCTCCCCAGGCCATACCTCCCAGGAGGTGGGTTCTCCCGTTTGGCTCCACAGGTCTCACTCTTCACTTCTGCAAATGTGGATTGGCTCTCCTCTCCCTCGACAGCGAGGGTGTGTGTTTTTGTCTTGTTCTCTGTGCCTGGTATGGGTCCGAAAATACAACAGCCAGTGGAACCGCATTACATAGGTCTATTAACATATACTCAACACACTTATTGTATTCTTGAGGCAAGGAAGGCTAATACAAACCCGTATCTAGTGACTCTTCTGTCCTCTATGGAGGGAGGGGTCACTCCCAGTGGGATCCCACTGACCCTGCTCTTAGGGGTTTTTAAGCTTAGCAGGCTCACCTCCCTAGCCCCAAACAGGGGGGGGCCTCCCCATTGCAGGGAGGAACAAATTCCCAGGATTATTCACAATGTTCAGAATGCTTAATCTTATGTTTCTGATATATTGAGCTCATCCCAAAAGAATGCTGAAACTTGTTGATTGTTTTAAAATTAAACTAATTTTAATGGATTTTAGGCAACCAGTGTTTCACACAATTTCTAGCTTCTTCAGAGGTATTCTTTCCTTCCTCTCCTTCCCCCAGAATCTCACTGTCTGTAGAGCTCTGGTTCTCTCTAGGCTTGACTATTGCAACAGCCTCTTTCTAAATCCGCCTGCTACCAACTTGGGTCCTTCCTTTCCTCTATCTCCCTCTCTACCTGCGGTGTTCCACAGGGGTCTAACCTCTCACCCTGGCTTTTCAACCAATACTTGGCAACTCTCGCCCATCGCATTGCCGCTCTCTGCTCCAATTTTCAGTGCTATGCGGATGACACAACTCATTTTCAGGCTTCCCTTGGCCACCTCGTCTCCTTCTCTCATCGCTGAATGCCTGTCTGCTATTCAGGAGTGGTGTGCCACCAACAATCTCTGCCTTAATGCCAGCAAGACTGAGAGCCTCCTCATCGGCACACCTTCAGCCTCCTTTCCTGTCACTCTCTGGCCGGCCTCCCTTGGCCCTCCTCCTGCCCCCACCTGCGAGGCTAAGAATGTCAGGGTCATCTTCGATTCCACGCTTTCCTTTTCTGCCCACATCTCTGATGTCTCCAAAAAGTCAAACTTCAGAGGTATTCTGCCTTTCCTCTCCTTCCCCCAGAAGCTCACTGTCTCTCGTGCCTTGGTTCTCTCTAGGTTGAATTACTGCAACAGCCTCTTTCTAAATCTACCTGCTACTACTCTCCGCCCTCTGCAACTCATCCAGAACAGGACTGCGAGACTTGTCCTTGGCCTCAAGCCCAGGGATTGTATCTCTCCAGCCCTGAAATCTCTTCATTGGCTCCCAGTGGCTGCAAGGATTAAGTTCAAGACCCTCTGCATTGTCCACAAGGCCTTTTGGGGCCTGGATCCGCAATACCTTCAACTCCCCCTTTCGGAAATACCTTCCCAGTCCAGCTCTTCGCTCCTCCACCTTCAACTCGCTCAGGGTCAGTCGCTTCTCCAAGCAACGAGTTGGTGGTAGATCTCTTTCTTCGGCTGGGGCCTCCTTCTGGAACAGCCTTGTTGCCTCTCTGAAACTTGAGGAGAACCTCAAGACCTTCCTCTTTGCTTCTGCCTTCTCTGTTCCTCTACCCTGCTGACCTCTGTCTTTACTGTGCTAGGCACCTGGATACACTCTGAATTTGGGTCTAAATCCCTGCCTACCCGCACCCCCCCCCCTCCAGGCAACCCTTGCACTTGGGTCTGTATCTGTAACCTTACTGTCCCCTTACCTGCACTTATTGACACCAGTTGTCTGCGCTTAATTCATAACATGCCACCTGCTGACCGCACTACCTGTTTATTGTTTTTGTTTCTTTTGAAACACTTGTGTATTGGTGCCCTATAAATAAAATATCACATCATATCTTAAGGTCCTTATCTAAAAAATCCCTAATGTACAAAATCCACTGCACTGGTATAATCAAGAATAAGTACATTCTTAAAGATTTTCTACAATTTCTTAGCACTCCAGATGAACAGATACACTTTTGTTTTGGAAGACATTATTCAGTGTTCATTCATTTGTAAGCCTAAATTGTTAAATTTCAAAGAATTATTATATAAAAGAATAAAGATTCTATCAGGAACGCCGGTTTTCTTGTAGATTTATTCCACACTTGATTGTGTCTAATATAGGATATTCTAAACTTCCAAGAGACTTTTCGTTTTGGTTGTTTTCAACTAGTGTACTCTTTTAGTCAAACCTTCTATTTTCCTCATATTGTTTCACTGTATCTAATCATTTAGAGTATTCCATTTCGATCTCTTCAGTAATCAGGGCTCACTGTGTTCACTAAAGGGTTCACGCAATATTAATGTTCTGTGTTGCCTAGGAATGTTGTTGGTTTCTTTTCCACTGCTCAAGCTGAACACGTTTACATCTATTTTGTAGTAAAAAGAACTTTACAATGTAGGCATTTGACCACAGATAAACTACTCATTGGAAGTTAAGACAATTTATCACAAAAGTACGATTAAGAAGTGGCTCAACTATGATGCAAAGGGTATGGGAATCCTTTTTGTGATAATCTGCAGCTAACCACACGCCCCACATAGGGTCATCCTTCTACTCAGACACTCACACATCCAGGATTAGTAACTGACAGTCAACCCACACACCATTCTGCAGCCCTGCACATTGACTCCTGCAAGACTACTGAGGTACGGTCACGGGATAGTCCCCTTATACACTGCCTTGCAGGGGAACTGATCATGCAATATCTCACTGATGGCTTTGTAACGAATGATCGCAATTGTTTCAATGTATAACAGCGTGCCATAGATTGAAGCATGAAATGCAATTTGTTATTCAAGTCTTACCACAAACCCAAGGACATCCTGAATAAAAGCAAGTCTGAAAACAAACTACAGCTCCAGTGCCACAAGACCATATTAATGGCAAATGGGGACATAACCAATGACTCATAATAATATTTAAAAAATAACTTCTGACATAGTGATAGTAACTTCCCACATTGTAGGGTTTACCCATTTTTTTTAATTTATTTGTGTTTTATGGCATAAAAGAATAAGCCTTAACACAATTCGCCAATATATCATAATAAAAATAAAATAACAATGACGTATTTCATACATTTCTAATAAAATCTCCAAAATACAAAAATACACTATCAATGCAAATCCAATTTTCTAATAAAAGTATACAAAGCAAGCAGTGTAGATCTTGAGCAGTGGTCCATATGAACATTCTCCCAAAGTGTTCATCAAGGTTGTAATCCGAGGCCCTCAGCATGTATCCCAAAGATATTACACCCAAGTGATATCAGTGCTGAGTACTCGCACATCAGATATTTTAGGGACTCTACAGATTTTGAACAGTACCGGCAAAATTATCATTTGCATCTTTAATTTTCCATCTAAATCTGTTCTCCTTGGTTGGTAACAGGTTTAAACAGAAGTGTAATAAGCATCTGGCATGAGGGGTATAGCAGCAAGTAGGGGATGCAGCACCTCTTTTCCTATGCACCCTCCCTAGGTCTCTATTTAATTTGTGGGGCCTCACTTTTCCACATGTATTAATCCAATCCTGATCTCATGTCGTGTTCCTAGCTGCTGTGTAATTTATGGCCACATCTTATAAAATTGTTGATGCCATGACTAGGAATCTACAAGATGAATGGACTCGGATGCTTTTACTTAAGGCCTTTGACAGGTATATCTGTTCAAATGTGGAATTTGGCGGTGGTCGACATATCTTAAGCATAAAAGGGCCCTGCTCTAGCAAATGTTAATGAATTTAAGCCCAATTCTTGGTGGATAACCGATATTGGGACTGATCTTGGTAGACCCAGATCAGTTTTCCATAGAAGCCCCTCCACATAATCAAAATTATACCTTGTAAATTGGTGGGACATTTCTAAACCATAGCACACCGTTGGGACCACTTTCGATTCATACAATTTTAATAGGGGCATAAGTGAGAACTTCCCAAATCACTGGTATAGTGACTTCATTTGGCAAGCCATTTGCTTTGTTTTAGCAATCAATTGCTCAATTAGAAGTGTCTTATTCTTACCACCATAGATATTGAACCCCAAATATTTCACATATCGTACCTCTTCAATGTTAGTCGACTTTAAGGTCCAGCTATTTACAATTTTCCTATGCCTGCATGTATTACAAGCATTTTAGATTTCTGAGTATTAATAGACAGGGCATTTTTGTAGCGTATTGACCGAAAGCCCCAAGGAGTCGCTGGATACCCACCCTAGAATGGTCTAACAGCAGAATATCATTGGCGTATGTATCCCAAAACAGCCTGCATCCCAAGACAGTAGGTGGAACAAATGAAGCTTCCATTAGGTCTACTCCGATGTTTGACAAAAATAGATTGAATAGTAACGGTGCCAAGACACAACCCGTGTGTAGACCATTAGAAGCTTGAATTGGAATAGATATATTTCCATGCTGACCCAATCTGACTCAAAGTGTTAGGTCAGAATGTAGGTTCATCAACACAGGCAGCAAGTTGCTTGGGATACCCCAGCTTTTTTAATTTCAACCAATGCAAGTTCCGATCGACTTTGTCGAAGACCATCAACACTGTTTATCTCAGGGATTCGCTTTTCCCAAACCCTTTTCTGAAGGTGATTGATGACAAAACCTGCTTTGGTGGTCCTACACCCTTTACAAAAGCCTATCTGATTTGGCTTTAAGATGCCTGCAGTGCCTGCCCATAGACCGAGGTCAGCCAAGATCAGAGTTGCAAATATTTTATATTCAGGATACAACAAGGCAACGGGTCTATAAATAAGTGGGTTGAATCTTTTCCCCCTTCTTGAAGATTGGCACGCTATTTGCTGTGCGCCACTGATACGAAGATTTGTTTAGGGCAAGTGCTGATTTAAACACTATGTAGGACTAGTGCCCAGAACTTTGGGTCGGTTTTAAGGACTGCATTACACAACCCGCTTGGGCATGGGGCTCTCAGGCGGCCTAATCTTCATATCATTCTCTGCATATCTTCCAGATCAAAGCAAAGTCCCACAAGAGTTTCCCATCCGGTGCCTCACACAGCAAATGACTCGAGATATACAGCTCTGAGAAATGTATACCCATGCGTTCTCGGGTACAGGGCAGTCGTGACTTGACTGTCTGATTGTGCTCTCTCTCTTTTATAGTGTGCCAAAAGTTCTTATCTGACTTATTCAGAATGGTAGACAAAATCAATTCCCCCTCTCTTTGATGTCTCAGCACCCATAAGCCCTTTACCCTAGATCTAAAATGTCTCTCATCTCTTATTCCGAACAAGCGTTTGCCAAGGGTAAGATTTGAGTTCTTGGTGCAATGTATGTTCTTTCTCATAAGGCATTTTAGTGCCTGAATTTCTAGGATATAAATCCCCTTTCTGGTCTTTGCACAAAAACCTGTAACTTTAACCCTTGCAATTTTATCATGCAGGACTTTTACCAAAGGATACGCCGGGGACAGCAAGTTGCTCGTTCATACCACCTGTCCTCTGTGAAGTTTTCTCAAACAGGGATATAAATCTCCCCATGCATCTGTCATTCCATGTAAGTCGATTTTTAGCTTGGTTTATTGCAAGCTTTGCTGTCTTGCAAGTCAATTGGCATGGTGCAATACACACAAACGTGCTTCGTAATAGTGAGCAGTGCTAAGTTTCGCTTCTATAGCATGGAATTGCATGGCACATTGAAACAGACCCTGAGAAACATACATAAAATCTATTGCTTGGGTTTGTTCATCTCAGTGCCAGGTTGTACTACATTTAAGTCATTTTTAACATTTCCGTTTAATGGAAAGAATTTCAGTTAATGTCCATTTCATGCCCCTCCCGACAGTGGTCATGTTTAGGCATTACTCTCCCCCGATGCAATCTATATTGAAGTCTCCAGCCAATATAGAATGGTCAAGCTTTAACTCATTCTGATTATACATTTAGATCTACTGCAACCGTACTATGATAGTGATTTGGTTTATTTCTTTATAGTTGACATATATATGTATAATCAGTAGTGACCCCAAATTGCATCGGGTAGAGAGACTTATAGCTTGAATCCAGGATGGAAACGACAAAAATTGATCAATAGAAATAATCCATTGTTACTTTACTGCAACAAATAAACCCCCCACAAGGCCTGCCAGACGGATTTAACATAGCCATGTGTTGACCAATAACATAGCCGTCAATTATTACCCCGTGCCAGGAAAGACTCTTGAACTAGAAATAATTCCACATCAATACTTTTAGTAATGGTGTTTTCCTGAAAGAGTAGGTGTTTAAAGCCTTGTCAGTTCCCACTAGTAATGTTAAAATCCTGATTTTATAAAGCAGATCTCTGTATCCCCAATCAGTTGCACATCTGGCACCCACACCCAGTTTCCTCCCCTCTCATGGTTGTTTCCAATGCACTTATACTTTGCCTGGAGTAAGAATGACCCATACAATCTTTAAGGTCATAAGGCAAGAAGTTAGAGCTTGTTCCCACATAACCACGTAAATCAAAGCCCAGTCATCTTAAATCGTAGATTATGAGAACAGCTAGTTCTGGTCAAACGTAGATGGAATGTCAATTATAGAAATATCCCGATGGTATTCCTGGAACAGTTCACCTCTAGCGATGTCTCTTGAGGCAATGATTTTTAGACCAGGAATTGCATGGAGAAGGGACAAGATCGTACTCTGGTTCTAAATGATATTTCCCTCGTCATGAAACATATATTCAATTAGGATTTGATTTCTTATTTCCTGGTCTGGTAAGTTATGGTTCTCTCGATTCGGCCCATGCAAAAAAATCTGTGACACCTGCATTTCGGTCTTCATACAAATGGAGGCCATTTGTGGAACGTTCCTCACGGTGCTTGTATTGTTTTACTGCCCAATTTGCATTGGTCACCCCCGGGTGCCCTAAGCATAGTTAATGCACAGAGGAAATTCAGTTTTGTCCCATTCCTAGTGATGCGCCTCTTATGAAGTTTGTTTTTTTCTGTTCCTGTCGATGATGAAAATCGCTACCTTTGTTCATTACTGCGTGGCAGGTTTTTTTCTTTTTTCTTTTCCTTCACGGTATTTCAGGTGCATTTGTGGATTCAATAGGTGTTCTTGATTGCTCTCATTCTCCTCCTTGTCCCTTCTCACCTACTTCACAGGGCAAATGGGCTAGTCTTATGAATTCTTCCAAGGTAAACTGCGAAAGAGGGGTGTTGCCGAAGGAATTTTGTTCCACTTCTTCCTCTACCATTCCTGCACCTTGTTGTACAGCTAAGCTTCCCAAATTATTAACATTTGCCATTTTTGTCAGGTTTGCCTCGATATTGCTCAAGTGGATGTTTGCAGATTGTGAAATTGCTTGTAGTTCACTTTGAGGCGTATGTTGGCTCAACTCTGCTTTTAATTGTGCCAATATATCAGAGACAATTGTATTTATCACAGTTTTAAAAACCACTTAGGTTGAATCACAACATTCGGCCTCTTTAGTGAATTCTAGCAGGATACCAGAATGGACTTGAACTTTTCCCTTCAAAAATTCAAAAACGTTGACCAGGGAATTTAATACAACGTTCAACACCTTGAAAGTAACGTCACTGCCATCATTCGAGTGCTCTTTAGGCTGGGCTGGAACTGGTAGCGAGTCATTTAAAGGTTCATTAGCTTGGATAGGCACATTTGACGGTGTGCAGTCAAAATATCGAATGAATAATGCCGGAAGTCGAATTTTTTATTTATATATTTTTTTTGGGGTCCGGGAATAAAAAAAAATGGGTAAAACAAAAAAACGCAAAAAAGGGGGCTGGGGAGGACCCCCCATTTCGAATAAAAAACATAATAAACATTTTTTCGACTTTTTTGTTTTCGACATTTTTTTTTCGAGATTATGACTTTAGACATTTTGACATTCGATTATATGACTATAAACCACATTTGACTGATCCTCTGATTCTTGTACGTCTCTGATCATGGGAGTTATCAAAATAGAGCTCAGATTAAGGTCCTTGCCTGGCTCTTCACAAAGCAGGTTTATTAGCCATCCATGTGGACTTCTTGAATTAAATATCTAAATTCCCCAATAACAGTTTCCAGATTTCCCTCCACCATGAGCAGTGAATTTGTATGCTCATAATTGCAGCCATCTCCTAGACTTCGACTACGCCCATTGTAAAAGAAGTCTGTAATTTTTGTTTGATATATGTTGCTAAATCAATGCTGTGACCTAGCCTGCCAATAGTAATGAGGGGGCTTGGGCCTACGTTCAGCTGGTTGCCTCCTTTGGCGTCCGTTGCCAGAAGTAAATTGCTAACTCTTTGCGTTTCATGGTTTGTGACCTCCGCCTCTCTCGACCAGGCTATATGTTAGCAGTGCTACAATGTTTCTGATAGTTCAATCTGCATTTCCTTTTCCTTTATGTTCACGTGACGGTTGCGCCACTTGCAGCTTTAAGCTCAATTATATAGCTGCTGTCCCTGCGAGTGCTGTCAGTTTTTACTGTATGTTAAGTTTAATAAAAATGAAGCACTAATTTATAAAAATATAGATGTCAGATGATATAATAATTTTCACTCAGCCATGTCTATATTCTCTGGATTTACAGTGCTTGCCAAAACGTCACACTAGCGTTCCTCAGTGAAATGTTTCACTGGACAGCCACGACTTCCCGCGGACTACCACTTCTTTGACCACTTCCACACACGCTCTTAGCAGGCAATGGGTTTAAGTATCCAAGCCCACTTCTTCCTCTGGGCAGCGCAGGTACCGGTTTAAAGGTACAGCGCCAATGTGCTTACAAAAGTCTGTCATACTGCAGAGTTCGTACTGGATATTCTTACTAACTTCCCGGCCAGCAAAACAAAAAGAGCCACGCAGCCCACCACTTCTTTGCCCACTTCCACTTACCACATGGCATACTATATGAGGAACATGATTTCTGTTGGCACTACCATAATTTTCGTGGGCTGGTCAAAAGCTGTACCAACAATCTTGTAAACTAGCCAGGTAGTACATATATACATTCAGGTCTTTGCTACTCGCATGCATGAAAAAAGTGAAGAGTGAAAATCAAAATCGCTACTCTGTCATGGTGCCTTGTCATTAGTGTTTTTGAATCAGGGGAGGTAAAATCAAAGAAATAAAAACAGGGCCTGGAAAATAGTCACAATTTCGGACATAAAGAGGGTAATTCATAGAATTCAGCACACAAGTGGCGCACGCGGCTGGTGCACAGTGTGCGCGTGTGAATTTCTGCGCCAGCCACTTGCGCTAAAATCCATTTCCATGCACAGCGTATTCATGGATTTTAGTTTCCAAAACCAGCCGTGGCGCAGAGTGGTGCAGCGACCCTGCAGCAGCACCAGTTATGCCCCCAACCCCTCCCTGTGCGCCATGCACAGCGCACAAATCCCGTACATGGCGCACAGCCCCCCAACCACGAAAACGCGTGTAAAACTCCCCGCGCACGGGGAGTGTCACACGCGATTGGAGTGGGGTACGCGTATAACAGGGGTTCGCGGGAAGTTTCACACGTGAAATGCCCTGTGCGAGTGGGGTACGTGTATTCCTGGGGTGCGTGGGAAGTTTCACACGCGATTGGAGAGGGGAACATGTATTTCAGGGGTGCGTGGGAAGTTTCACACGTGAAATGCCCTGTGCGAGTGGGGTACATGTATTCCTGGGGTGCGTGTGAAGTTTCACATGCGATTGGAGCAGGGTACGTGTATTTCGGGGGTGCGCGTGAAGTTTCACACGCGAAATGCCCTGTGCGAGTGGGGTACGTGTATTCCTGGGGTGCGCGGGAAGTATCACACGCAAATACCCTGTGCGAGTGGGGTACGTGTATTCCTGGGGTGCGCGGGAAGTTTCACACGCGATTGGAGAGGGGAACATGTATTTCGGGGGTGCGTGGGAAGTTTCACACGCGATAGGCCTTGTGCGAGTGGGGTATGTGTATTCCTGGGGTGCGCGGGAAGTTTCACACACGATAGGCCCTGTGCGAGTGGGGTATGTGTATTCCTGGGGTGCGCGGAAAATTTCACAGGCGATTGGAGAGGGGAACGTGTATTTCGGGGGTGCGCGGGAAGTTTCACATGCGAAATGCCGTGTGCGAGTGGGGTACGTGTATTCCTGGGGTGCTCAGGAAGTTTCACACGTGATTTTGCTGTCAGAGCAGGGTATGTGATTTTCGGGGGTGCGTGGGGAGTTCTACACGTGAATTGGCAGTGTGGGTCCTCCCATGTGTTCCCTCTACACCCTCCACAGCCCCTGCAGGCAGCCCACACCACAGGGGACTACCCTGCACCCCTGGTCACGTCCCGCAGGCAGCCCATCCCCCATGGGCATGCCCCCCAGCCAAGCCACATGTCACCTTTCACTACTGATCACCAACTCATGTTCCCCAGCACCCCCACCCCCAGCAGTCAGGGGCAACTGCCAGCAGGCCCCCACTCATGTCCCCCAGCACCCCCACCCCCCAGCAGTGAGGGGGACCTGCCAGCAGGCCCCCACTCATGTCCCCCAGCACCCCCCAGCAGTCAGGGGCACCTGCCAGCAGGCCCCCCCTCATGTCCCACACATGTCCCCCAGCACTCCCACCCCCCAGCAGTCAGGGGCACCTGCCAGCAGGCCCCCACTCATGTCCCCCAGCACCCCCACACCCCAGCAGTCAGGGGCACCTGCCAGCAGGCCCCCACTCATGTCCCACACATGTCCCCCAGCACTCCCTCCCCCCAGCAGTCAGGGGCACCTGCCAGCAGGCCCCCACTCATGTCCCACTCATGTCCCCCAGCACCCCCACACCCCAGCAGTGAAGGGCACCTGCCAGCAGGCCCCCACTCATGTTCCCCAGCATCCCCACCCCCCAGCAGTGAGGGGGACCTGCCAGAAGGCCCCCACTCATGTCCCCCAGCACCTCCACCCCCCAGGATTCAGGGGCACCTGCCAGCAGGCCCCCACTCATGTCCGAAGCACCCCCACCCCCCAGCAGTCAAGGACACCTGCCAGAGGCCCCCACTCATGTCCCCCTGCCCCCACGTCATGACGATCCTCAATCATGGGCCTTATGGCCAGCCACATCACACCCCACGCCACCCCAGCCCAGCCCAGCCCAAAGACCCAACCAAGTATTGCATCCACCCACATAGAAATGCCCATTACATGATACAACCCGAATGGCAAGTATGTAAATGAACACATGTCCATCACACACACACACACAATGGGTGCAAGTGAATGTGAAAACCCACATCATGACATGCATGAAATCAATGAGATTTCACATCACACCCCACGCCACCCCAGCCCAGCCCAAAGACCCAACCAAGTATTGCATCCACCCACATAGAAATGCCCATTACATGATACAACCCGAATGGCAAGTATGTAAATGAACACATGTCCGTCACACACACACAATGGGTGCAAGTGAATGTGAAAACCCACATCATGACATGCATGAAATCAATGAGAGAATACCACACATCGAAGTATGAAACAAAAATGTATTGAACCCAAAATGAATGTAATGAAAAGAAAACACACAATAATGTGAAGAAGAAATAAAATTCAGCATGTCCAGGAAATAATCAAAAATATGAAATCAGAATCCAAAGAAATCCAAATGAAAATGTGTCCAAAGTCTCAGTCCAACAAAGCAAATCCAAGGGAAAAAAATAAGTGAAATCCATTGCTCCATGGTGAATTGAAAAAAAAAAAAAATCCACTGTTCAACTATATACAAATCACCAATCCAGGGTCCATGAGCCCAACAAATGAAATGAAACCTACCAAAAAGACTACCTAATAAAGAACTATATACAAAAACGTGGTGCATTGTCCAAGCGCCCCAAAATACACAAAAACAGAAAGGAAACCTAATACTATCTAACTATATACAATGGCGGCGGGCAAGCCCTGCGGCTCACTCTGTGCTGTCCCAGGCCAGGGCATCATCGAACTCCATGTCGATGTCGCGGAGGCGGGCCTCTGCCCTGGCCCCGAAGTCTTGCAGGGAGGCACTCATGGCCTGTTCCAACTCCCTGCGAGTTGCCTCGAGGCACTCTACCCGTCTCAACGCCCGACGCATGGAGAACTCCGCCCTGACCATGGTGAGCCGCGCCTCTTCCGCCCGCCGCCGCTCCGCATCTATCTGCTGGCCCAACCGCTGCCACATGGAAGACACTCCCATTCGTGGGTCCTCCTGCCCTCTGGCCGATGCCTGCCCCTCCGATGTTGATGGCCCATAGCCATCATTGCTCCCACCTACAGCCTGCTCCTGCTGCTGCTGCTGTCCATGTGCCCTGTCCGATGGTGCCTGCACATCCTCCATCAACTGGTCTCCAGTTGTGGTGTCCACCCCTGCTGGACCGCCGACTCCCGACTGTGGCAGGGATGTGAGCTCCACCAAGCTGGCTGTGTTGGTCGGGCCAGGTCCACAGGGGGCCCTGGTGGAATCTGGGCCGGAAGACGGCAGGGAGAACGACTGGCGCATAGTCTCCACAGAGGAGGAGAGGTCCACCAGAGTGCGCGACACATGTAGGAACCCACCGACCAGGGCCCCTCCCAACAGTGCCATGTCGCGACGCTGCTGTTCGTGATGGCGTGCGTTCTCCACCCAGGACGAATGCACATCATCATTAATGTCACACGTGCGCAACGTGACACCAATCAGGACGGAGCCCATACGGTCATGGGACCCCTCGTCTGCAGGTAGTGGAGAGGCAGATGACATGGCACTCTCCCCTACCTGCGGACAGGCCTGGGACGGGGCATCCCTGCTGGTGCATGGTGGTGCAGTCACAGGGTCAAGGACAGGGACATGCACAGGCCCCTCCGCGGTGACCTGTGCTGCCTCCTGACCCTGGCCCTGGACTGCACCACTTGCACCAGTGGTACTAGCCCAACAGGCCCTATGTGCGGCTCAGTAGCGGGCTCATCCTCCTCTGTGGAGACCACCAACCTGGATGTCTCCGTACCGTCTTCCGCCATTGCAAGCCCCTGTGGGGGCTCACCCGGCCCTTCTGCCACAGCCGTAGTGGCAAATGCGGCACCAGCCCCCTTGCTCCAGGATGATGGCAAGTCCTGGGAGGGTGGCTGGGCCTTGCGTCGCCGCCTGGTGGAGGCATCCCCGCCGCTTGGCTCCACAGCGCCGTCTCCACCCTCTTCTTCTCTTGATGCTGCGTAGAGGGAGACATAGAACACAAGCATCAGGGTACAGTACCTCATTCCCCTAGACAGGAAGCAATAACACATGAGTTGCAGTCTCTAACGTCACTTCCATCCTGTCACTCCACAACACATGGGTGAATGCACGCAACACACATGCATGAACAGGCACGGCGCCTGCAATCAACATCAGCATCCATGTACAAGGGCCTCTATTAACCAAAATCTTGCCTTCAAACTCACATGCATCATGGCTCACACTGATCCCATGCACACACATCACCGGAGGGTCATGCATCATGCCTTGCACACCACAGACACAGTGGATAGACACAGTGCATACAACGGTGACCGCACTGCATGAGTGAATGTACACATCATCACAGACATGTGTCATGAATCCATGGTGTACCTAAGTCACACACACACTTCTCAGACACACACACATGTGCACCATACATGTACATGACAGCAGCACCCATCCCTCACACCCCCACCATGTGCAAGAACAGACACTGGCATGCTTTCATGTGTGCATTTGCCATATAGCTACCCATGTTGCATTGTAACTCATGCACCAACCATGTGGATCACACATTACTGGTCTCACATGCATGACCATGATGTCCCTGCACACACACATCCATACATGGCCTATGTCACACATACATGCAAGTATCAGACTACCAGCACACTGCAACATGCCCTGTCTCACACACTTACCGCTCAACTCCAGACGGGTCTTCCTCTGCAGGATCTGGGCGTGGAGTGCTGGGCCTACGCGTTCCAGGACCCTCATCTGGATGTCACTCACGCTCACCCGGCCGCCCTCCGCGAGGCGCCGGGCCTTGTAGAGGGTCCTGGACCTCAAGTCCTCCCAGCGCTTCTTGACGTGCTTGATGTCATGAGTTACCACCCCCTCTGTGTTGATAGCAACCACTACGTCGTCCCAGATCCTCTCCCGTCCTTCCTTGTTGGTGCATGATGTTCCGAAGAGGGCATCAAAATGCCCCAGGACATGCTCCACCAGGCCAACTTCCTTCACACTGAAGCTGGTGGCCCTCTGCCTCTCTGGCTGGGGGTCGCCAGTGGTCTCAGATGGTGTTTGCCCTGACATGGTGACCCCCGAGGCTGGGGTGGGTGGGCAACTCGGTCCTGGGGCTGGGCTGTGGAGCGATGGTATCCCAGTCGGGAGTCTTCTGTTCCAGCAGGGGTGGACACAGCAGCTGGAACCCTGGCTGACGTGCAGGCACCAAATAGCAGGGCATGTGGGCAGCAGGCAGCCAAGCAGCAGCAGGTGGGAGCATGCTCGGGGCTCTGGGGGGCAGTAATTCGGCCTTCTGGGCAGGAGCGTGGTCTTCCGTGTGTTGTTGCGTGGCCAGCTTGATACAGAGTGATTTGGCACGTGAAAATCTTGCACGTCAGCGTGTAATTCGAGGAAAGGCCCTTTGCGCGTAAGCGCGTCAGCACACATACGTGGTTTCATTGGACCAAAGGCCCTTAGCGCGTAAGCGCTTCTGTGACGTGACTCGCGCAGGCATTTCCCTCGTGACGTGGGCATAGTGGTTCAGCGCGCGTGAAAAAACTGCACGTCCACGTGTGGATGCGTGTAATCTAAGGAAAGGGCCTACGCGCTTAAATGACGTGATGCACGCGGGTGTTTCCATCAACACGGGTGCATGTTCATCGTACACGTCCAAAAACTGCACGTCCGAGTGTCAGCTCGTGTAATTGGAGGAAAGGGCCTTAGCGCGTACACGCGTAAGTGACACTGTACGTGTGGGCCGCTTTAAAAGGTACGTGTAGGACCCCATTCCCTTGTACGTGCTTTTCGTGGAGAGCGAGTGGGTGAATTCTGTACTTCTTGTCGGTTCACACGCGATTACTTCACAGCGTTTCAAGTTAGTACTCCCTGTTACCTCTGACAGCGTTCTTTATTTTTTTGGGCCTGTTTCCTCAAACAGAGTTCACTTCTTCTTTTGTCCTTTCTCCTCAGACAGCGTACAGTTCTTCTTTTGGCGGGGGTGTTGCCTACGCGCACACGTACGTTTTTTTACGTTATTTTTCCAGGCAGACGGTGAGTCGCGCACGCATTTACCAACTGTGCTTGCCCTGTGTGTCGCGTACCCCTTCAGAGGTCATTGTAGGCTACGTGTAACATGCGTACGCTTGTTTTTGTGTTTCTGGGTGCCACAGCGTAGTGCAGGTTCATTTTTCCACGCACGTGGTCTACGAGGGGTTGCGTGCACGTTACTTTTTGTTTTTGGGGTGCCTATGCGTTGCGTGACCCGTCATCTTCCCCCAGGGGTCACAGACAGCCTTGCTAGAGCACTAGGGTACGAATTCCATCTAGTACCCTATCCCTTTCACCCCCAATTGCCCAGGACAATTGTTTACTGCAACTCCCATACGCACAACAACATCAGTGCCATGGTTGAGAGGCGACCTAGCGGTAAGGGAGGCAAAGTTTGCCGACCTCCAAAAGGTGGGCGTGGTGGGCGCGGTAGGGGACGTGGCCAGGATTTGCAGGGTGCCCCTAGACCCCCATGTGTGGAGGACCAATCAGGGACACCCATGCCCCCCCCATGGTTGAGGGAAACGTGGCTGACACCATCCCAGCTCAGCCCTTGGTGGACCAGCCCATTGTGGCACCTGAGCCGGCACAGGATGGCTCCCAGGCTGACTTCCAGGTCAGCAAGTCTAAGCCACGTGTGTGTCGGTGCAAGTTGGTGTCACCAGGCCACGTGGATCTGGGGCAGGATGTCATCTGCTGCCCCAAGTAGGCAGGGTGGGGAGGCTGCAGGGGCAGCTGCAGCTCTATCCACCCCAGCTCTGAGTCTCCCAACTGGGACAGTGTCTGTCCTGGTCCATCAAACCGACGTTGCCCCTGCCAACATCACACTTCAGCCAATGCCTGCACCAAGACCTATGGCCATTGTGCCTTCGCACACTCCCAGTACCCAGTCCACCTGCGCTTCTGCCCCTACTGACCAGAGCGGCGCAAGCCACTCGGGTTCAGCTCCACCTTTGAAGAAGAGTGCTCTGTTCATTCAGGCTGATTGTTTCCACTCTCCCATTTTTGCTACGCATTATTCTGCCCTATTGCAACATATGTGATATGCTTTGGTCATTGTTTGCAGCCCACACTGGGCCACTATTTTTACCTGGTTATGTTAATGATTACACCATTCAGGCCGATGGAGTATTGGGCTGCAGACATTTTTTAATGGGGCCTGTTTGCATGTGGAAGATGACAGATGTTTCCTGTAATGTTAAAGTGACCAACCATTGATCATCCCACAATGACTGTGTTATTGGACACTGGATGTGTTTCAGTGTGTGGCACATGGACATTTTGCAACACTATTCAGCATCAATCTTCGCATCATGTCGATGTGACATGGATGTGTGACAGTACTCATTCACTGACATATTGCTGTAGTTTTGTAATTTACCATGGCTATGCTACATGACATCAATGTGGTGGCATATGTCATGTATGTGTATTGAACATGCCACTCACAGCCTGATGTGTGATGCCAGTGCTACCCAACATGCTGCAAATGTGTTGCATTTCCAACTTGCTCTCCCCAGTGTTTGCCCTTTTGACTCCACTTCCAACTCTTTGACAGTGCATGCATGGCAGGGTTATAGTCATGTGGGACATGTGTAAATCATGTACTGGATCTCTGGCTTGTCACTGCCTATGTGTGTGCTATGGTGCTCATGCCTGTTTACATTTGTTGTCTTTCATGTTTTTGCAGGTGATGATGCACTTGGTGCTGTTGAGGTTGAGGAGATGGTGCAGACCCAGGAGGAATCTCAAGCACGACTGGGCACCAGTGGGGGACATGGTGTGGTGGTGGGTGAAAACCCAATGTTACTGCAGACCATACTGTCCAGGGGTGCCTCTGGGTGCACCTCCCCAGACCTCTATTCAGGTGCTGAGCCGGTTGATGAGACTTATGTGCCGTCGCAGGTAAGTGTTTCTGGAAGGGATTCTGTTCTGTCCAACCCACCTGCACCAGGGGTAGAACCCTCTATGGGGATGTCAGTGTTGGTAAGTCCGCCTTTGGCGGTTACGGATGCAGGGTCACACTCCACAGCATCTGATCCTGTTCCTGGGCCATCAGATCAGAGGGGGAATGCAGTCCTGCAGCCTCAGGCAGTGCCAGCACAGCAAGGTGCAGATCGCCTTGACCCAAACAGGTGTTGTGCCTGTCGACGCGGTGGCCGTGTGCCACCAGGCAATACTGTATGGGAAAACTCCATGTACGGTATGGCAACCCAACAGGCAGCATCAGTAGAAATGATGGCTCAGGCAATGGAGAGGGTGGCCACTTCCATTATCCCCCCTGAAAGGCAGATGGAGCAACAACAGCAGGCAACAGACTCCATTTGCCAATCACACAGGGAAGACATGTTGGCATCCAACAGGGACAGACGGGCGGCACTGGAGACTCTGCGTGAATCCATATCAATAGAGTCCCAGGGCCACAGGGAAGCCCTGAGGGTAGAACTACATAACCTCATGCAGACACTGGTTGAACTTGAGGCTTCCAGTAATTTAAGGGCAGAACAGCAGCTGGAGCAGCTCACACGTTCGCTCTCAGCTGAGCTGCATGCAACAGATGAGGAGATCCGGGCATCACGCGAGGCCATGCGTGCAGAAATGCAGGCAACCCGTGATGTGCTGCATGGGGATCTCCGCACTTTAATCCTTCAGAATCAGACCTTCCAGACCTGCATGCTTGCTACCATGGAGGACCATACCAGGGCTTTGCGTGGCCTGCCTCCCATAGTGCCACCGCCTCCTGATGCAGCAGCAGAGGATGAGCAGAGCGACAGCAGTTCTCCCACAATGGCATACCCGTGCAGGCCATGAGCCCAAGGAGTTTTTTTTTCTTTTCGCAACATCCACGCAGGTGGGTGTTGGTGTGCACCCTGTCCTCGAACCTCCAGGGTGGCCTCGCCCACCCCCTGGCCCCCACATGGCCATTTTTGATTTTTCTTTTTTTTTTACAGTGTGTTGCCTTGTGTGGCTCCCGTGGGCATCCACTGTATTCCGGCTGGGCACATGCAGGCTTGTCCTGAGTTTGAGTTAGATGCTTGGGTTCGTGAGACACACACCCCTCCTGCTTCCCGTTTCCGTGGGCTTGCAAAGGGTGTGAGCAAGTGACAGTGAATTACACAGTGACATTGGGCTCCCATGAGCTGTGTGGACAGTCTGTAGTCAATACTGTGTAGACATCCCTAGTGGATATTGTTGTTGTATTGTATACTGCATGGTGTATTGATATGTGCTTGTGCATTCATGTCTTCCTCCTAATCTGCAGGTTCCTTCCTCATGTCTTCACAAGGCCGTCTACTTTGCAGATGCAGTTCATGTTGTATGCAGTACACTGAGACATTTGCGTGGCAGCAACACTCTACAGTTGTAAGGGGTCGATGTGCTGGCGTATTCAGGTTGTAAGACTACCACTACTTGAACTTAGTACTGTCATGTTTTTGCATTTTTCCATGGTGTGTTGCAGCATTGTGTTGGTGGTAAGTATTTGGTAATGTGTGCTGTTAGTTATACATTACTGGGAGCATATTGTGTGTGGGCAGTTTCCATTAGGGACAGTGTACTTTGTGACACTTGTGTCAGGTCTTGTGCATTGCTTTGTTTGCTTTCACATTGCATGACATGCCATGGTGTGTTTGGTGGTGGAGCTGGGGAGGGGTTGGGTGACATGGCACTGTTCTCATGTTGTATTTAGCAAGGGGGTAATGAACTTAGCAGCATAAATGTATGTCTTTTGATGACACAGCATTGGTGGTGTTTGGGTAGGTAGGGATGCACACAATGTAACACTTCCAGGTGACCAATCTCAGGATGGTATGGTTGTGACAGTTGAGTGTCCCTTATGTCATCATCATTGATTGTCAGCTGGTATGTGCCAGGGCTGTGTGCACTCCACAGGGGTGTGGTTTTATGTGAAGTAATTAGCCACCAGCTGCGTACGGGCTGCCTCACCACGTGCCCTTTCCCCTCCCATGCGCAGCAGGCACGCATGTGGTTGGGGATGTGGGGCACCACCATGTCCACCGGCAGGCCCCGGCCTGTTGCAACTTTGTGCAGGAAACATGCTGCCACTATGATCCTGCACACTACTGGGGGAGCATATAACAGCTGCCCACCAGAGCGGTCAGGGAGCGAAAGCGTGACTTGAGTACTCCGAATGTGCGCTCCACTATGCCCCGGGTTGCAATATGGGCTGTGTTGTATCTTACCTCGGGTGGCGTGGTGGGGTTCCGAATTGGCATCATCATGTGGGTGCTCAGAGGGTAGGCACTGTCCCCTGGGGAGGTGGTGATGGGTGTCCTTAGTGGGGTTGTGACTTTACTCAGTATCTGACATGCATGCATGTCCAGTGGCATTTATACTCACCAAGCAGCCATGTATCGCCATGCCGCCCAGCTTCTAGGTCCTGGTTTAGGGTTGACATTCTGTAAATGAAACTGTCGTGGGTGGACCCTGGATAGTTGGCATATACTGAAGTGATGATTCCCTTGGCATCACATACTACCTGCACGTTGATGGAATGCCAGTGCTTGCGGTTTCTATAGATGTGCTCAGATGCCCTGGGGGCACGTAGAGCCACATGGGTGCAATCAATGACACCTAGCACTTTGGGGAATTGTGCCAGCCCATAGAAATCCTGGACGGCAGCCTGCCTTTCTGCAGGTGTTCTGGGCAGGTATATGTGCCTGCGGACTGATGGGCGTGCAGTCATGATGGCCAACATCTGGTGTAGGCAGCGTGACTGCGTGGCCTGTGACACCCCCCCCACTATAGCACTTGTCCGCTGAAATGATCCAGTGGCCAAGAAGTGCAGTACATTGAGGACCTTCTCCAGGGGGCTGAGTGCTTGGGAGCACAGGGTGGGTGATGTGAGGTCATCCTCCCACTCACTCACCAGGTCGAGTATTATGTGAGGTGGAAACCTGTACCTCCCATACACCTGGTCATCAAGCATCCCAAAAAGGCTGGTTCTGGGTGTAAAAATTCTGGGCCTGACTATCCTCCTCCTCCTCCTCCTGCGGTATCCCAGACCACTGCTGCTAGGAACGGTATATTCATCTTGGCGTCTGAACTTGTTTGTTGTTTGCGCGCACTCTTATGCTGCGCGGGTCCACGTATGCCTGCTTTCTGCTGGCGTGCGTGTTTCCGGATTAGCGCGTCTTTTTTGGTGCACGTATTAGCACCGTTTGATTCCATGAATACGTGTTGTAGACGCGCGTGTGGGCGTTCCGCGCATTTGCCTCCTGTACTTCCCCCGTGACGCCCACATTTTCACGCATTGTTCCCCATTCCACGTGTTACGCCCCCTGTTCCGCCTACTTTTGTTGTGTGCGCTGCGCTATGTGCGCTTTCGCTGTGCACTTAGCGCACGCTGTTTGTAGACGTGTACGCCAGCGTGCGCCACACGCAGAATTTTAGCACACTTCCAGGGATTTACACGTGCTCGGACTTCCATGAATCGCTGTGCGTGGGTTTCACTGCAATTTTCGCACTTGCACTGCGATTCGCACGCTTTCTCACGCTTGCGCCGAAAATTTCAGCGCACATTAATTCCATGAATTGGCCTCAAAGGCTAACATGTGTAATAGAACGAGAACAGTGAAATGTCTTGTTTACCAATGACTAAAAGCACACTTTGGCATATGCCATAATAGTGCCCCTTCTTCTAATTTACCATAAATCAGACTGTTTGGACGAAGCCACAGTTGAATGGGCCTGGCACGTTGTCATAGTCTTTTAATGACCTTGAAAACAAACAGCATGGTCTCAAATTCACAATGTTGGGAATGCTTGGGGGTCAGCAAGGATGTTATAACTGCATGCTTTCAAATGACCATATAGCCTTTCAGTAGAAGATGCTGTGAAGGCATCATGAGTCAGACACAGACAACAGGTTCAAGTTTCAACTCACATGATTTTATTAACTTAAATGTCAGAATGGAGTAAGGCATTAACTTGCCCTATGCTAAGGTGGGATTCCCCCTACCTAAAAAAAAAACTAAGGCTAGTCTGAGTCAGGAAGTCCAAATCAAAATTCAGTCAGTGTCCAAAACCTATACTTGCCCTCACAATTAACTGCATACAGCGTGTAAGGATGTAAGCATCAAAATAAAAAGTGTTCAAAATAAAGTTCTGAGATTCTTCCAGCTCTTGGCCTTTTAAACACTTGTATTTAAACCAATTAATTCTGTTCAAACATGTTCATGACTTGTTTTGGTCCTGGGTAATAATCAGAAATGCCTGTAATGTCTTTAGTTTATTATTCAAAATTCAGCTGTTTCAATATTGAAGCTATTTTCAGTTTGTTCATAATTTAAAGGCACTTGTTTCAACAGTCAAAAGTGCTGTAATGTCTTTCAGCCAGTTTGATCGGTATTAAAAATTCATCTGTTACAGCATTGAAACTATGTTCAGTTTGTTCAAGATTTAAAGGCACTTGGTTTCAACATTCAAAAGTGCTTATGACAATTTCCAGTTCATTCAATATTCAAGAAATTCTTTATGTTCCCGGAGCACCCCGGGATGAGTGTTCCCTGTTTACACTCACCGGCTTCATGTGGCAGCTCCTGTCGGTTTCGTTCCTTTCTCATTCAGCTTCCACTGTCGGAGAGAGCACTACTCACGCTCCTGGCGGTTCACGGCAAACGGGGTTCACCCCACAGCTTCTGCTCCTTGTGCCTTACACAGAGGGTGTGCACGCCCTCAAGACCTTCTCTGGGTCGGTCCCGGCATCCCTTGTCTCTGCTCAATATGCTTCCAGCACCCATAGATCCCGCTCGTGTCCATGTAGTCTGCCTCTCTCCCGCAGCAGGCTGCTCCAAGCTCCAGGTTTCTCTCCCCTTCTTGTGCGCAGCCTGCATTTATATACCCATTTGGCTTGCTAAGTGACCACAGGTGAGGTTCAATTGCCCAACCATAGTTAAAAGGACATGCCTGGCTGTTCCATCTGAACTCCTCCATAGCCCTCTTTTTCATCTCAGTACCAGAGTGGTGTCTGTGGAAGGTTTACATTACAGGACGTGTTCATAACTGTGTTGCCTCCTCCTCATTTTGGTCTTTGGCTGATATGTGTCTGCATTAACAATATGAGGTTGATACGTGTCTGTATTAAGAATATGAGGCTAATATGCATTTATCTCACCCAAAGTAGGATGTGTCCTCCTAGTTGGTCTCTTTTTCATCCCAGTGAAAAATTGTATTTCAGGGGGACATTTTGTGGTGGGAGGAGGGGGAGTGGAAAGGCTGACAGTAACCTACAAAATCTGTTGGGACAGAAGGTTAATTTTGAAAAGGTAATGGGGATACCATGTCTCACCCAAGGACATCCTCTCCCCAAGGTCCCTCCACCCGCACGGGTCGGGATCCAAAAACAATGGCCTTTACCTGACACATGAGAGAAGGATTCTGGGGAAAAAGAAGTGAGGATGCCCTTAAGTTCCTCTCAGTGCTCCTTGTATTTATAATGCATGGTGCCAGCAAGCTGAGTGCAACCTGGAAAGCTTTTACTAGCCATGGCTGTAATGAGGATCCCAACACCCCACAAATCTGTATGTCAGTCTGCATGATAGCCATTGAGACTAATGTGTGCCTATTAGTGGGTAACTGGCAGCAAATCCTATGGCATACAGGTAGTCCTTGTGATAGCAATAACATTTCCAATGGTAAAGACTTTGTGCATGAACACATATTGGAGCTCACCTAACTTATGAGAAGGCAATAGGGAATGGGTTAACTGCCCATTACATCTCTAAAAATATTGAAGCAGCCTTGGTTTTCTATTCATTGCACTGTTAAGTGTGATGACATAGTAAGTTCATATTGTCTCAATAATGGTCTTTTTCCATGTTGTTGTATTCAATATGTTTGTGCGTGTGTGTACTTGCAACCCTGAATCTGTCATTTTCTCTCAAATTTTCTGATTGTAGCAAATGTATGCTAAATTTCTACGTATCAATCACCTTCAATGCAATCAATATAGTGTCATTTAATTCTTGCAGCAACATCTGTAGATTGTAGTGAGTAGATGTTAGGTGGAGTACGCTGAAAAAGAAGTATATGTTATTAATGGAATTGACTCTTGTACTGGTGGTCTATGTCCATCTTCCGGCAGGCTCCTAGGGATTTCCATATTCTTGGTACCAGGATCTGAGAAATTCTTGAAAAGCAACAGAAGTATGTGTAGTCGCTGCCCCACCCATGCAATGGTCCCTGCTCCTTCATGCATAGCCCAGCTTCCACACCTCAGTTCCACTCCCTCTGCAAATGCCACAACAGAGAGAATGGGGGATAATGGGTAGGGTATCTGTCTGAAAGGAGAATACCATCATAAGAACCACAACATTGAGTACATTGTACTTACTGCCATGTCCTGTCCTCATTCCCTCAGACTTGTGGGATAGATTTAATAACACTAGTCCATCATTTTAGCGAGGATGGCATCAAATACTCTATTTTGGGCCCAAAATGTTTTTGAGTTGCGCATGGCCCCAAGAGCATTTGGTAGATTACTCATGTTGGGCTGCTGTGGTGGGTGGCGGCCAGCGTTTGGAGTGGCCAGAGGAAGTCAGTGGGGGGGTGGAGTTTGGTGGCCAAGCCGAGGGGCCAGCTTGTGTCATCAGTGCCCTGACTTGCAGCGTCTTCTGCTGGCCTGTGGTGTGTGGAGGGCTGTCTCGACCGCTGTTAGCCCTTCAGAGCTTCTGGAGTCCTCTCCTGCTCACTGTTGGAAGGCAGGGAGCGTATGGTAATTTCTCAGGGTGGCTCCCACTTGTGGCCACTCAAGGCTTCTTTTTTGGGCCTAGGCGTCTGTTGGTGCCTTTCCTTGGGCGCTGTATTTGCTTTTGCAGATTCCTGCTGGCTGGTGGGTACCGGATGTTGATGGAGAACAAAGGACTGGAGTATAGAGGGTGCTCCATGAGCCTGGACTTGCGTGAGGCTATGGACTTTTTATTGTTCCTCCTGTGAGGGGTGAGTAATGCAAGGCGGATAACTGTTTGATGATTTATCAAAGCATGCCATATTATTCTCGAATAAAATATGGTCACAAATGCCTCACTGTCCCATCTCTGGTGAGGATTTCCCTGCTTACCCAAAGGTAAGGGAAAATACTCTAAAGGATAACTGACCCTCGCACTAAGCAAAAAATACAAAAAGAAAATATATGGCAATTCAACATGACAGGAACAACATTCACAGTTTCTAAATTAGCTTCTAATGTCCTGGGTATTTTCCCCTCCCCAGGATTCAAAGTCAATTCTGCTAATGTTCAACCAAATAAAAAATGTTGCAAATCAGTTCTTGATGTTTCAAAGTAAATGTTTGTTAACCATAGTTCAAATGATGGCAAATCTCTTCTCCTTGGTGAAATAGCCACTTTACAATTCCACCAAATAGCAACAATGGTAATCCTAGACACAGTGCTTTGTCTCCGCTTCAAGATTTGCCACAGTTTGAAAAGAAATGCAATATCCACAACTTCAGTAATACACAGTTCTTGGTTAACAGTTAGTATTTCTTTAGTTACAGTTTTAGTATTCACAATGGTATATTTGTCAGGATGACTTCTCAAGTGCTGCCGCTTCCAATTCAACAACTTCACTAATTCACCATGAGAATAGTCATCTTTGTCTCACAGTATTCCACCTTGTTTAGACTACTACAATGTTGCATCTACTGACAACCAGATATACCACCACAGCTTCAGTACTTTGGACCACTACCACAGCTTAAATATTTTGGACTACTACCACAGCTTCAGTGATTTGTACTTCTAGACAGGCTTCAACAAGATATACTTTACTCTTCAGGTAGGCAAGGCACTCGTCCTCTGAATCTTTCTCTTTGAAAGGGCAGCCTCTTTGTCTCTCTTATATGTCTGCCACAATTACTACCTGGGGTTGCATTTAAGACTCACTTCCCTCTGGTTTCCACAGTCTCTGGAACTACAGGTTGCATCCACTTCAAAATCATCTTTAACAGCAGCTGGTTTCCCGCAGCCGGTTTCCCTTCCCTAACTTACCTGCACCATTCTGCCAACTATCACCTCAAGTAATTACCAAGAAGCGTTGGTGCCAATTTAGCTTCCGGTAACGCTTGCACACTTGTATCTATGTCAATTAACTCCCATCCTGCTCAACCGCCTCCCTGACAACCTGGGCATCACTGATCAGGCTCTGGCCTGGCTGACTTCTTTCCTCTCTGACCGAACCTCCCCGGTCCAACTTGCGTCCTTCCTATCCTCTATCTCCCTCTCTACCTGCGTAGTTCCCCAGGGGTCTAACCTCTCACCCTTGCTTTTCAACCAATACCTGGCAACTCTCGCCCATCGCATTGCCACTCTCTGTTTCAATTTTCAGTGCTATGCGGATGAGAGTTAACTCATTTTCAGGCTTCCCTTAGCCACCTCTTCTCCTTCTCTCATCTCCGATTGCCTGTCTGCTATTCAGGAGTTGTGTGCAACCAACTATCTCTGCCTTAAATACCAGCAAGACGAAGGATCTTCCTCAACGGCACACCTTCACCCACCTTTCCTGGCACTCTCTGGCCGGCCTCCCTTGGCCCTCCTCCTACCCCCACCTGCGAGGCTAAGAACCTTGGGTCATCTTTGACTTCACGCTTTTCTTTTCTGCCCACATCCCTGATGTCTCTAAAAAGTCAAACTTCCAACCACACCTCCTCAGAGGTATTCTGCCTTTCCTCTCCTTCCCCTAGAAGCTCACTGTCTCTCGAGCCCTGGTTCTCTCTAGGTTGGATTACTGCAACAGCATCTTTCTAAATCTACCTGCTTCTACTCTCCGCCCTTTGCAACTCATCCAGAACAGGACTGCAAGACTTGTCCTTGGCCTCAAGTCCTGGGATCGTATCTCTCCATACCTGAAATCTCTTCATTGGCTTCCAGTGGCTGCAAGGATTAAATGCAAGACGCTTTGCATTGTCCACGAGGCTTTCTGATGCCTGGGTCCAAAATACCTTAAACTATCCCTCTGTAAATACATTCCCTCTCGAGTTCTTCGCTCCTCCTCCAACTCCCTCAGGGTCAGTGTTACGCTCACCTGGCTCCCACAGAGGCGTCGATCGGAACTGGACAGCTGCGGTCTCCACCAATGTGACGCGTAGGGCCAAGATGACGGACTGGACTAGCCCACCTAGCTTCGTTTGCTTGGCCCGTAGGAATATTCTTCTGCAAATGGAGAAAGGGAATTAACCATCCCTGGAGTTGAGCGTAAATCCCCCCACCCCCGCTGTTCTCCCCACAGATCGCCTTTGATGTCCCCTCTTATAGTCTCACCTGATGGTTTGAAAAAATGAGCTCTCCATCATGCATTGAGTGCAGGGGTGCGTTGATAACCAGTTGCTTCACTGGCTCGAAGGAATTGGTGAGTTCCAGAACAATATTGACTCCGAGATTCCCGGCAAGACGCCATAAGTATAAAGTTCGTAAGAGTTCAAATGCCTGACTTTCACTCTTGTCCGATTCCTTGCAGGTTGCAGGTTGACCCTAATGAAGAGTTCCTCGTGGCAACCGATAGTATTCTGGTAAGGATTTGTATTTTCCAACACAGTTCAATAATATAATGTCAATATGTAACCTGTTGCTTTCTCCCTTATTCAGGCGCTGAGAGAAAGTATGAAGTCTTGGGGAATAATACTTTCGGCGGTAAAATCAGGTAAGTCTATTGTGGTGAGGAGGGTTCCCCTTGTTAGTCCCTTTGTTTCACCTTGCTGTCCTTTTGTTTCCCCTTAGGGGCCGGGGTTCGGCGAAGATGCAGTGGAAGCTGCGCCGACCCGTGAAGAGGAATAGTACCCCTGGTGGTAAAATCAGGTAAGTCTATGGGGGGTAACTAATATTCCTCTGTGTATTCCCTTGGCTCACCTTGCTGTTCTTGTCTTCTCCTTAGGTGCCGGAGTGCGGCGGGAACATACAGGAGGATGCAGTGGAATGTGAAGATGCTGCAAAGGCCGGTGAGTTCAGCGCCGCGCTGCAGCAGGCGAGGCGACGCGCATAAAATAACTTTTTTCTTCCCACTCAAAGGCGCGATGGATCGGGAATTCCGGTAAGGATCAAAGGTATTGCTCTTGTTCTAACCTTTTCTCCTTTTTTCTCCCTTTTTCTAGGAGCTCCAAACTCGAGACGGGCGTGGCAGAAGGCTGGATGCAGACTTGCAGGCACGGTGAGCGTTACGCTGCTGGATGCAGAATAACGCGAAGCGTGTGCTGCTCTTCGGGCGTGGTTTAAATAGCCTCCAAAGTAGTCCCAGGTAAGTATTCCTCCCCAGCCCTGCCCGAGTAAAAAATAGTCCCCAAGTAAAGTAGTCCCTTCCAAGCCTCTTTTGGCTTGGACCTCTTGCAGCATGGTCTGCATCAGGTAAGTTTGCAGCATGGTCTGCATCAGGTAAGTTTTAATCTATGAGCCTGGCGCTTTATGGCGCCACGACTGACTCGCCATAGGCGTCAGGACTGGACCCAAATAGCCCCTAGCAGGGGTTTTTGGGCTTGCTTAGGATAACTTGATAACTGTTTCCGGGGTTGCTGGACGTGGTCTGGGTCCCCGGGGGTAGGCATCATGACAGTCAGGTGTTTCTCAAAGAAACCAGCTAGGGGTAGATATCGGTCTTCAGCTTGGTCCTCCCTCTGGAACAGCCTTCCTGACACTCTGAAACTTGAGGAGAACCATCTCCGGTTCCGGATGCACATCAAGACCTCCTCTTTGCTTGTGCCTTCTCTCTTCCTCTCCCCTGATGATCTGTTCTGCTTCGGCATCATGCACCTGGTTACCCTCTGATTTTGGGCCCAGGTACTTGCCAACCCTGCCATGCACCCACACTGCCCCCTGGCAAACCTTGCACGTGGGTCTGTATCTGTAACGCTAAAGTCCCCCCTTTTTCTGCACTTATCAGACACCCCCTGTCTGTGCCTTAAACCTAGCACTTGCTGGTTGCACTACCACTTGTTTTTTTTTTTATTCCTTTGCTCAGCACTTTCCACTTCTCCCCTCCCCCCTGCACTTTCCCCTTTCCCTCTCCCCTGCACTTACACGTTCTCAATGTCACGGGGCCTAGTAAGATCATTGTTTTTGTTCTCCATTGTTCCCCTCCCTTGCCTCGTCATGCTCTGAAAACACTTGTGTATGAGCGTGATACAAATAAAATATCAATATCAATTAGTAACTTCACAGTACAGTTAAAATTTCTTTTTGACTTTGAGAAAGGTTGGTTTCACTGTTAACAAGGGGAAAGTCTTGGCTTGGAGAATGCTTGTTCTCTTCAATATATACAATTATATGACAGGTATGCCACAGTAAAGGAAAGAATTGTGTTTCAGTCTCTCTTTAAAGATCACAACTAGGCACACACAACCACTTCTTAATGTAGTTTTCAAGGTTTAAAGACGGGTATATATTTGTATTCACGCGTGAAAGTGAAGGACAGAGTTCAGTTCCGCTTTGGCAATCACAATTAGTCACACACGACCATTCCTTGATGTATTTTTCATAAGTTAAAGGTTACAACAATTGTATTGTCAATGTTAGATATTCGGTAACAGTCTTCGCAGCATTCACTCCTCTTAATTAGTGACACACAACCACTCCTTTAGACAGTAACAGTCTTGTATAGATTGAACAATGGGTTCAAAAAGCGTTAGTTTCTCACATGATTGAAAGTGACTTTCACATATGCGCATGCTACAATTCCATTGTAAAGGTATTTCAGCTTCAACGAACAACCTCCACTCGTTTTAAATCTGACGGGAGTTAACATGGAGCTGGATACTGTTGTCGGCAATGCTTGTGCAAGGTATTGGAACGCTGCCCTTCACCTCACCAGCAATTTTGACACTTGCTCTATAAGTCACACTGCTTTCCCGACTTTTGCCACAACTGCTACTGCTTCTGGTTACTCAAGGACCACACCCTTCCTCTGTGAAGGTGTCTTTGTTCCGGCCACACGTTTCTGGAGAACCTTTCGCTCCTGAGACCTACGGCTTGACAACTGCTCCTCACCTCAGGCTCCAGCATGTTACCTGCACGGCAATCAGGCTTTCCTGTAAACCTTCTGCTACACAGCCAGTTTGGGGGAACAGGACCCTCTCAGTACAAGCAGGTGAAATCTGCTGTCTCCACATTCCGGCGTCCCTCTGGCTATCCCACTTCTGCTTGGTTTGCCAGCCTTGTGCCTTCTGCTACTACTGCTACAGCTCGCATTCCAGTCACAGTTCCAGCTCCTTCTTCGTCTTCTAATTGCCTGCCCCACAGGGGGCAATTTAGCAGGCATAGCATAACCGGTATCGCATTGTAATTCACTAGACAAGAATGATTAATTGCTTTTCATTTTATAAATCATGTCGCACGAACTGCGATGTAATTTCAGAGAAGGTGAGCATGTTTATTATTCTTTGTACCAAGCTCCAGGACAGTACTGGCCCTATACAAAGGGGGCCCCCTTGTTAATTTGCATATTTAAGTAACTTTGGGTCTCACCCTAAGTTACTAGGGGAATCCAGACATGGACCCCTTGCTCACTATTCTTAGAGAGGCACAGATCCACCCTACTGATGAGGTCCAACCAGACCGAAACACATGTCTGGGGTTTCTGTTGGTACTCTTGTTCAGAGGACAATTCCCTAGCATTTCGGTGCTGGACTGCCCCAGGGCAGGACAAAAACTGATATGTTTTGGATATTTCTTCTCTTTGAAAGATAGTGAGCTAAAGACTCTCGGTAAGTCTCTCGTAACCAGGACTAATGTCTGGCAGAGGGACCCCCAGGACCCCCCTTGTTAATTTGCCTATACAAAGGAAAGCAGAGATCCAGGCTGCAGGCTGTCCCCAAAGTTCACTTTTAATGAGCACTTTGGCTGATGGAAACTGCAGATAAGGGTGACTGTGTGGGAGCTTGTCTGTCTTCCACTGTAAATATTGGGAGGGATGCAGGATGGCACTAAACAAGTTAGCACTTTCTCTCTGATCGGTCATTGCTTCCACCTCTGTACGCCAGCATTTTTCTATTTCATAATTTGTTTGCTCACTTTTGCACCCTTAAAAGGTCTACCCTTTTTTAATGTTCACTGTGCTCTCATGTATCCACCGACCCTATAACTTTCTCTCTTGCCCATCTCCCCATATCACTTCTGAGAGGCTCTTCTTTCATCTATTTCTTTCTCACACCTCTTGTTTCTTAAATCAATTGTCTAATTTCCCTCTCTTTGCTGTCCACCTTTGCTGAGCTCTATATTCCACTCAGGCTGCAATGGCCTTAAACTTGATAGGCCTTCATGTGCGCATGCAAAAGGCTATTTTGTCATGCACCTGAAAAGATGTGAAAGGCTGAATGTGCACATGTGTATTTTTCGTGTGCTTGCATGTGAAAGGCTATTGTTGTTTGTACATGAAAGGCTATGCTGCATATGAAAGGCTAGGTGTGCACATGTAAGGCTGAGGTCTGTGTGCATGTGAAAGTCTGCATTGCTCATGCCAAGCTGCAGTGCCATGGTATGTGTTGCTGTGTGTATTGTATATGTTACCTTTTGTACACCATCTTAATTCAATGACCGCACCAAAAGCAAAGATTATGGTTAACCCATCTATTACCAGGTTCAATAGTCCGAACCAAGCATGCGAAGCATAGGCTAGTCTTTTTTTAATGAATGCACATGCAATGTGAAGGGAACTTGATATGCATGCTGGCATTAACGTCCTGACAAACGTGAACTTTGCTTTCCATTGAAAGTTGCCAGGATTATAATTTAAAGGGCTGTGCAATACATGAAGCCTCCCCTAATTTGCATATGTATTGACATCGCTGAAAGCGATACAACAGGAAATGAGTGCATATGTAGCCTTGGATTCTAAATGTGATGATGGTAAGTTACATTACAAACTTTTTTAGAAGTAAGCCAAGAGACAAATAACGTTGCTGTGCAGATTAAGTGGCATTATCATTATTATATATGAAGCAGTACCTTGGTGAGCTTTTTTGTGAAGCATACACATGTCAACTGAATGGCTTGTGGGCACTTGTGTGAGATCAACTGATTTGCCAAGGATCACACATGTTCCTTAATTGTGAAGCCGGGATTTGAGACCAGTCTGCAACATAAGTTCCTTAACCAAATATCTTCCCAGCTTTAGTTGGCAGAAATAGTACTTTGCTTTTAAATAACACTCTGTTTTGTAGAGATGTTTTAAAACTCACAAAAAATCATCATCCAAGCTGAAAAATATATAACTCCATATTGAGAACAAACGCTATGGTCGTAGCTTTAGTTACTAATTCTTAAATGGAAAATTACAAGAACTCAAAGTAATGTTAAGCTAAAAAACATCCTATGAGTTTGGTAAATGTACGTTTAAGACTTAGACACACATAAAAGGTATTGTGTGATAAGGTCACCTTCTTGTAGTCAATGTTTGACAGAATCAAGCTTGCTACTGCATATCATGTGATGGGAAAGTGAACAGGTGTCAACAAATGGTTCATCAATGAACCACCACTAATAAGAAGCATGCCATTTAAAGGCTCGGCCGATAGATATGTGTTTATTTTATTTATTTTTACATTTGTATAGCGCTGTAAGCCCAAGAGCATCAAGGCACTGTTGCATGACCAGTTATCAGAAATATACAGACATTGGGGTAAGCACAGTATAATAGTTATTCAGTAAAAGTTACTGTAGTTTCAAAAGGTCAGACCAGGTAAGGGCCTATGACCAGCATTCAGGAAACCAGTAGTGTTTTTAGAGTTCTTCGGAAAGTCCAGTAGGAGAGTTCAGCATGTAGGGTGGGAGGGAGGAGGTTCCAGTCTTTGGCAGCTGTGGCTGGGAATCTAGAGCCTCCAACTTTGGTCCTCTTGAATTTAGGCAGAGTGATGCGGTTGGCGAAGGGAGCTCTGGGAATTGTTGACTATTTGCGAGGCACTAGTGGGAAGCTCTGTTGAATTTGCAAGGGTATCGGTGTCTGGTCACATGTCCAACAAAAGGCATCCTAATTATAGCACCAGTGGTGAAACAAGCCTGCGAGGTCCCTATGCCCTCTGCTGCCGTACAGGTGAAGCATGTATTGCATTGGCCCTGATTGAAAGTAAGGATATACACATTTGCCAATCATATACGTTGAATTGCTAATCAAAATATTTTTATTTAGCAGTCTTGACTAATCAATTTTGCAAGACTACTTTATGCCTTGTAAAACCTTCCAGGTTCCTTCAGGTGTGGGCTATTAGGCTTAATTGCCTGACTACTGCAAATGCATGCCTCCTCAGCCTTCTGCCTTGTCTTAATGCTCATGAGATTATGGGACATGCAGTACCCTCCAATAAAGTTGTTTCTTGTAACTTCTGGGTTGATTTTAAGGGTAGTTTTATTTCCCTTAAACTCATTAAAATAAGTTTAGGCACTTTCTCGAGATCCTTTTACATTATACCTTTGGGAGTAAGGGGGGGGGTGTTTATCCTGAGATACCTTAAAAGATGTTTATGTTAACAAGGTTTGTTCAAATTTAACAGGGCTTTTACCCCTGGTCACAGATCTTATGTGGGGGTCAGGGACATTATAATTGCAATAAGCGATTACATGTTTTGACAGTCCAGAAAGACACTTCCTTTCAAACACCAAATACTGTCTCATTCCACGGGATCTCCTCACCACCCTGGGCCGTCTCAGCCCAGGTGATTCTCCCACAGTACCCCAAGGTTAGGATCAGGACGCGTCTGCCTTACCCTGGCCATCTGGGAGGATACTTTAGGCAGGGTTTCAGTGAGGGATCTGTAGGATTCTTCACAATCCCCAAAGCTTTTTTTGGTTGTGTATTGTAACAACTCATCATGTTACTGGATTTTCAATTTGGCTGCTATTGGACCATCCTATAATTTCCTCTGTACTTAAGGTTTGTAAAAACTAACCAGATGCACAATAAAGAAATACATATAATTGTGTCTTCTTGGTTTCTTTTTTCTTCTTTTTCTTCTCTTCTTGTGTCTTGATGTTATAGTTATCATGCTATCTTTACTTAATTTTGTACCAATTAATTAATTTTGTAACGTGCATAGGCACTCTAAAAATTAAATAACACAACAAGAGCACGTTCTGATACGTCACCAATGCTGCCCTCGTCCACACAGCATGCATATGGATCTCAGCTGCAGCAGGGATCTTCTACTCATTGTTTGACTCCGGAATGCACATGACTTCCCAATGGGCTAAGGAGGCCTTAAAAATCTGCACATGTGTGAAGGGCAGTCATATCACAAAAAAGACTTTCAAGGAACCTAAAATCTTCAGTTCAGGTAACAATTCAGTGCCATTCTTAACCTGCATGATGAAGAGTTTCTTCCACCTATAAAGACACATGCAGATTTAAGGACAAGAACATTTCTTGAACCAAATGAAAATAAGACATGACGTTTGGGAAGCATCAAGGATGGGTCCTGTTAGGGTATTTTCAATTTCTGTGCCAATTTCCCTCAACTTGAGAGACCCCCAGCACTTTTGCCAGACTCTGGGATATTTTGATCTGATCTCTCACTCTTTCTTTTTGCTTTGACCGCATGGGAACCGCTGGTGTATTTTATTTGTACTTTAATGGGGTCATGCTTTCCTCCATGCATTTCACTACATTTCATTTGTAATAGATTTTTGCAGCACACGGTACCCTATCTGCAGTGTTCCTGGGGAGTCCCTTGAGCTTCCCTTTTTATTTTACTGTATTCCCCCATGAGAACACATGCTCTCAGGGGTAGTGAGAAATGATTTATCTTACTTACATTTTCTTTTGTGGGATCAGTTCCCAGCACCATATGTGGGGTGCTAAGAGGCTACATTGTAACTCCTTCCCACTGCTCCTGTAGCTTTCTAGTTACAGTAACAGACAAACAAATGGCTGGTGACAGTGGATTGTGGGATGTTTTTACCCATGCATCCAAGCCCTACCACAAAACTGTGCATTACTGGCATTGAAAACATCATGATGGCCTGAACTCCCCGGAAAGTGCATAGGGAAACATGGAGAATAGGCTGCCACCCATTTTTGCCTATGTTTGTGAGCACAGGAGGGCACTGCCTAAAACCACCATTGGGCTACACACACAGTAGCCTGAAACCATTGGGAATGGCAATGCTGATTGCCAAAAACAACCCAGAGCTGTTGGGAATTCAACATTTTTCTAAAATCATGGCTCACAAGATCACGCTAAAGATTCAACCTTCTTGTGGGGTTTTCCACATCACCACTCTACTGTAAGGATTCCCATCAAAACAATGTTAAGCAAGGATCATATACTATCAAGTAAAATCCCCTTTTTGAAATGGAATTAATTCAAGACAACTCCTAAAAAATAGGTGCAGTACCGGCATTGGACACTAACCGGCGCTAGCGGTCTAAACTCTGACAGGAGAGCTGTCTTGCAGAACTGTGCAGTGAACAGAAGGGGGTCTTATGTAATTAAAAGTTCAAAAGACATGCCTTTCCTGAGAACTCTTAACACCCCAGAGACCCACACCAGGAGGCAGGATATCACATGGCCCTGTTGATTAAGAGGGAGGGGACTTCCCTGCAGCCTGCTGGACCCAACACAAGAGACCCTTTCAATTGAATGGAGTATGCTGATTTGGGTGTGGACTGTAAACAGAGCTCTGCCTGAAAGGAGAGACATGTGCTCCCTGACTCCCCCAGTTGCTGGGGGTGGACGCAGACACTTTGTGAATTGAATTGAATGCAAATATATGTTTTATAAAAATACTGATAACTAATTGTAACCAGATGACAGAAATGTACAACTTTGAGATTCTTAAAATGACAATTTTACTCACTGTTCAAGGCTCAGCTGGTCGCTCTGTGATGTTCTGAGGCAAAACCCTGCTAATCATTAATACTACAGAAACTGTGTTTATGCTAGAGACACAGTAAATTACTGGAATATGTGTAGAGAGATGGTGTACATCTGTGTAATTTTTGGTAAAAATCCAATATTGGAAAACCAACCAAAAAGCGCAAAATGTTGTCATTTCTTAATCCAAGCTCTTAGAAACATCAGAGTTGGAACAGAGACTGCCATATGTGCTATATGATGTGTATATGTAATATCAACCACTTGGGTATCTGGGAAATATGTGTTTTGGGGTAAAATTCATTTTCTAAGCAAAAGTAAAGGGGTGTGTTATTTCTGTATGCCATAAAGATGACACCTGATGACTCACTCTGACAAACAACTCAGTTTCCCAATCAAGGGGGAGAGGAAAACTTGGCCAATGATAAGTTGTGAGGGGCAGGCTTAGTTATGCCAACACACACCCATTTTCTAAAGACATAAAAAGAGCAACTGAAATCCAGGTAGGGACATTAATTTTCCAACCTTCAACTGAATTCCTGCGCAGCACGCTGACGCAGAACTCCAGAACCCAGAACTCCAGAGATCCAGACTAACTCCAGAACAAAAACTCCAAAGAGCTGAACTCTTCAGCAGGCCTCAAAATCTTTTGCAAACTATTCAACCGCCGGGCTGTGCGGTTTGCTGCTTGCTAAGAGTCCTGTGTATCCAGAACAGAACCAGTACCCAGAAAGCAGTGTGGTATCCAGAATCCACTTGATCCAGACCAGCAGAACCAGAGACCCAGACCAGACCGATGTGAAGAGAACCGGTGCCTGATTGACCCGCCGAGCAGAGAGAACCGCAGCTAACTTGTTGACCAGATCCGTGATGAGGCCCATTCCTTTCAAATTTATAGTGTGAGTACCCAGCTAGAACTGTACAGAACCCATCTCTTAGCTTAAAATAATCTGATTCAAAACATTTGAACCTGTTTAGAACTGCATCATAAGAAATCATGTGTTCTTCCTGTTGATTCAAACCTTTCAAAGCGCATCTGTCATTCTGAAACTGTAATTTCATTTCTGAAAAACTACCTTTACAAAATCATCTGTATCTTTCCTAGAAACTTTTATTGTAAAGCTAAGATTCCCAGCTTTCCAACAAGCTCTAAACCGACTTGCTACTCCTTATAGCGCCTCCATAATTGCGCTCGACGCACTCAAAAAAAGTGCTGCGATTTCACATTTTGCTTCATTTCAACCACGTGTAGAAAGGGTATTACCCAAATTGTTCGTTTACAATTGTTCGAATGAACAATTGACCGAATTTAAAGGGTCACAATTGACCTTTTCACAATTGACCGTGTATATGTTTGGTAATATATATTTATATATATATATATATATATATAGGGGTTTTGGGGGGTTTGGTGTTAGGTGGGGGGTTGTGGGGGGTTTCCCCCCACATATATGTTACAATTGACCTTCACAATTCGGTCAATTGTGAAACGGTCAATTGTAATTCGAACAGTTGTAAAACGAACAATTCGTATCTGTCCTTTGCTTCCATTACTGAAATCCGTTTTCAACCTGATAATCCCTCACTAATCATTGTTAGTGTGGACCTGAACTGATTTAAAGTATCTCTCACTCACCCTGAACCTCTAGAGGGAATTAAAATCAATTTTAGCATATTTCACTCCCTTGCAAATCACCTGAAAGTCTTTCGTCTGTGTTTCAAAATCATCCCTGGTGCTATAAGCTTGCTAGGGGGGAACTGAAATTTGTATTGTATTGTGATCGTATTCCTGAAGACTGTGTGTGTTACTTCCATCTCCTTACATTGCATAGGGGGGGAGTGAATTGCCACAAGGGCAAAAGTGAACATATTATCTCTTGCGAAACCATATCAGTTTATTTCTGTACTGCATTTTATTCATCTTTGTATCTCCTTGAACCATATAAAGCATTCTCTGCTACCTTATTCCTATGTTCCTATTAATAAGTATCCAAGAACTGTGCTACAGTAGGATTACCTATTGCTGATTACTGCTCATATTCACAAGTGTGCTATCAATTATCAATTTATTTATAAAAGTGTGATATGGGATACATTACTCACCGTAATCGTATTTCTGATGCTTGTATCTGCTTAGATTCACATGCTGTGCATAGGCCGACATCTAGTGGAAGCTGCAGTTTTACAGTTTGTTTTTCGAAACTCGAAAATGGGCGTCGACACAGGGCGTGCCAGTAATACTATCCCTAGTGTGACGTCCACTGTACCCAAGATCCCTCACGCGTCTAGGATCCTCAGATTGTATTTTTTCTGACATGAGGTAGCATGAGGAGTAGCGTGAGTACAGATAATCCAAGCAGATAGATAGAAAGGTAAGACTACAAGCAACCATGCGCCTTCTCTCAGAGGGGAGGAAGGGTGGGTCGCATGTGAATCTAAGCAGATACAAGCATCAGAAATACGATTACGGTGAGTAATGTATCCCTTCTGAGGCTTGTGGAATCTGCTTAGATCACATGCTGTGCATAGATTAGCGAGCAGTACCTGAAGAAGGAGGTGGGATGTGAGAAGGGTCATGAGCAAATAAGTGTCTTAGAACCGCTTGTCCCACTTGTGTATCTGCCTTGGAATGGGTGTCAATGAAGTAATGCTGAGTAAAAGTGTGAATAGAGCTCCAAATAGCTGCTTTGCAAATGGTGTCAAGGGGTACATTTGCAATGAAAGCCAGAGTGGCCCCAATGCCTCTAGTAGAGTAGGCTCCTGGCGTGAAAGGCAGAGTTCTTTCAGAGAGTGAGTAACACAGCTGGATACAGTTAATAATCCACTTCGAGATGGCACCTTTAAAGACGCGATCCCCCTCTCTGCCTGTAGCTACGGAGACAAACAGTTGATCTGTTTTTCTTAGCGGTCTGGTTTTATTTACATAGTAGAGGACCGCCCTACGCACATCTAGGGTGTGTAGTTTCACCTCAGCCGAGCTTTGAGGGTCCTGGAAGAAAGCCGGAAGCTCGATGGACTGGTTTACATTGAATTTTGATATAAACTTAGGTGAAAACCTAGGGTGTGTGCGTAAAACCAGTTTGTCTTTATGGACAGTAAAGAAGGGATCCTGCACTGACAGAGCCTGAATTTCACTGACCCTTCTTATAGAAGTAATAGCTACTAAGAAGGCCGTTTTATAAGTCAGGTGTTTGAGACTGCTTTTATGCATGGGCTCAAAAGCGGGTCCCATGAGCTTGGCTAGCACCACATTAAGGTCCCACCCTGGTGGTGGGTTTGAAATAGGAGGGTGAAGTCTCTTTACTCCTTCCATGAAGGCTTTAACTACTGGTACTTTCCACCACGAGACCTTGCTATGGGAAGTGGTGTATGCCGACAGGGCTGCCAGGTGTACTTTCAGTGAGTTAAAAACCAATCCTGCATCTAGCAGGTGGAGCATGTATGTAACAATAGTGGAAGGAGTGCAATCAACAGGGTTGATTTGTCTACTCTGGCACCAGATAACGAACCTCTTCCACTTGTCAAAGTAACAGTGCCTTGTGTTTGGTTTCCTAGATTCCTTTAGGATGTCCATACACCTCTGTGGTAAATTGAGATGTCCAAACTCTATGACCTCAGGAGCCATGCTGCCAGGTTCATTGAGTTGGGTTGCTGGTGCACTGTTTGACCTTGGTGCTGGGACAGAAGGTTGTACCAGGCTGGAAGTTTGATGGGCTCGCACACCGCCATCTTGCGTAGGTGTGGGAACCACGGTTGTCTTGCCAAATGGGAGCAACTAGGACGAGTGTCATTGATTCTCTGTTCATCTTGTTCACCACTTTCCTGATGAGAGGAGTTGGTGGAAAAGCGTACGCAAACATCCCTGACCAGTTCATCCACAGGGCGTTCCCCTGGGAGTCTGGTTGGGGGAACCTGGATGCAAATCCTGGGCATTGTCTGTTTTCGCTTGTGGCGAATAAGTCTATAGTGGGGAAACCCCACTGAGAGAAGATATCTTCTACGACCTCTCTGTGTAGAACCCATTCGTGTTCCTCTGGGAGGGAGTCTCTGCTCAGAGCATCCGCTAGGGAATTGAGCTCCCCTGGAACATGTTGTGATGACAGGAAGATGTTCCGTCTGAGTGCCCATATCCAGATTTTCTGGGCAAGCTTGGACAGATTTGGCGAACGAGTCCCTCCTTGCTTGTTCTGGTAGAACATGGCTGTTGTGCTGTCCGTCCGGATTTGCACTGACAGGTTTAGTAGATGGGGCTCGAACGCTTGAAGCGCTCTGAATACTGCCAGAAGCTCTAGCAGGTTGATGTGGTTCTTGGCCACTGAGGGAGACCAGAGACCCTGAGCTGTGTGGTGGAGATGGTGAGCTCCCCACCCCGTCAGACATGCATCGGTAGTGACTACCTCCTGTATCTCGGGATCGTAAAAGGGTTTCCCCCTGGACAGATTCTCTCTTGTCCACCAGTGAAGGCTTTGTACAAGTGTTGGCGAAACGACCACTAGATCGTCCCACTGACCGCTTGCCTGAGACCACTGTTTCGCCAACCATTCCTGCATGGGACGCATGCGCAGGCGCACGTGGGGGACCAGGTAAATACATGACGCCATCATGCCCAGTAAACGCATTGCTTTGCGTACCGTTATTTGGCGACCGGACTGATAATGCGGAATTTGCAGTAGTATATTCCGAATTTTTTCCTCTGAAGGAAAGGTCAACCCCTCTTGAGTATCTAGGATTGCTCCTAGGAACTGTTTGGAGGTGCTTGGCACCAGGCTTGACTTTTTCTCGTTGATTGAGAAGCCTAACTCGTGGAGGTCGATAGTCCTTTGAATGTTTGTCCTGCAAATTACTGGGGTTTCCCCCGTTATGAGCCAGTCGTCCAGATAAGGATACACCGGGATTGCCTCCCTGCGTAGGTGTGCAGCCGCCACCGCCAGTACCTTGGTGAATACCCTTAGTGCTGAAGCTATCCCGAAGGGCAGTACCTTGAATTGGTAGTGTCGACTGTCCACCTTGAAGCGCAAGTACCTTCTGTGCGCTGGGAACATGGAAATATGAAAATAAGCATCTTTCATATCCAAGGTTGCCATGTAATCCCCCTTTTTTAGGAGAGGGATTACCTCTTGTAGCATAGTCATACAAAACTTTTGGGGCTTGACATACTTGTTGGCAGGCCGTAAATCCAATACTGGGCGCATTGTCAAATCTTTCTTTGGCACAAGGAAGTAAGTTGAATAAATACCCTTGTTTACCTGGTGTCTCGGAACGAGTTCTATCGCGTCCTTTTCTAGCAGAATGGCGATCTCCTCGAGGAGAATCTTCTGATGTTCTAAAGAGTGTACTCTTTGTCGTGGAGGATGGTTCCGGGGACGCTGCAGTAGTTCTATACAGTACCCTGTGGATACTGTTGACAGCACCCATCTGTCTGATGTGATCCCTTCCCAAGCCTGGGTGAAGTTGGAAATGTGTCCCCCTACTGGGGTTGCATGAGAAGGGACCCTAAACTGAGCATCACTGCTTTGGTGGAGGCGTGCCGCCTCCCTTGCTGGCGCTGCCTCTGCCTTTACCACAACCTCTCCTATTACCCCTGCCGTAACCCTGGGTAGACTGTTGGCTGTTGTTCCACTGTCTACCCTGCCCCTGGGAATAGTTGGATCCTCTCTGGGAATTTTGGCCGCGTGGGTGACGAAAATTACTATTCCCTCTCTGGTTAGGGGGTTTATTGGATAACTGGCCAAGGGACTTGAGTGTCTCATATTCGTCCTTGGCATTCTTCAGTGCGTCTTCGACCGCCTTAGCAAACAACAGATCGGCTTCCACCGGTTTGTCCAACAATGATGCCTGGGTTTCTGCCTTAAAACCAGACTGCCGTAACCACGCATGTCTCTTGATAACAGTGCCTTCTGTTATCAATCTGCCTGCGTTGTCCGCAGCATCAAAGGTTGCTTTCAAAATGCAACCAGACACGGCTCTACCCTCTGCGGAAATCCGAGCTAACTGGCTCTTTAAAGGTTCAGGAGCAGAGGCTATGAGTGCTGTGACTTCTTCCCACTGATGGCAGTTGTAGCTGGCCAACAGGGTGGTTGAGTTTGCAATCCTTGCTTGATAGGCGGACGTTGAGACTACTTTCCTGCCGAAACCATATAGTTTTTTGCTCTCCTTGTCGGGAGGAGCTTCGGACGATGACAAGGGTGTTCCAGCCCTCTTACGAGTGTTAGTGACAACTAGGGAGTCTGGCTTCAGATGTCCTCTTATATAGAGAGGGTCAGACTGGGCTGCCCTGAAAAGTTTTTCAACCCTGGGATTGACTGCTCTGGTGAGGTTCGGGTTCACCAGGGACGGGTCTATTCTTCGCTGAATGGACTTAAGGATCGGGATGGTCTGGGCAACAGGCCTCCTTTCTCCCACTAACTCCTCTGCGAAGTCCCTCTCCTCCTGGACACCGTGGGTGTCAATATGGAAATGTTCTGCTGCACATGCAAGAACCTCGTTTAGGAGGGGTTGGTTATCGACAGGGGAGTCGGTAACCGGGGCTTCGTTTTCTACCGGGGAATCTACTCTCTAGGTTTCAGGGTCTTCCTCTTCCTGGCCCTCATCATCCCCATAGTATCCCGTCCCGGTTTGCTCTTCTACCATGCCAAATACTTGGTCCTCACCAAAGGAAGCCTCTCCTTGATACAGTGAGTATGGTCTTGAGTATGGTTGTACCTCGAAGGGGTCTGTAGACCTCATCGGTGTTTCAAACCGGGGCTTTTTACTCGGGGGGATAGGATCATTAGAGCCTGAGGGTGTCGCCCCTTGTGGATCATACGAAAGGAAATGGTCTGGATTTTTATCGTAAAAATCAGCCAAAGAAGACATCCTTGACATGACCCTATCTATGTCTTCACTGGACCATTTTTTGGAACTGGGAATGACTCTCTCAGCAAGTCTCGGGGATTTATCTTGAGTAGATTTGGTTTTAGACATATCAGCAGACCTGGTCTTGTCTGTCTGTTTAGGGGGAGTGGTGTGTTTCACAGGTGTGGAAGAGTGCAAAGGCTGCTTCTTCTGCTGTTTTCCCCCCTCCCCGTGAGTGGAAAAATGTTTTCCCTGTCCTTTTGTGGCTCCGGAGGTTTTCGACGCCTGGCGTCGAGGATCGGGGGTAGGGTCCCTGTCCTTCGAGCGTGGGGCCTCGCTGATTTTGTCTGCGGGCTCCGACTCCTGGAGCACGGCCTGGGGGTGGAAGTCGTCTTCGTCCTCCGATGATCGAACTTCTGTTAGCCTAGGGAGCGAGGCACTCTTGGCAAGAGTGGATGATTGCCTGGAGTCATGCGGCGATCTCGATCGAGAACGCCCAGAGGACACCGAATCGGACCGTTCTGTTTGTGCCTCTTTCCGAGAACTCGACGTCGTCGAGTCTCAGTTGTACTTTGTGTGTTTAGTGTGTGTGGTGTGTGAAGCGCTTGTGTCACCGGGGGTCTTCCCCATAGCCGCCCTGCTGGACGACCTTCCGAGGTCGGGGACTTGCGCTCGGCTGTCTTTCGACGCCGTAATGCCCTCGCCGTCCGAAAGTACGGCGTCGCTGCCGTCGCTGAAGGCGCCCTCCGCTGCCATGGCCGCTTGCCTGGCGTGGTGGGCCCAACGCTTTGTCGAACGGTCCTTAAGTGTCTTAGGTTTAAACCTACTACACGCTCTGCAGTTCGCTTCGGGGTGGTCCCTCGGCAAGCAGAGATTGCACGTGGCGTGCCTGTCGACCCAAGGGTATTTGCGATTGCACTTGGGGCAGAATTGAAAAGGGGTACCCTCCATACGCACCTTGAGGCAGCGGGCTGTTAAGTGTAGGAAATGTATAAGGTGTACCTATATACCAAGAGTGTAGAGTATGTACAACCCCCCACTCTCCCTACTTGCAGGGCCGAGGCCTGAGGCCTTCCAAGGCCCGGGCCGAGGCCAGAGGCCTTCCGAGGCCCGGGCCGAGGCCAGAGGCCTTCCAAGGCCCAAATCCGTCGTGCAGCAGCCGACGGTCGATTTCTTCTCCAGCCGGCGTCGAGTGTCGAAGTTCGACGTTGGGATGGGGAAGGATGTAAATAAATTAATATTTTAGCAAAAGTATGGCTAAGGCCAGGGGACTCCGCAAAATGCTTCCGACCAGTATGGCGGAAAAAAACAATCTGAGGATCCTAGACGCGTGAGGGATCTTGGGTACAGTGGACGTCGCACTAGGGATAGTATTACTGGCATGCCCTGTGTCGACGCCCATTTCCGAGTTTCGAAAAACAAACTGTAATACTCCGCAGCTTCCACTAGATGTCGGCCTATGCACAGCATGTGATCTAAGCAGATTCCACAAGCCTCAGAAATATATATATAGTGTGATTTTTCAAATAAACCTTTTAATTTGCAAAACAAAACTACTTCTTGGCTCAGTGGGGTCAGGGGGATTCTAAGAGAGGGGTGTTATATAAGGGTTGTCATCCAGATTAAACAAACTGGACATAAAAATACATCAATAAGGGTTTCCATCAGCATCCCAGACTAGGCATTGACTTAGCTGTAGTGTTGAATTGAAGCCGCTTACAGGATACATGTTTTTACCGTTTATGTGCAACTCACTCACAGGCTGCATTGAGGCACCCTTGGGGGACCATTTCCACAAAATGGCCCTGTCTTTTTTTCACCATTTTTCATTTGTGTGTTCCTTCTTGGCCATTCTTCTATCATTCTAGGTGGGGTGAATCTTCTTTGAGTTTTGCCTTCGGTGTGATTCCTTTGTGAAGCCTGCAAAGGCTCCAGTGTGTCTGCAAAGGCAGGAAATGAGGGAGGACCCTGAAACGTTGCTTGCCTTTGTCTGATGATATGCCTGGCTAGAACCAGTTTAAACTGGGAGGGTGGCTGTCCTACAAGGATGAGTCTTAAAGGGTCCAACCACAACTAGACTTTAGAAAAACGTACCTAATAGGTCCCCAGTACCATTGTATCTTTATGGAACACCTTGTAGGGCTCACCTGGCGATGAGGTTTGGAGTTCACTCACATGTCAGGTCGAAGTAATGGCAACCAGAAACACAGTCTTTCAGGTGAAGTGTTTGACATCACATGTAGCTATAGGTTCAAAAGACGTGTGTGCCGAGACTAAAAGCACCACGTTCAAGTCATAAGCAGGCTAAGCCTTCCACAGGATACAAGTTCAGAAGACTGCCAAATGGGCTTTGAACCACCACTGAATAGAGAAGCACAGTGCCTCTGAGTTTAAGAATCAATGGCAGCCATGTCAGCCTGAATACCCGGGGTCGCCAAATGGAAACACAAACAAAATAACCTTGTCCGAAAAGCATGAAAATGCATTCAACTGCTTTGCCACAGTTAAAAGTAGAAAAGTACAACCAATTGCCCTTTATATTTCAGCCTAGTTGATGGCTGCGGACTACCTAGAAAACTCTCAGTGATTGTCCTTGGATAAGAACAGGTGCTAAAAGGCTAGTTCTTCAGCACCAGACTGCTATGCCCTTCGACTGAGAGCAGGGGTGCAGAACTAGTCCCAGCTGGTGAGACAGCATGTCTTTTCTCTGAGGAGCAGGAAAGGCTATTATGCTGGGTGAAAGCGGCCAGACGGGAACTAACAAGAGAACACAACATTCTGCAGTTTCCTTGAACTTGTGTAAACTGTTGTGCATTAAAACGGGCGGGAGGGTGTAGGTTACTTTTTTAGAGCAAATCTCCACACACTTAACCCCCTTCATTTTAAGATTTTAAGGTACAGAGTGGTTTACTGTATGCAATTACAGTGCACACTTCCGTGCTGTCGATGATTAAACTGCGTGTCTGTCTTTTATGACAGTTAGTCTTTGAGGCCACTGACATTGGCTGCTGTAAATGGCAGTGACTATCTTTCCTCATCACGGAACGTGGGTAGGCCACGACATCCCAACGATAGGAAGGAGTCACCTCAGGATGGGTGCGGCTGCACTGATGGCTGTGGTCGGGACGGGTGGGGAGTTAGAAACAGAGAAGGGGGTATAAAGATAACTCCCTCACCCCATATCTAAAACTGAAAGTAAAGGGTGTGTGGGTGGTGTGGAGGGGGAAATGAAATCCATGGGAAACACCCATTTAAAAAGGAAGGATATTTTGTGGAGGATACCGATAGGCCTCATTAAGAAAAACCCGGAAAACAATGCATTTTTGTTAGGGGATTCCTACAACGATATTCGAACAAGGCATTTTAGGACAGAAAATATATGGTAGACTACAGAGATTTAGAAATGCATCCTCTTGGTAATGAAGACACTGCGCTCCCCTGGATGCACTCAACTTCAGTTTTTCTGAGTTACAAAGAGATTAATTTCATAATGATTACATCGGAACATGGTTGCTTGTGGCGATGCCACTTGTGTGGAGCATTTGTTAGTCTACTGTGGGATTTTCTCAGGAAGTCTTTATAAAGGTCATTAGCCCTGTCCCCTTTCTCAGTCTCTATTTTCTCCCACCCAGCGATGTGGTCCCGATGGCCATTTGTTGTCAGGCTCTCTCCTACAACAAGAAAGTCAATGTTCTCAAAGGCCCTCAGGGAGAAGTGGAGGTGTCTGGTCTCCTATTACAGTGTGTCACTCTCTGCTACTTTCAGCCCTGCTGTTCCCCTGTAGCATACCTGGACAGTCTGCAGTGGGTGTTTGGTCTCGCTTTTGCCTCCAGAATGTGAAAGCCTATCCCATTAGCATTTGGATAACCAGCCCAATCCTCCTCTTCCAGGCCGGGTCCTGTCCTTTGGGTTTGGATGCATTGTGGTACTTGTAGTCCCAGGTCTTCAGTGGATGTTGTCACCTGGGAACCACCTGAAAGATCAGAGGATCAGACCTGGCCACAATAGAGGCTGATAGGAATCGGGCCTGGGAAAAATGTACCGATATACATGTATGCCTCCAGGCAGACGTGGGAACCAGGAGCAGGGGTCACTCTCACCTCCTCCACACTGCCTCTGGGGTCCTTGCCCACCTTGAAATGCCCATGATCCTTTCACAAAATATAGTTATACACACAGTGATTTATATATATGGATGAATCACGAGAGCTCCATCTAAACACAATTGTAAAATGTGTTGAACAGGAGGTGAAACATGATCTTGAAAGAGAGCAGAAATGTGAGCCTTTCTTGAACGTAGGTTAGTATTTTTTAAGTATACTTAGTCTTTTTTCCAACTAAAGACTGAAGTACTTGTATGACCAGAGGGATTAAATAATATTGTTTCCCGTTTTGTTACAGAGCCCATCTTTAATAAAGAGCAGATTAGGAGATAGGAAATTCTAGGAAAGCACACATGATAAAATAGGCTACTTCCTTAGTAAAATGACTGCTTACAGAACTATACAAACTTGTATGGTAGTACAATAAAATGCATGAATCTCCCTTTGAATGTGCTGCATTCTAAAACAATATTTGCAAGTTTTGTGGCATGTAGTTTGTTTTTTGTCTTTATTGGTCACTGTTAAAGGTGCTGATAAGTGAATTGATGGTTAGGGCTCTTCTATTAGTCCTTTGAGTAAAGTGTTACACAAATCGCTACCTAGGGAGAGATACTAATTAGAAACCGTACAGGTCTTCGTCTGAAGCATTTCTGTATTATTGTTCAAATTAATTATATACCTATCCTTTATCAGTGACACTGCTTGGAACTAAGATAGGGTGTGTAAAAAAAAAATAATAACTCGGTAGGGCCGTCTTAAATGAGGGTACATTTTCAAACCAACCTCCTTATGATCTATTCAAATAATATTGATGTCTCCAACCAGTCACCTTAATGTTATGGTAGCCTGTTTTCCCTGGACCATATATATAAATAAATAAATAATCAGATACAGAGCTGGAGGAGGGGTGTTTTTTTTCCCTTTTCAGTAATACATTGCAAATAGATTATTCGGTTTACTTTCCCCTATGATGTCAGTTCATGTTCCTTCTCCACCGGCACTATTGTTTTATTATTTTTCTTTCCTTCTATCAGACTTTGGCAATAAATGTCCTATGTGAACTGGGCTGCGCATGTGTGCCAGAACTGCTGAACATGAGCTCTTATCGCAGTCTAAGGTTATTGGAACAAGGCTGTTGGACGAAGGCTAGTGCATCACACTGGCAGAGGCTGGATTGAACAATGAGTCGTTCAGAGAAACAAGGAGCGACCACAGGGCACAGGGGCAGATGCCTATCGCCCCTCGCCTGAGAAGACAAGACTGGAAGAACCTAGAAACGGCCATGGTGAGCCGGGAGTCATATTGCCATATGTAATTTTCTATCATTGGCAATAATGATGGACTATTACTTTCATTAATGTACCTTTTGTGTAAGGCCACAGGTGGGAAAACCATGCCTTAAAGCCAGGTACAAACCTTCTTGATGCTTCGATGGTCAGTTGTCTATATAAACTATGGGTCTGGAGGGCGGATCCAGTTAGGTAGGAGGGTACAGGTTAACAGAGGGGATGCTGCTTGTCTTGCAAGCAAACTAACAAATTGCCTTCTGTTGTACCATCACCAGAACAAGAGAATGGGAATCTAATTACTCCAACAGTGTCTTTAACCTCCTCCTGATGGCTTATCTCCCTCATGTAGCCACGCGACCACTCTCTTGAGGTTGGGCCTACTGTGAGGGTCTACACTTGCGGATGTGAATGAGTAAGGGGGCGGTTCTTGTTAACTGGTTCACCTGTTTTCAATTTGGAGCTTCTGGGCTGGATCAAGTCATCTAAAGGATGAGCCGATATCTAGTAAATCACTTTATTCGACTTTGGGCAAATTATCTAATACTTTATCTACTCTGTGAATATCTGAAATCTGTGTGTTTGGTGACTCAAAACTTTTCCTCCCTGATCCCAGTCTGTGTCTGGTCCAAAGAGTGGGGCCTGGCTCTCATACAGAGATGGTGACCCTAGAATTCGGCATGTGACCTCCTCTGCATTAGGGCAGGTACTGCATTTGTTCGACCAGGGGATCCTCCCCTTACTGCCTGGACCTCATCCACTGGCTTGGGTGGCGGGGGGCACTGGCCCCTTTGGCCACCTCTCTAGATGTCTCCAGAGTAAAGAAGGCTAATATGTCAAAGACCTAAAAAGGATCTTCAGAATCAATCAATATAAAATTAGCCCACAACATCTTCTTAGCCACAAGATCAACGTTTACTCTACAGTTGAAAAAGTCAATTAAAATTGGCCCTTAGACCCCTCTGCATTTTTGTGACACATTTGAGCTCACATTGTTCAACTCTTTAAAATATACAATAACACCATCACCAGGAATGTGTCAGCAGTATCCAGGAGTGAGACGAACAAGAAAGCTTTTGGCTCTGGTTATCACTTGCAAATTCTGGAAACATTGTATTTATATTGTTTTTATGTTTCATTCTTTTTGACACAAATACGTTATTAAATATGTTATATTTGTTATCAGTTCACGAAACACATGAGCTAATAAAACATCGGGCAGTGAAACGTGTCCGGAATTGTTGCATTGTGTGCTATGTTTTCTCCCAGCCATTCTGCATTAGGGGGAGCACTGCCCACCCGTTACCTAGGTGGGGATCCTTTCACTTTTTAGTGATTAGGGATGCGAAGGTAGCATTTATTGACAACGTGGAACGTGATTGACTATGGACAGATTATTCAAAACGATTGCAAAGATTGCCCAATCCAAACATCAGTTTTATTAACAGCAAGTAGCACGATCCTTTATTTTTAATTAAAAATTAATTTCATCATCTGAGCACACATTCCTATTTGTTTAACTTTTTAAAATAGAAGTATGAATCTTGTTATATTACAGTTTAAGAATTGGATGTCGACGGGAATGTATCAAGATATTGTTATCAACCAATTCATCGCCTACTTACTTTGCGTTTTCTCACACTTTTGCTTTAAGGCTTACCGCTGAGAACAAGGCGTGTTTATAGAGGACCTGCATGCACAATGAACGGTGCAGATGCAGTTTGCACTGTAGACAGTGATTCTGATTCTCATAGGGTAATGAGGCTGCCTGAGTCCCATAACCAGCCACCCTATGAAAAACATAAGCGTTGAATGCACGCCATCACTCATGTATTTAGTCATTTGTTGGAGTCACCCATTTGGGTGCAGGGATGGGGTCAGCCCTCCATCTAAGACACAGCTCCATCTGCATTAAGAGCGAGGGGACTCACAAAGTGACGACGGACCACATGTGCAGGGGAAAGAAGTGCCCCATTGGAAATCGGTTTCAAGTATGCATGTCTGGCCACCTCTCTTTCCGTGCCTGCCACTGTGTGGCTCTTAATCTCAGAAATGTATTTCTAACACGCAGAATGAGGCTCATGCAATTTGTGTTTTGGTGTGCATCTGCGAGTGCTCATTGCACATCCTAGTACATGCTCTACTTATCACAATCAGGCATCAATTGGCTGGATCATTCAGGATCAGATCAAATCTCCAGATAAGGGGGAGGCAGGGGGATGGGTAGGATTAGGTACAAAGCCAATGTATCACACTTGCTTCTATTTACAGTGGAACATTCACTACTGACCCTACACACAATATCTCTCACACAGTTTGGTATTACCCACATTCTTAACCAAGTCATGTTGTATTCATGTGTTCACGCATGTCATTTCCTATAGTCCTTCTTTCCTCTGTTTTACACAATGAGCCTTAGCTATGTTTTATACATGTACATTTTTTTCCTGTCAATGACCGTGGATAGCATTTGAGTCATAGTTTGGATGCTCAAATTGACTCCTTTCTATTTCTATTCTATGTGCTTGTAACGCGCCGAAAGCCAGCAGGCATCAGGGCACGTGGAACCGAAGAATAAGATTCACATGAAAGGGAAGACATTTTCGATTCTAGATTAACCATATCTGTGTCTGGAAAGTGCCCTATTTCCTAGGAATTCACTGAAATAAGAATGTGTTCAGTGATTTCCTAAAAGTGATGTAATTTCCGTCCTGTCTCAGGGTAGCTGGGAGTCTATTCTAAAATTTGGCTACCCTGACCGGAAAAGCTCTGCCTCGACACGCTGCCCGTTTGGCCTCCGGAACCATCAAGAGACCTACATCTGCTGATCTGAGGCTTCTCTTTGGCATATAAAGAGAGAATTTATCTTAAAAATAGGTTGGAGCTACTCTGAAAAGGCATCTGTGGACAATCGTCATGGCCTTAAAATGGACTCTCTCTTCAATTCTAAGCCATTTGAAGATCCGTCCTACCTGCCGATATGTGATCACTGTATTTAGTTTTTTTTATCTATCCTGACACCATCGTTCTGCAGGACCTGACATCTCTGTAACTCCCTCTTTGTGGCTCCCATTAACAAAGCATTACCATAATCTAGGCGAGACAATAATATCACCCTTGCGATATTTGCAGTATTTGCTTCATTAATGAAAGGTCTGATGGCTCTTAAGAGGCGCAAATAATACGCATTGTTTTTAGCTAAGTAGTTGACTTGAGCTTCAGCACCAACGGATGCTTCCACCATCATCCTCAGTGTTTTAACTTCTGGTAGCACTGAGATGGTGGCTTCTTTTATAGCAACTCCTTGTATTGTGCTCCTAATTTAGCTCTAACTTGACAAGATCCAAAAATCACAAGTTCAGTCTTGTTGTTATTTAGACACATCCAGTGTCTCTGCATCCAGATGTCGATGACCTTGTAAACCTCCTCTATTTTGGCACTATCTGTAACATAATCTCCTGTTAGTTAGAAGATAAGCTGTGTTATCATTGGCGTAGTTTGTGAAAAATACACCGATGCTTTCCAGTAAGTCACAAAGGCTTTGCATGTACAAGTTAAATAACAATGGGGATAGACTGGCTCCTTGAGGGACTCCAAACAGGATAAGGGCCGCTTCTGAGAATGTATCTCCCCAGTGAATTATTGCCTTCCTGTCACTCAGGAAAGACGCTAGCCAAGCCAGTGCTGATGGAGAGCACCCTGCAATTTTATCTAATGCAGCTTGGAGTAACTGGTGGTAAACCAGATTGAACGGCGCGCTGAGGTCCAGCAGCATAAGCAGCCCTGGTTTGCCCTTATCTATCAACTCCAGCATATGTGATTGTAAGTCAAGCATAGCTGACTCGGTCCTGTGTGCTGCACTAAAACTCGATTGCTGATTGTGGAGCATCTCATGAGTTTCCACGTGTTTTTGCAACTGGTTTGTGGTGATTTTATCCAATATCTTCAAGATAAAATTCGAATTGGTTATGGGACGTAAGTTACTTGGATCTTTAGGGTCCAGGCCTGCCTTTTTGACTAGGGGAGTTATGGTGACCTCTTTAATGGATTTTGGAACTATTCCCTCTATAAACTATCGTTGATTATTCGAGTAAGAGTGGGTGCGAACAGTTCTTTGTTGTCCAGTATGATCTATGTGGGGAGTGTATTTTCCGCACAGGAAGTTGGTTTCATTTTGGCCAACAGCAGATAAAAATCCTCCTCCGTGATAGCTGCAAAGCTGAAACTTTCTCTGCTTTCAGATAGATGGTTTACTGTGGGGAGGGTTTCTTAACTAGTGATGTCTCTTGCCCGTATGATATTGTTCCTGGCTTTTAAAATGTTGGCGGCAAAAGCTTCTTGCACTCTATCGCAGTCTTCTTTAGAAGGGTTGTGGGGTGGTGAGAGCATCTTGGGTTTTTCAATTGCCTTATTTCGAAAAGTTTGCTGGTTGAATTTGCGGCTGACTCAATTTCTTTGTTATAATAATTTGATTTTGCTTCTTTTACTGCCTTTCTATAGTCCATGTCGATACGTTTCCAATCATCCCTACTTTCTTGGGTTTGGTTCCGTAGCCATACACTTTCCTTGGCGCGTTTTGCTTGTTTAAGTGTATTAATTTCATTATTGTACCATTTACAATTATTATTATTTTTTCAAACTGACTTGTTTTTTAATGGGGCATGCTTGTCTACTAGCTTTTGCAAATGTGTGGTGTATTTCGATAACATGAGCTCACAGCTATCGTTTTCTGTAAATGACTCAAAAATGTGCTGTAGACATGGTTTTAAAAGCTCGGGCCCTAAATTCTTGACATTTCTGCTCCAAACTTTCATGTGAGGGTTCTCCTGCTTTTTAGGTAGAGATTCTAGTATTATCTCAAAGGTGGCCAGACTATGGTCGGACCAAATGTAAGGCTCTGTTGAGACCTGTGCTGACCGTAAGTTGTTTGCAACGATCCAGTCCAGCTGATTCCCTTGGGGTGTTGTGGGTTTGTTGTTTATTACGTGGAAACCCGTATTGTTCAAAGTACTTTCCAAGGCCATGGCCTCTTTATCTACTGGGTTCCCCCTCCACCTGTTCATGTCGCCCACTAATAAGGTGGAGGAATTTACCGAGACTAACTTGTTGATTTGAACAGCAACCTCGTTATCAAAATCCGAGATTAGGGAGGGGGGTCTGTATACCACGATGATATTCAGACAGTTGTTAGGTGTGTGGGTCAGCTTAAGTTGAATAGTCTCACAGCCTGTACATTCAAAGCTACCTTTAAAAAGGTGTAGAGCATCTTTGGCTATTACTGCCACTCCTCCACCCTGTCCTTTATCTCTATTTTTATTATACAAAATGTATCCCTCTGAGACAGCATTTAAGGCTGCTGGGCCAATAGGCTCCTTCAGCCATGTTTCTGTTAAACAAAGAAGGTCTAAATCCCTCTTTAATTAAATCATGAACACTAAGAGTGTGTTTGTTTAGTGAGCGCTTGTTTTGGAGGCCTATTTTCAGGGTTACTGTGTCATGTATATGAGCTTTTTCCTGCCCTGTTTTGCTGTTTGGCTGTTTTGTGGACCTCTCCGTGCTCCCTTTGACACGCAGTTGTGCTAGTATGTTATTGAAATTCTGCGGGAAGTCGACTCCTTCCTGTTTGCTCTCCGTCTCCCTTGGAGACTCCATCATTAATATTCCTGGGGACAGCACTCTGCCTGCCTGGATTATCCACCAAGTGGGGTCTTGGGGTCAAACGTCAAAGTGGGTAGAGAGGGTCTCTACTGCTCGCCTTGGCTACACCTATGGAACGTTCAGGGGAGCTGGCTCGCTTACCTCTGGGGTCCTCCTGGCACCTCCTTGCACAGACTGAAGCAGACTGTGCCTGCCCGTGCGCGCCGGCACGTTCGCGCCGGGTTTCAGGAGAAATAGGATTGGATGACTACAATCCTGCTGGGGATTGTAGTTTTCTTAGGCCCTGAAAGCGTGCAGAGGAAACAACGTTTCTCTGATACAGCTCGCGTTCTGTTTCTAATGAAAAGTGATGCCTTGAGCTAGCATTTGCCTTCCAAGTAAAAACACAATATTTAAATCCAACAATGCAGTTACTACGAAATTTAAACGGAATTTAGAATATTAAACAGCTAAAATGTTAAAAGTGCCCCTGACAAAGTTTCTACATGCAAAATTTAAAATAGGATTCTTTCTAGCCATCTGGTCTAAAATTTCAAGTAATAACGTCTTTTATTATATAGTCAAATAATTATGTGTAACAAGTTATATTAATCTCACCATAAATGTACCTCTTATGCCAAAAACGAGGCTACATGTGTCCATTTCTCTCTTTGTCAAAGGTTTCATGATTTTGGGTACCGTTTTACATGATTTTGGGTACCATTTTACATGATTTCGGGTACCGTTATCACCTTTCAAATGTCTTACTTCAAGTTCTTACAGCCTCCCCAAAGTGCTACATGTAATGCTGTACCTTCTTGCCTGGAATCTTGGCATCATTTCTGTTCCAGTTTGCGGTCATCCGTGGCTACTTAAGAAATGCAGCACTTTTATAATCAAGTGATATCCCAGAATTCTGATCTGGATCTTGCTGGTCACAGCTGGAAATCCTGCCTGCACACGGGAGGAGCTGCATGCTTCTTTTTTCAGCATTCCTGATAGTGGACATGTTGGTGGCTGCCTTGGAAAGGTTTCCATGCAGAAGAAATCCCACTCGTTTTTGAGTCCGGCTCGCTGGCGTGAAAGGGTGGGTGGGAAAATAGGGGCCATCTCAAGAAGCTATAATACAAGCTGATCTAAGTCCAGCCCAGTGGCAAATGATAGCACGTTTGTAAACAGGACTCGTGTAGCACCGCAGCTCCCTCTGCCGCCACTCCCAGAGCAGAGTTAAAATCAGTTGATATTCATTGCCAAGCTGCAAACCAAACTCACTCAACTTTAGCAAAATGTACACTGAGAACATCCCGTGCATGAGCAGACCAAGCTCAGCAATAAAGAGAGAAAGACACAAGGCAGTCTCCTCAGTTCAACATTGCACACATAGTTGCCCTGCTCCGGCTTTCATTGCTAGTGAGCACAGCCATCTTCCCTGTAATGTTCTGCACATCCCTCAAGTGCTTTCCTTGGGGGTGAAGCCAAACATGTTACTTTAGTGTATACATTCGAGAGAGGGACGAATTCCAGAAAGAGAGAGAGAGTAGAAAGCGAGAATACGTGAGAAAGAACTGTGGAAGAGGTAGATCAAGCTGGGGAAACATCATAGTGATGGCACTGTGGATGTAGCTGTGGAAGGAGGAAAGCATGAGCTTGTCTCCACAGAAGGAGAATTATTTCAGGTGGAGAGAGAGATGAACTAGCCCAAATTGATGGAGGTGGGGCTGAAATTGAAATTTCACTAGAATGACAGGGAGAAGCTTGAGAGGTGAGTACAGAGAAGAATTGGGAGGTGGGATAGATGAGAGGACTAGAGTGTTCTGCCAAATCCACTGATGCAGGGGTTAGTTCTTTTTCTTCTTCCCTTTACGCACAGTGCTGGAGGTTACTATGGTCATCGAGTTGTTATTCCCAATCTGTATTCCACTTAAATTGCTGCCACTGATACTGGTGGACCCTGCAGAAACACAAGCAGACAGAACCACGTCAGCAAAGCACCTTTTTTTATGTTTATTTATATGTGCGCACTGTTCATGCAAATATACGACGCCTCGATTCAGCGCTGGTGCCTGCAGACTACTCTGGAGCCACCTCAGAAATGGGGAATTATTTGATTGCTTATTCCAAACAAGGAATACAGAAACATTCCTTCCCATTTTAAAGTTCGCAGTGAGAGAATCCAGTGGACGAAAAGAAGTAGTAGAACTATGTTCCCTGCTGGCCCGCCCACCACAAACCCCATCCTGACACCCCCCTCCCACACCTAATGCAAACTCCACACCTGGGTCCAGCCTTTCCTCAATTCTACCCCCAACACTTTGTAAAGGCGGTAAGAAACACAGCGAAAGAAAATGCAAAATTAATTTTAATTGACCCCATTAACTTTATTTGTTGCCCCCACAACATACAGCTTTACGCACCCTCCCCTTTCTAATCACCCACTATTCGCACCTCTGAAGGGGCATGCTAAAGTTTAAAGCCACCCCCACCCCTCCACTCCCACCTATGCCTGATGCAGTGCACTGAAGTACATGTTTTAACTTCTTCTTACACTATTATTTTTAAAATGAAACCATCCCGGAACAGTTTCTTTTTAGAATAAAAGTATAGGAACAGTGACGCTTAATACAAAAAAAAAGTAGAGGCGCACCGCTCCTGCCCACTTCGACCACTGAATCTATTCGAATCAGATTCCAACCTTTTAACAATGGGGTTTGAATTAGCTCGAACGATTTAATACATTTGGAATGTACATTCAAAATGATTAAAAGGATTTGAACTCTAGTCGCGCGAAAAGAAAGAGAAATGTTGCCTGGACCGGACTCGAACTTGTCACAACTTCTTCAATTTTACATAATTCACTTGGATTGCTTTTTATTTATATTTTATTTAATTGTATTCTGTTATTTGTGAGTTATTCAGAGCCGAATTGATTGAACATGATTAAAACCAATAGATGTATATGGTTCAATCCGATTTCAACACAACAGGCATGTAAGTCTTGGCTCGATTCTTTCACAAGTCAACATTTGAGGGGTAGACTGATTCGAACTGCCACTTTAACAATGCAAACACGGACTCTAATGAAACACTTGAAGGCTCGATCACACATGCCTTCCTAAAATGTGAGACTGTATCCCACATTGAAGGTGGACCCCTCCCGATACGGTGCCATCCCTAGAAAAGTTTCCAAATGGCTTTAAAAATAATGATTGGGTCTGGAAAAACACCCTTCACCAGATATGTGCGCCCAACTACTAGGGCATCTCCTCAGTGACAGGTTGCCTTGAGTGGCAACCGTCAGTGTTCTTGTCCCCAGTCAAAGGGGTAAGAGTGGCGGGAGCCTGAACACATGGGTACCAGTCTGGACTCCACGAAATGCTAATGCACCCCACACCCACTTCAAGCCATATGAGTACTAATGGCAGGCCCTAGTTCCCCATGTTTCAGCTTATTTACACACATGCCACAGTTACCTCACATATGCTATTGCCTGGCATAAACCCTGATCTTTACATAAATCCTCTAAATAATGTAAGAACAGAAACACAGCACACTAGTGGGCCTCATTACGAGTTCAGCAATGCGGCCAAAAAAGGTGGTTATGCAGTGGTAACAGACCACTGTATTACCGCTGCATAACTGCACGGCTGAGCTACAAGTATGGAAGCAAGGCAGAGGAAAAACCTCCAGCAGAATGCCGGAGGTAATTCCTCTGCCTTACCACCAAAAATAGGCCAATTCAGCAGAATTAACGTTGGTGGTAATTCTGCAAAATCTCCATGGTGTCCTATGGACTCCAATAAATGGGGACTAACACTACCTAAATCTTGTCTCCTGGTGGCTCAGTCTTTTCTATGCTTGGACATTTGTCAGAACCACTCCGTGAACAATAAATATGCTGAGAATAAATAAGAGGAAACTCACCTGTAGGAGGCGACATTAGACTGGCATATGGAGGGTATGAATACTGAAAAATAAGACTTTAATTAAGTCCCCATACTCCATGAATTGCAAAACAAGCCAACAAACATCACTATGCAGAATCTTGTAACTTAAAACCACTGAGATTACATTTCTTAAACAACTGAACAGTTACCACCTATTAAACTATAACGCATGCGATCTGACATCTTACACTAACAGATACATCAGTCAAAGCCTATACACAAGTAACCATTGTGAGATCTCTTCCTTTTACATAATAAAAACCCCACACAGCGCAGATTAATGACATCTCGATCAACATCAGAGACCAATTCAAAACAGTTAACGTATTACCCACTCGTAGATCTTAGATATCCTCTTTTACCACATATAATTATAATTGCTCTTTACAACGTGCTTAATACCAGGTGTTGGCTTCTAAGAGTGGGATGGATTTCAACCTGTGTTGCGCTGCATTGTCTTGCTTCCAAGACAAACGCGTTGCCCCCTGAGCTATCCCATACCCTCTGTATATGTTTTAACGTGTAATCAGTTGAGAGAGATAGAGATACTGAGAGAGAGAGAGACATTTTGCCACCAGGAGGGATAAATGACCAAAGGAATGGACATGCAACTGCCACAGAATACTGGCAATATTAGGCCACCCGCCAAGTCATAAACATAATTTATAAATAAGTAGGAGTAGTAATTTGAGCAGTGATGCTACATCTTCCCGATATAGGAAGCATCACTCAAATCACAGCTTTTACCTGCTTCCCAGGAGTAGGTTGTGAGCTGAACTTGCTCTCCTCCGAGAGCTAAGGTAACAATACATTTTGAATGTTTAGGAATGGTAAATGATTTTTTACTTTTTTTATTTTATTGTAAAGCTTCAGTTCAATATACAATATCAAACTTTTGTTACATTCAATTAAATTAAATCCAATCCACCTCCCAATTCCCAAAAAACAGACCAAGTTCGATAAGCTCAAAAGAAACCAAATCGTCAATTTCCTTTGGACAAAATTTGTAGCTCAAGTTGAGGCATGTTGCAAAATTGGATTGAGAAAATTAATCAGGCTGCAGGAAAGCTTGATGTTTTGGCCTGCTGCAACATGATCCCACCATTCATCAGGGTCATACATTTGAGGTTTAAATTCATTCAGATGCAGTTCGTGTTGGACAGCCAACATTGGACATGCAGTTACTAGATGTTTTGAGGACTCAACTTCAGATGATTTGCAGAACCGACAAGTGTTGATTGCGGTTTCTTTGTTTTTACGTAACCATAGCATTTCATTTGTGTTTAAGGCATTCAGACGAAATCTCAAGAACTGCTTCCTGTGATGGCGTGATGGACAGTTTGTAAGGTATTTTGGTTGCTGAAGCAATTTTACCAAACTTTTAGAAGAGGGCAGGGTGGATTTGAGGGCTAGCCTGTTATTGTATGTTAAAATCCAATCCCACGCGGCTAGCTTATTTTTGGCATGTTGGGGACGCATAATGAGCTCTTCTTCACATATATTTGCATCGACCATAATTGCGTTGAGTTCGGTCTTCCATGTTATTAGAAGGGATGAAACTGCATTTTCATTCTTAAAGATTTTATATGCAGGAATGTTGTCGCCAAGCAGCATTTTGCGTAGTGTAGATAATGATTTCCCAACGACTGTCATGTAGATTGAGTTTAGGGCTAATTCATATCTCAGAGCCGAAATTGAGATGTAGTTTGGTAGAGCCAAAACACGCCTCCAAAACTTCCCTTCCAGTCTATGCCATAGATTGTGGTTTATGTTCCACGCTGATTCACCACCAAACTTAAGGGTTGGAATTACCTTCTGGAGGTAGAATATGACTACAGGAGTGATAGAAAATTTCCCGTAGTCCTTGTTAATTTTGGCTCCTTGTAGACTTAGGTTTTTAGTTCTGTCCATTAGATCGCTAATCCAGGAGGCTTCGCAGATGGAATCATTTATCATTACGCCCAGGTAGCGAATAGATTTGACGACGTTTAGGCATTTTTTTCAATAAACATCTGAAACATTTATCTTTTCTTGAAGTGTTTTGTCCTATAAACATGATCTTAGTTTTTTCGGTGTTTAGGAACAGATCTTTTGCACTTAGGTACTCGTTCAGGCGGATTATGAGATGTTGGAGCCCAATTTGTGTTTGATCTATTAACACAATGTCATCAGCGTAAACCAAGCAATTCAGTTGAGTTCCATTAAGCTTTGGTGGAAAGCAGTGGGCGGAGGCCAACCACTCAGGTAGATCTGCAAGAAATAGTTTGAAGAGATCAGCAGCCAGGGGGCAGCCCTGCTTGACCCCTTTGTATGTTCTTATTGGTAGAGTAAGGTCGCCTTGAGAATTTACTCTTATTTGAATAGAGGTGTAAGTATGTAAGGCGATAATGGGGTCTAACGGCTGCTCAGGGCATTTCCAGGATCACAATTTAGCCCATAGTTTACTGCGATTAATAGCATCAAAAGCTTGCCGCAGATCGACAAAGGCAAAAAAGATTTTTTTCTGTGCCTCCATCGCCGACAATTTTAGGATGGTCAGAATTGTAAGATTTACATCGACTCCGACTTGACTCGTGGAGCCAGTTTGACGACAATCATGCTTGCCAACCAAGAGGGCCCATTGCACCAAACTTTGGCGCAGGTAGGAGCCAAATATTTTGCCAATTGTATCAAGAAGGGCAATAGAGCGATAGTTGATAGTAAATGATTGTAGATGAGCTTTAATATGTGCCACGTCTTGTAGTGTTGTGATGAATTGATCTTTGACAGTCAAGTAGCCTTATCCCAATGGGATAAGTGGAGACACTAAAGCGCATAAAAACATTATTGAGGCACAATGAAGGACATCCTCATTGAGCTGGTGATAAGGGACCAAGCAGGCATGCGCAGGAGCTCAGGAGGGCATTAACCTTGTAAGGTACCTCCCATTTAACCACACAGGTAGTGCTCAGACTCCAGGAAATTAGGATTGCCCATAACCAGAGTGAAATAATATCTCCTATACAGTAAAAACAAATATATCACTGCTAGAAACAGTTGCACAAATACTGCAGAGTCCTATCTTGACTACCAGTTCTAGGTGGACTGCAACTGATTGGGGTTTTCACTCTGACATGATTCACATAGCTATGCGAGACATGGAGTTGACTTTAAGTCTAAAGGAGGTCTGAGAAGTTCCAAAGGTGTTTCCCTGATGCACCAGAATACACAACACTTATTCTAAAGTATTAACAAACATCTCTCTCATAGATTCACATACTTAGAAGACTTCCCAGTCGTTAGTCTGGGGAATGTGGGAAACCTGAAGGTGTCTCATTCGCTAGCACCCAGGGATCTGTCATCCAGGTGGCCAGGACACGTCCCTCGCTAGTGGATCCAGTTCCTGGGGGGGAACAGTGCGGGAGGATCACCTGGATGAGGGGTCTTCGGGGAGTGTGAGTGGGACACCAAAGGGTGAGATGCGGTATCCCCTTCCTTATGACACCTTTCCCCATTCTGCCCAGCAGGATATTTAGAAACTCTATCCCTGCCCCCTTTCCGACACAAACACCTTCTCACTACATGAGCGAAAACGGACTAACACCAGCACCATTTACCTGACATGACCCAACACAAGGGTCAGGCAGAGTCAGGCAATTGCAGATAACTGCACACACCTGACGTTCCTTTCCCTTCCCCACAGGGATAAAAGGCAGAGCACGAGAGCACACTTTGAGCAAGGCAGAACGCACGAGGAAGCAGTCATTCTGGGACGGCAGTAATGGAGGAAATAGGCGGTAGGACCTGAGAGGATGACCAAGAGGGAATTGCCCTTGCCCTTTTCAACCCAGACCCGCAAAGCTTCCAAAGAAAGAAACATAAGACTGGGAATCGCAGCTGGCGAGTGGTGTGTCAGATGTTAACGGTACACGGGGCCCTCCCAGACTGATAGCCAGGGCGGGAAGAAGCACTTGCCGCTGTGGTACCGTCCTTGACCCCCGAAGCAGAAGAAGAGCCAACGAGTTCAGCACCGCCGGTGAGTGGGAGGAAGCTGATACTGGACCGTACTGTGTTTGGCTCAAGGTTGCAGTGGCAACATTGTAAGAAAGAAGATAATAGACATAGGTATTTTTGTGAACAGAATTGGTACCAGAGATAGAGTGGCCTTGCGCCACGTGGGCGTCCAGTCGATTGTCTCTAACTGGTACCTCTCTCATAAAGAAAAAGAAGGAATTGAATTAAGAACTTTTTTGGTTATTGAAACTACAAAGACCAAGAGGCCTATGGAGGCTGGTGTGAAGTGTCAAAGTGGTCATACAAGGGTCAAGCCAAACCCCTTCTACAGTCGAAAGTCTTTGACGCATGTGAAAGTGTGTACAAAACTAAAGGAACTGTGAAGGTGGCCTTTGTGCCTGGAAGAGGGGAACACCATGGGATTTTGTGAAGCCAACACCTATCATAGAGTAACCGAGTGGCCCAGTGAGATGTAAATTGGCAAGTACTTTGGGAAACCATAAAGTGGAGAGAATAAGCTGCACAATTGTGCAAAAAGACATTAAGATTCTGGGATATTACAAGGTGATAATATTTAGACTGAATGGCTGTGTGAACCAGACAGAGGGAAGTCAAGAGAAATCTAAGGGAAGTGAATCCCACATTGTGTTAAGACCAAGGTGAACTGTTATTTTGGCAAATGTTAACCCGGCTGAGGGATGCCTACGAATTGGGGTGGACAGTGATACACCCGCGAACATTGTGTTGACAAGCATGCACCTGATTGAGGGGTATCCACAGTGAATGGTTGGTCTGAGCCCAATTGAGGGAGGCTATTGCTGATAGAAGGATCGGAGCCCGGCTAAGGGGGATCCAAGGAGTAATCGCCCAACGTGAAGATTAACCAACTGAAATTTTTGTTTCTTGTTTACATCAGGCCCTCTGAAGCAAGAGACTTTGCATGAAAGAGACTTGGGCACAGAAGATCCTGATATTGAGAACGGGAACTGTAACCTTGTGCCGGAGAAGCCCAGGAGTGTGCTGTGCTCAAGAGTCCCGCCTTGTCCCGTGCTAAACACTTGAGGAAGGGAGACCTTGGCCATAATATCCTGACCTATCATTTTGTGAACACTTCTTTCTTTTCTGGTGAACATTATCCCAAACTATTTTGTACCATAGCTGTAAGGATTGGCAATCGTTTATTTTTTTGTTTAGTTTCTTTTTTTAGTATAGACCCTTTTTATTTGACTAGACTCCACTAGGACTGTATTGGCGGAAGTGCTGTTTGCTGGCCTGTTGTCCTTCCAGGAACCTGAACTGAAGAAAAAAATATTACAGCCTTCATTACCTACGTTCTGTGGTAAAATTAAGCCATGTTCCCCGACCGTGCACCTCTACATAAGGCTGAGCGTGCGCGCATTTGCGCTTCACATTGGCGGAAGTGCTTGGGAAGTGCGGGTTGCTGGCTCACAGCAGTATCAGCATTAGCTCTGATAAGGTAAACTGATAATACGTATCAGAAGCCTTATTGCAGCACGCATTGGTCTAGCCTTATACTGCTACTGTATACTTCAGTGACCCCCGAGTGTTCTCGTGTTGTGCTGTGCCGCATCTCTTCTCCCCCACCGACCTCCCCCGTGGTTAACTGTGTCCTCTGTTTCCCGTTTCCCTGCAGATCTTGCGGCAACCTACTCCTCGGTGTGTTTTCCCTCTGTAAGACATTAGCTGACCTCTGGTGGCGTATATTGGTACCGCTGATGCATGGCGCCCCCTTGCCTCCCAGCCCATGACATCAGATAGGTCTCTTCCTCTGTTGACCATATGGCTGACACTGTAGAACTTGTAGAGGCGAATGACAGTGCTAATGCTCACGGAAAGCAAAAACCCATGCATCGTTGTATTCGGGTGTGCCCTCCGAAAATCATTACTAAACTTCTTCCCTCAATGAAAGTGAGAAAACTGACCACATACTTTCCTAAAGTATCTGCCCTCAGCAAAGCTGATGAAATGATGGCTGTTAATGACATTATGGACAATTTAAATGTTTCGTCGGGCTGTCTTGGATCTAAGCTCATCGATAATATACTCACAATATCTGGTAAGTCTGTGATCTCTGCTCCAGCAGTAACTGTGTCGGAATTGGCATGCCCTGTGCTAGTCTCCACTAGTTTTGGTCCCTCTGCTGGTGCCACCTCCCTGCTTCTCCATCCGTTGAGCCATGAAATGGAATTGATGCCTCAACCTCAGCGTGCCGAAACAACACTGCTGTTACAACCGCCATGATATGATATGATTGGTTATTTATAACATGCTTAATACACAGAGGTTTCTAAGCGCAGACCCGGGGATCAAACCTGTGTTGCTCCACGTCGTCTTGTTTCCAAGGCGAGCATGTTGCCACTGGATCTGACATTGATGGCATGCCGGTCTCCATGATCTTAGTAATAAGATAGATATTAGCTCAGAAGTCCCTGACATAGAATATTTGGGTGTTGAAATGAACTCTTCTCTCTCTACCTGTCCCCCTACTATAGATGTCCATACTCTGTCTGACCTTCCATTCTGTGCTATATCGCCCACACTCCAGGGCCCCACCTTTGATTTAGATAAAAGTTTGGCTGCTCCTGTTTTTCTCACTGTGGGTGTGGGAACTGACACCTCATCTACCCCCTGTTCTACGGGTGTTTCTTCCCAATCTCCTCTTGTTCCTCTGCCTCCTCCACCCCCAGGTGAAGACAGCCTCTTTTTAGGGGGTGTCACCTCTATGGACGTGGCAGAGCCCTGTCCTGATGGCTTTGTGAATCTGAATGATCAAAATGCTGACATGTACATACAAGAAATAAATAGCCACTACCGGCATGAACAACACTAGAAATACCAGTATGACATCAAATAAGATGTTCATGGCATTTGAATGTCTCCTGACCTTGATGGTTGAGAAATATGAGAGGCTGGAAAATAAGCTTGATGTCCAGTCTCTCCTTCTGCAGAAGAGCATAAATCGAGGCAAGAAATCACTAAAGGACCAGAGCACGAACACTGATTTATTTGGTTCTGATATCAATGTTTTTGTTCACCAAAATGTGAGATCTCCTACAGCTGTAACAAATACCGCTATGTGTGATGTGTGTTTCTCTAACTGATGGTATAGTGAAGAGTAGCATTAATTCTAAAAGTGTTCCTATTAAATGCAAAAAGAAAGCCACATCCCAAGATTTCATGTATGCAAAGCGATCAAAATTGTGTAAGAATGCATTATCATACAAGAGGATAGCATGAATGGTCATCTTAATGGCTCGGAAGCTACTGAGCTTCCTGATCTTACTCAGCCCATGTTTCCCGCTACAAATAACTCTATTCAAACTGTGTTGGAGAGAGTGGTTCCTGGTTCCGCCTTGTAGTGACAATGCGGTTTCAGCTACAAGTTTGCCACCTTCAGTAAATTCTTGCATAAGTGGTGCGCTCATCCGTAGCGCTTACACTGTTGCATCGAGCGCGTCAAATCAAGCTGGGACACTCGGTCAAGCTAAATTGACAGAGACATGGGCTATGCCCACCCGTAACAATACTAAAGCAGCTTTTGCTAACCAACAGATCAATAATGTCAATATAGTAGGCACTAAAGTTAAAGCCCTTCAATTACAGCCTGTATCCACAGAGGTTTATCTTCCACCTCTCAACCGAGAGGCTCTTATATGTATCTTTCACTCGATAGTGCCTCTAAGAGTTATTAAATCCAAAGATATTCACATTGTGGACCAGGTGGAACATATAGCCACTAGTATATCCAATATTTGGTTTAAATCTGAGGCTATGCTCTACTAAATCCTGAATTATGAGGTGGAGTTATATAGACTTGGCTAGTCTTGTAAAGTCGTGATGATGTCACCCACCAAATTGAGACCTAGATTGGCAGCAAATACACCTGCAAAGACACAGCTGGGTATTGCTTCAACTTGTAATCGGGTATCCACAGGAAAAACAATGACTGCAGTGCATAAACAGACCTTAAGCTGCAATGACTCTAATACTGTCGATGGCGTGTCTACTGGTTCCTGTCCACATCCAAGTAAGTGCTGTTGCGATCTCTGTGATAGTGCACCTGCAAATGGTTCCGATGATGGTTAGTGGCAATGGCTTCCCCCTGTTTTCAAAACTCACTTTTCTTCGCTGTCCCGATGACACTAACATCATGTGTCCTTGGAATACGTGGGGCTCTTCACACCTTTTTGGTGATGATGGTCTCCTGTCTAACATGGATCTGTTCTCTATTATTGTATTACAGGAGACCTGGCTCACAGAGTTAATCCATTTTGATGGGGGCACAAATGTACAGAGACTTGCCACTAAAGGCCCCATTGGACGGCCAAAGGGTGGGTTGTTGATTTTGGTGAGACAACCATGGCCCATTACTCAGGTAAAGGGGTCTACCTCCATGGTCCAGGTGGTAAAACTACTGCATTGTAAGAAGAATATTATTCTCATTAATGTATATGACCCAACATATCGATTAGTGACAACTAGTAATGTGTTAACGGTGAAACAAATACTCAATGTTTGCCACTGTGACCTACCAATAAGGATAATGGGCGACTTTAATGCCTGTATAAATCTATCTACTAATGACCAATATAAGAAACATGAGTCTGCGCCTGTCAGGATGAAAACAACAACTAAGCGACAAGGTAAAGCATGGGTGAACATGCTTGAGGATTATGGGTTTACACGACGTCATGGTTTATGTGCTGGCGACGCACAGATGGCCCAAACATGTGTGTGGTAAGAGTGCCTCCACTATCGACTATGTCTTCGTGAATCAGCGGGGAATGTCTTTGGTAGAGGACATGGCCAATTTGCCTCGTGAAGAAAGTGATCACCTACCATTATGTGTTCTTTTCAAGCATTTAAATGTAACCTCCGGAACTAGCTCGTATGACTTAAATGGTGATATATTTGTTAATAACACGAGCAACTGTATACAGTGGAATTCTCCCAATTTGACCAAAGCAAAAACTTGTTCAGAGAGCTTACTGCCTGTTTTTATAGAGTAATTTGATGATCCTAGCCTTACTACCTTAACTACTACTGTCAATTCCCTTTCTGCGCTAATTGCCGACATCAAAGATATCACCAAAAAGCGTAGGAAATATATAAGCGTATACGAGCATTGTAATAAGGTGTACAAAAGACACGCTAACTTTGATGCAAGGATTGTTGCAGCTAAGAAGAAATTGCGTGCTGAAATATCTGAAGCTCTATATCCTAGCTTGTGTATATCTACCTCTAGTGAGATAAAAATATCAAGTCAAACTGGCCAAATTAAAATATTGGAGATGGTTAAAAGAGCACATATCAAAATGCAAAATGGACGCTTAACAGGAAATAGCCCATTTGGCAAACTTAAAATATAACACTGAAACATGGAAAGTAATTTGAGGCGTGAAAAAACGTGCTTTAACTATAAACTGTGTTTCCTAACCTGCATGGGCTGCCCATATTGAGTCTACTCTCTTGGCTATCCTTCCAGTTGATTTAAGTATAGAACTTTCTGATGCAACATGGGTATGTAAGGCTTCGATTCTTGACATCATTTTAATAATTTAGCAGTTGAATAATTACTGCACAGCTGGACCCAACGGCATATGGAACAGTCTCCTAAAACAGTCCCCGGGGATGTGGGCTCACGCCGTGCATCCCTCTTTGTACATATCGGAACTTTAAGTAAGTAACCTGAAACATGGCGAGAAGTCATGTATTGCCAGTCTATAAAAAGGGTCTGTGAAATGTACCCGCCAACTATCGCATGTTGGCAATGTTGGACATTCTGGCAAAGATTACTGCCAAAGTGTTATTATCGTAACTAAACTTTTGGATTGAGAACGATGTCTTACCCCCAAACCAGACGGGTTTTAGAATGAAAGCCTCAACTTCCCACAACCTACTAATGCTGATATCCTCAGTGGAATACGCGTGGATGAGAAGAGAGTGTGTCCAGTCTACTCTGCATTTATCGACTTCAGTGCCACCTTTGACACTGTAATGCAGAACAGACTGTGGCAAAAATTGTTCTCATGGAATATCCCCCTTGGTTTATTAAAAATGCTCATATTGTTACACTCCGACACCAGCATTAGTGTTCGGTTGGATGCAGAAGGTAAACTTTCTGCCTCTATGGCTACTCATCGTGGTGTGAAAAAAGGGTGCATTGTAGCAGCAACTCTTTTCAACCTCTATCTTGCTGACTTGTGCGATGCTTTCAGTAACTGAAAAAACTACCCTGTAAAAGTTGATTTTTTAACAGACTAGCTGGCTTGCATTTGGCGATGATCTGCTTTTAATGGACCATACATCTAAGGGGTTGCAGTGTCTGATTTCTGCTCTGGGGGGAGTATGCTGATCTTAATGGCCTTACCGTTAACATTGGAAAAAGTAAGATCATGGTCTTTTCTCGGAAAAACAAACCGTGCATTAGTAGAACGTGTAAGCTGAATGGTTCAATGTGTAAAGTCCTATAAATATTTAGGGATACATGTTGAGAATAACTTTAAATGGGCTTTGCATTGGTTGGAAACAAAAGTAAAACGCATGAAATCTATAAACACCATTAGTTCCTTTATTGGGTGGCATGGGGGTTCTTCTATTTCTACGAACCTGTTGCTATATAATACTAAGGTCCTACCAGTATTATACTATGGAATTGAGGTTTGGGGCCATAACTATGCATTGGAGCTAAAAATATTCGAGGCAAACAAGCTCCAAAAATTGTTTAGAATGCCACAAGCTTTGTCTGTCGAGTTTTTGTCTCTTGAATTTGATCTAAATGGGATATGCTCTGACTTTATCTTGAGAGTTGTTATGTGCTATGAACATCTGCGAGTGTTGAATATTGGCACAATAATGCTCAAGTTTCTTGAAGCCTTTTTAAGTCTTGATATTTGTTATTCTATAGGCACCCTGGGTTCCATTTTATCGCTGCATTCCAAGTTGCATGTAGGTTGTTTAGGTAAATCTGTGTTGGGAGAGGTGTATATGGTTAAAAACCAGTTAAAACAGAAATTGACTATTTTCCGTTATGAAAATAACCTAATGCAAATATACAATAAAAGCAATAGCGGTTCTTTCAGCCATTATAGAACTGTCCGTGAGTGTAAGCCTACATACATAGTCGCATATCCAAAAAGTGCAATTATTACACAGTACCTGCTTCTCAAATTTAATATCAGTGACACCCTAGCAACAAAAGGCGCAATGTTTGGTTTGGCACGCTCTGAACGTCTATGCCGCCTATGTGGTGAAACTGTTATTGAAACATTGGAACATTTTATGACACAATGTGAGAGATTGGATTCAATCAGGATAAGCTACGTTAAAGCCTGTGATAATAGCTCTGATATGTCTCTACTTTGACCAAAATGTATGGAGGGCAATGAGCTAAATTATATCTTTTATATGGTAACATTTTATTGGAAATGTGTGGACATTTTTTAATCATTTTTTAATCTACTTTGTAATTGATCTTCAGTATATCAATTTTTATATGTGTTTTTAAATGTTTTAGTGATGATCAGATCTCTTGATGAGTTAGACCACCTCATGCTGCAATGTGATTTTTCGAGCTATGTGTTTTATGCTTGCATTTGATGTGTGTTGCTTGATGGAATTGTTTCATGTTTTCTTGTGTATATTATGTATTGTGTTTGTGTACACAAAGCCTTTGGCTAAAAGTATATTAATAAATCAATCAATTATTATTTGATGATCGTAGCTTGCTCCCATCTTAGATTTAGATTAGGCGTTTATCTCACCCATTTTTACAGTTTAATGAACACCCTTGAACTGCGATCACTTGTGTCCGTCTTACTTTGATACCATGCCTTCCTTACAGGATTCACAGTTAACCCAGAAATGCTTTGAATTGCAGTTAGAGAAAGCTGTCCTTAAGCACTTTTGTGCCATTTTACCCCTGGACCAATGTGGGAGAGCAGCCGAGTCCTCAATCATAAGAACTTTCCTAGATACACAAATAAGCAATTGTAGTGCAGGACCACAAACAATACAGTGTCCAAACTCAAGGGACAGTGGACTCGATTGTGAATTTATTAATGATAGTAGAGCTGGAGAACTACAGTTAAAGGTGAATAATTATTTTTCTTCAGCATTACATGTTTCATTGATTAACATGCTTAGAATAGACAACAGAGCAATTCGTAAAATATTGGAATAGTCAGAGAGGCTGGGCTCACCTTAAGAAAATGTGTTATAGCACCGCCTCACCCACTGCCGAGTTTGCACCATAGGCAATGTCTGCAAAATAGTACTTTGACAAAGTGTGTAGTGTTGTCCACTAGACTGTCATACAAATGTCCAACATGAAGACCCCTGCCTGCAATGTTCTAGTTGCTGCTATCGTTGGAGTGGTATGGGCTATAACTCGGTCACTAAAATTCCTTCAGCAGCTCTCTAGCTTGGACGGTGCTTTGCCCCTAGTGGAGTCACCAAATACTACAAAGAATCGATCTGATGGGCGAAGGTCTTGCATCTTGAAGAGGTAATGATGAAGCAGTCCTCATACATCAAATGTGTGCAGAGTTTGTTTCATTATTGAGGAAAGATTGTCCAAAAAGGTGGACAAAATGGCTGATTGGGACATGGCATGGTATTAACTCTTAGTAACAAAACCTAGATATAGGTGAAGAACAAACTTATCTTTGAAGAACATGGTGTAGGGCTGTTTGGAGGTATCGGCTTGCAAATCATCCATCCTATAGGGCGAGTTAACAGTCACTAAAAAGGATGTTTTCTAGGAAATCCACTTAATGTTTGTTAGCCATATGCCTACGTTCGAAAAGAGCGTTTAGGACAATGTTCAACTCCCGAGAAGGGGCTAGCCTGGGCCTGGTTGAAAAACTCCTAATGACACCCTTTAAGAATTACTTCACATCTTTGTCAGAGAAGAAAGAACCCAAGTAGTTGAATGTGGACAGAACGGTATTACAGAGAAATGAAATGGGCCTAAAATTACTAGTTGCAATAAGGAGGGAGGAACTTCATGGGGTTGGAGGGAATTGGTTGTAATGTTTTGTCGCAACACCAGGTACGAAAGTATTGCCACTTTTTAGAATGGGCCCTACGAGTGGAATGTGGTGTTTAATGGCAGCCGCAGGATCAAATTAACAGAAAGGTCCTAATGTGCTAAAATTCATTCTTTTCCTGTGGAGTTTGAGAAACCAAAGGATGTCTCACCCGGTAGCCCTCTGGGACTTTTCAGCCAGCTACCTGAGGGTTTTGGACTCGCGCTATATCAAATAAACAAACAAACAAACCCAGGTGGCCAGGACATAGCCATCACTTTTGGAACCAGTTCCTGGGGATGGACCAGTGCGGGAGGATCAACTGGGTGAGGGGTCTTTGTGGAGTGGGGGTGAGACAGCCGATGGTGAGACGCAGTATTCCTTCCTTTTTTCTTCATCGACCCCATCCTTTTTTTTTAGGATACTCAGAGATCCCAACTCCCCTCCCTTTTTACACAAACATAGGGCTGAGGAAGAGGGTGACAGAGTAACCAGACTAACTCTCTCATATTGTACTGGAGATGTCCCATTAATCAGGCACTTTACACTAACTGCATACACCTGATATCAGTTAGCTCTCCTCAGACGAATAAAAGGCAACACCTAAAGACACTCTGAGCAAGGCAGAACACTAGTACGAGCAGAACTTCCGGGACGAAGGCACAGCAACTGGAGCAGAGAAATGTAGCAAGAGACGAGAGCAGTGGGACGAAATCCCCAAGGCTTCCCTTCCCTACTGGAGGTCGTTACCTCAGTCAGACCGCCTAAGACACATGGAGAAGGGCAGATCCCACAAGTGAAGATTGCATTGTGTTTCAAGGACACCAGCGACCCTCCCAAGTGATCGGCAGAGTTGGGGGGATGAGGCCAAGCCTATGGCACTAACGACTCCAAATATTGGAAATCTCAAACAAGAAAGAAGCACACACAGTCGGTGAGTTGGCAAGCGACCTGAGAGACAAGGTGTGTGCTAAAGCAAATTAAGTGGCAACATTATATCACAAGTGGAGGCTGCACGTGTGTTGATGAGACACAAAGAAAGGCAGACCTGTGAATTAACTTTAAAGTAAAATGTAGCTGTTAGATTGTTAGATCAGCAACACTAAGTAACTGAGTGGGCCGGTGAAACGAAGTAGACCATTTGAAAAAGTTTCTGTGAAAGGTACATTGTTTGAAACTAAAGGCGAAAGTGAAGTGAAGAAGGTTAATACCTAGACAAGAGAAGAGTGAAAGTAAAATAGTGAACGTTGAGTTGAAGTGGTCTATAAGGAAATCCATGCACATTCGAAAGACTTCGACATCCGAAAGTGGTCCTAGCCCGACAAAGGGAGACCCGAAGTCTAATAAGTTTGGGGAAGAGAGCCCCTTGTGACTTTGTGTTGAACTTTATCTTTATGGATTATGAGTTTATGGAACTCGCTCCCTACTTCCCTCAGAGCTGAAACCTCACTCCTTGCCTTCCGGAGAAATCTGAAAACCTCTCTCTTCAACTAACACTCCCCCTTCATCTATTCCTACTAACTTCTTACCCCCTCATTTCCTACACCACTTAATTCATTATATTCTGCAACATTTGTAAAATTGTATTTCTGCTCTCTACTGTAACTAAGCTCTGTTCACTGTCTGTAACTAGCGCCACAATGCCCACAGACTGTTGCGCGCTTAACAAATATGAATAAACAAATAAATAAATAAATCGTGAGAGGTCTGAACCCGACAGACGGGGACCTACGAGAACTGTCCAGTGAAAGGTCTGAGCCTGGCAGAGGGGGATCTTTGTGAACATTTTGGTTGGAACATTATTTTTGGAAGTCAGAGAAAGAGACTTAACGTGGAAGGCCAGGCTGGCCTCATCCACGGTTTTGAACTGGGTATTGTGTTGAAGGCCGACCCAGAGTGTGTCATCCTGCCTACAATGATTGCTTTACTCCATGAGGCCTAGCATGGGGATGAGAGCTGGTTCAGCCACATCATTTGCACACCGATTTTTCTTTTGCATACACATTTCACCTTTTTTACACTTTATGTACAAGAGATAGGGCAGGGATTAGGTTTTGTTAGCATAGGCCATTTTGATTTGACAGACTCCACTAGGACGGTTTTGTTTATCCTTTGATGGTCAAGGTTACTCCCATCTTAGTTATAGGGTTGAATAGGAGTTTCTCCAACTCCAACATTTTCAATAAAGGTTTTACAATTGTATCCATTGTGTCAGTGTCAATATTTCTGATGCCAAGGTACACTGGCAGACTAAAGAGCTAACCTCATAACTTCAACACTGCTAAGGTGCTTAGTGAACCCAAATGTCTGAACTTCTGCAGCTGAAGCAAGGAATATGTAAATATGAATTCGGGCTGCAGAAGGAAATTACAAAGGTACATTTGTTCATTCATTTGCAGCTACCACATAAAAAATGCTGTGCTCAAATAAAGAGAAATACGCTTATTCAAAGGGCCCTCGCAGGTGATTGATAAACCCAAGAAAAATTCTAGGATTATTCTACATGGAAAGCACGTATTTGTGTTATTTAAAGCACTGAAGGTTTGTGTCAGTGTTAAAACTCTTCCACTGAAAGTCAAACAGGCCTTCCCCCCATCAGGAACTACAGATCTGCTTGGCTCTCTATCTGAAAGTCAAATCTCTTTAAGACCATAACAGTAACCCAGAAGGAATTCATGGTGGGGTTGCTATGGGACTGGATCAACTGTAGAACCAGGCTTGGATGGGTTGAACTCTTAAAAAGACATGCTTTTAAATTCGAAATGCGGTGTAACCTAGGATGGAATGACAAATGACAGAACTACCCCATGATGTTGAGAGGTCAAAAGTGAGCCATGTGCTCCTACAGACTCTGACTTGCAGGACTGATTAATGACTATAATTGTAAGCTAAGGAAAACAGACAGCAGACGCCCACAGCTAATGTGAGAAACAAAACCAGCTTTGAAATTAATGGAAGAATATATGATGTATTAGTTGCCATTGAGTTACCTGTAGAACCACATTTTATTGATTTTCACAGCAACGATAAGTCACACCAAGGCCATTCAGGTGTCATTCTGAAGTGTATTACAAGTCTGTTATGTTCATTCAATTTGTATCAAAATTCGATTTTAGGAAACCCTGTAACAATCCAAGATGTAGTTCTAGCTCCCCCAAAACATTTCTGAGGCTCAAACGCAGGGAGTTAGTAGATTAGTGAATGATGTAACTGTGTATAAAGTTTGGAGATTATAACTTATTCTTTTCACACCTACATCCTCCTGCCAAGACGGGAGTCATCCTAGTAAGTCTACCATGAGTAAAAAGCTCAATCGAAATGAATATATGTTATGTTTATTTGTAAAACAAACATTTTTGCCACTCAGGACTTTTTGAGTGCAAAACTGACATGTAAAAAATGTAAATGCAAGTAGGTGTGTTCATTCTTCTCAGGATTTAAGTTCATAACTCCAAGGGGCCTATCCACAGAGAGGGCTTGGGCCTTGAGGGAGGAGAAGAGAATACATGTCAAATGAAAAGTTAGAACCAATAAACTGGCACTTCCTAATTTTAATATTTCATAAGTGTGGCTTAGAGGGTAAAAAGGCCCCGCTCAATAGGAAATGGAAAAGATACATTGCCTAAAAAGCATCTCGGTGAATACTGAGAGAACTGCCTTTGCCTGGGCATAGAGGCTGAATAGAGAGATTGAGCATGATTGATGGTGGATTCTGATGTCACTGTACCTGTAAGAGGAGCCCCACACACTTTCCTGAGCACCAAAAACAGAAATGCCCAATGTAAATAGCGTGTACAACAGAACCAAGTGTGTGGGGGATCTACTTGACTTAATATCTTCCACTTAATAGTGGGTGGGAGGGCACAATGCATAGACCCTTGGCATATTTTACTGAACAATAATATAATTAGCTCCCATATAGTTATTGTTGTAGAGAGAGCTTGGGGGAAGTTGAAACCTCAATCCTCTTTCCTAGCACTAATTCATGTTATAGTCATTTAAAGTAATTGGGGACAACTATTTCCTTGTTCACCCCAGAATTCCCTAAAGAGAGGGGGTGTCCTTGTATTAAAATGAAATTCCTAACTGTCACCACTCCCCAGACCTGGCCTTTAAGCAGAGGGTTGCTGAATGTAACTGAAGTTTGGGTTTTTGGTGCCAGGTAGAGAAGTGAAACCAAGTGTTACTCCTGATTGACAAATGCACACTCTTTCCTGAGAGTGAGAAAGTGACCCTGATAGAAGAAAGATATTGTATTGCTTTTGGGTGATGAAGGAAGAAGGGTTCTATCAATCCAAAGTAGCATCCAACGTCTGTAGTGATTTCAAAACTGCTAGCATTTTCAAGTATGCAGGTAAATTATATGCATATACACAAAGCACTGCATGTGTGAAATTGCTTTTGAAAACAGAAAAATGCTGCATATGAGTTGAATCTAAACCTTATCAAGGAATGTGAATGCTCAGTATCTGGTAATGTTTCAAGGTATTGTTTAATTTTGACACAAAGTGGTTTGTGGGACAAGAGGTTGGAACTGTTTAGTTGGCCTGTGTTCCATGTACATGAGACCCTAAAGTGAAATTCAAAGAAAAAGTCAGTTTTGTATTGAAGCTTTGTTTTCTGCCACAAAGACTGTGGTGTGTGTAATCATTTGGTGCAAATATTTATTTATTTTATTTAATGTGATAATATTCACGTTCCAGTCCCATACTTCAATACGTCTACTTAATGAGTGCCTCATACCACAGGGGTCTCCTCCCCACTTAGGCAACCATCCAAGTTCTTGGAAGAGAATGTTCATACTGTTAACAAAAAGAGGACCCCCCACCCCGAATTCTACGCTCAGCAAGGGTCATACTTGTCAGGAGAGGGTTGGAAGAGACGTTCATAATTTTTACATACATTAAGGCTTGTTTTTTTAAGACCACTAATTTTAGTGACATAATACCAGTTCCAGTCTGAGTATATCCATGGGCACACAGTTAGGCAATCCTAATATCTTCCTCCAGAACCTTCCTTCAACAATTGGAGCCATTTCAAATCCATTCCCATTAAAGACTCCAAACCATGCGTCAATGCCGGAACCAGGCATTGGCTATACAGTTGTCTGGTACCAAACAAGGAGTATCCTCCTCTTTTCTTATTAAACTGCCAAATGAGTGCCGTCAATTGTGCCGCCTTTCTTTTACGCATCCCAATGCAGGTCTTATAGCCTGAGGATGGGTCAATTTCCACCCCATATATTTATATATATGGGCATATGGAATTTCGATATCCTGTACATACAGACCAGGTCTAGCCACATGTTTTGCAGAGAAATGCTTCACTGATGCTTTCCCTCTAGTAATGGTCAGACCATTGCAATCTGCAAATGCCCATAGTGCTTCTGCCGTACGCTAGATGCCACTAAAAGTGTGATCTAATATCACTAGGTCATCCGCGTAGGCCAGAACCCTACAGTGTGAATTACCAATTTTAGGCAGCAGTTATGGATTGACATCAAAAAAGCTGGAAGATCTGACATGAACAAATTATATAACAGGGGTGCTGTTACGCATTCCTGCTTTACACCTCTGTTATGATATGATATGATTGGTTATTTATAATACCCGCGCTTAATACCCAGAGAAACTGTGTTGCTCTGTGTCATCTTGCTTCCAAGGCGGGCATGTTGCCCCTGAGTTATCCTCCCGACACTACTCTACCTGTTCTGCTCTACATGCTCAGTCATAACCCCCTGGATGCCCAATCTGAAAGACACAGTGTTATTTTGGTGGTGCAACTTTAGATAGAACAGAATTTCAGGGGGACACCCCAAACGCTCCAGTTTATACCACAGTCGCTCCCTACATACTGTCTGGAATGCCGCTTTGAAGTCTATGAACAATGCGTATAGCAGAGGATTGTTAGTGCCATACGCCTGAGTTATCAGAAAATCCATCACTAGAAGATTATGAGATGTAGAGTAATCTGGTCTAAACCCTGCACTGGAATTGATCTAGGACATCACTTCGCTCCACCCACCCCTTAAGTTCATTTAAGAGTAGTGAATCAAATAGCTTCCCCGAGCAATCTAGCATCAAGAGGAGACGGTAATTGCTAGGATCTGCTTGGTTACCGTTCTTTAATACAGGTATCAAAATGTCAGTTTGCCAGGGATCCGGAATCCTACCCTCCCGGATAACCTTATCAAACAGAATTATTAACAAAGAGGCCCAAAAAGGTGGATTATGCTTCAAGATCACATTGGCTAGTCTGTTAGGACCAGGTGCTCTTGAAGATTTGGAATTCTTAATCTTAATAATTATAATTTCATTACTGACAGCAAAGGGAGCATGCAGAGGCTTTGGTTCTGCCAATTTCACCTGGAGCAGAAGACAATTTAAATTTCGATTGGCAAGAAAGGTAACCCATTCATGCGCTCTGATCGGGTTAATCAATGGGAGCTCCCTACTCCCCCTCTCCTCTCCCAATAAGGCCCAGATACTACAGGAATTACCTCCACACAGTGTGGTCACCATCTATTGCCAAGCTGAATCTATGCCCGAAAGCCTCCATTGCGTTTTTTAATCTTCTTACTTCCTGTAAGTACATAATTAAGGAAAGATTTGCCAATTTTGTTCTTCGAATGTCAGCCCGGAGATTACGCTTCATATCGCTTATCATTCTATCATAAGTCGTATATGGTTTATGATCACGTACTGCCATTCTGATTTTGATTGTAGCATGAGAGCCAGAGAAAGAACGTATCCATGCCTTGATGTCATTCAGGGACATGTTTTGAAAACCTGGTTATGGGCAAAGTCAAGCAAAGCATAGCTATTTTAGCATTATTAATGTTTTTCTCTGACCAGACTATTCGAGTTGCAGAGTGATTGGTTAATAACTCTCCCACCGAAGGCCAAGGCACGCCAATATCTGGGCCACTTAAACTGAGGATCAAAGCCTTGTGGTCACTCCATATATTACAGCTAACTTGGATGTTAATAACCTGCAAAGCCATCTCATAGCTGCTAAATATGTTATTGAGAGTAACAGATGCCCTACCCTTTCTACAAGTACAGTCCCCTGGGCTGTCGCTTTTAGACCGACTATTCAAAATCTGCAGTTCGCAGCAATCAAAAAAGTGTAACCAGTAAATACCCTCCTGATCCGATTTATTTTGCTCCATAGTACTTCTAGCTAATAGTGCAGGGTTTTCTGAGGTTCCCTCACCACCTGCAGAGTGACAATTGAAATCTCTGCCTACAATAATGTATTTGTCCGCTGAGTCATCAGCCCAAGTGATTAACAGCTCCTGTAATTTCTCTTGCAGCTTTTCTCAGAGAGCTGCCCCCGGCGGATTATACAGCTTGGCCAGCAGTAATTTACAGGGCAGGCCTTACAGGGGAAGCTCACCTCTACTGCTAATAGGTAATCATGTTTCGTAGATGTAATCTTAGTTGACTTTAATGAGTTCTTAACCCTGGTCAGGAGACCCCCAAAAGGTCTACCTTTAGCCCCTTTCAAAACAAAAGATTGAGGGATTGTATACCCATCTATATTCACCGGGGCTGTCAACCAGGTTTCCTGCAAAAGAAAGAATGTATGTGATACAATATAAGAAACAGAAACAGAAGAAGATAAAAAGTGCTTAAAAACACGAGTATTCCAGCTAATTAAAGTTCAATCTCATTTCTTAGCTATTGCTACAGGTAAATAATCAGCCAGCCATTTTAATATCTGGATATCTCATAGTTGGACTTTATCTTTAGCAGGAAGTAAGGGCATCATGCCTGTTCCTTGTGGACCTGCATCGTTATTAGTTGGTAATAGTAAGTCATTTTGCTCAGGAATGGCATCCAGCTCAACCCCAACTGCCAGCAATGCATCATGATATTTACAAAGTAGTTGCACAGTTGCTAAGTGTTAACAATGAATAGCTGCATTGTTCCCCTTCAATGGTTCAACAAACTCAAAATCCTCTGAAAGCAAAACATGCAGTTGAGGAATCGAATGAAGACGTGTAAGAAATGCTGATCTTGGGAGTTTTTTTTATTTCACGTTTTCTGATTGATATTCTTAATTGTACACATTTTACTCTGAGGGTTAATAGCAGCCATGCACATTGCTTCAACCTGTACCGCTTTTTGTTTGGGGACACTCAAAAGAATTATTTTTCGGGGCCTCTTGGGAGTAGAATAAGTTGCCAAAGATATTCCCAAAGGTCAGGATACATTCAAATCCTGTTGGTCAAGGGAGATGTTAGTGTCCTGATGATCAAGATTGACATTAGTAATCCCCTCATCTTCATCTTGAATAATCCAGCTAGTAAGACTCCCCAGACCTTTACTCTGGTGTTTCTTGCTACGAATGGCTTTTTCTGTGCTTTCTTCAACTTCTTTGGGGGAGGGATGGTCTCATGCAGTGTATCAGCTAGCTTGCAAGGTGCAGCACAGGCAGCCGCTCGTTTCCCTAATCTGCGCTGTTTCCTAGAGAAAAACACTGCTGAGTTTTCCACTACTACTTCTTACACTACCAAAGCTGAGGAAGGTACAGGTAAGCTCTGATTAACAGGAGATGGAAGGTTTTCAGAGTCATCTGATCTGCTTGGAAGTGGACTCTTCGCTATATTAGTTGGGCAAAGGGAATTTTCATGACTCCGGCCACATAATTTGCAGAGAATTTTCAGTGCAAATTGTATCGACGTCATAAATGACTGTATTTCAGCCAAGACGTCTCCCCTATTGCGAGAGGCTTCGAGAGATGTCAAGTCCTCAACTTGCACTGCCCCCTCAGATTCTATTATTAGATTAGGTGATGCCGATAAGTGTGTATCAGGCAGCATAAGCTCATAACTTTCCTCAGCATGAATCACCTGTGCATTTATCAACACTGGGGCTTGTCTTTGTGTGGGTGGGTTTGCCGTTGCAGAGACCATGGTTTTTTGTATGGAGAGGCAAAGGTCTAGCAACGAGTTGTTATCGATATCCCCAAAGTTAAAAAAACTATGCACAATTGATCCGTCCTGGGGTGAACGTTCGCTAGGCTCCTGCAGGAATATACCTTCTGTTGCACCTTCTCACAGGCAAAGAAAGCCAGGATGGTGCCTCTTTGCGCCAGAGGAGTCCCCCTAGTTTGTGCTTGGGCTTTACCATTCTTATCTCGCTTTTCGCTCTACTCTTAACGGCAGAGCAACTGATTCCCTGTTTCTATCCTTCCTTAGATTGTAGCAGCCCTTTTGAAGTTTCCTGCGGGCAGGCATTATCTAGAACGTAAATTACTCCGGCCGGAGGGGGCCGTATGTAAATGAGAAAGCACACCACACACACAGTTCACTGGCTGCGGGCTATGGCCCATGATTAAAGCGTCACACTCCCTAACCAGTATTAGACTGATAAATCCTCAGGCTGAGCTTTCAGTCAGACTCCCAACTGGCATACAATCAGTAATACAAATAGGCTGATAAACGTATGACACAAATTAATTCCCACTGTTAGTCAGTAATTTTGTCGGCGTACCTGTAAGGCGGGCACAGATCATAGCCACAGTCCTACAGCAGTTTGTCCCTTCAAGGGAGGCTATGAAAAATAGCCCCGTCTCCCGGAAGCCCGCGAACACACAGCTGCACACCACTGCGCATCCGCTCCGTGTGTTGTTTATCTAGCCGGACTTCGTTTACTACTGCTCACCACTGAAAAAAGACTCAAGAATGCCAAATCCGAATGAATGAGAAGCTTGAGAAATGTCCGTGAACACCTAGCCGCACACCATATTGGTGCAAATATTCATTAACCTATTATTTAAAGAATATATATTCTTTCTGTACTCAGGCCTGGTTCTTAGCTCATTGGTGGCACAGGGGGATGGATCTATGTGGCTCTATATGAGTCATACACAGGGCTAGATGGAATCAAATCAACGTGATATTGTGTGACGTTTTAATTGGGGGGGTGAACTCCCCAAGTTTAGGGTAGTCTCTCAATATATTGTTACAAGAAGGGTTCCCACCTTTCCTGAGGACTGCCAGGTAATTATTGGATAGATCTGGATGGCCAAATCGCAACTGCTCAGGATCCAGATGATCAGTGCAAGAGATCTGTGATTGTAATGAAGGATAAACCCGCCCTTGGTGGACTACCGACAAGGATGTACTGGGAGTGTTGTTGGGGAACACCTGGACAAAGACGTGATGGTCAGAAACCAAACTTGTCATACCCAAGCGAAAGCTATGAGAAACAGACATGGTTTCACCCTGTGCCTGGACACAATTTATGGGATGAGCGGAAGAGGGAAAAGGTAGAGACACATCTCCCTTTCTATGTTACTAAGAAGGAATCCATCATCGATCCCCACTTGTGAAATCATGTAGCAATGAGTGGACACATGCTTTTTCTACAGTGGTGAACAGATCTGCATCTGCTGTTCTGCGGTATTGGATGACCTATGTCACTTGATCACTGTGCAACTCTCATTCATGAGAGATTGACAGGGTCCTGCTGAGGATGTCCGCCCGGGTATGGTCTACCCCGAAAAGGTGCTGAGCCCAAATGAAGATGTGGAACTTTATTGCCTATGTCTACACGAGCTGTGCTTCACGAGATAGAACGGCTGACCTGGTGCCCGCCACCGCACGTTGACATAATAGATTGACGTTATTTTGTCTGTTTGAATGATGACAGTAGCGAGGATGGAAGAAAAGCACAATGTGCCAGGCAAATTTCACAGAGTTTGCAGATGTTCATTTTGAGCCCCAGAAAGTAGCTGGAGCAGAAACCTTGACCTTTTTGGTGCGGAGGAATGGACTCCAGAGCTCCCTTGCACAGTACTGTCTGGACCTTTCATCACATTAGATGCAGGTGCATCTGAGGATGCAGCCATGAAATATAGTCCAGAAATGTGGGAACGAATCCTAAAGTGTGCCTCTGTCAAACAATCTCAAGCACCCATTTGTCGGAACTTGTAATTGCGTCACACAAAGGTGCTGGACATGTGGGTGGGTGGCAGGGGAAAGTCAGTTGGATGGCACTGGCCAGATCCATACTAGCTCCTCTTACCAAGGGAGCATCTATAAGCTATAGGAAGAATGACACCAATGGTGGTGGAGGGAGAGGGAAAAGATATTTGAAATGAATGAAAGGAAACCCCACTCACCAAAGGGTGAAAGGAGTGGCAGTTTATAAGGGCACCCAGTGCTCTGACTGTTTTCGTTTTGATTCCCTACAGATTCCTAGACCTCCGTGCAGAATCGTTGATGGACAGGATAGGTTGTGTCTAAAATGTGTGCCTGAATCTCCGGTTGTGGATGTAGTACATTTTGTGCATCCCTGTCAGAAGAGGATTGATTTATGAGGAAGATAACAGAAGTCTGCACCCGCCACATCATCAGCTCAGCCAATGGCGTGTACAGAGGCGAAGGTCTTTCTTTAACAAGAGACCTTGCCTCCTCCAGTTTGGCAGCAGGCAGGAATTCTTAATCCGGGAGATCCTGCACAACATTTCCCAAACATACGTCTTTATAGCCAGGGGAATGTCTGCTCTCATTTTTATGGAGCACGTAGCACACATCTTCTTTCCCATGGTGCCCCTTTTTCATAGGGGGTGAGAATCAAAGATGCAGCTTTGGCATTCTCCAGCCAGGATGCAACTGTAACCCCCGCCTTTGGCCTAGGATGACTTGGGGCCAAAGCTTGATGTCACTTCTACCTTTAGTTCAGGCAGATAGTGGTGTCTTGTAGACAGGCTTTGCTATGTCCCATATGGCATCAAGGACAGGGATGGCAGTCTTTCAGATTCGATCATGTTGATCATACATGAAGGAGTTATCCTGTTCCACAATGGATCGCAAGTAAAATAATGTTGCTGCTTGAAATATACTGTGAAAAGAGAAAATGTCAGGTGGGGAGGCATTTGCCGGTGAATCTGTATACCCTGGCTTGAGACCAATACAACCCTCCCCTTCATCACTGTTCTGAGTGCAAAAAGGGGTTTACCTTTCCTCTTCGGTCTCATCATGGTGCAACGTTTCAGCCTGAAAGGAGCACATATACTGCTTATACTGTAGGTCTTTCGGCCTTCAAGGGTCGCACTTTAATTGTCTTGCCTCATTTGCAGGATGCTCTCAACCTTTTCAGAGAGCTTTACCCTCCACCTCCATGTCAGTCTTCCTATAGATCACTGATCCTCTGTAGACACAAGAGCACGAAGGGATCTGACCAGTCTCAGACACAGTCATAGAAATGACTTTCTCCCCTCACACTCCTAGATGTTCAGCACTCTTGCGTGGGTGCAGAATATTGTGCCAGATCACTTACGCCAAATGGGTGTTTCAGATTGTACGAAAGGGACACTTTAGAATGTTTTGGCATACCTTCGGACTCTCTCACATGGCACACCAGCAGGACCAAAAGCAAAAACGGCTGTCCCACAGGATAGCGAGAGGGTGTAGAGAGTGGACGCACTAAAAGTGAATTTAGCAGAGTAAACTACATTAAAAGTTGGAAGGTTGTCTTAAAGATTGGTGAAAGGCATACCGGTAAGATGAAGAGCAATCATTTCCATATCATGTTTCTAGGGGAATCCATAAGAGTGGATGAATTAAGTTAATTATAAACCTTTATAATAAAGTGTATCTGGTTTATGTATTTAAGGGACTATGGAAGGAGACTGAAGCACGTAGCAGTGAAGCATGACACACGTATAGAGATTTTCAGGCCCTGATGAATGCCCAGCTGATTAGAGCTAGGAGGACAGAAACTTGACAAGTTGGGCTAGTAAAGGAGCAAGGACTTTGCACATTGCGTGTGCACAATGCTCCAATGCCTCAGAACAACAGACACTCGCTTTGGTGTTATATATTTGTGTGTGATGTTTAAAGATGAAATATTGTTCTAGTGAATGTTTTTTATATGTTTAACTTGTATATGTTGTTTCATGAATTATGTGCATAGATATTCAATAAACATTTATTTCATGTCTTTTGAATATGAGATTTTAGATTTTCAAATAGATTTTCAAATAGTGTGTACTGCTTTGGATACAAGTGTGTAGCTTTCCATTTTTTGGCAAACATCAGCAGCAAGCACCTGCATTGAATGTGGGAAGAGATCCAACCACTACTAAGCAAGGGAGCCGTGGATCTGTTCCACTGAACCAAAGATGCTCAGTTTCCTATGCCAAGTACTTCCTGTGGCTCAGAAATAATGCCCTTGAACTCTGGGCAATCTGCCTGGCACTTTTTGCCCCCCAGGTTGCCCAAGTGGCAACATGCTTTCTTTAATTTGTCATTGGTGAAAAAGGTGTACATTTCCATCACTCTGAATAAGGCTCATTATGACAGGGACCTAAGTTCTCAGTTGAACTATACCAACAACCTTTATTAAGGTCTCCCCCACAACGCAAATAACTGTACAAACCTCAACAGATTATAAATGGGTGTTCATATAATCCATAAAAATCATAAAAGATTGAAACCCATCTTTCTAGAATGCTGCTTTTTGCTAAGCTAGTCTACAGTTCTTACAACTGTGTTAATTTTATAAATGCTCGATTGCTAATGCCCTCCCAGCCTGTAACAAAAAACATGTATTGGTATATCACTCATAGGACCGATTTGTATCTTTAGGCATCCCAAACTATTCACCAATTATAGCCTTCTAGAAAACTAAGCATTCCTCTGTTTGGTCCTTGCTCCAAGCAAAGGGGGGCCCATCCAAGGAACTTAAATGTGAGTTGTTGCAGATTACGTTTCAACAGCATCTGAAATCCTGCTTTTCTTTCTCAATCAGCAGGTATATCTTGCAGCTAGGTAGTATAGTGCCTAGAGGCAATACGCTCATAAAAGGTAGTGCACTCGTTCAGAGTCTCAAACAAATGCAATATTAGAATCAATCAGAGCACCTGCAGTATTAACATACACAAACCACCATTAATGGACAGCTCAAACATTAAAGGCACTGCGCGCAGTGTGCACTCGTGTAGAACCACTGAGATAACACTCCGTACAGCAGTGACATTACCATTTAACTAACATCTCCCACATTCTTTTATCCAATCATCCCCTCGGTGGTCGCATCTGGAAACAATGCCAACTATAACAAGTAACCAAAAACAGCAACACCATGGCCCTATGAATTAACACTAGCGTGTAAGAACCGATCTTACACAAAGCACCCACGTATTCAGCGCTAACACGCTTTGGAGACGTGTGGGATACTTACTTGTGGATGATACATCAGTGGATTATACATAAATGGATGGTACGGGTTGGGGCTCCAGCCACGACATGGATCGTGTTGGTTTCCTATAGAGAAAAAGAACAGATATTTGAGGTGTAGACTAAGTTGATCCAGGCCATTCACCCGTGGGAGTACCATTTAAGAAAGTGGCTGTTCTCTACCTGTGTGATGATAAGGATTCGGATTACTGCTCTGACACCAGGCCTGGAAGAGATGACATTGAATATGGTCATTACAATGCAGTGGGGCGGAGAGCCTCCTCAATTCATGAGGCATTTTAGAGAGACATGCAGGTCACATTTAGGCATGGATGGTTGAGAGGTTTGGCACAGGAATGCACGCGCTATGCATCACCTCTAGGTCCGAGTGGCGTGCCGATTACCACTGCTGCGCAGACTCTGTCTATTGTAGGAGAGGCGATCACTGAATTCAAGCAGTTGGGATGTGTGAGCGGGAGCGTGGGCTGCTTCCTTCCAAGACAGGAATGGTGCGGTCATGCATTGCGCCTGTTCCAAACCATCACAGGGGAATGAAGGAGTATCATTTCTGCACATTTCAAATCAGACCCTGTTTCTGAATTCGAGATGAGCCTTGCACGGCGCAGAAACACCCCATTCCTCCCCCTGCTTTACTCGATTGCGCAGAGGGAGGATGAAGCGCTAGCCCGAATTGCAGAATATACAATCAGAAGGGATTTATTTTAATCATAAACGGAATATTGAGGTGGGTGCCATCAACATTCTTCCATCATTGGTACTCGAACTAACACCACGGCATCCCTCGCTCCAACTCTATCCGCCAAATGGGCTCTAAACAAATTGGATTGCATGCAGTGCGTTCCAAAAAGCAAAATAAAAGACGACGAAAATTAAAACAAGTACCACAACACATGTTTATGAAGAAAATAGCGTGAACTAGGCCTTCCAAGGTTAGGGGAGACATCCTCAAAGCGGTTGACAAATCAAGCACAGAAAATACAGGGGATCCCCCTCCTCACCTGCCGTGATTCCCCGTTGAAGCGAGGGTCAACGTGTGGTTTTGGGGTGGTTGGGTGTTCACTGGTGGTGGCTGCAGTTGGAGTAACGCTGGCACTTATGAGGGGGACTGCACCTGCATAAGAAACAAACATATCGTGCTATATATAAATGGACATCATTTGAAGCAACTTCCAGCGAAACGAACTATTGCCATGTAACTGGCAGCCTCTGCATAGGGGCAAAGGCCCATACGGGGCGGGACAACCCTTTCACAACATTCCAGTCAGCTTTGGCCAACAGTGGTTCAAGTCTGCAACTTTCACAAGCAGGCGCTCCTCGGGGAAACTCACCCTGTATCCCGGGCAGTAATGAAAATGGGGAGTAGGTGTGTGGGGCTAAACATTCACAGTGACAGGCAGCAGGTATGCTTACCAAGTGAAATTGGTATCCGAAGCCCGTTAGATCACCATCACTTTTTGGCTGGAACTAACCATTCTGTTTTACTTCTCACTCGACTCTACCAGAACTAATCGCCAAGCCTTCTAGACTTTTAAAGGGGCACCGTTAGCAGTTCCCAGGACGGCTTCACTTCCGGTATTTTTTAGACTTTTACTAATCAGGGGGCGCTATCAGCGCTAAACAGTCACCAGTATTTCCGCTTTAAGTGTAACAGTATCAGTATGCGTCAGAAAAATCTCGATTGATCAAACAAATGCAAATCCCTAAAATACCATCAACCGTATACATTAACGAGAGCACACGGCATAATGTACACGTACTTAACAACCCTAATTGTGTACCCTTCAGATGTGGAGAGTCATCACTGTGAATTCAATCCAAGTGGAGAAATACATCTTAAAGACTTGAATTGAATCAGTCTAAAAAACAAACAACTTTAAGGCAGTGGTTTTCAAACTTTTTTGGCCTGGGCCTGGGCCTCCCTGAGCAAAATGTGAGCAGGCCGGGCCCCCCCAAAAATGCCAAATGGATAGTGTCCAAATGGCTATGCGCCGCCACTGCACCCTACTCCCATAATAATCCCTGTGCTCCCATCACAGTCTCTGGGCTCCCTCATCCCATTCCTAGGCCAGTCCCTGCACCCTAGCCACTCCACCACATACCCTGGGATCTCCCCACCTTGCTCCCACCAAAGTCCCTGGGCTCTCCACACCCTAGCGACCGAACGTAGTAAGGGGGCCTGAACCAACCTAGGGGAGCTAATGGGTTAAAATTGTGCTTTTTTAGAGCATACTTAAAAAGAGAAATGGGTAAAACGCCAATCAGTTTGCAAATGGCACTGGGTGGCAGAAGGGGTAGGCATGGTATTTTTTACCTGTTCATCTTTTATAGATGTCCAGTAAAAAGATACCATCCTTGGCCCCTGATCTGCACAGTGCCTAACACACTCGCACAATGTGATTATGTGTGTTTGCGAGGCGCTGGAGCACCCAAGAGGCAGGCATAGTATTTTTTACTAGACACCTATGATAGTTGTCCAGTAGAAAAATACCATCCCTTTCCCCTGGGCTCCACAGCGCCTCAGAAGGAGAGCGTATTTCAGTAGGTGAATGTGCAACAAAGGCGCTTTTAAAATGCCTTTGTTTTACAACCCTCACTCACCAAAATCAGCTCCACGGACCAAAACAAACAAACAAACACACAAACATATTAATTTACAAAATAAATTAACATAAACAAACCTTCTACCCAGGTCATGAAGTTTCCTCCGCAGCGCTCAAGCTCCTGCATCATGAACAGGAATCTAATGAGCTATGCAAGGCTGGTGAACACCCTCAGCCTTGCATTGGCTCATTGAGCATATATCAGGATGATAGCTCCGGGGCAACACGCTTGCCTTGGAAGCAAGACGATGCGGAGCAACACTGGTTTGATCACCGTTTCCACGCTTAGAAACCTCTGGGTATTATAGTGCGTTATAAATAACCTATCATATCATATAATGTGCAGCTGCGGAACTGAACTGTCAAAGGGAAATTGTGTTTCCCATTGACAGTTCAGCCAGCCAAGGAGTGCTCCCCCAGCTGGAAAAAGCAGCAGAGGGAGCGCTCAGTGTTTCACTGGGCTGGCTCCTCCATAATGTGTGAGGGTGCCACTGGGTCGAGGCACGCTCGCCCATTAGGGACGAGCCAACCCTGCCCAGGGCTCCCCCTGCCCCACTTTTATTTTTGTGTGAAAAAAAGAAAAAAATATTATATATATATATACATATATATATATATATATATGGGATACATTACTCACCGTAATCGTATTTCTGATGCTTGTATCTGCTTAGATTCACATGCTGTGCATAGGCCGACATCTAGTGGAAGCTGCGGAGTATTACAGTTTGTTTTTCGAAAGTCGAAAATGGGCGTCGACACAGGCGTGCCAGTAATACTATCCCTAGTGTGACGTCCACTGTACCCAAGATCCCTCACGCGTGTAGGATCCTCAGATTGTATTTTTTCTGACATGAGGAAGCATGAGGAGTAGCGTGAGTACAGATAATCCAAGCAGATAGACAGAAAAGGTAAGACTACAAGCAATCATGCGCCTTCTCTCGGAGGGGAGGAAGGGTGGGTCGCATGTGAATCTAAGCAGATACAAGCATCAGAAATACGATTACGGTGAGTAATGTATCCCTTCTGAGGCTTGTGGAATCTGCTTAGATCACATGCTGTGCATAGATTAGCGAGCAGTACCAGAAGAAGGAGGTGGGATGTGAGAAGGGTCATGAGCAAACAGGTGTCTTAGAACCGCTTGTCCCACTTGTGTATCTGTCTTGGAATGAGTGTCAATGCAGTAATGCTGAGTAAAAGTGTGAATAGAGCTCCAAGTAGCCGCTTTGCAAATGGTGTCGAGGGGAACATTTGCAATGAAAGCCAGAGTGGCACCAATGCCTCTAGTAGAGTGGGCCCTTGGCGTAAAAGGCAGAGTCTTGTCAGAAAGAGAGTAACACAGCTGTATACAGTTGATAATCCACTTCGAGATAGCGCCCTTAGAGACGCGATCCCCCTCTCTGCCTGTAGCTACGGAGACAAACAGTTGATCTGTTTTCCTTAGCGGTCTGGTTTTATTTACATAGTATAGGACCGCCCTACGCACATCTAGGGTGTGTAGTTTCACCTCAGCCGAGCTTTGCGGGTTCTGGAAGAAAGCCGGAAGCTCGATGGACTGGTTTACATGGAACTTGGATATGAATTTAGGTGAGAACCTAGGGTGTGTGCGTAAAACCAGTTTGTCCTTGTGGATAGTAAAGAAAGGATCCTGCACTGACAGAGCCTGAATTTCACTGACCCTTCTTATGGAGGTAATGGCTACTAAGAAGGCCGTTTTATAAGTCAGGTGTTTGAGACTACTTTTATGCATGGGTTCGAATGGGGGTCCCATGAGCTTAGCTAGCACCACGTTGAGGTCCCATCCTGGCGGTGGGTTCGAAATAGGAGGGTGAAGTCTCTTTACTCCTTCCATGAAGGCTTTAACCACTGGTACTTTCCACCACGAGACCTTGTTATGGGATGTGGTGTAAGCCGAGAGGGCTGCCAGGTGTACTTTCAGCGAGTTAAAAACCAACCCTGCATCCAGCAGGTGGAGCATGTATGTCACAACGTTGGAAGGAGTGCAATCAACCGGGTTGATTTGTTTATTCTGGCACCAGATAACGAATCTTTTCCACTTATCAAAGTAACAGTGCCTTGTATTTGGTTTCCTGGACTCCTTTAGAATGTCCATACACCTCTGTGGTAATTTGAGATGTCCAAACTCTATGACTTCAGGAGCCATGCTGCTAGGTTCATAGAGTTGGGTTCCTGATGCACTGTTTGACCCTGTTGCTGGGACAGTAGGTTGTACCAGGCTGGGAGTCTGATGGGTTCGCACACCGCCATCCTGCGTAGGTGTGGAAACCATGGTTGTCTCGCCCACATGGGAGCAACTAGGATGAGCGTCATAGATTCCTTGTTCATCTTGTACACCACCTTCCTGATGAGAGGAGTTGGTGGAAAAGCGTACGCAAACATCCCTGACCAGTTCATCCACAGGGCATTCCCTTGGGAGTCCGGCTGGGGGAACCTGGATGCAAATCCTGGGCATTGTTTGTTTTCGCTTGTGGCGAATAGGTCTATAGTGGGGAAACCCCACTGAGAGAAGAGATCTTCTACTACGTCTCTGTGAAGGACCCATTCGTGTTCTTCTGGGAGGGAGTTTCTGCTTAGAGCATCCGCTAGGGAATTGAGCTCCCCTGGAACATGTTGCGATGACAGGAAGATGTTCCGTCTGAGTGCCCATATCCATATTTTCTGGGCAAGCTTGGACAGATTTGGCGAACGAGTCCCCCCTTGCTTGTTCAGATAGAACATGGCTGTCGTGCTGTCCGTCCTGATCTGCACCGACAAGTTCAGTAGATGGGGCTCGAACGCCCTTAGCGCTCGGAATACTGCCAGAAGCTCTAGCAGATTGATGTGGTTCTTGGCTACTGAGTGAGACCAGAGACCCTGAGCTGTGTGGTGGAGATGGTGAGCTCCCCACCCAGTCAGGCATGCATCTGTAGTCACCACGGCTTGTACTTCGGGATCGTAAAAGGGTTTCCCCTTTGCGAGATTCTCTCTTGTCCACCAGTGTAGGCTCTGTACGAGTGTTGGCGAAACGACCACTAGATCGTCCCAATGACCACTTGCCTGAGACCACTGTTTCGCCAACCATTCCTGCATGGGACGCATGCGCAGACGCGCGTGGGGGACCAGGTAAATGCATGACGCCATCATGCCCAGTAACCGCATAGCTTTGCGTACTGTTATCTGTTGACCTGACTGATAATGCGGAATTTGCAGAAGTATATTCCGAATTCTCTCTTCCGAAGGGAAGGTCAATCCTTTCTGAGTATCTAGGATAGCTCCTAGAAACTGTTTTGAGGTGCCTGGCACCAGACTTGACTTTTTCTCGTTGATGGAGAAGCCTAATTCGTGGAGGAGGTCGATAGTCCTCTGAATGTTTGACCTGCAAATTCCTGGGGTTTCCCCCGTTATGAGCCAGTCGTCCAGATAAGGGTACACCGGGATTGCTTCCCTGCGTAGGTGTGCAGCCGCCACCGCCAGTACCTTGGTGAATACCCTTGGTGCTGAAGCTATCCCGAAGGGCAGTACCTTGAATTGGTAGTGGCGACTGTCCACCTTGAAGCGCAAGTACTTTTTGTGCGCTGGGAGCATGGAAATATGAAAATAAGCATCTTTCATATCCAAGGTTGCCATGTAATCCCCCTTTTTTAGGAGGGGGATTACCTCTTGTAGCGTGGTCATACGGAATTTTTGGGGCTTGACATATTTGTTGGCAGGCCGTAAGTCCAATACTGGGCGCATTGTCAAATCTTTCTTTGGCACAAGGAAGTAAGTTGAATAGATACCCTTGTTTACCTGGTGTCCTGGGACGAGTTCTATCGCGTCCTTTTCTAGCAGAATGGCGATCTCCTCGAGAAGGATCCTTTGATGCTCTAGGGAGTGCACTCTTTGTCGTGGAGGATGATTCCGGGGACGCTGCAGTAGTTCTATACAATATCCTGCGGATACTGTTGACAGCACCCATCTGTCTGAGGTGATCCCTTCCCAAGCCTGGGTGAAGGTGGAAATGCGTCCCCCTACTGGGGTTGCGTGGCAAGGGACCCTGAACTGAGCGTCACTGTTTTGGTGGAGGCGTGCCACCGCCCTTGTTGGGGCTGCCTCTGCCTCTTCCACGACCTCTCTTGTTACCCCTGCCGTAACTCTGGGTAGACTGCTGGTTGTTATTCCATTGTGTACCTTGTCCCTGGGCATAGTTGCCTCTTTGTGAATTTTGGCCGCGTGGGCGACGAAAATTATTGTTCCCCCTCTGGTTAGGGGGTTTGTTGGTAAGCTGGCCAAGGGATTTGAGAGTCTCATATTCATCTTTGGCATTTTTAAGTGCGTCTTCGACCGCTTTCCCAAACAATAGGTCGGGTTCCACTGGCTTGTCTATTAAAGAAGCCTGGGTTTCTGTCTTGAATCCCGACTGCCGTAACCACGCATGTCTCTTGATAACAGTACCTTCTGCTATCAATCTCCCTGCGTTGTCAGCGGCGTCGAAAGTTGCTTTTAAAATGCAACCAGACACGGCTCTCCCCTCTGCCGAGATCCGAGCCAGCTGGCCCTTTAACGGTTCTGGAGCAGAGGCAATGAGCGCCGCGACTTCTTCCCATTGATGGCAATTGTAACTAGCCAACAGGGTGGTGGAATTCGCAATCCTTGCTTGGTAGGCGGACGTTGAGGCTACCTTTCTGCCAAACCCGTAAAGTTTTTTGCTCTCCTTGTCGGGAGGAGCTTCTGATGAAGATAAGGGCGTGCCAGCCCTCTTTCTAGTGTTGGTCACCACTAGGGAATCTGGTTTAAGATGTCCCTTTATATACAGAGGGTCAGACTGGGCTGCCCGGAAAATCTTTTCAATTCTGGGGTTGACAGCTCTGGTGAGGTTAGGATTCACCAGGGAAGGATCTATTCTTCGTTGGATGGATTTGAGGATAGGGATGGTCTGAGCGACCGGTCTTCTCTCTCCTACAAACTCCTCCGCGAAGTCCCTTTCCTCCTGTACACCGTGGGTGTCGATGTGGAAGTGTTCCGCTGCTCGAGCGAGAACCTCGTTAAGGAGGGGCTGGTTATCAACTGGAGAGTCAGTAACTGGGGCTTCGCTTTGTACTGGGGAATCTACTCTGTAAATTTCCTGCTCATCTTCTCCCTCCTCCAGGTCCTCATCCTCTGCATAGTAATCTGTCCCGGTTTGTTCTTCCATAATTGCAAACTCCTGGTCCTCTTCAGGGAAAACTTGTCCCTGATAACTGGGGAGTGGAGTAGAATATGGAGTGGAGTAAGGCTGAACCTCGAAGGGTTCAGGTCTTTCGACCCGGGGCTTTTTACTTAGCGGGATAGGATCGGAGGAGCCTGAGGGTGTGGCCCCTTGAGGGTTATATGAAAGAAAGTGTTCTGGGTTCTTATCATAAAAATCAGCCAAGGAAGACATCCTAGACATAACCCTGTCTATGTCTTCACTGGACCATTCCCTGGAACAGGGTATTACTTTAGCAGGTGATTTATTTTCAAGGGTAGACATGTGTTTGCTTGTCTGCTTAGGCTTTACAGGGGTGGAAGGCTGTGCTTTCCGCTGTTTCCCCCCTTCTCCGTGCGTGGAAAAATGTTTTCCCTGTCCCTTGGGGGCCCCAGAGACTTTCGACGCCTGGCGTCGAGGGTCTGGAAAGGTATCTGTGTGCTTCGGGCGTGGGGCCTCACTGGTGTTAACCGCGGTCTCGGTATCTTGGAGCGCGGCCTGGGGGTGGAAGTCGTCTTCGTCTCCCGACGATCGAACTTCCGTTAGTGTGTGTAGCGAGGCACTCTTGGCAAGAGTGGATGATTGCCTTGCGTCGTGAGGCGATCTCGATCGAGAGCGCCCAGAGGACACTGAGTCGGACCGTTCTTTTTGTGCCTCTTTCCGGGAAGTCGACGTCGTCGAGGTCCGGTTGGTCTTAGTGTGTTTAGTGTGTGTTAGGTGTGTAGCGCTTGCGTCGCCGGGGGTCTTCCCCATAGCCGCCTTGCCGGACGACCTTCCGAGGTCGGGGACCTGCGCTCGTCGGCTGTCTTTCGACGCCGTAATGCCCTCGCCGTCCGAAAGTACGGCGTCGCTGCCATCGCTGAAGGCGCCCTCCGCTGCCATGGCCTCCTGCCTGGCGTGGTGGGCCCAACGCTTTGTCGAACGGTCCTTAAGTGTCTTAGGTTTAAACCTACTACACGCTCTGCAGTTCGCTTCGGGGTGATCCCTCGGCAAGCAGAGATTGCACGTGGCGTGCCTGTCGACCCAAGGGTATTTGCGATTGCACTTGGGGCAGAATTGAAAAGGGGTACCCTCCATACGCACCTTAAGGCAGCGGGCTGCTAAGTGTAGGAATATATATAAATGTAACTATATATCAAGAGTGAAGAGTATGTACCACCCCCCACTCTCCCTACTTGTAAGGGCCGAGGCCAGCGGCCTACTAGGCCCGGGCCGAGGCCAGCGGCCTACCGAGGCCCAGATCCGTCGTGCAGCAGTCGACGGTCGATGACTTCTCCAGCCGTCGTCGAGGTTGAGGGTCGACGTTGGGGTGGGGAAGGGAATGAATAAGAATTAAAATTATAATAACAGCAAAAGTATGGCTAAGGCCAGGGAACTCCGCAAGATGCTTCCGACCAGTATGGCGGAAAAAAACAATCTGAGGATCCTACACGCGTGAGGGATCTTGGGTACAGTGGACGTCACACTAGGGATAGTATTACTGGCACGCCTGTGTCGACGCCCATTTTCGACTTTCGAAAAACAAACTGTAATACTCCGCAGCTTCCACTAGATGTCGGCCTATGCACAGCATGTGATCTAAGCAGATTCCACAAGCCTCAGAAATATATATATATTTTTTTTTTCAGGTGGGGCCTTGCGCCCTCCCAGGTATGAGGCTTTTCCAACAATTAATTTTGGGAAAGAGCCTGGCCCACATAAAGGCCTTGCTTTCATAATGGTAAAAGCATTTCATAATGGTAAAAACACAGCCCAGAACGCAAAGAAAAAACAGGACTGGAAAAGCATTTCTAATTGGAATGGGGCATTTAGACATGTGTGGGGATCAACTATCCGCAGTGCAAAATTGTCAGTGTCCCTTTTACTGCAAGAAACACCTTAGAAAGAAACGAGCAGAGAATCGAGTATGCTCATTTAATCTTCTAAAATTGTGATTGGAGGCCAATTATGGATCTCCTGAACCTAAAGAAAATATGCTACACATGGACCTCTGGGTCCGAGGTTCCTTGATACCGAGCTACATAGCTGGATCACATCTAAAGAGGAGGGGCTTTGCAAACTGGGCCAAAAAAATACAAAAGCGATTGAAGCAAGGGAAAGTACCCTCGGATCTCAAAATTGGAGGGCCACAAGAGGGTGAACACCTTTCTCGGTTGGGGCAAGAAGAAGGCCTGCCCATCAATGGACCCACCATGAGTAGACTTAAGATGTAGTCCGAGAAGTGTTCCGGGACAGAATCTATGGGCCATTGACACCCTAGTGAATTTCAACGAAATGTACTTCCGGTTTTTCTCTTTAATTGGTAGTTTATAATTATATTTATAATTATAATTGTTCTTTTATTGGTAATTATAATAGGTTACTTATAGTGGGCTTAATACCCAGAGGTTTCTAAGTGCGGAACCAGGAATCAAACCTGTGTTGCTGCGCGTCGTCTTGCTTCCAAGGCGAGCACGTTGCCCCTTTATAACACGCTTAATACCATGGTGTGATTTCTAAGTGGGGGATCGGGATTCAAACCTATGTTACGCTGCGTTGTCTTGCTTCCAAGACAAACGCATTGCCCCTGAGCTCGCCGTCATCCCTTTTAATTTGAATGCCCATAGGTGTCTTTTTCCACTATTGCAGAGTAAGCTGGACGAAGTACCTACCCCCATAAAAGTGGACTCTCTGCATTTAAATTGTGTTTGGATGGGAAGGCAGATAGACAAATAGTTGCACTCGGATTTTGGTAAAAGAGACATATGTTCATCACTCATCATTGTGGTGTAAACTTAATTTGATGTCCTGATGGTGGTCCATGGGGCAGGTTGAGGGGGGATGTCGGGGGACGGGAAAGGGAAGACGTTTTCACCCTGCTAAAAATGCCAGGAAATGTACCGGTTTTTGCTCTCAAGGTGTGTGGGGGGAGGAGATATTGGGGCAGGGTACAGATCCACCTCTCTGCCCAAGCACCTCACAAGAAAGAAGAATCGAGTTGGAACATATTATCATGCAATGTCTAGTTATCTTGGAAAAAGCAATGGCACTCAGGAGCTCCAGGTAAACCATATACAGAGTAAAAGCTAGGACAAGCGTCTGGTCTCTTAATATACAGGGTTTAAATAACTCGGGTAAAAAGATGTAACCTATTCTAAGACCTCAGAAGTTTCCAATCCCAAGCAGTCTTCCTTCAGGAGACGCACTTGCTGAGGTCAGGTTTGCCTTTTCCTCCAGTGCTAAATTCAAAAAGGTGATACTTTTTTGATGCAAGAATTTTCCATTTCCGGTCTCACTGCAGCTGGCAGATCCATAGTCTAGATGTGTTTTGGTGAAGGGGCAAGTGACCGACAAAATGCTTACTCTAACCTTGGTCTACACTCTGCAAGGGTGCAGAAGAAGGACTCTGACACACAGGTGGCATATTTGTGGTTATAGTGAAACAAGAGAAAACCTATCTTTCCAGTTCTAAGAGGAGTTTCCCTGCCTCAGCTAAAAATCTAAAGTTTCAGTCAGGATGCAGCTTAAAGTAAAAGTGTCCACGTGCTGTGTCAAGAAAACTCTTCTTCTGGCTCTTACACTCCAAACTAAATAAATAACAAAGCACTGTGCGGATCCCATCGGAATGCATCCTAACTCCTGGTTTATTATCCAAGTTTCACCCAATGTTTCCTTTGCAGGCCAGGAGAATGCCTCCCTTCTCCTGGAGTTCAGTCTTAAACCAACCAGGCGGAATGACTCCCTTCCCCAAGTCACAACGTTCAAAATAGAATTCCAAATAGTAGGCCTGGCGGGACGATTCCCTTCCCTAGGTCACAAACGTTCCAAAATAATAAATACTTCATATGTGATTTTCACTGGTCTTCCTAGATGCATCTCATCAGTGTACACCAGATACGCTCTTCTCGCTGTTTGCTTGCTTCCAGACTCTATTAAGGAACATGCAGGGGTACCCTTAACTCTAATGGATTCATGGGTTTGAAAGGGAGTAGAGAGAATGGAACAATTACTGCATACTTCCAGGTCTGTATCCTCTGTGGTCTCGATCTCTTCCCATTAGTCTTTTTCCTATCCATCCCATCTCAGTGGGTTCTTCCTTCTGATTTTTAGGGCACTATTTAGCCATATGTCTTCTAGCGCCACATGAGAACCAGATCAGAGACAGTATCATAGAGCTCTTTCGCTCAAGTTTTGTCACACCCTTGTCTTTTAAGGGTGAATGTCTTGTTTCCTCTCTTTTCCCCAATTCTCGACGTCCTAGTTTTAAAGTGTTTGTTGTTTTCTACGAACTGGACTGCAAATCCTTAAAGGGTAACATTTTTGTGTTTACTATATTATCTCTTTGCGTATTCTCACTTCTATGCATAGACCCTAGTTGTTTAGTGGCCTCTGCATTAGCTTTGGCAGTCTCAACTGCACTATATAATGTTGGTTTAATTAGCTGTAAAACTGCACGCTGCGAGAGCTTCCATGACTTCAAATAAAGTATTTTTATCCAACCATTGGGACAAAGTGTTTTGTATTTGCCCCCCAATTCTAGAGGTGTTTCACTGGGGCCTAGTTTAAATTCCCAGAATTTCTGCCTATAAAAACTATCAGTTTGGCCCACTCTATGTAACAGTCCTCTTTTAATCACATCAAAGGAAGTAGTCTCTAATGGGTTGAGAGTTTGGCAGGAGGCTTGTAGTTCTCCTTTCAACAAGGGTGCAAGGTAGCAGGTTTTAATGTCCTTTATATAATGGAACAGTTGGGCCAATCTTTCAAAGGCTAAAAAAAAATCTAAAAAGAAAATCCTGAGATCTTCCCTTTCTATATAAGGTTATAAAACACTGTGTGGGAGAAGGAGGCTTTTCGGACTAGCACTCAACTTGTGGAGACCTTCCTGACATCAGTGTTGCCTCTATCTGATGGTTCACAAGACGTTTGAATAAGTCTCTACCGGATTCATCTTAAGGTTCTGAGGTAACTGGCCGGGTGAACCAGGGATTCTATGTTTTCTTCCGGACTTCGATTCTTGGGAAAGGTCAGAAATTATGACTTCCTAATCCTCAGAATTCCCTTTCTCCTCTTGGTTGAATTCAGAGGCGTCTGAGGAATCACTGGATGTTCCACGGCAACAACATAGATGTTCTACTCTTTCCCCCTTTAACAATTAATCTTCAGATTTCTCGGAGAGATCCGAGCCATGGGGAGATGGGGGGACTCTCTCCTCTATGGGATTTTCAGGCTCTTCTTGAGTAGGTTTTTCTGTCTCCTGACTGCTTTCTGAATCCTCTGGTAAGAAAGAGGTTAAGGTGTTTTTACAATATATAAATGGGGTGGCCTTTTCAGATAAAGTTTTATTCCCAGTAATCCCGTAGGTGGCATTTATTTGACTGCCTTGGCCCTGCACCTCTTGGGGTCCATCCACTACTTATCAGGTGGATTAGAACCCCACTCATGACACCATATGTAAGGGTGCAGAAGGGCTCCCGAAACAAAGAGGGCATATTTGGGGCTATAGACTTATTAGTAAAAGTAAAGCAAGAGAAAATCTATCTTTCCCTATTTCTTAAAATGGGTTCCATGCCTCAAATTAAAGATCTATGGTGTCGGTCAGGATGTCGGTTAAAGTAAATGTACCAACCGTCCTGTGTCAAGAAAACGTCTGGCCCTTACACTCCAAACTAAATAAATAAAGCACTGTGCTGATTCCAGACCAGGAGAATTCCTCCCTTCTCCTCGGTTATTGTCCAAGTTCCAACCAATGTCTCCTTGGAGGGTCAAGGGAAGGCCTCTCTTCTCCTGGCATTCAGTCATAAACAAACCTGGTGGAATGACTCCCTTCGCCAGGTCACAAAGATTCCAAAATAAAAGTTACTTCATAAGCCAGGGGAATACCTCACTTCCCCTGGCGTTTGGTCTAAGTCTCAAATTAGCCCAGGGGAATGATTTGTTGGACTTTCCTGCCAGTCCACATTACCAGGAGAACGACTCCCTGCTCCTGGTAGCTATGATACAGTCTCACAACCAGGGCGAATGACTCTCTTCCACGGATCATATCTTTATTAAGTTTCACACTTACAACACCTGACTTTGGGTTTTGTGAGGGTCTGCGACCCTGGTTTCTCTCTTCTTCTTTGGCTCGGCCCACTTGATGACTCATCACTTTCTTGGGTTGGATCCTCAACCCTTGTTTCTCTTCTTCTTTGGCTTGGTTTACATGGTTCACTAACCTGTCAAGTACCGCCAAGAGGAAGATTACCCTAGTTTCTCTTATTCATCTTGGGTAGGGGTCCTTGACCCTTGTCTGGAGGTCAGTGGGGTTTGCACAGCCACTCACACGAGGAAAAGGAGCATTAATGCAGGTCTGATGCATACATGGACCAATATGGGTGTCCCATCTATTGGGCCACAGAAGGGCCGTTATTGGCGGTTTCCCATCAAACAGGTCTCCCTTTACCTTCACAGGGATCTCGATGCATCGCCAGGGCTTCCAGGGACAGGAGCTTGGTTTCCTGCTTCTCAGGCTTCTTTCGGCATTTGCGACGAAGAATAGTTAGGGGGCTTGACATAGATAGTGAGCCAGAGAAGCAAGCAGAATTACTTATGTTTTTTTGAGAAACTTTAAATCACTGAAAGCAGTAACACGCAGTTACAGGCTAGGTCCTTAGATGAACTAGATGAAGCGTTTCTTTTCACCTTATCTCCCACAGAAAGCGATGACCAGGATATGCCTATTGCAGTAGAAGAAATATGGTGAACCATTGCATATCTAAAACCCTTTACAAGTCCAGGCCCAGATTGAATACCGTGATTGTTATAAAACCTTGACCCCAAATCTGTTCCTTCATTTAATAGACCTCTTCTTTTATTTAAGGGAAGAAGGATCAATAACCAATACTGTGGAAGAATCCCACGTACCTTGTGCTTTTAATTTTAAAGTCCTGGGAAGGAGTCGCCGCTGTGCTCCTCCTATTGACACATCACACTTATAAAGCAAGATGCAAACTCATTTCCTAGGGTTTTAGTGGACGCACTCTGCAGAGTCCCAGTCCATTGACCTTAATCGATCAGGGTTTATGTGTATACCTAGTCGAAGTGCTTTTGACAACACATGGAAAATACTCCACTTCATTGGCAAATTCTCATATCTAGGGTTGAAACAACCTTCTTGTTGATTGATGCTGAGAAGACCTACGATAGTACTGATAGTATTATTTGATCAAAGTTCTCTTAAGATATAGATTTGCGCTCACAACTTAACAATGCCATTAGTTAATTATAGACAGCCCAGACAAAAAATGAAGGTGAATGGGAATCTTACAAGCGCTTTCACTCTGAAGCAAGGTAGCAAACAATGGTGTCCCTTATCGCCTTCATTTTTTGTTCTTATCATGGAACATTTTGCTGATATCATCTGAAGCAAAATAATTACATGTATACATGGGCAAAGGAGTAGCACAAGGTCAGTCTCTTTGTGGACAATGTTATCATAACCCTCGGCATACAGTACAGGCAAGATCACTTGGTGATTGAGGTTTCTCGGCTGTCTCTGGCTTTATGGTTAATGCAACCAAGCCTGAGTTGCTGAATCTAAACAGATATCCGCACAGAGTAAACTGTTGAGGCAAACACTTATCCCTGGGCTAAAATCTCTTTGAAATACTTGGGCATTCACTTAACAAGTACATTTGGGAATATCTACCGGACTAACTCTCTAAGGCTACTAAGCGCCATTCAACAAGATCTGAATATGATGAGGGGTCTAGGCGTCTCTTTGATGGGGAGGATTGAATTTATTAAAATAATGTATGCCCTCGCTCCCTGCATCTATTCCAGGCACTATCCCTCACAATTCCCAAAGCTGACCTCCAATGTGAGCAAAGGAGGAGGGATGAACCAGAAAAGGAAAGGTTTTTTCATGAAGCAATCAGTAGCGGTTTCTAATATTTGGAAGACACCGTGGATCAGACCGAAATTACGTACCTGATCCCTGTATCTGAGCCCCATGACCAACCTCCCTCTTGACATTTGGGATGAGGTGGTTAGGAGGGGAACCGGGAGCTTGCATCTGCCTTCCTTTACTTCCCTTTACGTAAACAGTGACTTTGGCTGGACTGTGATCCTCAGGCTTTTTCTAACTGGGCTAGGGGTGGGTGCACTAATTTGTGAAGACATATTTACGAAGGAGACAATTAAAACGCTCCATAGACTGTAAAGCAGAGTTTAATTTCCTGGAGACAGAGCAATACAAATACTGGCAGCTAAGACACTGTCAAATGTATCCAACTAACAAGATGGGTGTTAGTATAGCTTCTTCACAAGGTGTTGCTAAATTTGAAGAAGCTAGTCCCAGATCATTTTAAGATGAATTGGGAAACGTAATTGGCAATATCCCCTGATGATCCCTATTGGAAACAGGCATGAAGGATTCCCCACAAGAGTTACAGGAGTGTATCTGAGTTACAGCACAAGATAACTTATCACTGGAACTGCAACCGTTAAATGTTTACACAAAATGTGTTAAAGTGTCTCTAATCTTTGTTGGAGGGGCTGTGGGTTACAAGGTCCCTTGGTACATATGTGGATGCCCCCACTTGCAGGACTATTGGTTGGAGGTTAAATCATCCATAAAATACATTTGTAATCATTATATACCCATTCGTCATGAATCGCAGCTGCTGGGAGTGCTGAGGAATGATGGGGCCAGTTTAATAGAGGCTGTCAAGTAGTGCATAACCTCGCTCTGGGGCAAAAGGGAACCACCGTCTTGAGGTGGATGAACAGATGCTAACTTTATTAGTAATGAAAAGACTAACACACTTAATACATGGATCCTTGACCATCTGCCATACTATTTAGGCTTTGTTCTTACGCTATGCCTAGAAAGACATACCAAGTCTTCATTGCCCACACAAAGATTAATATTTATAAGCTGCTTTGAACTGGACAATGGTGTGTTTACAGCAATGCTGTGACCTACTGTAAATTCTTTCAGGTCTATCTGATTTTGGGAAGGGAAGAAAAGGGATGCACTGGAGGGTTTAGATAGGGTTAGGACTGAGGGGTGTTTGAAGTTCGAAATCTATCATTTTTAAACTGATATAATTCAATAAATAAAGTTGAGAAAAACAACTCATCCCTGTTGAATATAGGAAACTGATACAAAACCTCCTTTCTCCCAGTGACCTCACACCTCTCTCTATCCTCAAGGCTATGAAATAGCCCAGGAGATGTATCCATTTAATGAAAGAGTGTGGTGCTGGGGCAGAGTAATTGACAGTCTGAAACGCTGCTGGTTCTGCCACAGTCCTCCTAGCCTTTCAGAGAAGCTAACTTGTCATGGAAGTCTTCTTATTTTGCCCACAGGCTATTCTGTCACTAGAGGCAGGGGGCTGATCAACATTGTACTCATATGGCACTTACCAAGGTTTTGGCTGGACCCCTCCATGAACCGCATCGTCTGGAACTCTTCCACCAGCTGCGACATGTGGCTGTCTGAGGTGGCAGTGCTGAAAGCCATAGATGTTTTCTCGACTCTGTTTGATGCAGCATACGATCGCCTGGAATTCAAATCTTCTGGTAAGTGAGTCACCATCTTCATCTGCAGAAAGAGCCATGTAAGAGCTTGGTCTTGACTGCAGTGACCAGAATGGTTCAAAGTATAAGGCTTATTATTCTACGACAAATGTAATTTGTTGAACCCAAGCCATTCCCTTTGAAGCTCAAGTGCATGTTATCTGGAAAAAGGCAAATTTCAACCCCTAAAAAATAGCTGCCTTCTGTTGGAGTTCTCCCAAAGGATGGAATTTGATGAAGCTCTAAACTTTCAACACCTGAACTATTGCTGCAACATGCTAACTGGTGCTCCAAGAGGCCCGATCAAGAAACTGCAAACATTTCAGAACTGAGTCACCAGGTTCATTGATCTCCAAGTTGAAGAACCAAGACCACCTATTATCCGCTTTGCAATCCCTCAATTGGCTACCAGTATGCAGATGTATTTTATATGTCTTATGCCTTACTCACAGGGGCCTGCCTAACAGTGGTCTAGATTACAGGAAAGCATTGTTTAAATTGGACTCCTCTGGTAGAGGACTTTGTTCCTCCAACAAATGTCTCCTCAAACGTTGTGGATTTAGGAAAGCAGTGGTGATGAGACTTACCATCCAAGGCCCAAGAGCACTGCAACAATCTCCAACTAGGTCTGACAAAACATGATAACCTTAACATTTTCAATCCATTCAGGTAAGGCTGCCTCGTTATGTGGCACTTCAGACTTTATAATCACTCCTGGCATTGCACTACCTGTCATACATTCACTGTTTCATGTTATGCATGTTATACCTGAAGACCACATGTGAGTGAGTAATGCTTGATATAAAGCATTCCCTTTGTTCACCCTTCCCCATATTCCAGTGCATGTGCTTTGAAGTATTTTGCTAGCAATGTAGCACTATACAAAACTCCAATAAAATAAACAAATTGCTCTAACCTCCAACTAGGAGTGTCTCGTGTAGGGCATACATACAAGCATGCACCATTCCTTCCGAGAGATGCTAGTTCTAAACAGTGACAGGATGCTGGTGGTCACTGTGCAGCAGCGTCTGGTTGATTTGAGACTTAGTGAGAGACAAAGACTGCATCTCAGTCTTGGGCTGAAACAGACACTGACTAAGCACGATTGCACCACTGACGTGCTGACATGTATTCTGACCTCTGTGATCTCAACCTCTTGCCCCAAAGAATGGAACTTTCCTCAGAGTGAAGATTACATAAATCCTTGTTTTTACCAGAGGGCTTTCCCTTGAATTCATCCAGCCTGTCTGGCTCAAAGAAAGGTCCATCAAGGTTCTAGGCTCTTCCTTCTGTGAATACGAAGGGCTTACTAAAACAGCTTGGTCATGAATATACCTTTGCACATATATTGACAACAAAGAATATCAGTTTTATTTCAGATACTGCGCCTTCCTGAAAGATTTGCAAGAATATCAAGCTGGTATTCATTTTGGAGCATGTATTCAAAACAGTTTTGCAGTTCTTCAAACATCCCAATAAAAACAATGCATCCAAAATGTTGCGTCCCTTCATCAAAGATCTCAACCTTTAAAAATCCATTCTTTACTAATAAACCATCATGCATTAGCATTTGCAATTGTACTGCTAATCACCTCAATTCATTACTGCTTGTAGTATAATTTGATTAAGGGTGCAGTTGGTAAATGCTGTGTTCAACTGAACAAATAATTTCTTCAAAAACTAGTTCATGATGCAATGTTGAGACATAATTCAACTGACTGGTTAAACCTGAATGCATGCTTCCAAAAATCTCTCCAATGTCATGGTCTGTACTAATTTGTGTACAGGGTAATCAAGCACATTTTCTGTACTTCTGATAAACTTGACTGGTGCAGATCATACAATTGATTAAGGCCTCTTCCTGTGCCTGTGTACTAATTTAGTTTACGGGGCATCCAAATAAAACTCAAAATACTCCCTTTGTCTCTGAACTAATTCACTCCATAGGATAATGAAATAGAAATTACCAAATGCTTTGTGACTTTTTGAAAATGTAAAATATTAATTAGCATGTTGGTGCTCTAAATAATGGCTATGGACAATGGCATTCATGCCCATCTCAATGTTGCCGCCAGTCCAATGAGGCTGGAGAAGATTCAACTCTATGCTTCTGTTTTCTGGTTCACCGACATTGAGCGCCCTGCTCCCATCCTCTGCACGACTTTGCCTACCAATATGCCAGAGGATTGGGTGCATTGTATGACGCTGCTACAAGCCAGATTTTATGCCGATTTATATATGTTTAAGTGGCTACTTAACCTATTTTTAAGTGCAAGTTGCTTCATTGTTTTAATAATATATGATCTCAGCAAGCACTCTCCTCCTGGGGAGTGCCCGAAGGGCCTTGACGACCGCAGCACCTGCCGCACGGGTTCTCCCCTGGCCCCTCTCCGACACAGGCCATGCCTCATACCATCTGGGCCACGCAGGACAAGTGAGGGATCACATAACCATTTCTGCCTACATCATTCACTCTTGTGGGCGTCCCACTCAAAGGGCGACCCTCTAAGGGCATTCACTGTCTCTGTTTGCCCCTGTACGCACCAGGTCACACACTACGTTATTTTATCATTTGTTTGGTACCATTTGTGTGCTACCATGCTTTCTCCTGCCCTTACTCTAATTTTTCTTTCTACTCTTTCTGTCCTCATGAACATTTCTGTTTGCATCTCTTTTCACTTTATAATATGCACTGCTTTTCATTCTTATTTGACCTATCCTCAGGTTTCTGACTTTTCCCTCTTGTTTTGATTTTGGTTTATGGAATGCTCTTTTTATTGTTTCTAAAGCGGACATCCCTGATTTCTTTATCTCCTTCAAACATAATTTCCTTTGTATCACAGAGACTTGGGTCCGTCTCTGTGAGACTGCTACTGTAGCTGTTCTTCATTCTCACATTCTCTCCGACTGTGTCGCCCGGAGGTGGCAATGGCCTTTTATTTCACTCCTGTTGGATTTCTGTCCTTTCTTCTCTTCATCCTACTGTCTCTTCTGTTGAATGCCATGTCATATCTTTTTCTTCCTGTGTTCCTCTTTCTATCTTGACTATCGTCCTTCTGGCCCCATTGCATCCTATTATGATGATTTGGACACCTTGTTATTTTCAATTTTTCCATCGATTCTCCTCTTATCATAGATGGTGACTGCAATATTCATCTTCCTTAGACTGACGTCCTTGAATGGCCCTTACTGTTTCTTACATCTGATTATAATTTTAGGCTACTTCTCTGGGGTGTAATCAAAGGCCCCCAAACCAAAGTAACTGTGAAGGACCATGTAAAAAAGGCCTACCTGTCATAACCAAAGAAAAAGAAGCATTTCAATTCACAAAGGCAGAGGAAATGCAAAGGTCACTTTCACATTAAAAAAACAGGATTTGTAAACACCAACACCAACACGGCTTGCATGTGTGTTTGCAGTTTAGTTTAAAGCAAGGCAAGATAGTAATGTTTCCCTGCCAACATAAACATATCAGGGAAAATACATGGTTTGTGTAACCAAGATGTAATGTATATTATGCTTCACATGCAAGATACTGTCAACAAGGGAAAAGAAAAACTTTGCTCCATGGGACACATGAAGATTTCATTTAGGCCCAAGGCAGACCCTTCAGGCTTGTTGGTGGGCAAACTTCACAAAGAACTCCCTCAGTGCAAAGCTGGCTTTTACATCCCCCCAGCTATTTACAACTGCAATGAAGTGTGTCTTGCTAAGGGTGTGGAAACCAAGTGTCCGCCAGACTTTGTCTCCGAACGCAATTCTATGCAGAGCAAATGGCTCTAGCTGGTGCATCCCAGGTATTTACAAGCTGCAACCAACTTCAAACAACCAACTTTTGTCTAATAAAAAACTCTGGTCACAGGCTGGCCCAGAGTGGCAAATGGCAAAGGGCCTGTAGGAAGGGAAGCTCATATTTGCACATATGAATATTCCCTTTGTTTAAATAGACGGTCACAATGGTTGCGTTATCCCAGAAACCACAAGTTGCACTGATTACATGTATGTTTCATTTTTTAGATAATTTCCAGGCGAGTTTGGTGATATACAATTCCTCCACCT